>NC_135329.1:212872386-214352954 GCF_023851605.1 Tamandua tetradactyla
GCCAATATGTTTACCCAGTAGCAGACGGCCCCGAGTGCTGTGCGTCACGCATCATGCCACCCACCCAGGGCTCAGCTTTGGGTTTGTTCTCATAAGCCTTGCATAAAAATTTCAGAATTTGTCACTTGGGATTTTACAAGTTTATCTTAAAAAATTTCCCTCAGAGAATAATGACTGCAAATAGATACTAACTCTGTGTTTTAGCCAGAAGGTTCACATTTCCTTGTCACCTTCCCATTTTGGGGGCAGATTACCAAGTGCTCTCCTCTTGTCTCTGCTTGAGGAGACAACACTTTCCCAGCACCGCACGCAAGCTGGTTCTGAAACTGGAAGGGACCGTTACTAAGAGTGGGGACAGCGAGTCCCGGCAACCCCGGCCGGCTGCTTAGACCTCCCCCCAGGGCTCTGAACCACAACCCCAGCACAATTGGGGCGTTTTCTCCTTCCTTGTGCTTTTTTTTCTAATCATCATAATTGACTTTTTTTTTCTTTTTTGTGAAGAATAACATATATACAAAACAATAAATTTCAAAGCACAGCACTACAATTAGTTGTAGAACAGATTTCAGAGTTTGGTATGGGTTACAATTCCACAATTTTAGGTTTTTACTTCTAGTTGCTTTTTTTAAAAATGAAACTTAAATAATTTTGTTTGTTATTTCAACCCAATACTTTGATTGTAATGAGACTGGCCAGCCATTTTCTAAACTGAATCCTTTATCTTCAGATTGTTTAATCATTTTTTTAAATGACAATGGGGTGGGCCACGGTGGCTCAGCAGGCAGAGTTTTTGCCTGCCATGCCGGAGACCTGGGTTTGATTACCGGTGTCTGCCCATGCAAAATAAATGAATAAATAATAATAATAGTAAGGATGAAAAACAGTAAAAGTCATTACATTTTGAAAGGACAGGTTCCTAAGAGGAATGCCACCATTTTTCCTGGCACCCAAGGCAGCAGGCAGGGGTGGGTGGTATCCTTATTTACATTTTACAGATGAGAAGCCTGAGGCACACCCTGCGTCTGATTTCCTCGGGTTAGTAAAACACAGGCATCCGTTCAAACCTAGGTTTGCTTGTTTCCAAAGCCTCATCTGACACTCAGCTTCCAAAGGAACTTAATCGCGTCTATTAAAAATGCAGGACAGTGCCCAGAAACTGCTGCGGGAGTGCTTTCTGACTAAGGCCAGCTGCAGTGGCCTCCATGTGCCACTGTGCAGGAGAACTTCCCCAAGAGCTGTTCCCCCTCCGTGCAGCAATCCTCTAAGTTTATTCTACAGCAGTTGTTTGTAATTGGAGTATCTGGAATTCACTCTGGTTTTAATTAGTTGATTACTACTTCTTTAAAATGCACTGTACTCACTGTGGGTCTTGCAAATTGGTAACTGATAGCTACCGGTATAATTAAATATTTCAGAGCACTCGGCTACGGCAGCATTGAACTGTGAAGAAATAATGTTGTAGAGCCAATCAAAAAGAGATACTTGTAAACTCATTTACAGCGTCAGTGTGTGTTAGCACCATCATAGAGAGGCTTATTGCAGGAGAAATTAAAGATACAATTTTGTGCTAAGAGGCAATATAGAAATTAGTTCCTGAATTACTTGTTAATTGATTTGGTAATTCCCTTGGGTCTGCATGCTCTTTTTTTTCTCCCCCTCTTTTTTGTTGTTGCATTCACTTAACAGTGACTATTCCCAGAGCAATAAAAATATTTTTCACACTTAGGTTAGATATGCCCCTACATCAGACTGCCTAGATTCATGTTTGTAGAACCAAAAAATACCTGCTGTTTTTTTCCCAGGCATGTTAGTGTTTTATGTATACTCATCAGGGTAACCAGTGCAGTCACAGGATTGGATAATGTCAGCAAAAGGGAAGCACACTTTTGTGTCTCATGTTTACAGAAGCTTTCCCTGATTTTTTTTTTTTTCTAATGGGAAACCCTCCTTTTATTATCAACAAAGGAGAAGATTGGGCAGACTTGATTTATGGAAGTCTTACTGTTTGCAATTCAGCAAGAATAACCACACAAAAGACCATTTGTAGAAAAGTGCACATTGCTGCTAGGAAAGATATTGCAAGAAAATGAGACCTGTTTCTCCCGGTCGAAATTGAGTGTGGATGAAAGCAGAGTAGCGAGCCAGAGATTGGCCAGAGAGCGCCCCTCGGGTCTGCTGTCCACATGTGAATCACCCATCCCCTTCCTGCTTGTTGACCTAGGGGCAATGACATTGGAATGTAGGCACATGTTTGTGCTTTTTACGTGCAGGAGGCAGCAGATGTTACCCTTTGGGAGTGTTTGAAAGAAATCGTCCCTGTCCTTTGCACAGCCGCCAACCCAGAGGTCCCAGCTCCAGTGCCAGAAACACATCAGCAGTACCATGTTGGTTGGGCCAATGACCCAAAAAAGCAATGTAAAAGCCTTTTTGGAATGTCATCGCGTTAATCGTGTACCAGTCTGTTATTTTTCTGTTGCCCTCCTCTCCATCACGACAGCGTATGCCTGCAAGTTACATCTGCTTGTATGTCAGTCGGTGCGTACAGTAAAAATTACCTTTATTCTGAAGTACGAAAGCCATCTTGGAATTTCAGTTGCACCCAAGAACAGAAGAGGCACAGTAAATTATGCTAACATGGCACCATGCCCTTTGACGAAAGAGCTGCCTGGCCGCTTGCTGACCTGCAGCACGAAGAGAATGAGCACTCTGCTCAGTGGCTGGTGGAGCTTTGGCCTGCTCTTTGCTCCAGATAAACTCGGCAGCTCCTCCAGATGGTTCTCCTCATTAACATGGCTTATTAAGGGTCTGTAAAGTACAGCCTCTGCCCTGCTGGAAATGCTGCGTGGGCAGCTATGGCATCTGATGAAGGATGAAGGAAAGTCTCATTGTCCTGCTCTTGGGTTTTCTTTTATTTATTACCAATTCCATCTCCATTGCTCCCCTCCTCCGTATCCTATTTTAATAATGTTTTCTCCCAGAACTGGCTATTCTGAAAAGTGTTGCGTTAAGTCCTTATGGCAGTACCTATCTTTACCACTTTCCCCTACTAGATTGATCCTAAAAGACCAAAGTTTAGCTTACCCAACCCAAGAAGTCATGGTTACATAACCCCCCCCACACACACACACACACACATACACACATCCTCTAACTCTTATTGAGTTGCATCAACCTTGTTTTCCTTTTCAGATGACATGGTGCTGCTGTCCCCTGGCGGGAATCCAGCCCCAGAGCCCACCCCCTGGTCTTTAAAGGGCTGGAGGGTCAGCAGCGCCTTCAGCTCCAGTCAGTTCTAGAGTCTTAGCTTGTGCTTCTCCCCATATTTCCGAGGAGAGGAAATATGTCCTTTTGAGAGTCAAAGGACATAGCTATAAACATTTCATTTAAAAAATAAATGTCAGTTTTTCCTTGTGCTCCATAAACATTTCTTTTATTTGAAATATTTTTATTTACCATGTTGCTTTTTGATGTCCTCCAGTTCTTTGGGCAGATTTGGCACTCCACCAAGTCTCCTCTTGCGTGCTTTCCAGTGTGCTTGATTGAATCCGTTGCAGACCCTCAGGTGTGCCGGGGTCCAAGCATTCGAGTCCCCGTTTCGAAAGGCTTAGAGCCCGGGTGAAAAGCCTAGCCTCTGCCACCCAAGACCGAGGGTTCGAAGCAGGTGACGGCTGGGAATGAAGCGCCAAGGTGATGAATATTTCTATGTGATCTTTCTCGTGATATTTCTGTACTTTAATGACTATTTCTACTAATACATGTACTAATAATTTTTAATGGTTCTCATCGAGCAGGTGACATTTTGATACATTAATGAGCCTTATCAATGACTTCTAAAAGTTCTTTAGTGTGCCGGGACCCTTTGTCATGGCCCTCCAAATGGAGGAGGGTTGGCGCGGCTGGAGCGGGGAGCCACCCCCTCCACGCTGCCTCCCGCTCCCTCTGGGAGCAGTGGTGGTATCACATGGGCAGCCGTCCCCGAGAGTAACGTCCACCACTCAGTCATGACAGAGGCATTGGATTACACTTTCAAGGCTTCTCATGGAGGCTTTCCCTTAAGAATTGTCTGCCTGTACTAGAAGATCTGTCAGAGGACGTGAGCAGGGTAAGGCTCACAGATGGAAGGGTGTTATTTAGCAGTGGCCGGGCCCTGCGCTGGGCTGCAGAGGGCCAGCTGGGGGATTGCTAGTGTATATGGGAGGAGATGCCATAAAGAAGGTGTCGGGAGAAGGATTAGCCTTGTTGATTGAACATGCTTGCGTTCCAGAGCAAGCAGGGCTGGCAAGATTCCTCTGGGGTGCAGAGAGGCCTCCATGGGACTGAGTTTCCCTGAACCTCTGCTGCCCTTGATGTCGGGGTTATTTGTACATGAAGGGGGTGGGTGGCAGAATCATGACAGGTACCCCAAAGAAAGACTGGTGGAGAGTGACCCTGAGTTTCAGTTTATGAGGACAAGTCATTTTCCTGGTTTGTCATCAGGTTTCTGGGAAATAATGGACATAACTTAAGTGTCTTTCTGGGCACTCAAATTGGAAGTATTTCTACAGCAGGCCGTGAGTGCTGGCCTAGGCTGCACATTGCAGTGCCAGCCCGGGCTTGCCTCTTGCTTAGTGTCAGAAGTGGTAAAGCTGAGACTTGACCATTGTGAGTGATTGCCCAAGAGTCGGGTTTACTCTGGGTGAATGGCGGAATGTTCCTGGGGAGGTCAGGCGAGAAAATGTCCCATGAATTCTGTGCTTTAGGTGATAAACTTGTAGGTTTAGAAGATGAGAGGATAGTCCAGGGTAGAATTCAGGAGCAAGTAAACTATGATAACATGTTGTGCTAAGAGTAAAAGCTCAAGCAGAGGATCCTGGGACTGGGAGAGAAGCGAAGGGCTAGGGAGTTGACATGTAACTTGATGTTTCTTGGATCTCATGAGCTGACAAGTTGAGGGCACACCGGGCTATGCAAAGATAATGGAGGTCTTCTTTACAAGGTTCTTAGAACCTTCTCTGTTCTCATGTGCACTGAAACCCCCAAGAGAAGATAGAGCATGTATCCTGGAGTAACAGGTCTGATTCTCAGTTTTGGAATTAGCTGTCATTGTCTTAAGCTGCATTTCCATGGCTGGTGTAGAGGTTGCTTGAAGGCAAATCTCTATTTTATCCCTCTGTCTTTCACCATCCAGGTCACAGGGTGGGCAGGGAGGGTGGCCCCTGGCCCTTTTCTGTGACCTGAGTTTGAGGGGTTCCGCCTACCACGTGGCTTGAAGCAGAGCCTGGCTGCCCTTGGCTGGCACTTCCCATTGGACCTAAGAGGACCTTGTGTCAAAGCATGTTGTTCCTGGCCTTGCTGTTGGTGAGGGTAAATTTTATCGCTTGAAAAGGGAGAGCGGGACCAGTAGTGGCTGTCATCAGAATTCTACTTCATTGATCAAAGGAGATAGAGCGAGCACGGTGTTACCCCAATTTCCAAAAGTAGACATATCTCCAGGATTGGAATACATTTGTTTTTTAAATATTGTGGACATTGTTAAAATGTTAACAAATGCATTTTATTCAACTATATGTTAGTATTCATCTTCCTGCACCTTTTTCTTTGTGAAAAGTCCTGCAGGTGATGTGTTGGTCTGGTCTCTTGGCATGGTGGAAACAGTTCGCCCTTGCCTTATGGGTGATCACCAAGTGTTGGGCTCCATGCTTGAAGCCAGGTGGGGAGCAGGCTGCCCCGGCCCTTGAGGAGCAGGCAGTCCAGTGGGGCAGGAAGGCTTCAGTACGTGGGAGGGGCCAGTAGAGGCCCAGAGACAAGTTCCAGTTCCTCCAGGAGCTGGATGCAGGAAGGGCCCCGTCTCGTGGCAGGGATGCAGAGGGTGGCATGAAGAGCCTGCTGTGAAGAACGGGTGTGATGACAAGTGGCAGGTGTGGGGTGGAGGCGGAGAACAACTTCAAAGAAGTGACAGGTGCTGTGTGGTGACAGGGACAGCCAGGCATTTTCTCTGGAGACTGCAGAAGGAGACTGGGGAGTGGAGTTAGGACTGGAAGGGGGAGCCCTGACTGTCAAGTGATCACTTCCGTGTTTGAAGTCAGGTAGCGGACTGTCTCAGTTTCCCAGAGCAGCTGTAACAAGTTACCACGAATTGGGGGGTTTTCAACAAGTTTATTCTGTCATTTCTAGAGGCTAGAAGTCTGAGATAAGGTGTGGGCAGGGCCAGGCTGCCTCAAGGACCCGTACGGGAGGCTCCTCCCCGCCTCTGGTGGCCCTCTCCTTGGCTTGTGGCATCATCCCCGTCTCTTCCTCCACCTTCGCAGGGTCACCCCCCTCCTCCCTGCCTGTGCATCTGTGCTTTTGTGTTTCCCTCTAGTGTTGAGTTTAGGGCCTGCCCTCATCCAGTGTGACCTCATCTTAACTAAGTCACGTCTGCAAAACCCATTTCCAGATCAGGCCACGTTCACAGGGGCCGGTTAGGACTTGCTCATATCCCTTTGGGGACAGCATTTAGCCATCACGACCAAGGCAGGAGCTTCCCTGACAAGTCATCATGATCTGAACCTGGGTTTGCTGTGAGAACCAAGAGGGGCAAGGCTCACGGAAGAAGTGAAGGAGGACCCCGCGCTGCATCGTTCTTGTTGCCACAGGCTGGATGGTCCATCGGTGGCCGTCACAGAAGCCCTGTCCTTCTGTGTTAGTGAGCTGCGTTTAACAAGGTGACTCATTATTGCCCTTTGATTGGCAGTGCCTGGGAGGGAGGGTCCTGCTGTCGCTCACCAGGGAGCCTTGTCTCCACAAGGCCAGGCAAGCAGTGCCAGTTTCCCAACGGCATGCACTGTGAAGCAGGCAGTTCCATTTATTGTTTTTCCTTCAAAGTATTCATTTCAGTAAACATTCAGAAACTCAGACGCCATAGTGCCTTTTCCTCAAGTGCATGCAGGTCGAGGACATTTATAATTCAGAAGCTCCTGGGTGCTGAATGAGAGTTCTTTGTAAGATGTTTTAGGTGCTGAGCCACTCTGGATTCATTTTTAGAGAGAAGAGGTGACGTAGTGGGGGGTTCAGGTTCTGGGCAAGCCTGGGAAGGTCTCCTGATCCCAAGAATATATAGCCTTAGCAGTAACAAGCTGCTCCCAAACCACTTACCTACAGTAGGTTGTAAAAGGCATTTTACAAAACATTTCTTCCTTATAATTGTTTTAAATGTAATTTTTGTTCATTAGAGAATTTGTAGGTTTATAGAAAAATCAAGCAGAAAATATAAAGAGCTCCCTTATACATCCCTCATACATAATTTCCCTGATTCTTAACATTTTGTGTTAGTGTGGTACCTTCGAGACAATTGATGAAAGAATATTATTAGAATTTTATTATTAACTATAGTCCATGCATAGTTTACATTAGGATTCACTGTGTTGAACAGTCCTATGGCTTTGTTTTTTTTTAAGTTTTCCAATAGGAACATTTACACATCCTAAAGCGTCCCCTTTTAACCACAAATATGTATAGTTGAGTGGTGTTAAATGCATTTACAGTGTTGAGCCACCTTCACCACTATCCTTTATAAGACTTTTCCATCACCTCAGACAGAAACCCTGAACCAGGTAAACATTAACACCCATTCCCTAACCCTACCCCATCCTTTGGTAATCTGTATTCTAGTTTCTGACTCTGTGAATTTGCTTATTCCAATTTTTTTCACATCTGCAAGATCATGCAATATTTGTCCTTTTGTTTTCTGGCTTAGTTTCACTCAACATGGCGTCTTCAAGGTTCATCCACATTGTCGCACGTATCAGAACTTCATTCCTTTTTTGGGCTGAGTGATATTCTGTTGTGTGTATATAACCCATTTTTGTTTATCTTGTCATCTTTTAATGGACACTTGAGTTGCTTCCACCTTTTCACAGTTGTGAATAATGCCACTGTGAACGTCAGCACATGCATATCTGTTGTCTGTTCACATCCCCTGCTTTCAGTTCTTTGGGGTGTACACCTAGAAGTGAAATCCCCAGTCATATGGGGATTCTCTGCTTAACTTTCTGAAGAGTGGCCATACTGTTTTACATTCCCACCAACAAAGAATGTTCCTGTTTCTCTACATCCTCTGCAATACTAGTTATTTCCCATTTTTATAATGGTACCCATTCTGGTGGATGTAAAATGGTATCTTATTTTGACTTTGCTTTGCATTTCCTTAATGACTAATGATGTTGAGCATCTTTTTATGTGCTTACTGGATATTTGTATACATTCTTTGGGGAAGTTTGTATTCAGTCCTTTCCCCATTTTTAGTTGGGCTGTTTGTCTTTTTGTTGTTGAGTTGTAGGGTTTTTTAATGTTGTGGATATTTCATGATATATGTGCTTTCCAAATATTTTTCTGTAAGAATGGGATTTTATGATTAAGTCCTTTGATGCACTAAGTTTTAAATTTTGTTGAGGTCACATTTATCAATTTTTTCTTCTGTTACTTGTGCCTTTGGTGTAAAGTCTAAGAAACTATTGTTTAACAAGGTCTTAAAGGTGCTTCCCTAAGTTTCCTTCTAGGAGTTATATAGGTTTCGTTCTTACATTTAGCTCTTTGATCCATTTTGAATTCATTTTTGCTTATGGTGTGAGATAAGGGTTCACCTTTCTTCTTTTGTATGTGGAAATCCATCCCAACACCATTTGTTCAAGAGACTCTTCTTTCCCTGTTGAATAGACTTGGCCCCCTTGTCAAAAATCAGTTGGCCGTAGATACGAGGAATTATCTTGTAACTCCAAATTCAATTCCCTAGGTCTGTGTCTGTCCTTGTGCCAGTACCATGCTGTTTTGAATATTCTATCTTTGTAATGAGTCTTAAAATAGAAAGTGTGAGTTCTCAAACTTTGTTCTTCTTTTTCAAGATGGTTTTGACTATCTGGACCCCTTACCCTTCAGTATAAATGTGATGATTGGCTTTTCTATTTCTGATCAAAGGTTGTTAGAATTTTTATTGAAATTGAATTTATCTGTAACTCACTTCGGGTAGAAGATATCTTGATGATATTTTGTCTTGCAACTCATGAATACCAAATGGCCTTCCATTTATTTAGGCCTTCTTTGAAATCTTTCAGTAGTGTTTTGTAGTTTTCCATGTACAGGTCCTTTACATCCTTGTTTACATTTATTCCAAGATATTTGAGTCTCTTAGTTACAAATACAAATAGAATTTTTTCATAATTTCCTCTTCAGATTGCTCACTAGTAATTTATAGAAACACTACTGACATTTCTTATGTTGATCTTATATCCGCCAATTTACCGAATTTGTTTATTAGCTCTAATAGCTTTGTCATCTGTTTGCAAATAGGTCAAGGTTTATTTTTTTCCGATTTGCAGTTTTAAAATTTCTTTTTCTTGCCTAATTGCTCTGACTACAACTTCCATTATAGTATTGAGTAACAGTGGTGGCAGTGGGCATCCTTATCTTGTTCCTTGATATTAAAACGAAAGCTTTCTTTATGCAGATTTTTTTTTTAACTTATGTGTGGGACCAAAGCAAGAAATATTTATTTGGTACAAAACTTATATTTTGACTAGTGCATTTCCTAATATAACTTATGTGGACAGCTTAATTGAACACCATAAGTACATGGAACCTTGAGTAGGGCATGAGATTTTGTAGGTTTATTCAGAGTGATGCCTCAGTAAATCCCAGAAGGATTTGAACAGTAAATAAGAATTTGCAAAGTCCCCTTGGGGGAATGGTGAGAAAGTGGGAAAATTCAGCTTCCCCAAGTAGAGAATTCTTGATATATTCACAAGCAGTGGGGACAACCAAAGCAATAGGTTGAGTCCCCAATCTTGGGGTTTGTTCATATGAAACTTAGCCCCACAAAGGATAGGCTAAGCCTACTTAACATCAGGCCTATGAGTCACCCCCAAGAGAACCTCTTTTGTTGCTCAGATGTGGCCTCTCTCTCTCAGCCAACACAACGAGCAGACTCACTGCCCTCTCCCTCTCTACATGGTACATGATTCTAGGGGTGTAGACCTTCCTGTCAACATGGGACAGAAATCCTCGAATGAGCTGGAACTCAGCATCAACAGATTGAGAAAACCTTCTCGACCAAAAGGGGGAAGAGCAAAATGAGACAAAATAAAGTGTCAGTGGCTGAGAGATTCCAAACAGAGTCGAGAGATTATCCTGGAGGTTATTCTTATGCATTAAACAGACATCACCTTTTTAATTAGCTTATAATGGAGAGGCTGGAGGGAACTGCCTGCAAGTGTAGAGCTGTGTTCCAGTAGCCATGTTTCTTGAAGGTGATTGTATAATGATATAGCTTTCACAGTGTGACTGTGTGATTGTGAAAACCTTGTATCTGATGCTGCTTTTATCTACCTTAAGGGCAGATGAGTAAAACGTGTGGATTGAAAATAAGTAATAGGGGGAAAAATGTTAAAATAAATTTAGTAGATTGAAATACTAGTGATCAGTGAAAGGGAAGGGTAAGGGGTATGGTATGTATGAAGTTTTTTTCTGTTTTCTTTTTATTTCTTTTTCTGAATTGATGCAAATGTTCTAAGAAATGATCATGATGATGAATATACAACTATGTGATGAAAAGAAAGAATGTTCATATTATATGTTGATTGGTTTTATTAATAAAAAGTTTTAAAAAAAGGAAAGCTTTCAGTCTTTCACCATTGAGTGTGATGTTAATTGTGGATTTTACATATATGCCCTTCATTGTGTTGAGGAAATTTCATTCTATTCATGGTTTTATAAGTGTTTTTATCAAGAAGCAGTGCTTGATCTTGTTGAATGCCTTTTCCGTGTCAATTGGGGTGATCATGTGGGAGTTTTCCTTCACTGTTAATGTGGTGTATAACATGGATCAATTTTCTTATGTTGGTTTACTTATATTTTCTTATATTGTACCACCCTCGCCTACCTGGGATAAACCCCATTTCATACTAGTGTATAATTCTATAAATGCAGTGCTGTTAGAGTTGATTTGTGCTAGCATTTAAAGGATTTTTATATCTACATTCAGAATTATTTTTTCTTGTATCTTTATCTGGCATTATTATTAGGATGATGTAGACCTCAGAATGAGTTAGGAAGTGTTCCCTCCTCTTCAATTTTTTGGAAGAGTTTGAGCAGGATTGGTGCAAATTCTTGAACTGTTTGGTAAAATTCACCAGTAAAGACCTCTGATCTGACTTTCCTTTGTTAGGCGGTCTTTGATGATTGACTCAACAGTGACACAGTGACTTGAATCTTATGTGACATTTTTATGTGTGTTTAATGTTCCAGAATAGAATTAGAGCAAGTAACTATAGAAGCTCACTTCAGGCCATGCTGTAATAGTTGCAAAAGTCAACACAAAACTAGCTCTAACTCAGCCTCTGCTGCTTTTACCAGCTGTTTCAACCTGTTTCAGACTTTAACAGCAACACATAGTAAGAAATTTATCTCACATTGTGACCTATATGCATAAACACACACATACACACATATATATATAAAATTGCAGCATGTTTTATAAAATAATACTTAATAAGTACAATTGAACTCCCCTGTAGGTTTCTGGGTTTTTTTTTGAAAGTGCAGGCTGCAACCCACTAAACAGTTCATGACCCACCTTTTGGCCAAGAATCGTATTTAAAAAATCATTCTACTGGTAGCACTGACTCTTTGGCAAGTGTTTGCAATTAGTGCACATCCTTGGCTAGCCGTCTCGATGCTAAAACGCCTGTGAGCATCTGGTGAGGTTGTTTCTGCATTAAAGCCACCCGGCCCTGATCTCTGCTTGCCCGGCTGGACAGCTGGAGGTGAGGCCTGGCTGGGTGCCGTGGCCAGCCTGGCGGTGTGGAGGGTGCCTGGCGGGGGAAAAGGCTGAGGCTCTCCGTGGATCCCCCTCCTCGGTTCCGCCCTGTCCTGCTCTTTTCTCTCGTCCCTGTCACTTAGCCAGCTCAGGAACCACCTGCCCCATCTGTGTCCCTATGCTTTGCCAGGACAAGACGGTGCCCCCTGAAGTCGGGGGGCTGGGATACCCCACTGAGCGGTGCCGCGTTGAGGAGCACAGGGGTGGTTCTCCGTTTCTCTGGGTCTGGCCCACGATGACAGCTCTTCCTGCACACGCTCTTTGCCTGCCCTGAGAGGATATCCAGGCTGTCCTGTTTTTTTTTTACGTGCTGTTCAGTAGAGTTCACATTAGCCCTTGTCGATGACTCATTGGGCAGGCTATCAGGAGGCCCTGTGAGAGGATAGGAAAATGTCCTTTAAAGAAAAGGTCCCCAAGAGGGGCACTCGGAGACGGGGTGAGGCAGCCGAAGACCAGCTGCGGCAGGGGGAGATGGAGCTTGCAGGGAGCCAGGTGAGATCTGAGGACCCGCCGGAGCCGGGCTTCACGGCTACTGAACAGCACCTAAAAAAAAAAAACAGGACAGCCTGGATACCCTCTCAGGGCAGGTAAAGAGCGTGTGCAGGAAGAGCTGTCATCGTGGGCCAGGCCCAGAGAAACAGAAATCCACCCCTGTGCTCCTCAACGTGGCACCGCTCAGCGGGGTGTCCCAGCCCCCCAACTTCAGGGGGCACCGTCCACCTCCCTGCTAGTCCTTATCCGCCCACGGGACCCACCTGAGTCAGAATGTTCGCAGAACCATAGCCTGAGAATATCTGATTCCTGAATTGCTGGGGAGAGTAGTTACTTTTAGCAGCTAGGTTGGGAAGAGACTCCCTTGAAACCCCACCGTCTCTGGTCTTCCCGCGTCCCTAAGCCCCCCGCCCCCCGCTGCCCTCGCTGCCATGCAGCTGTCTCCCCTGGGACCACCTGCCTCCCTTTCCCACACTCAGGCCAAAGGTCACTTTCAGAAATGCCAGGCGGGTCCTGCCCCCCCCCCGAGCCTAGAATCTTCACGGGTTCCCATTGTCTACCAAGAAGACATTGAAAGCCCTGGCATGACACTGGGGCCGCCTCAGCCCAGTTTGTCTCAGGTAACTCCCCACTGCATCCCAGTCACCCTGTACAGCTTCCCTGTTTCCAAAGCCATGTCCCTGCGCCTGCCGCCCCTTCACAGAGGTGAGCTTCACCTCGCCGAGATTTTCCTTCTTTTCCTGCCCACTTTTCTGTCTTGTAAACTTCTTTTCATCCTTTAAGTTGCTGCTCATATCTCTCCTCTCCTTTAAACCTTCTGTCCTTATTGAGGCACGAATTCTTCCTCTCATTTCCCCCCCACTCCTCTTAGCATTCTTTATTAAGGAATGCCATGTAGTATCAATACCACATTTATTACATTCCTACCACATCTTCTCACCTTTGTCTTGCAGCGTTTGTGCATATCTGCCCTCCCTCACTTCCCTGTGGACCATGGGTTCCTGGAGAAGCCTCTGGGTCCTTGGCTGCTAGTACTGTACACATTGAGATGAGGTCCTGGCTGCTGTTACAGGAAATTTGCATCATGTTAGTCTCCTTTATCAATCAGCATGTATCGAAGATATAGTAAGTCTCTCCAGAGAAACAGAACTGAGAGGAGATATATGTGCACATTTACATGTATATATGCAAATATGAGGCTTATTTTCAGAAGTGGCTCATGTGACTCTGAGGATGGGCGAGTCCAGATTCCATGGGGCAGGCCGCAGGTTGGGAACTTCAGGAAAGGCTTTTATGAATTGATAGAGATTCCTCTTTCTAACTGCTGAAATCATCAGTTCTCCCTTCAGGCCCTCGGGTGGTTGTACTGGGCTTCCCTGATTGCGGCAGGCTTCTCCATTGTTGGCTGTGGATGTAATCAGCCATAGCTGCAACCGACTGAGTAAGAATTTAAATCCATGAGGTACCCTCACAGTAACGGTCAGGCTGGTGCTCACTCAACCAAACGACTGGACACCAAGTCCTAACCAAGTTGATATATAAACTTAACAATCACAGCCCGCCCCTTGTCAAGTGTGCGTCTCCTTAAATCACTCTTACTCTCTAAATAATAATAATAATAGTCGTACTTTCACCTAACGCAACTCAACTATCCTTCCAAAAGCACAGTAACCCTTTTCTCAGAAGAGAATTCAAGTCCTTATTATCCTGTAACTTCTATGCCTTATTATCCTATGGCATAAAATTAATATAATTTATAAGATATATAGGAATAAGATAGGAAAGAAAACAAAGATATTTACTTTATGTTTGTGTATATATATATTTATATACACTAACATATTCATAACCAAAGCAAAGGAGAAATAAACTGTCTTTGTCATAGCTTTTTTTGTCCTTGTTTCTGCAGTTGTTCACATGGTCATAGCTTGTAGCTCATATTCATAACTGTTTTCTTCCACTTTCCATTCCATGTTCCATTTATCCTCAGCAAGCCCTTATGCTGGCTGTGGTTCTTTACCTGGTGGGGTGACCCAAACTTTCATTCCTGAAGTTTCTGTATCATTGGTAGTCCTGCCTGGATTAGGTTGCTGCAGTTTTCCATTGACTTTAATCACAGGATACAGTAATACTAAGAGACACCCTACGGGATCTCCTGTATTCCAGGCAAACTCGTCTTTACCTCCACTGTGTAGCTTCAGTCCTCTTTCCCCTTGATAGTTGGGATCAGTCACTCCAGCTGGTACTGTAATTCCCTTCTGCGTCTGATTCAGAGGCATGGGTGGCCCAAAGTGGCCAAGTGGCAGCTTTAACTTCCAGTCCAATAGAATCATTGTGTCTCCTGGTGGAATCACTCCTGCTTTTAAAGCGAAGACCTGCAGACCAACAGAGCTTATAGTTGTGGGCACAGGAAACAAAAATTTTTCTTTTAGATCATTTGGGCTCATAGAGAGTAGTGCTATTCCCATTTCCACCCTTTGCCTTCTGAATCCCTGAATCCCGGCTATGGGAGAAATAGCACCATAGAGTAGATGCTAATTTAGGACATGCACAGCCTCCTGGAGAACAGTGCCCTGGCCCTGCAAGATACTGCAACCTAGTTGGCTTCGTAATTGAATATTCAAAAGGCCATTCCACCGTTCTGTTAATCCACCTGCTTCTGGATGATGGGGAACATGGTAAGACCAGAGAATTCCATGTGCAGTGCCCATTCCCACATTTTCTTTGCTGTGAAGTGGGTTCCTTGATGAGAAGCAGTGCTGTATAGAAAACCTTGATGGTGAATAAGGCATTCTGTTAGCCCATGGATGGTAGTCTCAGCAGAAGCATTGCGTGCAGAGAAGGCAAATCCATATCTGATGTGTGTGTTTATTCTAGTAAGAAGAAATTGCTGCCTTTTCCATTTTAGAAGTGGGCCGATGTATTCAAGCTACTACCAGCCAACAGGATGATCATCTCAAGAAATGGTGCCATATCGGGGACTGAGTGAGGGTCTCTATAGCTGGCAGATTGAGCACTCAGCAGTGGCTGTAGCCTTGGTCAGTGACATCCATGTTGTGGAGTCCATGCATGAGCCCATTGGGCAGTGACAAGAGTGGTTGGGAAAAGGGACTGACTGTGTATCCACAGAACAGGTCATTTTATCCACGTGAGTATCAAAATCTTCCTCTACCAAAGTCGACATCTGGTGCTCATTCACAAAGGACACACGTATCTTCATGTTTTTCACCCACACAGAAAGGTCCATCCACATATCTGTCCCCCAGACCTCTTGGTCACCAGTTTTTCAATCGTGTTCCTTCCAAGTCCCTGACCATCCAGCCAAAATCATTATCAGCAGCCTATGAACAGTCTGCAAATGAACGCACCTCCAGCCGTTCACCTTCCAAGCAAAATAAACAGCCAGGTTCAGTGCTCAAGTTCTGGCCACTGAGAGGATTTCCCTTCCCCACTGTCCTTCAGGGACATCCCAGGAAGGGGCTGCAGTCCTATGGCTATCTTCTTTTCGGTGGTACCTCTATATTGTGCAGAACCAGCTATAAACCAGGCCTGAGTTTGTGCTCAGTCAGCTGATAATAGGAAAGTACCTAAGAGTCCATAGCCTCTTAGCATGGGCTGGGAAAGTGAAGGTAACGTAGCAGGAGTGAGGGCCATGGGGAACGGGCTACTTCCTCATGTAACTTACTTTTGCCTTCAGGGCCTCCTCATGCCCGGTCTCGAGCTTCCATTTGATGGTGGACTGCTTGCAAACCCAGCTTTATGACTGGGTGTGTCAGACAACATCCAGTTCATGATGGGCAACTCAGGTCTTGTGGTAACTTGGTGGCCCCTGGTTAAGCATTCAGTCTCTACTAAGGCCCAGTAGCAGGTGAAAAGCTGTTTCTCAAAAGGAGAGTAGTTATCTGTAGAGGATGGTAAAGCTGACTTCAATATCCTAAGGGCCTGCATTGTGATATCCTGTAGGGGCTGCCAAAGGTTCCAGAGAGCATCTCTACTTGCCACCAACACTTCCAGCACCAGTGGGTCTGCTGGACCATGTGGCCCAAGGGGCAGAGCAGCTTGCATGGCCTCCTCTTGTTCAGGTCCCTACTCAAAACTAACACCTTTTCTGGTCACTCGGTAAATGGGCCAGAAAACACACCCAGATAAAGAAATATGTTGTCTCCAAAATCCAAAGAGACCAGCTAGGCCTTGTGCCTCTTTTTTGATTGTAGGAGGGCCCAGATGCAACAGCTTACCCTTCACCTTAGAAGGGATATCTCGACATGCTTCACTCACTGGACACCTAGAAATTTTCACTGAGGTAGAAGGCCCCTGAATTTCTGCTGGATTTCTCTTTATCTCTCCATCTCTCTCTCTCTCTGACTTGCAAATGCTTTACAGTAAATGTAGAGCAGTTGCTGTTTCTTGCTCACTAGGCCCAGTCCCATGTCATTAACACAATGAGCCAGTATATCCTGTGGAAGGGAAACGCAATCAGGTTCTCTGTGGACAGAATTATGACATAGGGCTGGAGAGTTGATACACCCCTGAGATAGGACAATGAAGGTATATTGCTGGCCTTGCCAGCTGAAAGCACGCTGCCTGTTTCTGGTGGTCCTTACTAACAGGTATTGAGAAGCATTCGCCAGATCAATTACAACCACCGGGTACCAGGAGATGTTGATGTGTTCGGCCACATTTGGAACAGCAGCTGCCTTTGATACCATGTGGTTAAGTTCATGATAAGCTAAGATCCATCTGTTTTCTACACAGGCCAGATTGGAGAGTTGAATGGGGAAGTGGTGGGAATCACCACTCCTATATCCTTCAAGTCTTTGATGGTATAAAAGTCTCTGAATTCCCTCTAGAAATGCAGTATTGCTTTTTTTCTTTTTTGGGGGGGGTGCATGATCTCCTATATGGAAGGCGAGCATTCTACCACTGAACCACCTGTGTACCCTAATATTGCTTTTGATTTATTATTTTGCTAGTTAGAGGCTACTCTAGTGGCTTCCACTTGGCCTTTCCTACCATAATAGCCCTTACTTGACAGGTAAGGGAACCAATATGGCAATTCTGCTAGTTGTTGAGTATGCTAATTCCAATTATGCTCTTCAGAATGGGGAAATAACCACAGATTAGGCTTGAGTATGCACTGGGCCCACTGTCAGACAGACCAAAACTCCATTGATACCTGACCTCCATCAGCCCCTTCTCTGACTCTTGGATAACACTGATGTTTTACATCCCCTAGAATTAATGTCACTTCTGAGTCAATGTCTAATCATCCCCCAAATTTCCTATCATTTCCTTTTCCCCAGTGCACACTGGTCAAGGCCCCAGGCCCCTTTGAGAAAGGCTGGTAGAGAAATTAGCAGTAGAATTTGTGGCAGGGTAGCAGGGTCCTTCCCCAAGGAGACCCAGCCTTACCTTTACTCAAGGGGCTCTGTATCTATAAACCATCTCAAGTCTGGGAGTTGTTTAAGGGGCCGTAACTCTCTACTTTTGTAATTCAAGTTTGGCTTTTGTTCACTTGACCCAGAACTCTTCTGCTTTACATGTCAGGTAAGTAGTTAGGCAGTTCCCCATTGATTTAAACTCTGGGTACCCCCTGATCAACAAGCCAACACCGTAGGTCCCTGCAGGTCACGCTGTGATGATTATTACTTCAACTCTACTGTCTTGATCATATCCACGTGCATCTTACCCTTGGTGATTAACGCTTCCTCTTGGCTTCTGCCACCTTGGGATCTGAACATCCCAGTTTGTGTTTAAGATTCCACGTTCTGTGGCAGCAGTTCCCACAGTAATATCTGTTCTACAGAGAAGAGTGACAACAGAGCTCTTCAGGGAAAATGGGCTAGTCTCCCAAGTTTATTCCTCGCAGCCCTGGTAAAAGGTGTGTTCTCTGGTCGGTATTGGGGCCGGTGGGCAGGTCTTCCATGATAAGCCACTCTCACCTTCCCGACTTTCTAAGCCCTTGACTCCCTTCGTCTGCATTGTGCCAGGGCAGTTCTGGCATTTGAGCCTCGGGTAGTAGACGTCTCCTTTTGATTTGTGCCTCAGCCAAGCACCCAAACACACTGCTGAAGGCTCTTTTAACCCCTCAGGCTACAATGCTGAATCCAGAATTTCTGCTTAGTTGGGCCCATGTCACTAAATTCAGCCTGATTCACCTTTTTGTTCCTTTCACTGTTATCCCACACCCTTAATATCCATTCCCACATATGTTTCCCAGATTTCTGTTTATAAATTGGAAAAATCATGGCGTTGTTTTGGAGTATAGCACACCTTCTCCTGGGGTCACACTTTGAACCTCACTTTTTAGGGCCTGTTGGGACTTCAGGAAAGGAGAGTGGTGGGGAGGGTCCTGAGAGAGTTCACAGTGTCTTCCAGGCCAACTGCATTCCTTTCACCATGTGGTAAAACATGGTCAACCTCTATGAGAGCTGTTTAATCCCTTCCAGTGGAGATGGGATGGTTCATTCCTCAGAGAAGACTGGAGGTGTGGGTTGAGGGCTTGGGGAGAGGGGCTGATTCTTCTGGGCGGACCATTGCAGGTTTATCTGGCAAAGAAGACTTGGCAGAATCATTCTCAGCCCATATGTCCCCATTCCAATTTTCAGGATCTCATTCTTTCCCCATCAGTGCCCTCACTTTAACAGCAGACACCCTACAAGGTTGGAAATTCAATTTACATTATAATTGTACAAAGAGACTCTGAGTCTGCTTTTCAGAAATTTGAAGTCTGCAGCTGCAAAAAATGAGAGTTTCTTTCAGAGAACACATAGAAACTTTCATGTCCGTCATGCAGCACTTGAACTGGGAATTTGAAGTCTTGAACTCATCCCTTTCGTTTACAGCTGTATCCTGTGTATTTAAGAACAACCAATCAACGTCATTATATTTCTTAACACAAAACTCTATTCCGATGTCAAATACACTCTCACCCAGATCCTTGCCGCTTACAAGCGCTTGAGTAGCCATATCCAATGGTGATGTTTTGTGTATCTCTGTTGCTGGTTCACACCATGAACTATCAGTGCCATCTTGATCATTGAAAATAGAGTCATTCGTTGCTTTTAATCTAACCATACTAGAGGACCAATTCCAGGGTCCCCAAAACCAACTTTAAAATCTCATCCTTAAGGTTCAGTTTCTCAAGAACCATTCTTGGTAGCAAAATCTGAATTAGTCAAGGTTATCCAAAGGGACATACAGTGTATATGTGTGTGTCTGTGTGCATGTGTAAATATGAAATTTATTATAGGAATTGGCTTACGTGACCATGGGGATTGCAGGTCTGAATTGGCAGGCCACAAGTTAGGAACTCCAGTGAAGGTTTTGATGCATTCCTCAGGAGAAGCTGGCTGAAGTAGAGAAAGAAATTCTTTCTGACTACTGAAATCATCAGAACACCCTTTAAGGTCTTCAACTGATTGGATGAGACCTATCTCATTGCTGAAGGCAGTCTCCTTTGTTGATTGTAGATATAATCAGCCACAGAGATGGAATCAGCTGACTAATGATTTAAATCAATGAAATAGCCTCACAGTAACAATCAGGCCAGTGCCTCCTTGACCAAACAGCTGGACACCATAGCCACGTTGACATATGAACTTAACCTTCACAGAAGATAAAGGAAGAAAGTCAGTAGGATGAGAATGAGACGGCTCCTAACAGCCAGCTTGGTAGCTGGAGAGGTTTGCTGTCACTGTGTTTATTGATACATTGTAAAGCCATTTTGGGGATTCCGCCATATTCTGCATGGTTGCCAAGAAAATGTTGACAGTTGTATTGTGGTTAATAAATTCATTTAGATTTATAAGCATTGTTTACAGAACCTGTTCGCCTGCTGAAACTCTAACAGCATCTGTTCCTTCTTACTAATTAACTGCTAATTACGAATGAGCTTTGTGTGTTTGTCAGTATAACTGGCTCATGCATTTTGTAAGGAACATTAACAAATTGATTTACATAGTGGCAAAGCAATCAAAAGAGTAAACTGAACAGCAAGCCTAAAGCCCTTTGGCCGGTTTTTGAATGAAACAAACTTTTGATGTTATAAATATTGCCGTAAATTTTCCATTACCTTAATTCTGCGGTGAAGGTACAGTGATCAGAAGCAGTATGAAATGAGCAGTAGCCAGCTTAGTGCATGGGTAACACTGTGACCGTGGAATTGTTTAGGGAGTTGAAGACTAGCCCAACCAAAGCAGGGGCCCCATGGGGAACACATTCATGTTTTAATGCCTGCATAAAAGTTTTGGACGTCGAAAACTTTTGCAGCAAGGAGCAAGATCAAAAATTTGCAATCTAATATCCATCTCTGTTTTTCCCTACTCTTAGATTCTCAGATTTCAAACTGTGTTAATAAGCATCATATTTAGAAAGACAGGCATTTAAAAGTAGCCAGTTTGTATGAGAGATTCCAGAAGTTCAGGGGTCACCTGTCCTTCTGAAGATGCAGCCAGTCCCTGTCCTGCTCATAGGACTTTGGCCCATTTGCATCCTCACAGCTCCCAAGTCATCAGGCTTCTTGGGATTTTTTCTAAAAACATCCTCGATTGTTGCTAAGGGACAAAGAAGCCGAACCCAGGTGAGAGATATCTGAACACAGAAGAAAGAAACATGTTCGCTGAGGAAACATTTATATTCGTAGTTAACGTGACAGTGTTTAGAATAATGGTGTCAAATGGAGGTGTCCCAAACCAGGCAGGTGGATGGACAGAGATTTCAAGGGTTTTGAGAACGGCTCAGGTTAAATATGATTAACAGTGGCTACACTGATAGAATGTTTATTGAGATGCAATGCTTAATATAAAGGATCATAATATTCAGTATTGGCTGGAGCCTGGCTGGGATTTCAGGTCTGCTTGGAAGTGAGAGGGCAGCTGATGCCGAGATCCAAGGTTGGGCATGAGACCCTGGATCCCAGCTGTCAGCCCCAGGCTCGTCATAGAACCTCAGGTCAGTTACCTATAAAACAGGGATGATAAAATGATCTTCTTCTCTAGGGTCACTGGGTGGATGAGTAGATAATAGAAAACATCAGTAATATACCTGGCACAAAATATCAGCTCAGCAAAAAGTAGCTATTGTCATCATGTCTTTATTCATTCAAAAGTATCTATTTCATTACTTTGTAGTGATTTAAAATGAAGGGGTTTCTCCTTATCATTGATGCATGTGTCAGTCTTAATCCCAGAGGCATGTTAACAGCTCTAAATGAGGGCAGGCCTGGTGCTGATAAGGGGTGCAGACAGAAACAGAGCTTTAGGATGGAGAGGCAAAGTTCTTTGACTGAGCTGTGACATTTAACAAGTTGAGCCATCTGGTGAACATAACCAACTGGTATTATTGGTGAATATTTGACTTCAAGGTAAGTTTGTTAAAAGAAAAAAAAGCTATTATATTACACATAGTAGGTGGAACATTAGCTGTCATGTTTTCTGGAATATTCATTCTTTCTTGGAGTTTTTCCCCCAAGTAATTGTTCAGAACACTTTATTAATTCAAATGAGTTTGTTCCACAATATTAAGAAAACATGATTAAATTAACTACAACTCATGTCTTCTGGTATTTTTTGAATGTGTGTGTATGAGCCACCATTATTGGTTACAAGAAGTTACAGATTTGAATGAGGCTGCCTGTACCTCAGGAACTCACAAATAGCAAGAAAGACCTGTGTCAGCTGACTACAGGATGTGTCAGACTCTGCCATGTGCTGCGGCCACAAGTCCCAGGGATCCCAGAAGGGAACATTCACTCTGGCTCTGCATCTAGTATATGCTGTCTCTTTCTAAATGCCCTGGTCTGACATTCTTCATACTCAGCTTTTGATTTTTTTTTTTTAACTTTAATGCAAATTTATTGATATATATTATGTATATTCACATATCATGTAATCATCCTGCACCCCTTATCAGCACCAGGCCTGCCCTCATTTAAAGCTGTTAACATGCCCCTGGGATTAAGACTGACACATGCATTGATGATAAGGATAAGTCAGTGGTTCACAGTATAATCATATAGCTGGGTATTTATCATCACAATTGACTTTTCTTTTTTGTGTGTGTGAAAAATAGCATAATACAAAAAAGCAATGAATTTCAAAGCAGACTGCAACAGTTAGTTGTCGAACAGATTACAGAGTTTGGTATGGGTTACAATTCCATGATTGTAGGGGTTTTTACTACTAGTTGCTCCAAGATACTGGAGACTAAAAGAAATATCAATATAACGATTCAACAATCATACTTATTTGTTAAATCTGACTGTTCTAGTTTGCTAGCTGCCAGAATGCAATATACCAGAAACAGAATGGCTTTTAACAAAAGGGGAATTTAATAAGTTGCTAGTTTACAGTTCCAAGGCCGAGAAAATGTCCCAATTAAAACAAGTCTATAGAAATGTCCAATCTAAGGCATCCAGGGACAGATACCTTGGTTCAAGAAGGCCAATGAAGTTCAGGGTTTCTCTCTCAGCTGGAAGGGCACATGGCGAGCAAGGCATCATCTGCTAGCTTTCTCTCCTGGCATCCTGTTTCATGAAGTTTCCCGGGAGGCATTTTCCCTTTTCACCTCCAAAGGTCACTGGCTTGTGGGCTCTCTAATTCTCGTGGCTATGTCGTTCTTCTCTGCTCTCTCTGAATCTCTTAGTCTCCAAAATGTTTCCTCTTTTATAGGACTTCAGAAACTAATCAAGACCCACCCGAATGGGTGGAGACATGTCGTCACCTAATCCAATTTAACAACCACTCTCAATTACATCCCATCTCTAGGGAGATGATCTAATTACAGTTTCAAACATACAGTGCTGAATAGGGATTAGAAGAAACGGCTGCCTTTACAAAATGGGATTAGAATTAAAACATGACTTTTCTAGGGGACATACTTCCTTTCAAACCAGCATACTGACCTTCTCTGTATAACTCCTCCATCTCCTTTGATCTTTCTCTCACTCCTTAGGGGTATTTGGGCTATGCCCATTGTAGCTTTTTCAAGTTGGAAGGGGCTGTTGATAATATGAGATAGGGAATGAAACTGGTAGATGTTCTAGAGAGACTGGCCCCTCTGTATTTCAGAACTTATCTGGCCTAGGAACCCAGCTGGAGGTTGTAGGTTTCTGGAAAGTTACCCCAGTGCATGGGACCTTTGTAGAATCTCATATATTACCCTAGGTGTTCTTTAGGGTTGGCAGGAATGGTTTTGGTTGGGGTTTGGCAAGCTTTGTTAGGTAGCAACATCTCACTCCATACTCAGCTTTTGAGTGTTTTTCATAAATGACCATTAATGAACAGAAAATCTGTTCTTTTCTAATCTTGTTGATTGAAGGTGTTTTTAAAAAAGCATAAATTTTTGAATTTATAGTGAAAATCCAGTTTCTAAGACTTTCCCTTGAACCCTTGCACTCAGGAATTTAAGTTTCATATACAAAACCAGCTCTGGTGAAAGTGGGATATATTCAGAAGTTGAACCATTGATTTTTTAGTATTTAGCAAGTCAACCCTACTGGATATTTAATGTGACAGAAGTCTAGATGTCAGAAGATATGTGCATAGTATTTCTCTCTCCAAGGACCTTCGTCTAAACTCAGTATCACAACAATAGGATGAATTTGAAATGAAATGTCTGAGAACACAAGGCTGTACTCTTCCATTTAAATATTGCACTGGGGGACTCAAAAGCCTTCAAACCAGTAGCTTTCAACCTGGTGGGTACCCAGTGCGCGTTCACCCACTGTCACCCCCAGGCTAACACCCACCCACACTCACCCACTCAGAGACAGAACCACATTCATGCACACACTCATACAGGTGTATGCACAACACACTTGTCACACTCATACTACACGTATACTGTCACCTCACACTCACAAACTCTCACATACTCCGTCTGCAGAGATACAGATTCATTTGGTCTGGATTGGATCTGGCACCTGCTCTAGGTAACCTGCAACCAAAGATATTTGTTCAGAATCACCTGGCAAGCTTAAGAAAACAAAGGCATAACATAGCCATACCCTAGGCTTTGTGAACATTCTCTACAGGAAGGGGAGGTTTGTTTAAAATCAGCTTTCCTGGGCAGTGCAATGGGGCTCAGTGGCAGAATTCTCACCTGCCATGCCAGAGACCCAGGTTCAATTCCCGGAGCCTGCCCATGCCAAAAAAAATCAGCTTTCCCAATGAGTCCCTTTCCACCCCGTTAAGGACCCTGCTTTGTGGGGATATCAGGCAAATGTGAAGGAGGGCCTACTCCCTCCTGTCTGGATTCCTAGGAAAAAGAACATTTGTCTTTCATACCTGAAATGGTTCCTTATTTGCAGGTCATTATGATTTGAAAGACATTTCGTAGCTTGATTTCCACTCAGAAATAGATGTCACCCACACGGGATGAGAGAAACTTATGAAGAATTATGAACTTCTTTTAAAATGAGAAAGTCAGTGAAGGGAGGCAGCATAACCAGAAAAGGGGAAAATTAAAATCTGAAATAATTTATGAGCAAAATAATTTTCCAGCTAGGAGTATATTAGCTGTTTACTCAGAGCGTCTGAGAGGAATGTCTGTGGTGAGGGTGTGTTGTGGTCTTGGGGAATTCGTCATCTCTGCAGCCTCGATGCTCTGTGCTACCTCCTTCCTGGAGAGGTGGTGCGCCCGTCGCTGGCCGTCTTTCATGGTGGCAGACTGCTCTCGGAGGGCGCTTGTTCTCATGCCCATGTGAGAAAAGAAACGGCTTAGAGATATGGCATAGTGACTCTCGAGTAGGGAGAGCGGGAACACTTCTGCTCCTTTCCCACGTTTTCATCTTTGCCTCAAGGAGTCGGCAATATCCCCTCCCTCTCCCAGTCTCTTTCTCTGTAGGAGTTGTGATGGTTGGATTCAGGTGTCAGCTGGCCAGGGAATGGTGCCCAGTTGTCCAACCAGGCAAGCGTGGGCCTGACCATTATGCAAGAGTAGTCCTGGCTGGTTTATTAACTCATTGTTCAGTTGATTGCGACTGTGGCTGATTACATCTACATTCTACTAAAGAGCATGCTTCTCCAAACAAGATAATCTGATCTGCTGGTTTTGATCTGATCAGTTGATGACTTTTGAGGGAGAAGAGAAACTTTTCACTTTGTTCAACCAATGACTCTCTCCTCTGGAGTTCATGGAGACCCTTCATCGGAGCGGCCAGCCTCTTGGCCTGCCCTATGGACTTTAGACTCTTGCGTCCCCACGGTTGCGTGAGACACTTTTATGAATTTCATATTTACAGAGCTCTCCTGTTGGTTCTGTTTCCTTAGAGAACCCTGACTAACACAGGAATCTTACGATGTGTCAGCCTTCGTAGGCTTTAGCCCAGGTGGCAATCAAATATGATTTACTCTGCAGTTGTCACTGTGGCCCCAGGATGGAGAATGGATCAGAGCAGACAGGGACCTGTGAAGAAATCCAAGTGAGAGAGTTTCTGTGCCTAGTAACTCCAGGAATGGAGAGAAGAGGACATAGAGGAGAGGTTTCAGGGAAGTGGAACGTACAGGATTAATTGATTAATTAGATGTGGAGGCTGAGGCACAAAGAAGAGTGAAGTATGGCTTTGAGATTTCTGGCTCAGGCAATGTCACAGAAGTTGGCTTCATTCCCAGGATGAGAAGCAGAGGAAACCATCAAGTCGGTTCAGACATCCTAAGTTTGAACATCTTTGGCATATCTGAAGTAAAATATCTGATGGATAATTTTATGGCTGAGTGGAATCTGGGCTGGAGATCTATACTTTGTGATCATTGATCTATACATGACAATTAAAGACATAGGTAAGAAATCGAGGAATCACACAGAACAAGAACAGACCATAAAGTGAAATCCGAGTACCACCAATGCTGTAAGGGTGGGCACATGAATAGCTAAGAAGCCTGGTGATGGAAAAGAGAAAAATAGATCTAAAAGTTATTGAATAATGTGTGATGAGACTCAACAGTACAGTAAAGAGCTGCTGTTGTAAGTTACTATTCAGAAAAGAATAGCCTCACTCATTAAGAAACCCTTGAATAGATATCCAGTTACTTTAAAAATAGTAACTTTCCATTTAACAATTTATAAATAATTACCAGTACTTATCAAACAATTGACTGCAACTGAAGCATTGTGATTTGGCTTTACATCTATGAATGCATTAGCTTTTCACCAAGGACTGATTCCTTTCCTACAGCCCTGAGTTTCTCTTCCCTTCTATCGTTGCTGACAGAATAAACTGCTTTAAGCATATATCCCTTTTCGTGGCTGGTATCATTTCCTTGCTAGTTCCAGTCCTCCCCCCCCCCCCCCCCACCTCCCCCAGCTGTCTTCATTCCTCTGGTGACTATCATGATGTGAGGGCCGAACCCCAAACTCATGTATGAGAGGAAGGCCTTAGAGCACTGCTGTAGAAAGTGTCTCTGCTTTTAAAGGAAATCTTATGGCCACCACTCCATGTTGGTGCCTGGATAATCTGTGTTTGGGCCTGAGATCTGAAGGCGGTTCTCTGGTCGGAAGGATGAGTTCACCCTGGGTTGCCCATCTCTCCACCCTCCTCTTGATGTGGGCTCTTCTTCCATTCTTGGTCCCTCTTGCCCTGGCCTTGAGCAGCTCACACCAACTCGCAAACCAGTGCAGCCTGCAGATGGCTTGGTCTAGAGTGATTGTTCAGTTCTAGACTGGATGTTCTAGAGCAAAGAAACCATGCTGCCCCTCAAAAAGACTAGCTGAGATTTTCTAGAGCAACAGTTCTTAACAAGGGCTCTGTACATAGAATTCAGGGGTCTGTGAACTTGGACAGAGGGAAATTCATCTTGATTTCCTCTAATCTCAACTAAAATTTGGCAGTTCCTTCAAGCTAGTGCCAGCAGAACCGGTGGCTTTGCCACCAATAGGAATCCCAGTTGCCTCTGGTTGTCCACGTGCACCCACGTGCTCTCCTCATCCCGCTTCCGTACTCCTGCCCATCCATGTCAGGCGCCCATGGCAGCCTCCATTCTCCCCACCTCTTTGGTGGGCCCCACAGGTCCACAGAACGGCCTCCAAGCCCCTTGTCTGAGCAGCTGGCACACACTGTGGCATCGTGGCCCTCTCCCTGCGTCTCTGCTACCCAGCAGTGGTGCTCTCGCCATCGCAGGGAGACTGCTTCTCCGGCTTTTAGGAGCCAGCCTCCTTCTACCTGCCATATTATAAAATCCACGTGTCATTTCTCAGCGATGATCAGTGAAGCTGCTTCTCTGTTCTGTGGCCTTTCTACCTCCAGCTTGATCGGCCCCCATCTTCTCTGTCTGACCCTCACATTCCCCCGGGGCTGCCAAACCTCCACGTCTGCAGGGTTTCTTGATCCTCCCTTATTGGCCTGGCCAGTCCTGCTGTCCCAGACATGGCATCCACGTTGCGTCCACTTCACTTCCTGGCTCTCTCTCCACAGCCCATGTGAGCCCCCTTTTCTCTGCACATCTCTTAAGTCCAAACGGCCTCTGCATGTGAGTGCTGTAGCACTAGTCCTGCTGTAACAATAATTTGTTGTCTTTTCCATTCCCCCCCTTAATTTTTGGCTCTTGTACTAGCAGTGGTTAAAGCTTGTTCCTGGCGTGTCTCTGGGGCCTTGTGGGAGCCTCACACAGCGGAGGGGCTAGGAAAGTAGTGAACGAGGCCGCTTCCTGGGTCAGATGTAAGTAGGTGGTGTGTCAGGACAGAAACAGGGAGACCTGGACCAGGTGTGTGCCAGGGAGATGCAGGGGCAGCAGCTCGGAGTTCCAGAAGCTCAGAAAAGGGCACAGCAGGGTGAAGGGGTGGGAGAGACACCCTGGGAGGGAGGAGTGATGGGGAAGTTGTAAGACCCTTGGGAGGGTCAGATGGTGGAAGACCCCTGGGGGGGTGTCACAAGTGTGACCTGAAGCCACATCCTCCGTCAAGCCAAGCCCTGAGATGATTCTGTAATTAATTCAGATCAGAACACATTATGGATTGTGTGTGTAGAGCTGTATTCAGAGAGACCCGGTGCCAAGTAAAATGTGCCTTCTCCGTGAATGCAGGTGTCTGCAGAAGGGAAAACCGGAAGCCATGCTGTCCCCTGAGAGTTCTAAATAGAAAGCAGAGAGCTGGGGCAAAGTCTCAGCTCAGGCTTCCTGAGGATGCTGCTGGGCTCAGCCGCCTTTGGCTCAGTTGGTCTAAGCCTCTGCTTCCCATCCCCCCAGGCTGACCTCCCCAGTCTGCGTGTCTTCTCAGGTACCTGGAGCAGGACCCAGGCTTGTTCCTGGTCTCCCATATTGTCCTGACCCCCCACGTCCTGCCTGGTTTTCTTCCTGTGTACCTGTCCATTTCTCTGGACTTTTCTTTAGGTCTCCGATCTGGTTTCTGTATCTTAAGTCTGTGTCCTTCAAATACGTCCTTCTCCCTGCCCCCAGAGAGGTCCTTCCACTCTGCAGTCCACCCCCGTCTCTCCCAGAGTTGGAGCCCTTCCCAGGCTCCCTGTGGCCCCTGGGGTGAGGATGGGGCTTGCGTGGGCAGACAGCGCTGCAGGGCCAGCAGCTTCTCCAGAATGGAGGTTGACAGTTGAAGACCCACTTCAGGCTTTGAGACCAGGTGCCTGCGAGAAGGGCAGTTCTGTAGCAGAAATAGGGAACCGAGGAAGAAAAGGCAACTTGGCTAGAAATGAACATTTTGGAGAGAAACTATAGCTGAAAGCCATTCGACCGTGTTCTTTTCCCTGGAGTGTGATTCTTCTGGTTTTTCAGGCCATCCCAAGATGCAGAACCCTATTTCCACTCGCACAACTCTTGCTTTGGATTTTGTCCAAAAAGAGAAATGATTCCCCATGAAAATGATATTGTTGCACAATGTCCGAGCTCTGTATTATCCATAAGTGATGTGAACCTCTCCATAAATTATTTAGCTTGGAGTCCATTCTGTATAGAAAATTACGTCTTTGAAAAGACGTGACAGCGTTAAAATGAATCAAGTTTAGACTAAAACTGTTCTATCCACAGTAATTTAGTCTGTGTCATTTTATCAAATTGGACTATTCTGCAGTATTTTTTAATACTCATCACTCAGACTCCAGCAAGTACCACTGAAGAGATAGTTTTTATCACTGTGGGAGTGTGTCTCTCTGTGTTTGTCATGACAGGGGCTGTGACACACAACCCAGGGCCGTTCTCTCTCATGGAAAGGTGCAGGCCAGCCCCTCTCCACCAGGGCAAATTCCCACAAAGTTTCCTCATTCTCAGCATCTCTCTCTCTTGCATCATCCAAGTGAGGACTTGGGCTTCACCAAGTGGATCCTTTTCCTGGGGCTCCTGTAACAGCATCCCCCAGACAAGAGGCCTTTGCTGTCGTTCACGGCTCCAGGGGCCAAAAGCCTGAAACCCAGGCCACGCTCCCTCTCAGATGCTCCCCTGGCCCTCCTGACTTCCGGCTGCTTCTGGCATGCCTTGGCTTGTAGCTTGTGGCTGTGCCTCTGCCTCTGTCCTGCCTCCCTGTGCACTATGGATCTCCGTCCACATTGTCCTCTTCTTAGAAGGGCACCACACTCGTTAGATTCAGGCTCATCCGGTCTGACCTACCCCTAATGATTTATTTCTGTAACAATGCTATTTCCAAATAAGGTTTCAGCCGAAGGTCCTGGGATTTCAGTCTGTCTTTTGGGGGATACAACTCAGCCTGTAACACAAGATGATCTTTAATGCCACGTCACCCTCCAGGATTACAGTGGGGAAAGAGTGTTCAGGGAAGTTGATTTCCAGGAGCTCCTGAGTGATGAGGTTCTGGGTCCTGGTCGGATTGGGGTATCCTCGATATTGTGTATTCTGTTGGTTCTCTGCCTCTCCAGGTCATCCTGGGGGTCTGTGAACCAGCTGTGACACCACTGCCGTCCCCTCGGTGGAGGGAGCCCTGGCTGGAGTCCTGCCCAGCATCCCTGTCCAGTCTGCCTTGATCTTCCTTTCATTCAGCCTCACATGTCTGGACACCATGAGGTGCCCGCTGGGCCTGGGGCTTCGTTAGGGACTGGCCCACCCCTTCCTGTCCCCCTACCTCCTGCCCAGCACCTGGGACGGGGTCAGCACCTGGTAGATGAATAATGGGTCAAGTCACGTTCGCAGGCCAAAACTGCGTTTCTCTCATATGGGGAACTGTGAAACGGCCTTCGCCTGCCAGAACGAGGGTGGGGAAAAGTGGAAAATAACAAATTTCTCGACAAGGATTTAGATTAGCAGGTAGGGCAGATAACCCCCAGGGGAAATGATAGTTCATTGACTGTGCTGGCCCTGAAGTCAGGCCGAAACAAGGACATCACTGCTCTTGAGGCTGAAAGTTACCATTATGTTCCCCGGTACAGAACTTTCTGTATCAGTTTTGTAAGTGCTTGTCCATTTATTCCTTTACTTCATTAGAAAGTAAACTCCACTCCACTCTCCCCATCTCTGCACGCTGGACATGCTGTTTACACAGGACCCACAAATGCTGGTTAGGCAGACACACATGGAGAGGCGTCTTGCTGCCTTGTTTTACCTTTTCCCACTGTCTGTAAGATTTAGGGGAATGATTTCATTTGGGGTTCTTAATACCTTCCCAGTGCTGGGGAGGGATCTAGGCGCTGCCCGTGCCTCTCTGAACCCTCAGGAACCTTGGGCCGAGTCCCTTCTTGAGGTATGCCAGCCTCAGATGTCTCCCGGCTGCATCGTCCCTTGGAGCTCCAAGTAAAAATGACTTTGTTCCGTGGCGCTATGTTAAATTGGCTGGTTAATTCTGGTGTTATTTACCCTGTAATTCATTAGTTTCACCCCACCATTGGCAGCTGACAGGCTGTAATTTCACGCCTTGCAATAAAAGATGTCTCATAATCTGCTTCATTTAGCAGCAAGAGAATTTAATGAAATTAACTGCAGTCCTAATTATGCCAGTGAATACTAAAGACCGCTATCAAGTTTCCCCAGAAAAGGACAAGGTCCACTCGTGAAGGATTTAAAATATAATTTCCTGGGAAAAGTTGCCAATGTCTTCCTTCCATTGGCCAGCACGGGCCAATTGTCACTGCAGATAGGACGATAATTAGCCAGATTTTTTTCTGAATGTCTCTCAGAGTGTGCATTCTCTCAAATCAGGTTTGAGAGTGAGTCCTGGATTCAGGTGATGGTGATGGTGGTGGAATAAAGGCGCTCACAGCTTGCGGTGGTGGTTGGCATGGGCGGCAGGGTCTGTGGCAAGGGGCGTGAGAGGCCCCGGCCACCACAGCCGTGCCTGCCCTCTGCCCCGGCGCTCTGGGAGTCTGGAGAACTCCCCTGCTGCAGGATGGCGCCAGCTGCCCTGGCCCCTTGCAGACCTGTGCCCATTTCCCCAGCTGCAACAGCCCCCCCGCCCCCAACTCAGGGTTCCTCTCTGCAGAGGAGGTTCCTCTCTGCAGAGCAGGTTTCTTTTGCACCCTCCCTTGCCCCATCCTTACCCCCAGGGACCATCCAGGCCCTTCCCTCCTCTCCCTTCACCTCTCTTCTCCTCAGGCTCCTTTGCTGACTCTTTCAGTTCAGGGGAGGACGGGAAAGGGGAGAGGGGATGAAAAGTGCCCGTCCCAGCCCAGCCCTTGCCAGGCCACACACACACCCATCCACCCTCCCCCCCTGCCTCCCCTGCCACCGCACATCTTCACAGCACAGAAGATAACAGCAAGTAAAACAGGATGAGCGACATGATGGTTCAACTGGACGTACACAGAAAATGCTACACGTGAGCCCAAAGAACGGAGACTCCCTCAAGAAGTGCATGTTCTGACCCTGTTCAGAAACACGACGCAGACTTATCAGTGAGAAGTTCTCTTATTTAGGTAGGATGGGATCTCGCCGTCCCTGAGTTGTTAACTGCCACCCGTCTCCCCAGACTCTTCTTTAACAGGCGTGATGTATGTCAGGTTCTGAAACTGCCGCGTCCTGTGCACCGTGGGCTCAATCCAGGGCCTGTGTGCAGAGCCCACCGCCACCCCGTCGCCCTGCCCACTGTCCTGCGGGCACCTGCGGGCGTCAGCGAGGAACTCGCTCTCAGCAGCTCCCGTTTTGGAAGCCCCATGGGAAGCCCGGCCCCCCTTATTTATTCAAGGCTGCCAGTGGTCAGCGTTGTGTAAAGAAACACCCTGGAGCAGCTCCCTTAGAAAGAGCTGCTGAGTTGTGTATTTTTACACAAACAACCTCTGTTCCACGCATAGTCGTGTTCGGGAAGCCCTTCGTCTTCATGCTGCCCCTAGGAGACGGGGTGTACACCAGGGGACCCCGGGGCCCACCCCGCACCCCTCTCATTTCCAGTCCATAGCGAGTGACCAGCAGGTCTCCGGGGCAGGTCCATTCTTAGGAAGCTCGAGTTGCCCTGGGTTGTTTGGCAATTTAAGGGCAGCATCAGGACCTTCCCCGGCGTCTGGCACAGCTTCTCCACACTCGCTGGGCTCACTTCCCTACCTGCCAGGCAGCGTGTTCGCTAGCCTGTTGCTCACGGGAGCCTCCCGTGTCCAGGCAGCCACTGGGCAGCCGCCGGGCCGGGGCACCTGGTTTCCAGCACGGCTCTGCCTGCTCCCAGGCCCAGCCTGCAGCTGGTGCAAACACTGAGAGCCAGTGTCATCTCAGCGCCCATGCTGTGGTCAGTCCTGCATGTGACGGGCGGTCCTGCCCACTCTGGAAAACAAGGAGGGAAAAGCAGAACTGCCACCCCAGAGCTGTGGGGTGGATACGTGGAGAATGGAGACGGGAGGCTGTTAGGTGTGGCCAGCTCCAGGGAACGGCAGCAAAGCTCAGTCTGTCTGAAGTCCCAGTTCCCCTCTCACCTACCTCCCTTTCCCTACCATTTTCATACCAGGTGGGTGCTGGGGAGGAGACCTCAGGCTGCAGTTGTTGGTGGGTGCTGGTTTCAGGGATGCTTAAGGCAAGGTGTGTTATGTATACCTGCAGTTGCCTGACTACCAAGATCCCTGGGGCACTGCAGTTCCCTGGGGCACTGCAGATCCCTGGGGCAGTGCCCTCTGGTCTCCTCTTGCCGCCTTTTACTCTGACCCCACGATGTCACCAGCGGTGCCCCATCCACATGCACAAACCCAGGAGACTCCTGGGAATAGAAGTGTGAGAGATCAGAAAGAAGGGGATGGGGAAGCGTTTTCTAATTGCTTGCCATAAAAATAATTCAGTTGGTATTAAATCAGGGGTTTTGGGTGGCCTTCTGTTAGGAAAAGAAATAAAGCTGAGTGTTTTGATGCTCAAGTCACACGTCTCATCTGCAGCCTGCCAGAGGTGATTTTGGTGACGAGCAGTAAGGAAACCTGAAGTCTTTCTCTCACAGACCCTCCCAGCTTATTAAAAGAACTTATAGACATGAAAATAGATTAAAGTGGGCAAAGCGAAGAGGGCGAGAGAAATTAACAACCTGAACTGAAGGGAACCCATTGAGGCCACAGGCCTCAAAGCTCAGTGGCTGTGGGCAAGGCATCCACGGCTGAAAAGAAGCCAGGCCTGGCCAGAATTCAGGGGTGGGGGAATGGGGGGGCAGCCGAAGTGTGTGCTTGTAAAACAACCCGTGCCTGGTTGCTTATGGCTTCACCTTTTCCAGTTGGGATCATCTGCTGCAGAAGAGGAAACCTGTTCTGCAGCCGGTGACCCAGTGGTAGCACCCACTTAAGATGCAGAAGAGACTGGGAAAGGGACTGTGTGCATGTCATGTCTATTGTCTCGTGTCTGCGCTTTGCTTTCTAGTCCTAGGGCCCAGCATGGGTGCAGCAGAGGGGCCTGGGATGGAGAGGCAGGGCAAGGCCAGATCCAGCCCACCCCTGACAAGTGGCAGCGGACACGGGTGCCTACGGAACCCTTTTTAGGAAATTGGGTGCTGGCGACAACAAGCTGAGGGCAGGCCTGCCGGGTGAGCGTGCCCGCGCCAGGGAGAGTTAGCAGTCAGTCAAGTTTTATCTCTTAATGAATAGAGACTGCTGAAGTAAGGGTTAGGTAATTGAGTTTATAATTAATTAGCCATAACCCTCATCAGATAAAGCAGTTGTGAAGAATTTTCCCCATCTCCTCTCTCTCCCCAGGGCCTGCCCTTCTTTGTCCTTGCACTGACAGCCTGCACTTATCTCGGCCGCGAGCGGCCCGGGCCCCGCCAGCCCCCCCGGCTGGCCTGCGCGCTGGTCAGCGGGCCCCGCATTGTGCCGCAGCCCCCCAATCAGCCCAGCTGTCCGGGCCATGATGAACGAGCGGTGGGAGTTAACACTGGGGTGAGCTCCAGATCGGCGGATAGCACCCAGGCTGCTCCCGCGCCCGCCCCCCACGCGGCCCCCGAGACCTTTGACACGCTCCAACAAAGAGGTTAGAGAAGGTAGATGCGGCAGGATGGCGCGCCCCTCCTGAAAGCCGGGCAGCCCACAAAAGGGCCCGTAATTTCTGTGGCAGGCCACTTCACTCCAACAAAGGAGGAAGAGCAAGGAGATTTCACACTCTCTCCTTGAGGCACCTTCTCTCTCTAAAAAAAAATCCCATCTACTGGTGCCTTCCATGTTTTGGGCACAAGCAACGGTAAAATCCTCAAGCATTAAAACAACTGACGGCACGAGGGGGAGCAGATCCGTCTTTACTGTGTTTTTATAGACCGGATGGAAATAAAGGCTTTCTTAATGTTTAAAGATTCAAAATTCCATGATTTAGGCAAGTTAAGCCAGGGGATATTTTTAGGAACAAGGTTGTGACTTTCTTACTATTTATGATAGTAAATTGGAGCTGGACCTATATTGTTAACCTCTTTGTGATTTGAGTTGTTTGCTTCTTGTGAACACCAAAGCAGGTACAGATGAATTTTTCTGTACCCAAGGGATGTAGCAGACAGAAGGATGAGCATTTCTTCTCATCTTCAGTTGCTGTGTGCTGTAGGTAGACTTTTTGTTTTTCTTTGTTAGCTAGGCTAGAGTATTAGTTTTCAAAACCCTTTGATAATTATTTGGGGACTCAAAAGCCAGAGTGTTTTATTCAGACAATATGACTAAATAATGCTTTTGAATGTTAATGAAGATTTAATCAGAGGAATATATTATATAGCCATATTTAGGGAGTCAAGTATAAGTGAATTTACAAGTGTGGAAATTCATAGAACAAACGAGTTCATTTTGGGGAAGAAATAAGATGACAACCCCCAGAGCGGATGTATTGTCGTGGGGGAAGGGAAGAACAAGGATTTGTTTTGGTTTGGTTAGGAAAAAGTGCAGATTATCCTCAGAATTAATTTGGGGAATACAGTTATTAGCAGAATTCCCAGTAACTGCAGACTCTGCTGACCAGCTTCCATGTAGAAATACTCACGTTATTAGTCCAGATGCTGGAATCGAGCCGTACCTAATGACTCCAATTTTTCATGAAGTCGATACAGTAATATGCCTGTATTGGGCTTTCTTTGGGGAAGGAGGAGGGATTAGATGCCCGGGTTCCTCAGATTGATAGAGAACTTGTTATGGAACCCCCATCACCCTGCCGAGGATCCTCAAGCTGGCCCCCCAGGCAGTAGCACCTCCCACTCAGCTCCCCTCATCTTCCAAGATCCTGGGGTCACCTCCAGCAGGTGCAGTTGAGAACCACTGATGATGTCACCACTGAGAAAATCCAGCCCCCACTCTTCGTTCAGGGTTACCCAGAGTGTGGAGAGGTTGCGCCTCCTCCCCGCTGCCCGTTGAGTCGTGTGCTGGGGTCCCATCAGCAAACCACATGCAGGAAAGCAGGGGTTGGGGAACCCTCCCATCCCAGGGCCGGGGTCTCTGAGTGGAAGCAGATGGACCCCTCCTGTCAGTGTCACTTCCTCACTGGTGATTTGGCGTCTTCTCAGAGGTGGGGGCGGTCTGATTCTGATGCTGCTTCAACTTCTCTTGGAGCTGCAAACGATCTGCTGACTCTCCACCAGCCAGGGTAGACGCAGGTGTAGCCACAGACGCAGTGAAGGAAACAAGGGCTTTGAACCCAGGCCACTCGGCTCCTGGCCCTGCCACTGCCCGCTTTGGACTGTGACCTCAGGGAGGTTTTTTAACCTCGCTAAGCCCTGCTTGCTTTGCCTGTGAAGCCATGGATTGTTGTGCTGAGTTGTTGGAGTCGTAGGTGATCTCACGTAGGGTCTCAAGGAGTGACCCGTCTTCTCCCTGCCTTTCTCGCGTATCGTCCTGGTTTTTCATAGAGGCATTAAGGCAGCAAATTACTAGATGCAATCTTGATTCACCCTTTTTTTCACAGCCAGTATTCTGTAAAATAGCCCTGAAAGTTTAAAGTGGTTCATTGTCTTCATTTACCAGAATGCAGTGATAAGTGCCACACAGTGGGTTCGCTTAAGCAACAAGAATTCATTGTCTCACGGTTTCGGGAGTTAGAAATCCAAACTGAAGGTGTCGGCAAGGCCATGCCTTCTCCCGAAGTCCGCCGCACTCTGGTGCTGGCTCCCTGCAGTCCTTGGGCTTCCCTGACTCGGCCTCTCATCGCATGATGATCCCTCTCCGTGTATCTGTCTGCTCTTTTGACCGCCACTGATGTCTGATTTCTGGCTTCTGGCTCCTGTGGTTGCCCCTCGGTTTCCTCTCTTGATGAGCTTCCAGGCTTGCGGAGAAAGGCCCGCTCTCGGTTTCAGTTGGCCACACCCAGTGGGACCTTAGACCTGTTCACGTGAGCCCATCCCTTAACTGATGTCACATCTTCAGTTCTGCTCACAGAGGGGTTCACACTCAGGCACTATGGCTGCAACTGTGAGCACGTCTGTGTGAGGTAGACGATTCCGTGGCCCAGAACGCATGAGCATCTCTTACTTAAAGCTTCAGTGACTCCGAGCATCTGAGGAGGGCTTGCCAGAGGCTCGCTTACCAAGTGATTAAGTAACAATCATTACTTCTGGGGTCTTAAGAACGGGTTTTTAAGATTATAAAGTTTACAAAAACATCATGCTTAAAATATATAAAATACAGAGTTTCCACATGCACGCTACTATTAACATCTAGCATTAGTGAGGTATACATTTGTTATAATTCATGAAAAGACAATTATCTACTGTACTAATTGCAGTCTATCATTTGTAGTAAGGTTCATTCTGTTGTACAGGCCCATGTTTTTTCTTATAATTTTTATTCATTTAATAACATATATATACATAAATGAAATCAGAAAGAAAGATAGATGTTAAAGATCGAGATGGTATCATCTAGGAATGCCTAGAGTGTATAATAATAGTGAAATGTAAAATGTACAAATTTTAAAAATGTTTTGGCATGAGGAAGTACAAAGGAATGTCATTATTGAAGCAGGGTGCTGAAAATAGATGATAATTAATACTTTAAAATGCTACCTTATGTGTGAGACTAAAGCAAAAAATGTTTATTTGTTACAAAATTTAGATTTTGACTAGAGCATTTCCTAATATAACTCATGTAGATAGTTTGATTGAATGTCATAAGTACTGGGAATCTCAGGTAGCACATGAGATTTTGTTGGTTTGTCCAGAGTGATCCCCCGATGAATCCCAGAATGATCTGCTCAGTGACTGGAAAAGTATTTGCAAGTCCCCTTTGGGGAATGGTGAGAGTGGGGAGAAATTCAACTTCCCCAAGTTGAATTCTTGATATTCTCACAAGCAGTGTGGACAACCAAAGCTATAGGCTGAGCCCCCAATCTTGAGGTTTCTTCACATGAAACTTAACCCCACAAAGGATAGGTCAAGTCTACTTAAAATTTAGGCCTAAGAGTCACCCCCAAGAGAGCCTCTTTTGTTGCTCAGATGTGGCCTCTCTCTCCAGCCAGTATGATGAGCAGTCTCACCACCCTCCCCCTCCCTGCATGGGACATGACTCCCAGGGGTGTGGACCTTCCTGGCAACATCCTGGAATGAGCTGAGACTCAGAATCAAAGGACTGAGAAAAACCCTAGAATGAGCTGAGAATTAACATCAAGGGATTGAGAGAACCTTCTCGATCAAAAGGGGGAAGAGTAAAATGAGACAGAGTGTCAATGGCTGAGAGATTCCAGACAGAGTCGAGAGGTTATCCTGGAGGTTGTTCTTATGCATTAAGTAGATATCACCTTGTTGTTCAAGATGTAGCGGAGAGGCTGGAGGAAACTGCCTGAAAATGTAGAGCTGTGTTCCAGTAGCCATGTTTCTTGATGATGATTGAACAATGATACAGCTTTCACAATGAGACTCTGGGAATGTGAAAACCTTGTGTCTGATGCTCCTTTTATCTACTATATCAACAGAAGAGTAGAACATATGGAATAAAAATAAATAATAGGGGGAACAAATGTTAAAATAAATTCAGTTTGAAATAGTGGTAAATGAAAGCGAGGGGTAAGGGGTATAGTATATATAGTTTTTTTTTCTCTATTATCATTTTCTTTCTTTTTCTGTTGTCTTTTTATTTCTTTTTCTAAATCGATGCAAATGTACTAAGAAATGATGAATATGCAACTGTGTGATGATATTAAGAATTACTGATTGTATATGTAGAATGGAATGATATCTAAATGTTTTGTTTGTTAATTTTTTTTAATTAATAAAAAAAAGTTTAAAAAAAATTTAACATCCTAAATATATAACATTAATATTTGGTTTGATACCAACTTAACTTGAATAGCATTCACATATACTTTTCCTATAGCCCTCTGTCCCCCCACATTTTGTTTTTTTTTCATACTTGTTACCACTTATATCTTTATACATTGTGTGTCCAAAACCACAGATTTATTATTGCTTTTTATGCATTTGCATTTTAGGACCTATAGGAAGTAAGAAATAGAGTTATATACCAAACAATGTACTGCAATAATATTGGCATTTATAATTACCCAAATAGTTATCCTTACCACAGGTCTTTTTTCTTTGCAGCTTTGAACCACTGTCAACCGTTCTTTCCTTTCAGTCTGAAGAAAACCCTTCAGCATTACATGTAAAATATGTCTAGTGATGATTCCCGTAGCTTTTGTTTATCTGAAGATATCTCCCTCATTTTTTAAATAAAATCTCTCTGGATATGAAAAATAAATAAATAAATAACATATATATGACCTAAAATTGCCCCTTTTAGCTACACTCCCATGTATCTTCAGTGCTTTTAGTTGCATTCACCCCACTGTACTCCCGTCACCCCCCCCCCCCACGGTCACCCAGAATAGAGACTTGGTACAGTTTAAGCCTTAACTCCACAGTCCCTACCCCAACCCAGCCCCTCATACCCTGCATTCTACATTCTGACTCTTCATGAGTTTGCTTATTCTGATCGTTTCATATCCATGAGATCATACAATATTTGTCCTTTTGTGTCTGGCTGATTTCACTCAACATGTCAGGTTCATCCAAGTTGTCACATGAATCAGAACTTCATTCCCTTTTTATGCCGACTAATGGCCTATTGTGTGGTTTTGACTACATTTTGAAGAACAGTTATTTTAAACCAGGAGATCTAATGAACTCCTACCTAATCTTATGGAGGAAAGGAAAGTTCTCTTTGCCATCTGATGTTTAAATGGCGTCAGTGTTATTTTTAAACATAATCATTAAGTCTGTTCTGGCCTGTCCTCTCCCAAACTGAATTCTAAGCTTATTTTATGTTGGGCTTATTTTGGAAGTTATAGAAGTTGCGTTATGCTGTATTTAAGATAGACTACTTCTGAGTTTAATAGAGTATCAGTCTTTCTTTCTTTAGTCATTGTCCCAAACTTAAGATTTTTATGTTGTAAATCCACACCTGCTCGTGTCTCGTCTAACCCCTGCCAGTCAAGTCAGAGCTGTTCGTTTGAAGTGGAAGCTCAGTACTGGCGGGTGGAGCAGAAGAGCCCTTGGGTTTTGGAGAAGGTGACCCTGGACCCTCATGCCTCTTAGGCATGGACTTGTTTACTCTTTGGAGCTCCTTGATATATGGAGGCTGCTGCATTCCCAGGGGTCACCTTTATCTCAGACGTGTTCAAGAATGTCTTACACTTTTGTCTGAATTTAGCCTCCCTGAGACTAGAGCTTCTTATGTTTGTGACAGTCCCCCTTGGTTCTGCTAGAATTATCTGCGCTGGCTATAGGAGAACACAAGCTTCCTGGCTTCAGCACGGAAGGACATCCTCGGGTGCCTTTAGCAGAGGGCAGCCCGAGCCTCAGGACCCACGTGGCTTCACCAGGAGGCATCTCTGGGCCCTGCTGTCTTTGGGTTGGGCCCGTGCTCAGCTCTGAGTGCTGAAATGCAGGTCCTTGAGGTGCGTGTCTTTCCTGCAAGTAGGCCGGGAGACGCGGATCCCGGTGCTTAGTAGAAGTGCTGGAAATGTTTACCCTCTGTCCTGGGCAGCCCCACCCAGGCCAGGTATCTGCAGTACTGAGCAACACTGTCCCTGGGACTTGGCCAAGGACACAGGTGACCAAGAGTACAGAGGCCGAGAGGGAGGGGGTGAATTTCCCAGGCCAAATCAGGACACTGTGACTACAAGAACAGGCGATGGGTGGGGGACAGCCACTAATAAATGACTCCTGCCCAGAGTCACCCCTAAATTCCAAAACTGGTGACAGGATCTGCAGTAGAGCTGCCTCCTGGGGCTGTCGGCTCCTGCCGGCCCCCACCCTACCATGCCCTCTCGTGTGTGAGAAGCCACTTGGTTCCTGTCCGATGCAGTCACTGTGAGAATGGACCCAAGAAGGACACTTCTGTAGGTGAGTACGCAGACGCCAAACCCATCCATGCCCTGTTTAATGGCGCCCAGACTTGTTTATGTGGGTGCCAGTGGGCCTTGCTGGAGGTCTCCCGGGCTCTGGACCCGGCCTCGGGGGCTCTGGTGAAGCTCCTCCTTGGGGCTTCTGTGAGCATCCATGGGGAACTCCAATGGGGCTCCCTACCTTTGCTTCCTCTCACCATCATCATGGGAACCAAGCTGAAGTTCCCCCAGCATGTAGTTCCACTTAGGGGCACACTGCCCCTGCTGCAGCTGTTCCTTCTAACCCAGAAAATACCAGAGGTCATGTGTACAAAACCCACCTGCATTTTATGTCCCACACCATCAGTTTTTCCATTAATCCACTGCGCATAACTGACGCCCAAGGGTGCCTTCTAGGTTTGCCGGCCAGCTTTTGGGTGGTGGCAGATTGACAATCAGTGAGCATAAGGCAAGACTGGAAGCAGCTAATCGACAGGCACATTCTGCGTGGCTGATTTCCCAGGGAGGCAGCCTCAGAGGCACGTGGGAATTGCCTGGGCAGCAACAAAGAGTTTTCCAGTTCAAAGCACCATAGAACCCCGAAGTCTGCTGAAGTCACCCTGAAACAGGCCTTTCACTGTGCACCCTGATTTTGTTGAACTGTTGAACGTGTTAGGGGCATCAAACCAAACTCAATGGTGCCACTGGGGGACCCTGAGGAATTTCCATTCTTCTGGCATAGGACTGGAGAGAGAACAAGAGACCGTGGCTGGGCAGCATTTAAATTAGGAGTGCCATTTTAGCAAAATGTGTCTCTTAATTGCTAAAACCTTTAACTTTGTATAAATTCAAATGGAACATAATCCAGGCTGTACAGCAATTTTAGATTCCTTCATGAATGTTAATACAGAAAGGGAACTTAAGCTGAACGTAGAGAATTGGAATTCATTTAATTTTTCTTTAGTTAATAACAAAATTACTATTCATTGCTAAGGCACATTGTATCTAGGATTTTGGTAGCATTAGTTAAAAAATGAAAAAGATATTGCTGTAGAAAACAAATATAACAGTTTTAGAGAAATATAATCCAACTTTTAGTTGCTGAAAGGGCTTTCTACTGATTAAAAGCATTTTTCCTTGAAAGAGGTGTAAGGTTCATCATTTTTAGGACAAAACGTTGAGTCTTTAAGTTGGCACGTGGATGGGCAGAATATATGTGTATATATATATATCTACTTGAATTTAAGATATGATTTTTAAATATAATTTATAAATGTATAAAGTTTAGGAAGCAGGCCTTCTGAATAGCTGTTACACCCTCTCCAGGGGCGATCAGCAATGGTGAAGATGAATTCTTTCACAGTGAACTATATTTTGTGGGCACAATTGTATGTTGTCATTACGTGGCGCATACTTCCCCTTTGTCGGAAATTATAATGTGTCCATCTAACGAGAGTTTTCCATGGAACCTGTAAGGTGGTTTCCCTCGCGCCTGTGAAATTGATGAGCTGATGAGCTGGGAGCGACTTCCTCATATTTTCCTGCCAGCAGTAACAGTCCCCACACCCAAAGAGCAGGGGGTATCAGAGTTGGTGGCAGCAAGGAGTATTTGCTGCCGTAATTGACAAATAATACCCCTCATCAATACTGCCAGTCTTTTCAATTAGTTTTCATCTACAATTCCGGCTGCAGAGTGATGACCTGTCAACTGACAATGAACGGCAAAAATTAATAAATTGTCTTCTAAATAGAATGGACACTTAAGAAAAATTGGGCAGCCAATTTAGCACAGCGTGGTGCGTGGGGGAACCTTTTGTACTGATGCCTGCCACTAATGTCGTCTCCCGCTTTATTAATGGGGCTCGGCGGCCGCTGACAGTTTTGTTGCTACTGGCAACTTTCTTCATTAAAATTAAAGCCAGCATCGGATTCCATTAGGTATGCTGGGCACCTTGCTTCTTTTTTTTTTTTTCTTTATCCTAATACATATTGTTTCTTTCATTAACTCACTCTCTACCCCCGAGAAGTTTTAAAAGAAGTAAAAATGGGTTTTTTTGTGAAGACCAGAGAAATCATCTCCTCTTCTTGGAAGGGAGGCTGCCACGCCCTGTTGGCTCCCACATCCTAAAATCTGCAGACCCTTTCTTTTAACCCCTCCCCTTTAACATGGGCATGCATTTCCTTTAAACAGTATATATCCTTTTGGGTCTGCCAGATTTCATATAGGAGCAGCTAATTAGCTTCAGGCCTTCCAGTTTCTTATTTTTTCATAGCAGCTAAAATAAAAAAAAGCTGCAGCTCCAACATTTCTCGCTGCTTTTCCATATCAGACTGTGCCTTGAGATAACAGTACCGGATGCTTGGAAGTACTTACATTTGTCAGGATGCCTTAGAGTTAATTTTCCCCACAGGCGTCACTGTTGTACATTGAAGAACGTGTTTCAGCCTTTGAAAGAAAGAATTGAACTTTTCTGGACAGATTCTGAACTATTGTCTGAAAAGCCCCCACCTGCCCTTGGCCACCCTGGAACCTCTGAGTTCTTGCCCCATGGACTGACACCCATCAGCTGAGAGCAGAGTCCTGAGGCTCCAAGGCTGAGCTGGGCCCACTCTATGGGCTGCTTCCCCTCCCAAACCAGTCACCTAAGTTTTTCTTCTTTCCTGAGTCAGGCGAAGTTTAGAGGCTACACCTGTATCTCAATTATTTTTTTTCTTCCAACTCCACCTCCTTTCAGTTTGCATCTTACAAAATGAAGCTCAATAAAAACATAAAAACAAAAATGTCAGGTACTGAGGGAGAAGACATTATACCAGAACACTTAAAGACTCAAAAATGTAAAATCTAACTTAACTCTCAGCTTCCTGACAAAGCAAAGGGAAATCGGAGTTCTGAGCTCTGCTGAAAGTCATTATGTTAATACTTTCTTTTGTTTCCTTTAATCCTGTTTTAGAAACTTGAAACTATGAATTGCAATTAGATTTACAAACTCAGTATATGAGAGTTCACTTTTTCTAATTGCATAGGCTTGCAAACACCATTGTATCCCCATAACTTCAAGTGTCATGTGATAGATAATTAATTAATATGCCTAGGATAGTGTTTTAAAAAATAGTAAAGCAAATTCAGCCAGTGAAATGTGCCTTTCTGTCTAATTCTCAATTTCGGATTTTTTTTTTTTTTTAATATATGAAATGACTGGAGAGTCCAAACAGTTTGTAAGATTGTAAGGGTTTTGCTTTGCAGAAAGATGGTGGTGCAAAGTTAGTTTTATCTAATAAATATTTCAAACCTTTAGGTAGTAAATTGAATCCATCAAATAACTGCAGGAAGGCTCTGCTGTCCGGTTGTCTTTTTGAGTAATCTTAAATAATTAAGTGAAGAACAGCATACCAGATAATGTTTCACTTAGTTGTGTTTCAAAATTAGTGTTCCCCAGGATTGCGTTATTTGCTAAAATGTAGATGTGCTGTTCCTCAGTATTGTTGATGGGCCGGTAACCGAGCTCTACACGTGGCCCAGCGGCCGGCGCCTCCAGCGGCTGTTCTCCGCAGAGGCCCCCTCCTCAGCAATATCTGAACCAGGCAAGGAGACAATTGTTACTTGATGACTGAACCCACTAATATGGTACAGTAAATGGGGCATGAAATACAATACTTTATATATAGTATATACTAAGTGATTCTTATATTGAAACAACAAGGCCATTTTTAACTTGCTGACACAATATTTGCAGCGTTTTATCATTAGATTGTCCTGATTAACAATCAGCTTCGATAGTGGGACCATTGGAGTAATTTTTTTTAAAATGTGATGAATCAGAGGATTTGTTAAACATCACTTCATCATCTTTTATAAATGCTTATATTTGAGGACTTTGGAGTGAAATAAAGTCTTGTCCGTTTTATGTGATTGTTCCATGAACACATTTTTGACTGTTGCTGGGCATTTTAGCCATATTTTTTAAATGAGGAAGGTGTCGTCGGTACCATTTAATTTTGCTCCTTAATTAGGAATGTATTTTTTGCTGGTGGCAACAAGAATTGGTCTGTTATAGTGACAGAGAAGGCAACCCTGGAGATGTTGGCAGAAACAAAGCCCATGTGGGCTATCTCAGGTGACCCTTACCCCGGAACCCCAGGCATCACTCATGTCCGGGGCGTAGCTCGTCCCAAGGCTTTCAGGCCATGCATGCTGGCGGCCCAGCTCCCTTCCTTAGTCCCAGATGAGACCCAGCAGATGAGCTGATGGTTTGTCTTATGAAGGGGTCTACTCAGGTTGCTGGTAGACCAGTAGATGTGTTGGTTATTGCTCGTGGAGGGAGTGATTCTGGGGATGACTCCTCAGCTTCTTTACTTGTACATACATATATATATATATATATACACACACAGCACATATGCCCATTTGGTCACAGTTTCTAGCGACTTGGCACTTCTGCAGGTGAGATGAATGGAGAAGACATTGGCATCTGTAGAAAAGTTCTGACATGTTACTTGTAACACAACTTCAAAGAGAACCGTTTGGGACACTGCCCCATGGGTTTCCTAAGAGTCTTGGCTGCCTTTGCTTGAGCTCATTCTCCTGGTCAAAGACCAAGAGCAGGAATGTCTCCTTTTCGTCTCTGACCCCCTGATGACGCAGGCGGTCAGCTCAAAATGGACAGTCGCAAAGGAGTTAGTGCAGTGACTCTGCGTGGGGGCACAGAGTCTGAGAGTCTCAGCCCCAGAAAACACTGCTTACTGAACTCGCTTTATTTTTCCAGAGGTAAAATCAGTTAGTCTCTCCCTCTCTCTGTTCTCTTTTTACTTCTGTTAAGTTCGTGATGGTATTCAGATTTCCAGTAAACTCACTGGCAGTGCAGTGGTAGCTGTCACCAGCATAAAAGTAGTATAAGGCAATGTATGCTTATAAATAAGCTGCAGTACAGTATAGGAAAGTATGTGTACTGCTCGTAGGAAAGATCCCCCATGGACTGTTTCTGGAGGCAAGGCCTGGGGTTCCTGGGTGGGCTGCAGGGCTGTATTGGAAGGGCTGGGCCAGTGCAGGTGAATTGGCCACAGCCCACTTGCCAAGCTGGTGCCATCCCTGGTCTGTTTGGTCCAAAAACGGATGTATGGCTGGCTGGCTAGGAAGACATTTTTACTTGTTTATATTTCTTCTGCAATCCAGATTGCTTATTTCCTCATTGGGGGCTAGAAATGTACCCCCTGAACTGCAGAAGCTTGGAACAGTTAGCTTGCTTTTGCAGACTCCAGCGTTTTCACATGTGGCGGAGGGTAGGTGCCGGTGGATAAGCCCCTGTGAGGAGCCACCCTGATTTCAGTGGGTGCATTTTATCAGCTGATGACTCTCCCAGCACCTCCCTCTGCCTGCCCATGAAATGCAAGTCTGGAATTTGACATCTCATTGTCTGAGCAAGATGCTGGCTCTTCTTACGAAAAGCTCCTGAGGCTTGCCTTCCTTCTTCCCTCTTCTGAAGCAGAAACTTGAGTGTTTAAATTAGAAAACTTGTGGGTTTGCAGAACAATCATGCAGATAACACAGTTTTCCCTCTTGTTAACACCATGAACTACTGGGGTTCCTTTGTTACAACTGATACTAGAATGACTGTGGTAGCGTTCTTTTAACTGTACTCCGCAGTTTACATTAGGGCTGTTGTTTGTGGTGTACAGCCCCCAGGATTTTTTTTTTTTTTTCTAGTAGCAAACATATAACCTAAAGTTTCCCCTTTTAAACACATTCAAATATGTAATTCAGAGTGTTAATTACACACTCAGTGCTGTGCCATCACCTCCATCCACTAGCAAAGCTCTTCCATCACCCGAAACAGAAACTGCCTACCCATCAAACACTAACTCTCCATTCCCTGCCCCCGACCTGGCCCTGCAAACCCGTGTTCCCTAAACCAGGAGCCAAGTAAGTAACCTTTCCCACCTGTGCTTCTTCAGCGGGTCCACACTGCCTCCATGTACTTGTGAGCACACCCCAAGTCCTGCAGTAGGTGGGAGGGCCCCGAGAGGCAGGCCTGGGTGCCGGCAGGGTGGCCTGTGCCCGCTGTGGGGGGTACCTGGGGTCTGGATGGGCCCCTTTCTCCACGGCCTGCGCCTGCAGGCATTTGGATGTGGTGGTGGTTGTGGGACCTGGAGCCAAGAGCAGCGCAGATTCCAATGTGGCTTCTCGCACTCGCTGCACGCATTGCCTGCGCAGCTGCCAGGCGGGCTGATGGCTGGGATCGCCCGTTTCTGCATTCACTAGTATGGCAGGTATTTCTCGGCGTGTCCATTGTTGTTCCAGGCCCTGGGATATAAGATGGGAGTGGTCCCTCCCACTGTGCCCCTGGGGCCTGTTGTGGAAAGCAGGATGGCAGGTGCTTTCAGGTGAGGTGGGCCTCAGGCTCCAAGAGGTACTGGGAACTCAGGAATCAGGCGGCAGAGAGGTCCAGTGTGGTCTGACAGCCCGGCCGAGGAGAAACAGTGCAGACGACATATGTCATTTCAGTTTGGGGTAGTCACATTGAAAGAACGAAAAGCAATAAGTGAAATCAACTTTAGTAGTATGTTTTCTTTAACCTAGTATATCCAAAATTTGATCATTTGGCATGTAATCAGTATGAAAAATTATTGACAAGCTAGCTTGCTTTTTTCTCCTGCTGAGTCTTTGGGCTCTGGTGGGTGGTTTGCCTTGGCTGTGCTTCTCGGTGTGGACTGGCCATGCTCTGTATGGACGGCACGTGGGGCTCGCGGAGCCCTTGCTGGATGGGGCAGCTCAGGGCCTTGGGTGTCCAGCCTTTGAGCTGATGAGGAGACAGCTGGCAGCAGGTGGGGTGTAGGGGGCGTGGATGACTTGGAGGGGGTGCTGCTGCCACAGCCAATGATGCTAGATGCCACACCCGCTGGTACCTGACAACTCTGTGCCTAGATGGGGCAGCTGGGGACAGGGAGCCGACAGTCCCAGCTGGCGTTTCCTAGAGACAGGTGTGGCCTGGGAAGAAATGAACCCATAGGAGGCAGCACTAAGAGACAGGCAGCTGGGAAATTGCCAGAAAGATGGAAGAGAAGCCAGAGAGAGGCATGACTTTTAAGGAGAACATATTTAAAGCATTAGGGGAGAAAATTCCACATCATTTAGGTAGATGTAGAAGCCTACTTCACTGCTTACCTGAAACATTAACTCTCTACTGTTGACGGGTGCAATCTACGTGCCCAAGCGTGCATGCGGTTACATACGTGACACTTAAATACATGTGATTAAATATATGTGGCTTAATACACAGCTGCCTCATCGATCACCTGTGATGACTGTGTCCAGGGAGCATGTGCTGAGCAAAGCAGCAGCGGGCTGGCAGTGCGCTTGCAGGAATCCCCTCTGCCACGTCCTTCTGTGCTGAATGAGTTGTTTCTGGGCAGTAGCCATGGTAGTGTGAGAGGGTCTGGTTTCCCCTCTGCCGGTCTCTCTCCAAGACCTACCCCCAGGCATGTGACTGGCTTTGCAGGCAGGCGTCTGAGGTCAGGCTGAGCTCCTTTGGCCACTAGAGAGCCCTCACGCCTCCTGGAGCCCCTTTCCAGACCATGGTAGGTGCCCTTGGGCTTTGTGACTCTTGCCCCTGGGGTGGTTTGATGGGAGGAGAGGATGGGCAGGCGCAGGCGGCGGGGCTAGAGAATGGGCAGGCACAGGTGATGGGGTAGAGGATGGGCAGGTGCAGGTGATGGGGGTAGAGGATGGGCAGGCACAGGTAATGGGAGTAGAGGATGGGCAGGTGCAGGTGATGGGGGTAGAGGATGGGCAGGTGCAGGTGATGGGGGTAGAGGATGGGCAGGCACAAGTAATGGGATTGAGGATGGGCAGGCACAGGTAATGGGATTGAGGATGGGCAGGTGCAGGTGATGGGGGTAGAGGATGGGCAGGCACAAGTAATGGGATTGAGGATGGGCAGGCACAGGTAATGGGGTAGAGGATGGGCAGGCGCAGGTGATGGGATTGAGGATGGGCAGGCACAGGTAATGGGGTAGAGGATGGGCAGGCGCAGGTGATGGGATTGAGGATGGGCAAGCACAGGTGATGGGATTGAGGATGGGCAGGCGCAGGTGATGGGATTAAGGATGGGCAGGCGCAGGTGATGGGGTAGAGGATGGGCAGGCGCAGGTGATGGGGTAGAGAATGGGCAGGCGCAGGTGATGGGGGTAGAGGATGGGCAGGCGCAGGTGGTGGGGGTAGAGGATGGGCAGGCGCAGGTGGTGGGGGGTAGAGGATGGACAGGCACAGGTGATGGGATTGAGGATGGGCAGGTACAAGTAATGGGATTGAGGATGGGCAGGCACAGGTAATGGGGGTAGAGGATGGGCAGGCACAGGTGATGGGATTGAGGATGGGCAGGCACAGGTGATGGGATTGAGGATGGGCAGGCGCAGGTGATGGGATTAAGGATGGGCAGGCGCAGGTGATGGGGTAGAGGATGGGCAGGCGCAGGTGATGGGGTAGAGAATGGGCAGGCGCAGGTGATGGGGGTAGAGGATGGGCAGGCACAGGTGGTGGGGGTAGAGGATGGGCAGGCGCAGGTGGTGGGGGTAGAGGATGGACAGGCACAGGTGATGGGATTGAGGATGGGCAGGTACAAGTAATGGGATTGAGGATGGGCAGGCACAGGTAATGGGGGTAGAGGATGGGCAGGCACAGGTGATGGGATTGAGGATGGGCAGGCACAGGTGATGGGGGTAGAGGATGGGCAGGTGCAGGTGATGGGGGTAGAGGATGGGCAGGCACAGGTAATGGGATTGAGGATGGGCAGGCACAGGTAATGGGGGTAGAGGATGGGCAGGTGCAGGTGATGGGGGTAGAGGATGGGCAGGCACGGGTGATGGGGGTAGAAAATGGACAGGCACAGGTGACGGGGTAGAGGGTGGGCGGGCGCAGGTGATGGGGGTAGAGAATGGGCAGGCACAGGTAATGGGGGTAGAGGATGGGCAGGCACAGGTAATGGGATTGAGGATGGGCAGGCATAGGTAATGGGGGTAGAGGATGGGCAGGTGCAGGTGATGGGGTAGAGGATGGGCAGGCGCAGGTGATGGGGGTAGAGGATGGGCAGGCGCAGGTGGTGGGGGTAGAGGATGGGCAGGCGCAGGTGGTGGGGGTAGAGGATGGGCAGGCACAGGTGATGGGATTGAGGATGGGCAGGTACAAGTAATGGGATTGAGGATGGGCAGGCACAGGTAATGGGGGTAGAGGATGGGCAGGCACAGGTAATGGGATTGAGGATGGGCAGGCACAGGTGATGGGGGTAGAGGATGGGCAGGTGCAGGTGATGGGGGTAGAGGATGGGCAGGCACAGGTAATGGGATTGAGGATGGGCAGGCACAGGTAATGGGGGTAGAGGATGGGCAGGTGCAGGTGATGGGGGTAGAGGATGGGCAGGCACGGGTGATGGGGGTAGAAAATGGGCAGACACAGGTGATGGGGGTAGAGGGTGGGCGGGCGCAGGTGATGGGGGTAGAGAATGGGCAGGCACAGGTAATGGGGGTAGAGGATGGGCAGGCACAGGTAATGGGATTGAGGATGGGCAGGCATAGGTAATGGGGGTAGAGGATGGGCAGGTGCAGGTGATGGGGGTAGAGGATGGGCAGGCACAGGTGATGGGGGTAGAAAATGGGCAGACACAGGTGACGGGGTAGAGGGTGGGCGGGCGCAGGTGATGGGGGTAGTGAATGGGCAGGCACAGGTGATGGGTTAGAGAATGGGCAGACACAGGTGAAGGGGTGGAGGGTGGGCGGGCGCAGTTGATGGGGGTAGAGAATGGGCGGGCACAGGTGATGGGGGTAGAGGCTGGGCAGGCACAGGTGATGGGATTGAGGATGGGCAGGCGCAGGTGATGGGATTGAGGCTGGGCAGGCACAGGTGATGGGGGTAGAGGCTGGGCAGGCACAGGTGATGGGGGTAGAGGCTGGGCAGGCACAGGTGATGGGGGTAGAGGGTGGGCGGGTGCAGGTGATGGGGGTAGAGAGTGGGCAGGCACAGGTGATGGGGGTAGAGAATGGGCAGACACAGGTGAAGGGGTAGAGGGTGGGCGGGCGCAGGTGATGGGGGTAGAGAGTGGGCAGGCACAGGTGATGGGGTAGAGAATGGCCAGGCACAGGTGACAGGGTAGAGAATGGCCGGGCACAGGTGACGGTGTAGAGGGTGGGTAGGCGCAGGTGACAGGAGACCCTCTGCCGTGGCCCACAGAGGGCCTGGACAGCAGTCAGCACCCGGGGAGCAGGGTGGGGGGGAGCGCAGAGGTGTCCACTCAGTGTGGGTATCGGTGTCTCTATAGCCGCAGATCTTGTGGCAGGCAGAGGCCGGCGAAAGGAGAGAAAAACAAGACTATCAGGAGATGATACAAATCAGACAGAAAACAAGGCATCTGTCAGTCCAGGTGGAATTTTTTTTTTTTTAATCTTAGTCTCTTTTGCCTTTATTATTTTCTTTTCCTTTGATGGGGAGGCATTTTGCTTTACTACCCCAGTGTCTGGGCACGTCGTGCCTCCCCCTCCCCCATGCTTAGAATTCCTTTGATTGTCGTCTGTCCTGTTGGCACATCACGGCACCAGGCAGACCTAGCGTAAGGTGTGAATCCTTCAGTCTAACTCAGAGTCCACGCAGGTTTTAAAAGGAGAAAAAAGAAAGAAAAAGAAGCACAACAAACTTTGTTTCCTTTCGGTGCCATTGTTGGTTCTTGGTCTTGTTTTTCAGTGGATGTTCCAGTAAATTGGATTCCATGCCCATCGTTATTAAAATGTGAAGTGTGTCCATCACAAAGCAGACATTTCGGGGCAGTTAGCTGAATAATTCTTTTCTTTATTATCCCAAATTACTGCTGAGCTCTGGAGAGGGGAGCAGTTTAGCCAATTATTGCCATTTGAGCTGGATTTGTGGGTGATTAGCTCCTGGCCGCATCCAGCCCCGGCCAGCGCTTTGAAGGCCGCGCCGTGTGATTTTCTCAGCAGCGAGGTAGGCAGCGACGCGGCTAATGACAGCAGGGTCGCGCGGGTGAGCTGACCTGTGCAGGGCGCAGGTTTGGGTTTCGCAAATAGGGCATCCACAATAACAAGTGTGTCACTAACCCCGCCGTGCATAATCGGGGCTTTATAGGATCGCGGGAGATGCTGACAGCTCAATTAAAGTGTAACCCTTTGTACCCGACAGCCTGGCAGGACGACAGAAATATTACTAACCAGAAAGGGGGCGGGGGGGGGGGCGCCCACAAGGGAGCTGGGTAAAGATCCAGAAGCGCCACCTCCTCGCGGGCCCCCTCCCCCAGCTGCCTCCACTGCACAGAACTAGGAGAAAAGCCTCCATTTGTAAAATAATAGGTTGTCTGGGGGGAGGGAGTAGGGTGGCAAATATTACACCAAAAAGGGAGCGAGAGCTCTGTTAAGAGGGTCTTCCTGCTGCTTCTCTGGAAACACTTTAAACTACACAGAAAGTTGAAATGGTTTAGTGGTAATACAGCTCGCATCTGTCGACCAAATTGCCGGGTCCATTTCCTTTCACCAAAACTTGCATCCAAGCATCATTGACGCACGTTCACCAGAAGTTTTCCACTCGAGGAAGATCTGGGGAAAATGTCTGTTCACTGGAAGGGCTTTCTTGCACATGAAGAATGACTTCTTTTTTGTGGGTTTTTGCTTCTTTCACTTCACAGTATTTTCTGCACTTTGAATGCCGAGCTGATTTGATTTGTGGTGGATCTGTGGTCTTGTCATTTTGGTCACACCTGGATTTTTTTCTGTTAAGCTCTGCACACTGGAACACATGGGGTCACTCACCAGGTTTGGCGTTGTAGCATTTTAAGAAGGGTCTCAGGGAAAAGGCATAGGATTTGGTCATTTAAACTGGCTGCCAGTCGCTTCTGCAGTTTCATATCCCATAGCAGCATTCAACACCTGTTCCTTGGAAAGGGCCAGACAGTAAGTGGCTCAGGCTTTGCAGGTCTGTGGCCTCTGCCGCAGCTGCCCAGCTCTGCGCAGGACGCTGGATGTACAAGGTGAGGCCTGGAGGCTGCATTGGTCGCGCAGACCGTCCCCGCAGCCCCTGTACCAGAGGATCAGAGGGTCCCCGGACGACTAGTGCCTGTGGGGCGCGAAGCTCGCGACAGGGCAGCTGACGCATGTGGCCTGTTCCTCCTGTTGGCAGCGGAGCACAGGGAGGGGCTCCCCCACTGTCCACAGCAGACGCCTCAACGTCATAGGTCTCCATGCCTTTGGGTTCAGGCCCATTCTTGGAAAAGCCTGTGTGTGTGTTAGCCACAGGGCGCAGGGCGGCACGATGGCAGAGCAGGGGATGGGGTAGATGAAGGGTGAGCTGCTAGGAGAGCTGCCGCAGGAGACAGCACCTCCATGGACTATTTTCTGCCCACAGTGGGTGCTGTGTGGGTTTGGGGGTCCAGCGGCTGCAGAGGTCCCGGCAGGCAGCTTCTCTGGCCACACAGCTTGGCCTGGGGCTGTTATTGCCCAGGATGAGATGTAGGCACTCCAGGAGGTGGCTTTGCCCTCTGACCTCACTGATGTTTCTGTCTCACGAGTAGCAGCGTCAGGCTTAGGGCCACACTCACGTCCCTTGTCATTTCCCTCATTCCTGCCGGAATCAGTGGGCTTGGTGCATTGGCGGCTCTGAAGACTCACTGAGAAGAAAAGCCATTTTGTAGGATTTTCACCTCTTTGTGAAGTGGGGGTCAAAATCAGGGATATAAACAGAATTTACAAAGGCCTTTACATACCAGGCAGTTGCCGATGGAGCCCCGAGAGCGCCTCTCTGGCAGTGTGCTAGGTGCCACGCAGGCAGTGGCCCTTCCTGGCCCGTGTGGGGCAGCAGGCACAGCCCCCGGAACACCCAGATAGATGCCCCTCTCCCCCTAGGCTTCCCCCCCACCCAGCCCAGCAGCACCCATAAATAAAGCCAGCTCCCCTCTGAAGATGGGAGTGAGGGATGAGCATAGAGTATGTTTCTACTTAACCAGTCCTGTGGCCCACAGTCCTGGGAAGGACGGGTGGCTAAGCTTGGGGTCGGGGGAGGGGGTGGGGTGGGGGAGGGGGGAGGGGGAGGCCACCCAGGCAGCCGGTGCCCTCAGTGGCGGAAGCAGAACGAACTCAGTCCCCAGCTGTTAATATTGTCACTGATGTTCTTGGGCCAGGGACACTCAACATGTCTTACCTGGACACCAATTCTGAAAACACGTGCACTCACAGCCAGCATTCACTACCTCTGAGCGCCAGAGAGAATAACCAGCAAATACTATTTAAAATATTGTAAAGTCACTAGCATTTGATGTCAGGCTGTGGTTTTGCAGCATTTTTTTCTTTAACAAGATTAAAAGATTATTTTCCCGTACCACCACAATTTCAAAATAATTTCACAAGAACCCACCAGATATCTGGTCACTCTGGTTAAATGTGAACGGCTTGTGCTGTTTTAGACGGTGTGAGTGCTTCAGAAATGTTCATTGAACAGACTCTGTGGTCGAAAATGTTCCCGTGAAAAATTTAACAGGGGCATTCTTTTCCTGATGTGGAAATGAGAGATTATGACGTGCGTACACAAAGCACCCAGGAGAAGTGTTAGGATTTCCTTCTTATAATTCCAGGACCAGGGAACCTCAGGTAATAATTGACTAATTGTGAATAAAGTGATTAAAGTAGTTTAAGATAATGTCAATTTAGCAACATGATGATTTGTTAGAGAATAAAATATGAGTGTTGTTGCTGCATTGGCACACCATGGACTGTAGTTATTAACGTGGAAAAAATGATGGGTGGGAAATAATTATCCACTTTAAGTTCACGAGCAGGGGTAAGTGATATGTTTTTCTGTCATTAGTGATAGATATTTCTTTTATTTTGGTTCTTATGCCATGCATTTTTGTGACGAAATGCGTCATCAATTTTATTGCCATCAGTAGAGAGTTGCAGAGGTTTTTTTTTGGTTTGTTTTTAAAATTTCTCAAGAACTTTCTAGCTTATCTGAATAAAATCAAATTTAAATTTGGATATTCTGACATATTCCCCTCTTTTGAAGGCAAGAAAATTTGTGGCCCATCTAATGTGCCCTCTTAGGCACAGATTTTAGGATTAAACAGGATATTGTTTTGTCCTAGACTGAAATCTAAGAGTATGGTTTAGATTTGCTTTTAAAGCTGTTTTAGGAAGACTGACGTAGTTTTTACATTATTGCTCTCATCCATTCAGTATTGCCTTTAGAAAATTCTCAACAGAGAGGAGATCTTTACAGTGAGAATTGGATGTGATCATGTTATAGTTAGAACAGTCGTTGTGCAGAATTAGGAAGGCCTGATAAAGTAATACAAGTTTTGAATGTGCTTTCTTGATTTCACCACCAGTATTTTAATATCACAAGTCAAAACAGACCTTTTGATCTTAATGAATTAGATATCCTCACAATAGTATTCAAATAAAATTTTAACTGTTGAAGCCATCAGAATCGTGCACATCTCTAACACTTGAGTGATTGCTGTGTGTCTTAAAATTGAAGAATAAATGATATTCCCTTAACTAGAAATGAAAGGGAATAAAACTTTATATACTTGAAGGCCGAGCCAGACACAATAATGTTTGGTAATTGTTGGCACAGACAAGGGTCCCCAAAGATCATCTTTTAGAGGCCCTCAGCCACCTTGGCCCTTTTCATAGGATGAGCCCATGGTCTGAGCCAGCCGAGGTAGGTGCTGAGTTTCCACCTGAACGCGACGCAGGTCAGTGATCAGGTGGGAGAAGCCTGTCCCTGCACCATACCGGTCATCCCCCTTTCTAATGGTGGAATCCCATCCCCCACCACCATTCACCCAAAGGCGCTTTTCTGGTTTATTTGAAGTTAGTGGGTGTTCTAGTTCACTAGCTGCCAGAATGTGATATACCAGAAATGGAATGGCTTTTTAAAGGGGTAATTTATTAAGTTGCAAGTTTATAAAAATGTCCAAATTAAGGTACCAACAAGAGGTTACCTTCACTCAAGAAAGGCCGATGAAGTTCAGGGTTTCTGAAAGGCACATGGCGAACATGGCGACATCTGCTAGCTTTCTCTCCAGGCTTCTTGTTTCATGAAGCTCCCCTAGAGGCGTATTCCTTCTTCATCTCCAAAGGTCTCGGGCTGCATGGGCTCTGTGGTTCTTATGGCTCTAAAAGGGACTCGCTCAAAATCCTTCCTCTTTTAAAGGATTCCAGTAAACTAATCAAGACCCACCTAGAATGGGCGGAGTCACACTCCATGGAAGCCATCTAATCAAAAGTTACCACCCACAGTTGGATAGGTCACATCTCCATGCGAACAATCAAAAAAGCTCCCAGCCAGTAGCATTGAATGAGAATTAAAAGGCGTTGCTTTTCTGGGGTCCGCCATAGATTCACACCAGCACAGTGTGGCATAAATTGACCACAGTTTTAATATAGGTTTGTGGTAGCTTGAAGCTGTTATGTACCCCAGAAAAGACCATGTTCTTTTATTCCATTCCTGTGGGTGCAGACCTGCTATAGGTGGGAACTTTTGATTAGGTTGTTTCAATTGAGATGTGACCCACCTCATTCAAGATGCTTCTTAATCCTCTCACTGGGATCCTTTATGAGAGGGTAAAAGACATACAGAAGCTAAAGAGATGAATTAAGAGAACCTCATGGAGAACAGCCCTGGATAAGCCAAGAGAGGACCCACAAAAACCAGAGAGGAAGCCACTGACACAGAAGCTGAAAGCCATGGAAGCCTGGAGAGAAGGAGCAGCATTTGCCGCCATGTGCCCTCCCCTGTGGCAGAGGTGTCCGGGTGCTCACAACCTGTCTTCAGAGCCCAGGTACCACCCTTTGGTTTCAATTTGGGACATTTTCACTGTCTAAGAGCTATGAATTGTAAGCTAATAAATCCCCATTGTAAAAGCCAACCCATTTCTAGTATATTGCATTTCCACAGCTTTAGCAAACCGAAACAAGGTTACAGGAGAAATCCTAACCAAAAAAAAGTAATCAGCGCAAAACATGAGGATTGGGTGAACTGGTATTCACACTGTTAGGGTCTCTGCAGCTTTTCTCTGCAGCGTTTTAGAAACGCACAGAAACTTTTAACTGTGATAATGAGAATCTGTTCAAAAATGTTATGAATGTAAGTCATCAACAGTGAGAGGGCCATTAACAAGTGTTCATTATAGAACCACAGAAGTACTCAAATATCACTTTGTTAGAAGTGGAAACATTTCTGAACTTGTGTGGATTTCTGCTTAAGCCTGGCAAAACTGTTGTATTTTTAAACTTGATAGTTAGGAAGCTGTTGGCACCCCCTCAAGCAGGATAATTCAATTCAGATCATTGCTGAATCACAGACGTCTTATGCTTTACTTCCAGTCACATACATGCATGGCCTCCAGTGGCCATTAAAGCAGATGAGAAATGCTGCCTCCAGAGAAAAGAGCAGCAGTTTGTGGACGTGCCTGTGGATAACCCTTCTAGGTGGAGCAGGCGTTTTCACGTAGAACCCTGGCACCGTGTCTTCCCTCCATGTTGCTGTCATTGCACATGCCGAGCCAGCAGAGCCCCATGCCACACGGCCCCTCAAACTCGAAACAAAGACTGATTGGCCTGGTTAAGACCCCCAGTCTCTAACAGCAAATGCAGTCGATAAATCTTTGTTGGTAAATAATTGCTATTGAGCAGGGTTTTAATATAAATTTATGAGTGGTGTTTTATCACAGCTTCGGGCTGCAGCAGGCCCTGAGTGATGGATTTCAGATAACACTTACATTCATTACGTTAACTTTGTAAGTTATTTAAAGCTTGTACACTTAACATTGCTCTTGGCTTTCAATGACCTCTTGGGACTAGACAAAGAATACACATGACTAATAAAGAGATTGTAGCCAAAGGACAATTCCAGGCTTTGCTCCACAACAGAAAACGTTCTTAAGCAGAAAGCAAGACGTGCCTGCTTGGAATCCTGGTTTAGGTTATAGATCATTAAAATCAGTCTGTCTGATGCGCAAGTAAATTAACTAGGTGGTAGCAATTAGATCAACATTTGCTGTTTCCTAGCAAGACAAGAAGAATCATTTGAGGTGTCACAGCGCCCTTAAATTTCTTACTACGTGAACAAGTAAAGGTTGTTAAAGCTTTAAAACCAGTCTTAAGAGTAAATGATTCACAGGGAGGCAGCATAGCATGGAGGTTATCAGCAGAGAACCCCGCTGTGGCTCCACCACTCACCAGCTCTTTTATCTGTGGCTCATTAGTTACCCCCAAACTTAGTGGCTTAAAGCAATACCCGTTTTATTGTTTATCATGAGTCTGTGGATCAGGAATTTAAGGGGCTTATTGGGTCCAGCTCATCTTTGTACGAGATGTCTTCTAGAGCTAGAACATCCAAGATCATTTGTTCACTCAGCTAAAATGGCTCAAATGTCTGGGGCTGAGTGGAATAGGTCAACTAAGATTGTATATCTGCAGCCTCAGTTCTCCTCTTTGCATCTCAGGATTTCTCCCTCTTGCTGTGGTCTTCCTACCAGGTGGTCAGACTTCTTACAGATCAGCCCTGAGTTCCTGAGAGCACAAACGCAGGAACTGGCAGACTTTCTTAAAGCTTTGCTTTGGAACTGGCATAGTGTCCATTCTGCTACATTCCATTGGTTAAGGTGAGTCAGGGGGTCAGGGGACCACAAGGGTGTGACTACCAGGAGCCTGGAGAACAGCTCCTTGGAGGAGCACTCCCACGTGGCCCTCCCACACGCCAAGGCCTTCACCCCCTCCCCAGAGCCCAGAGGCTCATCCCATTGTGCCTTCAGGCTCAGGGTTGAAGTCCATGTTCTTGTCTAAGTCCAGGTCCAGCTATGGGCAAAGCATATGGGTTCTCTCCATTTCAAGACCAGCTGACTCAAGAGACAAGTGATCTTCCCCAGGCCCACATACTCCAAGCATACGGTGGTCAAACAGGAAACTCAACACACACCCTTATTCCAAACAGGAGGCAAAGAGTGGGTGGCATTTACACGTTGGGCAGTTTCTGGTCCATAGCAGGTCTGAAATCCCAGCAGACACATGCCACTAACCCCCCGCTCCAGGCCTAGGGCCCGCATACTGCTGTGCTCTCTGGGAGGCATCCTCCCTGGCTATGGACTCTGCCCTTTGAGTCGTCCCTTCTCTTCCATGAGAAATAGCCTGTGTTTGCAGCAGAGCAGCGTTCTCAGCCTGCGTCCTGCTTGTACAAAGCCAAGGGCCCAACAGCTTCTTTTCATTTTGAGCTTACTCTCTGCCTCTTAGTCCAAAGTGTGTAGTTCCTTTACATAGTATGTGGGTGTCCTTTGTATCAGGTTATAATCCATTGCAGTAGGCAGAAGCCACTCTGCAAATCTCTGACGTGGTTCCCTCTCTACCTTGGGCTGGAAGTCAGGGTCCAGGACCACTGCTGTCAGGAAGCCCCCTGTTCTCATTGGAACAGCTTGTGGGGCAACGCTTTGGGTCTGAGTCTTCAAGACAAAGGTCTGCCAGCTGTGGACTTGATGGAATATTCGTTCTGAGGCTGTTTCCTGCTGCCTGGAGAAGCTGGTTGTGAGAAACCATTTTAAGGTCCCATCCAGCAAGGTTTTGAGTTGGAAAGATTTGCTTTAATCCTGCCTGAACATTATACGGCTTCTCTTTGATTCCCCTCGCTCCTCTGTACTTACCAGAACTTACTAGCTTGAAAGATGCCAGTAGCCTCTTGGGCACTGGCTTGGCAGCCTCCCTGGCCGGGTTCACTGGGCCATTGGCACCTCACCATGCTCCCTCCCCTAGGGTGCAGTTTCCTCCTTGTTCTGCCAGCACACAGTGTGGCATATTCCTCTACCCTCAGGTAGTGTTGCCCTCACAGTCCACCCACTCTCCGCCAGCTGCTGGCTTCCCAGCACCACATGTTTTTGATGTCCTAACAGCACAACTCTGCTTCTGGAAGCCAGCTCTGTTCTGTTATCTATCGCCATGGAAGACTCTGTCCCAACACTTGGTCATTTAAAATAGTCATTTGTTGCTGGTGATGTCCTGAGGCTCAGGACCACGGACAGGGCACAGGGACCGGCAGGTGGTCAGGACCATGGGTGGGGTGCGCGGGGGGGGGGTGGGGGGCAGGACCACGGACAGAGCGCAGGGGCTGGCCCATGGGTCAGGGCCCCCAGCACAGAGACTGCCAGGCACTGTCAAGGCCAAGGTGCAGTGTAGCACTACAGAGAGCCTTGGATTCTGGGGGTTTAGAGGAGCCGTGGGAGGCACCTTTGGAGACTGCTGCGTGATAGGCACATGCTGTAACCCAGCTGGGCCTCAGTGTCCACTGTGGGGAGGAGCGCAGTGACTGATCAGGTGCCTGAGCTCCACGTGGGTTAAGAATGAGGGAGGTCCCTGGCCCTGACTAAGCCCAGCATAAGTGTTTCAAAATAAGTTTTCTTTTTAATAAATGCTTAAGGCACATGAGAGTGAAACAGACTGTGATTGATGTCCACACAGCAATAGCTGGTCAGTGACAGACAGTCTCAGGCTGAGATGGCTTTTATGCACACGGAAGTGCATCTGAAAGAGAGAGGATGCATTTTGACACTTTGCCATGTGGCTTTGCCCAGGGTTGTTACATGGACTCAAAGAGACTTAGAATCAGAGAGGCCAGATGGACTCCGGGGAGGGAGCTTGTCCACGTGGCTCAGCAGAAAGCCTTCTGCCCTCTGTCATCTTCTGGCGAGTGGGAAGATGGCACCTGTCCCTTAAAAGTTGAAGATGAACTGTGTTCAGGGCTTCCCCCCATCTTGGTACTTACATCAGGAGGTAAGAGCTGTGGCCCTTTCAGGAGCAAAGGTGTTCCGGCCTGAGACCCAGCCCAAACAGGGAGGGCTGTTGGGAAGACAGGGGCATCCTGGTAGCATGAGTAGAAGTCATTTGTCCTGAGGGGGTGAGTGGTTTTCCATCTAGCCTCTACAATTTGGGGGATTCTGAGTGCTCAGAGGGGAACCCCACGGCAGCAGAGTAACTGGAATCTTTAGCTGTGGGAAGAATCTGGGACTCAGAAGGGGCTTGGCTTGCTGAGCCCGTGCACTCTTCCCAGGGGAGCCTGTGTGGCCTTCTCTTGCCACTCAGAGAGGTCCTGATGGGGGAGGAGAGTGTTGGGGGTTGAATCCGTGCCCCACAGGAAACCTGCTCACGTCCTCACCCCATACTCGCACATGTGAGCCCATCTGTAAGTAGGTGCCCCAAAGATATTGTTAGTGAGACCGTCTGATCCCACTTAGATGAGAATCATGGCCACCTTAACCCATCTGGTGGAGTCCTTTGAGCAGGGGAGATGCAGGTGCGTTCAATGAGTAGAAGCCCAAAGCCAGCAGGAGGCCGAAGTTGGAAGGCACCAGAGCATAGAGCATACCGTGGCGAGGAGCCCAGGTGTTGTGCATGCTAGCCCCAGCATGCTCCAGGTGCTGGAGGAAGCACAGCCTGCTGGGGCCTGGGTTCGGGCCTCCGGCCTCCTAAACCAGAAGATAGCACATAACTTCCTGTTCATTAAGTCTGACTCCAGGTGGTATTGCAGCCCTGGCACATGAAGGCACACTCCAGAGTAAGAGCCAGGAGTGTCCTCTGGGAGGCAAACGGCAACGGGCTCTTCACAAGGAAAATTGTCCCCGCACCTCTAGCAGTCCAGACCCCTGGGGGCCACCTGTCCATGGGATGCTCAAGCCAGGACCTGGGGATCCCAGGAAGGCATCAAGCAAAAGCTCCTTCTGTAGCACTTTGAGGATTGAGTGGTTCTCCTGGGATCTCTTTGAACTCCGATATTCTGTGATTCTCACTTGGTACAAATTTCCCTCTTAAAAAATCAGTGTTGAGGATTAATTTAAGCAAAAAAACCCACAAAAGATAGAAAGAAAACACGTTTTTATTCCATAGAAGCTATTTCGTGAGTCTCTCTGATTTGTAGTCCAATTGAGTCTCTGATTACAGAAGTTCTTCTCGCTTGCTGCCTTGAAGCCCTGGATGCATACTTTAACTCATCAGAGAGCTCATATCTAATCATCATTTTGAGGCTAGGGCTTTTTTATTATTACTTATAATGAGAAAATATATCATTTTCTTGTTTTTTCCTGGCTTTTGGGACTAGCTTTTAAAAGGTTTACATTTGTAAGGGTAGAAGTGGACTCGGGTGGAGGGGTGGGAGGGTAAAAGGGTCAGGGTAGGGGGGTCGGAGATAGAGATGTTGGCACTGTGTCCACAGCGGGGGGCTCTGGGGCCTCTCAGGGAAGTCCAGGTCTGTTCTGTTACCTATCGCCATGGAAAACTCTATCCTGACACTTGGTCATTTAAAACAGTCCTGTCTACATGATGAGGTGGGCTCCGGGGGCCTGGCTGGGGGTGGGGGTGGGTGGTGGGGTAGCACCGTGGCTGTCCCCAGTCCCTGCTTCTGCATTGGGGGTGGGGGGGTGGGGCAGCAGCGTGGCCGTCCCGGTCTCTGCTTCTGCATTGGGGGTGGGGGGGGTGGGGCAGCAGCATGGCCGTCCTGGTCTCTGCTTCTGCATTGGGGGTGGGGGTGGGGCAGCAGCGTGGCAGTCCCCAGTCCCTGCTTCTGCATTGGGACCAGCTAACATCAGCCCAGAGCCTCTCTCCTCTCTGGGTTTCCAGCTGCTGGCTCATCCATCTCTCAGGTTTTCTGCCTTTTCTCTCTTCTCTTCTCTCCGCTGCTTTTTTTCCATATCTTCTTTCTAACCTTTATTCTCCTGTAAAGGACTCCAGTAAGAGGATAAGATCCACCCTGAATGAGATGGGTCGTATCACAAGTTAAGACCCCACTCACCGATACTGAGTTGTTTATGTACAACCTGCTCTTTCCCAGAAACATCGGGTGTTGATGTGACACCTGCCACTCCGAGTCAGCGCCCTGAAACTACGAAAGTCAGCAGTGCCCCATACAGGGACTGTTTAGAAAGTTGGAAAAGGGATCAGACATGGAATAGGGTTATGAAGGAAGCTGACCTGGATAAGAAAGGTGTATCAGAAGACTGGGTAAAGAATGATACAGTCCATATTTTAAAACTTCAACATCTGTGTGAAACCAAAGGAAGGGATGTTTATTTGGTGCAAAATTTATTTTTTGGGTAGTGCGTTTTGTAATTTAACTTGTGTGGCCAGTTTAGTTGAACATCATAAGTACATGGAATCTTGAATAAGGCATGGGATTTTGTTGGTTTCTTCAGTTTAGTATGATGCCTTGATAAATCCCAGGTGATTTGAACAGTGAATAAAGAAGTATTTACAAAGTCCCCTTGGGAGAATGGGGAGAAAGGGGGAAATGTTCAATTTCCCCATTTGTAGAATTCCTGATATTCCTGCAAGTGGTGGGGACAACCAAATCACTGAGCCCTCAATCTTGGGGTTTGCCCCTATGAAACTTATTCCTGCAAAGGATAGGCTAAGCCTACTTAAAATTAGGCCTAAGAGTTGCCCCCAAGAGAACCTCTTTTGTTACTCAGATGTGGCCTATCTCTCTACTCCAGCTCAGCAGATGAACTCACTGCCCTTCCTGCTGTGTGGGACATGACTCCCAGGGGTGTAAATCTCTTTGGCAGTGTGGCACAAAAATCCTGGGATGAACCAGGACCTGGCATCAAGGGATTGAGAAACCCTTCTTGACCAAAAGGGGAAAGAGAGAAACGATAAAGCATAAAGTGTCAGTGACTGAGATATTTCAAACAGAGATGAGAGGTTATCCTAGAGGTTATTCTTATGCTTTGTATAGATGTATCCTTTTTAGTTTATGGTGTATTGGAAGGGATGGAGGGAAGTACCTGAAACTGTGGAGCTGTGTTCCATTAGCCTTGTTTCTTGAAGATAATTGTGTAATGATACAGCTTTTATACTGTGACTGTGCGATTGTGAAAACCTTCTGTCTGATGCTCCTTTTATGTAGGGTATGGATGGATGAATAAAAAATTTGGATAAAAAATAAATAATGGGGGACAAAGATTAAAATAAATTGGATAGATGGTCAGTGAGAAGGAGAGGTAAGGGGTATGGTATTCATGAATGTTTATAGGTTTGTATTTTAACTTTTGTCAATAAAAATATTTTAGAGAGAGGGGCCAAGATGGCGGCTTAGTAAGGTACGTGCGTCTTAGTTCCTCCTCCAGAGCAACTACTAGGTGAACAGAAACAGTCTAGAACTGCTCCTGGGGCCACGGCAGGGAATGGACACACAGCGTACCCCAGTCTGGGCTGGCTAGACTGACTGCGAGACTCTGCTGCGGTGAGATCCCCGAGTGGCGCGCAATTCCCCAAGCTGCGGCAGCTAGCGGACGGAGCACCTCCTTCCCTCCTTCCCGGGCCGGCTGAAAGTCTCGGAGAGGCAAGTTTCCCAAGCCACGGCGGCCGGTGCCCCTCTTTTGCGGGCGGCTTCCTGGACAGGCTACGAGTCTCGGATCAGAGGGCTACCCAAGCCGCAGTGGCCGGCGACCAACGCCCCTCCCCCGCGGGCGGCTTCGTGGTCCCGTGGCGAATTCCCCAGGCCGCGGCGGCCGGCGACTGACGCCCCTCCCCCGCGGGCGGCTTCCTGGTCCGGTGGCGAATTCCCCAAGCCGCAGCGGCCGGTGACCAACACCCCTCCCCACGGGTGGCTTCCTGGTCTGGTGGCGAGTTCCCCGGGCCGCTGTGGCCGGCGACCGACACCTCTCCAGGGAGAGGAGGGAATTTCCAACAGTGGCAGGGACTGGATCCAACCAAACACCAATAGGGGAATTAATAAAGGAGCCACAGGGTCCCCTCAAGCTGCAGCGGCTGACACCCCCACCACGCACGGCCCCCCGGACCAACTGAGAGAATTGGATTGGAAATCCCCAGGCTGCGGAGAACGGTGACCGGGGGGATCCCTTCCAACCACGTGAGACAAACGTGTGCCACGAGCGCCACCTACTGGGCAGGATAAGAAAAACAGAACACAGAGATTTCACAAAAAAATCTTACAACCTTGTTGGGTCCGACACCCAGGGAAATCTGACTAAATGCCCAGACGCCAGCAGAAGATAACGGTCCACGCTCAGAAGATTGGGAATATAGCCCAGTCAAAGGAACAAACCAATAGTTCAAATGAGATACAAGAGCTGAGACAACTAATGCTGAATATACGAACAGAAATGGAAAACCTCTTCAAAAAGGAAATCGAGAAATTGAGGGAGGACATGAAGAAGACATGGGCTGAACAAAAAGAAGAAATAGAAAAACTGAAAAAACAAATCACAGAACTTATGGAAGTGAAGGACAAAGTAGAAAAGATGGAAAAAAACAATGGATACCTACAATGATAGTTTTAAAGAGACAGAAGAAAGAATTAGTGATTTGGAGGATGGAACATCTGAATTCCAAAAAGAAACAGAAACTATCGGGAAAAGAATGGAAAAATTTGAACAGGGTATCAGGGAACTCAAGGACAATATGAACCGCACAAATATACGTGTTGTGGGTGTCCCAGAAGGAGAAGAGAAGGGAAAAGGAGGAGAAAAATTAATGGAAGAAATTATCACTGAAAATTTCCCAACTCTTATGAAAGACCTAAAATTACAGATCCAAGAAGTGCAGCGCACCCCAAAGAGATTAGACCCAAATAGGCGTTCTCCAAGACACTTACTAGTTAGAATGTCAGAGGTCAAAGAGAAAGAGAGGATCTTGAAAGCAGCAAGAGAAAAACAATCCATCACATACAAGGGAAACCCAATAAAACTATGTGTAGATTTCTCAGCAGAAACGATGGAAGCTAGAAGACAGTGGGATGATATATTTAAATTACTAAAAGAGAAAAACTGCCAACCAAGACTCCTATATCCAGCAAAATTGTCCTTCAAAAATGAAGGAGAAATTAAAACATTCTCAGACAAAAAGTCACTGAGAGAATTTGTGACCAAGAGACCAGCTCTGCAAGAAATACGAAAGGGAGCACTAGAGTCAGATACGAAAAGAAAGAAGAGAGAGGTATGGAGAAGAGTGTAGAAAGAAGGAAAGTCAGATATGATATATATAATACAAAAGGCAAAATGGTAGAGGAAAATATTATCCAAACAGTAATAACACTAAATGTTAATGGACTGAATTCCCCAATCAAAAGACATAGACTGGCAGAATGGATTAAAAAACAGGATCCTTCTATATGCTGTCTACAGGAAACACATCTTAGACCCAAAGATAAATATAGGTTGAAAGTGAAAGGTTGGGAAAAGATATTTCATGCAAATAACAACCAGAAAAGAGCAGGAGTGGCTATACTAATATCCAAAAAATTAGACTTCAAATGTAAAACAGTTAAAAGAGACAAAGAAGGACACTATCTACTAATAAAAGGAACAATTAAACAAGAAGACATAACAATCATAAATATTTACGCACCGAACCAGAATGCCCCAAAATACGTGAGGAATACACTGCAAACACTGAAAAGGGAAATAAACTCATATACCATAATAGTTGGAGACTTCAATTCACCACTCTCATCAATGGACAGAACATCTAGACAGAGGATCAATAAAGAAATAGAGAATCTGAGTATTACTATAAATGAGCTAGACTTAACAGACATTTATAGGACATTACATCCCACAACAGCAGGATACACCTTTTTCTCAAGTGCTCATGGATCATTCTCAAAGATAGACCATATGCTGGGTCACAAAGCAAGTCTTAACAAATTTAAAAAGATTGAAATCATACACAACACTTTCTCAGATCATAAAGGAATGAAGTTGGAAATCAACAATAGGCGGAGTGCCAGAAAACTCACAAATACATGGAGGCTCAACAACACACTCTTAAACAACGAGTGGGTCAAAGAAGAAATTGCAAGAGAAATTAGCAAATACCTCGAGGCGAATGAAAATGAAAACACAACATATCAAAACTTATGGGACGCAGCAAAGGCAGTGCTAAGAGGGAAATTTATTGCCCTAAATGCCTATATCAGAAAAGAAGAAAAGGCAAAAATTCAGGAATTAACTGTCCACTTGGAAGAACTGGAGAAAGAACAGCAAACTAATCCCAAAGCAAGCAAAAGGAAAGAAATAACAAAGATTAGAGCAGAAATAAATGAAATTGAAAACATGAAAACAATAGAGAAAATCAATAAGACCAGAAGTTGGTTCTACGAGAAAATCAATAAGATTGATGGGCCCTTAGCAAGATTGACAAAAAGAAGAAGAGAGAGGATGCAAATAAATAAGATCAGAAATGGAAGAGGAGACATAACTACTGACCTCACAGAAATAAAGGAGGTAATAACAGGATACTATGAACAACTTTACGCTAACAAATACAACAATTTAGATGAAATGGACGGGTTCCTGGAAAGACATGAACAACCAACTTTGACTCAAGAAGACATAGATGACCTCAACAAACCAATCACAAGTAAAGAAATTGAATTAGTCATTCAGAAGCTTCCTAAAAAGAAAAGTCCAGGACCAGATGGCTTCACATGTGAATTCTATCAAACATTCCAGAAAGAATTAGTACCAACTCTCCTCGAACTCTTCAAAAAAATCGAAGCGGAGGGAAAACTACCTAATTCATTCTATGAAGCCAACATCACCCTCATACCAAAACCAGGCAAAGATATTACAAAAAAAGAAAACTACAGGCCAATCTCTCTAATGAATATAGATGCAAAAATCCTCAATAAAATTCTAGCAAATCGTATCCAACAACACTTTAAAAGAATTATACATCATGACCAAGTAGGATTCATCCCAGGTATGCAAGGATGGTTCAACATAAGAAAATCAATTAATGTAATACACCATATCAACAAATCAAAGCAGAAAAATCACATGATCATCTCAATCGATGCAGAGAAGGCATTTGACAAGATTCAACATCCTTTCCTGTTGAAAACACTTCAAAAGATAGGAATGCAAGGGAACTTCCTTAAAATGATAGAGAGAATATATAAAAAACCCACAGCTAATATCATCCTCAATGGGGAAAAATTGAAAACTTTCCCCCTAAGATCAGGAACAAGACAAGGATGTCCACTATCACCGCTATTATTCAACATTGTGTTGGAGGTTCTAGCCAGAGCAATTAGACAAGAAAAAGAAATACAAGGCATCAAAATTGGAAAGGAAGAAGTAAAACTATCACTGTTTGCAGACGATATGATACTATACGTCGAAAACCCGGAAAAATCCACAACAAAACTACTAGAGCTAATAAATGAGTACAGCAAAGTAGCAGGTTAAAAGATCAACATTCGGGCGGGCCGCGGTGGCTCAGCGGGCAAAGTGCTTGCCTGCTATGCCGGAGGACCTCGGTTCGATTCCCGGCCCCAGCCCATGTACCAAAAACGGAGAAACAGAATACAATAAAACAAGAAAATGTTTAAAAGATGTTTCCCTTTCTTCCTTCCTTCCTTCCTTCTCTCTGTCTTTCCTTTAAAAAAAAAAAAAAAAAAAGATCAACATTCAAAAATCTGTAGCATTTCTATACACTAGTAATGAACAAGCTGAGGGGGAAATCAAGAAACAAATCCCATTTACAATCGCAACTAAAAGAATGAAATACCTAGGAATAAATTTAACCAAAGAGACAAAAAACCTATATAAAGAAAACTACAAAAAACTGCTAAAAGAAATCACAGAAGACCTAAATAGATGGAAGGGCATACCGTGTTCATGGATTGGAAGACTAAATATAGTTAAGATGTCAATCCTACCTAAACTGATTTACAGATTCAATGCAATACCAATCAAAATCCCAACAACTTATTTTTCAGAAATAGAAAAACCAATAAGCAAATTTATCTGGAAGGGCAGGGTGCCCCGAATTGCTAAAAACATCTTGAGGAAAAAAAACGAAGCTGGAGGTCTTGCACTGCCTGACTTTAAGGCATATTATGAAGCCACAGTGGTCAAAACAGCATGGTATTGGCATAAAGATAGATATATCGACCAATGGAATCGAATAGAGTGCTCAGATATAGACCCTCTCATCTATGGACATTTGATCTTTGATAAGGCAGTCAAGCCAACTCACCTGGGACAGAACAGTCTCTTCAATAAATGGTGCCTAGAGAACTGGATATCCATATGCAAAAGAATGAAAGAAGAACCATATCTCACACTCTATACAAAAGTTAACTCAAAATGGATCAAAGATCTAAACTTTAGGTCTAAGACCATAAAACAGTTAGAGGAAAATGTAGGGAGATATCTTATGAATCTTACAATTGGAGGCGGTTTTATGGACCTTAAACCTAAAGCAAGAGCACTGAAGAAGGAAATAAATAAATGGGAACTCCTCAAAATTAAACACTTTTGTGCATCAAAGAACTTCATCAAGAAAGTAGAAAGACAGCCTACACAATGGGAGATAATATTTGGAAATGACATATCAGATAAAGGTCTAGTATCCAGAATTTATAAAGAGATTGTTCAACTTAACAACAAAAAGACAGCCAACCCAATTACAAAATGGGAAAAAGACTTGAACAGACACCTCTCAGAAGAGGAAATACAAATGGCCAAAAGGCACATGAAGAGATGCTCAATGTCCCTGGCCATTAGAGAAATGCAAATCAAAACCACAATGAGATATCATCTCACACCCACCAGAATGGCCATTATCAACAAAACAGAAAATGACAAGTGCTGGAGAGGATGCGGAGAAAGAGGCACACTTATCCACTGTTGGTGGGAATGTCAAATGGTGCAACCACTGTGGAAGGCAGTTTGGCGGTTCCTCAAAACGCTGAATATAGAATTGCCATACGACCCAGCAATGGTATTGCTGGGAATCTACTCAAAGGAATTAAGGGCAAAAACTCAAACGGACATTTGCACACCAATGTTTATAGCAGCGTTATTTACAATTGCAAAGAGATGGAAACAGCCAAAATGTCCATCAACAGACGAGTGGCTAAACAAACTGTGGTATATACATACAGTGGAATATTATGCAGCTTTAAGACGGGATAAACTTATGAAGCATGTAATAACATGGATGGACCTAGAGAACATTATGCTGAGTGAGTCTAGCCAAAAACTAAAAGACAAATACTGTATGGTCCCAATGATGTGAATCGACATTCGAGAATAAACTTGGAATATGTCATTGGTAACAGAGTCCAGCAGGAGTTAGAAACAGGGTAAGATAATGGGTAATTGGAGCTGAAGGGATACAGACTGTGCAACAGGACTAGATACAAAAACTCAAAAATGGACAGCACAATAATACCTAATTGTAAAGTAATCATGTTAAAACACTGAATGAAGCTGCATCCGAGCTATAGGTTTTTGTTTTGTTTTGTTTTGTTTTGTTTTGTTTTTACTATTATTACTTTTATTTTTTTCTCTATATTAACATTCTATATCTTTTTCTGTTGTTTTGCCTGTTCTTCTAAACCGATGCAAATGTACTAAGAAACGATGATCATGCATCTATGTGATGATGTTAAGAATTACTGATTGCATATGTAGAATGGTATGATTTCTAAATGTTGGGTTAATTCCTTTTTTTCTGTTAATTAATTAAAAAAAAACCAAACAAAAAAAAAAAAAGTATTTTAGAAAAGTAAGATCCCACTCACCAAAAGGTACGACTTAATGGGTCCACACCCATGATAGGTCTACCTGGCCAGCAGGTATGGGTTAGCCTAAGAATGTGATCTTTTCTGGGGTACATGAAAGCTTCAAACCATCACGCACGTAAGGCAGGCAGGCAGCAGTTTCTCAGATACAGCTGCAGATATCCCTTCCTGAAGGTTATGGGTGCCTTCAGGTTGGGCCCAGGGTTGCTTTCGTCAGCCTGGATGCTTCCTCTGCACCTTGAGGATCTTCAATGTAATTTGCAAGTGCCTGGGAGTCCTGGTAGCTGGAGGGCTTGGGACGGCGGGGTGTGCAGCTGAGATGCCACGGCCTTATTTGGATCACCTGCTCACCCCACTCCCACCCCTACCCTCGGCCCAGGTAAGGATTTGTTGGAGTCACATCTACCCTGGAAATTTCAAGAGAATTTGGAAATGTGCAGTGAAGGAGCTGGAGTACACAATTCCTGACGCAGATAATGTCCCCCAATGCCGAAGCAGGCGTGAGTGTGTGGTCCTCAGAGGGGATGCACTGGGAGCACTGCAGTGAAGATGCTTCCTTCAGAGAAGCACTACCGCATGTCAGGGTCGTAGCCCGAGTGTTCTTCGACAGGCAGCAGGCTTGTTAACTGGAAGGAAACCTCAGGAACCTCTGGGCCAAACAGAGGGCAAAAAGAGAAACTGGAACTTGTTGAAGTCGGAATCCTTAAAGAAGAAACTTGGAGGCCTGGGGCTTGAGTTTTGTTTTTTTTGGAGGGGGGTGGTGAGAAAGAGGCTGCGAGACCCCCACCCCCAGCCACCTCCCTGCTAAGCAGGACACCCTTTGTTTACTAACTTGACAGATAGGATCACTTTGGGCCTCCTTGTTTCCTGGCCTTGCCCTGCCACAAACCAGACAGCAGCTTATCATAGTTGTTTTTAATGTCTAGGCCTGGTATCGGCCACAATCATGGTAAAATAGCTCATATCTTCAAAGCGAGGGATAAACCAGCTCCTTTCATTCATGAGGCATACCTGAATGCCCACTGAGGAGTAGGTCTTGGCACTGGGCCTCAGCAGAGCAGAGCGGACCATCCCCAGGCCACAGGGCCTTGGCCATGGCTGAGCCCCGAACTCAGGCCCACCCTCCCCGGGAGCCTGAGCGCCGGGCAGCTTTGTAACAGCCGTGTGCTGCACCTGCGGGGCACACCTGCAACTTGCGGCTGTGATTGAGGCCCACGGTGCTTAGCTGGTTTCCAGTGATTCAACGTTGCATCCGGAGGATGGAGAGCAAAGGCCCAGGGCTATGAGCTGGGGCTGAGCTCCCCTGCCTGCCGTGCTCTCCTCGCAGTGCCCTGTCTCACGGTCTCCGGCCACGTGTGCCTACTCAGGGTTCCAGGAAACCAACAGATGGAGCTGCCCGTTTATTTTTGTATTAGTTGTAGACAAACATCTCACTGCCCAGCACTACACACCGTTATTTTTATAGCTTTCTGATTATGATGACTAATCAGACGAAAATATCTTCTAAAACACTTTTTAATTGCACTAGAGACTTGTAAATTTTTATTCAACTGGTAAACTTATTTCCCTTTAAATACTCAACCCGTTATTTGTATATATTTTGGCAGGGATTAATTTAATGACAGTTAAATCTTACCATATTATGGAGCAAATGTTTGTTTTCTCAAAAAGTAGTTATCATGGATGGTATGTGTGTGAAGTGAAGATTTCTCAATAAAAATATATAGTAGTTATATTTAAAAATTTAAATATAAATTAAATATAACTTTATATTATAAAGTTTAAGTAAAATATTCAAATATATTAATGAGTATAATTTAAATATAACTTTGTATTATAAAGTTTAAATAAAAATTATAAATAAAAAAATTTAAATATATAAAAAATTAGTTATACGTCAGACTTACTGCCAAGGTTTCATCACTTGTTTCCAGGGTTAGGATCTAACATTACAGATAATTTTTTCATCCGAAATAGAAGTATAGAATGCTTTCTGTATATTCACTTCATTTTCCGCACGAACTTTTTAGAAATGATAGCTATATTTTTTGTTTGTTTTCTTGAAGTGCACTTGATGCTTTTTAACTCACAATTTACATAATTTCACAAATATTTAAAACATTTTAATTTACGTGTAAAGAAGAAGAATGGACTGATCAACCTGTTGAAAGATTTCATGATGATTTATATGATTCTCAGAGAGATTTTGTTTATCCTTACAGGATATTTCTTCAGATTGGGATTATGATTCTGTTTCTGGTGAAAAGACTGTAACCACGGTGGTAGGTGTGATAAGAAATTTTAAAAAAATAAATAAGAGGGGGTCCACACTTGACATCAGAAGGCCCTGCTTTGCCTTGGCTCCAGGCTCCAATGCCAGCGTTAACCTATCCTCAGCACAGCCCCCCGAGTCTTCTTTCTTAACACAAATCAGGTCACCGCAGCTACATGTCAGTGTCAGTTGGCAGTCCCTGCATCACCTGTAGCAGGGTTCAGCCCTGCAGGTGTTGGCAGGTGTGCCAGGAAGCGTGACTGAACGAAGCCAGCAGGCTTTGAGAGGAGAGGCCTACGGAAGCCTGAGAAGCATTTCGTTGCATGCAGCTGCACCCCACGCCTGCTCCCCATTCTGGGGGTATCTGACAGGGGGTCCTAAAATCCACATGTACCCACTCCAGTGGAAGGGCAGGTGGCTGGACAGCACCCAAGCCTCATGGCCAGAAGCCACAGGTGTGAAGCCTGCAGACACAGTTAAACACTCATGATGTGCAAGTATTTGATTTGTTGTCATATTCCTACCTCCGCGCTGCAGAAGCCTCCCCATTCCTGAAGCTTCTCAGCGGGCCTGAGGTTTGCTTCCACATGCTGCTCACCTGCCCCTCCCTTGGAGACTCTCAGCATTTCGGGCCACTCCCGGGCTGCTCCCGTGATCCTGCTTGGACCTGGCCATCAGAAACCCGTCCTCTGGATCCACACGCAGTGTGCTTTAGAGGATGTATTCAAGGTGTCATCTCAGGGTGGCAATCATGTCGCTGAGCTGAGTGGGGTATGGAGTGCCCACGCAGCATTTAATTACATCCTTCTCTCAGGGGGCACGCGGGAGCAAAGGCTTGGACGCACAGAGCGGTCTCGAGATGGGACCCTCCCCAGGAATGGTCCCATACTCCTAATCAGAACTTCTGGGAGTTGGCGGACTCCTCTGCACATGGTGGTGCTTTCCACCTCTGCATCACTTTCTGCCCAGTCCCCAAATCACTGGCCCTCAAGAAGGCCACGCAGGTGACCTTGGTGCAGCAGGGCTGACTGAGGGACGCTGGCAGCCAGCCTAGTCTCGTCGGGTCTTCTCATGTTGGAAGGAGAAGCTGGTGGCCCGGGCTGAGGGTGTCCAGTCAGGCAGCCGCTGTGGAGACTTGGCCTGGGGGGACAGATCACGGCCCCCCAGGCCAAGTGGAAGCTAAGGAATCCAGCAGCCTGTGTGGCTTGGAGCTGTGTGCACCCCAGAAAGTGAGGTTCTTAAATCTAATCCACTCCTGTGGGTGTGGAGCTACTGCAAGCAGGACTTTTCACAAGGCTGCCTCATTCAGGGTGGGTCTTAGTCCTATTACTTGAGTCTTTTTATAAGAAACTGAAATTCAGACAAAAAGAGAGGAAGCCATGGAACCAAGAAGCTAAAAGCAGTGGAACCTGGAAGAGAAGGGAGACAACAGGAAACACCTCATGTGCCTTGCCATGAGGCAGAGGAGCCCAGGATCGCTGGCAGCTGGCCTTCAGAAAGAAAGCATCACCTTGATATTGCCTTGATTTGAACATTTTCACAGCCTCAAGACTAAGCTGATAAATTCCCATTGTTCAAGCAGAATCGTTTCCTGGTGTCTGCTTTATGCAGCTCAGGAAACTGAATCACCACTATGGCCCCAGAGTTGTCATCACTTAGGGGGAGTAGCCGGGAGAGGGGGTTAGGACTTTGCTTAGAAACATGCACGCGTGGCTCTGTGCTCAGGTCATCCAGTGGAAAGTGCACACAGGGGGCAGCTGGGTGAGTGCAGCTGGTCCCTGGACCTGGGTGCACATGTGAAGTGGGGCACAGGGGCCAGTGGCTCAGTTTCCAGCCGCGATCGTCGGGGGGCACTGGGGTGCCCAAAGCCCATATGGAGCTTGGGCCGCAGGACAGCAGTGTGGCCCTCAGGTGCCAAGGTGTTCTTCAGCAGCCCATTTGCAGCGTTTGAATAATACATTGTAATCCCCACCGATCCCGCAAGGTGAAACAGGGTTTGAATAGGATTGTCAACGTTTGGTGTTTCTTTTCCCAAGAGATTAAATTCTCCTAGCACCAAGATGAATCCATCTAATGTAGTTCCCCAGGAAATAAGGTCGTCTCTCTATAAGACTTCCTAATTGGAACATCCCTTTTTTTTTCCCTAATGAATTCGCCTTTGTGGTCCTTACTAGGGTGCGGATATCTGTGAGTATAGGATTTGCTCATACAAGTAGCCACAAGACAGCCAGAGGAGTTTGTCCATCTGTGCCAACCCCAGGGATGTGAGCAGCCAGCACAGGTTTGATTTAAGGGGGAAGGGACAAAGCTCTCTAAAGCCCCAACATGGCTCTCATCTTCCAGTGACACCACGGTGATCCCTGGCCCCAGGTATAGTTGAAATTCTGTCTGAATGGATGACGGAAAAATGCGAACCCATAGGAGAACTTGTTTGAGGTTTTAGTTATGTTAAGTTTTAAAATCTTAGGAATCCCCTGGGGAGGAAAATGTAATGACTTTCAGCTGTTGCTCACTTTTATGATTGTCTCCCCAATGGTGCCTGCCCCCCTCCCACTGGCCCTCACCATGCACTGGAAGCTCTGATCGCTGGATTTGTAACCAGGTCACTTTGCCCCAGGGGCTTGATTCCATTTGTTGGTCTTAGTGCCATGTTGGTTTATGTTGGTTTAGGCGTCACAAAACCAAGGTATGATGCCACATGTTTTCTTCCAGAGGTTCATCTATAAGTAAGTTGCTTCAAACTTTGAAATGTTTTCCCACAGCAACATTGAAAAGGTGGTCAGTTTTAAGCTGGCTCATAATCCATTTTATATTGGTGAAATTTGTGTAAATAAAATCGTAATGCTACCATATGGGTAGTTAATTGGAACTTAAACTCAACTATATGGCATAAAATGCTTTTTAATTTTTTTCTTATATTGTGGCTCTCGATGGATAGACTTGGGAGAAAGGTGGAGGTTGGAAAGAGCCTGGAGGCTTCCAGGCCCCCCTGGTTCTTTGTAGTGTCTGTATTCCCACACTTAAACCTTCCCTTCACTATAACATCAGTTTCGTGCTTTCTTGACCATCATTAGGGTCATGTATGCTTATAAACGGGCAGCAAGAGTAAGGAGATTCTTCCATTCTCCTTATATTAAGTGGACAGGAGTTGGAAGACTGGAGGAAAGGAGCGAGACGATTAAAATAGCTGGGGTTGAAATTACCTGTGCTAGGAAGACATGGAAGGCCCAGGTTGGGGGGGTGGGAGCAGGGGGAGAGGATGGGCCAGTGGGGTGCCGCCTCTGGGTGCCGGGCCTCTCAGCCCGGGGAAGCTTGCACAGGATGTGGAAGGGTTGCTGGGGTTTTGGAAATTAAAACAAGGATAATTTCTCATCAGTCACCAAGGAAGACCGGGTTAAGCACACTTTCAAAAGTATGTTGGTTTCAAGGGACAAATATTGTATGAGCTCACTGATATGAAATAATTACAGTAAGCAAATTCAGAAAGTCAGAAATTCGAATATAGGTTACCAGGGGCTGGGGAAGGGGTAGGGAATGGGAAGTTAATGCTTCAGTTGTACAGAATTTCCATCTGGGGTGATGGTCAAATTTTGGTAACAGGTGGTGGCGATGGTAGCACAACATTGTAAACATAATTAATAACCCTGAATTCGGTATATTTGAATGTGGCCAAATAATATTCTTTCATCAGTTGTAACCAAGTTAGCCGATGAATGCAGAGCATTAATAATGGAGGGGGGTTCGTTTGTCTATAAATCTCGACCTCTGTAATTAAAAAAACAGTGTATATTGGTTTCAATTTCTAAATGGCTTCAAGGTTTCCTAATAGGATTTAATAAAAAATGAATTAAAGTAAATACATGATTCATTTATTAAATGCTGTTACTAAAGTTTCCAAATCAGATTTCTGTTTTAATAAATGAAAAATCTGAAATGAAAGAAACTGTAAAATAAAATGCTCTTGTTTGCAGATGTCATAAGGTAAGTGCATATAGTCAATGTATTATTTTTAGACAAAGAAATTTAGGTTTCTTTCTTGAAAGTGTTTAAAACCTATAAGTGTTCTGTATGTATAATCACTTAGTTACAGAAAATATCTGAGATAGCGTATCACAATTGATTGCATTGCATTTGTTGGCTAACAGTGCATCTTTTAGCATTCCCAGTATCACAAAGGTCAGTTCTAAGCAGACATACACATAAAAGGAAGTTTGTTGGAAAAAAAGGAAGAAAAAATATATATATCGTATTTAAAAGGCAGTGGAAAAAAGAAATTACCAGTGTAAATGTAAATTTAATTTCCTTTTTAAGACCACAAGTTTAAAAACGTGCCTTTTTCTTTTTCCTCTCTAATTTACACAGCACGTTGCCTTTGCCTCTTTTTCCTTGCAGGGTGTGCTACTGAAGCGAAGTGGCAAATCACTGAACAAAGAATGGAAAAAGAAGTATGTCACCCTGTGTGACAATGGTGTCCTCACCTACCACCCGAGCTTACACGTGAGTGTCCCCTCACCCTTACTGCACTCAAGCCACGCGCCCTCAGTGTCAACTGCCCCCCAAACCTCTTGTCCCTGTTTGAAGTTTAAGTGGCATTTGGTCTCCCTCTCCTTCAGGAGGTAAATGCCATCTCCTCAGGCTCCATGAACCCACAACGTCTTTTTCTCTCTTCCCCTCCCTGATGGTCAATCTCTGGGTCTCGTTTACTTCTATAAAGAATTACAACAAAAAGCATAAATGAAGTAAAATGTTAAATAGAGGTAAAAAACACAGGAGCAAGTAGGAGAAGAGAAAGGAGGAAAGAGTGCATCTAGAGGGAAATCAGGAATAAAAATCGCAATTACATTTGAACCCAGGATTCATCTCTGAGCAGCCAAGAATAAAAGCAAGTTCAATGCAATTTGGGACTTGGTTTTTACTGTCAAATAAGAACTTATGCCAGTTCATAAGGCCAGAGAAACTTTTCTGTACATTTAAATAAAATTGGTTGTGTTAGTAATTTATGTGAGGTGGATTGGAAAACAGAATTAATTTATTTTTGGTTTGGGGTGGGGGAGCAGTGCATTGTCACAGAGCTAAATCTCTGAGCAAGCCTCGATAAAAATCTGAAGATGTGCTGTTAATTATAGTTCCATAACAGCACATCCTGTGCGCCTCGCTTGGGGCTCATCTGTCTTGGTTTATAGAAATCTGTACAGTGTCTAGTGTTGGCCAGCCATTCGATTATACCGCTGGGTTGAGTTAGGCTTTTGATGTTTAAAAAGCTTGTAAAACTTAAAAAATTGCACAGTGAATGCATGTTTGTTCTTAAGAAACTGAAAATAAGCATATTGGAAAAAAGAATGAAAATCATTCCCAAAACACCACCTAGAGAACACGACCACCCCCATTTTCTATGCCTGTTTGCTTCTGACTTCCCCAAGCTCGGGGTCACTCCTGTACACTGCCCACGGCCTGCTTTCCTCACTGCCCAGAGACCGCACGCATCTTTTCACGTTGACAGACGTACTTGTGCGGCACCATGGTTAGTGGTTGTATAATATTCCATCACGTGGATACACCCTGATTCAACAGGCATTCAGGAAATAAATGCTACCCTGGAGTTTTTTACTGTTTTAAGAAACTCTCATCAGTATCCCTCTGTTTGCATCTCTGTGCATAGATCTCTTTCTATGATAGTTCCTGCAAGTTGGCTTCGTGAATTGAGGAGCGTGGGTGTTCTTATGGCTTTTGATATGCCACATTCCTTCCTGGAAAAGTTGTCCCAGCTTATCTTGATAATACATGAGAGGATTTTGTCCAAAACTGCACGACACTTAAAGAAACAAATTTTTTTCTGATACAGTATTTAATAAGTTGTAGGCTTTTTAAATTTGCAGTGACTGTAAGTAAATCCATTAGACACCTTTGACTTGTTTCTCATCCCAGTGGCAATTCCTCCCATGTTTTACCCCGTGTTGAGCTATGTGTTCTTCCTTGTATTGAAGAAATCTCCTTGTGCTCCATGAACTGCCAGGTTATTTTGAGACTAGAGTGCTCTCATTTCACCAGGTAGCATCTACACCTGGGAGATGGGATGCCTGTCCCAGGACCCCCACCTGTGATTGGGCTCAGACCTTTCTAGTATTGCCCCATCTTGGTCTTTCCAGTTCTGCAGGCCCACCCAGCTCCTCTCCAGATCCTCAGATCTGGGTCATCACTGCTTTCTCTCCCCAAAGCCATTTTGTCAGCAATGGAGGCTGCCCTCCTCGTGATGGCTGGTATTTCTTCCTAAGACCCTCCAGACAGGTCTAATTTTTGGCCCAGTTTCTTCATGTCACTTAGAAAAGTATAATTCAGATATTCTTGCTAGGACCCAGTAAGAGGTAAGCTCTGATTGATGGTGCTTTTCAAGTCAACACGTACTCAGCTCTGAGCCCACACTTGGCCATAGGTCACCGGCTTCTCTTTGCCAAGGGAGAAAAGATGGTAAGAATACATACATGCGAAGATTCCTGCCGAAGGACGGACATCTGCTTCCTTCTCAGCCCAGCGTCTTGCTTACATCATCACAATCAGCCCTTTCTTGGGATGTGCCTCAGCGTTGGCCAGTTTCCCCTTTTCTGTTCCCCCAAAAGTGTGCATGGGTATTCTTTGAGTTCAGAAAAGGGGCACAGTGCAGCTCTGTCTCATAACTGTATGCCAGGCAGGAGTTAGGGCCATTCTCAGTGCAATTCAGCCAGTGCATGTCTCCTGAGAACTAATGTTATTGATGTAGGCTCCTGGTACCCCAAGGGAGCGGCTTAATCCAGCAATGGATTTTTTTTTTTCCCCAGAGCAATTCCTCAGCACAGCAAGAACAAGAGTTAATTCCTCAGCACAGCAAGAACCATGAATGTCAGCATAGCTATGTGGGCCCCCTTGTGTCCATGTCGCAGGTGATGCTAAGCAAGCCGTAGGGTGGACCACAGAGGAATGGAGGGATTGGCACCTTGTGAGCAAGTGGCCAACCCTGTAGCAAGCAGCAAAGCCTCCAGTCTCCCTCCACCTCTAAAATACTTACTGTATAAGTACATTCCTGCTTAGTGTTATTATTGCATTTCCCCTCTCTTGCCAGCAATGTTTTAATTATTGGAGCCTGGAGACGTGGCAAACCTTCAGTGTACGCTTCACCAATTTTATTTCTACATTTAAGTTTTGGATAAAAGGTTGGAAGAACTTGAGTTTCAGGTATATTCTCTGACAGGTCTCTAGAGTTAGGTGTCCTCTATTCTAAGTTGTTGGAGAACTACAGATCCTCAGGGGCCGAGTAAGTCCAGCATTCTTCTGTCTAAGGGGAGAAGTATTCAAGGGAAACTCAAAGGCAGAATCCAGACATTGCTTCATTGAGGAAATTTGGCATCATTCAGACATGCAGGTGCATTGCTAATCCAAGTCCCAATTATTTTAGTCTGGAAATTTTCTAAAGCTGATAGAACCAAATCGTCTCAATTCAGTGCCCTTCGCACTATAACATCTATTTCCTAGGTGTGGAAAGAGCCATCCACGATCATGATATAAGTACTTAAATATTGGGAAGTAGCTGTGAAATTTGGTTGCTTTGAGTTTTTGAGTCTTACTGATGGCCTAAGCCAGTTCCTGGCCACGTGTGGGTAGGACGTTTCCTTGCTCACCCACGCAAAGCCGAGCTTTCTGAATCTGGAGCTGCTGCCTATGTATGGACCTGTGTCCAGCTTCTCTAGACTCAAAGCAAGTCGTTAGAACGTGAATGGACCAGGATAACTCCCTCTTTTGTACTGCAGGTAAATGCTACTGATGTGCGAGGACACTATTCTCACCCACCTTTTTCGGGGTCCAGGTTCTATAGGAGCATCTGGAGCAGAGTCTGCAGTGACCTTATACACAGGGTTCCTCTCCACGGAGCAAGGGCAGAGACAGTGCCAAACCACCTAATACATAAGTACATTCATACACACATATATATACACACACGCACATGCGTATATATATGTGTGTATGTGTTTTTAAAGTTTAACTTAGAGGACAATAACAAATAATCCAGGCCCCATAAAGAGAGCTCCAGCATACACCTACCCCCCAGGTACCCAGATCCACCAATTTTAACTTCACATTTGCTATATGATTCTTTTTAGCTAGCTAGCCATCCTTCCATCCATCCATCCATCCATCCATCCATCCATCCATTATCATCTGTGTATCTCTGTAAACATGAGAGCAGAATGCAGACATCATAGCCCCTAAATGCTCAATACTTCCGTGTATATTTCCTAAGATCAAGGATGTTCACTTATTTAACCGCCGTAGGTACAGTTATCTAGTTCAAGAAATTTGGCATTGATATAGGCTTACATTGTATATTCTGATTTTCTCATATGTCCCAGTAATGTCCTCTTGAGCCTTTTCTTCTCCCTTGTTAAGTCCATCCAGGATCACATATTGCATTTACTTGTCATTGCTTCTTGAGTTACTCTTTCTTCTTTTTTAATTGTAGGAACATAACATACCACATAAACTTCCCCTGCTCAACCACTCCCAGGCATAGTGGGATGAATCACATGGCCCCTCACCCCTGTTTATCACTAAAACTTTCCCATCTCCCAGAGAGAAACCCTATACCCACTGTGCATTAACTCCCCATTTCCCCTGGCAACCTGTACTCTAATTTCTGTCTGTGAGTTTGCATATCTCTAAGATTTACACTGTAGTTACCATGGGGTTTAAATGAACATTTTAAACCTATAACAGTCTTATTTGCTTGGATGCCAATTTAACTTCAATAGTGCATATAAACTCTGTTCTTATACCCTCCATGCCATCTCCCTTTATGTAATTCTTGTCACAAATGACGTGTTTATGCACTGTGAGTCCCGAACCACTGATATTTTTCATTACCTTATGCATTTGCCTTTTAGATCCTGTATGAAGTAAAAGTGGAGTTGCACACCAAACATAAACGGTATCGCATGTATATCTATCCATGTCGTTACCCTCACTGCAGTTCTTTATTTGTTCGTGCAGCTTCAGTCTATTGCACATTGTCCTTTCCTTTCAACCTGCAGAACTCTATTTAGCATCTCTTGTAGGACCGGGCTAGCGGTGATAAAGTCCCTCAACAGTTGTTTTCTGGAAATGTCTTAATCTCACCTTCATTTTTGAAGATGGTTTTGCTGGATATAGAATTCCTTCTTGACAATTTTTTGCTGTCAGCACATTAAGTATGTCACTCCACTACCTTCTTGCTTCCTTGGCTTCTGATGAGAAACTGGCATTTAATCTTACTGAGACTCCCTGATATTTGACATGTTTCTTCTCTTTTGAGGCTTTCAGAATTCTCTGTTTATCGCTGGCATTTGATAGTTTCATAATGTGCCGTGGCATAGGTCTTCTTGGGCTTATCCTGTTTGAAGTTCATTGAGTGTCTTGGATGTTTATAATCATGTCTTTCGTTAAATTTAGGAAGTTGTCACCCGTTATTCCTTTGACTATTCATCTGCCCCTTTCTCTCTTCTCCTTCTGGAACTGCTATAATATGTATATTGATTTGTTGGTTGGTGCCCCACAGGTTTCTCAACCTCTGTTCACTTTTCTTTCTTTTTTCTGCTTCTCAGACTGGATGATTTCAATTGTCTTATCTTCAAGTTCTCTGATTTTTTTCTTCTGCCAGCTCCAACCTGCTGTAGAATCCCTCTGGGGAATTTTTCGTCTCTGTTACTGTGGTTTTCGGCTTCATTTGGTTCCTTTTCATAATTTCTATCTCCCTGTTGATATTCTCTTTGTGATCCTCTTTTATTTTCTTGGTTTTCTTTAGTTCTTAGTCCATATTTTCCCTTAGTTCTTTGAACATATTTTGAACCTTTTTTTCCTGGGATGACCCAGAAGTGGTCCTCCTCACTGATGGTTTCTAATGCTTTAATCTTCTCCTTTACCTGGGCCGTCGCTTCCTGTTTTGGGGTATGTTTCATAACCATTTATTGAAACCTAGACATTTTTATATTTTATGTGCTATTACTGAAACTTATAAACTCTAAAGTGTCTGTTCCTTAAGCTTGTATTCAGGTAGTGTTGTGGCAGAGCTTTCCTGGAAAACCAGAGCTAACCAAAAAAAAAAAAGAAAGAAAGAAAACTCCTTTCCCCATTCTTGCAGACTGATCTGTGGGGTATCTTCCTTCAGGAATGAGTTTAGGGAATTGCCGAGGCCACAGCATGGGTACCTCCTGGTCCTTTCTGCACAAGCCTCTCGTCTTATCTCGAGTCTGCACCTCTGGCCCTAGGAAACCCCCATTTATTCAGTTCTAAATGTCACCTTTCCCCAGGAAATACTTCCTCACAGTCACGGGCTGTATATGCTCAAGCCAGCAGTCCCAGACAGCACAACTTGGCTTCTCACACACAGCACAAGCTCTGGGATATGCTCCCATACCTGCACGAGGGCCACTCTGCACCCCCCAGAATGGGACAGGGGTCCTCAGGGAGGCACAAGTCAGCTCAGGGCTAGAGGGGAGGGTGCAGGGGCCAACTAGGGCACCACGAGACCCCACCACTTTTAAGTAGTGTTCTTGATTCAGGGCTCACTCTGTTACTGCGGTCTTTTAACTGTTTTCTGGAGCTTTTAGAAAGATGTTTCTGCCAGTTCTTTCTAGTTGCTTAAAACTTCCTTTGGGGCACAGACCTTGAAGGATCTACTCCATCATCTTGATGGGACGGGATCCAGTGTATTTCATCTGATATTTTTAATGGAGCTTTCCTCAAATAAGCAAAGACATAAATGTTTATCGCTGGTGGAATATCTTCCAACTCTTGGTGTTGGACAGGAAGCTCCTGTCCACATGCGCGCTGCCCACGGCCCCCGTCGGGTTGGCCCTGATGCCGTCACCATCCACCTTCCACCTAGTGACCAGTAACCTTCATGAGGAGTTCTTCTCCAAAGTCAAAGGATCTCAGGGTTACTTGTCTCTTCCTGCAGATCAGGCCCAGGAAGTGGAATTCCAGGGCCTGTGATTCCTTCTGGGGGACCCAGATGCTCAAATGGGCTGGCCGGGGGCTGGCCATTGCCTGCTTTGGAAGGTATGGTCTGCAAAACGACTCTCTTCTCAGTAGCATCCAACACACTCCCACCCAAGTTGGCGAAATGTAAGCCCCGGATAAAGCCGCACTCCCTAGGCAGACAGGCTTGCAGGACAGAGCTGCCAGATCAAGCCGCCTCCTCCGCCAGCCTTACAGAAGTGCTGCCTCCTCACCCCCTGAGCACTCACTCCCAGCAGTCTCCAATTTCTAATATGTTTTCTTGAAAAAGATGCCCCAGCAGAACGGACTGTTGCTTTGACTTTTTATCATGCACCGTCAAGCAGAAGACAGCTGATTTCTAAACTTTCTGAAAACTTTTGCAAGTATTTTTACACGTCTTTACCAAAGGCCCTTCAAAAAAGATTACCCAGAAGAGATCAGTTATATGCCTCAGGTAAACATCTGTGGTTTCTCATTGCACAGGTGTCTGTGGAAGTGTTTATATAAACGATCATCATCTGGACATGAACCACAAGTTTCAGTTCCAAACACATTTCCCACTTGTTGGTGTGGTAGAAAATAAGTTCGGGCCCTTGACAAAACTGTCCGTTAATGTGTGGCAACCCGCTGTGCACTGAACTGGTAGAATCCTAGCGGATGAACATGGCTTCTGAATAGAGCTGCAGTCATGGAATCAGGAGCACCTGGCATTGCGACGTGCTTGTGCAGGTTGGGTTGATGGGAGATGACTGTGCTTGGGATAGGTCAGCTGCTGTGTGAGTTTCCTAAGCTGCCAGAATGCGATATACCAGAAGTGGAATGCCTTTTAAAAAGGAGATTTAATATGTTACAGGGCCATTAAAATGTCCAAACTAAGCCATCTAGAGAAAGATACTGTGACTCAAGGAAGGCCGATTTGGGAAGGCATATGGCTAGCTTCTGGTTTCAAACAGCTTCCCTGGGGGTGTTTTCTTTCTGCATCTCCAAAGGGCTTTGTCACCTCTGAAGCTTTTTCCAAAGTGGTTCCCTCTTAAAGGACTCCAGTAAGTGACCTGCCTTGAATGGGTCACCCATTTAAGGTGTCTCCATGGAAACCACCTAATCAGAAAGTCCAGCCCTCAATTGGGTGATTCAATCTCCATGAGAACAACTTAATCAAAAAGATCCTAACCAACAATATTGAATCAAGGTTACAGGCCATGTTATTTCTGGGGTACACAACAGTTTCAAACTGGCACAGCTGCCGTGAAAGCTCCTGAGCTTTGGTCTCTGTAGACTGCCTGCCCCGCCCAGGACCCAGGCAGAAGATTAGCTGGGGGCCTCAGCAGGGCATTGGCCCCCAGGGTGTCGCTTCCCATCTCCCCTTCCTCTGATCCCCCGCGTTCCCCAGGTCACATCTTCCTCCTAAGACCCCAGGTTCTGACACTATTCTGCCACCCTCCCCAGTACAAATGTCTTTTTGTTTTTTACCCTGAGCCCCAAACCATGCTCCTGAGAAGACTGTTTAGGAGACACCAACCCTGATATTCCTCCAACAAGTAGCTCAGCCTCGCTTCTGTCCTTTTTTAGCCTACACCTTTGGCTTTCCTGGACCTCAAAAAGTACATGTGGAAAGAGGTCTTTTTAAACCAGGTAGATCTCCTATTGTTGAGAAGCGAACAATCCCCAGAAACCTTATATGGGCTTCTTAGGAGAGAACCTCTTGTTTGTAAGCTGCAGAATGGCATTGACAGTGAGAGACCAGGTCAGAAGATGTGATGGTTTCTCTGGATATCAAGGAAAAAAATGTGGACAAAAGATATTAGCAGTACCTCCTGTCCCCGGGTTTTCTCACCCTGGGTTCCATGCAGTCATCTCGCCACCCTTCACCTGCTGCCGTCTCTGCTAACCTGCTTCAGTTCTTAAACAAAGCACAGGAGCCACTTGCAGAGGCTGCTTCCAGCCAAGGGGGTCCCTGTACCTCCTGTATTGTAGGTAAAGAGGGGCCGGGGGTGGGCCTGCCTGCAGGAGGGAGAGGTGATGGTGGCTTGGCTTGAAGTGTTCCCCCTGAAAATTAAGTGCTTCTAAAGATCAGTGGTTCCTAAAGCAGGTGCTCAGTAGAGTTACAGGTATGCAGAGGCAAGGGCTCAGGTGTGCAGTGGCTGAAAGGGAGGACTGACAGAAGATACCACACTCCAGCGTCTTTCTCTGAGGGTCTGTTCAGCTGCTGGTTCACAGTCAACGTGAGTGGCAGAGCCGGTCCTTAAGTAGAGCCTGCTTATGGTGCTCCCAGACCATGCCTCTGTGCTGTGGACCACTCAGGCCTCAATCTGTTCCAGAGGGCACGTTTCCAGGTAGACATTGAGAAACTGGCTGGAAGGTTTTTATTAGAATCTGGAGAAAGAATCAATTCACTGGATAGAAAGTTGGATGATAATATCTTCTAAGGTCATTCAGATTTTTTAAGAGTGTGCGATGCTGAAACTGTTATCTAAAACTCTTTAACAAACTGAGACTCTTCAGAGTTAGCCGGATGTCTGAGGAAAAACCAGTCCTGAAATTGCATCTGCCAAGTACTGAGTCTAAGATGGAGCCTAGGATGACCCAGTTCAGTTGATTCGCCTTTCTTTCCTAAGATGCTGTTAAATTAAATGAAATACCTAAGCCGGTTAAGAGAACTGAAGAGCCCAACTAAGACAACAAAGCTGCCTTGGGATTGTGGACCCTCCAAGCAGAGTGACCTGTGTCCTGGTTTGCCCAGGGCTAAAGGGTGATCTGGGGTGTAGGGCTTTACCAGGCTAAAGCCTAAAACGTCCCAAGCCACCAGGGACAGGTTGCTTACCCTGTGCAGGCTGACCAGCTTCTCTCCCTTGTCTTTCCTTAGCATTTTGCAAACACATCCTGGAACCTTTAAAGGAGCCTGACATAATAAAAGCATTTGTGCTGCTTCTGCTGCTGTTCGTTATATCTACAAGACCTTGAAAAAAGCCCTAATCGCTTGCCTCTGTTGAGGGTGTTATGTATTAGTCTGTTGTGAGGTTGGAGAAGGGGATGCTGTGCTGAGAGCCTTAGATTCCCTTTCCCCTGTGGTTTTAAGCATGAGCCTAAGGGACCGACCACCTTGATAGAAAAAAATGGAGGGGAGAATGAGAAAGAACTTTGACCTCAGGGCGTCACAGTTCGGTGGGACCACCTATTCATCTTACACGTCCAGAGAGCAGCCAGGGAGCTCCGCCGAAACTCCTGCTGGCCAAGATGTGTGCAGGGCTTCCCAATGAGCTCGTGGCCGCATGGCCGAGCCACGGACTCCAGCGTGCCCTTTGCAGGAAGGCTCATCCTACGGCCAGGCCCCAGCTGTCCTCTGGGCTTCCTTGGAAGACCGTTGAGCAGCTGGGACAAGGCCTCCTCTCTGACCCTCAAGGGCCTGAACTGTGCAGTTTTTATAATCTGCCCCTTGTGTTTGTTTCCCATTCTGTGTACTGGCCAAGTTGAAAGGCGCCATGGCTGGCATTTCTCCCTGATGGACAGAGCTGGGATTTCCCATCCTAAAGGACATTTATTACCAGATAGATCATTTCTAATCAAGTGGCTTAGACTCTCTGCCGCACACAGAGTTTTGATTCTGTACGTTGTCGAGGGACTTTTTTTTTCTCCCGTCAGTAAAGTCGAACCCGCACCACCTCAACTGTCATCAGAATGCAGATTCCAGGAAGTTTCCCTTTTCAAAGTCAGGCAGAAAATCAGCTTCTTCACTGATGAATCAATAGCAAGATTGGAGGTGGTTCCGAAGTAGATACCCCTCTCAAAAGATGCAATTCAAGAAAAAAGGAAAGAAAGCTGTTTTATGAGAACAGCAACTCTTGGCTGAGTCCTCTACTGGTAACTGCCATTTTAAATACGCAGAAACCTCATATAAAATAAGGACATTTCATGTAAGAATTCAGTAAGAGCTGTGATCAGTCCCTTTGTCCAGCGCTGTATTTATCTGCTTTGAAAGTAGACCTCATGTTCCTTGAGGTTGTGAACATTCTGTTGCACTGGGAAAAATGCTTCATTGTTTCCCCCAGAACGTTGCAGAAGTCTGGACTAGTTCCAGTCTAGACGGAACCGACCGACTGGTGTTCCCGAGCCCGTAGGGCTCCCTGGCTGACCGGCTCGCATTGTCCAGAGTTGCAGGTCTTGTAGCGCACTGCTGCAGTAAGGGTAATGCATTTTCAGAAAAAAAATAATTTGTAATATGGTCCTTAAAGAGTGATTTCTCTTGGACTAAGCTTACCTTCAGCTCATTAGAAACCTCCCGGCTTGCTTTCTTTTAATGTAGGACAAATCTTCAAGGAAACAGTAACCAATTTGGTTACCCCAAAGGGGGGTGGGTCTCATTTTTACAGAGTGGAAATACAGAAAATTTTGAGTCGTAGGAAGTGAAAAAATGCCAACTAGAATACACCTTTCCTATTTAGAAACTATATACTCAGAAGCAGAACACTTGGAAAAAAACAATTTAATATGTAGGGCTGGTGACTCAGTTGTGTTCTCCGATTTCTCTCTCTGCTACTGATGTAATATTGCATTGGCTTTCACGTGCTAAATTATTTCTTGCATAAGCTGGAATGCTTATTGGCCTAATGAATTGTCAGCGGCCCTTCCGTACTTGCCAAGAGCCTGGCCATCAGCCTGTGTTGGGTTGAAGCCAGCCCAGCAGTGCAGGTGTGCTGTCCGAGTGCTGCAGGCCAAGCTGTCTCTTGCGCTCGCATCACTGTTTGCCAATAATTTGATTTCTTTCCAAGTGGTCAGCTGAGGCACATACTTAGAGAGTCTTGTCCCTTATTATTCTTTGGCTTCACCTGCCCTCATGCTACTCCCTATAGCAGGACAGTATTCAAGACATGCTGAATCCATGCTAACGCTCTTGGTTTTAGCAATGGGATGGCTTCCAGAGTAGCAGCTTGGATGAGGCCTGGGTTCAAAACTAGTTGACCTTGAGCAAAGTTCTTTCACCCTCTGAGGCTCCGTTTCCTCATTGATTAGAAGCAGGTAATAGACCCTCTTTAGCAGATTGATGTGAGGATTAAATGAATGTAGTACACAGGCTTTGATTAAATGTGTGGCATGGGGCCCATCCCTGGAAGGCTCTCGGGAAACGGTATTTAATCTATTACTGGCCTGTGGTTTTGCTTCCCATTTGGTAAGCTGTGGTGCTACAGGCACCCTCCCGTTTGTCGTTCCTCTTCAGCCCCTGGCCTCGTATTTTCCATCTGCTGTCCACACCTAGAGGTCAGCTGCCAGCACCTCCCTCCACAGGTGGACCTCCCAGCAGAAGGGGCCAGCTCTTGTCAGTGCGACTTCCTGCTGTCAGCCTGGCAGTCTCTGGGGAACCGTAATGGGGGTGGGGGCTGTGCTGTCTTCCCCACTCTTTCCCGAGTGGACAGGACCTGTGTGGCATGTGGCTTCTTTCCCCAGTGGGCGGGACCTGCGTGGCGCGTGGCTCCTTTCCCCAGTGGGCGGGACCTGCGTGGCGCGTGGCTTCTTTCCCCAGTGGGCGGGACCTGCATGGCACGTGGCTCCTTTCCCCAGTGGACAGGAGGTGCGCAGTGCATGGCTTTTGCTGTTGTTCAGGGTGGATGGGTCACGTCGAATTGAGGACGACCTCACTGGAGCTTGGGGTCTGGCGACTCCAGCAGTGTCCCAGCTCTGAGGCTGGCCTGAAGACTGGCCCCCCTTGACGCTCCTCTCCACTTTCAAAGTCCCACCAAGGCGGGGTTTGTAAAACTAACTGCACTGTGCACACTGCCCTCTCTGAGCCCAGGCTAGCGTACTCATGCACACACACCGTTAGACACCACAAAATTCAAAACACTGCAGGAACCCTCCCAAAATAAATGTCAGGGTAGACTAGGAAATGCTGAAGCTACTGAGGAATGGAGGCACGGAAATGCGTGGTAGCAGGTCCATACTTCTGCTCTAGTCTGAGCTGCCTGTTTTCGACCAGTGCTTAGTGGACAAGTTCACACAGTATATGTCGAACCACAGCTGGCAGTTGTGCAGGTATTTCTAAGACTGGCTGAAGTAGACTCCCAAGGAAGCAGAAAGGATCTCAAGTTTGCTATTATTGGGACTTAAGAGATAAGCCGCATGTCTCAGACCTTTCCTAGGATGGCCAGGGCTGGTCCAGACGGTCATGTCCTCGAGTCTGCAAGTGTCCTGTGCTTCCTCCTGAGATAGCTGCAGTCCAGGTGTCCCAGCAGGCCAGCGTCCTGGGGGATCTGGCGTGAGCATCAGCCGATGATATAGATACCACCGGCTTCCAGTGATACTTTATTTTCTGCCTCTTTTCAAGAAGGGCTTCGAGGCAGCTTATATCAGACAATTTATGTGAAAATATATTATGGATATACAGTGTATACTCACATATGAGCATGTGGGGGCCATACTGTATACACATCATATCGGAAATGAAGTAAAGGCAAATTTGATCGCTGTGGTTTGCAAAACCACCTGCCATCTTACAGTTCCTCCCTTCCTTATTTTTTGAAGTCTTAGGTTAGTTCCTCTCTAACTGGATTCCTTCTCATGTGCTCTGGGAAGCACATTGACTGGCGAGTGCCTCTCTGTAGCTAAGCCTCTCTGCTGTAACCGCCACCTGCCATCCCTGCCAGCACCTACCCCACCCCACCCTGGTGGCCTGCCAGGTAGCTCTGCAGAGTCCTTGGATTCAGTGGCACAATGTGAAAATTGCCGAGCTTATTCTCAGTCCCGTGTTCTGTGTTTGCTTTGCTGGCTGGTCCTCCATTCCTAGTCTTGTCTCCCTGTTTTCTGCTCCCTGGGAGTCTATCCAAGAAAGTCTCCAGAAATCACACTTACAGGGATGACTTCCCAGACCACACTTCTCACGTGGACTTTCTCACCTGCCTTCCTACTCAGCTGAGGCAGTGCAGGAAACCTACTACCCGTGGGGTTCTCCAAAACCCACCAAAAGTGCACCAAATTATTTTTTAAGACTCTTTTCACCTTATAAGTATCATATTTTGATTTATTTTCCTCCATTTAGTTTTTAAAAATGTTTTGTCAGTGGAGCAGGCTCCCCTTAGGAGGAAGTCCAGCCTCCACAGCGTGACTTACCAGGCCTTGCCTCCTCCTATCCCACCCAACCTCCTCGGACTCACCCCTCACCCCAGATGGCCAGGTTTTCTTTGACCTTGCATTTGCCCTGTGCTCGCCTCTCGGCCTTTACAAATGTAGTTGCCGCTGCCAGAAATGCTCTTTCTCTCCCCTCTTTCTGTGCTGACTCCTCATCCTTCCTGTCAATCTTTTTTTTTTTTTGGCATGAGCAGACTCTGGGAATTGAACCTGGGTCTTTGGCATGGCAGGCGAGAACTCTGCCACTGCACCACCATTGCACCGCCCTCCTGCCCAATCTTAAATGTCTGTTCCTCTGGGAAGGTTCCTCCATGAGGTCCACTGGGGTGCCTGCTGGGTGTGCCCTTGCCTTACTCTGCTGCGTTATTTCTTTGTGTCCTCTTGGCTTTGATACCACTAGAAGGCTCTTTCCAATGGAAGCCCCACCCCCACCGCACCCCAGCCCAGGGCTAGGAGGGAAACACGTCTCTCCGTGGGACGTGATTTATTGCACATGCGCTGGCAAGGAGCTGTCCCAGAATGGTTTGAAGTGGCGTTTTTATAGGTAAAGGAAAGGGGGTGGGGTCAAAAGCTAAGTGATGGCCGCATGATTTACCCATGACCTTGGGTCCAGTCAGCAGTGATGCTGGGTCTTTGTGAGGAGGGCTCGGGCAAATTTCTCAGTCCCGTATTCTCAAGCACATCGGGATGTTCTCTTTCGTGCATGGTCCTCGTACTCTTTTCTAAGCTCAGGAACGTCAAACTGTTTGTCTTTTGAGGAGGAAATCACTGAGACACTGGGCCACAGGGTGTTCTTGATGCTATTCTATTATCTTAATTTTGCAAGCAGGGCTGAGAAGGTCTGGTTAATGTCCTAAGCACAAAGAGTAGACTGCTAAGCTCAGCTGGGGTAAGATAATTTCTAGCTTCATCTTATTTCCTGGACGATTCTCCCATGAAACCAGCTGATCCTTGAGGCCAGAGATCTTGCCAGGCCTTTCACCAACACACCCCTAGCATCCAGAACGATGTCTGGGGTGAAGAAGTGGAAGGAAGAGGACAGTTACCCATGTGCTTGGCCTGTCCTCATGTGTATAGGGCCAAGTGCCTGAAGCTATAGAACAGGAAGCAGCCGTGTTGTGCCATTAAGCCTCAAAAACAGGTCCCAGTGATTTGGGGCTGCACTTGGTGGTGACAGAAGAGCTTCAGAGTTTAAGGTGAAAACCACTAAGCTGGGGTCCTTTTGGAGAGTGGCTGGTCAGCGCTCAGAGGACCCCGGTCAACAGAAGCACCAGGACTTTGGCTGGGCCCTGTGCTGAGCGTGCTGCAGCCTGAAAGGTAAGGCACCCAGCCTCCTGCTCCCTGTTGGCCGGGGGACCCTCTCGGGATGGGGGCCTTCCCAGCCCATGCTTAGGGGGCCTGGGAAATGTTTCGGGCATTGACCCACTTTGTTCCAGGAGCATCATAAACTGTCTCTCCCCTATGTCAAGACTTCTACACCCATGGAAAGATACCGGTGTGGTGGTATAAATATCTTCAGGGAATATATAAAACTTGTTAGGAAAAATGATTCCTAAAAAACTCATTCCTCTTGCCGAGAAAAAAAAAAGATTCTTTATCAAAGTCTTCTGTCTGCTGGAGGAACTCCTGGCTTATTGTATATAGCTCCCAGAATTTTGGAAATTGTTTAGGATTTATAAATGAAAGGGCTAAAATGCTTCCTGTTTTAGAAGTTGCCTTGTTGTCGAATACCAGAGACTGTAAGTAGGGCACCAAATCTCCTTTATTTCTATAAAATTAAAAAACCACCAAGCGCCCTAGAGCCTACGTAACCCTGTTTTCTGTATTGAAAACTTCTTCAGCCGTCTTCCTTTTCTGCATGAAAGATGAGTCTGTGTGTATACTTGTATTTCTGTGACTGTCTGTGTAGATTGACGCGCGTGGGTTCTGGAATTGAGTCTTGAAGTCTTCTGGCAGAGTCCATGGGCTGTTGTCCGTGGCCAGCCTGACACCTCACATGGTCACCGGCCGTGCTTTGTACCCAGCGTGTCTTGTCTTGTTTCCTGTTGTTGTCTTTTGGTGTCTCTTACTGTGGCCGGAAATTCTTACATAAAACAAATAAATCGAAACCCGACGTTTTCCTCCATGCCGGTGAAGCGGGCGACCGAGGGCTCCCAACAGGAGACACAGACCCAGAGGGGAGTTCTCCGGCTTCCACGAAGAGTGGGCATTCCATTACGGGATCTCATAAATATTTTCTTCTCTGGCTCCTGCCCTGATTGCCGGCTCGTCGCCAAGGTCTTTTCAGGAAGGGAGAGGTGGGGGGCGGGGGGGGAGTGTAGTTTCTTCTCAGGTGTGCCTGTGGCCCCAAATGGAAACCAATCAAGGTGCGATTTATGTTCATTAAGTGCTTGTCAAAACTGAAAAATTTTCTAATCAACAGCAATCTAGCTGCAGCCCCCTCAATGGCTGGGAGTGTCGCCTTGGCTGCATCGGCCATTTGCCTGTTACAACTCGAGGCTAAAAATCCGCTGATGATTACATTAGGCTAAGCTGCGAAGTAAATGAACCATGTCTTATTTAGGTGCCACTAGCTTCAGTGTAGTCCTGCCCCGCAGGGCACTTTATAGCGTTTTATAGCTTTAAAATTAGTGTAGCTTCCCATTTGCTGCAGGGCACTGCATGTTATGCCTTTGAACTCAATAAGCAAAGGGAAGGGGGCCTTTTGTTTTTTTCCCCTTATTTTTTTCCTTTGCATCTTAGCAATTTTGTTTTGCATCTTTTCCAGACGGCATTTTGCAATAAAAATGTCTGACTGCCCTATACATCCCTCACCATTATCACCAAAAAAAAAAAAAAAGGTTGGTGTAGGAGAGTGAGAAGAAGAAAAAGTAGGCAATGTCAAGCATTAGCAGAGGCCAATTTTTTTTTTCCTAAGCTGCAAACTGAAAAATAGCTTTGCAGGTTGCTCCAATCGGCTTTTCATGTTAGAATTGTTACCTCGAATGAAAACAACACCTTGACCTCAAGAAATGTCCACATAAAATCAGAGAGGAAATATTTCAGTGGTTTTATGGGACCAAAGTAGGAAGAGGGACCATTTATCGAAGGCTTCGACCCCTCTTACGCACTTCATATATTCTCTCAGTTAATCCTCTCACAGTCCCAGGAGGCAGCATCTGTTTTTGTCTCTATTTGTAAAGGTGTGGGAACCATAGGGCTCCAGTGCACACAGCTGGGGAGGGAAGGGGGCTTGGGCCCTGATGCTCTGACTCTTGAGGCCGGTGCTCAAACCAAGAGAAAGCTGAGTTCTCGCTTCAGAGGACTTCCTTAATCAGAGAAGCCAGAAAATCTGGTCATCAATGAATTTCCTACTATTCATTTGAAATGCATCTAATGATATTACTGTAAATTAGCTTGGAAGGCCTTAGAGTTAGGAAAAGCAGAATAGTTCCTATAAAACAGTGCATGGGAAAAAAGATATATATATGGTGAGACTTTTAAACTCTGCAGATCTAGGTGAAAGTTTAAAGATTAGATGAGTCACTTAAAATTTGTGATAGGCAACAACTGAAGTGGAGGTTTTTTGCAAGTGAACTTAAATCAAATTGCAGAAGAAAAGGTGGAACAAACAGTGGTGCCCTCAGAGGAAAGATGTGTAATTTCTGTCCTAAAAATCTGCTCTTTCTCTCGGTGTCGCATACTCTATCAGATTCATCCCCAGAAGTCTGAAGTTTTAAAGGGATAGAGATAGTTCTGATGTCAATGCAGTGAGCATTTCTATAGAATTCAAACTTTTCAAGATGTAACCAACCAGTCCAGTTATTTGAAACCATATTTAAATTTTACAATACTGTGAGGTAACAAAGAAATGGTGCCTGTTCCTTGAAATTCATGCAGTGAAGTTTGCCTTGTGCCTGCATTTGGAAGATGCAAGCAGACTGAGAAGACATGCGGCTGTTTTCACATCTGATGAGCCCACTCTGTACAGGCTGGACCTGAACACGCATAGGCTATAACCAGGCAATATCTGATTTAGACTAAAATGAGGGCATCTTTCTTGCAGTGTGAGCTCAGTAGGCTGGTCAGTCAAAACGGACACAATCAAGATGTAAAAGGTACATTCATTGTTCACTTTGGAATCTCATGCTGTTCTGCTTTATATTTTAATAACCAGCCCCTCTGAACTAATGGTGAACTTTAGCCCACAAATGTTGGAGACCGGCCTTGGAGGTGCACGGGTCAAGGAGATTGGCCGTTGTGTAGTGTCAGGACTCTCCACGTGAAACAGGCCCTGCCTCCTTTTTTACCACGAGCCACGCAATTAGCCAGACTTACCAAAGCATTTACTAAATAAAGCATCAAGTCCCATCGTCGTTGCCTTTTCCTTGGTCATCCGTAGGCATCAGACCCACGTGGAGCCTCTCCGGGTGCTTTCCACAGGGCAGGTCCACCCAGTGTCTGCCGAAGGCCATTCTGCAAGGGACCCACCGCCATCCTGTTGGCTGTCTTGGGAAACAAAATTCTCTCTTGGAGGATTTTTCTCTTTGAAGCCTGCCTCCTGCCTTGCTATTGTCCTTTGGAGAGAAGGAGTGATGTGATCTGAAAGGATGTGGTCTGAAGAGTTATGGGAGTTTTACAATATTTTTATACTATTTTTCGGAGTGGTGCTGTCCTCTGTTCCCGTGACCATGTATGAGGCTATTGTTTATTATTCATGAATGCTGGACTTGAACATTTGCTTCATCTCTTTAAACGATGGTATTATATATCTTTATAGATTAGTTTCCTTTGAAAAATAATGCTAAATGGAGTTTGGCATAGTGGAGTATCTAACAATGGCTTCCTTTACCTACTTTTATTTTGAGCCCAGAAGTAAGGCTTTTTTTTTTTAAGACACTTATGCAAAGTGCTGCCTCCTCTTTGAAACTGGCAGAAGTCTGAGGAAAAGAGGGGATAATTAGTATTCTTTTCCTCCAGTAGGACACAAATCTGAAAAACATTGACAGTATCTTTGCATAGGTCCACTCTGTGCTCTTACACAGGGGGTGTGCATAAAATCATCTCACAGAGCCATCAGCTGGTTTCTGAACACTAAGTGTGCTAGACCAGCAGTTCTCAAAGCTTTCGGTCCCAGGACCCCTTTATAGTCTTCAAAATTATTGAGGACCCCAGAGTTTTTGTGTGGATTATATCTTTTGATTATTGTCATGTTAGAAACTAAAATTGAGAAAATTAAAAAATATTTATGCAGTAGTTCATTTAAAATAACAGTAATAATCCCGTTTACATGTTAACATAAATAACACTTTTTATGAAAAGTATATTCTCCCTTCCAAAAAGTTATAAGAGAGAACCATTGTTTTATGCTTGTTCAGATCTCTCTGATGTCTGGCTTAATAAAAGCGGGTTAGATTTCCCTACCTCCTTCTACCTTCTATCTGTTGGAATATGTTATTTTGGTTGAAGTTTGTGAAGAAAACCCCACCTTACCCAGACATGGATTTGGAAGGGGGGAGGAGTATTTTAATAACCATTTCGGATTGCTGTGGAGATTCTTCTTGAATACTGCGCCAAAACTCAACGTGGGGAAGTTGCGTAAATTTAGTGACTCAGTACAAATCTGAAACCGTATCACTAAATTTTTCCTCCTCTGTTATATTAAAATTCATTGGACTATCTTGTGGTTTGAATGGATCTATTATCCATGCTTGTTGTCATGTCATGCATTTGTCATTTGGAAAATTGTTTCACCAGGGTGTGCAGATTTTACAGATGTTGACCCTTCATCATATGATATCCAGGAAAAATCACATTCATTAATATTGCCATCAGTTTTCTCAGGAAACATCTTCAAATATCTGGGAGCTGAATACCAATTTTCCAAAATTCTAGTGTTTGCTAGAAAGCTGAAATTTTATCATTGGCCACACAAGCTGTTATCTGTTTTCCTTGAGCACTAGGCTTACCTGTTCCTTTTCAAGAAAATATCTGCCAAATACCCAAGACTAAATAACCATACTTGGTTTATGCCTGGCAGTCATTCCTACAAGTGAAAATAGTGCCCCATTAAAAAAAAAAAAAGTGGCTAGTTCAGCTTGCAACTCTGTTGCAGAAATGCGTTATGCATACTTCCCATTACATTATACAAAAAAATCAGAAGGATGTGTATTCAAGAGTTGAAATTTTTAGAAATCAGTACCTTTTTTTGGCTTATTAAGAACTTCTTAAAAGAAACTGTTTTTGACTTTTTGTTTGGTTTGCTTGGAGGACGTGGCAGCAACTTATCCTACTAATACAGTTCGGTGGCCCTGCCTTGCCTCCTTTCAACAGACCAGCCATGCTTCCCACCACTTCCACCATCACAGTGACTGCCAACAATGTGGAAAGAGGTAAATGAGGTCTTTGAAGTATTTTGAAGAGAAGTGTTGAGATGGTGGCCTGCTGAGAAGGGTGCTGAGGCCCACACTGAGCTAGGTTATGCAGCAAGGAAGAACCCACTTAGACTGCCAGGTTGTCTCAGGGCAGATCTCAGCCTGCCCTGAGAGCTGTCTGACTTAGACAAAATATTACATATTAATGTGAAATTTTAAATTTCTCAACATTTATGTATACTTAGAGACCACAACTACCAGGGAAAACCTAAGTGGAGCAAAAATTTTTATTATTTTTTTCTCCATCATTGAACTGTGGAAATCAGGAGTCTAAATACTAAAAAAAGAGAAAGCGGTCTGTGCAAAGTGGCGTGGTGGTGACTCCGTTCTCTGTGCTTGAGGAACACTTGTCAGAGTCCCCGAGCCTCGCACCTTTTCCCGGTGATCTCATTTTGAGATGCCAGTCATAGAGTTTCTGCATTTCAGTTTAGCTGGAAGATCTTGTTAACTGCTTTTCGTACCCCTGTGAACACATCAGCAAATCATCTTTCACCAGACAGCCAGAGGCAACTCCGGACGCCGGGCGGTGAGAATCAATACGTAAGGGGGTTTTTAGGGACTGTTGATGGATTGCTGCATTTTGAGCTAACCCCCAAAGGGCCGGCTGCCCCTGAGCCGGCTCAGACCGTCTTACCAGGGGCCGAGAACTGCACCGAGCACCCGCCACTCCTAGACCGAGATGTACCCCGCGCCCTTTTTTCTCTTTGTAGTTTTGGGGGAGAATTCTTGTATTTTTCACATTAACCTAAGAACGGTATCCTGATGAGGACTTTGCACCACCCTCCTTGCCAAACATTCCCCAGCCGACACCTCCCAGCCTGTAGCCCGGCGCGGTGAGCTTTGGGGACCGCGCGGCACAGCACCGACGCGAGGAGCTGGCGGCCTTGGGAGCTCTGGGCACACCCAGGCAGCCCCACACCGGGTGGGAGCCGCGGCAGGCCGTGCTGCTGTCAGCAAGCTGAAGGCGGTGGGTCTCTGACACAGCCCGCGATTGCTAGCAGGTTTCTCTCATTGCACCTCATTTGCATCTGGGACATCAATTAGCATGTTTGTTGAGGCTAATTGAATGAAACTCAATCATAGCTCTTAATTGCTTGACTATGTGAAAGGAAATCACATTAATGCAGCTAATTAAGTGTACGGCAATAGATGCAACATAATTAGGAGCGAAATGTAAAAAACAAGAGATGGCAAAGGGGCAGGAGCAGGGTTGCAGGGGGACAGAAGTGCAGTTACCAAGCCCTCGGCGCGTTCAGGAACAGGTCCCTCTGCTCCGGCGCCTGCCTGGAAAAAATAATCCGCGTGATGAGCGTGGACAACTTGAGAAGAAAAATGCAAATAGGTTTGCAATTACTACTTTTTCAAGCTGTTGAGGGGCAGGAGATGGCGCCTCTTGGGGGGCAGGCGCTTGAGTAGACCCTGGGGACTTGTTAAGTGCTGTTTAAAAGTACTTGGCTTTGAATTACCCTCATGCCTTGTTAAAGGATTTTTCCCCTTTTATCTTCGATCAGCATTTTCTACAACTAGCGTGGTGAAGGGTAGTATCCGTGGCATTTGCATATCAAAATCAAGCAGGCCGTCTTTATTTGGCTCAGCAAGGTCCGGAGAACAGACCTGCCGAGCTGCATGTCCCATTTCTGACAAGGCGGCGACACTGTTTAGTGGTTGCAGCTTTAATTCCTTAAGTACCAAGCTGAGGAAAGATGAAAAGGATGAGTTCTTTTTTTCAAGAAAAGGAAAGCTCAGTGTAGTTTGTCTTCGTAAAAAGAAGCCACGGACTAAAACGTCTGTACATTCCACCTGTTTGTGAAGGACTTTTGTTGATTGGGAAATGCATTCTGTTAAGTTTTTTTTTTTTTTAATTTAATGTCATGGCTTGAAATATAAGCACTGTGAAATTTATATTCTGATTTGTAGTGTTGGCTCTTCTGAAGTTTCAGCCTCTGACTCGGGCAAGGAAATGGATCCCCCAGCCCATGCTGAGCCAAAGATAAATGTGTTCACTTGCCACACTCAATTCTAGAGAGCAGACACTGGCACATTTCTATAATAATTTTAAATAAAATATCATAGTTATTGTATGTTAAAACATGCCTATTAAAAGAACCCTACTGAGGCTCAGCCACTATCTGATTAGCCTCATTTTAGAGCCCATAAGCAATAAATGCTCAATTACACTCCTGTTATTGTATTTTAATTTGTTAAGAATTGGCATTAAAGAAGAAAGTTGATATTTTCGTAGGAGTAACTGTGCAAGAAGGAATTCATTATTTACAAGCATTAACTTTGATTTTGGAACTTGGTTTGCATATTTCCAGTGGATGTTAAGGAGGTTAAGATGTTTAAGAGCAACCATTAAAAAAATACCTTGACTCTTGGCCCTGTGCTCACCCGAGGTGTCTTTTTCTCAGATGTGCTCTTACCCCCCAGAGCACTGAGGACTGCACCGTCCTGAGTGCACCTGTATCTTTTCCATTGCCCACCTGCTACCCTGTCCTTGAATCTCACCTCATCAGAACTTTCTTCCCATCTCTGGTCCACGTCCTTTCCCAACCACAGCCTTCTGCAAAGTCGATTGCCTTTGAGGGCGTTTCCAAGCATAACGGCCACTTCCCCGTGGAGTCTGGTGTGGGGCGTGTTCTCATCTCCGCTGTGACCTTGAAAGTCAGATTTGCGGCTCCCAGCCCCGACAGCCTTCCCCACGCATGCACCGCCTTCTCCCCAAAGCGAGAACCAAACACCAGCGCTGACTCCCCGCCCCACGCTGACCATTACCTGCCCACCTCTGCTGGCTGCGGGGCGCTGGGACATCGGCGGGGGCTGTCACGGAGACGGGCGCCTGCTGGACCGGCCTGGCCCCTCCTCTGAAGACCTGGTCTGACTCCCCCCCACCCCCCGCCGTGGCCCGCTCTTGTCCATCCCCCACTTGTCTCTGCCCCATGCCGCTCCTCCTGGTTCCCCCTTGAGTCTGCCTCGAGCCGGGCAGGTAGTGGGGGGGGGGGGGGGGGGGCGGCCGGAGCTTGGCTGTGGGGCCAGGCCAGCCTGGGCTGCCTCCTGGCCCAGCTGGCCACTTGCGGGCGGCCTCGGACATGTCACTGCATTTCTCTCACTTCCTGCTTCCCGTATATGGCCTGAAAATGAACCCCACTGTCCCTTGTGCCATGGCCCCTTGCAGGTCCACAGTAAATGCAAACTCATGTTTGCATTTTTATAAAAATAGAATGGGAATATAGAGTGGGGATCTCACGTCTGTACTTGTCCAGCTCCTCTTCTCCCCTCAGAGGACAGCCGTGGGGCTCACGTACCATTTGCCAGAAGACATTTATTTCCCATGATCGGCTGTATTTTGTCACATTGTCACTCTCTCCCTCATCCAACTCTGTTCTCATTGACTCTCATAACTGCTCTCCTTCTCTTCCCGTGTTTGTTTAGAGGCTTCCCCCACCCCCACCCTCCCGGTGTCTTGTCCCATTCCCGCTTGCTTGTTTTTTCTGCCCGTGCTCCACATGCTCCTGCCACAGGGCCTTTGCACTTGTCGTTCCTTTCACTGGGAAGATGTCCCCAGACTCAGAGCTCGCTTCCCCCAGGTTTCAGCCTGACCATCACCTGCTGAAGGAGGCTGCCCCGGTCTTTCTGTCATCAGTTACTCCCCAGCCTGCACCCTCCTGGCCTGGCTTGGTTTTCTCATAGCACTTTCAATACCTTATAATTCGTTTACTTAATTTCATACATCTGTGTCAGCCCCTGAATCCTAATGCTCCATGAGGGCTATGGAAATAAATACAGGACAGTGGCCGGACTCCCTGGGATGCTTCCATAGCTGTGGCCAGCCTCCTGGCTGACTGACCCAGATTGTGGCCAGAGTCTCCTGGTCATTGTCCACAGGTACGTTCGGTCCCTCGGTCCCCCTTTTTGGGCATTGTCTCCCTTGCAAGAGAGGTTGCCCAGTGCAGGTAAAGCTAGAGAACCAGAGCTTCACCAGCCATCCTCTAGTCAGCCCTGGAGCTGACCCTTCTGTTGTTGGTTCATTGTGGTGCGGAACTGATGAGAGCAGCTGCCCAGCAGCAGCTACAACCTGTCCCTGTACCAGGATCTTGTACTTTTGTTCTGTTTTGTGCCGTTCCCGTCATCCGTCAGCAAACCAATGACCACTCAACCCCATCCCCTCCCTAGTAGGACCTGCGGTGAACTCTTTCCTGGATCTCACAGCGATCGTTCTCTTGGCTTCTGTGCCATTTTTCTGAGTGTCCTTTGTGACTTCGTGGATATGCTCTGACCTTGAACTCTTGCATTCTGTTTTTTAGGGCCTTCTCTTTGGACTTTGTCTTGTCATCTCTCTTTACCACTTAACTCAGTTGGTCAGCAGTTACGAGCAAATAGCCCCTTTCCAATCTCCCCATGTCTGCTGCCACCAGAATGCTCATGTATTTGGCAGTTCTGAAATTGCACTGACCTCAACTTACTTGCTTATATGTAACGACGCAGATTTACTGTGAGCTCCCTTTAGGCTCTAAAGGAAGTCCCCCAAGACTCCACCAAGGAGGGGATGTGTTTATTCCTCTTTCTTGCTTAATCTTAAAACACTTGAAATGTATTTTCCGGAAGTGACTTAGAATGTACCCTTTCTTAATGGGCAGTGACTGTGTAACATTGTATGTACAGCCCGCCTAAAATTCTCGGCCCATGGACAAGGGGTTCGTTACCCAAAAATGTGCTAAGCGGTCAGTAACCTCCTCCTTGGTCAACAGGTCCCTCAGCCTGGTGCATCGTTTGCCTTCCCACCTTCCACCCCTTCCTGCCCTCCCACCCACTGTCAGATGTTCTTTAAACTCTACAGCTAAGTTGTTAAATGCCCTGCACCCAGGACCTCGCTGTCACTTCCCTGTCAGCCCTGATGGCTGCTTCATTCACCTCTGAGGATTAGACCACCAGGTCGTTGTTCTGAGTACATTCAGAGGAGCCTCATACTCAAAGACTAAATAATATACTCTCTTCTTTATATCCAGCCATTCGGTGCCCATCTACCAACTCCATGTTTTCTCAGTGCCCCACCTACTTATCTGTCAGTCATCTTCCTGGTCATTAAGAAAACGCTGGCCCTTTTGCTTACAGGTTTCACCTGCAGTCCCAGTAGACAGCCTCAGCCTTTAGCTCAGTGTTTTATAATATTCCCGTCTGAGACAGAAGGATTATTACAAAATAGTTTCCTATACCATGGAATTTTAGCTAAAACTTACAGGACTCGCGCAGGTTCCCAGTGTGCCATCTAATAGGCCAGAATTGAAAAAAAAAATTCTTTATGTGTATATGTATTTTTTTCCAGTTACCCCATGAGGGAAACATCTATGTGTGGGTCCATGTATGTCCAGTGCCCAGGTTGGTCCAGGACCCAGCGGCAAAGCTCTGAGTTAAATGTGATGGCAGTGACATCAATGCGATGAAAGCGTCGTTGTTGGTACGGCACCTCCTGCAGTGGAAGTGTCAGGGGGTCCCAGCTCCTATTGTCCTGGAGAAGCTGTCGCGCTCCATCGTTAAAGGTCTCTTTAATCTCTCTTGGGTGTTAACACTTTGGACAGGATTACATGCAGAACGTTCATGGCAAAGAGATCGACCTCCTGAGAACCACCGTCAAGGTGCCGGGGAAGAGGCCCCCCCGAGCCACGTCAGCCTGCGCACCCATCTCCAGCCCGAAGACCAATGGCCTGGCGAAAGACGTCAGCAGCTTGCACATCTCGCCCAACTCAGGTAAGCGCTCCGCAGGCATCTCGGCAGCAGCCCGTGGCGTGGGCTGGGGGCCGCCGTGGCTCTCTGGGTCACACGCAGACCTGGCCTGGAACGTCGTCGGGTGATACTGAGAAACCTCACCTCCCTGCTGAGGCTGACCGTTTCCTGCTCACCTGTGGGGCGTGTCACGGCCGGCAAGAGGTGTTGGCCCTGAGTCATCGCTGTGCAAACCAGACAGCCTGTCCAGGGTTGGGGAGCCGAAAATAAGAGCTTTACACCCGGCTGGGTATGTGTAAGAGCATTCCACAAGACTTGAATTAACGGTTAATAAGGTGGCAAGGATGAGTCATACCTGATTCCAAGTAACTGTATATATGGAAGTGGAAAAGCTATGCAGAGCAAGATTTAAAGAAAACGAATTGGCCTATACAAAGCAGACATTCTCTCATTTTTATGTTTTAACTATCATCTGTTATTCTTAAATGTAACTTTAGTTTGTTTTATTTCTTTTAAAGGAGTCTTTCTTTTTATTCAGGATTAGAGAAAATTAATATTTTCTCAAAGTTAGGTTTGTTTAGAAACCCCTGGCCCTTGTGCAGTTGCAAGCCATCCAGAGTGTTGATGTGCGATTTAAGAGTGTTTGGAAATGATTGCGTTCTGGTCTTAATGATTGCATTCCTGTGATTGGCATCTAAAGAAAAGATGTTAAGAACTGCTTGATTCTTGCCAGTTGCACTCAGGCTTCTTCAACATATCTCATCTCTTCGAGAATCTTACCAAACTTCTCTCTAACAAAAAGCCCCTTTCCTTCTCTATGACCTGCATTCTGTCTCTTCAAACGAGATTTCTGGTCTGCTGCAATTTCTAGCATATGCTGCTACTTCTTAAAGATGCTGCATTTTCCTCTTCTGAAATGTTAACACAGTCCTGTGGACTAAGAGACATGGGTTGTTGAAAGCAGGATCTTTAAAAAGTAGCCAGATTTGGGCTGTACGGTGTAGTGCTCTATGACATGAGCGTTGGGTGGGCATTTCCTACCACGTTAGGCGGACACTGCTTGGTCTGCCTGTCTCCCAGAGCTGTGCTGGCAGGTAAGGTGACATCTGTGAAAATGTGGAAGAAATTCAACAAGTACTAATGGAAATAAAAATCAGCTTTCTGCTAATGGAGTTATCAGTTCCTTCCAAAAAGGTGAGAAGATAACTGTGCCTGGTCTCTTATAACCTGCTGACCTTTTTTCTTTTTTAAATGTGTTTTACATTTAGAAACACAGTGATCAGAGAACAGAACAATAAATATGTGCCATTAGACCAAAAAGAAGGTAAAGAAAGGCACTGAGCCCCCCTTCCACAGTGCTGTTTGCAAAGTGGACTGGTGAGGTATTCCTAAAAACCTTCAACAATGCACAGGGTAACAGAGCTCCCACGCCCCACTCCAAACCCCAGCCTGACCTTGGCCTGGTTGGCCCGCTGCCCCTCCAGCCCTCCACTGAACCCGAGGGTTGAGTGCTAGCTGTGGGTGGGGAAGAGAGCAAATAAATGCCCAGGAAAAAAAAGGAAAAGAGAGCTCCTCAGTGAATAAAAAGCCAGTGTTTATTGCTTTATATTTAATCATTTGTTTTAAAAAAGTCTTGAGGACCATGGATGTGGGGTCCCAACCTCCAGAGTTTAGGGCCTTAAAAGGCCGTCCGCTTGTAACATGTCACTTCCAGTCCATCCGTGTATCCTATTGAACAAACAACCACTGGGCCCCTATTAGGTGCACCTGGGCCCAGGTGGCACAGATGAGGAAGACACGCCCCTGCTTTCAGGAATGTCACCCTCCAGAGCGAGAGAAGGCCAGGTAGACAGGTGCAGCGGTGGGCAGCAGGCCACGCAAGGGGTTCATGAAGGGCAAGGTGGGGTCCAGCAGAGACACGTCAGCTCTGTCCCAAGAAACAAGACAAGACTTCAGCGCACAGGGGACACTGCACTGGAGCTGAAGACTGGGTGGGGATTTTCCAAGAGCACCGGGTGAGGGGAGGGCCCCAGTGATTGCAGGTGGTGCTGGGCATGTAAGAGTTTAGATTTTGAACTGACTCTTGAGACCTGTGTTGTCTGGTACTCAGCTACCACTGGTTGTGCTGAGAAAAATGTAACATCAGGTAATCAACAGCATATCCAGATAAACTGCATCATACCCCATGGAGGAGGTCTCGTCGTGGGCCCCTGTTGAGGGATCGTGTCCTCAACACAGTGTCTCTCTCTTTAGGACTTGCTACCCGGCGAATGGCTGGGTTGGGGGCAGTCAAAAGCACTGTTATTGATCACCCCCCCCTTGTTCATTACAGCACTTCTTCCCGCCCCCACCCCCAAGCTGTGTTAGCCCATAAAGGGAGCTGGTCAGCTTGCCCTTTGGGTCACAGGTGGAGCAGGGAAGGTGACATTCGCAGGGGCAAAGCAGTGCCACTCACAGGGCCAGCAGCACAAAGGGGTGGCACCTGGTGGCCTGTGGGTGAGGTCACCAGCTGGTGTCCAGCAGAGTGGACAGACCTCGGGGCTGGGAGCTGACACTACCAGTTGCTTCATCAGCGTAAGCCTCGGGTTATGAGACTAAGCTGTGTGTGTGGGGGGGGGGCACTCATTAAAATGCTGTGGACATTTCATTTATGTTGGCCTCATGGAAAGCTGGACATGAATCTGCAAAATGATAACCTCCTGGTTAAGAAATTAAAACACTGGGTAGATTTGAGTTTTTATCATCTAAATTATTCTTTGAGAATGGAATTTCCTTGATGTGAAATCATTGTTCGAAGAATGCTCTCTCCCACAAGGAATTCCAGCACGCCAAATTTAATTTGTGGCATGATGCTGCTTTTAGAGTTTCAGCTAAAAGTAGGTGTTAGTTATTTTAGTTATTTTTAGAGCTATTTGCCTAAGAACTTAACCCATGACTAGTCCGTTTCTTTTACTGTCTTGACTCATTTAAATCTGCTGTTGTTTTTGGATTCTGAGTTCACTGGAGGTGTTTGTTCCTTTTTATGCTCTTGTTTCTTTTTTATTCATTTCCTTAGCTAGTTGCTCAATGTTTTAGTACCTTTCCTTATAGTAAAATTTTCATTCACTTAGACCTGATATATATGTATACCTAAATCTTTGTGTATAACACTTATATTTTCCTTAGACTACATGGCCATAAGTGGAATCACTCAGTCAATGGATATAATTGTTTGTCAGGTTTTTGATATATATTCCCAAATTAACTTCTAGAAAGATTTTAATACAAAATAAACATTCATCCATAAAGTGAGTACTTGTTTCACCCACGTACTTGCTAGCACTGGTTTCATTTTTAGAATCTGTGCTAATCCTATAAGCAATAAAATTATCTCATAACTGTTTATTTTTAGTTCTCTGATAGGTAGTGAACTTACACATCTTCTCATGTTTCTTCAGCCATACATGGTCATTCATATTTCTTATTTATTAATTGCCTACATGGATCCTTTGCCTGTTTTTGTACTAGCTATTTCTTTTCTTTTTTTTTTGTATGCTGTATACTGGGGTAACATTTCATTCTTTTTCCATGTGAGTATCCCATTATTGCAGCACCATTTGTTGCTTTTGTTTGTTTGTTTGTTTTTGTTGTTTTCTTTTTGTTTGTTTGGGAAGTGCATGGGCCAGGAATTGAACCCAGGTCTCCTACATGGCCAGTGAAAATTCTACCACTGAACTACCCTTGCACTCCCCTTAGGTATTTCTTTTTATGTTATTAATTTGTAGGAACTCTTTGTATATTAAAGATACTAATGCTTTATAATATGTTTTGCACATTTTATATAGTTTATTATTTGCTTTTAAAATTTTAGGGTGCTTATTTACAAATGGAGATTTTATCTTTTTTATATATATAATCAAGTCTTAAATCTTTTCACTTCAGTAGTTTTTACTCTATTTAGAGAAAGCCTTTTATAATCCTAAATTAGACTACAATTCATATGTGTTTCTGTTTTACTACTTCATTAGTTTTCCTTTTTTTATCTAACCCCTTAAGCCACTTTAAATTTGTTTTGCTTTATTGTATGAGATAGAAAATGAATTAAAGTTTTTTCCAAATAACTAATAATTAATTGTCCTTTCTTTCTTTGATTTTTTTTTTCCTTTCCCTATTAATTCTCCACATCAGCTTTGGTGTACAACCAGGTCATTTAATAAAATTAAGTATGTTTCTGAAATTGTGAATCTCTTCCATTGACCTACTGTTACCACATTGTTTTATTTTATATAGATTTTCCACACTGTCTTAGAATTCTACCTCAGTTTTCACCTGGTAGTATAAGGCAGTCTTAAGACTTTTTGAAAAGATTACTTAGGAATCTGCTCCAACAAAACAGAACAAGAAACTCTAAAGAAGAAGAATCTAAGAGAGATGTATGTTCTCAGGTCTGGCTAACTTCCTCCTTTCTGATGTCTAGTCCTTCCTCTGAGGTCACTGCCCCCTGGTATGTGGGTGAAATGGGCACTCGTGTTACAGACGGAAGGCGGTTTCTGTAAAACCTTTCGAAGGCAATTCTGAAATACGTAATCAAGGACCTGACAGATGATTACATCCATTGAGTGACATGGGCACTGAGGAAATGAAAAGTGTCGTGCACGCCCGTTCTGTCCACCCCTTCAGCCCAGAGCTTAAAGCTGTCCTGAGTTGTTCTGACTGTCATCCAGCAGAAGCCACACTCGGAGCATCTGCCCGATTTTAAATTCCAGTATACCTCCAGAGAGCCTTGTGAAGTAGCAAGTTACTTTCTAACGTGAGACTTTGGCCAGGCTGGTTTGATAAATTTGAAGCCAATGTCACAGACGGCAGTTGTGTTAGCCTTGATGGCTATCTTGGCATTTGAGCAGAGGGCACCGAGAGGAGGGGCTCTGCGCTCAGAGACACTGGATTGTAGAGCTGTGCCGGCCCCTCAAAACCTCAGCTTCCTCGCGGTCCTGGAGGAAGGCGTCATGACTTCCTAACAGCTGTGTACACCACTGGCCAAGAAAAGGGGAGAAAAGTGATGTATCTGAGTGAGTTTCCTAAATGCTCTGTAGTGTTGTTCATGTAGGTCTAATGGACGTACTGGGTTAGCAGTTTCCAGTCACCTGCGCTGCCCAGGCGGGAGGGGCTCCTGGGGCCGCCCCCACCGTCTGCCCAGCGCCGCCCCCTGCGCCCAGTCCCGTCCCCACTTCATTCCCACCTTCTCCTCCGTAGCTCCTGGTTCTGAGATTTTGTTGTGTATGGCAGGCACCGTCTGGTCTCTCACGCAGGCCTTTTAAGGTCTTGGCAACTGTGAATGTGTTTTTACTCCGAGCAGATTGATACTCAGACCTTTATAAAACAAAACCTCCCCCCTTCTCCTCCACCTCCCCTCACTTGAGGCCCCCAGGGGTTTAAAAATATTAAGGCCGTGGGGAGGGCTGGGGCTGATTTTCCAGGGAGGGGCCGGGGGCGGCGGGGTGGCGAATGTGTTTGGAGTATTGAACTGCCGTTGACATCTAGTCTCGACCATGCTGTTTTCCTCCACACTTCAGCAATCAGGACATCCAGCAAACCCATAAAAAACCAAACTAATAGCATGAATATTCAGTGACCTAGAATACTAATTATTGTCATGAATATTAATGCGGTCGGACTTGCTTTTTCCTCTCCTCTTTCTCTCGCGTCCTCTTTCTCCCTCTCTCCCTCTTTTTTTTTTTTTTTTTTTCCACTTAGCCGGCTCGGAAGATGGGTCGTAATGAGAGCATTTAAGAGGGAGCGCTCTCCGCCGTGACAGGGACGGGGTAATAAGGAGAGCTTGATTAACGCGGGGCTCTTGGGGGAGAGATGAGAGGCTTCACGTGGCCCGCTCGGGGGAGGCGGGGGCCCCCGCGCTCTGTTGCTGCTCCCGGAGATTAATGAGGCCTAAGAGTGCATTAGGAACAGTGACAAAGGTTTGATCTAATGGGCTCAGTCATTTTTCCTTTGAGTGACAGACGCACAGAAGTAATTGGCTGTGCAGAATGGCAGCTCATTGGCGGTACTTAAGGATACATTATCCCCGGTGCGTGGCCCGCGGAGGCTGTTTATCAAAACTGCTCACACTGCAGACGTGCGGTTGCTAAGCCGCCGCGGCGCTGGTGCTCGCTATTAAAAAAAAGAGAGAAAGAAAACGCCGCATCAAAACCAGATCCCTGGTCGTCTCACCGAAACAAAGTTTTTCTTTGTTTAGTTACAAATGGCCCAGAGAACGCTCTGAGGGCCCGCGAGCCTGCCCGGAGTCCTGAGCCAGCCCGGGCGGCCGCCGCCGCCGTGGCCCAGCACACGTGGTTGGCGCCAGCGCCGTGGCCCGGGGGCCCCGCCCCGCCCTGGCCCCGGATGGCGGCGTTTAACCCTCGGATGGATCGGTCGGGTGCCGGTACGAAGCGTCCTTCTGGCGAGTTACTAGAACGGTCGCGAACCGGGGACCCGTTGGCTGAGAATTATTTTTCCAAATAATAACCCAGGTCTCAGCCCTGGGCGACAGCTGCTTATATAAACCGGGCTTCGGTGGAGTGGGTTTGAGTGGCTATTGCATAATTCTTTTTTTTTTTTTTAAGATAAGTGTTTTCTGCAGTAATTTTAGACTAAATTCAGCAACAGTTAGCTAAAGCTAAAATTAATAGATGCTGAAGTTGATATTTTACCTTTTGCTAGAGTTGCCGTGCCTTCAGCTTTTATGAGAAAACGCATCCTTATTGTTGTTTCTCTGTTAATTTCTTCCACTGAGATTTGGGCAAATTTGTATTATGTTGTTTCCATCATTACGTTATAAACTCTTTAAGGCATAGGCCATTATTTCTCTTTCTTTCTTGTCTTCTCTTAGTTATGTGACCCAGCAATTAATTAATGTGACCTAGTTGATTAATTCATTACTAAATATTACTGATATCCATCATGTCAAGTCCAAGCGCCAAGTACTACAGATAAGTCTGATTTGGGTTTCTTTAGATAGCTGGCCTCCGTGATAGCCTCCGTGGTCGAAGCTGTTGGGGTACACCTCAAAAACAGATTGGACATGCTGGAGACCCGGGTTCAATTCCTGGTGCCTGCCCATGCAAAATAAAAAACAGATTGGAATCAGACTTTCAGTTAAAGCACCCTTCAGTTGTTTGAACTCTCAATTGAGCAATTTTTTTAAGAACTGATAACAATTTAATTATTGATATGATTTCAGTAAAAAAGAAATGTGGGGAAACAGAGTTATACACTCTATGGTAGCAGAAAACCTGTACATAATCAAATTGTTTTAGGAACTTTTACTTTCCTCTTAAATATTTGAATATTTGGTAGAAAGTGGCAGTTCTGCTGCCCAAATGATGTCCTCAGGACCCGCGAGATGATGGGCAGGAGAACTTGCAGCAAGAAGAGGGCACTGAGGGGGGGCTGGGTACCTGTCCCAGCAGCCCCTCCAGAGGAGGCAGCTGGCACGGGGCTCGCAGGAAGCAGACTGGGGAACGGGGCTCCGCCCTTCTGTGCTGACATCGAGCCTGGGACTTGTCCCCTTTTCCACGTTCTCTGTCCTCACTGGCAGAGCAGACTGTCAGGGTAAGCCGCATGCTTCACCATCCATGCCTTGGGGCCCCTCGTTTTGTCATCACGGCTCACAGAGACTGTGTCTTTCCGGCATATTTCTCTTGAGTGGTAAAACCCAAAACATCCTGACCAACAAGTAAGTCCTCCTCGTGTCATGAGACGCTTAGCGACCCTCAGGCCCGGCGGGGTTGCCACGTGCTGCGGTGAGGGCTCCATCGTTGAAATGAGCCGGTGAGCCATGTGGCCTCCTAAGGGGGGGGGGGGCGGGGTGTGAAATTCTGGACATCAGAAAACTCGGGTCTAACCCTGTCCCCTCCCCTCAAACTGTTGTCACATCAAAATGAATTTTGTCCCCAAAAAAGCACCTGTTGCTTTTTTCCTATGCAGGAGAAAGGATATTTTAAAGACAAAACCATTATGCACGGTGAATGAATGAATGAATGAATTTTAATTACGTTGTTGGGGGAATATGGTACCAAATAAGAGACTGGGGGCAAAATATGACATCGTGGGTTTGAGGCTTTACGTTTTGTAACACCCTGTTACCTGAATGCCTTGATCATATTTAGTTGCTTAAAATAATGTCCTTGGTTTTATTCCCCTTTCTGATGGTACCCCCACATCTTGCCCTCACATACTGCACATGAACTTGCTCATGTGACCCGTTCACAAACACTTCCAGAGGCTATCCAAGCAGACACAGAGGGGCGAGACAGGCATGCAGCCGTTGTCGTGCTTTGCAATAAACATTTAAATTCATTGCTGATTGTAATTGCTGAAGAGAAAACTTGCTTTCTGATGTGCTCAATATTTTCATCTTGAATTTTACCAAACACTGAAAAATTGTATCTGTCCCCAAGGTGAAGCAGAAGTCCAGTGATGGGACAAAGGCAGGGTTTCTGGTTCTCTTCCAGTAGGGAATGCCTTCCTTCCTCCTTCCCTCCTTCCTCCTTCCTCCTTCCCTCCTTCCCTCCTTCCCTCCTTCCCTCCTTCCCTCCTTCCCTCCTTCCCTCCTTCCTTCCTTCCCTCCTTCCCTCCTTCCCTCCTTCCTTCTTCCCTCCTTCCTTCCTTCCCTCCTTCCTCCTTCCTTCCTTCCCTCCTTCCTCCTTCCCTCCTTCCCTCCTTCCTCCTTCCTCCTTCCCTCCTTCCCTCCTTCCCTCCTTCCCTCAGTCCCTCAGTCCCTCTCCCTTTTTTATAAACCCTATCTCTGAAAACGTCAGCATTACACTGATCACCGTTCCTTTGCTGTTTGGGGAGACTTGTGTAGTAAGAATGTCGTCGAATTATCCACAGTGCTAAGCCCTGCACGGGTTTTAGTAGGTGTTCAGCAAACGCCTGTTGAATGGGTGTACGAGCTCACACAAGTCAATGGGGACTAAAACAGATATCGGGCAGCAGATGTGAGCCCTGTACACGAGGCACCATTGCAAGAGAAACACAAGGAAAATACTCAAATTATTTAGATTTTTAAAGGTTGGCAAAATTAGCAGTGTCATCATTTTAAGCCTTTACTAAGACATAAACTACAGAGGACAGGAGAATCTACTGTTGATGAGATTAATAACAGCTAACATCTGCAGAGGACTGCAGTATATAAAGTGCTTTTCATAATTTGATCCTTATACCAACTACATGGGATATGTTATCATTATGGTTATTTCTTTATTATTATTCTCATGTTATAACTTATTAGCTGAATTGTTTTCAAGATGCTCAGGTTCTGTCTTCTTTTAGTCATTGGTCATTAAGACAAATTAATTAGCAACATATATCAGGAGTTCAGAGTGGTGTTACTGCTGTTTGCCCCAATAATAACTTCCCTAGGAATTTATCCTAAGAAAAAACCTCAAAGTACCAAGATGCCCTTCACAGTGTTGTTTATAATGGGAGATTGGAAACAACCAAAACTATCCCAAAGTAGGAAAGTAGTAATATAAGTTTTCAACATTAAATCATTGAGAGGTTATACATCCAAAATCGTCTTTTGGATGAGGTAAAAACATGGAGAAATGATGAGGAAGCCATATGAAAGAAGTATAATGTAAAACTGAGTGATTTCTGTGGTCATAACTGATAAGAATGTGTGTACCTGTGTTAGATAAAGGGTCGCTCTGTGAGGCAGAATGGTGGTGGACTCTCATTTACAGGATTTATGTGTCTGTATAGTTTTGCAAAATAAGTTTTAAGAAATTTGTACAATAAAATGGGCTCCCATTTCCTTGGCATCATAGTTAGAGTAGGAAAGAAAATCAGAATAAAATGAGCTCTTTCCACATTTTAGGAGATAACCAGTAACTCTCTAATTCCAGGATTTTGAGTTCTGAACATGACAACAATATTGCATTTAGTAGAATTACATTTATCATGCATCGGATCTGGATTCTGCGCTTTCTTTTTTCTCTAATGTGAATATACAGGACAAAAGAAATTATAGTAGTCTCAGAAACTCTAGTCCCCCCCCTCCATCCCCTACTTTTAAAATTAATTTTCTCAATAGTAGACGTGTTGATTGCTCTCTAAGGTAAAACAGGCAATATCATATGTTTTAGTGACCCAGACACCTACATCTTTAAGAAAAGATTCCAAATGTGTCCCTGGGGAAAAATCCTCTTGGACCGAAATTCTAGTTGCCAAAAGGAGGGCAGATTTCCCACTCTAATGCTGCAGTGAATGGTCCCGCTTGCAGGCACTTAAATCATTTGTATCTCACTTTTGATGGGTGTGTGGTGAATTATAGTCTTTTGGGGTTTGTATAGAGGACGGAGCAGGTGGCAAAGGCCTGGATTGAAGTGAGGTGGTCATCAGGACAGCCTCTGCCATCCAGTTGGGGTTCCAGAGAACCCTCTTTTCCCATAGGGTCTCAGATGGGGCAGCTGTAGACTGACAAGGCAGTTATGACTGTGCCTGCGCTGTCCTGGCATCTGAAGCCGAGGACCAGCCTCGGTTTCCCAAGACCAAGGGTTAGTTCCTCTCTTATTCCCATAATGATATTTTTTAAAAAGTAGTACAGGGCAGACCACTGTGGCTCAGTAGGCAGGGTTCTCGCCTGCCATACCAGAGACCTGGGTTTGATTCCCAGTGCCTGCCCCAAAAAAAAAAAAAATAATAATAATACAACAACGCAGTGGCAATAAATACCTAATTTACACACGTGTAGATGCTCATAAAATGCTTTCCCCCCCTCAATGTACATGAAACTTGACCATTACAAACCACCAACAGCTGATGCTCTTGTCAGCTCTCTTCCAGATCGTTCAAAGGCCAAGGACTTTTTTTTTTTTTTACACTAGTTAAACCTCTGGGTGAAGTTAAGACTTGTTTGTGAAGACAGACCAAAATTGGCAGATGCTGTGAACAATTTTTTTTTTATTTTAAAAGGGATGATTGTTGATGCATCTGTATTTGAACACTGTGAAAAGCCATATTTCATAATAAGCTTTTTTTTTCTAAATCAGAAAAGGCTATTTTTCGATGTAATAAGCCTGTAGCTTAAAAGAGGACTTCCGCCTTTGATGTCATTTGGTGGATGAAAACATTTTTGTTCAATAGAAAACCAGCATCTTTTTTATGCTCATTGGAGATCCGTTCAGGCAACATACTGATATTCATTCAGATATAAATGCCATATTCACTTTGAAATGCAAATCGCTTAAAAGAAAACAGCATATGGTAGAGGTGAGTACCTTTTCAGATCAACTCTCCCACTTTGGGGATGTAAGTACAGCTGAAATTATTCTTTGGAAAGAATCTGGCGCTTTTGACACACGGAGCTTGAGCTCATCAAGGCGCCCCGAAAGCGTGCGCACATATCCATATCAAGGGGATGCTGCCCTGAGCGGCGGATTAGCAGGGCAGCCCGGCACCCCCCGCCGGTCAGGGCCTGCGGCCAGCTGAGCCGGGGGCCGCAGCTTTGAGGAAAGCATGCTTCCTGAGTTCAGAGTGGGCCAGGTAGCGGCCTGTTCATCTTACGGATAGGCAGAGCAAATTGGGGTGTGGGGCCACTGACACAAATGCCAACCAGGTCTTTTATGGCCCCCTTCCTATGGAAGTCAGTGTTCCTTCCGGTTTAGAGCCCCCCTTTAGGGACTCGCCATCACAGGTCAGCCAGTCCCCTTGCCGACCTCTAACCGTCCAGACCCGTCCTGTGTGCCCACAAGCCCTTTACGTGGTTTCAGCCTTTTTGCTGATGCAGCACAGATGTGGAAAAGTGCCGCACCCCAGGGGTCAGCTGGGCACATAGGTGACCGGTGTTGAGACCCATAGACAGGCTGCCGTCCACACCCACAGGCCAGCACACACATGTTCCTGTTTTTGAACTATCACATGGGACCAGGCCTGCTCTCTTGTTTGTCTTTTGCTTCTCTTCCTCTTCCTCTTCTGATGTCCAGCCCCGCGTGTCCTGGGGCCCTAGCTTGTCCGGCACTGACTGCTCTAGAGTGTTTCACTGAATGGCTGTGCCGTGGTGTACACTCACGCTTTGTGTAGCACGTGCACATTTTGGCCCTGTACACTCGAGGCCACTACAATTAATGCTGCTGTGAATATTCTTGCCCTTTTTTTTTTAACTTTTTATTTTTATTGTAAACAGCGAACAAACATTCAACATTCTTGACATACAGACATTCTTGACATGGTTACACCCAATGGTTGTCCCTGTTTTCTGTGGGGTTTTTTGGCAAACTTCACTGTCTCTGCTTGTGACATTAGTCTGGGGAAAGTGAAGCAGAAGAAGAATTTTAAGCAGGAGAGGAGGGATGTGTTGGACTGTTTAATAAAAGCCTGACATCAACTGGGTCATTTTGAAGAACATTTTGGGGTGTCCTGGGACATTTTAGCATGGCGTCTCCTTTCCACACGGTCCTTTCTGCCCTCCTCTTCCTTCGGTAGGTGTGCACTCCCTGTTCCTTGTGCTTCTCTTACAGCTCCTGTGTTACTCTGCCCTCATTTTGTCCCCACACAGACCCATTGATAGCTCCTACCAGACTCGATTGCGGGCTCCCTAAGGGAAAGCTCCTTTGTTGAACCCAGCACAAGAGGCTCAGGGTCGTGGGGCAAGGCGATCCAGAAGGTCATTGTTAAAGAAGGTGTTAAGATTTGTGCAAGGTTCTAAGATTTTACCTCGCTTGCAAACTAGCAAACTAGCCCTCCCAGTTTCATGAAAGAAGACACAAGACTCTTGAGTCAGAACATATGACAGTTTATCACTCACTGTGGCTGCAGCAGTCAGTATCAGTATTTTTGTGCGCTGCTTCTCTGACCTCCATTTCAGCAAGGAGACATGAGGGCAGGTGGCCCTGCACACATGAGTGGGTGACTTCATAGGAGAGGAACCTTGAGCTTAGGAAACCCTGGTCTTTTAAAATGGGCTGCAGGAAAACTTTCCTGGCTTTGCCACGGAGGTGACGTTGTCTTTATTTCCATGGACAGCAAGTGATCCAGCCCGCTGCTCTGGGAGACGCCATGTATACGGGCTTCCCTGGAAAGGCCATCCAGCGCCAGAGGGTACAGAAACAGGAGACCCAGGGGACTTGTTTGCTAACCAGAGGGTAGAGGGATATTCCAGAAGGCCACAGGGAGAGTGGAAGAGAGGGAGAAGGCCGAATAAAAAATCCCTGGGGGCAGGAACTCTTCCCCTTGGTTCCCCTAGCAGAAGCTGCCTTTTCAGGCCTGTCATCAGTTGCTCTGGCTTAGCACTTAGTGAGTTAGAACCAGTTGTCCCTTCCCTGCTCCATTCTAATCTCACTTCTAGAACCTCTTCCTTGTGGAGAAATACAAACACACATGCGAAGAAAGTCATTCCCAGCTACGGTTTCAATCCTAAAGACCCCGGCTTCAGATCTCATTCCTCTGACACCCTCATGAAATTCTCCAGGCAAAAAGACCCCAGTTCAGTGGTCACCTGGTGGGGAGGGAAACGAGAACTCCTCACGGGGTCAGACTTTGGATCTGCCAGCCCAATCCCACTCGTGCTTTCCACTCCTGGTTCCTGAAGCCTCATCCTTAATGGCTGGGTAGCAAGAATGCAGGGATTTTCTTTGACACCCTTTTGGCTAAGCAGGTATAGGGATGACCACTTGGGTGAAGTGATCAGTGGGGGGCCCTCACCCCGGAGCCCTTGGTTGACCACTAACAGCAATGTGTGTTTCCCAACCTGCTGGTCTGCCCGGTGCCCTGGAGGGCCCTGCCCAGAGCTGCTGTCCTGGTGCACTCGAGGCCAGCCTCACGCTGCCTCGAGAACGGTGTTCACTGCCACTTGTATCTTGGTCTTAAGGACCTTACCGCTCGGGCAATCAGATGAAGCCACCAGCTTCCTTCACAAGTGAGAACTTCAGACCCTCGGCCTTCATTAATAACTTGTTAATTGGAGGTGAATTACCATTTCATGAAAACTGTAGCTCTAGCACTGGGAGAGAGAATAAAATGAGTCTAAACATAGCATCTCACTGAGGTGCTTAGATGTGTGTCCAAATGGTACCCGCTCCTTGGGGGTGACACACAGGCAAGTATCACAGGATGCATACACAAGAACTGCAAGCGGAGGCAGTGTCTTATTAATGGGTGACATTCATTTGGGAACCGAGATGAAACCGCCCATCAGTCAGCCCTTGTTGCTGTGAGTCTGTGTGTGTGCCTGTGTGGATGCATAAAACTAAGGCATTAGAAATCATCTAAACTACAGTCTGGAACTAGATTTTTTATGGTATAGTTGTTAAAAAAAATTCTAGACTTTGGGGGCAGTGCAGCGGTGGCCCAGTGGCAGAATTCTCGCCTGCCATGCTGCAGACCCCGGTTCGTTCCCGGAGCCTGCCCGTGCCGAAACGAAACCACTAGCCTAGGGGGGCTTGCTGTTGCTTTTACTGAAAGTCAGTAACGACGCCCGAGTGTGGCCATCGACCCAGGGTCACTGCCGTTGGGCGCAGACACTTTGGGGCTGCGAATGGCCAGCCCCGTTGGGGCATGACAGGCTGGCCTCGAGTTTAAATTTATGTCTTCATGCATCTACACTTAAAGTCAAATACGTTTGTGGATTCCCAAATACGCTGTTTAGGGCAGAAGTGGTGTGTTGTTTTTTAAACCTCCATAATTTTTTATTCTTTTCAGTGCAACAGAAATGCTTCTCTGTCCTTAGGCCACTGTTGCCCTTTTATTATTTGATTTTCAGAAAATTTTCACTGAAATTAGAGTGAATGAGTATTTATGAGAAGGTGATTTACTCCCTCGATTGACCATCAGCAGTTGTCCTTCTTTAGTGAAAATCTTCTGCCCGTGTTTCCAGAAGATTCTGTAACATCTTCTGGAAGGAACTGAAGGTGGAGGTTGGGTGGGGGTAATCCGTGCAGCGGGGAGGCTGGGAGGGGGCCATGCGTCTAGTGAGGCAGGTTCACGGAGGAGAGACGCAGCTGCTTGTCTTTGAGCAGGGACACAGGCCCACGATGACCAGATGTTTCCATTTTTCAAACCAATGTCAGAAACCTGGGTTTTCAGGTGAAATCTCCCAACTTAATTCTATTTAAAAAAAAAAATGCTTTGTTAACAAAAGCACAAACATGTATGAGGCCAGCCTAGACACCAAGACACCGTTCTGTGGATCTGGCTTAATATTTTGCTTTTGTGAATGTATGTTCAGACATACACATGGATTTGCTCAACATTCAGTCCATCACTTCATTTCCATTTAGTCCTGCAGCTGAGCAGTGAGTGTGGTTGCGTATTAGGGGAGCTTCGTAAGACCCTAAGAACCGGCCTGTCGCAGATCTCCCTGCTGTCTGGGTCCCGCATGGATTCTCTCACCTGCTCTCCAGCGGCGACCAGTCTTTCTGGGAGATTCTTCACCTGGAGAGTCCAGTTGGGGTGCTTGGCGGCCCCTCGGGAGGCAGGAGGTGGGCCCTGGGCTGTCCTACCAGCGTTCCTCTTCTCTCAGCAGCTTTACTGATGTGTCATTTACAGGCCATACAGCTCACCCATCAAAGCATGCAATTCAGTGACCCTGACCAGGCAGTTCTAGGACATGGCCATGACACCTCAGAACAAACCCTGCCCCCTTCAGCTGCCCCCACCTGTTCCCCATTCCCTTCTCCCCGCAGTCCTAAGCAACCACTTACCTACTTTCTGGATTTTCCCTATTCTGAGCGTTTATTTGAATGGATCATATGATACGTGGTCTTTTGCCGCTGGCTTCTCTCACCTAATGTCATGTTCTCAGCGCTCACCCACGTTGCAGCTTATATCAGAACTTCATCCCTTGTTATGCCTGCAGGACATGCCATTGCATCGACGGATGTCACATCTTGTTTCTCCATCTTCTGCCGACGCGCATTTGGGTGGTTGTTACAACTCAGGCTGCCAGGAACGTCCGTGCTCAGTGTTCCGTGTGGGCATGGGTTCTCGATTCTCTGAGATCTGCACCTAGGAGTGGGGTGGCGGGTCGCAGGTTAACTCACATTCGGTCATCTGAGGAAGCACCAGGTTTGAGAACGATGGACCGGCTGCAGTAGATCAGCAGCAGTGCCAGTCGTTTCTCGTTAATGTGTACTTTTTATGGAATCCACTTTTTCCCTTTTGGGCAGGTGTTTGGCCTTGAGATGAGAACCTTTAAACGTAAGATCAGTTCTTTATTCTCCCCTGCCTTTCGGATATTTCACATCTTCCTTATCTGAAATTCAGAATGGTTTGTCCGTTCTTCCATGCAGTGCTGATACTTCTGGAGTTTTGCTTTGAGTAGTCCATGATAGATGAGCTAGAACAATCTCCTCTGTCTTTTAAAGGAAAGTGTTTCTTGAGTTTTTCAGCATGATTGTCCGCGGGGAGCCAAACTCCAGGGAGAATGAAAAGAGAAACAGAGCTGCACGTCTCGAAGGCCGCGTTTGGCATTATCAACTGAAAGTCAGCAGACATCGTGGGCTCATTTTTTAACACTTCAGGTTTCCTGGCCTCATGTAGCCAAAGCTAGGATCAGATAGGTTTATGGATAGGTCTCTCCCGTGGTGTGATTTCCCGAGGGACCAGTGGGCATTGTGTGGCCTCATCTCCTGATGCTCCTCCCACGTGGCGCATGTCCCCGCAGGCAGGACGCTGGGGCACAGCAGCGTGCAGGTTTCCTCTTTCCATCTCCCCCTTTCCTTTCACCTACTGTAAAAATGTTTGCAGTGTCCTGAAGCCGCTGCCTCTCAGCATTCAAGTGGCTAAAGTGGCAAAGGGCTGATGGAGCAGGGACCTCTCACCCAGCCGGGCCACAGCCCTGTGGACGGAAGAGAAGGCGCAGGGCAGGCACCAGAGCTGGGAGCAGGGGGGCCTGGCACCCCAAGGGCAGGCGGAGGACCGAGCCAGCCTCCAAACGCTGCCATCCCTCTGAGAGCAGGGCAGAGAGGGATGTGGTGGACAGACCGTGTCTGCCCAGGGGGGAGGGCTCAGCCCAGTTGGGAGGGTTTGGCCAGGGCCACGGGAGGGATGTGAGCCCAGGTGAGAGGGCTCAGCCCCAGGCATCAGCCCAGGTATCAGCCCAGATGGGAGGGCTCGGCTGCCCCAGCAGTGCTGTTCTGAAGGTGGATGGAGAAAGCCGGGAGGTGCCTGCGACACTTTCCGTGGTGCTCCTTGCCACCGGGTAGCTCCTCTGTGCCTGACCTACCACAGCCTCGCATCCCCTCCAGGTTGCAGGGAGGGTGGAGGCCTGAAATGGAGCTCCCCCAGTGATGGGATTCCACAGCCCCCCTGTGGTCCTGGTCCCCAGGGCTCAAGCAGCCGCCCACCCCTCGAGCGTCCGAGCTGGAGGGGCGATGAGAAGGCCAGCCCCAGCGCCGTCACCCACTGGCCAGCAGAACCCACTGTCCACGCAGGCTGCGCGCTGCCTGCCCAGAACCTTCGGTGGTGACAGAGGTGGCAGATTGCTTTAGTTGTAGTTTTATGTTTGGTTTGTTCTCTGGGTAGGTTTGTGTGTATTTTGTTTTGTTTTGTATGAAGTTTATGGTGGTCTATTTAAGCTTTAAGACGCACACACATCACCTGGCAATGTTAAGACGCACATTCCAGGTGAGAGCCGAGAGTCTGCAGCTCTAGCACGGCCCCGGGGGGGGGGGCCCACACTGAGGAGTGCCGTGCCACTACCTCTCCCTCCCCAGAATCTTCTGGAATCTCTGAGCCTTCCCCTCTCCTGCTGGGCCTTGTGACGTTCAGGGTGAGCCCAATGCAGACGACAGTGTAGACTTGATGTCCTTTTTACATACAAACTGAGTTTTTTAGAACCAGACCATTCACCTTGGTTCATCACCTGTGTCGCATTTCAGGGGCTGAGCCTGGCTCCTCCCGCCCCCTCCGCCCCTGTGCCATGCTCCCCAGCACGCTTGGCTCGGAGCCCACTGCTGGTCGCAGCACTAGTGCGCTTTCCAAAGTGCACAATCCCTAAGCCCCAGCCCAGACTTCCGGAATCAAACTCTGTATTTTTTGGAAGCTGTTCTAGTTTGCTAGCTGATGGAATGCAACATACCAGAAACTGAACGGCTTTTAAAAAGGGGGAATTTAATGAGTTGCTAGTTTACAGTTCTAAGGCCGAGAAAATGTCCCAATTAAAACAAGTCTATAGAAATGTCCAATGTAAGGCATCCAGGGAACAATAACTTGGTTCAAGAAGGCCGATGAAGTTCAGGGTGTCTCTCTCATCTGGAAAGGCACATGGCGAACACAGTCAGGGCTTCTTTCTCGGCTGGAAGGGCACATGGTGAATACGACGTCATCTGTAAGCTTTCTCTCCTGGCTCCCAGTTTCATGAAGCTCCCTGGGAGGCGTTTTCCTTCTTCGTCTGCAAAGGTTGCTGGCTGGTGGACTCTCTGCTTCGTGGTGCTGCAGCATTCTCTGTGCTCTCCGAATCTCTCATTCTCCAAAATATTTCCTCTTTTATAGGACTTCAGAAACTAATCAAGACCCACTCAAATGGGTGGAGACATGTCGTCCCTTAATCCAGTTTAACAACCACTCTTGGCTAAATCACATCAACCAGGGAGATGATCTCATTACAGTTTCAAATATACAGTATTGAATAGGGATTATTCTATCTTTAAGAAATGGGATTGATATTAAAACATGGCTTTTCTTAGGGGGCATACTTCCTTTCAAACCAGCACAGAAGCTCTAATTAAAAAAATAAAAAATAAGAAAGCTTTACAGATAATTCTGGTAATTCACTAGATTAGGGAATCCTAACAGGGGCTGCATATTCAAGATCTTGTGCTGTGAATAGGCTGTTGAAACAATTTAGAACTTAATTGGTTCTAAAGTAATATAGTTGGGAGAAAATTTACCAAAAAATAACGCCCGTTACCTTTGAGGCTCTGTGTGTAAACCTAACAAACTCCCACACTAGCGACAAGCTGCCACGGGCTGAGCTTTAGAAAACGGCACTTCATTAGGTTTTTGAATCTAAAATTGGCCTGGCCAAATAATGATTCCCTTTGATGTTGACAACTGACTGAAACCATCACGCGGACTACGGGCTCCTCTTTCACCGCTCTGACGTCGCTGAGGCTGTTTTCCCTCTGCTTCAGTCTTTTCAAAGTTAGAAGTAAACTTACCTGGTCTCAGGATCTGCGTCTTCTCCGCCGTGTGTCTGGGCTTTTGATTTGTGTCCATCCTAGTGCAGCTTCGCCATAGGGACAGTCCTTGGCCCCGACAGTTGATTCCTCCTGGGTTGGTCAGTGTCGGCCCCCTGGCGCCTGGGCAGGGCGGGTGCGTGCTGGCCTCCGGGTCGCGGGCCTTCCCCGTGGGCCCTTCCCTCCCCTCCCCCACGGCACCCCGGGGCAGCTGTGCTGCCTGTTGATGTAGGGCCGTTAGGGGGCCAAGGCACCCTCAGGTTGCCTCACCCTCTGTGCCTCTCATGCCCCGTTTTCCCTGTAGCAGGGTGAAGGGGCCCTCATGTAGCCCCCGTGCTTGCTCGTCTCTTCCCAGGGGGACCCCAGTGCGCCGGGCCCCACCTGGGGGCGGCTCCAGCCCTGGCTGTGCCCGCAGCCAGCCCGACGGCATGCACTGCAGCAAGGTGCGGCCAGCGGCGGTGGTAAGAGGTGAGCGCAGGGCTGTGGGGCAGCGATAGGAGCTGTGCACAGCGAGCCTTCTCGTCCGTGGGGTGCTGTCCACCCCCAGGGTCTCACCCGCCCCTCTGGAAAGCCCTGGGCAGAGAGGCCCTTCCCACCATTGCACAGATTGGGGGCTGAACTGGGGCTGTAGAGAGGAGGATGGTTCCTGCAGGGTGGCACGGCAGGAAGAAGCAGAGAGAAGAAATAGCATCAGACTTGACCCCCTCCCCCTTGCTCCCCCTTGGTGGCTGCACGCTTCCACCTGCTGCCATGATTTTGTGGTTAGAATTGGGGTTCCTCTCCCCGCCTATTCAAAGGAAAGTGCATAATTCATTCTCCTTATTAGCTTTGCAGGCTTCATGGTGAACCCTTAAAATTTTGGAGAGTCGCTCCTATGATCCCTTTTTATGGATTTAGTTTTGGCCTCCGTGGCCAGCTTCCTGGGATGGAGACGTGCACAGAGGGACGGAGTTGACCTTTGTACAGAAGTGTGAATTGTGTGACGTCGAGGGACACCAGCTTGCTGAAGCAGGCTTTGCCGGTGGCACTTTGTGGCCTGTTCACTGGTATTTAAAGGTATTCCCCCTGTTGTATATAGTCTATCAGACAGGGTTTTAGAATGATCTGGGCATAATTTATTCTAATTAAAAGGTTTCAGCATCAGCTTCTTCCATGAATCTCCCAGCTGCGCGGGGCTGCGGCACTAGGTCAGCACTGCTTCCGCTTCCTGCCGCAGAGCCTGCCACACGGGCCCTGGAAGGAGGGCGTGGGGTCCATGAGGGTCATTGCAAACCTGCCCTAACGAGGGGCTCCAGGAGGCCACAACCTGGAACGTGCCGGCAGAACCTCAGCCCAGCTAGCCGCAATGCCTGCACACTCGCCACGCCAGCTCCCGTGTTCCTTTCTCATCCACGAAAAGACAGGTTGGGGGGAACAGGAGTGTGGCTTTCACCTGAAACCCCAACCGTGTCTGGAGAACCCCACGGAAGGGGGTTTCCAGTTGCTGTAAAGCACACATTCGCCATTTGTTCCCTCACAAAGCAACACACGTGCCTTCGTGGCCAGTGCATGCCTGGACAGCCAGGGCACACCTGCGATGTCAGGTGGGTCCTGGGACTCCCCTATCTCACCTAGTCAATGGACGTAGGGTGGACAGGTGTGTGGCACAGCCCTGGGAGCACGGCTTCTGCACTGAGCACATACTGTTGCTATCACGGTTGCGTCTCTCAGGAGGCAGGCGCCGTCCAGTGCTTCCGGGTGTGCTGACTTCTCATGCAGCGTGAGGTCTGGGTGGGGTTTGGTTGTGCGGCCACCTCCCGTGCAGGTGTGCTCAGGTGGAGCCCCCGTGCAGGGCAGGAGGAGGCTGAAGCTTCCCGTTCCTCCCGCCGGGCCTGGTGAGGAAGGCCAGGTCCCGCCTGCCAGGCAGCTGCCTTCTTGGGCTTTCCTGTTGAGGGGAGCTGTGGAGTCACTATTCCAGCCTGGTTGGGGTAGTTTTAGGTTCTGTTCCTCGTGAGCTATCTCGGGAGGGGGGCTTGGAGAGCAGGCTCCTTAAGCAAACCACGGCTTCATAGCTTGGCCTCCCCTCGGCTCAGATTGTCTTCTAAAAAAGACATTTGAAGCAGCATTTTAATGTAGCTAACATACGTTCTATACAGATTCTCCTTTTGCACGACTTCTTTCCGATAAAGATTCAGTAGACAGTTTCCCCTCTACTCAGTAGCTCCTTGTGTTTGATTATAGATGTGTATAGTAGGCATTACCAATCCCCCAAATTGTGACATTCAGTCCTTTCTGGCCCCTTGGTTTGGTGGCAGGTCTCTTTCTACAGAAGTCTTTTGCATTGCTTTGCACATAGGGCCCACAGGAGTTGGGGCTCACATACATTTGGATGCTGATTTTTAATTGACAAAGCCGTTGCGCTCCTGTTCACGTCCTTGGGTGTTCATCAGGCACTCACCAGTGCATCTGTCGGACACTAAGTATTCTCCCTGGTCGCAAGTATCCTGAGCCGTCACTGTGGGAGAGAAGACACCCAAGCCCAGGTGTTAGTCTACTAAGTGATATGGGTGAAGAGCAGGAGAGAGCCCAGTGCAGATGGTTTAAGGATCGATGGTCAATCAAGGAAAACTCGAGCAATGCTTAAAGAGCCTGATGGAGTTTTATTCTGTACAAAACAGCAGGAAGAAGTTATTGTAAGCATTGGTCCACTTGCACAAAGGCTCAGAGAGAAGAAAAAGGGAAACCACAGCAGCCAAGAAGCTGCAGTGAAAGTAAAGGTGTTAGCTGAGGTACAGCAATATGAGGAGAAGAGAGGCCAGAAGAAAAATGTGTCGAGAGCTCAAAACTGCAGAAGTAATTTAGCACGTTAGAAGACTTAGTGCCGACGTTTTAAATAGTACAAATTCCAAACAACCATAGAATGTTGCCCAGAAATAAGATTCTACAATTTCCAGGGATCTTAACTCAGGGTTATGTTTGTCGGAGGACTGAGGCAGAATATTGCTGAAAAGAGAAAATAATTGCAAGTGTTGGTTTGAGGGCTTTGTGTGGGTTACCTTGTTTGATCCCCTTGGGGTGAGTATGCTGTTAGCCCCGTCTTACAGATGGGGAGGGGGCCTGCGCCCAGGCTGTCGCTTCTCTCCACTGGAGATTCTCGAGGTGTGCTTCCCAGACTCGCAGGACACACCACCCCATGTTTTAAGAGGCCCTCCCCATGGCCAGGCTCCTGCTAAAGTTTGAGAATGCCTAAAAGGTCCTCAAAGTGGAACCAGGGGACATCGGGCTTCCCCAGACCGCACCCCAGACCCTCCGAGTTGGGGCTGCATGAACAAACTCCCTGGGCAGTTCTGATGCGCAGGAACATTCCAGAAGCCCTGCCCTGTCTCAGCTGCATGGTGGTCTGCCCGTGGCAAAGGTCCGCAGGGTCTCTGCCTTTAAGGCTACTAATCAGTCCAGCGGCCAGACCCCAAGGGATGTTTAGGGAGCCCCCAGACGCAGGGCCTGATGGATTTGAAGGCCTGCGCCGCGCATGGACGTTCCCTCAGACCTTGGAAAATGATCACAGGAGAAACAGCTGCAGATCTGCCTGTGGCTTCGTTTTGCTTGTGCTCAGTTCAAATCCTTTGTTTTTTTAAGTTGCAACTGATAGAATGCCTGGCTCCACCCCCACCTTTTTTTTTTTTTTTAATAATCTTAGCTTTTTGCCCCCAAACTCTGGTTGGGATTTCAGAGTCATGAAAAGCTGATCCTGTGTCAGCAGCGGGAATGGAAAGAAATTGAGCCGCTTTTGGAACCCACACTCGCGTGTGCTGGCCAATAGGCCCTCCCGTTGTCAGGCGCCTTTATTGTATAACATAATAATAATGTGGGGGTCCAGTTTTTCTCTGCTCCCTTGTCCTCACTAAATTAAGACTTTGGCTCCAGAGAACTTTTCCAAGTCTCCCTCTCTAGACATGTAAGTACCCTGGGGGCTTCTGTCTTTAAAGCAGCTGCAAGCAGCTCCTAATTAGATAAATGACTTTGTGGTGGGCACACTACAAAACAGGAGGTGCTGGTTAAATTAAGGGGGGAAGCAAAGAAAAAGCCATTCTGTGAACTGGAATGCCCCACTGCTTTATGACTATTACTGTTGTAAGGCTTTACATTTAAGTACCTGAGGTTTAAAATTAAATGTCTAATATAATTTGGCATTGCTAACATGAGACCTGCATCTGCCCTTAGAGAAAAGCCAGACAGCTCGGCTCAGGGTTTCAAATGGCTGGCTGCTGGCTTGTGAGCAAAGCAGAGGATTGGATCCCCTTTCGACGAAGCACCGCATACTGCTCGGCATAATTTTTTAAATGCAGAAACATATTCATCTTAGGCTTCCACACTGAAAAAGGCTGTTCCCGTAGTACATGAAAAATTAATTTTTTACAGTTTTTTCCCTTACTCTCCTAAGTGTTTGACAGAAGTAATTTTAGCAGCAAGAGAGAATAAAAACTGGTGGCTGTAAATTCCTGTCCTGGAACCTCTTGTGTAGCTTCTTTATGGACCTAGAATTGATCTCCGTGTCAGATCCTGTTGTAGTTTAAACTGTTTATCACCATGATGGCAGCAGGGAGGCTGGGGACACCAACTTATAATCCTGGGTGAAAGAAATTGGTGTTAGCAGTCAATGAGGGGGCAGCTGGGCTTTATTGATAGATTCAGAACAATTATCTCTGCAGCTACTATTGGCTGAGGGTTTTCTTGAGTCTTACTGGAGGCCTGTAACATATATATATATGTATATATCTTCTTGACTAATCATTTTCTCTATAGGTGATTTTCTTTAGACGCATTAGCCAAGAGTTTGCAGCCTATCGGGGAGCGGGGCTTGGGGAGTCATTTGTAGCTGACGGGGTTGTCACATCTCGTTTCCAAGCAGGACCCATTTGTAGCTGCAGCACACCCGTGCCACGGGGCGGGCGCTGCCAGGATGGGAACAGCCAGGCTGGCCCCACCACCCCATCCCCTGCCAGCATCAGCCTCGTCCCCTGGCCCTGTGAGCCACCGCGTCCTGCGCGTGGACCAGCCATTGCTTTCAATTCCTTGGTGTCTCCAGTAGGGCGTGGGGGGGTGCTTCAGCTTACTCCCACCTGCCTCCCCTCAGCCCGGTCAGCAGCATCAGTCCGGCCCCCTCCCCACCCCTCCCCCTGCAGCTGGGAAGTGCATCTGTGCGTACATGTGAGGTGCTGCTTCCTCCTTCCTTCAATTGTTTAGCCTTGTGTCTTCCTGCCAGACTCTAGGATTATTCCACAACAGGTCCTGATGCTAAAGCAACTGAAATTTTCCCTACCTTCTCAATATTTTTTCCCCACTGTGAAATTTTTTTTCGTGGTTGTTTCTGTGATTGGGATTAGAAACACCAGTTAGAGCTTTGGCAGTTTTCTGTTCTGCCCTCCCTTTTGTTTCTCCCTTCCCATAGAGCTGGACCAAAGAAGGTCAGCAACCCAGCCCTTGAGTCTGCAGGTTTTCCGGCAAATACGACTGATTTATGGGTTCTGAGAATATTTGCTGTCAGTTCATAAATTTTGATGTTTGTAATTTCAACACTTTTCTTTGATATTATACTTACAATTTCAGTAACTGACCACCAGGTGGTGGTAGTGTGACACTGCAACCCTCTGACCAGGAAGTTTAATTAGGAGGATGTTACTGAGTGGGGGAGGGGGCGAATGAAAAGCCATTTGTTTGTCGCCTCTATGTCAGCAGCTTCCCGTCTAATGCTCCTTCCCTGAGGAGCGGTGTCCCTATTTGGTAACTGAAGTTCCAAAAGGCTGAGAAATTTGTCTCAGACCACACTCTTAATAATTAGCCAAAATTCAAACCCAGGTCTTTCCGACTCCAAACCTTATCATCTTTCCTCTCTGCTACTATTTTTCTTAAGGGAAAAATGAATGCATGGTATTTTTAATGCATTGTGTTGTAAAGATTCCTAATCTTTTTATAGAAGCTGGCTTTTTAAGGAAATAAAATACAGACCGGCGTTTTCCCTTTCTTTCACTTACCCTGAACTTTTACTTTTGCAATTCCTCCCAAATCTTGGCTGCAATTCAAAAACCATTCCCTGGGGTTTGTCATCAACCTTCAGCTTAGCTCAGTGTTAAAGGGCCCCCGGGCACTCATCTCTCAAAGCCAGGCTCTCCCTGCCCCCGCCCCTGCCCCCTCAGCAGGCTGGTGGGCCTAATTAAAGGATGGCCAGGCTCCTTCCCACTAAGGGCGCCTGCTTCCTCCTCTCTGCAGGTGGTAAAGGAGAAAGCAGAAGCTTCCGCAAGGTGACTAGCCACAGGGTTAAAAGTTGCAGGAGTTTTTCCTCCAATCAGAAAGATATAACTTTATACTTTTGTCTTGTTAGTTCCTTCCTATTAGCTATTTCTAGCAGTAGCTGCTGGCCAGGGGAAATGGGTGGGTAACTGCTGTCTGAAATCTCAGAGCAGGGAGCAGTGGGTTTTATGGCTGAAGGCCTCTAATCCTCGGGATACAGCTGACTGTTGCTGTATTCAAGTCTCTTAGCCCCTCTGGCCCTCAGTATCTTCATCTAGACAGTGGAGATTTTTTCCCCTAGGGGACATTTGGCAGTGTCTGGAGATGTTTTCGATTGTCACAGGCAGAGGAACGGGAGGACGTGTTACTGGCATCTAGAGAGTAGAGTGCAGGGACATTGCTTATTCTCCTACCGTACGTCAGGCAGCTCCCACCCCCCAAAAAGAATTATCTGGTCCAAAATGTCAGTGGTGCTGAAGTGGAGAAATTCCAATCTAGACCACGAGACTTTGATCGTGAGGTCCCTACCACCCATGGTTGTATTCTACCACGGTTAAATGAGACTCCTTCCCCAAGAAAAGAGAAGCATGTTTCTTTTTTTGAGCCAGTTACTGCCTTCCACCCCAGGCAAGACCACAGCTTCTGATGCCGCCACCCGAGGCAGAGTGGGGGGCCACCCCCAGCTTGGCAGCAGCCCTGCTGCAGCTGTCAATAATGGCGTCGCGGCTTTTATGGGGCGCGCACCCCTGGCCAGCACAGGTCCTGCCGTGATCCTTGTTCGAGGTGGTTATGGGAGTGGGGGTGCAACCAGCAGCTCGGCCCTGGCTCCCCAGCAGGCCACCAGCCGAGCTAAGATCCAGGCAGAGCCGGGACCTCCTGGCTCACATGCAGTTCTCCCGGCCCCGTGTCCCGGTGGCCTCCAGGAGCTGCCCCAGGCCACAAGGGCCTCGGTTGTCAAGCTGTCCATCCGCTGCTGGGGTGGGGGCGGCAGAAGGTCACACCTCAAATCTGTGGACAATGCTCGAGTAGAGGCATAATCTTGACATCCTCCAGATTTAGAGGCTGCAGAGTGGGTTGAAATTTAGAGACAAATATCCTGAATTTAGGTTCATAAAACCGATTATACAAATACGGACTTGGGACGCCAAGGCTTGGAGGGAACACCTGGTTGTAGCCTGTCCACGGAAACGCTGGGCGTGGGGGAGGAGCTGACCATGCCCAGGTCTGACCTGGCCGCACAGGGCCTGCCGGGTTCTCTCCTGGGCCGCGTTTTGGGAAGCACCTTGGCAAATTGGGAAACGTCCAGAAGCAAGAGGACCAGGGTCTAGGGAAGGGCCTGAGACCCGTGTCACGAGACAGTGGCTGGCATTGAAGTGACTCACCCCCAGGGCCCTCGGCAGAGGCTCGTTCATGTGGCCGAGAATGTTCCCGGACTGTCCGCAGGTGAGAGAGCCACACTCTTCTCTGGAGGACACGTGGCCAGCACGAGAGCCACTGGCCAAGTCTAGGGGGAACTCCACGAGGGGAGAAGCCTGGGGGTCTCATCCTGGGGCAGCGCTGGGAGCCCGCGTGGCAGCCCTGGACGGGGGCCAGTGGGTGTGTGCACTAGGGCAGCCCTGGGCCCCGCGGCGGGCAGTGGTGGCACGGTGTGCGGGCAGTGAGCCGCAGGACCTCCGCCGTGCTACCAGGCAGCGGTCTTTGGACTTGTGGGATTAAGTAGTTTTGTTTTAAACAAAATGCTCAGCTGCTTCCTGACAGAGCCGAAGAAGGTGTGCTCATCAAAGAGCTGCAGTTCCTGGCAGAAACACTCACGGTGCGCCTTCGGTAGCCCATTGGGCACTTTTTAAAATTAGTCATCATAAGAGTTTAAAACTGAGTTTCCTACCTTCAATGATGCCAACCCACCTCAGAATTGTCAGGTATAATCAGTGCTAACTGAAGACAGGATTTTGTAAAGTGGGTGCCTTTCCCAGTAGTTTTTGATGTTCATTTGTTCCATGCATATTTTTTGAACATGTACTGTGTGCCGCCCACTGCCCTGATCCTGGGAGCGAAACTGAAGTCCCTGGTCTCCCTGATCCATGGGATAGGGGAAGGGGAGGAGGCAGAAAATCAATGAGTAAACAAATTAAAGTGCCCTCTGTCCAGTGGGGAGAAGTCAAGTGAGGGTAAGAGGTGGCTGAGGCCACCATTCGCACTCTGATGTCAAGTCTCAAAGGGATGTGCAAGCTCAGCATCTCACCTGCGACCACAGCAGTTTACCTGCCCTCTCCAGTCAGGTGCACAGGTGCTCAGGGGTGTGTCTGGAAATGGCCGGGGGGTGGACACGGTGATGGGGCCTGAATGCTGGCCAGAGCTCCTGTGCCCAGAGCCGCAGGTGGCTCCAGGAGGGGTGGAGGGCCAGAGGCAGCCATCAGCAATGAGAAAAGGCACCCTGAGCAGGCTGGGGCTCCTGCCGGCCCTGAGGCAGAAGAGCAATGGGACGTTTGCATCTGCTTCTTGTGTAGGCAGACGGAGCAGAGGTGGGCTGGGGGTTGGAGTCCGGCCCCGAGGCAGAAGAGCGATGGGACGTTTGCATCTGCTTCTTGTGTGGGCAGACGGAGCAGAGGTGGGCTGGGGGTTGGAGTCCGGCCCCACGATGCCCCCTCTCCCCAGGAAGGCGAGAAGTCTTCAGTAGAGTATTTGCTGAAACTTGTATTTCTTCCTCTAAGCCCATAGTTCAGTGTGTGCTGCATTTCCTCAGCATGCAGAGCCGTCAGTGCAATGAAGTAACCATCGGCTGAATTCAAACTAGAACATGTTTAGTGCCCAGGAAGAGTGGCAGAGAAAAACCTGGCAAGCTTCAAACTTGCCACTCCCTGGGAGATTAGGGAAGCTGCTGGGTGTTCTGAGCGGACCCATTTTGAGGTCGGGTTTCCAGGGTTTCCGTGGGAAGGAGCAAGGGCTCCCTAGGGGGAAGGAGCAGGTCCTGGGCCCCACCCGTGGAAGCTCCCTGGAGGCTGGAGGCCCCTTCTCATCAGCCTTGCCCAGATTTTAGTAAGGTTTTTCTTTTCACTTAGCCGCACCCCCATGCCACAGTGTGTTAGTAAAATGCAATCTTAAAACTTATTAAAATACAGAAATCTAAATCTTTACAAATTTATTTTGAGTTTTATTATTTTCTGGTCTCTGCATTTCCACTTGCAAATATTCAACTTCAGGGTAATTATTTTTTTTTTATAGATAGAAAGCGTCTTTACTACCCAGCACCGAATTACAAACAGATACTGTGGAATGCAAAGATTTGTTAAATGTATATGCTGTTTCTCCAACTGGAAACAAAAACTTGGTGATCTTTCATAGTTAAAATATTAAAACATTGGGCTTTATGATATTATATGCTTTTGTGCAAAACAGAGGACTTTTTCTCATGGACGTACACCACTCTGGGCCAGGAACATACTCACCTACTGGATTTATGTGGTTTACTCAGGTCCTCAACCCAGGACTCGAGTAGTTAAGAAACTTCAACCATGCCATTTCCTTGGTGATTTCGTCCACTGTTATGGTAAAAATTGGTCAGATCTTTGCCAACCCACCCCTTACTTCTGTTGTAGAATTTCGTAATACATGAGAAAGGAAGGACCTAAAACTCTTGAGGGACCAAGAAGAAAGCAGTGAAATGAGGGTTGATGAAAAGTGGTTATAACTGAAGACCTGCCATTGTGGGAAAGTTAGAAGGAGAGAGAGAGACAGGGATGGAGGGATGGACAGATGGATGGACAGAGTTAGAAGTAGGCAGAGAGAGAGGGATAGGTGGTTGGGTGGGTGGATGGATGGAGGGGTGCGTGGGTGGATAGAGTGGGTAGGTGGGTGGGCGGATGGATGGATGGAGGGGTGCGTGGGTGGATAGAGTGGGTAGGTGGGTGGGTGGATGGATGGAGGGGTGAGCGGGTGGATAGAGTGGGTAGGTGGGTGGGCGGATGGATGGAGGGGTGCGTGGGTGGATAGAGTGGGTAGGTGGGTGGGCGGATGGATGGAGGGGTGAGCGGGTGGATAGAGTGGGTAGGTGGGTGGGCGGATGGATGGAGGGGTGCGTGGGTGGATAGAGTGGGTAGGTGGGTGGGCGGATGGATGGATGGAGGGGTGCGTGGGTGGATAGAGTGGGTAGGTGGGTGGGCGGATGGATGGATGGAGGGGTGCGTGGGTGGATAGAGTGGGTAGGTGGGTGGGCGGATGGATGGATGGAGGGGTGCGTGGGTGGATAGAGTGGGTGGTGGGTGGGTGGGTGGATGGATGGAGGGGTGCGTGGGTGGATAGAGTGGGTAGGTGGGTGGGCGGATGGATGGATGGAGGGGTGCGTGGGTGGATAGAGTGGGTGGTGGGTGGGTGGGTGGATGGATGGAGGGGTGCGTGGGTGGATAGAGTGGGTAGGTGGGTGGGCGGATGGATGGATGGAGGGGTGCGTGGGTAGGTGGGTGGGCGGATGGATGGATGGAGGGGTGCGTGGGTAGGTGGGTGGGCGGATGGATGGATGGAGGGGTGCGTGGGTGGATAGAGTGGGTAGGTGGGTGGGCGGATGGATGGATGGAGGGGTGCGTGGGTAGGTGGGTGGGCGGATGGATGGATGGAGGGGTGCGTGGGTGGATAGAGTGGGTAGGTGGGTGGGTGGATGGATGGAGGGGTGAGTGGGTGGATAGAGTGGGTAGGTGGGTGGGCGGATGGATGGATGGAGGGGTGCTTGGGTAGGTGGGTGGGTGGATGGATGGATGGAGGGGTGCTTGGGTAGGTGGGTGGGTGGATGGATGGATGGAGGGGTGCGTGGGTGGATGGGTGGGTAGGTGGGTGGGTGGATGGATGGATGGAGGGGTGCGTGGGTAGGTGGGTGGGTGGATGGATGGATGGAGGGGTGCGTGGGTGGATGGGTGGGTAGGTGGGTGGGTGGATGGATGGATGGAGGGGTGCGTGGGTGGATAGAGTGGGTAGGTGGGTGGGTGGATGGATGGATGGAGGGGTGAGCGGGTGGATAGAGTGGGTAGGTGGGTGGGTGGATGGATACATAGATGAGTGGAAGGATAGGTGGAATGCAAAACAAATATTACTTTCATTTTGTATTCTTAAATTTCTTCCAATGAATACGTCTTTTCTTACATCTTTACTTTCTTATCTGACAGATAAGATTATTAACAGAAAGTGATATTAATATTAATTATACAATGATACTAAAAATTTTATATCATGAAGAAACAGATGGCTATTTTAAATGACTTAAATTTTTGCTCTTTTACATGAAGTAACATTTTAAACATATTTAGTTATAAATGCTATTTTAATTGCTACACTATTTCTGCAGTGGGATTTTTAAAATCTTATTACATTTGAGGGGAAATTATTCTATGTATATTTCAGAGTCTCATAAAATGCGTACTTACTCCCAGCAAAGCAACTGCAATTACAAGGAGAAAACAGTATTTGGGGGCTTAGTGTTGCTGACATGAGTGTGGCATGCCAGCCCCACACCTCATCGTCTCACCTGGTCACAGTTCACCTGGCGTGCCATATACTAGTTGTCTGGCAGGGGCCACTGCAGTTTTGATAGCATTTCAAAACAAATGGTCCCCAGTGGACTCCAAAATTATCACTAAGAGAAGCATGCTACCGTAGTCATATTTTTTCCTGTATAATATAATTAGATAACAGAAGGATTTTTTGTACTTCAGATTTTTAAGCTTCATTTTCCAAGCTAAGAGGCTCCACTTTAAGCCAGCTGGTTACTTTCTGTTCATTTTTTCTCGACACTTCACCTTAATGCAGAAAGCGTCATCAGCGTCTGCTCCCCGCAATCCATCCTTGTTGTTTTCATTTAGTGTCACAATGTCAAGAAAAGCCTGTGTCTGGAAGCGCCGCTTCGGCTGTGCGCACGGGTGCCGTGATGGCAGCGCGGGGGGGGCGGGAGGGGCAGGGGTCTCGTCAGCCCCCCTTGGGCAAGGGCAGCGGCAGCACCCCTGGATGGGCGGGCCCTGGAGAAGACAGGTCAGGCCGGGGCCTCCGGCTGGGGCGCCCCCTCTGGGCATGTCACCCTTGCGCACCGTCTGTTTAAAATTTCGTTTCTGAGAAAGTGCAGGTAGGGATGCCGTTCTGAGAGCCTTACGCGTCAGTGGGTACGACACGTGCCCGCTTAGAGCCAGGGGCGTGGCTGTCATTTGTCTCTGTTGGATTTTTGCAGTAATATCTTTGAACTTTTCCTTAATTATAAAGCATTACATTTTACAAAAATTAAAAATGCAGGGCAGGCCACAGTGGCTCAGCAGGCAGAGTCCTCACCTGCCATGCTGGAGACCCAGGTTTAATTCCCAGTGCCTGCCCATGTAAAAGAAATTAAAAAAAAAAAAATGCAGAGAAGCTTTTTGCTTTAAAAGAAAAACTCATTTCTACACTCAGCTGTTAGTTTTGGGCGCTATGCCCTTATAGCTCAGAGAGAGGAATGTGTGTGTGTTGGTAAAGATTGGATTATATCATAACTGGCTTTTTCTGCTTTACAATTTTTCTGCTATTACAGTTTTCCATATCATTAAATATTATTTCCATGTAACTTATTTAAAAGAAAGTGACTGAAAATATGTTGTTTCCACTCATTCTAAAAACAAAGAAACAACCGAAGTGCCCAGCAGTAGGGGATCAGTTGAACTAATTATGGTAAGAGAGGACACCACTGCCTGAATAGGTGAGCGCAAACCGGGGGACTTGCAGCCACGGAAGTGTATTGTCTTAGAGTTCTGGAGGCCAAAACTCTGAAAGCATGGTGTCAGCAGGCTGTGCCCCCCCGAAACCCATGCGGCTGAACCTTCCTGTCCTCCCCTAGCTCCACTGGTTTGCCGGCCACCTCAGGCTTCCCAGGCGTGCGGTGGCAGCAGTTCCACCTGTGGCTTCTTGCCTCACGTGCTGCCAGCGTCCACATGTCCCTCTGCTCCTAAGATACTGCCCTGCCCCACTGCTCCGCCTGCAGTGACCTTTCCAAAGGAGGTTCTGGGGCTGAGGACTTCACCGTGTCTTGTCAACTTTTGAACGTGGCTTTGCATGTAGGGACTTGGAAAGATGTCCCTGTGTGATGCTGCATCGCCACCGTCCTCCAGGATGGCACTGTCCGCCCTGCCATGGGGCCCCAGGCCGGCCATGTGTGCTGCCCCATGGGCCTGTGCCGGGAACCCCTCCTGATCGGGGTAGCCTTGCTGTCTACCTGCCCACCTGCGGGGCCATTTAAACTTGTCCCCCAGCCCACCTTCCCTGCTTTGCTTTCTCCACAGCACTGACACCTTCTGACAGCCTTGGGGCCTACTGATGTTATTAACAGTCCTGGGCCCCCCTGGGAGTCAAGCCTCTGGAGACCCCATCTTTGCTGCTTGTGCACAGTGCCTGCCTGTTTGGGTGCCCAGGTCACACCTGCAGGGTGTGGACGGCTGGCGCACCTGGGCTCCAGACTCTGAATGCATGTCAGCACCACTCGCGAAGGGCGCCACCCCGAGACGGGAAGGACAGGAGTGATGGGCCAGGGCCCTGGGGGTCAGCATTGGGGGTCCGGGCTGGGCACATCGGAGCCAAGCTGTCAGCTGGCTAGGGCCACGCTGCCCAAACCGTGTACGTGTGTGTACATGCGTGTGCAGACAAAAAACAAGAGAATTAAAGTGGTGGGGGGGGTGCCATTATGGAAGATTTTTACTGCTTTCCTCTTTTTCTGTTTTTGGCTTTGAATGTGTATTACTCACCTAAAACTGTTGAAAAGGTCATCTTCAAATGTGAATTCTACAGTTAGAAGGGACACAAATTAGGAGGTGAACAGTTGAGACTTAGGCAGTGGGAAAACGGAGTTTGAAATTTCAGTGTGTCAAAAAGGAGGGGGCATTGTCAGCAGGTCGCCCTCGACGGGTGACGAGAGGACGAGGATCAGAGCAGGGCAGAGGCTGGCATCGGAAGCTGGAGGTGGGGGGGCAGGATAGGCCGGAGCTGGACATGTGTGTTCCTGAGCAGCCGAGACCGCCAGGCACATGCCCCTGCCGCAGAACCCCCGTCGGTCCTCTCGGGGTGGCGGGACAGGTCTCGGGCAGGACAGTGGGGTTCAGTGATTAGAGAAGCCTGTTGAGCCGCGGGGAGGTGTCACCTCTGCCTGGGTGCCTCGAGGCAGAGTTGTCCAGAAGTGACCTTTCCCAGAGCTAGTATGAAGGTAGCATGCCAATACCAGGTCTCTTGAAACTTTGCGAAACAGAGTCCTCTGGGGACTGAAGAGGAGATGGAATGGATTAGTGACAAGGGCTTTGCTACAGAAACCCCAACGAGAGTCAGCAGAGGTTCAGGAAGACGCAGTTCGATCGAGGAGCTGGGCAGACCCCGTGTGTTGCCCACAGAGGCCGCCCCACCTACTGGGAATTGGATGGACAAACGGGCACTGTCCACGGTAGGATGTACGCACCCTAGACTTTAGTGAGGTCGACCACATTATGATATTTGGTGGTCGCTGAGTGCCTGGGCAGACGGCAGGTCCCACTCTGCACCTCCCTCATGCCGGGTTCGGCTTGGGCGTGGACATTTGTTTTGGGGAAGAAGCTGAGCTGCAGGCAGGTGGACCAGCAGGCCCTGTCCCACATCTCACTTTCTTCCCTGGAAACACGAGTTACACTTGAATTTGTATGAACGGTAGGTTTAACACCTCCCAAGAGGCCAGCGCATACTGTTCCAAAGGAGCGAGGAAGTATGCTGTGACGCCCCGACGGGGCCTCGCCTCAGCCTGGCCTTGTGCAGGTTGCCTCGGCCTGGCCCTCTGCACGTCGCCTCGGCCTGGCCCTCTGCACGTCGCCTCGGCCTGCCCCTCTGCACAACGCCTCCGCCTGGCCCTCTGCACGTCGCCTCGGCCTGGCCCTCTGCTTGTCGCCTGCGCCTGGCCCTCTGCACGTCGCCTCGGCCTGGCCCTCTGCTTGTCGCCTGCGCCTGGCCCTCTGCACGTCGCCTCGGCCTGGCCCTCTGCTTGTCGCCTCCGCCTGGCCATCTGCACGTCGCCTCCGCCTGGCCATCTGCACGTCGCCTCGGCCTGGCCCTCTGCACGTCGCCTCGGCCTGGCCCTCTGCACGTCGCCTCCGCCTGGCCCTCTGCACGTCGCCTCCGCCTGGCCCTCTGCATGTCAGCTGCTTTATTCTTTCTCTTCAGCTGAGCAGAGCCCGGTGCAGACCCGCCGCGTGGCGCGTGCCGAGAATGGCTTTCCCACCCGTCTCGTGTCCGGGCCTAGGACTGTGCTCCCGTCCTTAGCTCCGGCCTGAGGAACGCGAAGAGATGTGGTCCATGGTCCGCCGCCCCGAAGCTCAGGGTTTGCTGGGGAAGGCGGGCTGCCGTGGCCCGTGAAACAGGATCCAGAGCCCCAGGATGCGAGAATGCAGTCGAGGGTCGCAGAGGCAGGTTCCCCTATCTCTCCCGCGCCTGCAGCCAGGCCAGGCTCAGAAGCTGGGAGGCAGGTACGTGGGGATGTCCAGCCTGGGTGTTCACCTGGAACGAGGCACTCCCCTCCACCTCCCACCAGCAAGGGCCATAAGCTGCCTCACTCCAGAGGCCCCCGGTGAGCAGGAGATGGATGGACAGCGGGGCCTGGCATCCCAGGTGTGTGGACAGGAGTGCGTGGCCAGAGAGCGTAATCCAGAGACAGTTAGGGGTTCCTGGGGGTGAGAGGAAGAGAGGAAGGCTGCTGTGCTCCGGAGGCTGGCACTGTGGCTGACTGTGTTCCCCAGGGCAGGGGGGAGGGTGGTCGTGGCGGGGCACAGCAGGTAGCTGCCCTTTTAGTCCCCTCCCCCAGCAGATAAAAGGCACCTGCAGGGAAGAAGGATGCACTGCTCTGTGATGAAGAGTAGGAAGCAGCTTCCACCTCCCAGGGTGCCGGGGCCACCGCACCCCTCACAGACCCCACACAGACCACCGCACCCCTCACGGGCCCCACACTGAGACCACCGCACCCCTCACGGACCCCACACTGAGACCACCGCACCCCTCACGGGCCCCACACTGAGACCACCGCACCCCTCACGGGCCCCACACTGAGACCACCGCACCCCTCACGGACCCCACACTGAGACCACCACACCCCTCACGGACCCCACACTGAGACCACCGCACCCCTCACGGGCCCCACACTGAGACCACCGCACCCCTCACGGACCCCACGCTGAGACCACCGCACCCCTCACGGGCCCCACACTGAGACCACCGCACCCCTCACGGACCCCACACTGAGACCACCGCACCCCTCACGGGCCCCACACTGAGACCACCGCACCCCTCACGGACCCCGCTGGGAGATTGCTTAACGAAGAGGAGTTGTGAATTGTTGTGTTTCGAAATGCATTTTTACCTTTCATCCTATTTTAAAGCCGGCATCCTCCACGATCAGCCACAGCGTCTGGTTGAGCTGTATTGACCAAATTCTAGACATGGTGAGATGCTTTAAAACTCAAATCAGATTCAGTTCAGGATCTCAAAACACTTTTAAAAGTTTTTTTTTTTTTTTTTCTCCTTTCTTACCTTTTTTTTCTCTCTCTCTCTCTTTTTTTTCCCCTGGCCAGGGCAAAATCCAAATTCCAAGAGTAAAGTAGAAGTAACACGATGAAACTGTTAGGATGTGAATGAAGTCTGCCTTTTGTTTTTTCAGAAGAGTGTTGTAGAATTAGTAGTGAATTATTAATTACTTTTAATCAGAAATAAATTTAATCCTACTTTATAAGCACCTTTGTCAGTCCTAGAGATTGCACTCTGAATGATTGCTTAATTTTGTGGAAAAAGAAAACAAAATGAGAGACCCATTGGCTAGTGTTCTCAAACTGTTGAAGAAGTCTGTAATTCTTCAAAAAACCCGTCAGAATTGAAATGATTTCAGAGCTGTAGTTTTATATGAACCAATTTTATTGATGGCATCTTCATCCTTGGGATTAGTGTTGAGCAGACACCCCAGGCCTAGCATTTGACAGATTTTCAGACAAATTAAAATTCTGTCATGTTACAAACTTCTCCAGCGTTTTCCCCGCTCAGGAGTGTGTATTGACAGTGTGGGGGTGGGGGTGGGGTGTCTCATGAGATTCAGGGGTATAGAACACAGAAATTTTGAGCAGTTTTTTGGGGGGCTTTTCCATTTTTTATAATTCCTTTGTTTGCCTAGCATTTGATAGTCATAACTATTCGATTTCCTTTAAGCGGCATTTTTGGAAATGACAAGCGTGGGATTCGGATTGGGGCAAACATATATTGATAACTACTCTGGGAGATGGACTGTTGTAGTTTGCTAGCTGCCGGAATGCAAAATACTGGAAACAGAATGGCTTTTAAAAAGGGGAATTTAATAAGTTGCTAGTTTACAGTTCTAAGACTGAGAAAATGCCTCAAGTAAAGCAAGTCTATAGAAATGTCCAATCTAAGGCATCCAGGGACAGGTGCCTTGGTTCAAGAAGGCTGATGAAGTTCAGGGTTTCTCTCTCAAGTGAGATGGCACATGGTGAACACAGTCAGGGCTTCTCTCTTGTCTGGAAGAGCACATGGCAAACACGGCGTCATCTGCTAGCTTTTTCTCCTGGCTTCCTGTTTCATGAAGCTCCCTGGGAGGCATTTCCTTCTTCATCTCCAAAGGTTTCTGGCTGGTGGACTCTGCTTCATGGTGCTGTAACATTCTCTGCTCTCTCCAAAATCTCTCTCATTCTCCAAAATGTTTCCTCTTTTATGGGACTTCAGCAAACCAACTAAGACCCGCCCAATCCATTTCAACAACCACTCTTGATCACTCAAGATCACATCAAGTTGTGACTCCCTAAGTTGCATCTCCAGGGAGATGATCTAATTACAGTTTCAAACATACAATACTGAATAGGGATTAGAAGAAACTGTTGCCTTTACAAAATGGGATTAGGATTAAAACATGGCTTTTCTAGGGTGCATACATCATTTCAAACCAGCACATGAACACTAACTGGATTATCCGAGGCAAAACACAATGAAAGACACGGTGGCTAGGTTGGGCGAGTGCCCTTAAGTGCAGCCGTTGTTGCCACGGGAATCACATTTTATGTCAGAACAAGATAAACCATTTCCTTGTAACCCTCGACAGTCTTGTATCCTGGGCATTTGGTGCATCACACTATGCCAGCCTCCGAACCTGTCATGCGCCTGGCAGTTCTTATGCCATCGGAACCTCATTCCTTTGAAAGAAGGAGAAATCTTAAACTACAATTATTTCTTGGAAACAGAATTGACCACTGAGACCTACTCTTGTGCTCTGGTACATTTTGTATTTCTTCAGACTGCCTTAAAGTTTGTAGAATGTCCTGTCAGTCTCCCTGCTATGTATTTCTGGTAAATTACTGTAAATACAGAGTTTTAATAGGAGAGTCAAAAATCAAAGGCCATCACCCTCTTATCTTTATTAGTGCCCCACCAAATTTTCTCCAGTATTCAGTGCACGTATGATCTGATAATGCACGTGATCTTATAATGCATTTATAATCTTATAATGTACTTGTGATCAGTGTTTCACCTTCTCTGTTCAAATGAACGGGTTTGTAGCAGCCGCCACCTGTCACTAGTTTACAGACACGAATGGGTAGATAATAGCTAGTTCTCAGGGAAAGGCAGTTAGAGGTTAACTCCAGCCTTGGAATCTCCATAAAATATGTACTGCACTCATTAGTCATTAGCAGCATGTTACAAAATTGTCAAACAGCAGGAGAGAGGAATATTCTCTTTGCAGTAGCTGTTAAAAGAGTCATCTCTAGCTTTTAAAAAAAATTTCATAGGACAAGTCCATAAATTTTAGATGTAGGATTTTTCTTTATATTTTTTTACCAAAAATGTTTATTTTGTTAAAAGGCTACCGCAAGTACAAAATAGGTACCCAAGCAGTTCATGGGGCAGCCTTGGGCAAACATACTTTCAGTGTCTCTGCGAGTTCCTGTCAGTCCGTAGTAATACAGAATTACCATGGGATTAGTCTGTCGGCATGTTTTTGAGCTGTTAGTTTTCTTTCTCTTTTGTCCACTGCCCTTTCCCTGGGGCCCAGAACTGTGCCTCATACAAGGACACTTGGTAGTTGCTTGTTGAATGAGTAACTATGTGACATCCGCACACGCACACACGCACACACACACACACAGGCATGCCCTGAAGGTCACGGGGTCCCGTGTCTCTAAATGACTTGCTTCACTGTCCAAGTGGGCTGCATGCTCGCTGACTTGTCGTCCTTCAGCTCCAGCCCCTGGACTTTGTGTTCAAGGTCACTGTGGATAAATGATCCATGGGCCGACCTTCCCAGACTTCCTCCCGGGCTGAGAGGTCCAAGGACCAAAAGAGCATCCAGGAGGCCAGTGACCAGGTGCTCGTTAGGGCCCAGGTGTGCGAAAGGAGCGGCGTTTCCTGTGACTCGGGGGCACCGATACGGATACTAGCACTCGTCTCACTGACCCTGTCGGGCCACCCACGACCAGTAGTGGCTGGGGGACCACAGGGAACCTGTTTCATAACCACACCTGCCCCATGGCTTAGGAGAGAGCACTAAAATTACATGGAACAGAAGCTTTGAGCCTGGTTTTAAATGTTCACAAAGCATTGTTTCCATGAGAGCAGACAGAAAAGAGGGGGGGGTGGGTTGCAAATTAGCATTTGATTCCATCCAAAAAATACCCTGGTGTTTTCCACTGCTGCCTTCAGATATAGAAGGTTACATGAGCTGCCCCAGGGAAATCTAGATTTTTTTGAGAGAAGATGTGATCTATCATCATAATAGGTTGATAATTTATTCTACAAAAGCCTGAAAACAGTAATATTTAATACAGATTTTTCAGCTGGTATTCAAATAATAATTAAATCTCTTAGGTCTTAATCAGTTGTAGGGTATACTGGCCTTTTTTCTCCAACTTTTAAAGACTTTGCTTAAATGGATTTCCTCTGTGTGTGTATCTGCATACATGTGTATCTGCGTGGGTGTCTGGGTGTGTATCTGTGCACATGTGTCTCCCTGGATGTGTGTCTGCGTGTGTATCTGCATGTCTCTGTGCGTGTGTGCCTGGGTGTGTGTCTGGGTGTGTTGCCGTGATAATGGCATGCATCCTGCTGGGCAGTAGGGACCCATTAAGAAGTTAAAAATGAGGGGGACATGACTAAATAAGGAAAACATCTGTGGAGTCAAATCACAGCATTAAAAAGAAAGTTCTGCTAAGGAAAGGCGCGCAGGGTCAGGTGGAGCTGAGAGAGGGGCAGCCTCCCCCGTGTGCAGGCTGGAGGGCTTCACACTGACCACAGGTCCTGCTGCCCCGTGTCTGCAGGAGTTGATATCTGTAGTTTGTCCAACTTTGTGATCTGTTTAAAAATACATTTTCCTCCACCCTTTATGCTATCAAAATTTTTTCCTCTTAAACGATCTTTTGGTGTTAGTAATGTATGTTTCCTCTTATGGTTGATTACCAATAGTACTTAGTTTAAACTAGGCTGAAGGCCATTTCAGATAAAATTGGTTGCCTTTTATAACTGTGTTGGCAGGTTTTCAGGATCACAGGAAGCCGAACGTGTGCCTCCGCCCTCGGTCCTCACCTCCACCCCTACCTAGAGTCTGCCCTCTGTGCCTTTTTTAAATGAGCGTATCATCTTATCATAAGGTGTAGATGCAGAGATGCACAATTTGAAGAAAACAATGCAGGTACCAGGTCCTGACCACCCGTTCCAAAGCCTCCCCTGACCGTCGCCTTTCCCCTCCCTAGAGCTCACCACCTCCTCCTTTATGTGTTTCTCATCTCTGGCTCCCCATGGGTTGGCCATATATGGGTGTCGTTGAGTAATACGTTAGGATAAAACATGCTGTCAGTGGGTGTGCCTGTGCTCAGCTTCACTGGGCCAGGAGAGACTGTTTCCCCAGAAGAGCAAACCCACCCAGAGTGGAGGAGAGGCCCCCTGGCCCATGTCCTTGCCAGACCTGAAATCTTTCAACTTCGTAGTTTCTGCCAAGCGAATGGGAATGAAATTCCGGCTCACTTTGATTTGCATTTTCCTGATTACTCATGATCTTGCATATCTTGCTTATCTCATCTTTAGCGATTCTTTTTTCTTCTTGTACCAGTTACTGAAAGAGTTGTGATAAAATCTCTAATTTTGGTAGGTTTGTTAATTTTTCTGTATTTTGCTTTATGTGTTTTCAGGGTGTATTATCAGGTGTGTAAGAGTTTAGAATTGTTTTATCTTCCTTGAGTTAAATATCCCTTCTTTGCCTCTAAAAATGCCTGTGCCTTTCAGTCTAGTTTGTCTCTTATTAATATAGTGATCAATCTTTGATCTAGACAGAAAAAGGACAATTTGCCTTTCCTGTTTTCTTTTTTTGGGGAGTGAGGGCACATTTTTGTTTCATTTAATTCAGTGACATTATTTAACAAGGTTCTTTTTGTTTGTTTGTTGTTTTGAACAGTTTTATTCATACACCATACAGTCCATCCAAAGTGTACAATCAATGGCTTTTGGTATTATCAGTACCCCATTATTGACTCTTAACTTTGGTATACTGCCTTTGTTATAGGTGATGTAAGAATATTACAACATTACTGTTAATTATTGTCCTTCATTTACATTAATTGTGCTTTTCTCATATGCTACCTATATTGGTTTCATAGTGCTGCTGGAAATGCAATATGCCAGAAATGGGGTTTTTTTTCCCCCACATGGGCAGGCACTGGGAATCGAACCTGGGTTTCCGTCATGGCTGGTGAGAACTCTGCCTGCTGAGCCACCGTGGCCTACCCTGTGTTGGTTTCTAAGAAAAGAATTGATTAAGTTACAAGTTTAAGTTTCAAGGCCATAAAAATGTCCATCCTGAGGCATCCAGAGAAACCTACCTTGTCTCAAGAAAGGCGGACGGGCCCAGAGCACTGTCAGCTGGGGAGGCACGCGGCTGGCTTCTGCTGGTCCTTTGGATTCTCGTGTTCAGAAGCTTCCCTGGGAACATCTTCTTTTTACATCTCCAGACGCCTCCCTCTGTGTTGGCTCTGAAGCTTTTTCCAGAATGTTTCCCTCATAAAAGACCCCAGAATGATACTCACCTTGAATGGGTAGAGACGTCTCTATGGAAACTACCTAATCAAAAGGTCCCACCCAACAGTATTGAGTCAGGATTAAAGAGCATGGCTCTTCTGGGGTACCCAGCAGTTTCAAGCCAACACACGACCCTAATATTAGCACCTTGTTGTAGTGATATGTGTTTGTTCTAGTTCATGTGAGAACTTTCGTGTTTGTACAATTAACCACAGTCGTCTTCCACAACAGGTTTCTCTGTACTGTGCACTCCTATGTTTTGTCCTCTAGCTTTCCTTCTAGTGATCACCATGGCCCTAGACTTCTTTCAGTCATGCTCACACTCAGCTACGTTAATTACAGTTACAGGATTGAGCTGCCATCACCGCTCCATTTCTTTAGGACAGGAACTTTGTTTTATTTAATTCTGTATTTGCAGCACTTAGAAGAGAGGCTGGCACAGGCGAGCAGGCAGTCTGCCTATCCATCCTTCCATCCATCCCGCACCACACTGAGCACATGGTAGAAAGACTGCACTTGGATTGGTGTGGTGTGTGAGATGAAGAGAGGATTCAAGAATTTCCTGGGGATGTTGACTCATACAGCTGGAGGGACGAAGCTACCATTCCCCGAGGCAGGACAAAGATGGTGGTAAAGGCCGATCAAGAGCAAGTGTTCAGGAGCTTTACAGATGAGGAAACTGAAGTTAAAAGCGATGAAGTAGCTTACTGGTAGCTAGGCTGGGATTGTGAACTACCTTTCTGATTCTACAGCTGTGCTTGTGGTTCCCCCCCTGTGGGTCCCCTCTACCCCCCATCTGCTCCCTTTGGTGGTCCTAGGGCTTGGCCGTCCTGAGGACCATGGGTTTCGGTGATGGAAAGGGGGACGTGGGTGAAATGCAGATCAAGCAGCAGTCACTGGGCTTTAGAATACGACGGTCTGGATGCCTCACTCATTGTTGGCGGGAGAAGCACAGCCCTTCCAGGAAGCCTTTGACAACACATCCCACAAATGATCATTCTCTTGGCCCCACAATCAAACTATCCTGAAGTAATCATCCTAAATAGTGAAAATGTTCTGTATAAAGATGAGGATGTGTCATGGTCAGGAATTTGAAATTCATCTAAGCAATAGGAAAATCAGGCAAACTATGGCATGTTTCTTTATATTGGGTTTTTTCCTAAAGCTAGGGGCACCATCCCTGCTTTTTCTAACCACATGATGTCAGTAGATTGAGAATAGGAACGGGCCACGAGGAAGCAACATTGTTTTGATGTATTTCTGTACCTTGGACTAAATGAAATCCCTGTGCCACATTCAGGACCCTGGACAGAGTCCCTCGCTGGGCTCTGGGCATGGGCCTGGGAAAACCAGCCTTTCCTTCGCCTTGCGCAGGCTCTGAATCATTTGGCTCCATGTGGCTTTGAATCGAAACCACAAAGTTTCTAACAAAGGAAAATGTATGTTATCAAAAGGGGATCATACATTTAATTAACTCCTTTATTTAATCGAGTTTTCCACTCTGCATGCTCAAACTTTCTCCAACCTGGTCGCACAGTGGAGCATTCCATGGGAAACAGGCGATCTGTGTAACTTAGCAGCTGTGACCTGGAGAAGTGGTTGTAGCTGATCATGTGAGACGAGATGAGGCTGGCAAGAAATGGGAATCTCTTGAACTGATTTTGTTTCTACCTAACAGTGCTGCCCAGAGAGCAACTTTCTGTTGTTCAGAATACACTACATTGATTTAAATTTTTGCAGCTTGCATCCAGCTAAAAAATCAACTAAATAGCTAATTGTGTTTCTTTTTTTTCTATTTTTTTAAACATAACAACATACAAACACGAACATTCTTAACATGAACATTCCATTCTTGATATATAATCAGTGACTCACAATATCATCACATAGTTGTATATTCATCAACTTGATCATTTCTTAGAATATTTCCATCACTCCAGAAAAAGAAATAAAAAGAAAAAACTCGTACATACCATACCCTTTACCCCTCCCTCTCATTGACCACTAATGTTTCCATCTACGCAGTGTGTTTTAATGTTTGTTCCCCCTATTTTTTTTTCTGTACCCCTTACCACTCCCATTCATTGATCACTCGTATTTCAGTCTACTCAATTTATTTTAACATTTGTTCCCCCTATTATTTATTTATTTTTAAACCATGTGTTTTGCTCATCTGTCCATACTGTAGATAAAAGGAGCATCAGACACAAGATTTTGACAATCACACAGTCACATTGCGAAAGCCATATCATTATACATTCATCTTCAAGAAACATGGCTACTGGAACACAGCTCTACAGTTTCAGGCACTTCCCTCTGACCTCTCTAATAACCTTAAACTAAAAAGGGGATATCTATATAATGCATAAGAATAGCATCAAGGATGACCTCTCAACTCTGTTCGAAATCTCTCAACCATTGACACTTTATTTCACCTCATTTCTCTCTTCCCCCTTTTGGTCAAGAAGGTTTCTCAATCCCTTGATGCTGAATCCTAGCTCATTCTAGGATTTCTTTCCCATGTTGCCGGGAAGGTTTACAAACCTGGGAGTCATGTCCCATGTAGAGAGGGGGAGGGCAGTGAGTTTGCCTGTCATATTGGCTAAGATAGAGATAGGCCACATCTGAGCAACAAATGAGGCTCTCTGGGGGTGACTCTTAGTCACTAACTTTAAGTAGACTTAGTCTATCCTTTGTGGGCATAGTTTCATATAAACAAATCCCAAAGATTGAGGGCTTGGCCACTGCTTGCTAGAATATCAGGAATTCTCCAAATGGGAAATTGAATTTTCCCCCTTTCTTGCCATTCCCCCAAGGGGACTTTGCAAATACTTCTTTGTTCACTCTTCAAATCACTCTGGGATTTATTGAGGCATCACACTGGATAAACCTACAAAACCTCATGCCCTACTCAAGGTTCCATGTACTTATGGTGTTCGGTTAACCTGTCCATGTAAGTTGCATTAGGAAATGCACAAGTTGAAATATAAATTTTGTACCAAATAAGCATTTTTTGCTTTAGTCTCTCACAGAAGCTGAAGTTTTAAAATATGATAGCTATTGTTTTTCTCACTCTTAAATTTGAAATCCTCACTTGTGGTCCCTAGTACGTGCCTTCTTGGTGCATTTCTCTCATCATCGTCAGACAGTCTACTGCACTTGCCCACTATCAGCTCCTTTAGTCGTCCCTAAAATCAGGTGATGATATTTAGCACAAGCTGGCCATCTGGCATGAGGAAAAAACAAAGGGATCAGAGGATGCCTTTCAAAAGCCTGTCTTAGTGGGAGAGGAAGAGATAACAAAACACTGATCAGGTGCAAAGAAAACCATGTGAGTCGAGAGGTTGGAGAGTAAGAGGAAAATGACTTGGGGAAGGAGAAAACATAAACAGTTGACTATGCAGATCACTTGCCCATTTTAAAATTGGGTTATTTGTCTTTTTATTGAGTTTCAGAGTTCTTTATAAATTTTAAATACAAGTCTTTTAACAGATTAGATTTCCAAATAGTTTCTCCCATTGAGTGAATTTTCTTTTTACTTTCTTGATTGTGTCCTTTGAAGCACAAAAATATTGAAATGTCTGTTCCTTCCCCAGTGAATGTCTTGTTGCTCTTGCCAAAAGTCAGTTGACCATAGACACATGGTTTTATTTTATTGATCTGTACTGCTCTCCTTGTCAGTATTGCTTTGTCTTGATTACCTTAGCTTTGTAGTAGGTTTTGAAATCAGAAAATGTGACTCCTCCTACTTTGTTCTTGTTTTTCAAGATTGTTTGGACCTCTCTGGGTCCCTTGCAATTCCATATGAATTTTAGAATCATTGGTCAATTTCTACAAAGAAATGAGCTGAAATTCTGATGGGGATTGCATTGAATCTGTAAGTTAATTTGGTAAATATCAATGTTGTCTTCTGATCCATGAACATGGATTTTTTTCCATTTATTTAGAACTTTTTCTTTCAACGGTGTTTTGTAGTTTTCAAAGAATAAGCTTTACATTTCTGGTTTTTTTTGGTTTTTTTTTTTTAGTAAATCTGTTTCTAGTTTCTTTTTATTACTATTGTAAATGGATTTCATTTTCAGGTCATTCATTGCTAATGTTTAGAAATACAACTGAGTTTTTATACCGATCGTGTATCCTGCAATTTTGCTGAACATTGTTCAGTTCTTTACTAGGTGAAGTTTTACTCTTTTCCAATCGGTATATCTTTTATTCTTTTTCTTACCAAATTTTGCTGGCTGGAACCTGCAGTAAAGTGTTGAATAGGAATGGTGAGAGCAGGCATCCTTATTTTCTTGATCTTATGGGGAAAGTTTTTAGTCTTCCACCATTAAGTATAATGTTTGCAATGGGTTGCCCTATATTGGGTTTAACTTCCCCTCTTGTCCTGGTTTATTGAGTATTTTTATCATGGCATGGTGTTGGAGTTTGTCAAATGTCTTCTCTGTATGTGTTGTTGTATTTTGTGTGATTTTTATTATGGCCTAGCATATGGCTTATGCTGGAGAATGTTTGATGTGCACTTGGGAAGAATGTGTATTCTATTATTGTTGGGTGGAGTGGCCTATAGATAGATGTCTAGTTGGTTAATGATATTTTTCAAGTTTTCTGTTTCCTAGTTAATTTTTTTTCTGTCTAGTTTCCTTTTGATTATTGATAGTGAGGTATTGAAGTCTCCAACTATTATTGTTAAGTTGTCTATTTTTCTTTCTGTCAGTTTTTATTTCATGTATTAAGGTGTTCTGTTGTTAAGTATTCTTATGTTTGTAACTGTTATAAATTCCAGATGAATTGAGCCTGGTGCCATTATTAAGTGACCCTCTTTATCTAGTAAAATTTTTTGTTTTAAAGTCTATTTTGTCTGACCTTGGTGTAGGCAGTCCGCCTTTCTTGTGGGTGCTGTTTGCATGATATTTTCCCACCCATTTCTTTTAAATATCTTTGTACCTTTGAATCTGAAGTGTGTCTCCTGTTGTGGAAACGGATACAGTTGGATCTTGTTTTTGTATCCAGTCTGACAGTCTCTACCTTTTGATCAAATTGCTTAATCCATTTACATTTAATGTTATTGATGCAGTTGGATTTATGTCTACTACTTTACTTTTTGTTTCCTATGTGTTTCATACACGTCTTTTTGTTGTTGTTCTTTTATTCCTCCTTTACTTCTTTCTTTTGCAATGTTTTCTAATGAAGCATTTACATTTCTTGAAATTTTTTCCTGGCTGTATTTAAAAAATTATTTCATTAGTGGTTGCTCTAAGGTTTATCATCTACAACTGAGCTTATTAGAATAAGTTTCAAATTTACAGTAGCTTATTTCCTGTGAGATAGGGAAATGTTACTCCTATATAGCTCTATTGCCTTTTCTCCCTCCTTTAGTATTATTGCTGTGTGTATTATATCTATAAATCTTGCAAACCCAACATTGTTGTAGGTATTACTTCACATAATTTTATGTTTGTTACAAACACTGTGAGAAGCCAGGGGATCAATTGTATAGTTAAGGCTTTGGCTATATTAACCTTTTTTATTATTTCTGATTTATCTCAGAATATCTTTTTTAACCCTTCAATTTTTAAAAGGTAGCTTTGCCTGAAATGATATTCTTGATTGATAGTTTTTCTTTGAGTGCTTAACATATGTGAATCTACTGTCTTTTGTCCCCCATTGTTTCTGCTGAGAAGTCAGCTATTGATCTTATTAGGTTACTGTGTAAGTGATGAGTCATTTTTCCTTACTGCCTTCAAGATTTTCTCCTTCTTTGGCTTTCAGCACTTTTACTGTGATGTGATCATTTGTCTTTTCTGTTTATCCTACTTGATGTTTGTTGCGTGTAGGTTGTTTTCCAATAAATTTAGGAAATTTATTAATATAAATAAATTATTTATATTAAATAATTAATATTTATTATTAATTTATTTATTTACAGCTTAAATATTTTTTCTGCTCCTTTTTTTTTCTTCTGTACTTCCAATATTCCCATTGCACTTATGTTGGTGTATCTAATAGTATCTCATATCTTTTTGAGTCTTCATTTTTTATTCATTCTTTTTTCTCTCTGTTCATATTGCATAATTTCTGTCCATCTGTCTTGGCTAATTCCTTCTGCCAGTTCAGATCTACAGCTGATCCCTTGTAGTGATTATTTTTCTTTTCAGTTATTGTACTTTCCTATCCCACAATTACCATTTGACTCTTTTTTATAACTTCTGTGTCTTTATTGGTGTTCTCTATTTGATGTGACTCTGTCATTGTACCTTCCTTTACCTTTTTTATCATGGTTTCATCCTGTATGAAACCACAGCTTATCAGCTGGGCAAAGGGCATTTGGGGGTCCAGTATTTTCTATAGTGCCATGGTGAAGATAGAGCCTCCATCCCACATTCACCTGGACCTTAGCCTCAGTGACAAGTACTGGGGTCGGGGTGAGAAATGTTGGTATCCATTCTCTCCCAGGAAGATAATCTTCTGCTAACTCTCTGCCCGGGAGCTGGGGGACTTGGAAGCCTCAGAGTCTTGGCTGCAGGAGTCTGGAGTGCAATTTCCATCTCACTGAGTTGGGAGGGAAGAGGAAGAAAGGAGGATCTTTCTTCAAATACTGCAGACTCTCGCTGTCCTTACCCAATTTTAATAGATTTTCTTGAGTAAATGGTAATTCATTTGCAGTATGTACTTAGTATCATTTTCAAAAATCTTTAAATACATATAAATGTATATTTATTTCTCACCAGTTTTGCTGGGGAGTGGGTCCATGAAAATCCTCCTACTGATATGCCAGAAGTCCCTCTCTCTTTCCCTTCCTAATAACATTCATCTTTTAGCTGCCATTATAACAGTCTCTCCTGAATCTTGTGCCTCTGAAGGTGACTTCTTATTCTTCTTTGTTTTATTTAATTTCCAGTGAATTGAACTAAGTGAGTTAGAGATTGTCACCCAGGCTGGTAAGTGTGTTCACATAGTTACCAAGTTTTGATGCGATGAGAGTCAGTGTTGGAAAATTAGAAAGTGCTTGCACTGTTCAGAGGAAACACGTTAGTGGGAAGAGAAGGCAGAACAATCAGATCATCGGATCATGTTACGCTCTAGTAGAAACCCACAACCCTTGAGGTGGAACCACACTGAAGAACATCTGGGTGGAGACAGAGGAGCAGAAGTGATGTCATTGTTAAGATAGGTGATTCTCAAACGTAGTCCAGGCCTGGAGATTCTGCTTTAGTAGAGCTGGGGTGATCCCCCGGGATTTGTGTATCCCCAGATGGTATATTCCCAAAGCAAATCATGAAATTCAGGAAGAAGTAAGACGTGGTGGTCGCGGTTGCAGCAGCACGTGGTTCGCCAGCACAGCCGCGGTATCACTCAGAGTCGTTCGCAGCAGCAATCGTCAGCATCTGCCTTTCTCTTGAGATCGCAGGCTCTTCGGTCCTGCCCATCTTTTGATTGTCTCGTCTGCACCGCATTGTTCAGAACTTTGTATAGGGCTAAAGCTCGCACGTCTGTTTCATGATCCCCTGCCAGGCCAGGACAGACAGGGCGGCACACCAGTCCCAGCTCCCCATGGCTGCCGCCCGTGCGCCTCCTGGCTCAGGTGGGAACATGTTTTCATCGTGGGAACCTGGCTCTGGGTGAGTGAATGAGACCCCAGAAGGGGTGTTGGAGATGGCCTCATCCCCACCTGTAATTTTACAGAGAACGAAACAAAACCTGGCCATCTTTCTTGTCCTTGTTACTGTTGCATTTTATCTTCATTGTGTTCTTTTTTTTAATTCTTTTCCAAAGGGCAAATGTTTTCTAATTGCATTCTCGTGGATTTTTAATTCAGCTTCACTACCTGATATACACAATCCAATAGAACTGAAACCAAGGAAAAAGCCATTGAAATCCACTTTTAATAACATTAACCTAGTGAGGTTATCGTCCTTTGTCACTGCTTCATCATCCAATTTTTTTTTTAATGTCTAAGCTCCGCCTTTGTGTTTCTAAACTTCCCCAATTCCTATCAACATGCGGCTTTTCTCTACACAGCTCAGCCCTTAGGTGTGTATCTTTTTTGCTTTCCAGCGGTTGTCCACGGAGGTTATGATCCCCGTGTTCACTCTCCTGCTGCTTTAGGAGATGGTTTCTCTTGTCTCTTCCAGGGTAGTTTAGTTTCAGCAAGAAGCAGACCCTGAAGCCCCAGTTCTACAGGCACTCGTCACAGGACTTCCCTTGAACATAACTGACTCAGTAAGCATTTAATTAGTGATCAGAATCTGTGCTTTTTTTTTTTAAGTGTTAATAAACATATTTCTTAGTCAAAATCTTCATGTTCAGGAGGATCATATTTCCTAAATTCCAATTTATTAGGCTTAATTTATAGAGACATCCTGGTGTAATTGAAAGTGACCCAAGTTGGAAATTCTTCTCCCCTATATTTCCTCTCAGTGCAAGCCCCTCCTATTGTGTTCCTTTCCTCCCCATCTTTTATAACTCTGGCTAGCACTGTGTTATCTTTTTCTCTGCCTAGCACTTGTCATCTTCCTCACCCCCCATGGTCTCCTCGGCCTCTTCTGCCGGCATCCTGCGCCTCTGTGTGAGCGCCACAAGCTGCTAAAGGGACGGACAATAACACCAGTCTCTAAAACCTCTTCAGAGGTGGGGCTTCAAGTCAACCTCCTTCTGTTGAAAGCTGCGGTCAAAAGCCCTGTGAGAAGGGCAAGGTTTTGAACTCCACTTCACACTCCCCTTTTAACAGAGCCCTAACCTGTTGTGATCTCCTTGGGCGGCAAAGGTGGGCTGTTCTTCATTTATCCGCCTTCAGACCTGTCTCAGCTTTAGAAAGAACATAGCCCTCATGAAAGACCTAAATTAGCTTTGGATTGTTTTCCTTGAATCAGGGGAATTGTGTTTTGTTAACTAGTTCCTACAATGACTTCCTCTTGAGTTTGTAGAAAGCCTTAGCTCTCAAATGTTTCCCCCTCCCTACCCCCCCCACCCAGTACTGAGAAATGCCACATTTTAGACAGTTTTGTATTATTTCAATACAAAAAAAAAAAACAAAAGCAAAAGATTTTTTTGGTAATGCATTGTTCCTAATATGGACAAACAACTACATTAGTGTATATGTAAAAGAGAAAGAAGAGAGGATGAAAAGGCTTAGCCCCAACCTTTTTGTTTTCTTTTTTTTTTTCGGAATGATGCAGGCTTCTTATGAAAATACATTTTAAAGCGTTTCATAACTTTAATAAGCACATAGGAAACTGACAGTCTGCCAGCCCTTCAGGAGCCATTGGCAGTTCCTCCAGGGAGCCTGGGTGGCTCGTTGCAGCCGATTGCAGGTATCCCCTCTCCAGATCGAGCCCTCCAAGGTGGAGGGGCTTCAGGAGTGCCTCTGGGGGTCCCACTGCTCCCTGAAATAAAGCTGGAGCACAGCGTCAGGGCAGGGGCCTGCCTCCGCGGGGATGGCCAGTGCATGGGGAGGACGATGTCGGCAGCGGGATTAACTGCCGTTGCACAGTGGTGTTTGCATGGCCCGTGCTCCTGCTTCCAGGCTGCAGGAAGCCCCTGTCTGGGCGGACACACTCCCAGCCACCTGGGAGCAGCAGGGGTGTGGGAAGCAATGCACAGCTGCATCCATTTGAATATCGGTAGGGTTATCACAAACCTATCAGCACACCTGGCATTGACAGCTATCGCCCAGGCTAGCTAGCTCCCTGCAACACTTCATCAAAAATTGTCCAGCTAATGATCGGCTGGGCAGATAATCGGAGGAGAGTTAATTGTAAGGTTCGATATGGCATCTTGTCAGCAGAGATAAGTTGTCACGTTTTCCACTTGAGCTGAAACTAAATGATTGTAAAATAAGTTATGAGTGTCCTTGGGCCTGTCTGCTGGAATGATAGCTAAGAATACATTCCTGGCCCATCAGTCTCAAGCAGGCTGCTTGATATTTATGCGAAGGGAATGTTATTTTATTCTCCCTCCAGTCACGCTTGTCAGCTTTCCGAGTGAAAAGTGAAACTGCTTCTTTGACTCATACTTCACGTTCCGAAGCTCAGAGAGACTGCAGATGGTTATCACTATTGCTCGTATTAGATATTTTTTGGGGTGCGTGTTGAACATTGATGCCTGGCTGGGAAGAACTGGTGGCCGACACTGAACACACAGGACAGGGGGCAGGACGGTCCCCCCAGCTCAACGACTCGTGCCACGTGCACCCAGTCCCTGTCAAAGCCGGGGTAGACGTGCAGTCATGGGGTGTTGCCGTTTTGAAGTTGGCATGCCTTTCTTCTCTCCGTTTCTCCCCTCCCATGTTCAATGCTGTCGACAGCAGCCGTCCATCCTCGTGCCCAATAATTGACGCAAAACAGAACAGGTCATCCGTGGGTGGCCAGGAGCGGCAGGTCCCCTCACCCAGGTGGCAGCGGGAGCGTCTGCAGCACTGTGGAGCTGGGCTTCTGGGGGGTTCTTCCATCCGAGGCGTGCCCGCCTCCAGTGGGAAACGGGGCAGCACAGCACAGAAGCCTGGTATGTTTTGATTGCTCTTATTTCAAATGGGGTGGTGAGTATTAAACTGCTTCTCTTGGAAGGGTGGACTAAGATGGAGAAGTCAGGGCCATCACTGTACCGTCCCAGTTCTGCAGCCCTGTGACCTGGGACCCCGTGGCTTTGTTCATGTCCCCTGACCTCGAGAGCCCACACGGCCCCAGCCTCGCTCCACTGAGGCCACAGAGCGCCTTGCCCCACCCCTTCCCATACCATCGTTCCCCGCTGTGCCCTCCCCACGCCTTAGTGCTGGCACGCTTCTCGGTCAGTGCCCCCACGCCTGAAGCTGCCGCTCGTTGGCGGGAAGTGCCTTTGGTTGGCAGCTGCCGTGCCCGGCCACCACCCACTCCTGAGCTCTGCCTGCTGCCCCAGCCCCAGCCTGGAGCGATGGATTTCTCTTAAGTAGTTGCGTGTCTCGACTTCCCTTAGCCCACATTAGGCGTCGGATCTCTCGCTGGCTGCAGTGCTGCTCGCCTCCCAGCTGTGGACTGGTACATCTGCCCCGACCCCACCCTGCTCAACATCTTCTGTTTTGCCTTGGACCGACACACAGCATTGGGTGCTCAGAACAGCCCAAAATAGCAAAGGCAGTCATGAAGCATGGCGGGGGGTGGGGGGGTCTTGCCCTACCATCTACAGCAAGATGACGCAGGAAGCCTTGGCAATCGTGCTGTCAGAACATAGATGAAAAGACCAAAGAAACAAAAGAGAGTCCAGAAATAGCCACCACACGTCTATGGATGCCTGCCTCACGACTGCATGCCTCGGTTCATAAGCTAAGTGTCGTAGAAAGAGCTGCTGGGAAACACTGTCCGAGAGACTGAATGGATTTGACCCTCCCAGACATGGAGGGAACCTTGTCTGGGTACGTCTGTGTCGTGGTTTTGAGCAGAGACCCAGGAGCCAGACCCTAGCTCTGTGACTTTGGCACACTACTCAACCTCTCTGTGCCTGAGTCTCCTTATCTGTGAAACAGGGGTGACGGTGAAGGCACATACTCGAGTAGGTGGTCTTGAGGATTGAGCCAGTAAGTATAAGTAAAGGGCTTAGCACAGTACCCGACAGGTAGCAGCCGCTGTGTAAGTGCTTGCGATTAGGAGTATGGCTTAAAGGAATAATGGGGTTAAGCGGGGGGGGGGGGGGGGGGGGGGGGGGGGGGGACACGGGACGGAGAGAGCACAGGTGACCTGAGGGCAGAAAGGCAGCTCATGAGAAGGGGCCTGAAGGAAGCTGGGCAAGAGGAGTGTGCCTGAAGCTGTGGAGTCAGGGGCAGGTGGGGGCTGGTTTAGCAGGAGGAGAGGAGCCTTTTCCTCTGAGAAAGGGTGAGAGGAGGGTTATAAATGGGCTGGGTCCATGGATGGATGGATGGATGGATGGATGCTTGTAGAGAACACATGCATGTGTTCAGTCCCGACAGAGGCCCACGAGGAAACTTAGGGAAAATCTCTGCCGGGACCCTTGCCCCGTGTCCTGGCAGGGGTGGACAGTGGGCTCTTCTGTCTGGCAGAAGGAGGCTGAGACAGTGGCTTGCCACAGTTACTGTAACTCCATAAAGTGGTTTAAATGGTATTTTGGCAACATTTTGTGAGCAGGGATCCACCACACGTAAAGGGAGCCAGGTCACAGCCTCGAGCTCTTGCTCCTGTGGGTGCTGGCCAGGCCCCCGAGGATCTTTGGGGTGAGGGGTTCACTGAGGCCTCCCCCCACCGAGTGGAGTGAGCATAGAAAGAAAGGTAGGTCCTTCCCGCCAGGCAGAGAAGAGAGAGATTTCAGGTCTTAGGACATTTAGAAAGTAGCATCCCAGGCATTCTTGGAGTCATATATATTTTTCAGATAATAGATACCTTAAGCTGTTTATTTTTATACATTTCTCAGTATATCATAAAACTTTTATAGAATTCTTTAAAACAAAGTTACCTTAAATTCAGTTTGGTTTCAAGTATCTTTATGTTTGAAATCATGTCTCTTCCTGCGGACACCCCCCACCCCATTTCCTTAGGGAAAGCCCCCCCAGCAGAGCCCCTTCCTCTGTAATGCCCTGTCCCTCGCCGGCCCCTGCCCTGGCTGTCTCCTCTGCCCAGACAGCCACCCTCTGTCTCCTTCACCGTCTCCAAGTCCTGGCTCACAGGTCGTCTTCTTAGCCAGGCCTGCCCTGACCATCCTGCTGGAAACATCCGCACTCACCTAGTCTCCAAATCCCCAGACGCGCCACCCCTGCTTTTCTTGTACTCACCACATCTTGATGTTCTCTGGGCCCCGACCGAGCTTCTGTGTAAAGGCTGGGACAGGGGTCTTCTCGTTCCTCTCGTCACCTGCCCCAGGCACCTGGAGGGCGGCTGCCGCACAGTCAGAGCGCGGTCGCTTCTAGGTGAACGAGTGGAGTGTCACCTGCCCCAAGCACCTGGAAGGCAGCTGCCCCACAGTCAGAGCACAGTTGCTTCTAGGGAGTGAGTGGAATATATTGCAGAGAACCTTCTGTCTTACAGGTTACTAAGGTGCTGAAATTTTATTCATGAAATGAAACGTCCCTAAGACTTTGGAGGCATGTACCACATGATCAGTGTGTAACAGGTCAAGTGTTTCACTCACAGAGAGTCATATTTGTGCTCTGGTTATAAATCTTTCAGAAGTAGCTTCAATGAACCAATTGGCAGGTCTGCTATACTGACCTCCAACACTGTTGTGGTGGTGGACATGGTGGGGGGAGGGAGAAATGGGGCACCACTGTTTAGTAATGATAAAATGAAATTGAGACCACCTGGAGTTTTGGGGGTAGAAAGAAGAGAATCAGAAATACCCATGGCGGGCACACACAGCTCTTTAACCCATTTAAGGTGATACTTTCTTATGTGTTCTTATGTCTCTTTATTTAATTCCTGATCTATAAAGTAATGATAGGAAGAGAAAAATAAGAGTGGAAACCATGAATTCTCCACTTTCCTTTTCCAGGGCACACTAATATTTTTCTATACTCACGCAAAGCAGAGAACTGGAAGTTGCGCAGCCTAAAGATAGTACAGAAATAAACACCTCTTTTTTTAAAAGAGCGGTGATCACAGGAGCAGGATTTCATTTGTGGGGCTCTGGGTGATATTGGGAGAACATTGCTGTGTATTTCGGTGACATCTCCTTGGCCGGTGCTCACCCCTTGCGTGACTTTGCCTCGTGCTGTCCCTTTGCAGACCCGGGGCTGGGCGATTCCGTGTGCTCCAGCCCCAGCATCTCCAGCACCACCAGCCCCAAACTCGACCCGCCCCCGTCGCCCCATGCCAGCAGGAAGAAGCACCGGAGGAAGAAAAGCACCAGCAACTTCAAAGCCGACGGCCTCGCGGGCACGGCGGAAGGTAAGCCTTCCCGGCTAGCAGCGCTCCTGGGCCAGGGCGGGCCTCTCCAAAACGTGAGGTTTCTTTCTCAAATGTGTGAAATCAGACTCTTTAGATCCTAGTGCACAATGCCAAGGCTCTGCCTGGACCTCCTGTTGGCATGGTGCACTGGGGGTGCCCGGGGCCCCCGTCACCAACTGGATTCCAAGGGTGATGCACCCCCTCCAGGGCCTGGTCATGCTGGTTTCCCCAGGGAGCACCAGTCACTGCCTCGGCACCTGGCACAACAACATCCCCCCAGCCGAGGTGAGCCTCTGTGCTGCTGGTGTGCGGATAGCTGCCTCGTGCGACTTAAGAAATAGCCTCTGCCACTGGCCGATCTGTGGTCCAAGATGACAGCTGCCTCGGTCTGGCTTTTGCCAGCATGCCATGATACATATCTCTCGCACGCCTGTCCATCAGCTCTCCTTGTTCCGAGGCTCTGCTAATATTCCTCCTGTCACGGTGTGTCTTGAGTCGTTTTGAATCTTCCTGTCAAGTCCTCAGTTTTATTCTCAGTGATGGCTCTAAAAGCGCTCCCTGAATCCTTCACATGAATTGATGTCTTTTTACTCTGTAGACACAGGTGTATCACAAAGCACTCGGACCCAAAATTGCATATACCTGATGAAAAATAAAAATTAATTTTAGCAGGAATAAACAACACAATAGTTTAGTTCAGAAAAACTGAAATATTTATAAACAATATTGTGCTAACATGAATCATGATTTGTAAGATCAGCGCTTGTGACAGAAGCCTGTCTTCAGCAGGGTTCACGTGCACGAGAACTGTCTATATGATTTGTACCTTCTTTTTCTATTTCCTCGCACGTTTTCTGAAAACTCAGTGTGTTTGTTCAAAGTGGCCAGGGGGTGGGCACATCAGAGAAGGGACCTATTCCCTCCTGCTAGCCAGATATCTGTGTCTAAAGCCTCAGTGCACACGTTAGCAAGGAAGGAACAGAATGCTGTGACATGCCAAATGCACTATATTTACGGTAATTCTGTGAGCTGGGCCACGTTGTTTCAGATACGGTGAGGGGCCAGGTTCAGAGCTGGCCAGCGGCGTGCCGGGATGCTCCCAGGGGCCAAGCAGAGAAGAATGTGGAAGTCCTTCTCCTTCAACATGCTTCTTAGCCATTTTGTCTCCGACAGGTTTCCTGCCAGCAGGAAACAGATTTGTCAGTAGAAACTACTCTGTTCATTTCATGCTAAGGGAGGATGACTCGGTTATACCAGCAGTGGTAAAAATGATGATTGTGGGATCAAAGCACCCACCCCAACAGCCATTGACCTTTCCACAGAAAGGAATCATGAAATGTCTTTAAATAACACCTGGCATGCACAAGACCAGAGATTTGGGATAAATCTGGGTACCAGCGTGGGTACCATACCCCCATGTCCACAGGCTGCACACACCTAGAAGAGAATGAGGCAGGCATGCAGTTGGCCACAGGCCCATTTCACAGATAAGCATCTCAGTGTGTTCATGATGTGTCTCAAAAATTGTGTCTAAGATTCTTTTTAAAAGCACAACTTGCTAGAAACAGATTAGGAGTTCTACCTATAACTGTCTATGAGCATTCCAATTATCCCACCCACCTTGGCCAATTTGCAACCTCTTTAGAGATGATGCATCTTTACCGGGGCAGCTGGTTCAAGCCGGTGTCCCAGGGGGCCGGCAAGGAGCTTGATGGAAGCCTAAGAAGTGAGTGGCACGTGTCCAGTGCACTTGCAGAGTTGCTAGGAGCGTGTCTGAGTGTCCGTGCATATCTCGTAGCACTGCTGGGTGAGCCAGACCATCAGCAGTTACCACAGCTTACACGGCAGAGGTGCGGCCGTGGACAGAACGATACCGTCTTGGACGGCAAAGGAACAGCTGAACTAGAAAAGCACCAGCAGTCTCTCCACTGTGGATGCGTGATGGGTGTGCGTTCAGAAGTTCAAGGTGGAGGGTCAAAGAGGACCCCAGCCTCATGTTCTAGCCAAGAGAATATCATTTCTGTGATATGAGCTGCCTATGGCATCTTTTCAGTAGAAAATAGGACAGTTAAAAACAAAGTGTAGCATTTTTTTCTAGAAGAAACCTACCACACTATAAACGGATCATTTCTGTGATACACGCTGTTTTTCATTTCTTCTCAGGCACACATACTTTTCACATTTGAACATCTCTGAAGTTGGAATGCATCCTACGATTGAAAATATTTACAATCAGGGAAATACAGTATTTTGAATAGTACATTGTATGAACCATTTATGCAGTCTGATCTTGAAATTAGAGCTAGCTGTATATATTTTACTTTTAGAGGATGCCATTTACTTTTAATTATAAGAAAATATTTCTCTTTCTTTCCTGCTAAGCACTGTGACTAGAAGCTAACTAATATCTCCTCTATTGCTTGACCTAGTGCCAAAAAATTGTGATCATGGCTGTAAAAAGTTTTATAGATGATCTCGGTAAAATAGTTGGATTTTATATTTTTGATAGACTCCTTTAGAACAATCCACTGAATGTACCCTAACGGGGGCTGCGTCCTGGAGGGAACGGGTGGTGCCTTTGGCTGGGGCGTCTCCGGGCGGGGGGTCGGTTACTACGAGGCCTGTCTCCAACATTGTGGGACTAGTGATGGGGTGAAGCCCAGTCCCGGGGCTGGTGACGTGGGAAGGGGAGGGGTGGGTAACTGGAACCCAGATTGCGGGCTTCCTGGAGAATGCACCTGTTCAGGAGCTGTGGCCTTCAACAGAGGGACCCCGCCAGCCCATGTGGTCCAGGACAGGGCGGGAGCCCTGGGGGATATGCCCAGCCGCCCTCTTCTCCATTCCTCTGTCCTGCTCCCCCTCCAGTGAGCAGATCCCCCTGGAAGCCCAAGGGCATAGGAGCCCACGGTGCTGTCCACACCGGCCAGCCTCCCAGGTAGAGGCAGAGAGAATAGAGGGGCTGCAGTCAGCAGAAGCCACGACCATGTGGCTCCTGCTTTTCTCAGAGCTTCCTATAAATCCTAGGAAAACTCCGTGCCACTCCTTGCCCTTCCTCCACGTGGCATTCCGGAAGCGTCTTGAAGGCAGGGCTGGCGCCGTCCGCTGTCCCTCCCAGAGCCTGCAGGGACCAGCAGAGTTTTGTGAGTGACTTAAAGCCCTTCCTCAGACAAGCCCAGAAAAGGAGCGCATGGTCTGTAGACTCTTGGTGGAGTTCAAAGGTTCTCCCGTCAGATTCTTCTTAACCTTTGCGGCATGCCTGTTCAAGGACATAGAAGGTAGTGTTATGTTTCATCGGTATGGGTGCTGCCCCAAATTCAGAAAGCCCTGGTCACATGGGGAAGGTAAGTGTATTCCGTCCTAGCTGCTCACTCAACACCCTTATACCTGATTGTAGAGCGTGGTTATAACTTACTTACTGATGGCAGACGTAATGTAGCCTAAATAGAAGAATTGTTTTTTTATATTTACAATTTAAAAATGAATCGCATGGCTCTAGTAAATTACAGAAGCAGAGGCTGTAACGAAAGAATTTCTTAGCTGTATAAATGCTGAGTTATGAGCTGATGGCTTGATTGACTCGAGTATGTGATGATTAACAGAGGAGACAGCTGGGTGATCTTTAGCTTTGCACACCAGTCACTGACTCTTAGGTAGCTTTTGTTTTAACACTTTAAAGACTCCTCAAGTAGAGAAGCCGTCCAGCCCCACCTTGGAGGTTTGGGGCCAGTGCGAGCTCCAGCCTCAGGCAGGGAATGCTCGCTTTCTGGTTGTTCAGAGCAGAAATGCCCACAGAAGGACAGACGGGCCTGCCCCCCCAACAAGTGAGAGCTGCAGCTGCCGGCTTTGGGTTGAATGGGTGCTGGCCCACCCTTGCCAGGCAGTTACCCCCTTTCTCCTACCTCCCTACCAGAAGCTTCCGTTGGTTCACGCCTATTTTGTCTATATAATCTCTTGAGTATGAGGGTTTTTACAAATACTGTGGTTCTTTTTGTAATTTATTGCAGCTTTGTGGTGTTTTCACCCAGGAAAACTAGATAAGGAGTTCATTCTAGCAGTAATTAGGTTATAAAATCCCAGGAAGAATTAAGGGTTGGAGGTCCAAATTTTTAATGACGTTTCACTTTATTTTTCCTTTCAAACAGACTTAAAGATAATTTTTATTCTATTAGTGGAAAATATCAGAAACAGGACATTTTACTATGGAGTTTAACTTGAAGGGAGCTTTTGAGAAACAAGCATCCACTGACCTTACCATTAAAAAGTGAAGGCAGTATTAAGCTTTAAAAACAAAAATAAAATAACAAAAAAATTTCGTGTCTATTTATATCTATTTATATTTAATCTGTTTCTCATATCTATTTACTAAACCATTGGGAACATTAGATATTAAAATACCGGTGAGATTGCTGATTTTAAATTGGATTTGACTTGTTTGGAACTGTTTTAGCACATTTAAGAACATGTGTTGAAGTCTGGGTGCCCTGCCTCGAGGTGCTGGTGGAGCACAGAAGCCAGCACAGGCGTGGGTCAGGGGCATGGGGGGCCTGAGCTCCCGACCGTGGGGCCTTGGGTGCCCGGGGAGAAGAGCTGTGAGGAGGGCTGAGGGCCGGGCCGGCAGAGCAGTGGCGGCCAGATGCTGGGAGGCCCATCGTGCGGAGGCCATCATCGTGTCTGTGTGACACAGGAGAGTTTCATTGGCATCTATGGCAGAAGCTTCCAGGAGACTGATCTTGGCTCCAATCTTCCTGAAACCCAGGGCCACCCTGAGGGCTAGTGACTCCCTGTCCCATCAGCAGTGGCAATGTTGTAAAGGAATTCTGGCTCTGGAAGGCTGTGGGACCGGGTGCCCTGGATATGGGGCACCAACCAAGTTTAAGGGGCATATGATGGGGAAAACCATCAGACAGTAGGAGGTTTCCAGATAAGGAACGGCTTACCATCTTCTGGCATCGCCTTTGAGTGGTGATACTTTCCTGCCTGTTGAGGGTCCAGTAGTGAGGTCACCATTGCCAAAATGAAAGAACAGTTTCTGAAACCCCATTATGTGACCCAGAAGGCATCAAAACCCAACACCCCCAATCTGATTGTCCTCGTTGGTTTTATACATTCATACCAGTTTGCATCAAGCGTTAATTTCCCTGTTTCCCTAGTGAAAAGGCTGAAGTAGAGAGAGGTTAAGTGGCTTTCTTGTCGAAGGTCAGGTTGCTGGTAGGTGACAGAACTGTCTCTTGATTCTCTGCCTCAAACTCTTTCCACCAGGCAAAAAGCAAGTCTTTGAGGTGTGTGGAGCGCCTTTTGAATCTGGGAGTGGTGCAGTCTGAATAGCTTCCTTGATATTTCTCAGATTCTCTGTAAAGACACTGGCTTTCATATGGATCGTAACATCTAGAAGTTTTGTAGCAGAGATCTTTCTCTACCGATGCAGAGCCAGGGTGGATTTACCCAATCTGATTATTCAACAGCGTGTGCAGAAACCCTGTTTTGCCCCTTGGGTTCACAGTGCTGTGTTCCAGAGTTCTCAGAAGGGAGCGTATTTTATCCCTCCCGTTCCTTTGTTTTGTTCATCCTGGGCCTTTGCCTGGCCCCGGGTCGTAGGGTTGATCCTGCATGGATACTGAAAGGTTATCTCGTGGAGGTGAAGTCGCAAACTGGCCTCACCAAGAGATCAGAGCTGAGATATAGGCTGTTTAGAGTTCATTAACTCCACAGTGGCTCCTTTGCCCAGACTTCGTTTTCCTTCTCTCTGTCAGGGGAGAACCTGAAATTATGAATCATTTTGTTCTTTCATCAAATATCAAGTGATCACCAAAAGAGAATCACTATTTGTAGTGAAACACTATTTGTTTATATCCATGGGAGACAAAATGGAGTTCCTCAGTTACCCCAACAAGTGTAGACCCTTAAAATAGAGACAAGGTACATTTACAAGACTGTATCTAAAAGTTAAGGTAGAACATTTAAGAAGCACAAATATCCAAAAGAAGAATGCAAAAACATCATGTTGTAAAAGGTAATAAATGCTAACCTGTTGTAGAACTGAATTTTACATTCTCCAGATTGAGTAAAATATATAGTTCTAAATAACGTAATGATTGTTATTAAAACTGCAGAAAGCATCAGTTTTCCACTAAATGGTGTCTATCCAAAAAAACCCAAAAGCACTAGCAGTCGTGATTGAATTACTCATAAAATGGAGTTTTGTTTTTACTTAGATACAAAAGAAACAGATTTTGGTATTCTTTATAGAAAATGTTTTTATTAGTCAGTTGATGATTTGGAAGGCACTTTGAAAGGAAAATAAAGAACTATGAGAGAGCAGTGTATGCTTTTTCCCACATTCTTATTGTTACATAAAAGCCATATGCAGGTGCATTAAAGATGTTGGGTAATAATCTGTAACCGTTCTGTTGTGTTAACTGTCAGGCAGTTTGGAATATCATTTGGTAATTTGTGGGTTTTGCACCTCATGATTGGGGGAGCAATTTGTTCCTTTCGTTGTTCAGAATGTGGCAAGTTCTCAAGTGCCCTCATCTTTCTCCTCTCCTTCTTGGGCGCAATTAAAACGATGGCTTCTCCCCTCTGATGCCACATCAGTGACTGGCAAGAGGTCAGGGCACAGAAACCGTGATCTTCGTGGCTTGTTTCCTGTCAGGTTTTTTCCTGTCCTGTTTTATATTACCTGGATGTGGGTGGAGCAAAGGGTGGAAGGCTTTCCGAGGCTGGCATCATTCTCGGGCCTCCTCCTTTTCATCTTTGTGGACATTCCACCCGAGCTCAGCCACTGAGCAAAAGAGAAGAGAATGTGAAGTCTCTGATTCAAGTTGCAGGAAAAACTCTGTCGTCAGCAATTTTTGGCGCAGTGAGGACTTCTTTATTGGACGCCTATGTTACTGAACTAATCGGTTAGTGCATCTCAGTAGTCAAGCCAACAATTAATTATACTGAATGGGAAAACCAAGACTATGAACATCTTCTTGGCAAATATATTTAAAATGCAGTCATATTGCCCTGAGAAGGCACTCTTCCCCCTTGATCTATCGGTTTGGGGAGACGCCATGTAGTCTGATGGATTTGCCACAATCCCAGTCATTTTCCCAAAGAGAGAATAACGCCAGCTTCCAAGAGAGCAGACTTGACACTGTTGAGTGCATCTGGGTTCTATAGGCACTGACACTGCAGAGGGACCACAGTTGACCTCAAATGCCATCCTACAGGGCATGCCCCCACCCCCACACCCATACACAGCTCTCCACGCCTCGATCCTTTGTGGAAGTCAGCAGGTCAGAAATAAAGTTGAGTGGATCCCAGTGGGAGCAGAGCAGACAGAGAAGTCCCATCACAAGAAACTGATAAGGGAAGGATTTAGGGCATTTTTCTTTTTTTAAGTAAACTCTTTTTATTAAATAAAGTGTATTGATTCGATTCTGTGAAATCACATCGAGCCCCTCCACATACCACATGCTGTGCTGGGAGCCGATGTGAGAGTGGCCAAGGGGCCCCTGCCTGCAGGGCACCCCGCCCAGCATGGGCAGCTCGCGACCACCTGGGCAGCAGGTGTGGAAGTGCACCCCAAGCACGGAGGCCCAGGGACCTCCAGGAGAGTTCCAGGGGTAGATGAGCTGATCACGTCCCATTACAGGGAGAGAGGGAGAAAACAGGAAAAGTGAATGCACGTAGGTGACTCCCGTCCTGGTGGGGACGTACGAACCCAAGAGACACCCAACTCGGCAGGGCCAACCTTCACTTCTCCTTGGGGCGAAGGAATGGACCCCCTTTGAAAAATGCAAGCCCCTTGCAGGGGTCCTTTCCAAGAACACAGACATGCAGCAGACCTTAGCACCTTTTATTTTACCAAGACTTGGAGACACTTTCCCTGCCTCTGGGGCTCAGGCAGCAGGAGCAGCTCTCAGGCTCCAGTGTCCTTCCGTAAAGAACTCGGGGCTGAGTATTGTCCTGTGGGCACCCTTGGATTGAAACTGTGCCCTCTTGGGAGAACCCGAGTCTGCTGGCTTTCAGAAGAGCCCAAGATACACATTTTTGAGTCATTTCCTTGAGGTTCTGCAAATGTCAGAACTGTCAGGGTCTTTAGATTTCATTGAATTTAGTGATGAGATTGAAATCCAAGGTGGGATATGACCAGCTCAGAACAAGGTCCCAGGGCCAGGCAGAGGCAGAGCCAGTTCTGCTGCCGGTGCTTTTCAGTATGTTTTCTTCACTACTTTAATCCCTTGTATACTTTTTGTGTTTTCACCCTCCTGCATGGACTTTATCACACAAAGCCCATGGATATGGAATGGAATGGTATCAGTCAGAAGCTTGATGACGTGTCCAAAGCTCGTGCGGAAGATATTTTGTCTCTAGCTCATGCAGAACCCAGACGTTTGAACACATGACATCAGACTCGTGCATCCAACGGGCTTTGGAAACAAAAATGCCTGGGTCATTTGTGTTTTCACCTGGGCTAGCTGAGTGAGCTGCATTTCCCTCCCAAGTCCTGGCAATGGTGAAACCACGCAGTGTTTTGTTGTTTCCTCTTCCTGAGGATTTGAAACAAAAATAAATGTTGACTAAATGCAAAACTTGATCTATGAGAGCAGTTTGGCAAAGAGAAAGGATACAGTGGAATTTGCTGATGTCTGCTGGCTATCCATCCCTGCCTGTGGGACTTGATGCTGTCACCCCCGTCGGGCACTGTTCTGCAGATCTCTTCTGGTCTCTCCACTTCTCCCTTCCCTCCCAGGGGTATAGGGCCTATTGTTATGATGGGTCATTAAACAAGAAGGAAGGCTGTCACAATTGAGACGCCTTTTAAATATGTGTTCCTTCATTTCATCTTTAAAAGCACCCTGGTAATGTTAGCAGGTATGTCGTGGTACCTCTCTTTGCATGAATGAGGGAAAAGGTCTATTGAAGTTAACCAGTCTCTCCCAGATCAGCAGCGAGAGGCAAACTCAGGACTTGCATGAGCCTCTAGGACTCTGAAGGCTGTGTGTTCTGCTTTGCACCATGGCCATCACCTGGAGGGAGGGGCCTGGGCATAGACGCAGGTGCAGCTAGGTAGGAGGCATTCCACAGTGCATGATTCGCAGCCCTGCGGCTCTCTGAGCTGCTTTTCCCTCTGAGCCCTTGGATTACTCCACAGCTCAGCGGACTCGGTGCCCACTCCTCACTATTGCTCTTCAGAACTTGGCAGAGGTAATTATTTGCTAGTTTTGATCCTTACTTCTTTGCTCGAGATTCCTATTGTGATATGACTTCTTTGCAAACAGTATCTCCTACCCCGTGTGTATTGTCACACCCTTGTATGTGCACACACGTGTACAGACCCATACCCTGATGCACTCAAAAGATGGCAATCGCTGCGTCAGGTGCCATGCAGACAATCGGAACATGTGGTGTTAAATAACAGGCACTCTCCAGTCTGTGTACTCAGGGGACAGCTCTTTCAAAAAATTTTTCAACAAATGGACATTTAGCTCAGATGTAGTAAACCCAGTTTTTGCATTCATTCTGAGAATGGTGTCTTTTTTTTTTTTAAATGGGAGGAGTGAGAGTTTTTAAGGCCAGTTAGAAGTTGGCAGAAGAAGGGAATGATGGATTAAATCCTCTGACATCCATTTGGATACCACATTGCTGATTTTGGTATTAATCAAATACCTGCCTCACACTGGCTTCCAGGTCCTATCAGAGTTCCCAGTGCAGTGTCGTTTTATTGGGGAGTGTGATTGTGCGGGAGTGAGCACGATATGGGATAAACTCCCTGAATTTGTTTAGCAATCTCTGTGATGCCCTCCTGCCTTTCACTCCACCCCAGGGTGTCTTGTCAATGAAAAAACAGTGAGAACTTTAGCATGCCCTGCCGTTTACACACACACACACACACACACACACACACACACACACAACTTCACAAGGGCGTCTTTCCTGTATGGGACCGGGAGAAAACTGGCCATTTGTCTGTGGGGTAATGGGCTTTGCTGCAATATGAAAATCTATCACGTGGTTAAGTTCAATGACATTGTATCCAAGTTCATGAAAAGCGACCACTGCACAGCTTAATTCTATTTAATTTTTAAGAGGGGGAAAAAAGCAAAAGGAAAAATGTTTTAGTTTCTCTTAAGCTGATTTCTCCCTGCTTTTTCTTAAAAGTGCCTTTCTAGTTGCCACACAGCGATGTGATCATTATCTGCCACCTCTCCGCCTTGCTGCCTCTGCATGCAGTAAAATACAAAAAGAGAGAGAGAGAGGCCAGGGGAGCTTGTGAAGTATGACTCCTCATCCCAAGACTCATTGCCTGTGATTCGTACCGCTTGACAGTAACGATCTTATTACATTACTCTGGACCTTGAAGAGATTTCATGAGGAGAGCGAAAGGACAGGCCTCCATGTAATCAAGTGGTGCTGAATATTCCACGCGTTTTTGATCACACACTGATTGGGCACAGTTTTAGCCCATCTTCTAGTCAATTATGCATGGCCCCTTGTGCTCCTCGCATAGTCAGACGTGGATGGCTGTTGTCTGGGCTTTGGCAGGCAGCCAGGGCTTTGAAGGGCCTTCCACACCATCATCCCGGGATAAGTGCTTTTTAGTTGGAATTGATTACCTTTCTTTAGGTTTTGCTTAATAGCAAACGCGCATTTGGAGAGGGCTTCAGGTGAAAAATGGACATATTAGCCGTTTAGCGCGTCTGAACTCCTAGTCAATTTTTAGGCTTCCCTTGTTTCCATCTAATTTCTATTTAATGATATAACGTTTGCGAATGTTTGATAATAGTTAAGGTATCTCGCTGCATTTGCTGCACAGCCACATGTTGAGCGTGGAGGACAGGTTATGTAATGCGACCACAGCCATCAGGTTTCCGAGTAATCCAGGTGAGGCTCCGGGAGATTTTTGTCTGTTAGTTCTTACCTTGACAAAAAGGTGTTAATTATCTAGAGATATTTTCATTTGCAAGAAAAATAGGCAATGAAGTCTTCCCACAGTTGATTGGCTGGCCTTAGGTAATTGTGGAGCGAATGCCGGCACTGCTGGGTTTGGGGAAACTCTGCTGCTTTATACCCGAAAGAATCGTCGATGTGTAGTTTATCCAACTGTTTACTTCCCAGTATTGATCTTGAAACCCAGTAATAGTGGTAAAGGGTAGAATTCTTTGCTACGAGAAGATTGCATATGGTACCCATTATGAAGAGAATAGCTAAGCAAATGAGAATATATGTAAGAGATACCTATTATCAGCCTATGTTTTTTCCTACTACATTATATTCAGATTCTTGACTTATAGATTGTCTCAGAATCATTAGCTGGGAAAAATTCAAGGTTCTTTTTAGCACTCTTCTTGCAAGGCTTTGGACTTGGACACCTAGAGTAAATGACTGGCGTGAGATGTTTGCCAGGGTTTTCCCTTGAGCTCACCAAGATGTTTTCTGTGGCTTCTAACCATGAGCTTGTCTCATCACACTGGAGGGATTGAGATCCCCAGCTTTTCCACACTGGCTTCTGAGCTGGATATCTCAGTAACTTGATTTGACTCTTCCTAATTGAATAGAGAGGTAGCTTTGTTCTTTTACTTGATTTTCATTTGGGTCTTTCTTGCTTTCTGTGGGAGAGAATAATTTGCCCATTCAGCTGGCTCTCTGCAGAAGTCATGATACGCCAAGGGTCTGATTAACAAAACAACCCTTAGAGAGCTCACTGGAATTCCTAGCTTCAGAGTCCATTCACACCCGTATACACACACATACACACAGAGGGTTTTCTTTCTGAATTTCATAAAACTAAAGTATTTCCTATCAAAACTTAGATTTAGTGATGCCTCCTTTAAAGAGAAAATCAGTCATCAAACATAAAAACTCTCAATTAGCAATAATACTTGCAGCCCATTATTGGCCCCCTGGCCATGTGTCAGGCACACAGTGAAATACCGTGTGTTCTCTCGTGAACTCACAGGCAGCTGTGAGGTCGGTGCCCTTGTCCCATTGCTGTGGCTGAGGAAAGTGAAGGTCATGAAGTTGAGATGACTGGCTCAAGCCCACAGACAGTGAAGCTGGCTCACCTGGCCTCAGACTCGTGCCACAGGAAACTGACCCTTCTGCCTCTTGACCATGTCAGCAAGTGGCCTGGGAGGCTGCGTCGTTCTGCCTGTCTTTTTACTGATCTACCTTCACTTCCCATATCTTAATTTATCTAGCACTCCTAGTAGGATTAAATTCATATGAAATACAGGATTTTGTATTAGGCTGTGAAAGAATAATTCTAAATTTTTGTACGTTAATGTTCAAGCCATAAAAACTTTTTGTCACTTTGCTCCTGGCCATGTTTCAACAGATTTACAAAATTGGATTTTTATAACAATTGGAAAATCTCAGATCCATCATTAGTAAATTATCACCATTTCAAAGGCTATCATTTGAGAAAGCTGGCGTATATTATGATGGTGTATTTATGGCCCTGGGAATTTTACCTGGACAAGTGAATCCAGTTCTTACATTTAAAGAGAATCAAAGAGTCAATCTAGAAGATACAATTTCATCAGTGAATACAGAATAACTCTTATAATTAACATATAATTACCCTGAACAGGCCAATTAATTAATGTAAACAATTTAAAATCGGTAGTTATTTTCTTGATTTCCCCAAACCTAAGTCCATTCCCCACCTGGTGGGAAGCTCAGCCTCTTGGAACCCGGTAGGGAGAGGGAGAAAGGGAAGATTTCCTTTGCCTGCGCCGCCAGGGCGGGAGTTGTGGTTGTTACTGGCCGCCAATGTGGGCTGTGACGTGGGATGGTTTTCGGAACAATTTAGTAAAAGTGGAGGTCGAGGTTGGGGAGCTAAGTGGCTCTAGGGAGGCACCTGGAGAGCGGTATTTCTCACCTCCTCCCCTGCTCTTCCAGGTGGCGCAAAGAACTTGTAGATGGTTTGCGGCCCATTTCTCTTGGAACAGTGCAGGAAGAGGCCCTCTGCCCCCCGCATCCATCAATGGGGGCTGGAGACAAAGGCAGGCGCTGGGCCTTCTCATCGTGAAGTGTTACTGTGAGGGCTTCACTGTGGCCACTGAGGGTCACTGGTTTTTCTTCCTTTTGGACGCTTAAAGATGAATATGTTGCAGTCATCAATAACTTGTTTCCTTCTGTTTCTGATTGCAAGTGATCAGCTCAGCTTGTCCAGGAGGACAATTTTCTTCGTTCTGTTGCTCAGAGAGTTCTAAGACAGGATTTGAAAGCCATTCTTATAGTTTGATTCTACTTCTTGTTTTCACTTTTCTACAACCCCTAAAATGTATCTGGAGACACCCCTCCACTCGGCAGGCTCAGCGGGTACGTCGCATGAGCAGCACGGACCCTCCCCTCAGCCCCACAGGCCCGGTCAGCATGTCCTCCACGGTGGGGCCAGGTGTGGTGGTCCCCAAGGAAGGAAGCCTGCCTCGGAGAGGACCCAGGCCTTCTGGTGTGCTGGGGCCAGAGGAGTGTGCAGCCTGAGGGGGTGGGGACGAGGGCCAGCAGCTGCAGCCGGGCAGGGACTCGGGGATGGGCACCCCAGAGGCCGCGATAGGGGCGATGCCTGGCGGGACGCAGCTGCCTGGTCCTGACTCCCTGTGCCGCGGGCGCTGCTTCCCCAAGCCCGGCCTCCCATCTCCCCCATGCTTGCTGCTCTTTTCTCACTTCGTTCCTTCTCTTCCTTCCTCCTTTTTCTTCCATCCAAGACTTTTCTTCCTTGTCACATTTTTTTCCTCTTTTCTACTTTGCCCATCCTTACCTTACTGTGCTGCTTTTTCTCTTCCCTTTCTTTTCACTTTATTTTACTTTTTTAACTTTTTAATTTGAAATACTTTCAAACTTACAGGACAGTTTTTAAAATAATGTGAATTCCATACAGAGAACTCTAACATAGTCTTACCCTCCCTCTCCGCCAGGTGTCCAAATCCACCAATTTTGATTTTGCCACGTTTGCCGTATCATTCCATCTGTTCTTAAAATCCGTTCCATGAACACTTGTCTCCTCCGTTTCTTGTGCTCTTTCTTTCCTTTCTTACATTGCTCCCTGACTTCTTTTCCATGTCTGTAACATAGACTTAAAGAGACTCTCATAATTAGCAAATCAACTTTTAGGCTCCCTCTTAATTACCAAAGTATATGACTTACTTGAACAAATCATTTGTATATTTCTCAAAAAAAAAAAAAAAAAACCCTGACCCCCCCTTACCCCCGCAAAAAACCTTGAATATTTAATTAAAACTCCCTTTATTAGTATTTAGTGACAGTCGGTGCTCCTGTTAATCAGCGGCACCCTGTCTGCGCCACTCTGTAATTCTGTGTCGTCAGCTTCTCTTCCCACCGGGAAGCAACTTGCCAGTTTTTGGTTAAATGTTCTCTGGAGCCCATGGCCCTTCTCCCTGAACAGTAGTTCCTCAGCCATGCTGCGATGGTGTTCTCCATCCTATCTGAAACATATGCATTCTTTCTATAACTTTCTGATAATGAGTGGTCTAGTGGCTAAATGGAATCTTAAAGACAAGAGATTATGCTTTCTTTTTTCTCCTGACTCCACTTCTGGCTCCAATTAGCTTCTGCATTTTCACTTTGAAATTAGTGGCTTCACATTACTTTATCCCTTTATCTGTCTCCCATTTCCCTTGGTCAGCATGTATTTCCCAGTGTTGGGTGTCACTCTCATGGACTTAATTCTCGTTATTCAGAAAATGTTCCACCAGATGAGTTCTGAGACTTAGTACTTACTGGGCATTCGGTTCTTTATTCTTAGCTCCTTCTGGCTGGGTGGAAGCAATCCCTGGCTCTGTGTATCTTTGCTTTTATGTTGCTGCACATTTTATTTTCAGCCTGCGGAGCTGTTCGTAAGGTCGCAGGGCCTCCGTGTTTTTGTGCATCCCTTGCTGACCGCTGCAGCGTTTACGGTCTTTCTGTTCTTCAAAGTTTCCATGTGCCAAGGGCTCCTTTCCTACATCCTCCAAACAGGGGGTTTATTATGTCACTGTTACTTAAAACCGACCTCAAGATTTTGGCCAATACCAGATTGCTACAACTTGCTCCCTCCAGTAATTCCCTTCTGTCCATCTTTGAGTCTAAGAGTCTTTAATTCCAAGTAGTAACAGACATGTATTAGTCCTTACCACGTGGGAGCTGCCCCCAGAGTGCCTTCCAAGAGGGTCACCAGCCAGGTCACCTCAGGCCCCCGCTGACCTTCCATGCCAGCCTGCATCCTGACTGCCACTGGGGTGGAGAAGAGCACGTGGGTGCTGACATCGGGGTGGCCACAGCCGGGTGGGGGGGAGCCCAGGAGGAGGCCATGAGAGATCTGAGTGCCCGTGGGGGGGAGGGGGGAGGGGGGAGGGGGGAGGGACGAGGGGTACGGGGCCACCTGCCAGCTTCCGGGGTGGTTGGAGCAGTGCAGTGAGGAGACTGAGGTGGCGCCTGGGAGGCCCTGCAGGAGGCAGAGAGGCTGGCGGCCCATCCCGGGCAAAGGTCCAGAAGGTGGAGAGGGTTGACCAGCAGCTGCGGGGGGCAGGCCAAGGAAACGGGGGTGCGAGTCTTCCTGTGGCTCAGGGTAGGTAAGCAGGCAGGACTCAACATCGCCACTGGGGGCAGGAAGGGGCTGGGGTTGTAGCTGGCCACACACCCCCAGCCTCGGGGTGGTTACCTCTGGGAGGGGTGGGGTCTGCCCAAATGTCCACGCCTCTGAAAGCTGGGAGCTGGAGAGGCCTGGAGTCCCTTCCCTCTGATGCCTTTGGGTGGGGCCCCCTGGGGCTGTGGGCCAGAGCACCCACACACCACACCCTCCACGCAATCCGGGCTTTCTCCAGGTGGCTGGGCTCTCTCGGGCAGGTGTCCCCGGACAGCGAGTGAGCCAATTTCCTTCTGAGACCTGCCCTGAGGTCGTACAGTGCCCATGGAGCCACTCAGCGAGTCAGCACCGTCACCGTGCCGCTCGGTTCCAGGGTTGCGGGTCGCCGCCACCTCTTGTTGTTGACAAATCTTCACACACATACAGTCCATACATGGTGTACAATCAGTGACTCACAATATCATCACATAGTTGTGTATTCATCATCATGATCATTTTTAGAACATTTGCATCACTCCAGAAAAAGAAGTAAAAAGAAAAAACTAACACTTCTACCCTTTCCTCTCGTTGACTGCCAGTATTTCAATCTACCTAATTTTTTTTAAGTCCTTTAAAAAAGGCTTCCCTAATTTTTCACCCTTTATTCCCTCTCCCATTATTTATTTGTTTATTCTTGTTCTTTTACTCATCTGTCCATACTCTGGGTAAAAGGAGCATCAGACACAAGGTTTTCCCAGCCGCGCGTCACGTGGAGTGGCTGTACTGTGTGTTGATACAGCTTAGACTCCAGCTCTTCGTGGAGACACTGGTGGACCTGAAATATTGCTCTGGCCACTTCTAAACAATATAATTTGTAAGCAAATAAGCAAGTGAATTCATAATGCATCAGACTGGATAAAGGCAGTGGGATAAAATAAATTAGACCAAGTAGACTCGGGACCCCCCGGGGTGGACAGTTATTGTCTATGGAGGGGCGAGAAGGACTCCCTGGGGGACCCTCTGAGCAGACCCTGGTGGGGCATGGCCAGCCCTCTGGGGGTGGTCCATTCCCTACACACGGGTCCCGTCTCCTGCCCCCGCGGAGGCCCTGAGACTCAGCACCTGGAGGTAGGGAGTGCGAGACCCTGCTTACATACCTGTGTCTGCTGTGGAGTTTGAAACCAGCAGATTTTCACCTTGATTTTCGTGTGTAATTGCTCTCTGCTAATGTCACTAGAGAAGTATTTCAAAGCATTTTACTTTTAAATAATTGGTAAACATTTCTTATCTCACCATTCTCTCATTTAGTCAATGTAAAAAATAATTTCATACCTTATAGTTTGTTCCCCAGAAACTGTGTTGTTATACTCCGAAAGTTTTCGGATATATTTTTTCCAAGCAGAGAATTGTACAGTTTTTTACAAGTAGTCCAGAGAACTATCAGCTACAGAGGGATGTTTAAGAAAAATGGATCCATTCTTATGCATATCACTTTTAGCACTATCAGATAAAGGTGAGCTACCTAGAGATTTGAAATCATTTTATCCTGTGCCAGGATTATTTTCACATGCCTGTGAATGGCATTGGGAGTTTTCCAACAATTGGAAACTGCATGACCATTTAACACCGGCTCTTCTCCTTATTCTCAAATGAAGACAATCACGTAAGGTCATCTTGCTTCATGGGTAATTAAGGCATTTCACGCTGCAATCCCTTATCCTAATGAAGAAGAAGAAATTTCTCTTTTGCTGAAATATTTCTTTTAAGCGTTTTATTTCTTCTCATTGCTCGACTTTCCTTTTGCATCTGACTGTCTCTTATAATGGCTTCTTGAAATGTGAGTCAGGAAGAAAATTGTAAAGTTTCCCCACAGCTTGCTACTTTTAAAAAATGCTTAGAATCTCACTTTCCGTGAAGGCGAAACAGCCACAGTTGACCCTGCGCCCCTGCGTGTTCACTTCCCATGGAACGCAACGAGTCTGGGCAGGTGGGAGGCTCCCCCGGCACCCCGCAGGTAGAGGGGCAGCTAGGGGCGCGGGTGCGGGGACTGGGCTCCCCAGATTTGGATTTCAGTCCTGCCTCTTACTGGAGAAATGATGTGGGCCTCCTCCTCCTCTCCTGCCTCAGTGTTCTTAGCTGTGAGATGGGGAGAATTTTGGCACTGACCCCCTAGGACAGGTGTCGGGGATCATTGAGCCCATACATACAGTTTGAGGACAGAGGGCGGGACCTGGTCCCAGCAGCTGCAGCCTCTCCACATGGGGACGGAGCTGCCACGAATCCCTTTCTTGGGATTCGATTTGTGTGTACCAGAATATTATTCCAGGGAGCCAAATTGAGTGCGGCATATTTACAGATTTTATTGGCTCACCTAAGAAAAGACCAGGGACATTGTGTTCTGACTTGTTAAATTGTTCTTTTAAAATGTCACAGACTGTGAAATTAGAGTTATCCATTAAATAGCATTGGCCAGAAATATTTAGGCTGATTTTTCAGCTCACCCAGCCCTGGCCTTGGCCTCCCCGGGACTGAGTTGGTACAGGCCAGCCCCACCGGACTGGCCTGGAGTGACCGCCGCAGCACTCGCCCAGCTGTCCTCGGCCTCTCGGCAGTGGATTTCCTTGCAGGGCCCTACGGTCAAACTGAAAAAGGTCTTTTCCCTGTCACGATTGCCTTCAAGATGAAAAGTTCCTTGGCAAAGAGGAGCCTAAGTTAAAGCATATCATTAAAAGGTAAGAAAAAAGCCTTGATTCTTAAGGCACGGATTATTCCCATGTATGGGCTGAAAATAACTTTAACAAAAGACTCCATGTCTTGGAGACTAAGTTAATGTGGGGTTCTTTTCTCTAAGCATTTTAGCATACTATATAGGATACCCTGAATTTATGGCTGTACAGTTAAAAAGCCTGCCCCTTTTTGGGAGGGAGTAAAGTGGGAACACAGGGACCTTTTCCTCAACTCACGTTCCTCTGTGCAGTTCATTTGTCAATTACCTTCTGTCTTGGGGCATCCTTGTATTGAGTCCTTCAAACAGTGGTTTGAAATATTTCACGTAGGTCAGTCTGTTCCTTCAGCTTGGTTGGAAACGCAGGAGGTCAGGGAGCTTGTCTCTAACTGGTCAGCATCCCCGGGAGCTTGGCCCATGCCCGCACACAGCGCGCACCCGGTAAATACTCGTTTACCCACGTGGAGTTACTGACTGGATAGCCAGAGTGTGTCTTTTCTGCAAGTGTGGTTTTATGGGATAGAAACCAGTTTTTCCCAAAGTTTGTGCCGGCAACATGAAACCAACAAGATGCTCTGCAAAATGTTTGGAGTTTATCGCCTGGTCTCTCCCCCTTCGGGGAGCAACTGCAAGGCTCCGAGGAGCCCTCCATTAAAAAAATTCAGCAGCAGCAACAAACTTTTTAACTTATTGAAACTCGGTGCCAAATTTATTTGGCCTCAGCGCCTTTGCTTTTCCCTATGTGAACATGGATGCAGTATTTGGGGCCCTCTTCTGTGGACACACTTGGGGTCGGGGGGTAGCGTTGGGGCAGCTACAGTGCCCTGTTGTACTTGCTTTTTCACCAAATACTCAAGCCCAGAACTTCCTTCCTTCCATGAGCAAGTGGGGTGCCACTGACATGAAATCCCCAAACACCCCGAAAGACCTGTAGATCCTGGCTGTGTGTCCAGTTGGAAGGCTGCAGGACCTCACTCCAGCATGGATGCCTTCCCCATTGGTCCCAACCGGACATGGGCCCCTAGCCTCCAAGTCCTTTGAAGCCCTGTGCTTGAGTTAGGGCACCCTTTATACACCACCAAAGCATGTGACATTGGCTCCACATGTGTCCTTCCCAGCATTGTGTAATTTCACTTTCTCATTTCGACAAAACATAATGACCGTCTTTGAAATCCATCTTGTTTGGCATTTTTTCCCACACTCGTGTGTTTTTACATGTTGGTAAAATTTGCATTTAGGGGTGTTACTTGTCATTTTCATGCCGTGTAATGGTTGATGAAGAGAGCAGTTTATAGGGTGCATCTCATAGTTCATTTCTTTTCATGTAACTGAGGTCTTTTAGTGCTCGTTTTAATGCACACTTTGAATTTACCTATTTGTATTGGAGTAGTATAAAGAGGAGCTTTTCCTTGGTGATTGGGAAGCTGAGAGGTAGAACATTCATAATCATATCATGGCTAGCTAGTAGATATTGAGCGCTCAGTGACAAAACTATATACCAGGTGTATTGCATGCATTTATTTTATTTAATCCTTTCCCCAACCCAGTGACTCAGGGGCCAAGCAAGGGTGGAGACCTCCAAATGCTAAGACTTGTTTTAGATTCTATGCTATGTGAACTTTCCAGGATAAGAACATGACAAATTGAGTGGATTAGCAAATCTAGAATAAGGTGCAACATAGAGTACTATCATAATTAAAGTGTTATTTGGAATATTGCTGATAAACAAAATCTTTATTTAAAGCCCCTGTACCCACTGGCCTCCCAAAGTAAAGAAAGAAGGAAGGGCTACCTCGAAGAAATATCTCCTGCATTGCGTGTGGAAGGCAAATGCGCTGTGCATGACGGTGCTGCATGATCGTGTAATAGCATCAAAAAAATTTTTTTTTTCAGATTTTGCCATTGAGAAAACTTTTAAGGTGCACGGAGCCTGTCGGGAGTCATTAGTGCCTGGAGGATTCCATTTTTCTGTTTCAGGACCGTGTTCTAGATGCGTCATTGCAAACCGTGCCTCTGCGTCTTCTTTCTTGTCGTTCCTGTTTCTCACCTCGGTCTCATCTCTCAACACCCTCCCTCGCTCCTCACCAAAGATATATATATATAAAAAGCCATTGTGCAAAATGATCTGGAGATTGGGCCTGATAGAATGCCAGCATTCAGCCCTCCCAGCCTCAGCGCAGTACCGTGGCCGCGGCGATGATTTGGACGTGTGAGCCGAAGCCGCCATGGGAGCAGGCCTGGGGGTGGGAGAGATGAACTGGGGGCTTTCCAGCCGTTTGTCACACAAGTAGCAGTGCCAATAAACTGAAAAACAATCCGTCATTTTTTCTCAAGATTGAAACCTTTTATCAGTTGTGTCAGTTTCATTATTCAGTAAACGATTAGTAGCTACCACCGCCATTCAGTCATTCGTCGTTAACACCGCAAACCTTCTGGGGGCTGAGTGGCCGCTGGACACCTGTCCCTGAGGGGAAGCACCTTGCCTGCCCACCTCTCTGGACCATGTCTCAGACTCAGGCACTGGTTGAAAGAGAAGAAGGAACCAGTACCTGGCGTGCAGCTTCTCGCCTCAGTTATGCTTTGACACATGGTTAATTTCGGCTGCAGTTGCGAGAAGAATAAATGGGTGGGCATTTTTCTTCTACCTCCTCCTGGCCCTTTTATTTAGAATAGTTTTGCCCCATGATTTAAAATGCCAGGCTTGTCAATTCGAGAAGTGGTTTTGTTCCTATTTACCTTTAAGTGGTGATTTTCAGCCTCGGCTTGTGGTAGAGGTGAGCCTTGCCAGCCCTTTGGCTGCCTGCTCCAGGCTTTCTGTTTGTCATAAAGTCCAGACTATCTGGAAGAAAACACGGTGGAGCAGTAGCTCCGACCTGCAGGTCACGGACCCCTGGGCCCCTGGAGATGCCAGGAGATTATCTGAAGGGTCTTGAATCCGCGTGTGCATCTGCATACCCAGCAGTGAGTGTGTATCGATACTGTGCTTAATGGGAAACAAAGTCATTTTAGAACATTGCTGAATTAAGTTCCTAAGGGAGTCTGTGTATTTTTTCAAATAGAAAACCACTGAGAGATTGGGCTTTGCCAGTTTTTTTGGTTTTGTTTTTTTCTTTTCCATCCAACTCTAGTTTATCAGAAAAAATAATTCTACCACTAGCTAAATAAATGTAGGCGAGAGAAAAAAAAGTTACTGAGTTTGTTTATGTATCACTGAGACCATACTTAGTTCTCCGAGAGCTCTAACTCCATCGATCCTAAGGAGGAAGGGGCAAGTGTGTGTGAGTATGTGCATGTGTGTGTGTGTCTTTACACGTGGCCTTAAATGAAGACCTTTTAAAATATTGTAACTCGTAATTTTAGAAATCATTCTGAGCTGTATTTCAACTACTTCATCAAAACACTCCTATAACTCCTATATATAATCTTTAGATTAATCTTCTGTTTTCCTCTGGCTGTGGGTAGTGCCTTCCGCCCCCCGTGGTGTCCACATCACAGCACTGGATACAGGGTGCATGGGCCCTCGTTGCCATGTGTCAATCCTGGTAGAACGTTTGATTTATTGCTCAAGAAGAAATTGTTCTGAGAGCTTCCAAGCTGCCTTCCAGCTTTCCCAGTGCAGTCGGCCTCCAGACACAAAGGTTGAAGGAATCAGAATCACAGGTTTACTTTTTCACTAGCACCAGATCTCTAAGCCAGAATAGCCCCCTGCGTGCAGTTCACTTTTTTATATCACTGAGGACACCGCCAGGGTATGTGGACAATGTCCACTCAAGTGCAAGTATCTGGTGTGCCCTTTTCATTTTAGAGGTGTAATCCCTTCAGTCCAAATTCCACTTTTTAAGGGAACCCCCAAATGCGCTTGTTTTTGAGGCATTTTCTCCTTTGACAGGGCTTTTGAGTCCAGTGCTTTGTAAGATGGGCCAGTTGTTAAGTGTGATTGGTCCACTATTGCCCACTGTCACAATCAGTACCTGGACCCTAGCTATTTTTAATTTTGAAGACTACCAAAAATATTTTTAAATACTTGAGGACTAATATAATTGGCTAACATGATTTTCCCAAGCAAGGATATTTAAAATAACAGTACTGTCCACCATCAGCATCGTTACACATAAGAAAGAACACATAAGCCCCAAAAGAAGAGGGTGAACCTATGTTCTGACAGTTAACAGACTTGCATTAAAATTATTCAGAGCCCTCATTTTTCTGATTTTATTACAAAAGAGGGAAAATTTCATTTTTTTTCTTCTTTAGGAGCCTCTGTTCTGTTATCAACTGGTAGAGAAATCTAGATGGAGGAGCTAAAGATTACTTATGGCTTATACTGCTGTTTCTTTGGCCTTTGACTCCAAGGACAGGTGTGAGAAGGCAAGCAAGCAGACTATAGAATCCATCTGACTGAGCTTCTAACCCCGCTTTACAGTGTAAAAGCTGGGGTCTACAGCATAAGTACTTTCACCTCTGAAATGGTGGTATACTAATACATAGTGCATGGGGAGTCTGGAAATTGAATGAGGTAAAAGATATAATCCACTCAGCATAACACCTGGTATATATTAGATGTTCAATAAAAATTAGGGATAGTGGTGGTAGTCACAATGATGGTGATGGTGATGGTCATGCTGATGTTGCTCATGAGCCATGATGGTGGTGGTCATGATGATAAGTGCTTGTGGTAGTGATGAAGGTGTTGGTCATGATGATGGTAGTCAGAATGATAGTGATCAGGTGGTCATGATGATGGTGATCGGGGGGTCATCATGGTGATGGTGATCAGGTGATCATGATGATGATGGTGGTGTTCGTAATGATAGTGGTCAGGTGGTCATTGTGATGAATGTGGTGATGGTGGTGGTGATGGTGGTGTTCATTATGATGGTGGTGGTCAGGTGGTCATTGTGATGAATGTGATGGTGGTAGTGGTGATGGTAGTGTTCATGATGATGGTGGTGGTCATTGTGATGGTGGTAATAATAGTGGTGATGGTACTGGTCATGATGATAGTGGTGGTGGTCAGGTGGTCATGGTGATGGTGGTAGTGGTGATGGTAGTGGTCATGATAGTGGTGGTGGTCATGGTCATGGTGGTCAGGTGGTCATGGTGATGGTGGTGTTTGTGATGATGGTGGTGGTCATGATGATGGTGGTCATTGTGATGGTGGTAATGGTAACGGTGATGGTGGTGTTCATGATGATAATGGTGGTGGCCATGATGATGGTGGTCAGGTGGTCATTGCGATGGTGGTGTTTGTGAGGATGGTGGTGGTCATTGTGATGGTGGTAATGGTGATGGTGGTGTTCATGATGATAGTGATGGTGGTAGTGGTGATGGTGGTGTTCATGGTGATGGTGGTCAGGTGGTCATTGTGATGGTGGTGTTCATGATGGTGGTGATGGTGGTGTTCATGATGATGATGGTGGTGGTCATTGTGATAGTGGTGATGGTGGTGTTCATGATGATGGTGGTCAGGTGGTCATTGTGATGGTGGTGTTCGTGATGATGGTGGTGATGGTGGTGGTCATGATGACGGTGGTCAGATGGTCATGATAATAATTGTGGTGATGAGGATGGTGATGGTGGTCATGGTATTGGGATGGTGATTGTGTTGACATCGGTGGTGGTGGTCATGGTAATGGTGATCATTTTGTTGGTGGTGATGAGGGCAGTCATGGGGTTGGTGGTGATAGGCAGCTAAGGAGCATGAAATAATACAGGGAGCATGAGACAATATAGAACTGGTACCTTAATACTGCCTGAGAGTTGGGGTCAGTCCCAAGCAATGTAAAGCAGGGCTCTGTTTGGACCTCCATTATTTTAAACTTGTATCACAATGACTTGGGGCAATTTTTGGATTAAATTGATGCGTGTTCTTTTAAATTAAAAAAATAGGAAAGTAAACCATCTATAACAAAAATAGTTTCGGGGTCAGGAATCAAAAATAGCCATATAGATAATCAAGCTTGTCCCATGTACTGTCAGAAATAATATCTTGAAGTTAGCTTTTGAAATTACTGTCATCACTTTGGCATCCTCCAAATTTTTGTTTGTTTATGGCTATAATTGACAGTTCCTTTTGGAAAAATGTACATCTCTGTAGGGAAATTTATATCTCTTGATCATTGGAGAGCTGCAATTTAATACACCATGGGCATCTATGTCCATAAAACTACTTGCTCTGTTTAAAGGCCATAGAATTCCATGGAATTGATGTTCTATAGCAGATTGATACAACTTTCTCTTGTTGGGCATTTATTATGATTGTATAATATATCATTGCAAGTGACATATTGCAAATATATCTTTAGGTACTCAATGCGTAATATGCCTCAGAAGTTAGAATTATGCATTTGGAATTATGGCGTTTGTTAAATTGTGCTTCAAATTCCAGTACTTGACTGCTGCAAGGTCTCTGTGCAAAACAGCCAGACAAGGGCTGTTTGTGTTTTGGTGAGAATAGGAGGGTCAGTAGCAGAACGAGAAATGTCTCATTCCGCAGCACCAGGGAGAGTTTTGTTTCTCTCTGCGTCCAGTGTGAGAAATAACTTCCAGAGGGCCCTCTTGTGAGCTGTCCATTCATTCATTCAGCAGACTTGTGTGACGCATATGTGATGGGCTTGTGGTGGACTCTGCAGGTACGCATGCCTAGTGTGAGGAGGGCAGGCCCCTGACCGGGAGCCATCACTGACCTTGGCCAGAGCCAACAATGACCAACAGCAAATAACTTTCTTCTGCCTCAGCCTCCTCTTCCCCTCACTTTCTTCCTCATGTGTGCGCGTGTGTGCATGCTTGTGTGTGTGTATGAGCAAGCGGTGTTGTGTGTTAATATGTTTTGGTGAGCTACTTCAAATCCCAGTTTCATGACAGAGACATGAGAAGAGCCCGTTAATAACAGTTAGTGCCATGCCCCCTCCCCTCCCCAGAAGTGGCCATTAGATAGATGTGGAGTTTCTTAGTGACAGGAATTGCATCTTTTTCTCTCTGTCAGAGGCTCCTGGCCATTGAGGGTGGAACTTGTGTCACCCCCTGCTCTTTCTGAATGAATGAAGAATGCTTAAGCCTTAAAGGAGGGATATATAGATGACAGTATCCACTACCAAAGCTAGCTTTATCTACTTTTGACTTACAGATATTTTAGAAATAAAACTTGGTTTATTAAGAAAGCTGTGAAGAGATAGTTTTCCTTCCAAAAGATGGTGAAGAGGACATCATCCATAAATAAAAAGATAAAATTCAAATGATACAATAATAAAGTCATTAAGCAGCGTGAAAGGAATCAGACCCACATGTAAAAAGTATTACAGTAACTGTTTAGTAATAAATCTTATTAAACTCAGTGTCACAGATAGGATTAAAACTGTTACTAACAACACTGCATGAACAAGACCTAGCCTTAGATCTTTTTATTTTAATCTTCCTGGGAGATCCTCGCACATTTACGGTCCATACATGGTGTACGACGGTGACTCACAATGTCATCTTCACCATCATTGTTTTTGGGACATTTGCATCACTCCAGAAAAAGAAAGAAAAAAGAAAAAACTCATATGTCCCATAGCCCTTACCCCCCTCCTGTTGACCACTAGTGTTTCAATCTACCCACTTCATTTTACCCCTTTCCCCCTACTGAAAAATCTCATCTTTTATTTTGCAAATGAAGAAAAAAAAAAAAAGGTGGAGAGTCTTCAGAACACATACAGAAGTTAACGACAAAATTACTCAGATGGCACTTCAAATCGGCATTTCCCTCGCTCGTGTCTTCTACACTGTTTCAAGTGATTTTTCTCTCCATGCGTCCTGACACCCCAAATGTTCTGAGCCCTGTGCAGCAAGGGACGCACAGGCTTTGGGCCCCTCCTAGAGTGCTGTCCTACTGTCTCCCCATCAGCCCTGGGACTGGAAGTGGCCCTCCACGGGTGACCAGGGGACCATAGCACAGAGCCCCCAGGCCCCCTGGGCTAGTGCGGGGACAGGGGCTGTCCAGCACACCACTCTCCTTTACATTTTTTTTGGCCCTTCTTGTCCTCTTGCACCTGGCAGTGATCAAATCACCATCCTGGTTTCTGCCACTGACCCCGCTGAAATCAGACACGCCCCACCCCCGAAGCTGGGTGTCTGTGAAAGGAGCATCTGCAGTGGTGCTGCAGTTTCCTTATCCCACATGCTCTATAAACTGTAAACTTTCCCCCCAACTACCAAAAAAAAAAAAGTAAGAAAAATCCAAACAATACAGATGGGTAGAGATTGATGTGTCCGTATCAGTGGTCCAGACCTTAAAAGCATCAGGCCCCGAACTCAGTAGTTCTTGTTGCAGTAAGACCGTTGATTGCTTGCTTTATTTCTCAATATATTTGGGATTTTAATAGGTGAAATGGGCCCTGATGAGAAGAGCCAGAGGGTGCTGAAAACCTTGTGCCCAGATGAAGTAACCCTTTCTTGGACAATGTTTGCTGAATGCGTTGGTGATTGCAAACTTCTTTTTCATATCACGGCGCTCTTGGCATTGCTGGCAGCGGGTTGCCCGTGGCCCGTGGGGTCGCGTGGCCGGTGGAGGGGAGGCCTTTGCCCGCAGGTGCGCCTCCCTCCAGTCTCGGGTCGCAGCAGTGCTGACCCGAGGCCTCATCTTAATAGACTCTCTCACTCTTATTAAGAAGGAGATGTGACTGTAGATTATTCCTGCCCAAAGATACTTAGAGTATTTGAATAGGCTTTATTGTCTAGAACAGTTGTAGATTTATGGAAAAATTGAGGCCAGTTCCCATACATCCCTCCCTGCATGCATGCACACACACAGAGCTTCCCCTGTCATTTACACCTTCACGTTAGTGTGACACACTTCTAACAATTAAGGAAACAAGACCGCTGGGTTCCTATTATATTAATTAGGGTCTGTGGTTCCTTCAGGAGTCCTTTGTTTCTTTCTGCCTCCTGTCCTTTCACTGTCCCAGCTCCCGCCCATCACCGAGCTGTCCCATCTCCTTAGCGCTGCGTGGCTGGGACAGTTTCGTAGACTTTTTTTGTTGGCCAGGACATTTTTGAGGAACTCGGGCCAGGCGTTTTGGAGGCCACCTCTCTGATGGAGTTAGTGAGATAATTTCTCAGGTTAGATGCGAGCTATGGGAGCAGGAGACGCATAGGTGCCACCCCAGCACGGGCTGTCCCGAGGCGTGGTCTCCATCAGGCTGCCCCTCCTCGAGGACTGAGTATATGCATTGTTTATTTGGAAATCTTTTCCCCGTTTGTTAATTTGTCCAGTCAGTCATTTGTGTCAGTGTGGACTCATGAATCTTTGTCTTGTGCTCTGGGTTAGAATCCAGCACTGCTTCATCGTGTGGCTCCAGGTGTCCCGTCTGGCCAGTGGGGCCCTCCTAGGGCCTCTGCACCCCCGAGACACAGCTTCGTCCTCGTGGGTAGGTGGGTGGGTGGTGTGTGGGCCCCTCCTGGCCCACGCCAGTCTTCTCTCCTCTGTCCTAGCAGCAGCCTTGTCTCCAAGGAGCTGCAGTTCTCTTTATACGAGGATGGTCTCAGAAACCCAGAGCTGCAGGCAATGTATGTTTGCTGCTACTGGATTGTCTTTTCGTTTAGGTCCGCTCAACTGATAATGCAGAGGACTGTGTGTGTGTGTGTGTGTGTGTGCGCGCGTGCACGCGCTAGCCCACGTGTATGCACTCCTGTAAATATTTCTATAGGAAATCATCTATATCTATGGTAAGCTAAACAGATTATGGTATTTTAAATACGAGAAAAATTGGAAACAACTAAGCACTTAACAAGGAATGGTTACCACTACACTACACCACCACTGATGAGCAACACTTAAAAGGGACAGTTTTGGAAGCGATGGGAGCATAACACATTACCTTAGAAAGAAGTGCAGATCTGTTTCAGAGCTGTATTAATAAGGGTGATAATCAGGCATACAGGTGGATAAAAACTTGAAACGTGGAAAGGATGTTCAGATGAGGCATGGTTTATTTTCATTTAATATTAAGTAAACTTTGCTTCTGCAGTAGTATTAGTCTTCCAAGGTATTATTTCCTTTTTTTAGAGGTTCCAAATTACTGTATTGCTATTGTCATGGGACACATTTAAATCTCTTTTTTTTTTAACATTCCTGTTGAGATATCTTCATACACCAAATAGTCCATCCAAACTATGCAATCAGTGACATGCAATGTCGTCACATAGTTGTGTTTTTATCACATGATCATTTTTAGAATGTTTGTGTCACTCCAGAAAAAGAAATAAAGAGAAAAAAAACACACATCCCATAACATGTCACCCCTCCCTCTCACTGACCGCTAGTATTACAATCTACCCAATTTTTTTTCACCCCTTAATCCTCCACCGTTACTTATTTATTTATTTGTCCTTATTGTTTTGCTCATCTGGATAAACGGAGAAGATATTGTTTCTTAAATTTGAATGAAGCTGGTCCATCTAATTTTAATTATTTTCAAATGAAAGAATAAGACCTTTATAATGATTTCTGCTGTCATTCAAACACGGTACTTTTAAAGAGCCTCCTAGTTTAATGACTTGTTTAATCATTTATGCTGACCAAGGAGCATGCTAAAAAGCTAACTCGTGGCCAAAGCAGCGTTTATTGGAAGAAGTCCATTTCAGTGTTTAAGGCAATATATTTCCATAAATAGCAAGAAGAGTCAAAAGTGTAGAATAATTCTTTTGTATCCCGCTCTGAGCTTTGTACTTCGTTGGCTATAAACAGCACTTGTCATATGGCTTCCATGACTTCTTGCAGAGATCAGGATGCTGTTGGAAATTTCCACAGAATTCCTCCTTTAAATGCAAAAGGATAAAAATGTTTTCTAGAGTCTTCTTTCACAGACCTTCTCAGATTCAGATGGCCACATATAAGGGGAATGCGATTGACCGAATAACCCTGAAATGGATCATTTCAGCCCGTGATAGTTGTGGACGCTCGACTACAAAGATGGCAGATCAGATGATTCTGGAAGGGTGGCCGTTTGGCATTGTTCAGGCCGGCTGGTGGTCCAGTGATCACAGCCCTGCAATTACGGCCGGGGGGAGCATGAGGATCAGTCATTAAATAATTACACCTTTGATTAGTTGCTTTAACTGCTCATTGCCTTTGAAATAGGATAGCACAATTTGAAGCTTTATTAAAAAACAATCTTTTTCTGGAATTATTGGAAAAGACTTTTTGTTTAAAAAAAAAAAAATCCATAAACGAGCTGTAATATATTCTGTTGGAAGAGAACAAAAAGGAGGAAAGAAAAGAAAGGAGAGGGGGGGAAAAAAGACGCCTGTTTCCCATTATCACTCATTTCTATCTCAGGAAGGCACAGTGAACCAGTCGTCCACTTGCCAGCCCTTTGCCTTCCAGGCACATCCCAGAACTCAGAAAAGGGATGTGCGCCAGGGGCAGGGCACAGGAGCCCCCCCGGCCCCCGACACTGCCACTGCCTGGCTGTGTGGACATGACTGAACACATCTCACAAAGGTGCATTTCACACACATCATTCAGCCTGGCCACCAACTTGAGCTTCACATTTTTCTTACGTAGCGTTTGGTTTTTAGTGTGTGTGTGTATTATTTTTTAACACTAAGTGTTTAATCCTATACTATCTGCAGAGTGTAGCTAAAACAGTTCATCTGAGTACTAGACCTAAAAACGCTGATTTATTCTTCATAATACTGGAGACCCAGACCCTCAAGACATGAATCCAAGAGACCATGGAACCCCAATTTCACTTTCCTAATAACCCCTACCCATCTCCTACCCCCACCGAAAAGCCTTTCCTCCTCCATGAAAACATGGAGAGAAGTCTCCATTATTACTGGTATATTTCTTATCTCCATCTGAGAAGGTGCCAAACTAAAAAAAATCAGGGCTACAAGTTTGTCATGAAGGGGCCTCTTCTCTTTCAACTCGCTTCTTATTTTAATCCCCGTTAAAAGTTGTACCCTTGGCATTTATCTGAAATACCCAATTAATTTTGGGTGCCGTTGAACCCATGATCTGCAGCTCAGTATGTTTCTAGGCCGAAAGGGAAACCAACTCTCTACCTAATTGGAACTTCTGGTTTTATGGCGTATCCTGGAGTTTTTGCTTAGTTTTTATTTTCACTGTTTTCCGGGGTTAATGGTATTTCCTGTGCGTGTCTACATTAGCCCGCTATGTAGAAGCCCTCGGCACTTTTCAGATTGTGAGAGCTTTAATGATGCCACCAATGTGGAAATTATACTTCCCTTAAAGAAAGCCATTATGAGTTATTGGAAATTGGATTAAAAATCTTATCATTAAGGGTCGATTACTTATTTCGAGAGTTATTGTATTTAGTTAGGTATTTTACCTTCTGCGTTCTGTAGCTTAAAATTACGAGAAGAATACTAGTCACTCCAGAAACTGATACGACGGAGTTATTTTGCTTCCTGGACATGTGCCCTATATTTGCTTGGCCTCGGGTTTTGTTTAATCCTTTCAAAGGCCCTTTTAATGGACGTTTCAACATGACTCCTTCTCTGTGCAGTTGCCTCTGGGAAACGACCATTATGTCAAGCCCTTCCCAGCTAAAGTAGCGAGTTCACATGGTGTAAGAATCTTCTGGGTTGCATCTTATGGAAGGAAGAAAAAAAATCCCACCGCTTTTATAAGAGAACAGAACATTTGCACTGTCTCGTTGAGCAGATGAACGTTCAAATGGCCAACACAAAAGAAACCCCCAATCTCTAGCCTCACAATGGAATCGCCACCAACAAAAGACCACGGGATCCCGAACGTGCTCTGCGAAAGCAGCACAAAACAGCAGCAGCATCCAGTCGGGCCCGGGCAGGTCCCTGGGGCCACGGGCAGCCCTGACCCTGGAAGGGTCTGCAGCACACAGCCGGCACGCGGCGTCTTTAGAAACAGGGAAGTGCAAGTCTGATGTGCATGAGAAGCTGCTGTCTGATCTGACAAGGCTGCACCTAGAGGCGCTAGCTCTCACTCCCTTGCGTGAATGCACAGGGTCTCCGAGAAGCCCACCCTCCACCTGGGTGCAGAGATCCTGTTTGTCCTAGTCGCTGATGAGGGCTGCAGCCCCCGGGGGGTGACGCGCCTGGCAGTGTGCGTGGTGGCTGCGGGGCCTGCACACTGCCTGGCGGCTGTAGCACCTTTTAATCAGCGGGCTGAGGAATATCTAAGCCACATAGAGCACTGGCGGGAGGAGACCGGGGGGCGTTCACACGCCTGTGCTTGGTGGTGCGGTGATGGAGGGAGAGGTAGGAGAAGACGCTACTCGTGTGAGCCTGCCCATGCAATACCGGAGGTTTCCTCTCACTCGGAAAGAGCTCGTCAGGAGAGCCTCGTGTTGAAAGTCTCCTGTCTGCAATGAGTTTCTTAGGCATTCTCATGCTCTATGCAAGTTTGCTTGGAGAAACAAAATAACAGAAATTTCCCTTTAAAATAAAATGGTAAGGCCCTCCTGACTGCAGGACCCATATACAAAGCTGTAGCTTAGAAAAATAAGGGGATGTATGATAATTGGGAGTCGTGAACTTTAAATGATTTCCAGCTACTCTAACTTACTGCAAGGCCGTTATTTGCACATATCCTTCCCTGGCCTTTGAAAAGATTAGATTGTCTGTTAGCAATTACAAGACATCAAGCGTGTTGTACCGCACCTCATTTTGTCATCCTGGCACAGAACGTGTTGTCTGTGAATGCTGGACCCCCCCAAAGAAGTGCTCTGAGAATTAAGGTGTACACCAGCTTTCCTGCCCATCAATGCCTAACGCAGGCTGTTGTGTCCCCCACCGGCCAGCCTGGTGACCCCAGCCAGGCACAGGCCTTCTCAGGGCTCCTCCCGGAAGAGGCCCTGTTCCTGGGCCTTCTCCTTGAATGCACCACAGTACGTGTCTACATTCGTATTTTGATACCAGCAATAACTCACCTCTCTTCTGTGAGGTTTACCAACGAAGCCTCAAGCATTCGTATGCAGACAGGGCCCTAGGTTAATTTTACACCTCGTTTTTATTTTTTCTAGTAAAAAAGGTGGCATGCCAGAGACCCAGGCTCACTTCCCAGAGCCTGCCCATGCCAAAAAAAGTTGGGGGTGGGGGGTGGGAATGAGGGGGCTATCGTTACATCCTGGCGGGGAGCCCTGTGTTTCCTTACGGTTCAAGGGCCTGTCGGTACTGAAAGAACTGTGCTTTGTGCTTTTTGAAATTTTGAGCCTTTTTTTTTTTTCTCACTGTCTGTCTGATCTGGTCTTTACTCAAAATAAGGTGTCCAAAACGATGTGAGTCTTACGGAGTAAGCAGTTTAAGCAGCCGGCTTCTCGTGTTCGGTGGCAGGACCCTGTCCTGCTGGCGTCTTGGTGGCTGCAGCCATTTCCTCTCTCCCCATGGCAGCTTCTTGCTGGGGGCCTCCTGGAATCGGATGTGGCCTCTGTGGCGGCAGCGGGAGCAGCACGTGCCCAGGTCTGCTGTCCCTGCCCTGGCCGGCACGTGGCCTGTGCGTGTGGGCTGAGTGTCGGCGTGGCCCTCGGGCTTTACAGCGGGCTCCTTTCAGACCTGGCGGCAAACCTCTGTGCAGTGCTCAGAGGGCTCTCTGGGTCTCTGGGCTTTTCAAGACCCGGCAAAGGCCTGCGCCCATCATGCCACCCGTGGGAAGGGCGTGATCGCTCTCGAAGGAGGCAGCTCCTCGCCAGGCACCACAGCGGTCGTCTGACTTGCGGAAAGCACTTCCAGCCCCACGTGCCCGCCGGGAACACGTTTCAAAATGTCCAGCTTGCTTCCGCCAAGCAGTGGCCTGGGGTACTTCTGAAGGCCTGGATGGCACCGTGTCCTCGTGTAGACCATGCCTGGTCCCCTGCACCGGGTGCCGCGACGGTTTCTCATTTTGCCCTTGCCAACCCTCGGGCAGGGAGAGGCACGCTCCTTTTCTGCTATCATTCCGTGCCTCAGGCTTCTTAAGAAGCAAAACAGCCTCCTTGGTCTTCTTGAAGGCTTCTACTCATAAACTACAAAACCAGAAAATGCTAGCCTTGTGTCATGAAGGAAGAAAGGAAAATTCTGGAAGTCAAAAAAGCTAAATGCGTTTATTAAAATAAAGACCATGTAGAAAATCGAGAGTCCCCACCGATTCCAAAGGTGGGGATCCAAGACTGAGATGCAGAGGACCCTCCCGGTGGGATGCCCATGGGCTACCCTCAGCCCCATGTCTCCCCTTGCCCCCACCGCACCACCAGCACCAAGTCGCCCTGGGTCCGTGGCTCGTCCGGCTGCAGTGACAGGTTCCCCTGGCAGAGCCTTTCCGTGGGATCCGGGTAGCAGCACCGGACAGAACCTGAGGCGTTACTGATGATGCTATGCTTGTATTTTCCTGTTGAGAAGCTTCTAAACAAGTGGACTTAAAGCAGTAAGTGCTCCAGGAGACACATACACATAGTAGCCCTTGGGTGTCAGCCAGAAAAAGTCCATTTCTTTAAAAGGAAGAAAAAGCCATGGCATCTTATACGTTGAAATTGATTATTTCATCAATAGGTTAATAGAAAACAAGGCTGCCAGTTCACTTCCTGCTTCTGCATCCAAACAGTAATGGAGCCCCAAGTATGAAAAATGCAGAACATAAAGCAGGTGAGGGAAGAGGTTTCTCCCTCCCTCCAACAGCGTTGTGAGCCTCTGTTCTGCCTATTTATATGTAAATGCTTTAGAAGTGGGTAAGTTTTAACGCTGGGGAATGTCACCTCTTTATGGCTTTTACTTTCCGGAACTTGTGAAATACGGGTCAAGGTAGCAGACTTGGGTGTGCAGAAATAATTCGGCACATACTTAATTCTGTGGGCACATCCGTTGCACCTGCGCAGCCCAGTAAAGACTCATGGGGCATTTCTCATGTAAGCAACTGGAAGCTGGGTTAGTCTGATTTCCTTGTCTCTGATGTATGACGTTTGCCATGGCGGGTCCCTGATGATCCCTTTATCAGGTGTGAGGTTTTCTGAGACAGAGACTTAGGTAGCACTTCATAGATGGTTAAGATACCTGGAGGACATGGAGATAAGGGAAGCTTTTCCACCCAAGGAAAATTAAATCTAGGATGTGCTATGGAAGATCCTTGGACATCACCTTTAGAAGCTCCCTGATTCAGAGATTATACTTCCTAATCCTTAGTTGGTTTTCAGACAAGAAGATAATTCTTAGGCATTTTGTTATAACTTAACTTTTTATTATTTTTCATCAAGTTAACCAAATGACAGCTCGGTCTCCCCTCATTGTTAATAGAAAATGTACATCCTAAATATGCATTACTGCACTTCAGAATTTCGTCTGCCTCCTTAAACTTTCTTTTTTTCTCACCACTTGGTTTGTCTTCTCATTACAAAGGAACCTGACATGCGTGGAAGTGCTTGATATTCACATCAGCCACAAAACTTGTCCCAGAAGCCCTTCACCCCACCCAGGTCTGATGAGCTGAGAGGGTCGCCAGGTGGTTTCTGGCCCCAGAACTGGGTACACACAGCTCCAGCCACAGCATTAATTTGAGACCGTGTCTGTCGGCTCTCACGCCACAGCAGGACCGAGCAAGTGACCCTTCACAAAGCAGCTTCTTGGGGTTAGGGAGCTGGCCCATGGCCAGCTCCTGCCTGGATTCCTGCTGGGAGGGTCAGACCGCCACACCTGGAAACACGCACACCTGCCTGTATCATGTGGGCACTCCTCACCTGCTGGGAGGTTTGACTGGTTTCTCTTCCCGGAGGTGGAAATTGACAGAGGCCAGTGGTCTGGGGGTCCTGTTCTCCTAGACCCCAAGTGGCTGTCCCTCTCATTGCACACACCCTGTGGCCACCTGTGTGGCTTGTCAGCCTGTCCAGCCTGGGGTCTGTGGCCGGGTCCGGCACTGTAGGCCTGAAGTCTTGCTCCCGAGAGCCTCCCTGCCCATGGCTTGGATTTTTATAAATCATCTCTGAAGGGGGACGGCCACATCAGGCCACCTCTCCTGTGCCACAGGTGTCAGCATCACCCGATTGGGGGGGGCAAGTGCGATGCAGAGTGAGTCGGTGGAGAGGAAGGTTCTGGGGTCCCTTCTCGCCCAGACCTTTGGCCAGTGCCTGCAGCAGCTGGGGTGCTGCCCACCCGTTGTGAACTGGTTCTGCAGTTCAGAACCAGCCTCTGCCATGGTGACTTGGTCCTTCTCTTGTTCTCTTGGGTGCTTTCTTCAGAGAGAGTGAGGGTGTGTCTGCCTGTCGGAGCCTCCAGCGTCCCGGGTGAGGAACCACCCTGGGGGAGGGGCCCTCACCTGCAGCCGCAGCTGGTTTGGGTGGTGCAGCTTCCTGCCCAGATGAAAACCTGCCCCGGGAGAAGAGCTTCCTACTTTAACAGCTCCGGTCATTTAAGGCCTTTGGCCGCACGTTACAGGGATGACTCCCAATGACTGGGGTCTCTTGATCTGCCACGTTCCGCCAAATCAAAAGGCTGATGACCAAGGAAGGGGCCAGTTTTGCACAACCCGAGCAGTCCAAAGGCTGTGTGGACGTCCTTACCTGGGCATTGGTGTAATTTTGTGCAAAACTGGTGGCACTGGCCCGTCTCCTCTTCCCGAATTCCTCCAGGTTAACAACGGGAGAGCCAAGAGGGGCTCTCAGGGCCCCGGGCCCGCCCTCCCAGAGGCCACCTGCACCGTGGGAACTGCCGGCCTGCCCCAGGGGACCTCGTGTTACTCTGACATTCCTTTGCTCCCCTTTTCATTTGTTTTCTTTTCCTTTTTGTTTCCTCTCTTCTTGCCCCTCTCCCCCTCCTGCTGTCGGGATGCAGCCAAACGCAAAGCATGGAAACTAAACCGTGTTGGTAGCCTGCGAAATATTTACAGCAGCAGCGCCAACACAGAAGGTAACGCCCGCCCCCGCCGGGATGGAGCCCCCGCCCGCTGCATGTCTCCTTATTGTGTTTGCTCGCTCCATCCTTGTGTTTGTGTGTTTTATTTTGCCATTCATGTTCCTTTTCAGCTTGCTTAAATTCTGACCTTTCCCTTCACTCGTAGAGTCGTGATGTTTAAATTACTTCAGAAACCTATTTTCTCCTCTTTTTTCTTTCCCTTTATACATGTGGGCATTCAATGTAATATTTCCCAAGTTATTACAGTTTTTAAAAGTGTTGGTATCAGGTGTAATGATCTGTAGCCAAATACAATGGTGTGCCGTGACATTTAAGTAACAGTCTTAATTTGTTTTGTGGCAATGCTCTCCATAATGCTCTCTGCAGCCGGACCCAGCGGCAGGCAGGCCCGGGCCATTTGCATGGGCTGCTATTGCTTGTAAATTCCGTATACTGTTGTGTTTCTAAAGGTCGCCTGGTGCCAAAGTTCACAAATTGACTAGCGTTGCTTTTTTCACCGAAGACAGCCGTCATTGCTTTTGTATAATAGCAGATTGAATTTTTCCCCCACCTTCATTTGAACAACACAATTATACATTGCCTTTTTTTTTTTTATGATTACAAATGTCAAGGGTCAGAATTATTTTGATGCCAAGCAAGGCAAATCCACCGCCAGCCGCCCCGTGTGAGGGAGGCTGGCGTACCACCCGCTCCATGCAAAATAGGTCACAAGCCAGCAATCTCAGTATAATGGGGGGAAATTTTTTTTCACTTAAGTGCAAGCCAAATGGGTCAAGTAATCGCAAGCTCGTGCCCTAACACTAATTGACTTATTTGGGGATGATTACAACTGTAATATTTTTCTTAATGTCACTGTTTTCTGGGCTGTTGATTTTAGCGATTGCCAAGCGGTGGCATTAAATCTCTTGTAAATTTTAAATTGCACACTATTTCTGTAAACAGGTCCCTCTCTTCACATCCCCGTCATTAACCTTTGCTGATTTATATATCACCACCTTTTTTTCTTCCTTTCACAATTACTCCTGACTCGCCTCTGAAAGCCCCACTCTCAGCCAGGGAAAAAAAAAAAAAGAATCTGGAAAACAAAACTCCATTTTCACTGTGGCTTGTTAAAGAGCTATTTTTTTAATCAGAACTTTTTTTTTTTCTTTCCGTTCCTCAAGGGAAGATTGTCGCCTATTAAGGTACCCATGAGGCTTGGCCCCGTTGCTATCTTCTTTCAAAGCAGTTAGAAGAAGCAAAATGAGAAAGAAGGTGGGGGGATAGAATTCTAGAAGCAACCATGTTAAATATCATTTCTGTTGTATGTAAAAGAGTATCACGTTGGCACTGGCTATTTCTTAAATGCTGGTTTTTCAACTCAGAGTGCATATCATCTCCTTCCCTGTGTCCTTAACATTTGTGTTTTTCTTCCTTACGTGTACGCATCTGTCACAACAAATTTACTTCTTCATTTCTGGCCTTGGAACTTAAAAAAAAAAAGAAAATAGGTGGGGGGTGGGAGGGTTGTGGTGAGTGTTCTAAATGTGGCAGCAACACAGAGGTGGAGGGCAAGGGGAAGTTGCCCCTAAGGGCTCCCTGACCTTGAGGACAGAGGCTCCCACCTGGGCCTGCTGCTGAGGTGGGCTGGAGTGGGGGGGTGGCTGGAGTGCAGGGAGACCCCAGACATGGGGGGCTGGGATGCGGGGGAACCCCAGGCGCAAGGGACTGGGGTGCGGGAGGAGGCGGCTGGAGCAAGGGGGGCAACTGGAGCACGGGGTGGGGGCCGGCTTGAGCGGGGTTCTGGACTGCGGGGAGACCCCAGACACTGGGGTCTGGAGCACGGGGCCTAGGGCCCAGGGGGACTGCTGGGGCGCAGGGGTCTGGAGTGTGTGAGACCCTGGACACGGGGGGCTGGGGCGCGGGGAGACCCCGGATACAGGGTACTGGGGCGCAGCAGTGCAACTGGAGTGTGGTAAGACCCCGGACACTAGGGGCTGAAGTGCGGGGGCCTAGGGCACAGGGGGACGGCTGGAGCACAGGGGTCTGGAGTGCAGGGAGACCCCAGACACTGAGGGCTGGAGCACGGGGGCTGAGGCGTGGGGGGCGGCTGGAGCACTGGGGTCTGGAATGTGCACAGCACATTCATTCCCCTTCTCGCTTTCTCTTATTTTCTCAAGTCACAGTAAGTTTCTGTTCCATTTTCACTTACATTTGTGATTTTTTTAAATCATGTGATGTGATCATTCTTCATTTACTCAGGTTTCCTTTAAGATGGGTATCTTGTCCGCGAATAATAGCATTTTATGTTGCTTTTAAGAATATGTTATTGGATTAAGATAGTTATATAAATTATCTAAATGTCTTTTGGTGTATAATGTCAGAACAGAGTCACTGTCTGAAAATGATCCTTTATGAAAATCTCTATCATAAATTTGAACATTGTGACTTTTGTTTTAACCTGAGTTCTTGAGTTGTTAGAGTAAGTGCTCATCGCCCAAATGGGGTATTTGTAAAGTGGTTCGCTTGAGTAACTTAGGCACAGATAACAAAAAAAAAGAAATATGCTAAAATTCAGTTGTGTGAGGTCCCTCTGGGCAGTGAGAACATGCTGGGTATGCCTTGGATGCTGCCCTTCGAGGGGTCGCTCAGTGCAGCACTGGGGTACCACATCCCCTGGGCCAACCCCCCAGGCACCCCGCTGACACCCCCCCCCCCCCCCCCGCTGACCTGTGCGGGAAGCAGGGCCAAGCTTAGAGCCCAGGGCTCTCTCCCCAGGGCCCTTTTCTGTACACTCTGCTCCAGCCCCTGGATGACATGACTCGTTTCATCTTCACGGTCACCGTGCCAGGTGGGGGTTAAGTTACAGCCCAGGAAATTGGCGTTTAGTCCAGTCCAGTAATTTCCTGAAGGACAAGCGGCAGCACGTGCCAGAGGCAGGGCCTGTGTCCCCATCACCCCAAGTCTGGGGCCCACTCGGGGAGCCACATGGGACGGACGGTCCAGGGACAGATGGCCAAAGGGGCAAAAACAAATTCTACAAGTCTTATTTGGAAAACATATATGCGTGACTAGAAAAAAAGCAAAAATGTTTATCATCCTTTACCTCTCTTCTCTCTACCAGGCCTAATTGTCTCTGAATCCAAGAGGGAAACTTACTCTGTGTAAATTACACCGCACTATCTTTTTAAATCTGTTGTCTTATAAAAATTAATTCTATCAAGATTGGTGAAATTTAATTTTCCTTTAACAAGAATGCGCCCCCCTTTTTCAAGTAGTGTGCTAGGAGATACGTGAATGGTGTGGTTTTCCAACTAGTTGCTCCTTCCGCTCCACTCCACTCCGCTGTCCCAGTCCAAGGGGAAAATTCCTGTGTCAGGTGGCTGAGGGGAGAACTGGGGATGGTCAACTCTTCAGTGAATTTTCGTGAGACAACAAAGAGGAATGAGCAGCAGACCAGACGCTGCGTAAAAGGAAACACGGAAGGGGCGTTTTCTTCATTTACTAGGGATGTTCCGACAAACTCCACGCGCGTTTATGGGCTCACAGTTTCAGAGGCATTGCCCAGAGCAGCCCTGTCGCCAGCGCTGCTGCTGGCTTCCCGGGCATGGCTCAGCTCATCCTCCACCTGGGCCATGTGCCCCCCTGTCCCCCCGCACCTGCCCCTCTGGTCTCCGCTGCTTCTGGCCTCTCCCTGTGTCTTCTGACGGGATCCACGTTTCTTCCGTGTCTAAGGGCCTCCGGTGACCCCGTGTGGCACCCGCCCTGCCTCCACTGGCCACACCTCTAACCTTCAAGGTCCTCTTGGCAAGAGGGTTTGTACCCACGGGAGCACGACTGGGATGAAGAGCACATCTCCGTGGGGGGCATGGCTCAGGCCCCCGCCGGGGCCATTTGGGTTGTCGGTGAGCAGGGTCCCCAGGCAGCATTGCTCAACCTGCGTGGATTTCACTTCAGGCCTCAGCTTCCCCTGCCCAGCTGGGCACAGGTGGGATTGTCATAGTGACTGGGAGTTGAGTGAATGGGTGGGCTCGCTCGGGGGTGTTGACGTTCCCTGTGTTTTTATGGAAGAGAGCAATTTCAGAACAGGTGAGAAAGGACACCTTGGTTCAGGAGACAGGTGGAGGGACCTGCCGCATTGCTCAGGTCCTGGGGATGATAAGAGGAGGAAAGTACACATGCTGCCACCATCAACATGGGGTACGCTGGGTGGGATAGTGTCCCCCCCAAGTCCATGGCCACTGCAGCCTCAGAATGTGACCCTGTTTGGGAGTGGGGTCTTTGCAGGTGTGATGGGTTATGTGAGGTCATACAGGTTGGGTGGGCCTGAACCCGATGACTGGCATCTTTATAAGAGGACAGGAGGCACGCGTGTGGAGACAGAGACAGGCCGAGATGCGCCCACAAGCCAAGAAGCGCCAGGGGTGCCAGCAGACACATGCTGGAAGAGCCAGGAAGGTCCCTTTCCTGCTGTCAGGTGGGCCGTCGGTGTGCCCCCTCCGTGCCTCAGTTTCCCCATTTGCAAACCGGGTGATGAGCTGCGGGGGTGGTGGAGTGGAGCTGGGGAGTTCCTGTGTCAAGCTCACTCTCTAGAAGCTTCCATGAACAGCTCTTGCCTGGCATCAGGGTAAACTGCCCGGTGCCCAGATGGCAGCAGGAGGAAATGCTCACACCCAGCATCTCTCCGCCGTCAGGGGCAGAGGAGTGAAAGATTTGTGGCCCCTGGACTTGGAAGGGGCAAGCGAAAAGTCACACTGACTGTGGCCCAGACGTGCAAAGCTGTCCCTGCTCAGTCCATTTACTGCCATCCCCAGGAGAGCCATCAGAGGTGGCTCAGCCGCTGAGGGCAGGGGCTTTGGCCCAGGCCCGCCTGCCTCGACCCCTTGGACACCCACCAGCAGGCCACTGCCCCTGCCCTCCCCAGGGCTACTGAAAGGGCAGTGAGACCGACCCCAGAGGGAAAGAAGATCCCATGACGCGCGAACCCTGTCCCATGCCAGGCACGTGGGCAGGTGGTTATGAAGGTGGCTGTAAATTGTTAGGAAGACTGACCCAGTAGAGAAGCGGCTGTGGGGACACACTGGCGGGCCGTGGCTATAGAACCCCGTAAAGCTGTGCCGAGTACCAGCTGAGGGCAGAACCGGCCAGAGCAGGCACTCCGAAGTGATAAACTGCACACATGAGGTGCAAAGGCAGATAAATTCAGATTTGAGAAACTTTCATGGGAAATAACTGCAGAATTGACTTTTGGGAGAGAGAAGCCAGATTGGTTGTTTAACTCGCCATTGGCTTTTGAAAGAATAAGGCACCTGGGAGAGGAAACACCTGTGCGGGAGCAGGGCATGGCAGAGCGGAAGGGGCCTGGTGGACAGGGGCAAGTCCTGCACCTCCAGGCTACAGCCGGACGGAAGGAGGCAGGAGCCCGGGGCGGCCCAGCACTTAGCCCTACACCTGGGAGAGCGAAGGGGTGGCTGAGAAGTTCCAGGTGCACATTAGGATGAGAAACAAGCAGTAAATACATGGAGGACTGCTTAGCAACCTCGTAAACCCCAGCAGGTGCCTCTAGCTTCCTTTCTCTAAATCAAACACTGGGTCCCTGAGCTTTTGCAGAGGGACCAGGGACTCACACAAGTGCAGGGAAGACACGCATGGCTTCTGCATCCTGAAATGTTCTCGGTTTGGATCCCGTAATTTATTTTTCCAAGAGCTTTGTTTTGGGGCCACGTTCCTTAATTTAAGGACTTGGTGCCCCCCTGCTGCTCTGGGAATCTAAGCGAATAGAGAAGTGTTTCTTTATGCTTGGCCACCACACCAGCTCTTTAAAAAGTGTTTGGAAAATAAAAACCTCCTTTGTGTTAGTGAGGCTCTTCCTGTGACAGTATTTAGCAGTAAACAGCCCTGGCTCTGTGGCCTCCCTCTGGGCATTTGCTTCTTCACAGGATTCATTATGTCCTTGTCCCCAGTTACGTCACAGTTCAGCCCATCCTCAAACTCTCTTGGCTGAACAAAAATAGTTCCCAAATTCAGGGTTCCCAAAATACTTACCTGGGAACCCTGAACTGCATGTGTTCATAATGACCAAAAAATAATAATTTTTCCCCTTTGCTTAAAATGAATAACTTCTCAAATTGGAAGAGGAACATTTTATTGTTTTATGCATCTCTATATATTTTTTGTCATGGTCTTAGCTCTGCACAATCCTGGATCATATTCTACAGACTTCCCTTCACATTAATCTCTTCCCACAAAAGGATGGGAGAAAACTGAAAACAAAATTTTAAACTGGGTTTCCATTATGGTGGGTTTTGGCTAAAATCTTAAGTATGTGTGGTTCTCATCATAATAGGATAAAACATCTAAACCATGTGGCTATTTAGTATGTGCTCTTTTTTCCTTTATTAGAGAAGTTTGAATTTACCGAACAATCATGCATAAAATGCAGGATTCCCATGCAGCACCGACACCTTGCATTATTGGGGACTACTTGTTAAAATTGACAGTAGCCGCTTTTTATAATTGTACTATCAACTGGAGTTCATGATTTAACTGAGGGTCCACTGTTTGTGTTGTGTAGTTATATGGATTTTATTTTTATTTTTTTTCTGTTATCATATGTACAGTCTGGCACTTCCCCTTTTAATCATATTCAGATGTGTATTTCAGGGCTGTTAATTGCATTCCCAGTGTCATGCCACCATCACCTATATTTCCGTCGTTCCACATAGGAACCTGTACATTTTAAGCCTTAACTTCCCACTCCCTTTCCCCACCTCATCCCCCAATAACCTGTATCCTAGATTCTGACCCTGTGAGTTAACTTATTCTAACTACTACAAATCAGGAAGATCATGCAATAGTAAATTATTAGTGGCATCCCGGAGCACCGTGTTAAGAAAGATTCTGAGGATGCAGGCTCTTCAGGATCAGTTAGGACTAGCCTTCCTGGACAAGAGAAGGGAAGAGCAGCATGCATTTGTCTTCCTGGGCCCCACCCAGCTTCACCCCTACAGATCAGGAAGCTGGGGTCAGAGAGTAAATGGCTTTCTCATGGCTCCAGTTAGCAGATAGCAGAGGAGGAGGGCAGGAGAGGAAAGGACATTCCAGAAGAGAGAACCCTGAAAGTGGGAGCCCAGAACCTGAACCGGAGGCAACAGAAACTGGAATAAACCTGTTGGTGCTCATCACCATTTGTTCATGAAATAAAAGACTCGGGCAAAGGTTGAGCTTCAGTGTTAGAGCAACCTTAAACAAAAGTCCTAATTTTATTGCAGCAGAAGTTGAGAATGGAGAGGACAGTCCTGTTCCCTGCAGGCCTTGGTTATTTTATTGTTAGATCAGTTTTCAGTGTTGACAGCCTTTGAGCTTCCCAGACCCTGGGAGATACCCATCTTCCAGGCAAACATTGCCATTTCTGCAAAATAACGTAGTTTCATCATGTGTCTGTCATTCAGTGTTGGAAAGAACGGTACCTCTGTGGACAGAACACTGTCTGGACACCAGGGATCTGGACTCCAGGTGGGAGCTCCAGTCCTCATCTTGGCCGGTGGAGGACTTGGAGTAAGCGACTCATGGTGCACAGTGAGCCCTTCTCAGCTCAGGAGTGCTCCCATCTCCACAGCATCACCGTGCTCATCTCTGGAGCCATGCTGCATCACAGTTTGGCACAGGAGCCGATCTGGGAGCCTTTAAAAAAAAGTACAGGGCAGTGGCCCCCTTCCACGGGGCAGAGGTTTGCGTCTGTCCGTCTCCTCCCTGCTCTCCCCAGTTCCCCAGAATGCATTCCTGTCTGAGGTCTCTTAGAAATAACTTCCAAATGTAAAACAGTCGCAGCTGCTTTTTTTTTTTTTTTTTTTTTTTTTTTTAGCACTTTAACCCTTTGCCTGCTAGGATTTCACAGAAATAAATGATGACTGATTGGCCCATTAACCTTTAAAAAAAAAAAAGTTTGACAGCCTGGACTTGTGTAATGAGGAGGGCTCCTTGTGAGATCAGTTTGATGGCTGAGCTGCTTGCCCCTGAGGAGGCAAAATTAGCCCCATGGGGCCTCGTCTGCATAGAAACTGGACACAATTAGTGTAATACCCAGTGTTATTAATGTAGTTTGGAATAATTGGGCAGGTTGATCTCGACAGGTTCATGGTGCTAAAATACTATTATAGTGGACCTTTCCATGAATAACTGTTAAACATGGAAAACTGTTTAAATCCCTATGAGCCCAATCACAAAACTTTATTAAACAGCAGAGGCTCTGTAACATAGCTCTGTTAAACAACACGCAGTTTTTTATTTCAGTCTTTGGGGTGTGGTGGTGTTTTGATCTTTGGTGGGGGGGATTGAATTTTGCTGTTCATGTTTATATCTCAAATTAAGAAGCACACTTTTAATATGGATATTGGTGGGAATTTCTGCAACCTGAACTCGATTTCTACCGAATGAATTAAGTATCAGCCACCATAATTGTTGCTAATGGTCCATTTGTATTAGTGAGTGAAACCATCTGAAATTAGCAACCGCTGCTCCTCACGGCCCCAACATTCGTTCTTCACGTTTTCAGAGTATGTCGGGGATAGGAAGGCTCGGCTGTCTTTCAGACGGACTGGCCTCACTTGCCAGTTTTTGTTTTCACTACTTTTTAATCCTTTTTGATCTAGTTGTTGGGCACTCGCACACATCACAGTGCCACGTTGTGGGGGGACAAGACCCTGCCGGGCCACTGGTCCCTGAGAAGGTTACGTTACCTGATGAAAATGCTCCTTTGAACCCAAGGAGGGAAATTTCAAGTTTCTGACCCTACAGAAGAAGGAAAAATATTTAGGTCCAATTAGACTTCTGAAAGTCTAGAAACTCTTTATTTGGATGAGTGAAAGCGATCATTTTCCCTGAACAGAGGTTGTAAGCAGAGATCCAGTCTAGAGATTTACCGGGCATTGACCTAATAAGGTGGCTGGGAGCTCAGGGGAGGCACTTGTCCTTGGTAGGTCCTTTCTCCTTTGCCTCAGGACTCATCTAAGATGGCAGAGACCCGGTGTACAGGAATTTGGACAAAGGCGACTATCCTGACCCCAGAACAACCATAGGTCGGGTGGACGGAGCCGGCTGCAGGGACAGCCGCACCCAGGGACACCCGCACGGCCTGTCCCTGAGCTCTGATGCTCAGCAACCTCCTGCTGCCCAGGCAGCCACCTCATTTGCACACGGAGGTGAAGCCACCTGCCACTGCGGGCTGGGTCCTGACAGATAAGCCGGGAAGGGGCGGGTGGCCCAACTCGGACGTGGAAGCCTAGAGAGGGACACACTACTTGGATCACGCCTCGTTCTGGAGCAGCCCCGCGTGGCCAGGAGCACCCTGCTCTGCTTAGCCCGGGGCCGGTCAGGCCTCCCCAGCCCCGCGTGGCCAGGAGCACCCTGCTCTGCTTAGCCCGGGGCCGGTCAGGCCTCCCCAGCCCCGCGTGGCCAGGAGCACCCTGCTCTGCTTAGCCCGGGGCCGGTCAGGCCTCCCCAGCCCCGCGTGGCCAGGAGCACCCTGCTCTGCTTAGCCCGGGGCCGGTCAGGCCTCCCCAGCCCCGCGTGGCCAGGAGCACCCTGCTCTGCTTAGCCCGGGGCCAGTCAGGCCTCTCCAGCCCCGTAGACCGGTGCCCAGAGAGGCGGGTGCCCAGGAGGGTGGGAGGCGGCGAGGCCCACCTGTCTCTGTGGGACATTCCCAGGACTCCTGCTCGCTCCGGGGACGTGCCTTCCACAGCCGCTCCTGGCATCCTGCATATCCATGAGGAAACATGCAGTGTTTGAGAAGGCCTGACCACCTGGCTCTGCTGACATCAGGAGTAAGGAAAATGTGACAGAAAAGTCCTCTCAGCCCCGAGCAGAGCTGCTTTCTTACAATGGTTTGTTTTTAAGAAATGGCAAAAGAGCACTATTTGCCGCTATCTAGTGAGAGAATAATTCCTTTAAATGAGATCATGCCTGTGAAGTCCCAGCACTCTTCCCGTTGCAGAATTCAAGCCCGAGAGTCTTGTCTTACTATTATTCCATGCAGCAGAGTTACTACAAAGAAACAAATTATTCCTTCATGGAAGTCATACAAAATATAAAATAATGCAATTGCTCTGTAATCCTCATTCTTTTTTTTATTTTAAGGAGGAAACACTGCAATTTATTGGCATGTATTTCAGATCTCTTAATCTGTAGCTTTCTCCTTTAGCTCCTTTTTTAAAAACAAAGGTTTTCTCTTAGAAAATTTGTAGGTTTACAAAAAAGTCAAGTAAAATTAATTTTTTAAACTTGAAAAAAATTAATTTTTTAATCTTGAAAGGCACATAGAGCCATACAGCAAAGATAATTCAGTTCTGAAATACTAGCCATATCTCTAAACATATACATATAGCCCCCACCACCACCAAAAAAAAACAAAAGCAACTGCATAAAGACAGTATCCTGTGAAACATGCCATCGCATAGCTGGCTCCCATTTGGGATGTTTTACGGAATGACAACATCAGATGACTGTCCCTCACTCGGGAAGCAGAGACCGCTGGCTGCTTATCAAAGACATCTTTGCCAGGCCCTGAAATCCCAGAGGAGACTGCTGCCCATCCCTCTTCTCCACGGTTAGCTGGTCCCACCGCCCTGAAGCCCAGGTGTTTCCATTCCCAACCCACACTCACCCGGAGGCTGCCCACACTGACCCCCACAGCCCCTTTATTTGGGGGTGTTGCTGTGCCCCTGTGTGACAAGGCCGGAGGAGCTCTTCTCCTGCCTCCAGAACTGGCACAACCACTTGGATAAAACAAAAGTTTCCCAAAGGAACTGTTCCCTGGCGTTTCACTGCATAGTCATGTGTTCCTCAGACTGAAAACTCTTACATAGAGCCCCTCCTTTTTACCTCCCGATACAGAGGGGCCTTTGTGTGTGCTTATGACCATAAAGCACACAAATTACCACAGTGATGCCACAACTGGATGGTGCATACTCTAACCTATCTCAAAAGTAGGGGTACTGTGGGTTTCAGTTCATGTTTTCATTGCTTCATTATTTCTAAAATTTTGTGCATTTGTCCCCTTGGACAGTCAGCCCACAGTACTCCTTCTCAAAAAAAAAATCTCAGGTGAGCGATGTTCCAGGAGTTTGAGCAGCTGCTTATTAAATGGGACTTGAACTGAACTGTGCTTGTTAGGCCTGTTGATTGGATTTTCCAATCCTATGCTTTTCTTGGAGCTTAGTGTCCACCAAGCTTGGGTCATAGGCTGCCCCGTCCTGCACCCGTTTCTCTTCCCTCCGTTTACCCTTACTGGAGTTCCATTATGAGAACAGACTCAGCCAAGGTTTCACCTTCCAGACGGCAAGGCATGCAACGTGCTCAGACCGCCTCTCAAAATGTTTGATTAATCCATCCCCTTGCACTGCACTGCCCTGCCCTGCAGGGTCTTCTCTTACCTGCTTATTGTGACTGACCACTGCTGCTGAGTGGCCCTTTATGTTGTTACTGTCTGGGAATTACTCAGCTTATTCACAGTACTTTCATCTATACTGCCTTTTGCTAACTGCTGTTATTGTTCATAGTAATCTGTCTGTAGATTACTTGGCGTATTCTACGTAGAAAATCATGTAACCTGTGAATGACAGTTTTATGTCTGTCTTTTCATTCTTGATTTTTTTATTTTGTCTTACTGCACTGAGTGACAGTGTTGAGTAAAAGCTGTCGTTGTGAGCATCGTTCTCTTGTTCCAGATGTTGAAAGGAATAGTGCTGCGTTTCCAGTCAGCCAGGAGGGTGGCATCAGATGCTCCGGGATACCGTTCCCCGTCAGAGTCTTTGACAACTAGCAGAAACTGGTACAGCTACCTTCCTCGGAACTCCAGAGCACACAGGGTTGTAGTGACTGGGCAAGGACCCAGTCAGGCAGCGCAGCTTTAAAAACAGTAGGAGACGTTCATGGCGCGCTTGCTGGCCCATCCCTTTCCCCTTCCCATCACATTGGAGAACAGCCTGGAGCCCATAGTGGGTCCCTGGCCCTGTCCTGAGGGACCAGAGTGACCCCATGTGCATACTGAGTGCCTGTTCGTAGTGTCAGCCTCTTGGGCAGCAGCATGAAAGATGGAACCAGGACGTTCCTCTCTGGCTAGCCCTCCCAGGACCCACCCAGCACCCAGAAACAGGTTGCATACAGCTAAACCAGTTGTTTCATTCTGCCAAAGCTGCTAGAATGCAACACAGCAGAGATGGATTGGCATTTAACAAGGGGATTTACTGAATTAAAAACATATAGTTCTTCAGAGGAAAGGCAGCTGACTTTCCTCTGAGGTTCTCTGTTACGCAGGAAGGCACAGGGTGGCGTCTGCTGGCTTCACTCCCAGCGTCTGGGTGTGAAGATGAGTTTCACATGCTAATGATTCAAGTCCACAGCAGCAGAACTAGGCACTGTCACCTGGCCAAGCTGACGCCTGAACCCAGCTACCACGGCAGTTAAGAAAGAATGAAGGTTACCGATTTTAAGACATACTACAGAGCATCATGGGACTGGGGGTTCATTTGATAGGAAGGAAAAGGGGTATCCCCAGTGAAGGAATAGCAACTCCTGGTGAGAGAGCAAAGACAGTGAAAGGTATTTTTTTACATAGATTTCTTTCTTTTTGTTTGCCCCTGCCAGTCAAGGAAATTTCTATTATCTTGCTGACTGGACGCAAACTTAAGGAAAGACAGACAGCTCAGGGACTAAATCCCAGAGGAAACACATGAAAGGTACAGCATACAGCAAAAGTTTACAAGACAAAGAAACAGATGTGATGGCCTATTAAAGGGAACAAGATAAGAATTCAGAGACCATCAATAAAGACCAGACTTTGGACATACCAGACAAAGACTTTTAAAAAAACATGGAGTAAAAAGCTAAAGGATTATATGAAATGATGAATGAATAATATAACAGTCTCAATAAAGAGATGGAAACTTTAAAAAGAAACTGTACAGTAATACTGGAGTTAAAGACTGCAATAACTGAAATTTAAAATTCCTAGAGGATTGCAGCAGCAGATTGGAGCAGACAGAAGAAAGGACAGTGAACAATTGAAGTGATTCAGGCTGAGGAGCAGAAAGGAAAAATAATGGAAAAAGCTAACAGAAGCCAAGAGACCTGTGGGACACCATAAAGCATACTAGTACGTGCATTATGGAAATTCCAGGAGAAGAAAGAGCGTCAGAAGGAATTTTCAAGTAGATAATGTTGGAAAACTTGCCAAAGTTAATGAAAGACATGAATATACACATTCAAGAGACCCAGTGAACTCCAGAGAGGATGAACTTGAAAATATCCATGCCCCGGCACACGATATTCAAACTGTCAAATTTCGAGAACTAGGAGAAAGTTTTGAAAGCTGCAAGAGAAAAGCACCATGAGACTTAAGTGATGATTTCTCGTGAGAAACCATGAAGGTGAGAAGGCAGTGGGGTGAAATAGTTAAAGCGCTGAGAGAAAGCATTTGCTAACTGAGAATTTTATATCCAGTGAGACTGTCTTTCAAAATGGAAGGAGAGGTTAAGACCTACTCGGATGGAAGGAGAGGGAGTTCACCAGCGCTAGAAGGCCCTACGTGGAATGCTAAACGGAGGTCTTCAGACAGAAGGGAAAGAACCCCAGACAGTGTTTCAGAGTCACAGAAAGAAAGAGAGACCTCCAGTGAAGTAACCACTTGAATAATTTAAAATGCCAGTACTATCGTATTCTATTTTTAGGTATGTCTCCACTTTTAACTTCTTGCAGGTTCTAAAATGTAAATGCATAAAAAATAATGGTAAATCTGTGGTTTGGTACCTGCAAAGTATAAAGATATCATTTGTAACAAGTACAGCAAAAAGGTGAGGTATAAAATGTATTTCATTGTACAATATATACACATATACAGTGTATGTGTATTCTAGTGAAGATAAGTTGGTATCAAATCAGATATGATTGAAGTAGATTCAGGATGTTAAACTTAAGCCCAGGGTAATAGATAAAGAAAATATCTGAAAAATATACACAGAAGGAAATAAGAAGGGGCTTAAAATGGCATACTACAAAATAAATCAAATAAATATGAAAAAGGGCATTAATGAAAGAATTGAGTGATCAAAAATGGCATAAGAATTACAAAGACCACATAGCAAAATAGCAGAAGAAAGCTCTGCATTATCAGAAATTAATTCAAATGTAAATGAATAAGACTCTCCAGTCAAAAGCCAGAGATTAACAGAAATGGATTTTTTCCTCAATAAGGTTTTTTTAATTTATAAAATAATTGTGAAATGTATATACATCAAAGAATAAACATGCAGGGGTAGCCAGGAATATTAAAAAATAAATAAAATAATGAGGAGGTACCAGCACTACCAAAAATGTAACACCATCTAAAACTACAATTGTTATAAAAGAAAGTTAATGACACAGAGAGAACAGGTAAATCAGATCATTTACTGAATAATTTTAGGTACTTGAGATATATTTCCAGAACAGAATAGAAATGCCAAGAAAAAAAAAAATGCATGGGAGAAATTAATACATAATGAGGATGGCATTCCAAATTGTAACTGAGAAGTTGAGATTTAAGGGATGATTGTGATTACTGAATCATTATATAGATATTCCCTTTTTACTTACTGGTATATTAGAGTAGACAGACAGAAATACCTGAAATCTCTGGACTGTAATCCAGCTGCTTTGATCTCTGATAATGTTTATCTTGTGCCCTTTGACTTGGCCTTGAGTGAGCCCAGAAACAATCCATCCAAATTCCAAAGCTATCTTGATAAAGGAACCTGGAGCTAATAAAAATGGGTCCATTTGACACACGCAGTAGCTTGAACTTTAACTTAGAAGGGACCTGTACCTCATCATAATACTAAAAATCATGCCCATCGTCATATGAAGGACTCCATTCAGAAATGGATTTTAAAAAGCATAACCCAGTTCAATGGTTAGAATGCCTGCCTGTCATGCAGGAAACCCAGGTTCGATTCCTGGGCAACGCAACACCCCCCCCCCGCCCAAAAAAAAAGAAAGCATGCCCCAAATCTATGCTGTTTTCAAGAGACTCACTTTGAAGTCAGACTACAAGTAGGCTGAAAGTGAAAGGATGGAGGAAGAAACATACCAGGTAAAGAGTAACCAAAAGCAACCTGAGGTTGCTATACTAATATCAGATAAAATGGACTTTAAATCAAATGCTTTTACAAGGGATGAAAAAGATCACTACATGCCAATAAAGGGGTCAATTCATCAAGAAAACATAACAATTATAAATATATAATGACCTAGTGCCAGAGCCCTGAAATATATGAAGTAAATATTGAATATTTGAAGGTAGAAATAGATGGTTCTATATTAATAGTAGGAGACTTGAAAACACCACTTTCAGTAATGGATGGAACATGTGAATAGAACATCAATAAGAAAATACACTTGACTAATAACAAAAACCAACTGTACCTAACAGGCATAAATAGAACATTTCAGCCAGTAGTTGCAGAATGCACATTCTTTAATGCACATGGGTTATTGGGACATTTTCCAGGATAGACCATAGGTTAAGTCATAAAACAAGGCTCAATAAATTTAAAAATATTCAGATCATACAATGATTCTTCTCTGACCATGATGGCGTGAAGCAAGAAATCAATAACAAAGAAAGAAATGGAAAATTCATGGACACGTGGAAATTAAACAACGTATTCTTAAACAACCAGTGGATCAAGGAAGAAGTCACAAGGAAAATTGGAAACTCTATTTAGGCAAATTAAAACAAAAACATAACAAACTAAAACTTAAGGGATGCGGCAAAGGCAGTACTGACAAGGAAATTTATAGCTCTAAATGCTTATATTTGAAAAGAAGAAAGATCTCAAATCAGAGAACTAGCCTCACAACTAGATCTAAGAAAAGGAGAGGATACTAAACCTAAAGCAAGCAGAAGTAAGTAAGTAGAGATAAATGAAATAGAGAATTAAAAAAAAAAAAGTTGGTTATTTTTAAAAATGAATGGAATTAACAAACTTTTAGGCTGACAAAATAATAGAGAGGAGGCAAATAAGAAATGATTGAAGGACATTATTACAGACCCCACAGAAATTTGAAAGATTATGAGAGAATACTGAGCAACTGTATGTCAACAGATTAGAAAACCTAGATAAAATGGACGAATTCTTAGAAACTACCAATACTGACATGAAGAAATAGAAATAGAAGCTCTCAACAGACCAATAACAAGTCAAGAGATTGAATCAGTAATCAAAAACCTCCCAACAAACAAAAGCTCATGATCAGATGGCTTCCCCGGTGAATTTTACTGAACATTCCAAGAAGAATTAGCAGCAGTCTTTCATCATAAGCATTATGGGAATCCATAATTCAAAATTGAAGATGAGCCCTTCCTTCTTAACTCATTCTGTGAGACCAACAGCACCTTAGTACCAAAGCCAGATTAAAGATATTAAAGATACCAGGAGAAAAGAAAATCCACAGACCAATGTCTGTTATGAACATAGATGTAGAAATCCTCGACAAAATGCTAGCATCCCAAATCCAATGACACATTAGAAGAATCGTACACCATGATCAACTGGAATTCATTCCTCTTATGCCAGGGTGGTTCAAGATAAGAAAATCAAGTAATGTAATACACCACATTAATAGAGGAAAAGGGAACGCCACATGATCATCTCAATTGATGCAGAAAAGGCATTTGACAAAATCCAGCACCCTCTTGATAGAAAACACTCAGAAAACAAAGAATAGAAGGAAACTTCCTCAACATGATAAAGGGCATATATGAAAAACTCACGGCTAACATCGTACTAAATGATGGCAAACTGAAAGCTTTCCCTCTAAGATAAGGAAGAAGACAACAATGCCCACTGTCACCACTGTTATTCATCATTGTACAAGAAATTCTAGCTAGAGCAATTAAGCAAGAAAAGAAATAAAAGCTATCCAAATTGAAAAAGAAGTAAAATTTCCCTATTTGCAGATGACATGCTCCTGTATTTAGAAAATCCACCATAAAGCTACTAGAGCTAATAAGCAAAGTCATCAAAGTGGCAGGGTACAAGATCAACATGCAAAAATCGATAGTGTTTTTGTCTAGTAGTAATGAGCAATCTGAAGAGGAAATTTTAAAATTCCTTTTACAATAGCAATGAAGAGAATCAAATATCTCAGAATAAATTTAAACAAGAATTTTAAGGTTTGTATTCAGAAAACCACAAACATTACTAAAAGAAATTTAAAACAAACTAAATACATAGAAGGAAATTCTGCATTCATGGACCAGAATTCTAAATATTGTTAAAATGTTAATTGTGCACTAAGCAATTTACAGATTCAGTGTAATCCCAGTCAGAATTCCAACAACCTTTTTTCACAGAAATGGAAAAGTCATTCACCAGATTTACGCAGAAGGGTAGGAGCCCCTGCATCGCCAAACCCATCCTGAGAAAGAGGGAAGTGGAGGAAGCACGCTTCCTAACTTTAAAACTTATCACAGGAGCCCCGTGGAGTAAGACACTTCTGTACTCCTTTTTCCCATAGCCTGAAGCTGTTCTCCAAAGTCTTTGCATGGATAAAGTCTAAAGGAGTACACTCACATGGATTAATGTTCAATGTTGTGGCAAAGTGTTTTCTTTTTTCCTTTTTTCTTCAATTTTTATTTTTCTGAGCACCTGAAATTCAAGCCATGCTCTGTGATAACACCTCCTGGATAGCAGCTTAAGGAAGAGATGCCTCAGAGTCTAAATTGCACCAGTAACACCATAAAAGTACTGAAATGTAGAGATTCCAACAAAAGATTATGAAATGTGCAAAGAAACAGGAAGTGATAGATAGCCAGGCAAAGGAGCAGATCAAAGCTTTAGAAATGATCAGTGAGGGTGATCAGACCTGAGACATTTCAGACAAAGAGGTTTTTTTTTTTTTAATGTTCCAAAATATGCTGAAAGAGCTAAAGAAAAACATGGGCAAAGCACTAAAGGAAATCAGAAAATAATATATGAGTACAAAGAGAATATTAATAAAATGAAAATTATGAAAAGGAACCAAACATAGCCGAAGACAACAGTAACAAAAATTTAAAATTCCATGGAGGAGCTTAACAGGAGATTGGAGCTGAAAGAAGAAAAGAATCAGTGAATCTGATGATGAAACAATGGCATAATCCTTTTTGAAGAACAGAAATACCAGAGAATGAAGAAAAGTGAGCAGGTCCTGAGGAACCTGTGGACACTGTCACGCAACATTGTGGGATTTCCAGAAGGAGAAGAAAGAGAGAAAGGAGCAGAGAGAACCTTAAAGGAATAATGGCTGAAAACTTCCCACATTTGATGGAAGACACGAATATACATGTCCGAGACACTCAACAAACTCCAAATAAGATAAACCCAAGTGGGCCCACACCATTCCATGATATAATCAGACTGACGAATGCCAAAGGTAAAGAGAGAATTTTGAAAGCTGCAAGAGAGAATCAACCTGTCACCTACAAGAGAGCCTCAAAAAGATTAAATGCTGATTTCAGAAACCAGGGAGGCAAGAAGGCAGCGGTAAGATTAATTTAAAGTTCTAGTAGGGGAAAAAAAAAAAAGGTCAACTGAGTATTCTGTATTTTGGCAAAACTGTCTTTCAAAAATGAGGGAGGAATTAAGATATTTGTTTATAAACAAAACCTTAGGGATTTGATCACCACTAGACTGGCCCTTTGAAAAGTGCGAGAGGGGGTTCTGCAGGTTGAAAGGAGAAGACACTGGACAAGTGACTGAAGCCACACGAAGAAATAAAGACCTGCAGCAAAGATAATGACGTGGGTAAATACAGATACTAGTACTATCATTTTTTGATTTGTTACTCCACTTTTAACTTCCTAAGGGATCTAAATGGCACATGCATAAAACGTAATGATAAATCAATGGTTTTGAACTCATAATGTATAGATATATTTTTGAATATAAGAACTACATAAAAGTAGGGGAATGGATAAGTATAGGAATATGGTTTATGTAGCTATTGAAATTGTTAACTTGGTATCAAAGCAAAAGAGAGATTTTTGTAGGTTTAAGAGGTTACATAACCTCTCAACTCTGTTTGAAATCTCTCAACCACTGAAATTTTATTTTGTCTCATTTCTATCTTCCCCCTTTCGGACAGAAGGTTTTCTCAATCCCTTGATGCTTAATCCCAGCTCATTCTAGGATTTCTGTCCCACATTGCCAGGGAGTTTTACACCTCTGGGAGTCATGTTCCACATAGAGAAGGGGAGGGCAGTGGGTTTGCTTGCCATACTGGCTGAGAGAGAGAGAGAGGCCACATTTGAGCAACAAAAGAGGTTCTCTGGGGGTGACTCTTAGGCCTAATTTTAAGTAGGCTAATCTGTCCTTTCAGGGATAAGTTTCTTATGAACAGACCCCAAGACTGAGGGCTCGACCTTTTGATTTGATTCTCCCCACTGCTTGTGAGAATATCAGGAGTTCTCCAAATGGGAAAGTTGAATTTTCTCCCTTTCTCACCATTCCCCCAAAGGGACTTTGCAAATACTTTTTTATTCACTGTTCAAATTTATCGGGCATCACTCTGGGACTTATCAGGACATCCTTCTGGACAAACCTACAAGATCTCATGCCCTGTTCAGGGTTCCTTGTACTTATGGTGTTCAATTAAATTGTCCATATAAGTTATGGTAGGAAATGTGCTAGTCAAAATATAAATTCTGTACCAAATAAAGATTTTTTGCTTTAGCTGCACACATAAGTTTGAAGTTTTAAAGTATGAATTACCATCTATTTTCTGTACCTTGCAATATTGACATTCCTTTGTTCTTCCTCATGCAAAAACATTTTTTAATTTGTACATTTAGTCACTGTCATTGTATACTCTAGGCATTCCTAGATTATACCATCTCAGTCTTTATCGTCTGTCTTTCCTTCTGGTTTCATTTGTGCCCCAGCCGTCCTCCCTCTATCATTCTCACATTCAGCTTCACTCAGTATACTAACATTGTGCTACAATTAGGAAGTATGGTACTACCGATTTCTGAATGTTTACTGTCAATCCTGTTGTACAATCCATATTTCTTTAGCTCCAATTAACCATTATCTACCATATTTCTGTCTCCTGACGGCCTCTGTTCTCAGTTGAAATTCTCCAAGTTCATTCATTAATGTTCATGTCAGTGAGGCCACACAGTATTTGTCCTTTTGTTTCTGGCTATTCTCACTCAGCATAATGTCCTCAAGATCCATCCATGTTGTTACATGCTTCATGACTTTATTCTGTCTTACAGCTGCATAACAGGTCATCGTATGTGTATACCACAGCATGTTTAGCCACTTGTCTGTTGATGACAGAGGACATTTGGGTTGATTCCATCTCTTGGAAATTGTAAATAACAGTGCTATAAACATTGGTGTGCAAATTTCCATTTGTGTCCTTGCCCTCGTGTCCTCTGAATGGTATTGCCAGATTGTATGGCAGTTCTATACTGAGCTTCCTGAGGAATTGCCACACTGCCTTCCACAGTAATTGTACCATTTTACATTCCCACCAATAGTGGATAAGTGTGCCTCTTTCTCCACATCCTCTCCAGCACTTGTCGTTTTCCGTTTTATTGATAATTGCCATTCTGGTGGGTGTGAGATAATATCTCATTGTGGTTTTGATTTCTATTTCCCTAATAACCAAGGAAGTTGAGCATCTTTTCATGTGCCTTTTAGCCATTTGTATTTCCTCTTCTGAGAAGTGTCTATTCATGTCTTTTGCCTATTTTGTAATTGGGTTGTTTGTCTTTTTGTTGTTGAGTTGTACAATCTCTTTATATATTCTAGATACTAGACCCTTATCGGATATATCGCTTCCAAATATTGACTCCCATTGTGTAGGCTATCTTTTTACTTTCTTGACAGAGTACTTTGATGACAAAAGTGTTTAATTTTGAGGAGTTCCCCTTTATCTATTTCTTTCTTCAATGCTCGTGCTTTGGGTGTAAGATCTAGGTAACCGCCTCCTATTATAAAATTTATAAGATATTTCCCTACATTTTCTTCTAAAAGTTTTATGGTCTTAGAACTAATGTTTAGGTCTCTGATGCATTTTGAAGTTAATTTTTGTATAGGGTGTGAGATATGGATCCTCTTTCATTCTTTTGCATGTGGATATCCAGTTCTCCAAGCACGATTTATTGAAAAGACTTTTCTGGCTTTGTGCATAAATATTTACAATTATTATGTCTTCTTGTTGAATTGTTCCTTTTATTAATACACAGAGTCCTTCTTTGTCTCTTTTAATTGTTTTACATTTGAAGTTTAATTTGTTGGATATTAGTATAGCTACTCCTGCTCTTTTCTGATTGTTGATTACATGAAATATCTTTTCCCAACCTTTCACTTTCAACCTATATTTATCCTTGGGTCTAAAATGCATCTTCTGTAGACAGCATATAGATGGGTCCTGTTTTCTAATCCATTCTGCCAGTCTATGTCTTTTGATTGAGGAGTTTAATCCATTAACATTTAGTGTTATTACTGTAAGGGCAATACTTTCTTCTACCATTTTGCCTTTTGGATTTTATATGTCATATCTAATTTTTCTTCTTTTTACCTTTGCTGATAGTCTTCATTTCTACACTCTTCTCCACATCTCTCTCTCCTGTCATTTTCTATCTGTCTCTAGTGCTCCCATTACTATTCCTTGCAGAGCCGGTCTCTTGGTCACAAATTCCCTCAGTGATTTTTTTGTCTGAAAATGTTTTAATTTCCCCCTCATTTTTGACGGACAATTTTGCTGGATATAGAATTCTTGGTTGGCAGTTTTTCTCTTTTAGTATCTTAAATATATCATACTACTGTCTTCTCACCTCCATGGTTTCTGCTGAGAAATCTATGCATAGTCTTATTGGGCTTCCCTTGTATGTGATAGATTGCTTTTCTCTTGCTGCTTTCAAAATTCTCTCTCTCTCTTTGACATCTGACTTTCTGATTAGTAAGTGCCTTGGAAAATGTCTGTTTGAATTTATTCTGTTTGGGGTATGCTGTACTTCTTGGATCTGTAATTTCAAGTCTTTCATAAGTGTTGGGAATTTTTCAGTGATTATTTCCTCCTTTAGTTTTCCTTCTCCTTTTCTCTTCTCTGCTCCTTCTGGACACACACAACGCATTTATTTGTGCACATCATGTTGTCATTCACTGCCCTAAGTCCTTGCTCATATTTTTCCATTCTTTCCCCTATATTTTCTTTTGTTTGTCAGATTTCAGATGTCCTGTCCTCCAGTTCACTAATCCTATCTTCTGTCTCTTGAAATCTAACATTGTAGGTTTCCACTGGTTTTTTCATCTCTTCTCCTGTGCCTTTCATTCCCTTAAGTTCTGTGATTTGTTTTTTCAGTCTTTCGATTTCTTCTTTTTGTTCATCCCTTGCCTTCTCTATATCCTCCCTCAATTCATTGATTTGATTTTTGGTGAGATTTCCCATGTCTGTTCAAACATTCCAAATTAATTGTTTCAACTCCTGTAACTCCTGTATCTCATTTGAATTGTTGGTTTGTTCCTTTGTCTGGGCCATATCTTCAATTTTCCTAGTCTGATTCGTTATTTTTTGCCCATGTGTAGATATTTAATTTCCTTAATTAGTTTATTCTGGAAATTGTTTTCAGTTTTTTATCAAGGATTTTCTTGCTAGATGACTTTGTTGTCTATCTGTTCATTAACATTCAGTTCAGCTTATTCTAGACCTCCAGCTTAGGTTTTGTTTGACAGATCAGAATTTTTCAGTTCTTGTTTTCTTGTTTCTTGCCCTGCCTGTGTGTTGCTTTTTTTTTTTTTTTTTTTTTTTTTCTGCTTAGGAGGGTCTACTTAAGTATTATAGACCCCAGATTTTCCTAGACCAAACTGGTCTCCTCTCAGGAGGAAAGAGTCACCTGCCTCAGTTTTCCCTGAGGATGAGACCCAGCAGGTTGAAAGCCTTTCCTATGAAGCCTCTGGACTCTGTGATTTTCCTGTCCTGCCCAGTGTGTGGGTTTGTCTACCTGTGGGTCCCACCAGCATAAGGTGATGCAGTACTTTTAACTTCAACAGACTCTCCCTGCTGGGGATTGGTTGAGACAGAGAAGAGGTTGTAGGATGGCTTAAATCACTTCACTTTTCCAGTTCCTGAGATCTGAATTCCTTGAGGGAGGGATTCCATCTGAGCTGGGTGGGCCCCACCCCTCTTCTGGGGAAGGCAGAGCTTCCAGGGAATTACTTCCTTTCACCTGACCAACCTCTTTGACTGTCAGACAAGCTTAATTCTGCCCTTCCCTGGGGGATTTTTGAGCCTGAGAAGCCTTTCAGTTGTATCCAAATAGTAGTCAAGCTGTAGAAACACAACCACAAAAAAAGGAAATCCTTTTCAAAGCAGAACCCCCATTCTGCAGGTTTACCAATCAAGAACTTAAGTTGGTACGTTGCTTTATGTATCTCCAGGTCCTGTGTGCCCCCTCCTTTCCTTCAGGGCCCATACTGTTTCAAGTATTTTATGCTGTCTGATCCCAAAAAGAACTCTTTTTTTTCTTTTCTTATTTTCTCTTTTTGCATGAGCCCTGCCCCCTCTGCGCCAGGGCAAAAACCAGTAACCACAGCTTTTATTCAAGGTTTTGCTGAACTGGGAGCCTATTTTCAGCAGTCAGAATTTGTTAATTAATTTCACATTTGGACCTTAGTTGAGCTCAGGCCCTTGCTGTTGGTAAAGTCTCTTTCCTTTCCCCTCCGGGAAGTAGCCTGTGGGGGAGGGGAGCTGGCCTCCGTGGCTTGGGGGACTCACAGTTCTGGGGGGGCTCGCAGTCGGTACAGCTTGTCCAGGCTGGTGAACCCTGAGTGTCCATCACTGACGTGGCCCCAGAAGTTGTTCTGTCCTATCCTGCCATTTACTAGCTGCTCTGGAGGATAAACTAAATTCCACACCCCACTAAGCCACTATCTTGGACCTCCCTCCTTATAAGAGTTTTTAATCATGTTGTTTTCCCTTATTAAATGTTTTCCTTCTTGCTTGGGAAGTTACATGTTCTATTTATTTTCTTCTAGAGGATATCCTGATATCTTACTGTGAGTACCTATTTTACCACAATCTAAAGTTAATTCTCAGCTCCTGCTATGAAACAATTCAAGGTTCACAGAACATTGTACCTTTATTGTCCTCACCCCCACTTTCAAGTTCTGTGATATTTTGTTCCTTCCCCAAATGAGACATTTTTATTGGAAGTAACATTTAGTATAACATTTGCTTGGATTCATCTACGTATTTATCTTTCCATTTGCTCACTAATCCTTTTATCTCAACCCTTCCTTCTAAGATCTCCCTGAAGTATACTTTTCATACTTCCTTTAATGGAAGTCTATTGGGAATAAGGACTTTAAACATTTTTTGTAATAAAAGATATTTTTCTTGAAAGAGAGTTTTCTTGGAATCCCATTGCTAGACTGTCATTATTTTCTCTTAGGACTCTTAAGATATTATCTTAAAGTCTTGCAGCTTTGATTGTCACTCTTGAGATGTCTGTCATGCATCTTTGACATTCTTTTAAACACGATCTGTTTTTTTCTGGCTGTTCTTAAGATCCTCTGTTTGTCTTTGGTTTTCCACAGCTCCAAAAGCCTTTTGTGTGGTTTCCTTTGTAGTAACTCTTCTTCCTGCATCTACAAGTCCGTTTATTTGAACAATCCTGTAAAATTCTAACTGTTCTGTCTGGCAATTAGATGTATGCTATACCTTTCCATTTTCTCCACACCTGGCCATCTCTCCTTCACAGTGTCCACCTTCCTTGTCATTCTGAGTGTATGTGCCAGCCAGTTTCTCCAGTTCTGTCTTCCGGGTCAGCAGTTCTCTCCTCAGCTCTTTAACTCGTCCACTGAGGGTTTTGTTTTGCTTGTTTGTTAACAACTATAATTTGTCTTTCCAAAGGGTCTACCTTTATTTTTCCACAAGCTACCTGGTCACTTTTGGGGTGGTTTCCTGTTGCTTTAATATTTAGAGGCATTGCGTTTTTCAGTTCTTCAGACATTTCATACGTAGTTATTTTCCATCCTGGGCCTGTAATATTTCAGCTGTAAGTCTATTGTCTTGTTTCTTTTGTGTTTGGTGGTCTTTGGATTTGAGTTCATTTGGTTCATCTTTGTCCGTGGGAGTCTTTCTTTCAGAGAATATGTGAGAAGTCACGGAACTCTGCAGACCTGGGCCCCACAGCCCTTTCCGTCCAGGATGCTGGATGCAGCCTCCTGGCTTTGCACCCCCTGCCTTATCGTGACCGTATTTGTGCTGCCACTAACCATGTTTGCCTCTTAGGGTAGGATTCACCTTTGCAGGTGTTTAGCTCTTAATGACCCCTGTTCTAGTTTCAACTCAGATTTGTATTTGTTATGTATTTATTTTTTGCTGCAGGGAAAGGGAGTCCTTGAAGATGGCATCTTACTGCAGTCCTATCAATGTAATAAAGAGTGTGTTTCATACAGAATCCAGCTGTTTTGTAAGAAAAGTCCTTCCACATATCTTCTCTGCTATATTGTCCAGGTGGTTAGGCCTGAATATATGTAATAAAAGAAATGAAGAATCCAAATACATCATTACGCCCCTACGTACTAGATTTTTTTCTGACCAACCCCAGCCATCACTGTTTCTCATAATTTGTCTTTTCCTTTTTTGAGTAGTAATACGGACTTACAATTTTACATGCCCTCATGTTATTCTAGTTTATAACAATTTGGTTTTTTGATGTTCAAATTACGATACCTGGCCATGTTGGAGTCTCTTTAAACTTGCTGCTTTGCTCTTTCTGCCCTGCCCCATACTTACTTGAACACACCTTACTTTATAGCAACATCAGATGGCCCAGCCCCATCTCGCTCCCTTTGTGGCCTGAGTGTGGGGCTTGTCCGCCTCTTGGCATCATAGGCATCCCCACAGACTGTGCTGCAGCAGCCTGTAGGCTCTGGTATGGCTGGACACTGGGCTCCTCGCCCAGCCTCACTTGTGATGGGCTGGTTGGCCCCTGTAAACTGAGGGAAGTGAAAGGAGCTATTTCTAAGATGCCTTCTAGCTCTCAAGTTCTGTAATCTGGTCATAGCTGCAGGTGCCTGTAAACAGTGGCCTCTGCTCAGCAGAGGGTCCCAGAAAACTCTAAGAGATTGAGGGGCAGGGGTATGGAGGGCACCATACTTTGGCAAGAGCCATGTTTTAAGTTAAGAGGCCCAAGAACGGAGTCAGCTCCCACCCCTCACGCGGCAGGAACCACAGCTCCCTCCCCACTGCATTGCCCCCCTTTCAGGGGGCTTTCCAGACATCCCACACAGCACTTTAGCTCACTTCTTGCTGGCCAGAATGTGGTTAGAAGGGTGCTCTAGCTTTGTGGGGGCTCCATAGCTAAAGGGGGGAGGCATGTGGCTGTTAGCAGGCAGCCTGTGCACTGACATGGGTAGCGAGTAAGCGGGCAGGAAACATCGGGAGGAAAGGGTGGTGATTGCACTGGCCCCCAAGGAAGAGGGGCTTCTCCAGAGCTGGCAGATGAGGCAGCAAGGCCTGGAAGAACAGACCAGGAGGGCATGGCCATCGGCACGTTCCTCTGGCCCCCAATGGGGGACAGTCCACAGAGGGCATGCGGGCTGGGGAGGGAGCGAGGCTGGGCCATGCCACACGATAGCACGAATGCATTAGACGGCAGGCCCCAGGGGACGTTTTAGGGCTGGCCCAGTCCAGGGAGACCATCAGGCAAGTTCCCAGGCATGGAAGTAGAAGTGGCGAGAAGGCACAGATTGGGAGACACTCGGCAGCGTTGCGCCCAGGTAGCTGGCCATGGTGCAACTGGAAGAGTGGACCCAGGTGATTTCAAGGTATTAATGCTAGAAATTGGCTTGTGACCATTAGCAGATACTAGACTCCCCCAAAGAGGAGCATTTGAACCCCACAGGATCTATTGTATGTATTAAATTAAATGCGAGAACAGAATTTTCAAGGAGTGTCAAATGCATTTAAAGAGCCCAAACGCTGAGACTGTGGGATTGGAGATACAGATCTGAGAATCGTCCATGTGGGTTGGAAGTGATTCTCTGCATCTCCGCTGAAGGGCACGTGGAGAGGCAGCTGGAGGAGAGGAAGAAGGCACAGTAGAGGGCTGGAGAGGCCCCATGGTTAGGGCTGGTGGTGCCTCTGCCCACCTGGCCTCGGGCCCGCATTGCTCAGTCAACTCCAGGAGCCCAGAGTCAGCCTTGGCATCCTCCATTTCGATCCCCTGCAGCCGCTGAAGCCCATGACAGTGGACGGAGAACCATCTTCCGTCACTGCCACAGGACCTCAGTGCTGCAAGTCCTGTCCAGTCACTTGTGAGATGCTGGAATCCCTCCGCTCTCCTGCTGGAAGGACAACACAGCCAGGATATAAATCCCTCAAGTAAGAGGACCCCCCAAAATGGCTCTTCCTTCTGCAGATCGTTGCGAAAAAGAGGGAGTCTTCTGCGTCGGGGACCCCTGTCGGTCGGTCTGTCCAAGGCTGACTTCTCCAGAGACCCTTTGCTGTCAGCTGGACCTTCCGACTGCAAGTTCAGCTCTTCTTTCCCTCTAGTTCCAGCAAATGTTGTCATTATTCTGGCTAGCCACGCGAGCAGGAAAGCTTGATAACAGACCAGTTTAACTGGGAAACTGGTCGTTGTCATTTTTTTCACGAGAAGATCCAATAAATCCTAATCAGAGGGGACGTTGTTCTGTGAATTTCACAGACTTCAAAAAGCACCAGCCCGTTGAGTTAGAACTCCTAATGAACAGTGTCCCTTCCCACTCTTAAATCGCCAAGTTTTCCTTAGGGTCAAACTGTGAGTTACATCATTCTTTCCTGCCTTACCTATCGCTTTGCTAGGACAATTTTGCATAAAGCATATGAATTGGGGCCCAGTCTTGTAAGAATTAGGGGTGAAAGAGCTGTCACAGGCATCGTGTCAGAACTTGAAGGTCATGAGCCAAGAACCTGGGCCTTTCAGTCCCATGCTGTAGTGGCTCAGCGGCGGGTCAGGGGACAGGGCGGGGGCAGGGTTCAGGTAGGGTGCAGGGTGAGGAGGGGCCAGGTGCAGCGCAGCCACCTGGGGCATCACAGGTCGTCTTGTCAACAGAAAGCCGAGCTGTCCCCTGGTGTCAGGGGCGGTGTGTCATACAGCTTCCGGAGCCCAGTGGATTGGAGTGGAATTAGTGATAAATCCCTCACTTCCTGAGCTCCTGTCACAAGCTCTCCAGAACCCGGCACCCAGACAGAACCCGAAACTCAGAGTCCGGGAACCGTGGAGATTCTGAGCGCGAGGGAGCTGTGGCCCCGGCCAGGGAACTGGCTGCCCTTACAGGGGCGTTGGGGAGACATGTGGGGTGGGCAGCACCAGCCATGTCCAGGCCCCCGAGCCCAGGACTGACCTTTGTCCAGTGCTTTGCCCCAGCCCCCGTCGCGGTGGGGGTGTGGGGATCCCGGACCCTTGGTTGCTGTCTTCGGGACAGTGCCGTCCACGCCCCTCGGCTCCACACACCCTGTTCGGAGAACCCCGTCGCCGAACGCCTTGCGGGGGATGTGCCCCCTCACCCTACCAGATGGACGTCCAGCGCATTGGGGACGCAACTCCACGGGCTGCGTTCTCTCACATGCCACTCCATTAGCAGGACACGGAGAGGTTCCCCGAGGCTGTGGTGTAGTGATACCACGCCCCAGAGGGCTCAGCCTCTGGACCCCACCTGGGAGTGGGCCTCAGGGAGAAGGGGGAGGCTGTGTGTCTCATGAGGGGATGAGGAGGGGGCCGGGGCTGGTGAGGGAGCCGCAGGCCACGGGAGGGGGAGCAGTGATGGAGACGACAGCGACGACATCAGGCTCATCGGGTTGTCCTGGCACACCTAGTCCTTGCACCAGCCTCTTCCACCTGCTCATCAGAGTACGTTGTGTCTGAAAATGCAGATCCAGACTCTTTACGGGCTGCTCGTACCTGGCTGGGCTTCCTCTGTGGGGCCTCCTGTCCTGTCGCCCTGTCCTAGGTGTCCCCGTGCAGAGGCTGCACAGAGCTGGGAAAGCGGACAGAAGCCAGCCCATGGCGCGTCTCCCGTGGGCAGCCCAGCGCCGGGTCCGTTTGCCTGGCAGGGGTGTGTGCTGGGCGGGAGGGACCTGCGCCCCCGTCGTGGGTGAGGAAATGGCCTCGGACAAAGTGGCCGGCACGGCTGGACGGGAGCTCGAAGGCCACTGTCCCCACTGCCGAGCCCTGGTCCCACAGTGGCCTCGGTTGCGGTGATCTTTCCCTGCCTGTCTCCTCTCCTGGCTGCCCGGGCGGCTCCCCCAGATGAAGGTGATGGGCCTTCAAGCGCTTTCCCACTTGCACGGGGCCTCTGCCGTGACACCCGCTCCTCTTTACCGTGCCTTATCTAGGGGTCTGCGCAGACCTGTGTAAAGAAATTGCCACAGCACCCCAAGGTCAGTGCTATTAGTTCCCCCCCTGCTGGCACAGAGACACTGACCTCTCCCGCTGACTCTCATCTGCCTCTTCCCCTGAGCGTGGACTGAGATCCAGGGAAGCCCCGCTGGCTTCAGGGGCCGAGTCGAGTCTCTGGAGGGGTTCAGTCCAGCCTCGGGAGCGGGTCCGCAGTGTGGAGCTGCCGAACCCCGAGGTGCCTCTGTGCAGGGGCCTGACTGAGGGGCTGCTGCTCCATCAGAGCTCCACGCTTCATCCCCACCGTTCTCTTTCAGAGCAAGAAGAAAACTTCGAGTTTATCATCGTGTCTCTCACCGGCCAGACGTGGCACTTTGAAGCCACCACGTATGAAGAGAGGGACGCATGGGTCCAGGCCATTGAGAGCCAGATCCTGGCCAGCTTACAGTCGTGCGAGAGCAGCAAGAACAAGGTGAGGCCTCGGCAGGCTGCCCCCGAAACAGAGCCACGGGCCGTGGCCCGGCTGCAGAGACCCAGAGGGTGCCCGAGGGAGGGGAGAGAATCAGGCGACCTGCGCGGTGGCCGAGACCAATTGGCCTTCCTGAATCGCACGCAAAATAGTAGAGATTAGAAAACAGCCCGTGTCTGAGTGCATCATGTCTTCCCTGAGTGTTCCAGGTTGACCGTGTTAGCACTGCAGTACAGCTGATGTTAAACCCTTGCCTGCTGAACTCACCCCAGGTGAAAAGCCCTGGCCTTCAGTTGTAAGTGGCAGAAGGCTTTGCATTCCTGAGGTTTCGATTCCATCTTCAGTTTAGTCTTAGGCAGAATGCACTCAGGAAAAGAGAAACAGCCTCAGACATTGCACTGTTGTGTTCTCATAAGTGCCCCAAACACATCAGGTTAGAAAACCAGTTCCTGTTAGGGACATAAATGAAAAGTAGGCGCCTATATTTGAGTGTGCAGGGCGTTTGGGGGAAATATTTTCTGTTTTCTAAACTGTACTGATAAAGCCTGGTATACTTTTAATTCAACAATGAAGGAATATTTCTTGGGCAGTCACCTAACGAAAAGAAAGTATTTGAACCTGTGTTTTCTAGGCAACTGCTCAGTGAGAGTCCTTAAATAAAAGTAGTTGGTTCCCATTTGAAGATTCAAGGATTCCTTCAATTTCATTATTTCTAATGCTTGCATGTTTTAACCTCCATCCCCTTTGCTGAGGTATTTTAGAGTCTCAGGAAGTATTTTGATTTTTAAAACTATTTTCAACTGGAAACTTAGAAACTGAGGAAGAGAGCATCATCCCCCAGACTACACCTCACACCACCTATGATTTATGTTCCGCTTCATCACTGGAAAGGAATCTGTCTTTCAGAAAGAGAGAGCCGTTTCTTATTACCCTCTTTAACCAGTGATTATTATTACCAGGCATTTGTTCCCCTTTTTTAAATATGTTCTGTACCCAAGGTGGAGAGAATCGCTGCAGTAACTGCTGACCCCTCGAGACCCCTCGATTTCACTGGGTCACACCCTCTCCACATCCACCCACGTGGCTCCCAAACAAGGGCCAGGTGTCTCCAGGCCTCCTCGTCGGTGGGGAGGGCGTGTATGAGCCCCAAAGAGTTGGAATCCAGTTTCAGAGCAGGACTGAAGCGGGCTTGTGCCCTTGGCAGGCAAATGCGTGTTTATACAGAAATCATTCTCAGTGCAGCCCTGAATCATGTCATGTCAGCCGGATTCGGGAACATCTCGAGCAGCCTCTGCCCTTCCCATTTCACACTCTTGCCGGAATCTTGCCAGCTGTCTCCTCTGTGTGGGAAGTGGCAGCAAAACCTCTTGAACCAATGCAAACACAGCCTTAAAATGCTGCCCCTTCCTCTCGCCTCCCCTGGGGGAGGGCACAGGAGCAGCTGGAGGAAGGCGGGCTCCCAGCCGTCCGGGGTAGCTTGAGGGGAGAAGTACAGACTCAGCAGAGAAGGAGCCTTGAGGTGTCCTACCTGCCTGTGGGCAGTTCAGCGTTAGCAGCAGGAAGACACGCGCACGTGCACACGTACACACACACACACACTATACAGATATGTAGAGAGAGGGGCAGATCCTGACTGTGTGTCCACACATGCTCATTCCAGACACCAATATAAATGCTGAAGCATACATTAAATGCTTCGGTGTTTGACCAAAGGGAATTGTTTTAAAAAACTATCATTCATCACGCTAATTAGGCAATACAGTAATTAATAAATTATGATTTATTGTGTAGAAAGCAATACATTGGTTCACATTAAACAGTTTTGACACAAGATGGTTCAATTTATGAAGAATTCTTACACGAAAATTTAGGCTTATTGAAAGTGTCCTCTGAAATTCATTTTATTGCTTTTCATTTTCACTATGGTATTAAACATGTGCAGCCTAAGCCTTCACCATGACGCATTTCCTTTCCCCAACACCTCCTCTTCCGGGAATTCATCCTTAGTAAATAAGCCTGAATGCAGGCAAAGCTGAGCAATAGGCATGCTCTTCAAAGCACTTACTTTTCTCGAGAAAAATTGGGAGAACTTTAAATATCCCCCAAAGAGAAATTAATAAGCTGTCTCGGTGGAATACACAGCAGCCGCTTAAAATGATAATGTAAGAGAATGTGTGACAACACTGAGAGAGGACACATGATTAGATTGAAAAGGCAGATTCCAAAGCAGCATGTATTGTGCTGTTCTGTTTAAAAGTGCATTTATGGGTACAGATGTGCTTAGAAAAAAAGTGTAGGAAAGTATCAAAATGTTAATAATGTGTAACTATGCATGGCCATGATGCGTTTTTTTTTTCTTTTTTACATTCTTCTTCCTTCCCCCTTTGTCTTTTATGAATTTGTTGCAATGACCATTTTTTTCACCCTTTTTTAAAAAGATGTACAGCATGAGTTTTTAGAATAAATGCCCCCTCCACACTCTGCTCCCTGCCCCCACAGCAGTTAGTTCTGGGGAAGCGTCTGGAATTTGTTGCTATAGCAGCTGAGATCATCGTATAATGAAAAGTGACTCTCCAGGGGATGCCATGTGGTGGGACCAGGCTTTCCCACCAGGGGTCCCGGCCTCTGTCCAGCCAGCATGAATCAAGCTGACTCTGGACTTGTGTGTGGATTTCCCTCTCCTGCCTCAGTCTCCCCACCAGGCAGGCGCATGGCGGTAAAAGTGCACTAACCAAGTCCACCCCGCACGTGGTGGTGCGTCTCAGTCCCAAGTCCCTTCACACCCGGCCCAGAACAGTCCTCTGTCCTCGTCCCCGGTCGAGCCTGCATCACTGGGGAAATCTTAACATGGGCTGCTCCTATGGTGGGTGGTGAGTTCCCCGTCACTCACCTTCCCAAGGACATCCAAAGGGAGTCACTCTTTGAAACCTGACGGGGTGAGTCGGTCTGCGACTGTCCAGGGCCTCACCTCTCACGTTTGTATGTCTTCCCGTGTGTCCAGTCCCGGCTGACCAGCCAGAGTGAAGCCCTGGCCCTGCAGTCCATCCGAAACATCAGAGGGAACTCTCACTGCGTGGACTGTGACACCCAGAGTAAGTTGTGCAGTTTGTGGGCCTCGCATTCACCGCTGCTCAGCCCTTTGGTTTTCCCGTAAGAACAGTGGAAATGATGAATTCCTGCCCAGACATTTCCATCTGTTTGCTTATTAATTTCCAGATCACATGTTTCAGGTCTTGCCGTCAAATGCCGTCTGTTTTCTGCTTTAATTTTTAATCGTACTTTCCCGCTACCCTGAAGACCCTGACTGAGCCGGCAGTCGGCAGCTCCGGGTGCTGCAGTGGTGCCTGTCTGTTGTCCAGCCCACGCTGCTGCTTTCCCTCTGGAGGCCAAGCTGCTGTCCACACCCCTGGGGTGGGCACTTACCCGAATCCCAGCCATCAGGTGTGTGCACCTGGTCGGCTTGGAATAAACTTTTTCTGTTAACATATATGTTTAAATCAAGTTGGTTTTCGATAGAGGGAAATCAGTTCAGATGATGTGAAGGGCACTAGCCCTGGGCTGGGTGCCAACCAGTGACCACAGAGCCAGGGCCGTGGGCGGGGGCTAAAATCATTTCACAGGGGAGGATCCTGAGGCTCAGAGAGGGTGAGATATGTGTAAGGAGTAGACAAGGATAAAGGCTTCCAGGCGACAGGCTGCCCAGACTGAGGACAGAGGCCGGGGCAGAGGGCAGGGCGGGACCTGCAGTGCTTTGGGAGAAGAGGCATCTCCTGGTGCCAGAGCAGAGGAGGAGGCAGTGCAGAGTTTGGCAGCCAGGCTTGACCCAGGTGGATCTGTGGATGTGGGGCTCTGAGCCCCAGGGCCGGGAGGAGCTGATGTCTGCCCTGTTCGTCCTAAGTGTCACAGGCACTAACATTTGATAGCGGGGTGGTATCATCTGGAGGCCAAGCTTTTGATGACTCCAGCCTCAAGGATGGCACGTCCTGCCATGGTCAGCCTCACTATGTCCCAGATGCCAGAGGAATGGTGGCAGCACTTCACTGAAGCCTGTTACTCCCCACTCCCGCCCTCAGCATTCTGGTTTTCACAGAAACCTGAGTGCCGTCGTTGGGACGCGCCCTGCGTGAGTGCCCCGTCAGGTCCAGCCCTGCAGAGCCTCAGGAGCTGCCGACAGCTTGCGGAGGGGGTGGAGGGACCCTGCATTTTAGGCAAGGGACTCATGGGGTTGGGTTTTGCTCACTCGGGGTGGTGAGCTGAGTGTCGGAGCCAAATGACAGGCTCTGGCAGCAGTTCAGGTAAACAGTGATTAGAAGCCAAATGTAAGTGGCGACTGTGAGGCTGGAGAAGAAAGGGGCCGTCTCAGCAAAGTGTGAAAGCTTTAACCCCTGTGCTCACGGTGGACAGGCTGGGGCTGGAGAGGTCTTAGAAGAGGTGGAGGTCAGGAGCAGCAAGGCAGTGATGCAGGGAGAGACCACGTGCAGCGCAAACTCGGCTGAAAACACGATGCACACAGGTGTTCTCAGGACTGGGCTTGCTAAACCCCTCTCAGATCTGCTGCGACACGTGGGGCCTGTCCACATCTCACCCACCAGCCCAGAAAGACAGAGCTCACGCCCCTCTTTAGGTCTGCCATCCGAGTCCAAGACCAGGTCCCCTGGTTTGGTTCTGAGCGTTTCCAGTAGATACTGCCACTGCCCTGAACCTGGTGTATGGCCTCGGGCGCTCTCAACCCGAGAGGCCCATAGACAGGCCGCGAGCCCGTGGACCACTCCTCCCGCCTTCCTCGTCCTCTCGTTTGCCATCCACGCCTGACTCTTTTTCTCCTTGAGATCCTGAGTGGCTTCCTGGTAAAACTCGTCCCACCCTGGCCCCTGCCACCTCCCACTGACCCCTTAGCCATGGCGTCAGCTGTAGACAAGCCCGTCTTCCATTCACGTGGCACTGCGTCTGAGCCGGCCCCAGAGGCAGAACGAAACGAGGTTTGTGCCACAAGACATCCACCGTTGTGTAGGGAAGATGGACCGGAAGCAAGGTGTTCAGCATGGGAAGGTCTTACCGAGGCACAGCTCAGACCACTGTGAGCTCCTCTAGCTGGGGACCTTACCTAGACCGGAGCAGGGGGGCAGGGGGCAGGAGGTGGGGTCCAGGAGGGCATCCTTAGGAAGAAAAGTCCCAGCCAGGACTAGAAAGGTGAGACGTCAGCCAGGCAGGGGACCATCATGTGCAGGGATTTAGACTTGGTTTCAATGCAAATGGCAGTCCCGGGTGGGTTGTAGCATGACGTGGCATGGCATGACCCTGTTTGCCAGGTTTAAAAGGTCCCTGGCTGCCGTGTAGGGAGTGGGCTGGGGGAAGGTGGACGATGAGGCCGGCCAGCAGGAGAGGGCTGTGCCCCCCAGCGTGGCGATGGCGTGGACAGGGTGGGAGCCTGGAGGAGGGGAAGAAGAGATTGAACTTGAGGAAGATTGGGACTTGGTGTTGGCTGTGGGAATGAGGGAAGGTTCAAGGTGGAGTCCCAGGGTCCTGGCGTGAGTAACTGGAGGAACTCCATTGCCGTTTGCTGAGAGAAAGAACCTGGGCAGAAGATTCTGCCTACAGGGTGACATCTCAGCTCGGAGGTGACTGCAGGACAGCAGTTGGAAGCATGCAGTGGGGACCATGCTGCTCAGGGTAAGAAGCAGGCAGGGTCATCTGCGCCCAGTTATTAGTGCTTGAGGGAAATTGTAGCCAAGGCTTGGGCTGAGTCTTCCTTGAAGAGAGACTCAGAAGAGACAAGCCTGCAGGGCCCCAGAGGTAAGGGGTGGGTTCAGTGAGAAAAGTGGGATAGAGAAACCAGAGAAGTGGGATCGAAATCCAGAGGTGTTGGCCAAGAAGGTAGTGGAAAGCAGCGTTGTGAGGAGGGAGTCAGGCCCTCGACTGCCAGCGAGGGTGAAATAGACTTGTGCCTGGAAAGGGGCTTTTGGATTTAACTGAGGGCAGGATGAAGACCCCAGATCTACAAACTGTAGGGAGGTGTAGAAGCAGAGGCATGGTGTAGGAGTCTCTTTCAGGAAGCTGGACTGGGAAGGGGAGTGGAGACACAGGTGAGAGCTGGAGGTGAATGAGGGAGAGTTGTGTTTCTTCTGAGCTGTTCTCCATGCCACTGTCTTCCCTAAACACCCCCAAAGCCCAGGCCACCCCATCCTCCGAGCAGGTCCTCCTGCTCACCGCTGACCTCGTCCTTTTAACTCTTCTTCTCAGCACTTAGTCTGTGCATTTCCTTGGTCTGTGTCTTTGTTTTGGGTGTTTAGATTCCTCTTCCCACCGAGAACCTCTCTGAGCTCTCAGACCTGTCTTCTCTTTATCCTCTGGAGCGTCTATCACCACCTCCTGAGACCACATTAGGTGGTAAATAAATGGCTGGCTGCTTCCCTGGTTAATTAGCACAGGGCCATTCCTGGTCATTTGCCATCCACAGACTAAAGTACTTGTCCTCAGTGATTCCAAATAATTATGACACTAGCTGTTTGGTTTTTTGTTGACTCTTCAAGAGTACCTGGAGTAAATATTGATTATTCCTGGATGATATAAGCCTTATTTGCAACTGTCAGTGGTGAAAGCCATTGAATTCAGGGCTGACCCCATCGCACATCAGCTGTCGATTCTAGCATGAAGCCAGTCCTGGACCTACATTCTGTCTTCTGATGGTGTCAGCCAGATTCCCACAGTGGATAATGATCCAGCTCAGGAGTCCCGGGGCTGATGTCGGAACTCAACCATCATCCTGGACAGTCGTGTGCTTGTCCAGCATCACGGCCTACAGCTGTGTGACCATTCATTCCCCTAGTCAGGGTTGACCCAGCAGGGTGATGACCTAATCAGAGAAGCCTGCCCACCATCTTGCCACAGTGAAGAAAGATGAACTCTGAGCTGTTCAGTAGTTAGATTAAATATAATTGCTGAAAACCATATTGATTCATCATAGTTTGTCTCGCTTTCATCTTTGAAATTGGGAAACTTGCCCATTGTGTGACTGATGGAAACTTTGATGTACCAGTGGTTCTAGAGACATTTCTGAGGGACCTTAAGGCTTTGGAATCGCCCCACTCCCTTCAGCACCCCTTCTCTTTCCCTCTGTCCGCGGTGGTCCATGTACGTCTACCCTCTCGAGTTGAATGTTGCTGGTGAAGAATTGGCAAGTGCATCTTTCTGAACTGAAACTTGGCAGTTGTTCATCTGTGGGAAAGGGGAAAGAATTCCCATTAGTCTAAGGAGCACGCTTGGCATAAGCCAAATTTGTGAATGCTGTCACCAATGTGTCAATTCTTCTGAGACATTTCAAGCGATATCACCCAAGGGAGGGACATCTGGGCGTTCGTCCCAATGACCATTTTGTTGCTCAGATTGCAAGGGCAGTAATAAGGGTCTGCTTGCATTGGCTCCCTGTTCCTCTTTCCGTAGATCCCAACTGGGCCAGTTTGAACTTGGGAGCTCTTATGTGCATCGAGTGCTCAGGGATCCACCGGAATCTTGGCACCCACCTTTCCCGAGTCCGATCTCTGGACCTCGACGACTGGCCTATTGAGCTTATCAAAGTGATGTCGTCCATCGGGAACGAGCTGGCCAACAGTGTCTGGGAAGAGAGCAGCCAAGGGCGGACTAAGCCCTCACTGGACTCCACAAGGTAGGAGCATTGGAAGGCGTGTGATAGGCTTCTGTCATGCTTTCTGCCAACAGCTGGACAGGTGGGAACGGATGGGCTACTGACGGCCGCAGTGGGAATGGCCCTGTAACCTGTAGGAATGCTGATTAGCACAGCATGGAAATGTCTATATTTAAAATTGGTCTTAAGCAAACGTAGCTAATTCAAACTCTTTAAATTTTTATGTTTGTTTTTAGGCCTTGGGGATTCCTCTCCCCCTCTTAGAAATGTATTAAGTTTCTAACCTTATGAATATATTACTTTAATTAATACATTTCTAATGGGCATAAGCTGTGCCATTGACACTACGAATTTTTTGACTCCTTAATTTTATTATTCTTTTATCTGTAGTAAGCGTCTGTTCAGCTGATTCTGCTGCCCACTTCAGTAAGTAAGTTTAGATAACAAAATAGGTTTTATTTTCTAAGATATATTTCTAACATATTTAATGACCCAAGTATGATATAATATATGGTGACTCCTCATTAATGCTAATTGTTATCCAGTGGAAAAATTGCATTTATTTTGAGGCCATTTAGTTAGTCATTTTTCATGTACAGCTATTATAAACCGTTTTTGAGTATCCATACATATTTAATGTTACCAAGAGGTGAGGAAATTGCACCTCTTTCTGAGAAGTCCTGTTTCAGAGAGGCTGCTTCTGGTGCATTCCATGCTGGACGCTTCTACCTCTGCACATTGTCTGAAGGCAGTGGCCGGACAGCGTGTGGGTAGCTCCACCAGGTGGGAACAGGGGTTCAGCCTTGGCCTTCAGGAGTGGCCTTGGGTGCATGAGGACAGGAGGGGATGGCGGTGCCTCCATCATTAGTCCCTCTAAAGTTTCTCCGATTTGCTTTGCTGATGACCAGATAAAATGAAATCCCAAGTGGCGGGCTGTGCTTGGGGCTGGGAAGGGCAGGGGACCCCTCCTGTGCTGAGCCTCGTGTTCCTTTGTCAACACTGAAAAGTGACTTTGTGGTGCCACCTTTGGTTCGTCTTGGAGAATGAAGCTGTGCATTAACCTGGGCTCGGACTGCGTGTTCGCGGGGAGGGGCTGGCGCACAACTGGAGCTCTGTCCCGAATCACGAAGGTTTAATGTAAGCTTTATAGACGCGTTATTCTATGTAGTGTACAGGTTGGTGACTGTATTTCGATCCAGGGAAATGATAGACTTTAATGGTGAACCACTGACGTGGAAACCAGCTGGGTCATCCACCATGAGCATTCTTAAAAGAGGAATTCATGTTTTCACACTGTGTCTTCTTAGAAATGGCACCCTTGCAGGCTGCTTAGGTCCAACAGTGAAAAATGACTGGAAATTAAATTGAGTTTAATGTACACATGCAGAAAATATGAAATAAGTTGGAAAAAATTAACTTTGTACATCTTATATTTATGTCTGAGATGAGCAGATGGGCTATTTTTAATGTCATGAGTTGGAAAAGTTTGCTTTTCTGTTTGTCATCATTAGAAACTATTTAGGATGATTAGAAGCAAATACGTGAGCCAATTTTTTTTAACTGATATTTTATGTTAGTTTTTTATCTTCATTCATAAGTGAAGACTGGGTGTGTACCGATATTTTATCATTCTCATTTGTACATTTGAATTAAGTTTTGAGCATATAGGTTTCTCTTCTAATCTGGTTTCGTGTACATCACGTCTTCATATTATAGGGACATATTTCGAAGTGTTCTTTTTTTCACCAGTGCAGTAGTTGCAGTTAAATCGGGTTTTTCTTGGGTCACGCTTTCTTTCCTGCAAGCTGTGCTGAGTTGCCACGTCTCTCCATGGCTGTGGGGACTGTTGTGCATGGTATTTCAGAAAGTGACTTCTGAGTTTTTAAATCCCAGTGGTCTCTAGGAAAATAAATAGGTATGAGGAATTAGTGTTTCCTTGTGCCTTTAGCAGTTCTCCCAGGGGGGGTTGTTTTTAATTAAACTCAGCACCTTCTCATGAAAAGAAGGGGTAGCTAATAACCCTTACCCTGCAGTGATTGGTGGAGAATCTTCTCAGGCCAGGCTCTCATTCCAAGAACAGGGAGAATCTTACAGATGTTGTGCTCTGGGGGAGTTTCAGAGGAGAAACAACATCTGAGCAGGACTTTAAAATAGGGGGCGATATCCAGGGCCAAGGGACAGGAGTGTGGGTGCGAGAGGGTGGAGTGAAGCTGGCAGAGAGATAGGTGCATGGGGGGCTCCCGGCGGGCGCTGATCAGCCCGCCTGTTTGTTCCTGTGCATCCTGCCTTGTTCCCAAAAGAAGTAAAGGCGCTGGCAGGGTTCTTGGAAGGTCCGTGTCCTGGCGGAACAAATGTGACGCTTTAGACGCACTGTTAAAAAAAAAATAAAAACAACTCAGCAGAACAGTAGAGCAATACTTCAAACGGCCATCACCTCCCGCAGGCACCTCAAATGGAAATGAAAAGCGAAGTCTGGGTAAATTTCCTCACGGACTCCAGTCCTGGAGTGGGGGTGGGCGTCTAGTTGAGATCCTGCCCTTCCAGGGAAAGACAGACAGCCTGGGCTCCCAGGCCTCTCATCTCCCTGTACAACTCAACACTGGAAGGAGAAAGAGCTTAGGGTTGTTTTAATGTGGCCCTCAGGTAATACTAAAAAGAAACATTTTAATACATTTTTATCTCTACCCAAGGAAAAGCCCAGTGCCATATATTCAATCTAATTCTTTGAAAAAGGGCCCAGATGTTTCCCTGAGAAGCTGCAGCCCATCCCGTCTCATTCCGAAGATTCATTCTGACAGTGGAACATAATTAGAAATGTGCGTCTCCTCCCCCCAAAAACACACACACGGGTTCAGGGAAGGGTAGAAAGAGGCAGATCCGTCTCCAAAGAAACAGCTGGTCCCACCCCACCCCCCACCCCCGCCCCGACGCTGCCCGTTGGAGCCTCCCGGCCCAAGGGCAAGCAGGGAGCGGGCGCCTGTGAGCAGCTGCCCGCCGGCCGCCCACCGCCCCTGCCCCTGCCCGCCGGCCACCCACAGCCCCTGCCCCTGCCCAGAGCAGCCCGGGAGGCTCCTAATTGGTTCCAGCGATTCGCAGCCGCCCCGAGAACTGCCGTTCAAACTTGGGCAGCCCCGTGATCAATCGAAGCTGACGGCCGCTGAAGCGTATTGACTTCCCATTCCTAAACAGGGGAATCATTAGTCAAGAAAAGCATCTTTTAATTACTCCCAGGAAGGGGGGAAAAATCTTTTTGGATGGATTCTGCAGCAACTGCCATTTTCTCCCAGTGCATTCGATATTAAATTTATTGCCACAGGAGGGGCGAAGATGCCCTTTCACCAGCACCCCCCTCGGTAATGGCGCTTTAATTTGGAGTGAGAAGTCCTGTTCGAGTAGATCGATGCCAGCAACAATTAACTACCTCTGGGGTGGAATCAGAATTCCCCTCTCTAATTGCTATTGATACCATTTAAGCTCACGCTTAAAATATTGATTTTAAATGGGGATGCTGAAATGGTGCAGGGGCAGAATCAGCTAGAGTCTGGGGGCTGGCGGAGGGCAGTTTGCTGTCTGTAGGACCAGGACTTCATGATACTTTGCGTGTCCATTTTTCTGGGGGGGGGGGGGGTGCCTGGAGCCTCAAACCGGGGCCTTTGGTTTCCAGGGTTGGAACAAACGGTGAAGTTGCCAAGCTCCTGGGTGACCCTTTTAAATGAAATTATGGTAAGCTCAGGGGTAATGATATTAAAACGGTCAAGTGAGTATTTCTGGAGTGAACAAATGAGCAAGTGAATGAGTGGAAGAGCAAAACGGTCAGAGCAAAACCCACGGATATGTACCGGGTGCTCCTGCCACACACTCGTGCCCCGTCGCTCATCGTATGTTGGTGAGTGAAATTGGGGTGCCAACATCCCCAGCACATAGCAAAGAACCCCCTCTGCCAGGCCCCGCGGCAAGGTGGGTTCCACTTTCTTACTGTCCCCATTTCACTTAGAAGCGTTTTGGACGCACCATGGTGACCACAGAACCGAGCAGAGCCCCGGGCGCCGCCTTCCTCTCGCCGTGCGTCTGCACATCGTGGCGGCGCCACCATGGCAAGGCTTTTGGGTGCCATTTGCATTTCAGTGCAAACTGCCTGTTTACTCTGAGGTTTGGGAGCCCGCTGATTTGGTCTAGGAAATCAAAGGCTGCCTGAAGTGGAGAGCTGTGTTTCAAATTCCATGAAAGAGCTCTTGAGAGACGCTCCAAGCGCGGCTGAAATCACCATCGCCCCTTTGATTCCACTTAGAAGGGAAACGAGTTTGCTGATTCAGTACCTGCTCCTTTCCCCTTTTTTAGCATCCTCCTTGTGGAGGTCGTTATTCCTAAATTCACCTTCGTGCCTAAACTCCCTTCTTGTCTCTCAACCTCTAAAAAGATGTCACCTTCGATAGGAAAATTGGGGGCCCAACATCAGAAATCTGCGTGGGGGACCCTGGCAGCTCCCCCGAAGATGGAGCAAGTCCGCCCCTCCAGTGGGAGTCGCGTCGCCTTTTGATTCCGGAGTGCGGCTTTCATCTTATTTATGCACATGGAGATATTGATAAAGGGGAAATGTATCCAAACTGAAAATAATTGGATCCCCACAGCTACCTCTGAGATATTAAAAGCAGCGCCCCTTGGCCGTGTCTTTGTCTTGTTAGGTTTGATCAGGAGATCACAACCTCGTAATCTCAGGCTCAAATTTCTGGCGTAAAGATGCGCCGTTACAAATGGGGCCTCAGGGAGCACAACTCCCTGCACGGCCCCAGGACTGTCTCCTCTTATTATTTTTCAGCAGTTCTCGGCCCGCTGAGGTCAGTGTTTTGTCTCTTTTGAGTGCTCCTCTATGCCCGACACTTTTTCCTATTTTCTTTCTTTAAAAAAAAAAAAAAATGCAGAGGGGGAGAATTGCAGGGGGGTGGGGGGAGGATTTTTGCCCTGGATGACCAGAGCCCATCTGCAGTTGGGTGGCATCTGCTCCCCACATGTCACTTCCCTCATTAACAAGCAATTGAATTAATTAAATGCTACTCAGAACACGCATAACAAGCTACCGGCAGTGTCCAAATTAGCACTGATAATCAAGGATGATTTCCTTTATTACCCTGCTAAGTAGTGTGCAGACTCTGCTCTCCCTGCCTGCTCTCACCTATTTACATACCCCCAGCCTCTGCCTTTGGAAGCGGAGGTTATCTTACCTAGTTAATTTGCCACAATCACCGAGCATGGCGGATTGATGCCCTGCCCCCGCCGCCACCGCCCCCCCCCCCCCCGCAGCCCCCTACTCGGCTGCCCTCCCCCAGCCCCAGCCTTTGTATCTCCAGCTCCCTGATAAATTAAAGGCCACCCCTGTGGTCTCTCAAGTGAGTAATAGAGGCAGAAATTTCATTTTGCAACTGGCTGATTTAATGATCCAAAGGGTAATTAATGGCCTGATTATCTTAATGTTAAATATGTCCGGCAGCAATTACTGTGACCTCCCGCTTGTCAAGGTCCGGGCTCTGCTCTTCTTTCAATTAAGTTCTCTGGGGCTTAATGGTATGAATAAACTCCTCTGATTCTATCATCCCGGACGCCGAGGGTTCGGGGAGCTGGGGGCTCGTCGGGAGTTTTAATCAGCCTGTCTCCCACTCCAGCAATCAGAGTTTGCACTTACCGCAAGGACAGTTGAACTTTCTTCTTCGCCACGTGTCGTGCCCACGCCACCCAGCCCCACCCCTCCTGTGTGTTTGTTTGTTGTATCTTATTTATTTCCGTGTGTTTATTCCAGCGCCCTAAGGAAAAATTCTGTTTGTTGAGGCAGCCGCTGCTCCGGGAGCCTCGTCTCTTCCAATATAAATTATCATGTGAACGCTGCGGTTTCTCTATTTGACAGGCTTAATTAATTGGCAGGAGCCCCCGAAAATGACAGTGCCACTAATTGCGACTCAGAGTGAATTTCCGTCACGGTGGCGCATCTGTCAGCGGCCTGGCCCCCGCCCCGGGTGGCAGAGCGGGTCGACCTCGCGGTCACCCAGCCGGGCAGGGACATGGTCCTCACGGCGGGGACAGCCTCCGAGGCGCGGCCGCGGGCGCGCAGACATCCCGTCCGCGCGCACGAGGGACCTTCAGCGGCACCAAAGTTCACGCCTCACGCCTCTGCAAACCCAATGGCTGCCAGGGGACTTGGGGCTTTGCTCAAGATATTTTAGCAACTTCTGTTAGCAGGGAGACTTGGATTAGACTGTGGGTATCATAATTCACCTAGCGACGGCTCGCGGCCGGCCGGGCCTCATTAGCACATTGCTAAATAGGCTTGAGTTTACGCTTACCCTGCCCGGCCTGAAATCCTCCACTATAAATATTAAGCCAATTAGGCAAATGTACAAATGAGAAGTACATTAACAGTGCCTTAAAAATAATACCTATAGATTACAGTTGACAACAGATAACAGCAATTCATCTAGGAAAGCACGGCTGGGGAGCTTGGTGGGAATTCGCGTTCAGCGGCTGCACTTTCCGATTAAGCTCTTGTTAGGACCCACCTCTAATTATACTGAAGGCAGTTTTAAGATTCTCCATAAGGTTAAGTAAAATGGAATCCACTTTTTAAGGGATAGCTGTACTTTATGCTTTCCCTTTGAACCAGATGGTCAGATGAGTGCTGCCTGGTACCCATGAAGCCCAGCTGTTTGTTTGGTCCAGCAGGAAAGCAGATGTGTGCTGAGAGCCAGCTTTGCCACCAGGAAGCTGTCTGGGGTTGGAAAGCCTTATCATGTACTTTCCGAAATGTATCCATGGAAACAATTAAGGAGATTATGATTTTTAAGAATTTTCTGTGTCACTGGTAGATAAAAACGCAAGTCATCAGCAAGCATCCGACTTGCCTTCTGAGTGCCCAGAACATGTTTGAGCCTGTGTAGATTTGTAAGAGTTTATAAAGGAATATTATATGAATATTAACCTTTTTTACGTCTGCATTGCATATCATGGAAGACATTCTAAACATGGACCTAGAAATACCCCCTAAAACAACTGTCTCTGTTTCGTTCCTTCAATAGTAGAGCATTTTCCAAAAGGTCAGTCTTTTTTCAGGGGGCTTTTGTGCCAGAAACTTTCTCTCGTTTAAGGAACCTTTCTGCTTCTTCCTTCTGCATGATGAAGGGAAGGAAGAAGCAAACATGTGCCCAGAGTGCTCGAGCCAAATCATGATGCAGGGTTATCCCCATTTCCCAAGTGAGGACAACAAGGAGTCAAGACCCTCAAGTCCTTTGCCCAAGGTCCCAGAGAGTGTGGGAGCTAACCCTGAACCCAGGATCTGACCCTGAAACCTATCCTTGGTCCTTCTGCTGCTCCCAAATTTCTACTGCCCAGTATCTCACAGCCAAATCCAGCAGTGGAAGTTCAACAGCATTCCCGCCCTCTCCTCCCTTTGGCCTTGCTCAAACCCCTGTTTTATTAACCATTATGTGTTTGTGTATGTATGTTAGTAGCATAATTTTTTTAGTGTGTATAGTAATATAACTGTAATATCTTTCCACTTATAAAATCTAGTAACCTCACTCCTGGTAACTTAAAATAGTAAAGCATAAATCATTGTGGTTTTCCTTTATGTGCCATACCTGATCTTTTAAGTCATGCCGTCATGGTTTTAAAATCTTAATCCTCTGCAGTCGGTGCTAATCCTAAGAGCTTCTCTGGAAAACAGTGCTGGGCACAGCCAGTGGGGAGGTGGGGTTTGACCCCCAGCTGTCCATGTTTCCACATCCCCCTCCTGCCTAGGCCTCCGTCTGCTCCTGCTGCTGACCCAACACTGCCCATTGAAAATGTTGATCCTGTGTTTCAGAGGCCTCACAGCCCTGTTTATTCTCTACATGCATAAATATGGAGCCGGGCCAGAGGATTCTAGTTCTGTTGTGTAGCCACCCCTCTGCGATCCTGATAAAAACCAAGGTGATTTTTCATTTGTGAGATGAAACCAGTCATTATTGCCACCCACTTAATCACGTAGATTTAATGTTAAGAAAATCATATTTATGACGTTTCCAGGGCTCCTTTTTGTCTGGCAAGCTCCTCCAGCTTTGTCTGTTGGTCCTGCATGCTGGCAGAGAGACGGACAGGTGCCTTCCCAGGTGCTGAGGGGTCTGCTGATGCGGAGATGGGATCAGTGTTTATTTTGGTTTGTATCTGTGGAATAGTTTATTGCACCTAGAAATGCTAGAAATGTAAATTCTCCCACCACAGACCTCCCATCTCTGGAGTGGAGCCTGGCAATCTGTGTTTTGGCAATCTGAAGTCTCCAGGTGATTCTCAGGAACACTAAAATTCAAGAACTCCTGGTCTACTCCAAACAGCACAAACAAATGTCCACAACCCTGCCCGGAGTCCTCCTTCCCATCTCAGGCCAGGTTCTCAGACTTCATTCCTCACCTCCCAAGATCCAGTTGTCCTCTATCCCAGGAGTGCAAGGTTGGTTCAGCATACAAAAGTCAACCAGTGTAACATAATACCAGTAATAGGATAAAGGGCAAAACTACACAGTCATCTTAATAGATGTGGAAAAAGCATTTGGCAAAATCCAACACCCCTCCATGGTAGAAACACCCAAAGAACAAGGAAAAGAACAATAAACTTCCTCAATTTGATAAAGAGCTGAAAACCCACAACTTACTAAGATTGAAAAGCTTTCCCAATAGGATCAAGAACAGGATAAGAATGACCACTCTTGCCATTTCTACTCAACATTGTATTGAAAGTGCTAGCCAGGGCAATTAGACAAGAAAAAGAAATAGCAGGAATCCAGATTTAAAAGGAAAAAAAGTAAAACTAACTCGATTTGTATGGTCCTGTTTATAGAGAATCCCAAGGTTCCCACGAAAATTATAATAGGGCTAATAAACAAGTACAGCAAGGTTGTAGGTTACAAGATCAATACACAAAAATCAATTATATTTCTAAGCAATAGCAATGAACAATCCTAAAATGAACCTAAGAAAACTATTCCATTTGCAGTAGCATCAAAAATAAATAAAATACACAGGAATAAATGTAATCAAAGAAGAATAAGACTTGTACACCCAAACTAAGAAACATCATTGAAAGAAAATATGGAAGACTGAACAATTGGAATGGCATCCTGTGTGCATTGAGTGAAAGACTTAATGTGGTTAAAATGGCAATATTGCCCAACTGATCTGTAGATTAAATGCGATCCTTATCAAAATCCCAGCTGCCTTTTTGCAGAAATTGACAAGCTGATCCTGAAATTCGTATGGAAATGCCAGGCACACAGAATAGCCAAAACAACCTTGAAAAATAACAAAATAGGAGGACTCACACTTCCCTATATAAAAATTTACTACAAAGCCGCAATAATCAAGGCTGTGTGGTACTAGCATAAGGGCAGACATATACCAACACACCTTGAAGATACCGTGGGTTCAGTTCCAAACCACCACAATAAAGCAAATATTGCAATAAAGCGAGTCGTGATTTTTTTTGTTTGGTTTTCCAGTGCAAATAAAAGGTATGTTTATGCCATACTATTAAGTATGCAATAGCACCATGTCTAAAACACAATGTACATAATTTTAAAAGACTTTAATGCTAAAAAATGTTAAGCATCATCTGAACCTTCAGCAAGTCTTTCTCTTTTTGATAGTGGAGGGTCTTGCCTCAATGTTGGTGGCAGCTGACTAATCAGGGTGGTGGGTGCTGAAGGTTGGGGTTAGCTGTGGCAGTTTTTTAAATAAGATGCCAATAAAGTTTGCCACATCAGTTGACAGTTCCTTTCATGAAAGATTTCTCTATAGGCTGCAATGTTGTTTGGTGGCACTTTACCCATGATAGGACTTCTTATCCTTTCAAACCCTGCCGCTGCCTTATCAACTTTATCAAGTTTATATAATACTCTGAATTTGTTATTCCAAAAATGTACACAGCATCTTTCCCCAAAGTAGATTCTTAAGAAACCACTTTCTTTGCCCATCCATAACAAGCAACTCTTTATACTTTCAAGTTTACCATGAGATTGCTGCAATTCAGTCACATCTTCAGGCTTCCCTTCTAATTCTGGTTCTCTTGCTATTTCCACCACATCTGCAGTTGCTTCCTCCACTCAACTCTGGAACCCCTCAAAGTCACCCATGAGGGTTGTAATCAAGTTCTTCTAAACACCTGTTCATGTTGATGTCTTGGCCTCTTTCCCATGAATCAGTAATGTTCTTAGTGGCATCTGGTCCCCAGAGTTTTTCAATTGACTTTGCCCAGATCTATTAGAGGAATCATTATCTATGGCAGCTACAGCCTTACAAAATGTAGTTCATATATAATAAGTCGTGAAAGTCAAAATGGCTCCTTGATCCATGGGCTGCAGAATGGATGTTGTATTCACAGGTATGAAAACATTTTGCATCTAACATCTCCATCAGTGACCAGGTGTGCTCTCAATGAGCAGTCACATATTTTAAAAGGAATCTTTTTTGAGCAGTTTCTCTCAACAGTGGGCTTAAACCATGTGCTGTCATCTAAGGTGTGTTGTTCCATTTATAGAGCAGAGTAGATTTAGCATAAATCATAAAGATTGTAAGAGTTTTGGAATAGTAAATGAGCTTTGACTTTAACTTAAAGTTACATTAGCCCCTAAGAAGAAAGTCAGCTTGTCCTGGGATGCTTTGAAGCCAGGTACTGGCTTTTCCTTGCTAGCTATGAAAGTCCTAGATGACAAGATCTTGTAATAGAAGGCCATTCCGTCTACACTGAGAATGTTTTTTAGAGTGCTTAGCTAGATCTTCTGTAGAACCTGCTGCAGCTTCTATATCGGCACTTGATGCTTCACCTGTACTTTTATTTGATGGAAATGGCTTCTTTTCTTAAACTTCATGAACCAACCTCTGCTAGTGTCACACTTTTCTTCTGCAGCTTCTGCAACTCTCTCAGCTTTCATATAATTAAAAAGAATTAAGGTCTTTTTCTGGATTAGGCTTTAGCTTGAGAAAATGCCATGGCTTGTCTGATCTTCTCTTCAGATGCTAAAACTTTCTCCACATCAACGATGAGGCGGTTTTGCTCTCTTATCATACATGTATTCACTGGAGTAGCACTTTTCATTTCCTTCAAGAACTTTTCCTTTGCATTCACAACATGGCTAACTGTTTGGTGTAAGAGGCCTGCCTGGCTTTTGCCTATCTCAGCTTCCAACATGTCTTCCTCACTAAGCTTAATCATTTTTAGCTTTTGGCTTAAAGTGAAATACATGCAACCATGCCTTCCACTTGAACACTTAGAGGCCATTGTAGAGTTAGTAATTGGCCTAATTTCAATATTGTTGTGTCCCAGGGAATAGGGAGGCCTGCAAGAGGGAGAGAGATGGCCAGTCAATGGGGCAGTCAGAACATATACAGTGTTTAACATAACCTTATGAGGGTATGGTATGTGGCACCCCAAAATAATTGCAATGGTAACATCACTGTCACAGATCACCATTTCAGATGCAGTAATAATGAAAATGTTTGAAATGTTGAGAATTACCAAAATATGACATAGTCACGAAGTGACCACATACTGTTGGGAAGATGGTGCCCGGAGACATTCTCAATGCAAGATTGTAAAAAAAACGCAGTATCTGCAAAGTGCACTAAAGTGTTGCACAATGAAACAAGGTATGCCTGTAGATCAATGGAATGTTCTTGACAGTCCAGAAATAAAACTTCACGTTTTGGTCAACTGGATTTCAACAAGGCTGCCACGACAATTCAGTGGAGAAGGAATAGTCTTTTTAGCAAATGATGCTGCAACAACTAGATGTCCATCAGCAAAAATATGGATTTGGACCCCACTTCACTACATATAAGAATCAACTCAAAATGTGTCAAAACTGAAAGTAAGAGCTGAGTAAAGCTCTAAAACTCTGAGAAGGAAATATAGGTATAAATCTTCATGACCTTGGGTTAGCCAACCGTTTCTTAGATCTGACACCTAAGGCGTGAACAACGGAAGGACGAAATAAATTGTTTCATCAAAATTAAAAATATTTGTGCTTCAAAGAACACTTTTCAGAGAATGAAGAGACAACCCACAGATTGGACAAGAATTTAGCAAATCATTTATCTCATAAACACATAGTATCTAGAATATATAAAGAACTCTTGCATCTCAATGGTAAAAGGGCAAATAACCCAGCTAAAATGGGAAAACAATCTGAATACACATTTCTCCAAAGATACACAGGTGGCCTATAGGCACCTGGGAAGACGTTCATCATCACTGGTCATTAGGGAAATGCAAATCAAAACCCCAGTGAGTGGGTACAAGGGGAGTTGGGAGGTAGAGTTCTCATGCCATGCAAGAGACCTGGGTTCAGTTCCCGGCCCATGCACTTCCCAAAAACCAAGCAAACAAACAAAAAAATTCAACAAAAGGTGCTGCAATAAAGGGATACTCACATGAAAAAGAATGAAATGTGACCCCCACCATACAGCATACAAAAAAAAAGTGAGGTACTCCTTTGCATCTACTTCAATTGCTATAATCAAAAAGACAAACAATAGCAGGTATTGGTTTACATGTGAAGAAATTGGGACCCTCATATATTGCTAGTGGGAATGTAAAATGGTACAGCCGCTATGCAAAACAGTTTGGTGGTTCCTCAAAAAGTTAAACAGAGTTATCATATGACCCAGCAATTCCTCTTCTAGGTATAAACTCAAGAGAAATTAAATCATGTCCACACAAAAATGTTTACATGTTTGTTCATAGAAGCCTTATTCAAAATAGCTAAGAAATGGAAATAACCCAAATATCCATCAGCTGATAAATAGATGAATAAAATATGGTTTATCCGTATGTTAGCTATAACTCAGAAAATAGAAAAGAGTGAAGTTCTGATAGATGCTACAGTGTGGATGAACTTTGAAAGCATTATGCTGAGTGAAAGAAGTCGGACACAAGAGGCTGCCCATGTATGATTCCATTTATTTGAAATGCCCAAAAGATTCCATTTATTTGAAATTGTAGAAACAGACAGTCCATAAGTGTTTGCCAGGAGCTGGGGGCTGAACAGGGAGCAGCTGTTTCATAGGTGTAGGGTTTCTTTGGGGAATGATGAGAATGTTCTGGATTTAGATAGTGAAGATGATTGATTGTGAATACACAAAAAAAATTGAATTTTATGCTTTTAAAGGGTGGATCTTATGGTGTGTAAATTATGGCCATTTAAAAAATTAAAAAGACAAGAAAGACTTTCCAAAGGCGCACAGGTGGGGCAGGCACTCCACAGAGCGAGAACTGCCCAGCCAGAGGCTGCCAGTGTCCAGGAGAGTGCGCTGGTGGCGAGGACAGGCAGGCCCAGCGTGCACCCCGCTTCAGCATGGGGAGCCAGCAGAGGCACCCCCAGTCAGCGCTCCAAGGAGGTTTTGCACTTGTAACGCGCGAGCCCTGCCCTGTGGGAGGGCGGCCCAGAGAAGAGGAGGCTGGCAGACCTGAGCCTAGGTGAGAGAATACCGTCAGTTATCACCGCCAGACACCGGGGCCGTTGGGGCGGGGTGAGGGCCCAAACCTGGAGCGTGACCCCTGCGACCCCCACGACGGGCCCAGGCCGTTCTCCCCCAACACAGGGAACTGGCCTGAGTGCCCAAGGCTGGGCATGTGGCAGCCAGAACCCAGCGCAGGCTCTGCGGACTCCAGGGCCTATCTGAGAGCCACAGCCAGGGCTGAGGGAGGCACAGATGGCCAGCAGAGACCTGGGAAAGGACTCAGGCCTCCCAGCCAAATTGAACATGGGCACAGGGAAAAGACAAGCATCCATGATGGTTTTCCGCTTTGTCCCTGGGGCCATTGGTGGATAGTGAGGCCTTTAAATGACAGAAGAACAAGCAAAAAGTAACTCCAATCACAAAATCCTGAGCCTGTTAGATCTTTGTGTTAACGAAAGTGCACATGGTACCCGTCGGTGCCAGCAGTTTGATAAGGTGGTGAGCAGCCTTCCAAGGTCCGGCCGCCTGTCCAGGCTGGGGCTTGGTCACGGGCTCTCTGGTGTCCTAGGGCCCACCAGCCAGGACCACCAGGACCCAGCAGACCTCCCCCATCTGCAGAGTCCTGGTTGCTCAGAGCCATCGCTCGAGGTCCTAGAGAGAGGGACCAGCGGGGGCATCGCCATTAAAGCTTCAAGTCATTAAATGTCATTTAAAATGGATACAAAATTTCATCAACCTGGGATCCAGAAGACAGATATTACCTGGAGAGCACATCAGTCAGTCTCAAGGGTTCACGCGCGTAAAGGACCCCTCTAATGTGCATGATGGAGGACGAAGGGTGCTTCGGAGAGGTACATAATCGTGATGGCTGCTGGCTTACCTGCGAAGCCTCAAGGACCCTCAAGGGCTTCCCCGTTTGTTTTCATGCTGATCCGCACGGCCTTAATGAAATTAGGAGAAAGCAGTTTTAAAATCAGAAAAGACAAGACCCAGACGGGGAGAACGAGCCGCCCTTGACCGAGCTGGTGCCCTGCACCAGGCCCGAGGCTGCAGAGACGAGCCGGGTGTGATGTTCCCCCTCCGGGTGTTTGCAGCCCCAGGAGGCATTTGGAAACGACCACGGGGCAGGGGCACGGCTGGTATTTGGTATCTGGGGTGCCTGGGGTATTAAAGCCTGAGACGGCCCTGCACAGCAAAGACGTGCTTTGCCCAGGACTCTGGGCCAAGGAGCATGGAAAAGGGCTACAGAAAGCTAAACCCGCCTGGCTCCAGAGCCGTCCCCAATCCACTCGCTCCAGGAGACGGTTTAAATAGCTAGTACAACAGGCTGCAAAAGGCTAGTAACTTTTCTAGGAGATTTCTTTTGGGAGGGTGGGGGGAAATGGATAAATTGAAAAAGACAAATGAGTCTTCATTCTGTACCTTCCTTAAATGCATTGTATGGAAACAAGAATAATCACATATAAAAATTTCAGAGGATCCATAGTATATGCTGAATAAAGATTTGAAAGATTTTGTTAATTTTTTTACTTTCTTTAAACTAGAGTTGGGACCATTCCACTGATTGGTAAAAAAAAAAAAAAAGTAAAAATCCGGCCAGCCAGAGGCACGAGGGAGAGTCACTCCACAGAGTCCTATGTACAGATAGGGTGGATGCCGCCTGGGGGAGAGTGCGAGGCACCCTCACAGGAGGAAGCCTGGGGAGGAGGGTGCACAAGCCTGGTGCAGTGCTGTGGAACCAGTTTAGTTACAGCCAGAGGGCAGTGTGGACAACATTAGGGTATGGAGTGTCTTAAGACCCATTGTATTTAAAGCAATGTTCCTGGGACTACAGGAGGTAAAAACCAGATTTCAACTCCATGGGGCAGGGGTCTCTAATCTAGTAGGAAAGGTCAACTGCATTTGGCTAAAATAATGCAAAACTGATATAAGCAAAATACCAACAAAAGTCTAATTGCTTAAATTGTTAACAAAAAGTAGACTTTGCATCAGAAAAAAATGGTGGGCAGCTTATAACTGTTAAAAGAAAGAATTACATGTGATTTAAAAATTCACAATCCTGGGGGTATGAGTGTAGTTCCATGGTAGAATTCTCGCTGCCATGCGGCAGACCTGGGTTCGATTCCTGGACCATGCACTTCCCCAACAAACAGACAAACACCAAACAAAAACAAAAAAAAAATTCAACAAATGGTGCTGCAATAAGGGGATACTCACATGGAGAAAGAACGAGATGTGACCCCAGCCATATAGCATACAAAGAAAAAGAAATTTCTATTCCCGACGTTATAGTTTTCCCTACAGACGGTTTGGTTTTTTAATGATCAGGTTTTACCTGGAGGAAGAGAAATCTGGCAGTGGCCAGGAGTGTGGGGGCTGTGTTACTCTCCTGGCATTGGGCCCGTGTGCCAGGAGCACTGGCCTCCAGGGCTGTGCTGAATGGCCGAGCGAGCACAGGGCTGATTCGCCACCCTGCAAGATTGAGCTCAGGTGCTTCGGGACGCGGGTTCTGACCCGCAGAACACCTTCCAGGCCAGGCGAGGGCCCCGGGGCCATCTTGCTAATGGAGAGAGTGCATTAAGGGAAGAAAGGGCAATCCCGGCAACTTAGGAAACCATTTCTAAGGCAGCAAAGAGCCAAGAAGCAGGGAAGAGACGTGTCCACGTGGCCGGAGCACTGCAGAGCTCTGTGGTGTCCTGGCCTGGCCTGCCACTGGAGGGGCCTCTGATGTGCCCACATGCAGCACCTATGTCCCATGACAGTCACGGACCCGCATGCATGACGGCCACTGCCTCCAGCCAGACGCCTTCCAAACTGCAGATCTGTCTGTGGCCCTACAGCCAGATGGCCACGAGGCGAGAGCTGCCGCCCCCACCCCTCCGAACCCCTCACAGGAGCTAGAAGCCTGACGGCAGAAACAGGTAGACAAGCCCAAAGTTCTGAGGCCGCGGGAGCACTTGAGCTATTGGGAACAGCGCCAGCACAGTGAGTGCTGATGGACATCGGGGATTGAACCGCGTGCCCCCCAAAGACGTGTTCACATCTCTACCCTGGTCCTGTGAGCACAAGCTTGTTTGTGGCTAGGATGGCCGAGGATCCTACGGTGATGGGGCCAAACCGAGTCAGGGTGAGCCTTCCTCCAGTATGACCACAGTCCGCACAGCAGGAGGGGCAGGGACTGGGTGATGGGGGCAGCTGGTCACCAGCCCCACGCCACAGATCTGGAGAGAGCATGGTCCTGCCAGCCCCCTAGTTTTGGACTTCTGGCCTCCAAACTGTGGGAGGATAAACTCCTGTTGTTGAAGCCACCCAGTACACTGCACGTGGTACAGCAGCCTGACCAACTGGATGGTGGCTGAGCCTCTGCCCTCAGCGTACAGCTTTGGAAAATGACACAGCCTGTCGATGCTTCCAGATGGACCGTGGTGCCAGGCAGCCCTCTCACTCCCCAGGGCACGGTGAGCGGGGCTGGCCGTGCCCCTTCTGACAGCCGCCCTGCATGGCCCAGGTCCCTCATCGCTGTGCCTGCGTCCTCTGAGCGTCCCCCATGCTCAGTCACATGGCGAGCGCTTTGCCCAGCCCCTGACCTTGAGCCTGCACAGGGGCCCTTGCAGAGAAGGCACAGGTCTCACCCCTGCACCGTAGCTAAGGACAAACCAGCCCTGCAGCTCACCCTTGGTCATACAGCTGGTATGTGGGGACATGTGAGCCTGTCTGCAAAGCCCACGCGGTAGACCCCTGAGCTGCTTGCCAGGCGGGCATGTGGTCACTGTGGAAGGTCCTGGCACATGGTATCGGGCCACCATGAGGCCCTACAGGACCGGGCAGGGCCAGCAGGGTGCAGGTGGCTCCTCTGAGTTTACCTCCTGGGTCTTACCCACATTTGTTACGCCACTGCCACCTGGCTTACAGCCTTTTCTCAGGTATTTTGGGGGCTATGTGGGCAGTATGGACAGCAGAGGTCCAGAAACCTTTTTAGCCCAAATATCCATTTTCATTTTGGGCTTACCCACTGCTAGAAGGACAACTAATGGGTCCTATCTATTTCTGTCCTGTTACATTAAGTTATTTTCCCCAGATTCCTGTGGGTCTTGCTACCTGCCCTTCCTAGGCTGGCTATCTGGTTGAAAGCCTGCCCGTGGCTGGGACTCTTGTGTCTTCTTCAGGGGGTTGGTCCTTTGGACACTTTGTATGAGGAAAGAGCAGAGAAGGGGGTCATTTTGTGATGCTGATTGGAAATACTGATTTCACTCACACACACAATCCTGGCTCCTATGATTTTCCTCCTGGCAGTAGGTTCCTGATCTGAAAAATCCCCTGGTGAGCAGCTTACGTTAAGGAGCAAACCCACCTGGCAAAGGAGAGGAGACGCGGTGAGGACAGGGCCACTGCCCCACAGGCGGGTGTCTATGCCATGGGGCCAGAAGAGTATCATAGGTGCCCCAGAAACCCTGAGCCCAAAACCCTCGCATTGATCTCACGGCAGTTACAGATTCCCAGCAAGCCTGGTCGTTCAGAGTGTTTGGGGTCTGAGGAGTTTTCAGAACACAATAGTGCCCTTGGGGTGCTCTCTGCATTTCCATTTTGAAGGTGAAGCAAAGAGAACAAACATAATGGTTTTCTTGACTCATACAGGTTTGGAAACTTCAAGAGGTACTCCAACCTGCAGCTTGGGAGAGGACAAAGGTAGTAGCTTTAGAAACACCTGAAGCTGTGTTCTTATCCATCTCAGCCCCCTGTATCAGGCTAGCAAGCCAAGTCCATGCCTCAGCATCTCCCCCTGTGACACAGAAATGGTTGCAGCAATTTCCAGGGTACTGAGGCTGTTTGTGAGAAGCTGCAAGGAAAGCACGTAGAGGTGCTCGCTCACCTCTTGCACAGAATGTCTCAACAACCCCTGTGCTATTTCAAAAGTGATGTATACCCCAGAAAAGCCATGTCCTTTAATCCTGATTCCATAGTGAAAGGTAAAAACCCTTTGATTAGATTACCTCCACTGAGATGTGATATGTCCAGTTGCAGGTATCACTTTTGGTTGGTTGGAGATGTAACTCTGCCCATTCAAGGTGGATCTTGATTAGTTTACTGGGGTCCTTTCAAAGGAGAAACCTCAGATGCAGACACTTGGAGAACAGTTGCTTCAGAGCTGACAGAGGCACGGATGTTTGGAGATGCCTGGAGTGCTGACAGAGAGAGCAGGTGCCTAGACACGGCAGAGCCCAGCAGACGTCGCCATGCTCCTTCCCATGAGATGCTGAACCAGCCAGAACCCAGAGGTGTGTCCGGGGGAGCTAAGTGAAGGCCCACAGACACTTAGAGAGGAAACCACTGGCATCAGAAGGTGGAAGCAGCTGAACTGGGAACAAGGACCAGCAGAGACCAGCCACGTGCCTTCCAAGATCAGCCTTCCTTGAGCCAAGATATCGTTCTCTGATGCCTTTGTTTGGACATATGTATGGCCTTCGGACAGGAAACTTGAAAATTAATAAGTTCCCCCTTTTAAAAGCCATTCCATTTCTGGTATATTGCATTCCAACAGCTTTAGCAAGCTGAAACAGATTTTGGTACCAGAGAAGTGGGGTGCTGTGGTCTGCAAATACCAGAAATGTTGGAATGGCTTTTTAAATGGATAAAGGGAAGATTCTGGAAGAGTTGTGAGGCTTTTGATAGAGAAGGCCTGAATTGCTTAGAAGAGACTGTTGGTAGAAATGTGGACTCTAAAGATACCTCCGAGGAGGCTTTAGGCAGAAATGAGGAGTGTGCTGTTGCACACTGGAAGAATGGCAACCCGCGCTCCATCCGTCGATCAGAGAGTGTGACTGAACCACGTCCTGCCGTTGGATGGAAGTCAGGATTTAAAGGCAGCAACCCGGCCTACTTAGCTGAGGAAATTTCCAGACTAAACGTGGAAATTGCAGCCTTGTTTCTTCTTGCAGCTTATAGTAAAGTGTGAGGAAAGAGATTAGTTGAGAACTGAACTCTTGAGTACAAAGAAATCAGAAATTGCTGGTCTGGAAAATTCTGGGCTTCCAGAAAGTGAGACCCCAGTGAATAGGGCCCCGCATGAGGATTTAACCAAACATGGAAGCAGCCAGCCATTGTAGGACAAGCAAGGATTGGAGATGGAATTATCTGAAAACAGGGATCTGTAGAAAGTTCTGTCCCCTGATGATTATGATCCCTGCATACTGCATAGAAAACCAACAAGAGTGCTGTGGGATTTATGTATAAACAGAACCACTGCCAGTCTGGACTAAAAGGGACAGATAGAAGGAAAAATTACTTCAAAGGCAAAACCAAGGAGGCTAAGTTCTGAAGTCAAGAAACCTTGGGCCAGGAGAGCGGAGCCACGTGTGCACTTGGAGAGGGTGAGTTGGCCCCAAAGGCATAGGGCAGGAGTTTCAGTGCTCCAGACCTTGGAAGGGTGGAACACATAAACCAGGAATTAGGGGGAGCCTGGCACTCTCCCCATTGTTCTGAGGGGGTTGAACACGTGCCCTGGAGATGGCAGAGAGCCCGGTGCTGCCCCAGTATCTGGTGAGGGTGGCGCTGAGAGAAAGGTGGTCTCCCCAGTGAGCCCAAGTGTTGGAAAACGCACTCCTGCACTTGGAGAAAACAGGGTTGCTTTTCTCCTGGGATTGCCCCAACCTTCACCCAGAGGTGCATGCATGCTCCACCTGATGATCTGGGGTGTACTCAGGCTCCCCAGTCGCTGCAGCAGATGGGCACACGTGGCTTGTGTGGCTCGGGGAAGGCAGCCCCTCCCGTGAGGGTGCCACTCCAAGACCAGCCCCAACCACCTCCCTTAGCCCCAGCCCAGAGTCTGGGGGCTGAGGAGGAGTGTGGGGCACGCCCAGGTCATGGAGTGTGGAGCGGGACAGGGGCCATTGTAGGGGCCTGGAGAAATCCGTCTCTCCATGGAATCATGCCAAGGGGGCGTGGAGAGGAAATCCAGCCCTGCAGTGAAGAGGAGGAAGGCCTCGGGGTCTGAGTGGTTCTGACCCCCCTGGGCCTGGTAGCCCCTCCCTTCTCTGTGTCCTCCTGGAGACCACAGGGCGAGCGTCCTTCTCAGCTCCCCCCCCGCCCCACGGAGCCACGGTGTGGCTGTTCCAGTGCTTTCTCTTTAGGGGAGTGGTGGCTTGTGCTGTGAGCGGGTGGCCGGGTGCCATCTGTGGCCCCAAACAGGACAGGTGGGGCTGCTGTTCTGTGAGTGGGGGTGACCCGAGCCTCAGCTGTGCACTACCTCCGTCTCCCTGGGGGCTGCTTCTGAAATCCCCTGTCCACACCGAGACGGTTCTCCTGCTGACCAGCTCAGCTTCTCCAGCCGCAGGAAGGGGCCTCAGAGCCATGGCGATCACCAGCACATCACACGGAGTGAGCAGAGGGCAGGGGCGGGGGTCGCGGCAGCCTGAGGCGGGGGAACGGGCACGAACACTCCGCAGAGCCCAGAGTTGATTGTGTTGGGAGGGGAAACAGAGGCAGGGCCGCAGAGACAGCTTCTCAAGCATCGTTTTTCAGCCCTTCCGTCTTGTGATGTCCTGGGGACTGGAAGTAGGGAAGGAAGGTGGGCACTCCATGGGGTGCCCAGGGACAAAAGTCAGTCCTTCTCGGAGGTCCGAACCCCATATTCTGACTTCATCACGGGCTTCAACAAAATTTCCTGGTTTGGACTCAGTTCATGGTGTTTTTTCCACTTGTGGTTTTGCCGTTGCCCAGCCAGAGGGCTTGAGCAAACCCTGGGCAGGCACCCTTCGGGCTTGCGCTGGGGCGTCGAAGGCCATGGGTGCAGCCCCCCGGGGCCCGCGGTCTGAGCCTGTCCTTCCTGGATGTGGAACTGGATGCATTTTACTTCTGAAATGCACTCACCCCGTGACTGGTTTCACATCTGGCTATCAAAGAAAGCTGCTCTACATGTCCTGCTCACAGGCAGCCAGGAGGCCTTTGCTGGCCTATTGCTCACATGCCGTCAGCCCCTCTCCACTAGTGACAGCGGCCTTCAGCCGGCCTGTGACAGCTGGAGGGAGGCCCACGGGCCCGAGTGCACAGAGAAAAGGGACAGCACTTTTCATGTGCATATTTGCAGTGAAAATCCTGTTTCCAACCATGGCGAAGCCCTTCAGCTCCCCAGCCCTTTGAAAACTGGGACCAGCAAACTGGGCTCGCTGCATGGAGGATCCTGGGGGTCCCACAAACCGCGCGTTGGATGAAGGGCTCAGGGCCCACGTCCTAAGGTTTATTTTACTGCAGCCTCATAAATGTGCCTGTCAGGCCAGGTGTCCTTTCCCTGCAGCTCTTCCCCTGAGGTCCTGTAGGGCAACAAGCCCAGAGGCCATGGCAGTGGCCCTCGGGCAGGAGCTGCTCACTCTCAGTACATCCCAGAAGACCCTTCTGTCCACTGCTTGCCTCAGGGGGCCATTGGCTTTCTCCGTGCTCCCCAGGCTCAGGTAGGGCCACTCACTTTGCAAACCCCAAGTTCTCCAACACGGGCCAACCCAAGCTTCAACTCACAGGATGAAGTGAATGTGCAGAGGCCGTGCCCAGAAATGGGAATTCCTTATCCTAAAAGTCCAGGCACAAACCGCAGGTGCACCAGAAAGCCGTCCTCTCGAGACCTCTGAGATAAATCATGAATTATTGGATGATGCAGGCAGAGGGGTATAGTCTTTTAGATTTTGTTTTATTTACATCGAGATATAGTTTCTTTTCAAACAGTGCATTGCACCCTTGTTGAGTGTTCCGTTCAGTTGGTTTTGACGGCTGCATTACCCCCATAACCCACACCCCACCAGCTATGCTCTCACCATCCCAGAAAGTGCCCTGCATCTGTCCTGGTTAATGCATGTCCAGGTGCCACCACGGAACTGATCTCAGGGGCCGCAGATTAGTTCTGCTTTTCTAAAGATGTGTGTTTAGCTTCTGTCCCTCAAAAAACACACTGAAAAGAATCGTGGATCTGCTTATGAACAATGTTCTGCACGCTCTCTTACACTTACAAGGGAGCAGCTGAAAATGTTTCAGGGTCTAGCCAACCCATTTTCTTCCCCATCACTATGAGGTCTCCGAGCTTACTGTATGTCTGCTGCACCCCCGTAGATCTCTGTTCTGAAGTCGTGGTTCAGAGCTCAGGCTCAGGTTCGGCTGACCTGCTTCAGATCTTGGCTTTACCTCTCACTTGCTGTGTGGCCCTGGGCTGCATGTTTGACCTCTCTGTGCCTTAGCTCCCCATGTGCAAGATGGGGACCATCATACCACCTGCCTCCTAGGCTGATTCTGGAAATTAAATGAATAATATATGTTGTAACACAGACTTCTGAGTGGACATCTGAATTCTAAACAAATATCTACATTGTTTAGTTAAGCTTTTTAAGGGGAAAAATTTCTAAGAGTTCAAACACTTTGGAGTCATATTCAGCCAGTTTATTAAAAAATTACTGTGGGCACACATCTGTAATGTCCAGACTCAGGTAATCAGCACACTCAGTCAGTAACTATGGCCATACTAGTACTGGCCAGCCCCCTTGGGACAAGAAGGACGTTTCTGGAAAGAAAACGCAATGATTATGAGGTGGTATAAAAAGTGATCTGTTACCATGACTAAATTGTGCAGTGAAGCCTGGGAGTGCGTGTTCAATTCCCAGTGCATGCCCATGCCAAAAAAAAAAAAAAAAATAGAATGTACCACACAGACTTTACCAGGACTATCTCAGGAGGGGACAGAGTTCAGATTTATTCTTCTGTATTTGTTTATTTTTATTTTTGTATTTTCTACAGTTTTAAGCTTGGGGTTAGCTTTGTCCATAGGATGTGTTGCCGATGGAAGCCCTGGAAGGGCCGGGAGTGGGCTGCTGGCGTGGAGGGCCAGCCCTGCGTCTCATACCATGTCAGGCTGGCACGTGGGTGCCTTCTCCAGGGCACCGTGTCCGGTCGGTGGCACCGTGCAAGGAGTACTGGGATTTGGAAAGGTTGTAGCTCTCAGGCTCACACCTTTCGTTTGCTGCTTTGACCTGGAAACTTGCCTTCTCTGGACCTTGCTTTCCTCATTTGTAAGAAAATCTGAAGCTTGAAGAGGGAGAGTCCAGGGACAGCTGAGGCATGGCTCCTGGGCACTGCCCTCAGCCTCGGTGGCAGAGGGGCCAGGCCTGGGGGCGAGGTCCCGGTGTGGACTCAGCCCAGGGGACCAGCAGAGATGCAGTTCCCAGGAGAAGGGCTTTTGCGGGGGCGGGGGAGGGGGGGAGTACACAGCAGCAGCTGTTCCCAGGCAAATCACCGCCCGGCTTGGTGAAGCAGCTTCCTGCCAAGCGCTTCGCTGTCCCGGCCTCTCCAGGAAGGACTGGTCCCTGAGCCAAGGACAGACGGAGGCAGCCCCAGAGCATTGGCCCTGCTGCGAGGGGGCAGCCGGGAACTGCAGGACCTGAACACAGGACGTATGCATTCCGGAATGTTCACCCTGCAGCCTCCCACGGCTGTGTTATCTGTGGCCCCTGGTGTGTGTCCTGTTCCCTTGCAGGAAGCAGGCGGGGGTGCAGTAACCAGTCCAGCAAACATCTGAGAATCTGAGAAGGGCTTGGGGTGCCGCTGCCAATGCAGAGATGAAGGAGGCAGGCTTACTGACCTCTGACAGTTTAGCGAGGCTGTTCAGGCCTCTTCGTCTGGAAGAGCTCAATTAAAGGTGAGAATTCTAATAACAAATAAATTTTTAAAATCGCAAGAGGAAAAGCGTTTTCTAACACAGTGTGGACTTTCTCAGCCGTCCAGCCCCTTCTGGGGTCTCCCAAAGCCCCTGGCTGGTGGCAACCTCCGTAAACAGAGCTGGCCAGGGGGCTGCAGCTATGTGCCTGGGACACCGACTTCATTTTTCTCGGATTTAGAAACCACAGCAGATTTTGGAATAATCTGCTGTCGCTGAGAACTGGGAATTGTCCAAAGATGCCAGTGCTGACCTTCTGGCTCGTTCTTCAAGCGGCGTCCCTGGCCCTCTCCAGAAGGGAGCTCAGTAACTACACCACAGGGAGAGAAGCTCAAAACTACCCTGTGGCTTTTGCACAGCTGAAAAGGGTCATCCTCCCAGGAAGAGTCTCTCCCTACCTTTTTCCCTTACCTGTCGCAGTCGCCATCACTTTGTCTACACCGGGGCTCTCAGAGCTAGAATAGGAACCACCTGTGTCATTTCAAACTTGCTAGTAAAAAGTACAAAGAGCCAGCTGAAAGTAATTTTAATATAAATATTTAACCCAGTGTATCTAAAATGTCATTTCAATATATAATCAATATTTTTAAAAAGTATGAAAGATACATACCTTGTGTAAAGTCATTGAAAGCTGGCATGCACTGCACATCTCAGTTTACCAGCCACGTGTCAGGGGCCCAGCAGCCGCATGTGACTTGCAGCTACTGTTCTAGAGATCTCAGGTCTAGAAGGCTTGTCAGGACAGAAGTGTTATTTGCTCTTTCAGCTTTGCAAATGGCGTGGTGGCAGGGAGGGGAGGTGTTTAATACCATTCCGAGGCAGCATACTGCAGGTGAGTCTGCACAGTCTCCCGCGAGGGCCTTCCAGGGCTGCCCACCTATAAAGCGTCCCACGTGTGAAATAACCTGGGATGGTCATTGAGTCACCTGGGCCCTTTTCCAGGCTCCAGCCCAGCAGCTTCAACCAAGGAAGCCATGCAGTGTTCCGGAACTTCTCCTTCTGCAGTGGCATAGTTTGCTGCTCAAGCTTCCACCCCACAGGCATAGCTTCACCCCACAGTCACCATCACACCTCCTAATCCTCCAGCTCAGCGCTCCCCAGCCCTGCTGCATGCTCGAGCCCGCCAGGGACCAGCTGCCCTCCGCAGGCCCCTGGTACAGCCCACTGGCAGTGGCCCCTGCACCTGACACTGTTTCAAGCCCCCTAGGTGGGCCCACTGTGCACGGGGTTGAGAACCGATGCTCAGGCTCTGGGGCCCCCGGACTCCCACCCAGAGCACATCTGGGAGGATTCTTGATCCTCACAACTGGAGGAGAGGGTTGTTACTGGCATCTAGCAGGTGGAGGCTGAATGCTACAGACATCCAGCACCGTACAGGACGGCCCCTCCCCGAAGCACTGCCAGCACACCTCAGCAGTGGGGGGTCAATGCACCCTCCCCTGAAGCATGGCTCCTGAACTTGGGCGGACTTCTGAATCCTCTGGAGGGCTCATTAGAAACCCAGATGCCACTCTGCCCCTCCCCGGCAGACCCAAGGTCTGGTGCAGGATCAAGGATTTTCGTTACTAACCCATATCCATGTGATGCTAACACTGCTGGCCTGGGGACCGCGCTTTGAGGACTGCCGCTCCAGCGCTGTGAATCCCTGCCTTGGCTGCTTGGACCGTCACCTGGGAGCTGTCAGAAGCACGGATGCTGGGTCCTCATCCCCATCACCCCGTGGTGATAGGCCTGAGGCGCGGGGCTGGAGTGTTCACAGTGTGGAAAACCCCTTTGAAGTCCTGGGTCGGTAAATGGTGTGCCTCGTTACAGCCCCCTGGGTCGCTGTCCTGCTGGACACCCGCCACAGTGCCCATTTTGGCAAAAGGCCTGACACCTCGACCCCGTCTCCAAGGTGGGGTCCCCCTTGCACCTCGGCCCGGGGCTAGAACCTTGGACCAGCATACAGGTCCCCAGATGTGAGTTGCCTTCTCCTGGCCCTGCGATCACTGCCCACGGCCCAGGCTATCCCGAGACCCACACACAGGCACTGCCTGCCCGGACTCAAAGTCGTCCCGGGCCCGGCTGAGCCTCCTTCTCTCCGTCTTCCTCTCTCAGGCTGCCACCGCAGATGGCCAATAGGCCCAAAAGAGCAGAACTGGCGAGACGGCCCAGAACTGGTGCGTGCCACCTGACAACCCCGGTTGGTGTGACGCCCTTTACGCTGGAGCGTATGTCTGCCGAGTCATCCCAGAAACAGAGCAGCCAACTAAAGCTCCCCCGGCGTCCTGGTTCAGGGCCACCCTTAGGGACGGTGGTGAAATTGTGGCAATTACTAGCTTCCTGAGAAGAAAGCAGCCTGTGACTTTTTGCTTCCAGAGTTCTTTCAAGTAGACACCCCTCCTTCTCATTAAAGATCCCATGACAGTTTTCATTAGTTTATCCTAACATCCTTGATAATAAATCCTTTCTAAACTAGCACTTCGCACACCAACTGTGGGAGACAGCAGCTTGACCTAGCAGAGACTGCAGTAAGAAAAAGCAGATTCTTGACCCATTTGAGCCATAAATGAGGGTGCAACTCTGGGCAAGTCCTTCTGGAAACATCGGAGTCCTTTCTGCAAAGGGAAAGGTGGAGCATGATGGTGCTGAGGGCTCCCTGCCAGCCCCTCTTCCCTCCCCCTCCCCTTCTTCCTCCAGAGGTAACAGACGGAAGGAGGGAGGGAGGGAGGGAGATGGGAACGTAGGACGGTAGACGGGGGGGGGGGGGGGGAGGCCAACCAGAAAAGTCTTGGACATTTCTCTGCCGCGAGTTAGCATTAAGGATTGAACAGCATCCCCCACAAGACATGCTCAAGTCATAAACCCTGGTCCTGTAGGTGTGAGCTCTGATGAGAGGATCTGATGAGACCAAACGAATCAGAGTGGGCCTAAATCCAGTATGACAGGAGTTCTTGAAGGCAAAGGAATTTTGGACCCAAAAGTGGATGTCACAGTAGGAGACAGAAAACGACAGCTCACCGTGTGATGGAGGCTGAGGCTGATTGCAAGCAAGCCGCATTCAGGGTGCTGCAGGCTTCTGAAAAAGCTTGATCCTGCCGACACCCTGATTTGGGGAACTGTGAACCAAGAAATTCCTGTGGTTTAAGCCCTCTAGTTTTTAGTATTCATTGTAGCAGCCCTGAAAAACTAAGACGGTTTGGCTGAGTGTAGACGAAATACACTATATAGAAAGAAAATTCTTAAATTCTCTATTTAACCGTCCTCATGGTCTCTCTGAAACGGTGCGACTTTATCATCGGGTTAATGTGTAAAGACACCGAGGTGTTAATTCACATTATGCACTCTAGGAATTTAATGATCAGTTTTTATCTGGCACAGCACAGGCTGTTCTTGGTTTTCATAAGTTTAAACTCAGCAGCTTCAAATTCATGTTAAACATCAGAAGAGTCCATCTGCTCTGACTAAATAACGATCTGCATAAACCCTAATAGCTAAATACAATAGGTATTACTGAACTGCGCCAAAGAGACATGTAGAAATGTTACAGAGACATTCATTGAGTTAGTTGAACAGTAGCCAAAAAATTACTTCGATGCCAAGCCCTAGCTCATATTTGTTGTAAGTTTCCAATTCTTGTTTTCATTTGCTTGACAGTTGTCAATGGAATGAATATAAAGATTTAGTCCTAAGTGCCAGAAGCCAGACACAAGACCTACATCTTGCAGGATTCCGTGTATGTGAAATGTGCAGAAAAGGCAAACAAAACCAGTAGAGAAAGAAAGCGGGCTGGATATGGGAATGAGGATTGACTGCAATCTTTTGGGGGTGAAAGAAATATTCTAAAACTGGACTATGATGCTGGTTGCATAGCTCTGTAAATTTACTAAAAATCACTGGCTTGTGCACTCAATGCAGGTGAGTTTTATGGTATATGGATTATACCTCAATAAAGCTGTTAGGGGGGGAAAAAGACTTTATATTGCTCTTCCTACCCCAGGGGTCTCCCAGTTTAAGAAAACTCAAGACAAAAAGAAGCCACATAAACATGGGTTGAAGCCACAAAGGGTCCCTTGCTATTTTTGTTTGGCATTGCAATAATGAACAGCATCCTGGCCTGGGACCAGGACAAAGGCGTCGGGGCCCCAGTCTCTTTTCCTTGGTTTTCAAAGCCTTGCAGATAAAGATGGGACCTGCCAGGGCCTCCTTCAGTCGTGAGAATAGCCACGGTGCCCCTGTGACCCCTCCACAGACCCCAGAGGATGCCCCAGACACTTCTCTATCTACTGCTGCAGCAGCATGTCTCTCCTTCACCCTCCTCCCTAACCTCGCAGCTCGTCTGTGCCCGTCAGGTCCTGATAGGAACCCCTGATGGTAAGGGCAGCACATAAGAATTTCCTGGTGGATCGTGAAGACGGCATCACTGGATTCCAGGTTTGAAGTCTTGTGTCAGAGGGAATGGCTTGGAATCTGAAATCCATTGGAGGAAGGAAAACATCCAAGGAAACAGCCGACGTTTTGCCTGAGGAAAACTCCCTGAGACCATCCCAGGAGCCGCGTTACAGAGGAAGCCCTGGTAGATGCAACTCAAGTTCTTTGCATGGCGTTGGCATGACCGTCCCACACACTAAGACGGAGCAGGAGCATTTGTGAAAGACAACAAGGCTCTTTGTCAAGACCCACGGATAAGATCTACAGAATTAAAATAAGATCGTTTTCACAATCGGGAGAATATGATGTTTCTTTTCATCTTACAGGTATCTATTTCCTCAATGTCTTAACCATGGGTCATGGCCACCTTGACCTTCTCAGCATGTGAGCCATGGAGGCCACAAGCAAGGCCATGATTTCCAGAACATGCTCCTGCGGGGTTTAGCTCCTGCAGATGAGAAGAGATGTTCCTGGGAAAAGAGTTGTTCTGAGGACTGAGCTGAATGAAGTCAGAGGTTCCTCTGTGGCATGTACAACTTCCCAGGCCCAGGAATGCGCTCGGCACCTGTGCCGTGAACATCAACATTTTTTTAAGGAAACTGCTTTAAAAACAATGTTAAAACCTTTTCCTATGAATGATTGATGTCACCGTGGAGGACTCTCGAGATTTGCAAGGGGAGAATATCTGGTATTTAAAACCTCCCATAACATTCCTCGGCCTGGTCCCTTGTTGTTGACCAGTGAAACTCTGGCATGTATGTAGTTTGATCAGCACGAATTACCCCTTGTTGTTCCACATAAACGTCTCTCTTTTCACCTTTCTGCCCTGGGCTTCAGTGGTAACTCATGCCCGCAGTTGAACCCAATGTTGGGTTTGGCATGTTTGCATCTTCAGGCACTGCCAGCCTACCTTAGGCTGGGACCCCTGCAAATAGGACAGCATGGAATACCCAGCTGGCTGGGCAGAATTCAATGCACTGAAAAGTCTGAAAAAGAATACATTGCATGTGGGGACAGCCCTGTGTCCCTGCTACCGAATGTAACTCTTTACCCCATACTCCTCGTTGAGTGGGAAATGGCTTAATTCCCTTTGGTGGCTGTGGTGGTATCTTGGTGGGGTTGTCATCTTGGTGGGGACTCTCTGTTGTCACTTGCCATGTTGCTCGTGGAATATGGATGCAGTGTCTGTCCTCTGGTCAACATGGTCTGCTGCCTGGGGGTGGATTGTGGAGCCTGAGAGTCCCGGCCCCTCCATTCTGAGAACGAGTTACTGTGGGTAACACCTACGGCAGCATACCAAGGATGGAGAGTAAAGCAGCGGTTCTCCGGGGGCAGGGAGGAGTGTATGGATGGATCCTTAGGCAAGGCATTGACGCTCCCCCCATCACTGATGACAACAGACCTCCAAGCCCCTGTGTCACGAGCCCCGCTGCTCGCACCCTTGTCCTGACCCTTGTAAGCCCTTGCCCTCCCCCACCCCTTTTGCAGAACACAAACCTTCGTCTTCCACATCCTCCCGCCGCCGTGGAAGCTCCTCTCCTGCTTGTAAGCCCTAATTACAGTTCATGTCTCAAAAAGTAAAAACAAAAACCCTTTTCATAGACCCCCCCATGGTATCATAAACGTTCTTCCAGGTCATTATATATTTCCTTTAAAGCATTATTTTTAACGCTGTCACAACGGTACATCAGAGGGTTGAGCCAGCATTGAGTCCTTTGCCTTCGAACATTGAGAAAGCTGCAGTGCTACGCGACATGATGCTGGGTGGAGCGTGTGCATTTGTACGTCTTTGCAGGTCTTACTCTATTCTCAGGACAGGTGCCTAGAAGCAGCATACCAGGCCACCGGGCAGGGCCTTCTCAGGTGTTTTATCAGCCCTCTCACTTCACTCTCCGTAGGGACAGTGCCCTCTGCGTCCCAGTTCACGGCAATACATCTGTCCATTCTCTCTATTCTCGGGTCCCCTGTCCGCCTTGAAGCAGCTCCATCTGTCACTTCCGGACTCATGAGTGGAAAGCCCCACTTCAAGTCATCCCTTTCCTCATGAGCCTGCTGTGGCTCCCAGCTGCTGAGGGGATTCCATCCTACCAGATGTAACCCGTGAGTTACTCAACCTCTGTGGGGGGAACGTGGTGAGGTGGGGGTTAATTGGCCTTTTCAAAGGGTCATCTGCTTGGATAAGTCTCACCACTGAGTGACATTTTCAGCAGTTTGGTAGCATTTCCTGACCCCAGATGGTTTCACACATTTTTGGTGCCTACCTTACATATGTCACTCGGTGATTTTATGAGCTGGATCCAGTCTACTGCCAGCCCCCTTTCCCTGTAGGATCCTACACCAAATCGGATGGACCCCCCTCCCGGTGCTCCTTGCCCTGCCGCATCCGCAGCCTTCCCGTCCGCATTGCAGCCCTGCTCCTGAGTCCAGCAGCAGGTCCTCGGGTCCTGTCCTTGTGACTGAAGACGGTGGATATGTGGGCAATACTCAGTCTCCAGGGGTCAGCTTTCCCGGGTGGGGTGGGGGTGTTCCCGAGCCCAGCAGGGACTGGCACCCGATGGAGTCCTGCCGGGTCACCCCTGCTTCCCATGTACCGAGCCACTGCTCCCAGGCCCACTCACGCCTCATCCCGATGTGTTCCACACACAGCCTTCCACGACCTCCCCGGTGGGGGCCTAAACCTCCTTGCCCTCCATCCCTCAGCTGAAATGCGATATCTGCCCGCCATCCTGCTCTCCTCACCTCCCATGTCCCTGGCCCAGGGCCCTCCCGGAATTCTGCACAACCCTGTAATTGGCTCTTTCATCAGGTCTCCAGGACCCTCCTTATTCAGCCTTTAGGGAGGAAATAAGAGGTCACTTTGCTGTCCATGGGGTGGGGGGCCTGTGGGTTCCTGGCCAAGGGCCAAGCAGGTTCCCAGGCTAATAGATGCCCCACGGGGGTGGGTACCACGAGACCTCCTGCTCAGGAGGCCCTCATCTGCCGTGCCAGCTCCTGAGCAGGCCCAGCACCCCTGCTGCCTCTCATGTCTCATCCTGCCCCGGTTGGCTTCTCAGTCCTTCTCTTCCTGGTAGCGTGGCTGTTCGCTTCCTATGGTTACAAGTCACCATGGCACTTCTGGTGTGATGTAAGCACAGCTTATTGTCTGCAGGCCTGGGCTCAGAAGCCCAAGCTGGTCTGCAGGGCTGGCTCTGCTGGGGGCCCTGGGAGAGGAGGCATGCCTTCCCTTTCCAGCTTCTGAAGACCGCCCGGTCCGCCTGACTGGGGCTCTGCCTCTCCCCCGCCCCAACCTTCCGTCATCGTTCTGCCTTCACTCATCTGGCCCTCCTGCCTCCCCCTTGGAAGGACCCTTGTGATAACCTCAGGCCCCCCAGATGGGCCAGGAAGTTCTCCCATCTCAGGTCTTTAAAGGAATCCCCTCCAAACCCTTTTGCCACGTCAGGTCATGTGGTCCCAGGCTCTGGGGATTCGGACGTGGCCATCTCTGGGGGCCTGTGTCCAGCCTCCCACAAAGTGGGTGCTCGCTCTCTTCCAAAGACAGCAGGCGCCTCTCCCTAAGCCTCCCTGGCCTTGGCCGCCTGCCTCCCTGAGCCCCCACTGCAGCCTTGGGGTGCAGGTGGAGCCATCCATAGGAAGGAGAAGCACAGAGGATCAGGAATTGGAGGGTCCTGGGCTGGAACGAGGACCCAGGTGGGGAAGGGGAGGTAGCCACACTGCGCCATGCCTGTTACCACCCAAAGCATCGAGTTTCCTGTTTTTAAAAGACTAAGAATACTACTGGTCACCCATATCCTACCCGGCTGCCAGGTTGTTGTGAAGCTCACGTGAGAACACGTGTGGGGACGCATTTCTGACTATGGACACCCCACCTAAAGTTGTCAGGCCCTTCCTCCATCACAGTTTTACAGCTGCAGCGTCTCCTTATTTGACCGAACGCCGCTCTGTGTATCGAGTTTGGGGTGGGACGTTGTTGACCGTTTGCCAGACAGATGCCTTGTCTCCGGTCAAAAGCCAGCAAGCCATTACTTTTCAAAGCGTTTCCAGTAGATACATGGCTTCTGCCTTGAAATAACTTGCCAGTGAAAAATATGTGGATGGTAGAAAAATTAATGTTTCTGTCCGCTCAGAGTTCTGCAGGGTTTTTTTTTTACAGGGCAATTATCTGTATGAGATCCTTTTTATTCTTTTAAGTGGAATCCCATGGCTAATGAAACCATATTTTGAACATGGAATTGTTACAAAGACGAAAAAAATGTCATTATCCAGAAAAGCAGCAATAGTGCACTCATTTGATGGTCCAAATAGAACATCCTTCTTCTAGGGGAGATGAAAGCGGCCCCCTCCTATTAGCCTGTGAAATTATTTTAGAATTGCATTTTAATCCCTGAAACTAGAAAGGAGAATGGAACCCCAACATGGGTTCCGTGCATGGGAAGTCAAATCTGAAATTTAGAGGCAGAATATATAGGCTAGCACGCCTAGGCACTAATCCAAAAGAAATGTGAAAAAAAGAGTCTGTTTTAAGGTTGGAAAAAGGCAACATGAAAGGAAGGGCTTCCTTCCCGCAGCTTTTTCTGGTGCCCTTTTCCCCTGATCACATTTGCTAGATGTCCATTTCTGTAAGTTTTCCCTCTAGAACAAACCTATCATTTTTCACCACAGGATATTTACAGCTTCAATCAGTGCCAAATTCAATTGGCTTCTGATCTCATCGCTGGAAGTTATAGATGCAGATATTATTTGCACTGCGGTTAATTATGGAGCAATCAAACTTTGGCTTTTCCACTGTAATTTCCTCTGCCAGCTAATTTAATTAATCACCCCCAGCTCAGCTCTTCCAGCTGCGACCAGCAGGGTCATTAATTAGGCCTGTGGCGGAGCCCAGGACCAGGTCCTGCCACCGAGCTGCTGCCCAGTTGATCTCTAAGGGTGGGAGGGCCCTTCCTGGGCACCCAGGCAGCATGAGAGGGGCCAGGCGCCGCCTAGGCCCCCCACAAAGGAAGACAGCTCCCCACAGGCTTCTCAGGGCCAAACGACTCACTGCCCGGACGAGGGTGTAGGAAACTCCCGGGAAAGGCAGGAGGCCTCACCTTCCCGTGGCGCGGCGAGCTGGCCCGGGAAGCCCCAGTGGCCCCGGCTTTGGTCTTGGGCTCGTCCAGGCAGCGTGTGGTGCCCACGAAGGGTCCGTCTGCGAGAAGAGCCGGACCTGCTGCCGTGGGTGCTGGGCTCCTCACAGGCCGGTGATGGCGAAGTAGCGCTTTGGAGACCGGCTTTGCCCCGAAGGAAAGGTCAAAGGGTCATTGTTGTTTTGTCCTGTGTTGGTGGGTTTGGGGGTCTGAACCCACCAAAACCAGAGCCTGAATGCCGCAGGGGCTCTCCGGTCGCCTTGTTCAGAGCAGCCTGTGTACTTTCAAGCAGCTACCAGGTCACCTTCCCTGTAGAGAGAATGCCCCTTGCTAAGAAACTGTCCCTGGAATTCCATATAATCGTGTGTGTGTGTGTGTGTGTGTGTTAGAGCAAGGAGTGAGAGAAAAATAATCAGCCCAAGTTTGGGCAGCTTTCTTAGGATGATTCTTAAATTGAGTAATAGAGTTTCTTTTCTTATAATTGGGCTTTTTTAAAAAGCTTAATGTATGGCATGGAAAGATTTTTTTTTAATACCTTAAAGAAACCGGATGCTAAGTCTCATTTTTCACAAAAGGACAAATTGATGAACAGGTGTTTTGGGGAGCTGCAATAAATCACGCTAGAACAAGGAGTGTCTCTTCTGAGGTCCTACCCATTGCCTCGCCTCAATTAAATGAATCAAAGAGATAAATGTGAATGTACATGCGCACACACACTCACACTCACACACAAAAGCTCCAGTTGAGCAGGAACGAGGCAGTCCAGCTAAGTCATTGCAGGGCTAATAAGGATCCTTGTGTGCCAGGTGGGGGGAGGATGTGTGGAGTGACTCCCAGCGTCTGCGGACGACAGGAAGCGTCCTCCATAAAATCCCGATGGCCTGGGGACGCTGCACGTCCCTCCTGCCATGGGCTGCAGATGCCAAGCCCCCCTGCGCGGTGAGCTGTCCCCGCGGCCCCCTGACCTGCTGGCCCGCTGCGGTTTAGATGCGCGTTCTTTGTACAAGGTGAGGGTCGTTTTGGCAATGAATGGTAAGTGGAGATGTCCTCCCAGCTACCCGTCCTTCTGACTCCTGGGAACAGCAAAGCAGCCAGAATGCCAAAGGGCATATTTCTGTCCTTTAAAAATTAAAAATAAAAAAGCAGACAAAAAAAAAAAAAAAGATTCCTTTATGAGTCCTTTTTTTTCTAGAGAAGCCTATATTTGGATTTGGATTTCAGGAATCAAAACCCTAAAACAAGTCTTTCCTTTTGCAACTGAAATTTGAATTAAAAGAATTTTGGTTCACCAGATTCCATCACTGCCTAAGCTGACCTCTAAAATCGAGAATCTAATTAATTAATTAAGACCCCTCTCGGCTCTGGAGTTCTCAGTCACTTCAAGATGCTGCCGAAATGCACACCAGAAAGTTCCTTTATTGCTGCTCCTCCCGGAACTGTCTGGATGGGTCCAGCAGGGAGAGGTGCCGTCTCCTAGGCCCTTTGTCCTGGCTGCAGTGACCGTGTCCTCGGCTCTCATGTCTAGCGCACGTCCCCAGCTCTCCCCACGCATGGAACAGCAGGGCCTGTCCCAGGCCCAGCACAAGGTCACACATCCCAGAGCCCCCCCCCGGGAGGCTGCCAGGAGGCGTCACCATGCCCAGGACTTCTTTTTCCTCCTGTCTCCTCTCTTCTCATCCCCTTGCAGCCTTAACTCTCAAGGAAGGGAAATGCAGCAGCACAGAGAGCTGAGGGCCAGGGCGAGGACAAGGGCAGGTCCCGCTGCTGCAGGCCTTCCCAGGCAGGGAGCGGCAGTGCCCGTGGCCCGTGCCCTTGTGCAGAAGGAAGACCCCCGAGGAGTGTCCTGGCCCGGGCAGGACGAGGCTACCTGCCAGGGCCGGCAGACCTGTGTGTCCTGGCCGTGGGGTGGTGGTCACAGAAACGAGGCCCCCATGGTCACCTCTCTGCTGGCATCAGCCCTGGCACAGGAGAGGACTCAGCTCCATTTGCCACATTTTAAACGCTTTCCTCATCTGACCCTCTTCTTGCTTAAAAACTGGCTTTGACAGTCCAAATGTTGGCAATAATTGGATTCTAAATTCCAATTCATCTGTAAAGTATTCTGTGATTAAATTAGCCTAATAGATATTTTCTTACATGGCTGCATAATTCTACCCTGATTGGCTCTCCGTGGCCCTCTGTGCCCCCAATTTACTATTGACTTGAAATTCTCAGAAGATGAGACATAACTCTCTGCCTTTCTCAGCCTGTTTTCCCAGGTTAAAAGTTAAACTGATATATGCTTTGAGGATATCACCGTAATGCTTAAGAGCAGTTGCACAGTGTATATTATTCTTTAAGATAGAGCAGTAGAAGGAAAATATTATTTTATGTCATTTTAAATCCTCTTTTTTGATTCAGAAACGGAAAGATATATACCGGCCTGTTAATTCTTTGGGCAGCAATTTTATTGCAGGCTGTGTGGTTTCTTAAAATAGTTGGAGAGTTTTATCAGAATAAAAACTTTCATCGTCACTCAGAACATAGATCCTAAAATATCGTAACTACCATCAAAAAAATTTTTAAATAACCCAAGGTAAACTCTGCACTAGGATGCTCCTTAACCATTTTTATAGAGTTGGATGGGATGGAAAGGGAAGCACCCCACATGGAAGGGTAGGCATGGGGTCCCCAGATTTACATATTCATGCATCAGCTTCATTTCTTTATTTCTTTGCGTGAATTAAATTTCTTCAAGTATGTGCCTCTCCCCTCCCCCACCCCCTCTCTGCCTCCCTCCACAAACCTGCAAGTAAAATTCATGGCTCCCTCCCTGGTTTAGTAGCTGGAAACAGCTGGCGGGTTTTGTGTAGCGCCTGAACAGTGGGGGGAAAAAGTTTTGGCAAACACTGGGGAAACCCAGGACAGAGGAGGTAGGTAAACTCAGGAAACTGTTTTCATGAGTAAATGAAGGAAACAAAGGCCGCCCAGCAGGAACAGAAGGGACACACACTCCCTCTGAATAGCCCCCTAAAAGCAGAGCTGAAAAGGAAGAAGGCCTATTTGCTTCTGGGAATCCAATAAATTGTTTCAGGAAGTGAAAGTCTGTCCAGGCTAATGGAGCTGTGATTGACAGCACTTCTCATTATAGAACCCATCAGGGGCCAGGGCATTCCAGAGTTATTTCGGGGGTGAGGTGGGAATGAGAGGAAGCAAAAGCCCAAGGTGGTGAGGGAGGAGGGCGTCTGTTCCCTGAGACAGGCCTGCATCCCCTCTAACCCCCTCCACGAGGAGACCGTGGAGATGTGCCAAAGGAAGACGCTCAGGTTCCAGGAGCGCTGGCCTCCCATTGTGAGGCTCCATGCTTGCCACTTCCTGGGAACCTCCCAGCACCTTCCTGGGAGAGCCTGGCCCTGCCCCGTTGCAGCACAGACCACTCTGCTCTCCTCTCCAGAGGGGCTACTTTTGTGGCTCACACCTGCTTGTGACTCTTTTGGTGGCCTCGCAGCATTTCTGATGCTGTCAACATTGGTTGAAGGCCAGTTATAGTGGCATTGTCTATCAGATGACAGCCAAAGGCATGTCCATCCTCTTTGTCCAAGGGGGGCCAAATAAGACGAAATTAAGCTAGAGTCAATCCTTGTCATCCCAAGTCTCTAGAATGCCAGGCCATGGTGGGTGGAGAGGACTAGGGATCTCCATGGAGGATGGACGCTGCAGTCATCCTCCATGGGTGAGGCCCTCCAACAGCTCTTGGAGAACCCGGAAGCTGCTCAGCCCAGAAGGAAGATGATCAAACATAGAAAATCCGATTAAACATGAGCACTGGGAGCAGGCCAGGTAGGGAAGGCATCTGAGACCTGCTTGGTCCCTGAGCCTGAGGGGCAGCTTGCAAAAGGCCAGTTATCTAGAGTTTGTTGCTGTGCTCATCTCTCTCCCCTCTTCTCCATGGTGGTCGCTTTCAGAAAAGTGGGAGCCTCACCCAGGCTGGAACCCCAGGGATCTCTAGTGATGTTCCCTGGTTGCCAGCCACCACTGCCTAGCAGGGGTTCGAGAGTCACTGGACCATCACCTGTTAACCTTACTGGGAATCCGTCAGTCTTTTCACACTGAAATCGGCAGAAGGAAAGCTTTCTCACACTGCTCATTGAAGAGATTTACATGCATACTGCCAAGGAAACTGGATGATTCTAGTGTTTTCCAGCTCTGGTGGAGTTTGGAAAGCTCCATGAAAGGATAAAATGTCCTGGCATTGGGACCTGGGTCTGCCACCTGCTGGGACCATCGTTTTGAGAAGTCAGCCACCTCGACACACAAGGCTTCCGGTGTGCGTGGTAGCTGCCTGGTGTTTCCAAAAGACTCGCATTTACGATTATGTGATTACGTCGTGCGGTTGATTTCTTTTGTGGGCTACGCACTTGTCTCGGTGACTCACAGCTGCCCTATAGTCATAGATGGTCACTCACGCGCTCACTGTTGGATTGCATGTTCTTAAGCTGAAGGAAAAAGTGTTACTTTTAAATCTGGGTTTAAGTACACTTTAAATTTGGTAAACTAAATCCAGGGCCATCTACCTAGCAAAAACCAAGAGCACAAGGATTCTTGTTCCTTGTTGATTACCACTGCTCCCGAGAACTGCAGCAGCTGCCGCCCTCCAGGGCTGCTCCTCTGCCCTCTGTTTGTTTCTCCTCCTGCCTCTGTTCACCTGTATCCAGCACCTAATATAGCGTGGAGCCTTCTTCCTCATGGGTGCTCAATTGGTATTTCTTGAAAGAATGGCTGCTCAATTGGGCATTGGGTGATGAAGGCAATCAGTATAAAGATACCCGGGGCTGAAATCAAATTCAGAGAACTCAGACTTGAGTTAAAAAAAAAAAGGGGGGGAGAGGACTGATTTGTCTCTCAGAGTGCAGAATGTGGAAGGGGCATCAGCATCCATCATGTGGGGGAGGGAAAAGGGAGAGATGGAACCCCCGTTCTCTGGGGCGCTGGGCAGAGCAGTGCGAGACGCCCGCTCATGCAGGTGCAGGAGCCAGCTGCACCTTGCACACTTCCGTGTTCAAGTTTTCCCCAGAGAGCATGCTCTTCTTTTGTAAAAAAATAATTAAACTGCGTCTGCTCAGTTGCTCTGACACAAAGTGCAAACTTAGACGTTATTTCCCTGAGCACATGCGCTTGTCTTCTCACGATCCTGCAAAGAGCATCCGGTATTCTCAGGAGTTGTATTCTGTAACATCACAGTGAATCCCGAATCACTGCTCCTGGGGAAATCACAGGGTCACTTCCCGCAAGCCTCTGAGGGTACAACATTTTCATAAGCCAATCAATATGTGACCTTGTTTTATGTGAGCTTCTATTTGACAACACCTCATTTAATATATGTTGTTGATGCAGTAACATCGAACTCATGGACAACACTACACCTGGGGCCTGAGCAAAGCTGATCTAACGCTTGTGCTTTCTCTGGAAGGCACATCACAGCCTCCTTGGGCTTAGGGACACTTGACAGCACTAGACATGGGGCCATTTTAAACGCAGAATCGCCAACCCAAAGCACAAGCATGCAGAAAACGTGGCACTGAGTACACTGCGAAAGACACACATTTACAACCTAAGAGCTAAACCAGACGGACGGGGCATCGCCTTGTTATATCTTGGAGGCCGGCTTGCCCATCAGGCAACTCAAGATTTTTTGTTGCCCCGAGCGTGTCCATGAATGACCCTGAAAGCACCATGAGTATGGGTTTGGGGGTGATGGATTTTAGCAACTAGGCCAGCTGCAAACAGGCAGTGTAGAAATGATGGAATCAGCTGCATTTGCTCTGTGCCTCTTCATCTCCCGGTGGTAAAGATTGCGCCTCTCTGCTCCATGAGGGGTGCTTGGAAGGACCACACGTGAGAGAGAAGGTGCCCAGGAGGCCGCCAGGTACTGGCACAGCGTGGGGGGGTGGGTGCTGGCTGCATGGAGCAGTGCCCGTCGACCAGCTCCCTGTGTGCATGGCGTGCACGAGGCGGACGCGGGCTGGTCTGTGTCGATCCCATGCTCGTCTCGGAGGCCTTGTTTACCACTGGAGAACAAAGAGGAGTAAAGAGAAGTGTGCCCAGAAGAAAAGAGGCCCTTGGAAAATTTCAGATTCCTGTACAGTCAGCATTAATGTGCTGGTTTGCAAAAATATAAATGGGGGATTGAATTGCAAGACTGTAGGCCATAATGAGTGCGTTTATGGCATAATGGTCTGATTGGCGCCCTGCCTTTTGAATGGCTGAAGGGGTCTAATTGGCATATAACGCACTATAAATTTATTAGCATGCCTTGCCTCTCATTGGCAGGTCTTCTACTGTTAACCACCAAGAAATTACCAATTTTCAGGAGTTAGTCACTCAAGTCGCACTATGACTAGGTTTAAAAAAAAAACCCACACGTTTCTGTTATAAATCAGGCTCGTGCCCTGTGCAGCAGCTCTCCAGCTGCAGATGAGTCACTTGGGTCAAGAAGTTTGGGTTGTGGGGCAGAGTGCCTGCTTACCCGGAAACTTGGCGCTCCTCGCCCCAGACTGGACCCACAGGCCCCTTCACTAAGGAGCTGCTTTTGCTCGGATCAGGTGGCCCAGCCTGGGCTCCAGCTGCACAGCTCAGGGGACGGGCAGGGGAGAAGCTGCAGTTCTGTGGCAGTTCCCGATCACAGCTTTGATATTCTCGTTGGTACATTTAAGCCCCAGGCGCCGCGCACACAGCAGGCTCAGCCACCCTCTTACTTCAAGAACATACCAGAAATATTCCTGAGCAGGCATCATTATTTCAATTACTTCTCTCTGGTTTTTGAGGCACACACTTGAGAGTCACAAATTAGAAAATAATATTCACATGTTTCTTCTAATTGGTAACAGATTAGAGGCATTTTATCTTTTTAAAATAATTTCCAAATGTGCCCCAAAGAGACTGCGAAGGTCCTGGCAGGTGTGGAAAGCCGCGCACGCGGGGGGCCCGGCCAGGCCGCGAGGTATGGGAAACCCTTCTCCCAAAACTCAGTTTCAGTTCAGACTTTTATATTCTTTTCATCCCTTTTTTTCTGTTGAAAGGGAGCAGAGATAGATGGTAGCTTTGCATCTTCTTATGACTCCTTGAAAATTTAATCCTTAACTGTAAACATATTTATGAACACATCAGTTTGATACCACATACGCACTCTTCAGCCTCATTTGTTTTATTCCTACACACACACACACACACTTGCATATCTTATACTCATTTTTGTGTCCCATCTGCTGCACAAACAGATTTGGAGTTTTCCGTGCCTCCCTTTCCTCTGGGGATTTTGGAGGGTAAAGACAAAGGTTGTGGCTGGCCCAGGGGACCCTGTATGCCGCATTTAAATACAGGGGTCCCACACCCCTCTGTCTAATGGGCGCTTGCATTTCTTTTCTCCTAATAGAATGTGGTTTTATGAAATACTGTTTTAGAAAATTGGTTGCTTCTCTGGAAAACTGTCTAGGCAGTTTTCCGTGCGACCCAGCAATAGCTCTCTTGGGCATTTGTCCCAGAGAAATGAAAACTTAGGCTGACACCAAGTACCTATACGCTAACGCTATAGCAGCTTCATTCATTCCCCTCGAGAACTGGACACAGCCCGCTGTCTTTCACCAAATGGTTAGCTGAGCTGTAGCCGGCCAGCCCCATAACGGAATGCTACTCGGCCTCAAAAAGTACAAGCTACTGACATACACAGCACTGTGAGTGGATCTCAAGGGCTTTAGGCTGAGTGAAAAAAATACAGTCCTCAGACACAGTTCCAAGTACATGGTGACATTCTTTAAACGACAAAATCGTAGCAATGGAGAGCAGATTCGCGGCTGCCCAATGTTGGGGTTGGGAGGAGTGGGGAGAGGGAGAGGGGATGGTTATCAGATGATGGCGGGAGGGACTGTTGTGTTGGAAATATGGGTACACAAACCCACACGTGATAAAATTGCACAAGGCTGAGTGTGCACACAGACACAAATGGGTATAAGCGAAGCTGTGGTCTCAGTAGGTTGGTGATGGTATCAGCATCAGGGTCCCGGCTGTGAGATTGTCCTGTAGCCTTGCAGGATATTTCCACTGGGGGAAATTGGGTAAAGGGTGCAGGGGATTGCTCTGTTTTAGTTCTTAAATCTGCATGCGAATCTACAATCATCTCCAAATACAGAGTTTAAACCTGAAAGCAAAAAGGAGAGAATAAAAAAAGTGGCTTCGTTTAAAAGAACCAGGGCTCCTTGGAGAAATGGCTTATTCCAGATCTGGGGCAGGAAGGTCCAAGATGCGCCTGGAACATCCTGCTGAGCCAAAACGCAAGAAACTGACAAGGACTAAGGGTGACTCATCAAATAGACACAGGAGCTGGCTTGAAGGGGCTCCCACTGGCCTGACTTAAAACAATTTGAGCATCAAAAAGAATACCGGTAACCATTTATATAGCACATTTAATTTTTAAAATGCCACAGGTCCACAGCAATACTCCACAAAGAAGGCCAGGGAGAAGCTCTTCTTTACAAAAGAATGCCAAGTGATAAATAGACAAGGTATGAGAGCATTTGAAAATCTCCAGCTCACAGCCAAGAATGTAATCACTGGCTCAGCCAGGGGTCCTCAGCAGATGTTACAGCTCTTGGGGGAAAGGTCATTGAGAAACAGGATATATGCAAGTCTCAGGGTGTCACCCCACAGATCACTTGATAATTATAGAGGCACACCTGGCGGCCCCCACGTTACCCATGTGGTCATACGAGACTTCAGTAATGGGACAGCCAGACAACCCCTGCCTCCTGGCGTGGTGCTGGGGGCACATGTGGCCCTCGTGCAGTGTTTTTATAAAAAATACTCAACCTTTACTTTGTGCATGGTTTACTGTAAACCCCTAGCTTCTCTAATTAAAAAAAACAAACAGACTAAGCCTTTGAGTTCAGCTGAGGTTAACATCTGCGGAGTCCCCTGTCCCTTCCCACCCCCCTAAAAACACGATCTTAATGAGACAGATGAAACCAGGCTGGGGGACATTCTGCCATAGAAATTGCATGAGCCCTTCAAAAATGCCAGCATATTGGAAGACCAGACAGAGGGTGGGGTTGGGGGCTTACAGATGAAAGATTAGAGACCAGGTAACTAAATGCAAAGCGTCATCACCGATTGAATCCTGGATTGAAAGAAACCTTCAGCTCTAGAGGATATGTTTGGAGCATTTGGGGACAGGTGACCACAGATCATACGACCAGTTCCGCACGGGCACCCCGACTTCAGAGGTTTGCACAGTGGGGTCTGTGTAAAAAGGACAATAGAAACCGCTCAGAGTCGGGATTTTTACTCATTAAAAGTAATGCATGCCGACTGAAAGGTCTGTGCAAACCCCTAACCAATGGTCGTGATGATTGTCCTAATACAGAGGATAGAAGGGGAAGAGGGCAAGCTTGCAGGCAGAGACTGGACCTGGCTTGCCCCTGCAGTGGCCAGCAGGGTCCTCAGCAGTGAGCCAAGGGGCCGGTAGGTGGGGCTTCTCAATTTTAAATAGATGTAGGGGACTGGTTCTTTTTTTTTTTGAGATACCTTCACACACCGTACAGTCCATCCAAAGTATTCCATCAGTGGCTCCCAATGTCATCACGTAGTTGTATATTCATCACCATTATCACCTTTAGACCATCTGCATCACTCCAGAAAAAACAAATAGCAAAAAAAAAAAAAAAACCATACATCCCGTCTATCCAAATTTTTTTATCCCTTATTTCCCCCCTATTATTTATCTATTTTTTGTCCTTATTTTTTACTCCTCTGTCCATACCCTGGATGAAAGGAGCATGAGACACAAGGTTTTCACAATCACACAGTCACATTGTAAAAGCTGTATAGGTATACAGTCTAATTCATTAATCAAGGCTACTGGAACACAGTTCAACAGTTTCAGGCACTTCCCTCCAGCCACTCCAATACACCATAAACTAAAAAGGGATATCTATATAATGCATAAGAATAACCTCCAGGATAACCTCTAGACTCGGCTTAAACTCTCTCAGCCACTGAGATTTTATTTTGTCTCATTTCTCTCTTCCCCCTTTTGGTGAAGAAGACTTTCTCAATCCCAAGCTGCTGAGTCCCGGCTCATCCTGCCAGGGAGATTGACACCCCTGGGAGTCATGTCCCATGTAGGGGGAAGGGCAAAGGGTTCACCTGCCAAATTGACTTAGAGGCCATATCTGAGCAACCTAAGAGGCTCTCCAGGGGTGATTCATAGGCATAATTGTAAATAGGTTTAGGTTCTCTTTTGCAGGAATAAGCTTCATAGGGGCCAGCCCCAAGATTGACAACTCAGCCTATTGAATTGGTTGTCCCCAGTGCTTGTGAAAATATCTGGAATTCCCCAGATGGGGAAGTTGAATATCCTTTCTCCCCAGTCCCCCAAGGGGACTTTGCAAATACTGTTTTATTCTCTATCCAGATTACTCTGGGATGTATCGGGGCATCACACTAACCTGTACAAACCAACAAGATCTCATTCCTTATTCAAGATTCCATGTGGTTGTTGTGTTCGAATAAACTGACCATACAATTTAGATAGATTGCCACCAAAAGTATAAATTTTGCACCAAATAAACATCTCTTCCTTTGGTCTCACACAGAAGTTGAGACCACATCATCCTTTACCCTGTATTCTGATTTACCTTCGTCCTATGCAGATGAGCTTCATTCGTATTTCTAGTTGAAGTCTGATCACTTTTTCAGCTTTTTTAACAGTTCCTGTATGGGGCAGTGCTGACTTTCAAAGCTTCAAAGCGCTAACTCTGAGTCTCAGGTGTCACATAAATACCCGAAGGCGGGGCTGGTTCTTAATTTGTCACGTTAAGGGCATTAGATGAATCATTTGCTTTCACTATCATTTCATAAAAGAATGGTCACTGCCACTTTCAGAAAGTAGAAAGGCTATATCAGAAAAAGAATCATCCTATAAATTTAGAAATTTAGCTGTACGCAAACCTCCAGTCCATGTTTTTCCTGTTCCTCAGCAGACCAGGGGTAGCTTTGCCACCTGCTGGGTCCGGCAAGCTGCTGGACTAGCCAGGAGCCGCTGTAGAATTTGCGGGGTCCAGTGCAAAATGATCACGTGGACCCTCATCCTCATTCGATGATGATCTAGAATTTCAGGAGGCAGCAGCAGAGCGGGGGTCCCTAGGTGGCTGTGAAGCCAGCCTAGGTCCAGTGGACCCCTAGATTCTTCCCACACCTCTGCTCTCGGATCTTCTCTCGAGAAAGAAGCTCGGCAGACAGAGCCTTACGTTTACATTATCAAAGCATTGGGCGGTTCAACTCCTTGTCAACTGTGGCAAATCTCCCGATCCTGGCAGTTGGAGGTTTGCTTAAAGAATTTAGCTTTAGCTTGTGAATAATGTTTTCCTTGCTGTAGAGAACTCACTTCTATACTCGTGCGGAATCATTCTCACGGTCAGCTCCACAACTAAACTCAGTGCAGTGTAGATTCTGGTCCAATATTCTAACATTTCAGATTAGCTGAGGAAGACAATCAGCTGTGACTCATCTGTTGCTTTTTCACTGACACGCTTACCTGTTACCTGGGCTTTAAAAAAGTTTCAGTTGCCGTTCCGCGGGGTGGGACAGGTCTCAGCTGGTCCGAGTGGTCCTTGCAGGTCACACCACTGCACGGCCTGTGGGCCGAGCTGCCGGCAGGATCTGAGGCCCACAGGCCCTCCTGGCAGCATCGGCCAGCACCTTTCCATATTTTCACATTGGGAAACAAGCCAAAAGGCAAACTCAATTTAAATGTCTTTTCCATCCACATTCACTCTAGAAGGTTGCTTCTCTTTTAAAATCTGTTTTGTTGTTGTTATTGCTTTCTTGGCCATCAGGCAGCCATGAGAGCACGCCCTCACCCCCTAGTTAGAAGGGAAAGCCATAAGGAGCCTGGGTGTCACCGAGCCCCGAGAACTGGGATCCTTGTAGCCACTCAGCAGTTCTCACAGGAGACCTGCTCAGAGTTCTCTGTCCCCTGCACGTGCACCCCCACTTTGTGACCTGCAGCTCTCTCCCCATTGCGGTCAGCCACCCCCGAGCCACCAGTCCTTGAGAAGCCACCAGGTGGTTCTCCACCCTGGCCCCCTACCTTTTTTTTTTCTGAGTCATTTTAGGTTTATAGAAAAATCGTACAGAAAGCACAGCATTCCCATAGACCCCCAAACACCCACGCAGATTCTTTTTTAACACTTTGCATTAGTGTGGTACCTTTGTCACAACTGATGGGTTATTGTTATAATTAACCACAGCCCATAGTTCACAGTAGGGTTCGTCCCTCCTGTGTTTTCTTACTGCTTTTATTCTGGGAACATACGTACAGCTGAAATTTCCCATTTTACCCACTTCCAAGCACAGGTTTGCGTCCTCCCAGGTGTGCAGGTCGGTGGTGGTGTTCACACTCACCGCATGTGGGGCCGTTCACACTCACCGCATGTGGGGCCGTTCACACTCACCGCATGTGGGGCCGTCACCACTGGCCATCCCCAAAGCCCTCCCATCCTCACGAGCTCTTTGGGGTATGAGCAGACCCTGGGTTTGATCTCCCTCGTATTCAGAGAGCATCAGCGATGGACAGCGAGGACCTGAGTCCATTTTACTGTCATCTGAGCAGAGGAAAAAGGCCATGTCTCCTCCCTTATCCGTTTATGATGTGGTATGATCCCAAGCAGACCGCGTCAGCCGCCGTCATGGTGAACTTAATTCGCGGTGGCGTCCCCCCCGCCGGGGCTGCCAGGAGCTCCGCTGCGGGTACTAGCGTGTTGCGCCACGTGGCGGGGAGTCCAGGGCTGCGGGCTCGGCCCACTGGCGCTTGCTCTCACATGACACATGTGCTCGGCGGGATTTATGCGGGAAGGCGGTGGTTGGCATTTTTCTAATATCAAAATACGGAAACATCCCGTGTGTGTGTGTGGCTCGTGCAGCCTAGCTGTGATTACCGTGTAAACACATAAAATCTGCAGATTAATTCACAGATGCAATTCATAAAACTAGCTTTGAGCAGAATAAATATAAAGGTGTCTGTGCTAGAGTTCCTGCAGGGTAAGCTGCGTGCCAGGGAAGGGGCCCAGAAGGCAGTGTCATTGTGGGGCGTTCTCTTTTTAATTTTCTTTGTATTTTGTGCTATTTTTTGGTAGGCGATTGAAAAATAGGGAGAACGATTTAAACTATCTCAGCTGCTGCTGGCACAATCTGGATGTTTGTCTCTCTCTGTCCAATAGTATCAAGTTTTTTTATTATTTCCATAGAAGTTAGACTTCTCTGAATTGCTTTCATTCCCTCCACTTTAAGCTGCCTTGCTGCCCTCCACCTCCCCCCGTCCCCCCAGACCTGGCCTCCTGGGCTCCCAGCTCCGTGACCAGCCCCCAGCTCTGTCTGTCGCTCTTCTGAAACTGCCCTTGCCTCCTGGTCTCCATGTCCCTGAAGTCAGCCCTGGGCCATGCCTCCCCATCTCTTCCCAGCACAGGCAGGAACATCTTCTCTCTGTCGTGGACAGGTCTCACTCGCCACAAACAAGTGCCTCTGTCCCTTTCTGTGCTCCAACTCCACCACCTCCTCCAATGGGGTGGGGGGTGCACCACCCACAAAGGTCACTAGGCACTTGGGGGGCCAAACCTTGCTGTGGTCCCACCTGCCCTTCTGCTCTGACCCCTGAGCCTGCTACACTAGTCCACCCCAGGGACAGCCAGCCGTGCTGGTCACTGTGGGCTGGTCCTCGAGCTGTTTCACCCTCGGCCTATGTGGGCCGACCCTGCTCACCCTGCCTGCAGCCTGGGCTCCTGGCAGGGCCCTCCACCCCTCTCCAAGCACCCACCTCGCTGGCTCCATGCCCTCCCCACCCTGTATGTTCACCGAGGGCTGGCCCCCTTTACTGCTTGTCCTGTCCTGAGACATGGACAACTGTAGCCCCATTTTGCAGATGAGGACCTCGAGGCCCAGGTGTCAGGAGAATCTGAACCCAGACCTTGGGAATCTAGACCTCTAGCACTTCTGGATTGCAGTGAACTAGAGTCTTGCGACCACCCTCGTCCTGCAGAGCTGGGTGAGGGGGAGGCTGGGGAAAAGGCCTGGAGAGGAGCGCCCAAAGGTGCGTGCTACCTGCTGCCCGGCGCAGATCCAGCCCTGCCCTTGGGGCCTCCTGGAGGTCGTTCTGGGCCGGTTTGACACAGGCAGGTTCCAGTTCCATAAGCAGTCCAGCCTCCGGCCCCACAGCCCCCTCCCTGCTGCGCCAAGCTCCGCAGTAGCTGAGCCGCATTCCTGCCTCCCGAGTTTCATCCGGTGATGCCCCTTGAGGCCTGTTCCCCTCAGCAAGGGTTGACCATCTTGACCGTTCACCCCTTGCAAAGCAGGCCTGCCAGCATCACGTCGTCCCCCAGTGCACCGTCCCTGCTCTGACTCCTGGGAGGGAGGGCTGGCCCTTCTTGAAGTCACAGCCTAGGGGTCAGCTGGAAAGTGGGCCTCAGGTTGCAAGGTCAAGCATGCAGGAATTGTAAGAGCCCACGTTTGGGGGTTGGGGGTTAAGTGTGTTTGTATGAATCTTACCATTTTCATGCTGCTCTGACTTTTTAAACCAAACTCCACAGAGCGCCTCCCTGTCCACAGCATTTGGCCATCATTCGTCCCTCTGTCGGGGTGACAGGACACATGCCATAGTCCCAGGAAGAAGAGAGGGAGACTTATTTTCTGAGGTCACAGACCAGCACGGGAGTGAGGGCAGTTAGAGTCATGTGGGCTCACTGCTGGTTGGGCCCAATAGAGAATACAAAACGTCCCACTTTGCCGTCTTTAGAATTAAGAACAGGGGATAGCAATATTCATGAATGAACTTCAATTTTCACATTATAACCGGATGAAGGTGAAAGATTGGGGGTGTGGCAGGGAGCATGCCGAGGCTGAGGGTTCAGCAGGTTTGGGAGTGGTGGCTTGAGCCCCTGTGAACTGCCATGAACCCTTGGGCTCACTCTGCCCTTGGGCTCTCCGATTCGGGCCTCCTGGGTGCAGGAGTCTGTGGTTGACTTAACTTGTCTTCACATTTCAAGCCCGTGCTCAGAAGGCTGAAGAAAGAACCTGAGCTTAGGGTATCATGCAGATACCCGTTTGCAGGGCAGCAGCCTCACTCTAAACGGGGTGCAGATGCCCCACCGCTGCGAGTGAGCACAACACGAGGGGTGACGGGCCCATGTGCCACCCGGGCTGTGCGGGGGTAAGTTGGGTTACCCAGACCCTGGGCCCTATAGGTTGCCGGCTCCCCACCCTCACCAACCAGGTGGCACCCAGACAGGTGGTTCACAGGTGCACGTGGGAGGGGCCCAGGGCTGTGCGGGCACTGAGGAACACACACAAGCAAACCCCTTCGCCCTGGGGGTGGAGCCCACTGAGCAGTTGGGGTCCCTCGTGGCATCCGGGGATGGATGGGGGGTGGGAGCGCAGTGCTGGTGGCATCAGGGTGGTATGTCGTGCAGCAGCAACCCGAGTGGATACACGGTCCGGCTTCCATTTTCTGGCCCAGGCAGCTCTGCCATGAAGCTTCACTCGTGGGAGAGGCCCCATGGCCTTGGAGAAGGGGCTGCTCTCCACGCGGCCGTGGTGGCTGAGCTTTGTAGGTTTATTTGCCAAAGCACAGAGCTCAGCAGTGGCTCCAGTAGGCCCAGGGAAAGGAAGGCCGGGGCTCTCCCAGCACCCGCTGACTCCTCCAGCTGAGCACAAGCGACGTCGTGCTTTCATTGTCGTGCCTCCCATGGAACTGTGGTCAGGTCTCGGCCAAAGCCACGACGGCCCCAGGTCCCAGCCTGCCTCAGCCCTCAGTACCGGGCAAGATGGACTGAGCTCAGCGCTGCGCTGCGGGGCAGGACGTGGGAGCGGCGAATCATGGAGCCTGAGCCCGGCCCGACCCCGCTGGCCCCTGGGGAGCAGAGGCTGAGCCCTGAGCAGCAGGCGGTGCAGGGGGTCTCCGACACCTGCCTGGGCAGAGCCTGGCCCCGCCCAAACCTACCACCGGGCTCACTTCCCTGCGCCCTGCAGCCGTAATAAGCCTAATCGGGCAACTTTATTTAATTAACAACAATCCCGATCCGTTCCTCTGAGCCCATAAAACACCCTGCAGGTTGGCAAAAACATCGATCCGAGGTCAGGCGGGTTATTTATTTTGTCTTGGCCCCACGAGCATAAATCCCCATCACTTTGACTCTCAGTCTCTGCGTGCGGGATTTACAGTGGCCAGTTCCTTTAAACCTTTCTGTAATTAAGGAATAAATATCCACTGGCCCCTGTGGGCTGGGCCGCCGGACCCTTGGCAACGCGGCTGGGGGAGAAGGCATGCGTGGGAGGCAGTGAAGTGTCTGCACCCAGCCCGCCTGAGCCCCAGCCTCTCCCGCCGTGAGAGGAAGCCCTCTGTTTTCTTTCCATATTGTTCCAGCCCCCTGGTCCATGCCTCCCCTCCCAGTTCCTGTTTGGCTGGAGACAGGAAGACACTTTGTAAATTCCTTGCTGCTAGCCCTTTCTTTTCTCTTCTTCCTCCGTCCTTCCTCTCCCTTTCTGTCCCGGTTTCAGAACCATGTGGGGCTCCTCCAGTCTCTCCTCACCTCGAAAGGTCCCCCCGCTCGGGTGCGCTTTGTGGCGGGATCGCCTTTAAAATCGGTGTTGACAAAAATGTTCTTCCGCCCTGTTGAAAAAAAAGATGTTTCCAAAAGGAGCAGTGTGACAAGTGACAGGCACACGCACGTGCACACACTGAAAGCTTCTTCTTGGTCTCTCAGCCTCGCAGGGGGCAGGGTTCCCGTGCAGAGACGGCGTCAGCCTCCATATCCAGCCGGTGTGGAGTGTTGCATGGAAGCGTCACTCGTGGGCATTCAAGGGCTGAGAGCAAACCCCTGAGGCAGGGTTCCTGTGACCACCCCAAAAGAGCGTGGGGGCCTGCCGCAAAGGAGGGGTGCCCTAAGGCCAAGCAGGATGGTGTGTTCCCCGCACACGGCGCCTGGACTCCAAATTGCTTGTCTTCCAGGCCGCCACACAAACAGCATTTCAAGCCAGTTAAAGGCTTTGTGGCAAGTTGTTCAAAACTTTCTTTTCAGGAAATCCAGCGCATTAACCCCTTTACCCCTCGGCAACCGAGGGGCTCTTCCTGCCAGCCTGGGCAAGGCTGGGGCAGCTGGGTGGACGCTGGGCGGAGCTGCATCTCACAACCCTAAAACGCACACAGTGAAGAAGGGGCCTCGAGGCCAGGGTGCGTCTCTGGGGACCTGGCTAGTCTGTGACTCTTATCCCCACCCCCAAGTCTCCTGAATGGCCTCTTTTTTTTTCCCCAAGTTTATAACATAAAAGTGTACAATTCAATGCATTAATTACTTTTACAATGTTGTGCTGCCATCATCACCTGCCACTCTTGAAACTTTTTCATCACCCAAAACAGATACTCTGTACCCCATTAAGCAGTAACTCCCCATTCCACCAGCACCCCAGCCCCTGGGAACCTCTAACCTGCCCTCTGTCTTAGTGAATTTGCTTAGTCTTAATCTGTCACATAAGTGAAATCATTACAATATTCGGTGTCCATTCGGGTCTGGCTTACTTCACTTAGCGTAATTTTTCAGAGTTCATCCTTTTTATGGCTGCATAATATTCCACTGGTGTGTGTGTGTGTGTGTGTGTGTGTGTACGCGCGCGCGCACGCACGTGCCCTTTCTTTTCTTTCTCCTCTGTCCTTCCTCTCCTCTTCTGTCCCTGTTTCAGAACAATCTGGGCTCCTCCAGTCTCTCCTCACCCCATTCAGTCCTCCCTTCCCTCTGTCCGCCCTCTCATCTGTCGCTGGACACTGGTTTGCTTCCACCATTGGCTGTTGGGAACAATGCTGCGTGAACACTGGCGCATGAGTGCCTGAGCCGGTTTTCAGCTCTCTGGGTTTTGACCTGGAGTGGACTTGCCAGGTCCCGTGGCAGCTCTATATTTGAATTTTGAGGAACGGCAGCTCTTTCCCACAGCAGCTGTACCGTTTTTTAGTCCCCCCGCAATAGTGTACACAGAAGGCTCTCTGAGACTCGGTCTGCACTTTGTTTCCCACTGAGTGAGCAGATTGGCCTTTGGTGGAATGACAGTCACTTCCAGTGACACTGGGCAAAGGGCGAGTGCCCCCCTGGTACCTGGGCTAGCTGGGGGCCTCAGGACCCCAGACTACAGCAGTTCTGTCTTGGAGTCTGGTGTCCATGTGGGTGCCTCTGTACTTACTGTAATCCCAAGTAACTTTGATAAAGAAGAAAATTGGAGAAGAGGGTGAGGGTTACTGGCATATGACCTACAACCACGCTGTCCTCTGGTGATGGAAATGTCCCAGTTCTGCGCTGCCTGGGCACAGGAGCCACCAGTGCCACACGTGGCTGGTGAGCACTTGAAATGTGTGAAACGTGTCTGGAGGACCTGAATTCTGTATTGTATTGTATTTTCACACAAGTAAATTTAAGCACATGTGGCTCATGGCTGCCACGTTGGGTAGGGCAGCTCTCGACCCTGTCTTCACGGCTGGGCCTCGTCCTTCCCCAGAGGGGAGTCTGGTGTTGGAATGGCCAAAGAGAGAGGGTGGGCTGGGGCAGCACCTCGTTCCTTTCAGGGACCCTATGGCCCAGAAGAAAGAAATCAGATGGGGGCAGTTTTCTTTCTTTGGGGAGGCAGCAGAACCCAGAGGAAGAACTCAGGCAGTGGCCCCAGGATTGGGTGCTCTGCTGTGATAGCCGGTGACCTGGCGCTACTTTCTTCACCTCTACGACTCGCCTTCCCCCTCTAAATGGGTTGATGGAGCACCCACCTTGCCGGGCGGTGCCAGAATTAACTCAGTCATGTACATGCTCAGTCTATCAGCTGGCACAGAATAAGTTCTTAATAAAAATTAACTCTGAACACTACTGGAATGCTTCCCACCCTGTGTAACAAAGCCCAGCTTTGTGTATGTAAGGGACCCTTAGATAAACACCAGTCCGCGAAGAGATGACCCGAACCCATCGCTGGCTCATGTTGCAGAAGGCTTCAGGTTCATTGCAAAGCAGCAAACCTCCCCTAAGAAGCTTATCCCAGGGAGGCAGCTCTTCTGTGGTCCATCCACCCCTGGGAAAGGAAGAGGCCAGTCCCCACACTGGAGAGCTCAGAGTGGTGGAAAGCCCACCCACTGCCCTCCCGTGCTTCACGCAAGCACAGCTGAACCTCCCGGTCGGCTGTTGTCTCGGTGGCCAGGGCAGCGGTGGCGGATGCTCCAGCAGCAGGCACATACTGACTCGCGGTTTTGATGGCCACAAGTCCAACGTCAAGCTGTCTGCAAGGCCATGTTCCTCCGGGGTCAGGAGCATTCCGGTGATGGCCATCCTTGCCACAGGGTGTTTCAGGGTCCTTGGTGCCAAAGCAGAGGCCATGCAGAGGGTCGGCCTAAGCACTGGGAACTTACTAGCTCACAGTTTTGAGACTAGAAGTCCCAAATCAAGGCATCATCAAGGTCATGCCTTCTTCCCAAAGCCTGGCTTTCTGGGCTCCTCCGTCAGGGACAGTGCATGTGGCAGCATCTGCAGCACTCTCCTCTCTTCTGGGTTTGCTTGATGTCAGCTTCTTGCTTCCCTGGCTTGCTCTTTCTTTGAACCCTGTTGTCTTGTGAAGGACCCAGTACAGGACTGAGACCCTGCCTGGTGGAGGTGGGCACTCCTTACCTGACGTCACCTCCTCAAAAGCTCCTGCCTACAGTGGCCTCACCCCCGCAGGAGTGGACTCCTGGTGAGAACATGTTTTTTGGGGTACACACAGCTCCACACACGACGGCGCCCTGGGTCTCCTCCCACGCCTTTGTCTGACTTTGGCTCCCACGTCTCTAGGTTCTCTGGCTCTGCAGCTTCCTGTCTTTTCCAGGGCTCCATTCGCACAGGTTTAGGCTCCCCGGCTCAACTGACCACACCTCAGCTAATAAGAGCACCCCCAAAGGGTCCTGTTTATAAATGGGCTCAGCCTCAGGGTCGTGGATTAAGATTTGCTCTTTTGAGGGACCTGATTCTGTCCCCCACAGATGTCAGCCGCGTTATCGTGTGCCTGGCCCCCTCAGGTGCTCAGGCTACAGGAAACCTCCCTCCACCCCTAGCCACCCCCCTGAGTGTCTCCCCGGACCCAGCACTGCAGTGAGTTTTCTGTCCGTGGTCTCCAGGGGTAAGTAAGCACAGCAGCCCGCAGGTCAGCCCAGGCCAGACCCCAGGACTGAGCGGAGGGCCCGGCAGCCGGCACAGAGATCGGAATAAAGCGCTGTTTCCCCGGCCCTGACCTTGCACAACATCTTCTGCCAGCACACATGCTCGTTTCCAGCCCCTGTCCCTCCCGGTCTCCCTGCCTCGACTCTAACCTTGAGTCTGTCATTCGCTGACTTAGCTGTCCTTGCCGTCGGTGCACCCCCTGGTTTTTGTTAATATGCCTTGGACGTGGTCGGGCTGGCGCTGGGCAGGATGGGATCCGAGAGCCGCTGGCCCACTCACACTCACCCACCCCGGGCCATAAATCCATCCTGCTCGTGCCGCATCAGGCACAACGCCATGGAGGCTGGAGGGAACTTGGCGTCCGTCATTCTCCAGAGAGGAAAGCTGCAGCCCAGCCTGCCTCGGGCCCCAGCCAACCACCGGCCTGTCCTGACTCCCCCGATTCCAGGCTGGCACTCCCTCCACCCCAGGTCCTGCCCCTGCCGGAATGGGTGCAGAGTCATCACTGTCCAGGGGCCCTGTTTGGAAATTTAGGATCAACCCATCTCCTTTTCTCTGTATTTCAAAACATGGCCGTGCCTCTGCTGTCGCCCATGACTTTTGTCCAGCATCTGAAGTATGATTCATTCACGGGGACTTGTAACGCTTCCCGGGGTCCCTTTAGGAGCCGGGGTGTGATCAGGGCTTACCCATAAAGCCAGCTGTCATCGCTGTCACCCCCCACAGGGGTCACAGTCAGCGAAACCTTTGGTTATTTGGAGATGGCAGCTCATCGGCCACTTCCATCCAGAGCGTGCGGTTACGGGTGCCGACACTGGGTTCCATTTTGACCGGTGCAAAATCTGCGGTGTCAGGTAAGATATGTCAGAGGGGCCAGTCTGTGGGGTGGACACCTGGAGTCCTCAAGGTCAGGAACAGCAGCGCCTCTTCCATCAGGCCACGGGGCAGGGCACCCACCGCCACGCCCAGCGGACCCCACTGCCATCCCGGGCCCCGCAGCCCGGCTCCCGCTTGCCCTCTGCCCCAGATCCAGGCCCAGGACCCGCCTGCCTGCTCAGCTCCTACACAGCCCTCGGGGGGCAGGTTGGGGGGTCATCTTCAAAGGGGGCGTTCATCTCAGGCAGGGGGAGAAGAAAATATTTACTACTGCGCCTTCAATTGTGTCTTTGCGTTTTATTTTTGGGGATTGGTTCCGTGTCTCTCTTCTGATGAGTTCGCCCGCGCTCTCATTTCCTCTCCCTCTGGCGTGGTGATTTATTTAAAGGTACGTCAGCACAGGCTGAGAGAAGGAGCTCAGCCTCTCCACTGTGCTGACTGCCGGCCGCTCCCATAATTCATTTTTTAGCTCATTAGCTAACAGGGGATGTGAGCAGTGGTCCCCCAGGGGATTGGAATGAGGTGGAGTGATCTGCTGCCCGCAACTCTGCTCTTGAACTGGCCTTCCTGGGGGGAAACGACAGGCTCAACCAAGACGAGCTGGGGGTCCCAGATGGGAAATCGGGACACCAGATTTAACAATTAGAGCATTTGCGCTTGGGCATCACGGCCTCTTAGGGTGAGAGTTTTAGACAGTCTGCCTTCGCAAAAAGGACATTAACGTCAGAGTTCCCGTGTTTCACATGTCACCTGCCAATGCAGAAGCCAGGTGAGGGCTATGAAGGTACAAGTCTGTATAGGAAGCTGTTAGCCAGCTGAGGCTGTGGGTAGGGGCCAAACAGACGGGGCCGCAGTGACCCTGCCAGCTCTGGGGTCATTTTAAACCTGCACGCACCCTTCCCCGCAGTCTCTTGGGCACCTCTGCACTTTAGAGGGGTGGCCCTCTAGGTGCAGCTGGGTTTGTTGGGGCCTCTGACCGAAGGCCTTCCCAGGCTGCCTACCCAGCCTGATGGCCCCTGAAGCGCAGCTCTCCAGGCTGCTGGACTCAAAAAACCCAAAGCATCCGTCAGACACTTGGGCACCCCCACCCTGTGTCACCAGCACCTCTTTGCCACGCACACCACCCCCTCCATGAGCACATGTGTTCTTGGCGACAGCATTGAATTATTAGCAATGTTACTGGCATCGATGATAACATGAGCAGTCTCTACGCTCACCACCCCCACTGGGGCCAGAGCAGCTTCTAATGCACTATCACAGATCCTACCATGCCTGCAGGGTAGGTGTCACTGTGCCATTTCACAGATGACGAGACGAGGGCCCTGGAAGTTACTGGGATGGCCTGAGCGTATGCCTCGGAGAACTAAGCAGGTGCAACCATCCAGATCCCTCTGATGCCAGAGTCGTGGCGCTTTGGCCCGGCAGTGACAAGGGGACATGCTTTTCCTCCCTCTACCACTGCAGAAAAGGCCCCAAGCCAGTCGTACCCCACTTCTCCAGGTGGGCAGTGACCACAGGAAATAGCTTCCAAAAATGCATGAGCACAAATGGGGCTCACTGATTAACACCCAAAATCCCCAGTGACCTTGACCAAGCGCTGTTCTCACACTGGCAGATTCTTGCCCATAAAGAGAATTATGCCCAACACAGACCTGGAAGCTCACTTCCTCACCTAGGTTCCTGGTATCTGAAAAAAAAACAACACTGAAATATTGCAGTTCTGAAGGACCCAGAAATTGGGTTTTTGAGCTCCTATTTTTAAATAGCACAAGAAATTTTGGTGAAGTGCTAGGGTTTCTTCAGGTAATAAAAACCACAGTTTTTTTCTTTATTAGAGAACTTGTGGATTTATAGAACAATCATGCATAAAATATAGGATTCCCATATGCTGTCCTATTAGTAACGCCTTATTGATGTGGAACTTTCATTACAATTGATGAAAGCACGTTTTTATAATTGTTCTGCAGTCCGTGGTCTAACTTAGCGTTCCCTGCATAGTGTACATGGACTTTTATGAAATTGTTATTCTGTTACCATATATATAATCTAACATTTTCCCTTTTAATCATTTCCGACGTCTATTTCAGTGCTGTTTATGACTTTCACAGTGTGTGCCAACACCACCATCCCCTACCAAACCATTTCCATCATCCCAAACAGGAGCCCCGTGCGTGTCAGGCCTTGACTCCCCACCCTCATACCCCCCCCCCCCCCCCCCCCCCCCGTAACCTGTAGTCTAGATTTGGACTCTGTGAGTTTGCTTATTTTGTTTCACATCATGAAATCATATAATATGTGTCCTTTTTTGTCCGGCTTATTTCACTCAACAACGATGTCTTCAAGGTCCGTCCATGTTGTTACATGTATCAGAACTGCCTTCTTTTTTACAGCTGAATAATACTCCGTTTTGTGTATATATGCCACTTTGTTTATCCATTCATCTGTGGGTGGACACTTGGGTTGCTTCCATCTTCTGGCGACTGTGCATAATGCCACTAAGAAAATCAATGTATGGCTATCTGTCTGAGTCCATTGGGTATATTACCTGGTCATGGGATTGCCAGGTTATATGGTAGTTCTGTACTGAGCTTTCCGACAAACCAAAAGCCACAAATTAAGCAGATCTGCCTGGTGGTCAGAGAGAGGGGCCACGGGGCCAAGGAAAACCAGCGACCTACCAGAAGTCTGCCAAGAAAGCTTGTGCCGTGCCTGGTTTCCTGCAGTCGCTGAATGGAGGCTGTTTTCTGCATTAGAGTCATTAGAGGCTGGGAAGATGTTAGAACTATGAGGCATCCCACTCCTACTCCTATAGGGCCAGGGCTTTCTGGGGCTGTCCCCATCTCCCATATGCAGTCTTCAAACCTTCCTCTTAAAGAGGGCCCCACAAGAGTAGGCATCTCTAGCCCCACAAAACCTGGACCCGCCTTTAGTCCCTGCTCTAGACAGCCCTGGCTTTTAAAAGCACACAGCAGCTGACCCACAGCACTCACACAGACATGTGTGGGCTGCATCCATGTCTGAAGAGGGTGGCCAGGTTCGAGGACAGATTTCACCCCGTTGGCTCCCGGTGACCTCACGGGCTCAGGGAGGGGTGTGCAAGCTAAGGCGTCCCATACTTTTTCTTTGGCTATGGTTTTTGAACATTCAAAAGAAAGCTTAATGATTGCAGTCGGGATGATAGTTACTCTTCTTAAATTCTGGCTTCTCCCCGGATGATTTGGCAAAGACTATTAAAATCAACTGGAACAGAATAAAACAGTTCTGACTTACATGCCTACCAAAAGTGAGAGCTAGCAAATTGGAACTTCAAAACTCATCCATAGCCTTCAGCACACTCCCTTTTCCATTGAATTCAAGTTTTGCTGTCCACTTTTTTGAATGACTTCTGTAATGCATTCACAAATTTTTCATCAAATATATTTTAATTTTAAATAACGTCTTCACCTCCCCCCGCCCCCGTCTTCACCAGCACTTGGCTGAGGCTGGCCCTTTGTGCTTGTGGTTTTGCTGAGGCCGAGCTGGGGGGAGGGCCTGCCTGCCCGTTGCGTTTGTGGGTGCCATGTCCGTTCTCAGCTGTAGCCCAGCACTTGTCCTGGAAATCCCTGAATGAAAAGAGTCGGGGTCACACTGGGTTCACACTGGGTTCACGCGCATGTACCAGGAAGTGGTGTAAAACTAATCCAGATTTAATCCTGGAAGAATTTGTTTGCCTAAGTATTTAAAAACAGATTAGGGCTAACCTGACACTAGATTACTGGAGCAGTGTAAACAAGGGCAGTAAAAGGTGTCAACAGGGCCTTTTTTCTGTGCCTCAGAAGAAAAAATGTCGTGGGTAATGAGATTTCCAAAGTGATTTTTTCTGTGTAGTTTGTAGCTACGTGCGTGCACTGCTTATTCCCCTGGAGAAAATTCTAAATTTTAGGAGAGGGCAGTCGTGGGCTCGGTGTGTATCTAAGCTCCGTGCGTAATTGCAATCACTTCTCACAGGCTTTTCTTTCTGCTTTTATCACCCCAGGCTTAAAGCTGCATAGTCCTGGGCTGGCATGGCCTCCTGCTCTGACGTCAGGAGCTGTCTGTGCAATCTCCCCTGGTCCTCTGAAATGTCTTGTCCTTCTTTTCCCCTGGTGAAGCTGCAGGGTCTGAGGATTGCTCATTTGGCTGCAGTGTCTCATGCATCCTTCGAGAGGCCGAGGCCAGGCTCCGTCATTAGCGGTGGCACAACAGTGGTCGCCCGAGGCGGGGGGTGGGGGGAGCAGTGTGCCCTGGGGCACTGTCGTGGCTTCCTGTTTTGTGATAAGCTTCTCTTCCCACCCACCCTCTCCGCTTTTTTCTCAGCCCTCCCCCATCCTCCAGATATCCTTGGGAGTGTCCCCATCCCCATCCCCTTTTAACCCCAGGACAGAGGGGTCCCGTCTTCACACCCACGCAGCTGGCGACACTCCACCTTGGCCCTCTTTTCACGCACCCCAGCCCCCTGTCCTGTGCCACCCCAGCCCCCTTGCTCGGCCTTGCCCTCGGGGGGGGGGGGGCAGCTGCCTCTTTTCCTAGGCTAGGCTCTGATACCCGGTCCCTCTGATAACCTGTCACCACCATCTAAGGAATTCTCACTGTGGTACCACCTCCACTTTGGCTGAGACGACAGGAGTGTGTTTCTCTCTTCTCACCTCCCCACAGGAGCTTTCCCTTCCACGTGTGTCCTCGGCAATATTTTCTTCACCTGGAAGTGCTCAGAGCCCCGGGGGTTCACCTACTCCCCAGGCAGATGGGTGTGGGAAATGAGAGCCCCAGTGGTACCTGGGGCAGGTGCCACTTAGTAGCACCAGAATCCTTGGCAGGGCTTGTTAAAATGTTTATTTGGCACAAAACTTATATTTTGGGTAGTACATTACCTAATTTAACTTGTATGGTCAGTTTAGTTGAACACCATAAGTACATGGAATCTTGAATAGGTGTGAGATCTTGTTGGTTTGTCCAGGTTAGTGTGATACCCCGATATATCCCAGAGTAATTTGGTCAGAGAATAAAACAGTATCTGCAAAGTCCCCTTGGAGGACTGGGGAGAAAGGAGGAAATATTCAACTTCTCCATTTGGGAAATTCCTGATATTCTCACAAGCAGTGGGGACAACCAGTTCAACAGGCTGAGCCCTTGATCTTGGGGATTGCCCCTATGAAGCTTATTCCTGCAAAGGAGAAGCTAAGCCTACTGATATTTATGCCTAAGAGTCACCCCCAGAGAACCTCTTTTGTTGTTCAGATGTGGCCTCTCTCTCTCAGCCAACTTGGCAGGTGAACTCATTGCCCTCCCCCCCACTACGTGGGACATGACGCCTACGGGTGTAAATCTCCCTGGCAATGTGGGACAGAACTCCTGGGATGAGCTGGGACCCAGCATCATGAGAGTGAGAAAGCCTTCTTGACCAAAAGGGGGAAGAGAAAAAGGAGACAAAAGAAAGTCTCAGTGGCTGAGAGATTTCAGAGTTGAGAGGTTATCCTGGAGGTTATTCTTATGCATGATATAGATATCCCTTTTTAGTTTATGATGTATTGGAGTGGCTGGAGGGAAGTACCTGAAAATGTCGAGCTGTGTTCCAGTAGCCATGATTCTTGAAGATGATTGTATAACAATATAGCTTTTACAGTGTGACTGTGTGATTGTGAGAACCTTGTATCTGATGCTCCTTTTATCCAAGGTATGAACAGATAAGTAAAAAGATAAGGATTAAAAAAAAAGTCATGGTGGGGGATAAAGGGCTAAAAACTGGGTAGATTGAAATACTGGTGGTCAATGAGCTGGGGGGGGTTTTTTTCTTTTTATTTCTTTTCTAAAGTGATGCACATGTTCTAAAAATGATCATGGTGATGAATACACAACCATGTGATGATATTGTGAGCCACTGATTGTACACCATGTATGGACTGTGTGTGTGAAGATTTCTTTATAAACGTATGTTAAAAAAAAAAAAAAAAGCAGCCCGGGAGGGTCTGATTCGCAGGTCTGGGTGGGGCCTGGCAATCTACATTCCTGAGTGATTCCTGCCTCTGCCGCCCCTGCTGCTGGTGGTGGAGGCCCCGCCTTGAACCCGGGGGCTTTGCCTCGCAGGAGGCCCCTGCTTCCTGCCCTTTCCTTCCTCCCCCCCTGCACCGGGCACCAGAGCCACTGGGCCTCCACACCCGGCGGTGACCAGCCCGCCCGCGCCTCTTACAGGGACGAGAAGGAGCGGTGGATCCGGGCCAAGTACGAGCAGAAGCTCTTCCTGGCCCCGCTGCCGTGCACGGAGCTGTCCCTGGGCCAGCACCTGCTGCGCGCCACGGCCGACGAGGACCTGCGCACCGTCATCCTGCTGCTGGCGCACGGCTCCCGGGACCAGGTGAACGAGACGTGCGGCGAGGGCGACGGGCGCACCGCCCTGCACCTGGCCAGCCGCAGGGGCAGCGTCGTCCTGGTACAGCTCCTCATCTGGGTAAGTGCCCGCCCGCGCGGGGCCCGTGGAAGCAGGGTGACTCACCCCAGGCGGGTGAGGGTGCAGATGCGGGGCCCCTGCCTCCTGCCCCCCCAGCGGCTAAGGAGGGAGAAAGGAGCCAGGTGCTGGGGCAGGCAGCCCCTCTGCCCGGCACTGAGAGCTGCTGCAAAGCCCTGTTCTCTGTGGTTCCTCCTTCAAGTTGGTTGGGGGTGGCCCTCTCTTTTGTTTTATTTTTTTAAAAAACTCCCTTTGTCTTTTTTTTTTTCTCTCTTTTTGGTGGGGTGGGGGAGGGGATATAAACTGAATGTGCCCTTCCCATGACCAAACCTGTGGGCTTTTTTTTTTTTCCATGTAACAAAAAAGTACTGGCATAGCAGTACTTGGAGATGTGACGTGATGGGACACTGTCGAAGACACTGTTCTGGGTTCTTCTGATGAGTTTCTGCTGGGGAAGGTTATCACTTATTAATTCCCACTTCAGTGAGCCGGAGAAGGGAATCCACTGGGGCTGAGCGGGTCCTTGGGGTGGTGGGAGGTGTGGGCAGCTGTACTGGGGACATGCCCCAGGGTTTTGCCAGCTCCAGGGGGCTCTGCTGCCCTCACCCACTCCCACCCCAGGGCAGGTGACAAGCTCAGCCTATCACAGCTGAGGAGTGATATAAGTTTTTAGTGACATTTTCAGGGTAGAGTGGGAGATTAGACTAGGCTCACAGTACCTTGTCAGAACCCCTCTAAAATGTTTAGCTTTAGTTTAACTCATTCGTGTGACTGAGCACAAATTAAATAATAATCTAATTTAATAAATTAAATATTTAATAATATTTAAATAATAATTTAATAACAGGCACACCTTCTTTCCCTCTCGGGTGGGCCAAGATTGTCTTTAAAAATGATAATGCCCCGTGCCCACAAGGGCGTGAAGATAACCCCATAGACCCCCCATGCTCTGGTGGAAGGGGAGGTTAATCCACCCTTTTGGGAGGGCAAAGCACTTAAAAATATGCGTGCACTTCCCCCTAGTAAGTCCCCTTCTACTCAGATGGCCGGAGAGAGATTTGAGGGGAGGATGTTCCTCGCAGCGTTATTTATACCCATGACAATCTTTCGACAAATAAAATGTTCAGCAATTGAGGACAGAGCAGCTGAATTATGTTCATATGGGGGGATATTATGTGGCTATTGTATGCCATGCTTTTGAATAATTTTTAACACTGAGAAAATTATCACACTCCAATGTTCAATGAAAAAGAGCAAGACAAATTGTGTTATTTTATCTCAGTTCTGCACGCATACATATTTGTGTACTCCAAACTACAACAAAGGTTATCTGTGAATAGTGGGATAATGGGTGATTTTTGTGCTCTTATTTACTATGTACTTCCTGCGATGAGAATGAATTGTCTCTGAGATCAAAAGTGATTCCTTTTTTTTAATCTTACAATTAGAAAGTCAGTCTAGAAATAGCAAAACTGAAGTTACATTGGTCTGTTTATATCATCCGAAGGAGAAGCCCATAGGTGCAAAAAGCACGTGTTTCCCTCAGAGACTGAGGGATGGCTGAGCCCCTGCCCTACACAGTTCCGTCTCTGCACCTCGCCCCACGGGCCTTCCCCGGGGGTCTCCGTGTGCAGGGACTGGAGAAGCCCCGCCTACTGCCCCATCCCTGATAGCCCTGCGGCCCCCCCACCCATACCCTCCCCCGTAGCTGTGCCACCCCACTGACACCCCTCCAGCAGCCGTCCCTCCCCCCAACTGCCCCTTCCCAGCAGCCGTGCCCCCCAACACCCCCACCCCCGATAGCCATGCCTCCCACTGACACCACCACCACCCACTAAACCCCCGGCAGCCACTCCCCCCCCCCCCCACTGCCCCTTCCTGGCAGCTGTCCTCTCCCATGGCCCTGCCCCGGCAGCCGCGCATCCCCACTGACACCACCGCCCGCCCCTCCCCGACAGCCTACCCCCCACCCCCCAGCCCCCGGCAGCCGCCCCCCGCCCGCGGCGCTAACGCGGCCTGCCTTGCCTCCCCAGTACGGCGTGGACGTCATGGCCCGCGACGCCCACGGGAACACAGCGCTGGCCTACGCGCGGCAGGCCTCCAGCCAGGAGTGCGTGGACGTCCTGCTGCAGTACGGCTGCCCCGACGAGCGCTTCGTGCTCATGGCCACCCCCAACCTGTCCCGCAAGAACCACAACCGCAACAACAGCAGCGGGCGGCTGCCCACCGTCATCTGACCGCCGCGCCCCTCGCCCGCAGGCCACCGCGCCGGAGGCACCCGGGACCCCACCCCGCCCGCGGCCGCCCCCACCCGCCCCCGTGAAATCGCACCACCCGGACGGCCCCCAGGGGGCGAAGAGGAGGCCAGGGAGCCGCAGACTGCACCCCTTTGCTGGCGCGCCCGCAGCTGGGAGCGGGAGGGCCGCCGCCCCGTCGTGAGGGGAGGCCCCGCAGAGCCGCGCGCCCCGCGGACAGCGCCCCCGCGCCGGGAGGGCACGGCCAGGAGCGGGGAGAAGGGGTGGCTCTCCCCAGCTGGCAGTTAAGCACATCCGTCCATTTCACCTCTACCGAACGGAACCCTTGGATCCCATCTCTCCTCCGAGGAGCCTGACGGCATAAATCAGAAGCAAGCACAGAGTTTGTCAGGTTTGAAGCCCCTATGATGGTATGTGTCAAATCAGTTGTAGCTAATCTGTCCAGGGAGAATACTGGCTTCATTACACTTGTATAGTTGAGTTCTTCCAGCATTACCGCTGTTTAATAGAACATGATTAGTCATCACCGGGAAGAAAGCATATTAGCCGAGGAGGTAGCTTCGCGGCACGCTCTGGTGATTGCCGGGATGTGATTGCAATATTCTTAGAAGCATCATATTATCCCAGACATGTTCTTTCGGGCCCTCGGAGCCCTCCTTTCTAAATTCACTGTCATAATTTAGTATCTGTTTAATTTTTCAGCCCAAAGAGAGAAAATCTGTTGCTGAGTATTATTTGACTGTGGTCTCCTTGGTGTAAAAACAAAATGGAAAAAATAAATAAGGGTAACTCCAGAATTCAAAAGAAAATAACGAATTCGGCTCCCAAGAACACTTTGAGTGCATTTAGCAAACTAAATGAATATAGAAAAGGCTATTTTTTTTTCCTAGCAGAAGAAATATTTTAGGTCCTTTTTGCCGAGGCGAATGTGTTGGGTCTCATGCACTCCCGGGCCACGCCGCCCAAGTTACACAGGTCTCTGCATTATGTCTTTAGATGTGTGAAAATCTATTTGAATAAAAGAAGTTCATAAATATGCATTGATTTTTGTACAGACAAATGGCACCTCTGTTAATTTATAAATTGAACTGAATGTGAACTAATAATGTGCAACTAGTTGAGATAAGAAGGTTACAGATCATTGTACATGGAAAATATTCCCAGCAGTAAACACTTCCATTAATGTGATGTACAGCTTTTAAAAAAGGAGCATATCAGAATAAGATGGTGGTACAGTTTGCTTATTAAAATCGAGAAAGGGAGAAAAAAAAAGACACCGCCACCTGCTAGAGGGAGGCAGAGCAGGCTTGTGATTTCTTGTTATCGAAAGCATGATGTAGGGCTGGTACACTTTTGCTCACCAGGAGGAAGGGGCTGTGGCAAGACGAGGGGTGACTTTCCCAGCCCCAGCCCCAGGTGCTTGGCCAGGATGGGTCCTGTCCAGCCATGCACTGGCTCGTGGGAATCCTTCAGACTGTTTCCGCCCAGCGACAAGCCCTCTGACCTGCCACCCCGGGGCTGCTGCAGGCTCTGGCCACCTCCACTGTGACGGTCACTCCTAGGAGGCCAGAAGGTGATGCCTCAGGTTGTCACAAAGCAATGGGGCAGCTCCGCCCGGGGCCCTTAGAGGGATGGGGGGCAGAGAAGGGCCATCACCCCGAAAGGCAGCTCGGTCAGGCTGGCATAGTGCAGGAAACCCAGTGCCCAGCTGGCCCCACGGCCAGAGAAGTCCTTGCTCCTAACACTAAACCTTATCTTTTGTAAGACTTTGTCCTCTTCTTTCACTTTTTAAAAAAATCAAAGTAAGTGGGAAAAAAATAATAAAGCTTTACACAGAATTTGTATGTGGATACGTGTTTCATGGAAATTTCTAATCTTAACTAAACTCGGTATCTAAGAATAATAGGTGCAGAGGCCACTTGTCTGTGGACCCGACAGCTGTCCCATCACCCGAACCTGTCACTCGATCCTCAGCCCTGTGTTTCATCACTGTCATTATTTTAGATGTGAATAGGAAAAGAACAAGTCATTGCCTATTCTTAAAGAACGCATTACCGTTCGGATGCAGCTCTTTGCATTCTCCCCACAGAGCCTTTTGTGTAGACTTTCTGTAGTGAACGGAGATATAGTATAAATGAAATTCCTAAATTATTTCATTGTAGTTAATTCCCACTATAGGAATGCTTTATCACAGTGAAGCCTTCTTTTGAAAAGAAGCGGAACTCCTCGTAAGGGTTCTTCTGGATGTATAGGAGTGTGTACATACTATATGTGTTTATAATATAATATTTTCCCAAATGACTTCTTTTTTCACATAATCTTGCACATCCTGAATGCTAGATTGGTTTTTCCTTCCCCTCCATCCAGCATAGACGCCCCTCGTGCCATCTTTAGCCACTTTGATCTACCCCAGAGGCAGCCTGCCATCTTGAGTGCAGGTTTTGGCCACAGAGAGGGAAGGCAGTGGTGGGTTTTAGGAACTTTCTTCTAAAATGAAGGTGGCTGGTAGCTGATCTGCTCCTATTTCGGGGTCAAAGCAGATGTTCTTTCTTTGTTGGCCACCCCCTCATCCCCATTTTAAGACCTGACTAAAGCCAAGGCTGGGAGAAGCTGGGACTGGGGCTGGTGTTAGAAAGAGTGAGTGTGGGACCAGGGAAGGGTTTCCATTCTTTATTTCCATGTAAGCTCTGTGACATGGCAATGGCAGAAAAAGCCACAACTGCAGAATTTGCGTCCTCATCCCAGGAGGTGCTGAGTGGCTGGCCTGGGACTTTGGGTGACCCAGGAGGGCAGGTGGTGGCGATGGGGTTCCTGGGCCCCCGAGAGAAGGGGCTCCCGCGGGCATGGCTGGGCCCTGAGTGCACAGCCGGCACCGAGGACTGTGTGTCTCCTGGCAGTCCCAGGCGGTAGCTCCTGGCGCCAGCGGTGGGGCTGGCTCTCAAGTCCCCTCCTCCATATGTCACCCAGCCTGGGGCAGCCCAGCCTTGCGCCACCCAGTCTAGACACTGACGGCCCCGACTTTGGGGCAGCTGCACCCATCGGAGGCTTCACTAAGTTGTTTCAGGAGGGGAGCGCCATCAGCAGAGATGGCGGCCCTGGGTTCGAGTCTGGGCCCTGCTGCAGCCCCTGGGCAGCCCCCAGAAGCTTCCGATTCCTGCTCCAAAGTAGGATGGCTTCGCAGGGGTGTGGGGAGCCTTCCCGCCAGCCAGGGGCAGGCACCTCCACCAGCCACCTCCAGCGGGCCCCTGCCCCTCACCCTCCCTCCTGGGCCTGCCCGGGCCCAAACCTGCCCACTACCCTCTCCTCGGTCCCTGCCCGTCAACATCTGTCCTCCTCTTCTAGTCTGAGCTCCATCTTCCTTGACGGGAATCGGAGCAAGGAGGGAGGCTTGAATTTTCTTCTCTTGTCATCCACTGACATTGTTTAGGCCTGAGATTCTCTCCTATGCTGTTCTCCCCTCCCCCTCCCTCTTCTCCCCCTGGTGCACCCATCTTCCTTAAAGGAGCACTCACTCTCCAGGCCATGTCTGACCTCCCAGCCTCAGCCCTGCTCATACAACAGGGACGCTTGTGGCTTCACTTCCGCCAACCTTTCCCCCTTGGGTGTCAGAGTTGCATTTGGGGTGCTTAGGAAGTGAGAGGGCAAATCCACATGCCTGCCTGGGCAGTTTTGATACAAGGCCTTGCAAAAATGTAGCTCGCCCAAAGAGTAAATATTATCAGGTCTCAAAACTTCTCAAAAGGTGAGCTCTTTGGAAAGCAAATTCATGGCTTCTTGGGGGCGGCAGCCTCCCAGCCTGACCTGTCCCCTTCCATTCCTTACGCAGCCCACAAGGTCATCAGGACTTTTCGAGAACTCCCATTGCTTATATTTATGTAATTCAGGCAAATGCTCGGCAGGCAGGCAGGGAGGGACTCATGTATGTGTGCTGCAGATACACGCTTTCTTCCACAGAAAATGTAATTTCTGTCTAACCACCTCCTCCCGCTTAGGCTTCCCATGGTGCTTGGCACACCTTGCTGTGGTCAGCACCCTGAGCCCAACCACAGAGCCAAAGGGCCTGGGTCATTGAGACATACTTTTTTCACTCTTCGCCATTGTCCACGTATGTAACTGGCCAGGAGACCTGCCTGGCATGGCCGCACAGTGGGACCTGCCCCTGCCCTACAGTGATGGGGCCTTGCCATCAGGCATCCCAATAGGTTGTCTTTCAGTCAAAGTGTGATTCCCTCCAGGTCTACAGAAGAGAGAGGGGCTGGTCAGTAACTTAGAGAGGATGGATTTCTAGGAGACAGCTCTCAGACTTGCATTTCCATCACTGCCAGGAAGCCGTCCTGGGACACAGTGACATCTGTGACAAGAGAGAAACGGTGGTGCTCAGAGGCAGCAAGGAAGCGATAACGTTTCACAGTGTAGACATTCGTATATCTGAAACACAAATGTTCTTTCCCACAGAGAAGAAATGCTTCCTTTAAAAAAAAAAAGCTTTCTTTGTTTAACTTTTAACGATTCCCTCTCCCTTGGATGTCTGCTGCTTTTTTTTTTTTCACACTTTTTTTGTTTTTTAGAGACATACATACAACCTGAAATGTCTGCTGCTTTTTAAGCATATAGATTGACCCCTTTTTAGTTTAGGTTTGCCTCATACGTCAGAGTTGAAACTAGAGCACATTTCATCAGTAGATGATTCTGGAAAGGGGTTATGTAAAACCCAACAAGTCTTTTATCTGTGATTTTTAAAAAGACCAGGGTTTGGTGTATTTTAAGTCTCACCAGTGTATCTAAACACCTTACCCAAAGCAGGGGTACCACGAGCTTAAATCTGGAGGCATTCCCTAGCACTCCTCACTAATTAGGAATTCACTTTGCAATAAAATGGCTACATTTGGTTTGGGGTTTTGTCTGCTTGACACAAATGTTGTTCGCTGGGGCTCTCACCCCACATAGGTGGGTGTTCGGTGCTTGGAGTGGGGCGGCGTGGGCAGGAGTAAACAGGATTCACCTGGGAGGGTCTGAGGGCCCACATGTTCGGGCGCGGGCTGCTGGGTTCCCCCGACATGGCGCCAAGCGCACAACACGCAGCCCCCCATGTGTCCACAGCAGGACGCATCCGCGGCAGGGCGTGTTCTGTCCTGGGTGTGTTCTGTCCCAGCCGAGGCATGTGGCTTCCGAATAGCAGGGCTGCCCCAAGCTCCCCGAGGTCCGTGACTGGGGCCCTGGGGTGGAGACCCGCCTGCCGGCGTCCCTGAGGCCTGAGCAGTGTCGGTGGAGTTACGTGAGCTTGGTCCTGAGATGCAGGTGAAGGGAAGGAACCGACCAAGGCCGTAAGGGAGTCTTCTACCTGGAGAAGCTCCTTCCTGTGCCGATGCTGGGAACAGCAGCCCCTAAGGCCGCAGATGCCCCAGCCCAGCGCCAAAAGCTAGGGCCTGAGCTGGTTTGAAAACTCTTATTAAAAAAAAGAGAAGGAAGACGTGGCTCCGGCCGCTGCACGCTCACTCAGGGGTAACAGCTGCTCGTGTAAAACGTCAGGCACCTGTCCTGGTCTGGTGAAGCACATTTTGGGCTTTTCTGCCACGTGTCTGGTGCCTGTAGACAGAGATCTTGGCCAGCGCCTCCTGCCAGGCCCTGACCGGCCGCCCTGGGCGCAGCACCCCCATGCAGGGACCAGGCCGTGGGTGCCCTGAGTGGCAGCAGGCAGAGGGCCAGCACCCCCTTCCCCCCCCAGCTGCCCACCACAGCCTCCAGGGGCCCCCATCAGACCCAAGCAAGGAGCATGGTTAGAAACTGCTTCGAGGTGGCAGAGCAGGGCGCAAAGTAACCTGCACCTTGATTCCAGGAGGAAGCCTCCTCCGAACCCTGAAGGGCATCAGTTTCCCTCCCTCTTCCCCAGCCAGGCGTCTAGACTATATCCACTTCCTGAGGCTGCAGCCCCTCCCCAGCCCGAGCCCCTGAGTGCTGGGGCAGATGTTCTGGATCTTTCCTGAAAGGTGAAGAGGTGATGCCCCCACTCACAGGGACAACCTGTGGGTTTAGGGGAGCAGACCCCTGCCCCTGGAGCTCTCCGTCCTCCCCTTGCCACAAGGCTGTGCTCCCGCAAGGGGAGCGGGAAGGCCAAGCCGTGGCCCATGTCTTCTAGCACGTTTTTATTTTTTATTCTTACTTTTTCTGTTTCTGTAAATAGCGATGTATAGATGATGGAAGGAGCAGCACAGGCTTTATTCAGAGATGGGTTTTTGGGTTGTTTTTATATTACCTCATTCAGCAAGTTTATGTTTCACAATGACTCATGATGCTTTATTTATATTGTTTGTACTGTAATTAAAACCATTGACAGACGTTTCACTTTGCTTGTTATTTCCTATGATCTTGTTTTGATTATTAAATATGCCAGTTTGTATTTTCCTGCCTTGGGATTTTTTTGTGTGTCAGCTGTACAGTATTCTAAGGGGAAAAAAAGAAAAAAATGTGTAAAGTAATGGAGAGAGGTGGCTATAGTGTAGAAGCCTCTTTCTAATAAAGAAATGAAAATATGTCTGTGCCGCCTCCACGGAGTTTTTTTTTTTCTTTTGGTGTTGGTCATTTGTCATGACTAATTGGGTTTCTCTTCCCAGGGAAGGTAAATCAGAACGAAAGGGGCCTGGCCTGCCTGGTGGGGCCCCCGAATCCTTCTCCCAGGGAGAGAGGGTGAGCCAAGGAGTCGCTCCTCAGACTCAGTCACGAGGACGGAAGCCCAGGTCAGCTTGGGCAGCCGTGGTTCCCCCACCCAGGGATTGGCTGGGCCCAGAAGTTCCAGAAGCTTCTGGTGCCCTGTTTGCACTGCGCCTCCCTGCCCCAGATGTGCTGTATGGACTCGGCAGAGTGCTGGGAGAGAAAACCATTTCAGGACTCTATTAGACATGCTACCACTGCCGATTACATCGTAGTTTTCTCATCAGAAGACCTGACATCTTTTAAAAAGCAAAAAGAAGGTAAAACTCACCCAAAATGCCACCCCCCGGGTATCACTGCAGTCGGCAGTGTGGCGACTCTCCCAGGCCGTGGATCCTTGTGGCGTGCTGCGCCGACGCGTGGGTTTCCGGGTTTCCGCAGCTCAGGGTGCCCCGTGAGCTGTCCCGTCTGGAGGACGTGGCCCCCCACACGTCCACGCCACGTGCAGCGAGGGGCCACGGCCACGTGACACCCAGGAAACCAGTAAAAGGAAGACAGGGAAAGAAAGGTGCTTCCACTGGGGCCGGTGGCGTTGTGGCTGCAGCTGGGCTGCCGGGCTGCTGAGAATCAATTCTCGAGTCTGCCAGGGAGGCTGAGGAAGGCGGGGCGCAGGTGCCTCCAGCTCCCCAGCATTGAAACTCCCCTGTCCGCCCTTAGGGTGCCCTGTCTCCGCCGGGGGACAGCAGGCTGGGGGCAGCCAGTGGAGTGCAAAAGAGCAGCCTTCCAGCCATCCCTCTGCTGCAGCCTCAGCACACACGCTGGAACCATCCGGAAGGCCAGGCCGGCCCTGCAGTCCCCCTGGCCTCCTCCCTCCCGTCCCTTGGCACACAGGGTCCAGCCCACATCCTCTCACAGCCCCAAGCCCTCCTCGCCCCCAGGGTCCTCCGCTGCCTACTGGATGCTGTCCCCCTCTGCAGCCTGTCCCCTCCAGAGCCTGACCCTCCCCCTGCCTGAGACACCCCCCATCACCCCCTGCTCCTCTCAGGGTGAAGCCTGGCATCCCAAAGGGGGACCCGCGGTTGCTGGGTCTGGGGTCTGCAGCCGCTCCTGTCCCCCCACCCCTCACCCACTCAGTCCCGGCCACGCTGACCTCCTGGCCGTCACCTGCGGCTTCCTGTGCCCGGAAGGCCTCTACTCTTTGGGACTGGCCCCTTCTCATCTCTGGGGCCTTGTGAAATGCCCCTTCCTCAAGACGCCTTCCTTGCCTGCCCCCGTCAGCAGGGCCCCCAGCTCCAGCGCTTCTCCCTGGGGTAACTCCCCTCCCCCACGCCCCACCAGCACCATGGCCTGGGGACCCCTGGAGCTCCAGGGCGCAACCCCAATGCCCCCGACAAAAGAGTGGATGAGCAAAAGGACACACCAGCCCACCAGTGACCTCGCCTTCCCTGGAGCACCCCCAGTTTTCTTGGGGTTGTTCTGCCTCTAAGGAAACCAAAGCCCTGAGTTCTGGTGCCAGCCCGGAGCAGGGAAGATGGTTGGGAGGACTGCACGCTGCAAACCCTCGGGGACCCCAGATACCCCCCACCCCACCCCACCGCCACCTTCCCTGCAGACCCTCACTCCTGGCCCTGGTCCCAGCACCCTGCTATCACCGTGCAGGGCTGTGCTGCCTGCCCAGTCTGAACCCCAAGTCTGGCCCCGGCCGATTCCCATGGGGTGCCCTGACCCGCCTCCCACCTACCCAAGGGCAAGGGGTGCATGTGGGCATAGCACCCACCCCCCACAAAGTCAGCAAAAGCAGCAAACGCGGGAGGCGGCGCCCACCCCCACGGCCCCCCCAGCGCGCAGGCAGCCACCGTTTATCACCGCTCAAATCCGGAAAGGCGCCTAATTGGCCCATAAATGTGGCCGACATCCGCACCTGACACCCGAAGACACTGCAGGCAATTAGCACTTATTTATTTGCATATGGTATTGACCCATCGCTAGCTACACTCACTTTTAAGACCTGTTTATTTTTAAAGCCGGCGGAAGGAAAAAGCTCTCATTTACTGCACCCCAAGGGGAGCCCCCGCACATGCCACGGGCCGCCCCGGGGAGCTGGCACCATGCTGCACGGAGCTGAGCAGTTGGTGATCGATTCCTGGTGACTGGTTCATGGTCAGAGCCCCTGCTGCAGGTCGCCAGACACGCGCCAGGTCAGTGCATCGGCGCCCAGCCGCGCAGGGAGCTGTCCGCGCGAGGACCGGGGGCAGCTGGCGAACCGAGTGGCCGGCACCTGGGCCCCGGGCGCGTGGGCTTTGGAAGTGCGGAGGGATGCGGCCACTTTTAGGCCATTCCCTCTGTCACTCCCAGGCAAACTACACGGGGCAAAGCCACCTCCCGGGAGAGGAGGTACGCCCCAGGCCAGGTCCTCCGGTGTCCCCATTTCACGCCAGCTGTCATCCAAAACCTGTCAGGCGCACTGTTGGAGCAGTATGCGCTGCGGTGGAGGGGACTCCAGACTCAGCGGGCTCCAAAGCCCGGTGGCTTCCTAGTTCCTGGGGCTTCATCTGCACAGCAGGTGTGAAAACACCCCCCCCCCCCAGTAATGTAATTGGGAAGCTCACACGTGGAAAGAACTTAGGACTTCAGCTCACTCTAGTATTGGGAATCATTATCATTAATAGTACAGAAAATTTAGATTGTCTGAATAAGCAAAATCATAACATTAAAATCTCCCCTTACCCATATGCAAGCAACCACTATTATTTTGCAGGTGATGGAAAGATGCTTATAAAATAGAGTCTGTGAAAAGTAAATTATCAAACAGTATCTATAGCAGGAGTCCCATTTTGGCAGAAGAAAAATATACACAATAAAATGTATAGATATGCATAGAAACCCTCAGAACGTGCAGCAAATTGTTAACAGGAATGACTGGAGAAACTAATCTTAATTTTAATTTCTTTTTGCTTATTTGAATTTTCAGATTCAGTTGAACATTTATTATTATTTCTATAACAATTTCGAAAACAAAATTAACAATAACCGAACCCCCAGAGACAGGCGACCTTACCATGTGGCTGTATATCCTCCCAGTCTTTTTTTAATATATACGTACTTCTATGAAAAATCGAATGCTCTTCGACCTGTTTTGTAGCTTGCTCTTCAAAATTTTTTTGAAATTTTTTTTTGGTTTTGAAAATTTTAAGAACTACAGAAAAGTTGAATAGTTCAATAAACATCCAAACAGACCTCACCTGTCCAGCTGTTAATATTTTTTTAACACATGGCACTATCCCTCTGCCTACCTATTTACTGTCTACCTGTTTACCTAAGTATCCACCTGGCACCTACCTACATATCTACTACCCACCCATCAGTGTAGCCACACACACAATGCTGAGCCATTTGAAAATAAATTGCCAGCAGCATGCTTTTCACCCTTAAATAAATAAATAAGCACGAGGCCATTTTTTTCATAACCACAGCACTGTCCCCCCTACAGGGTAGCTGACACTGAACCAGTGGGACACACTGTCCAAATGCAAATCTACTTAACTGCTCCAATAAAGTCTCTTATGGAGGATTCTCCCCTAATCTAAGATACAATCAATCATCACACAGAGCCATTAATTGTCATGATCACCTGCTTCTCTAAACTTAAATGATCATGAACAACTTTTCTATGTCGAGAAATAACGAACCTGATTTGCACACTCACAGTCAGGTCTGGGGATGCCTGGCTGCCAGATCTTGCACCAGGTGATGCCAGCATCATTCCCCAAGCTGAAAAGGCAGAAAAATAGGACCTCTTTTTTTTGTCTGCACTTTATGACTATTCTGATTGAAAGTTTTTATGTTTAATGGCAATATTAAACATATTTTCTATTATTTTCTTGTTGATGTGTAAAATTAGAGGATATTAACTTTTTGTGTCTTACGTGTTATAACATTTTTCTCATTATTTCATTTCCTTCTTAATTTTATGATTTTTAAAATATCCATTACCTTAGCACTTATATCCTCAAATCAGTCCATCTTTACCCCTTATGAATCTTGCCTTTGGTGCTGGGCTTAGAAAGACCTGCCTTACCCAAGATTATACAAAATTAAATTTCCTTCTAGTACACGTCTGCTATTTTATAATACTTTATTGCATTTAAATTTTTCATCCATCTTCGATTTGTGAAAATTTTATTTTTTCCAAATGGTCAGCTCACCATACAATTCCGTTTATTAAACAATAGGGTGGAAGTATTTTTTTTTAATGTATGACATAAATGATGGAACATCTTATAACAACAATACTAGTCATTAATAAGAGTCAGAACTGTGTGTACTCATATGGAAAGATGTCCATGATATAGTATTGAACAGCAGGTAGCATGTGATTCCTGAAGAAAAGGTTGTGTGCGTGTGTGTTTGTATGCACACATACACAAATGCGCAACATGCTCTGTTGTCCTTGGTCGGCTTTATTGGCTGCTATTCCTCCTCTTTTTTACTTCCAAATGTCAGAGGCCCTGGAACTCAATCCTCAACTTTTTATATTCTCTACTCACGTGTCCTGCCTGGGAGATCTCATCCAGTCCCAGCGCTTTCGGTATTTATCTTTGACTTCCAAATTCGCGTTGCTAGCCGTGGCTCCACTCCTGGATTCTAGACTTCATAACAACAGCTTAATGGGCATTTGGATTATATATAGCTTGGAATTTGGGGGCTGGAAATAATTGAATACTCAAGTAACAGCGCCCTAAGCATTAAAGCCATTGAATTATATCATGTAACAAAAGGTTTAGAGATGGACAGTGATGAGCTAGTGCTGCGGCCCACCGATGTTATTGAAGAAAATATTCCAGTCCTTCCATGCTCTACTGTCTCTGCTCTACTGTCATTAGCAAGCCAGGTTGCCACTTCACTGTCAACCGATGGCTGCCACAGCTCTGGACAGTGCATCCATGATCAAGACGTGGGAGAAGGGAATAAGGAGATGGCACTAGCCATATCTATCCTTTATATCAGGAAAGCAGAGGCACCCCAGATTCCCCTCCACCCCCGGGAAGATATCCCTAGGTGACCTCACTGGCCAGAATCTAGTCACATGGCTATGCTCTGCTGCAAGAGAGGCTGGAACGGCAAGCATTTATACTTTCCAGCCTCTGCTCGGTGGATGGAAAAGGGACATAGGAAGCTGGGAATAGGTGTTGGGGTAGCCGACCAGTAGTAACTCTGATAAATTCATTATTCCCTCCAAAGTGACCATCCTCAATATGGCCCGTCTTAGTAAATAGTGCATGCCCTCCTCAGGGCTTGGCCAAATGCTCAGGAGTCAACCTGGACCTTCTCTCTCTATGGTATCAGCCTGTTCTGTCAACTCTAAAGATACAACCCAAAGCTGACCACGCCTTGCCCTCTCCCCACTTCCCCAGCACAATCACCCCAGTCCCTGCCACCACCCTCTCTCCCTGGATTACTACAATAGCCCCAAGTTGGTTTCCTGTTTCTTCCGCTGCTCCAGTGTTAAATCTTCGCTTGGAAGCAAGAGTGATCCTTCAAAAGGTCACTCAGCACATGAGCCCAGGTTCTCAATGTCGATGGCCTCCTGGGCCCCTAGAAGGAATCATGATGCAGACAGACCCTATCCTGCAAAAGTCCCCAGGTTCTTGCCCACCTGCCCACCTCGCTCTTGCCTCCTCCCACTCCCCCTACCACGGGTACTGACCCTGCTGCTCTCGAACACACATTCCCTCCCCCTTTCTTCTCCTCAACCTGTCCCTTCCTCACCTCCGCAGCTCTGCTCAGAGCTCACCTGCCCAGGAGACTGGCCCCAACCGCCCCACCTAAAGCATTGCCTTCCACCTGCTTGACTCTCTTCCCCTTACTCTACCTTGTTTGCCATCTACCACTTACCCCTACTTGAAAGCCTGTTACATCTTCAGTGTTAGTGCTTGTTCACAACCCCCACCCACCACGAATCCCAGTAAGGCAGGTCCTGGGTGTCTCACGGACTGTTTTTTTCCCAGCACCTCAAACAGTAGCTTGCAACTAGTTGGTGCTTAATAAATTTATTGCACAAAAAACGTTGACCTCTCCTCATTGCTTGGGGAACTTGTTAACTGTCGCTGAGCAGCTGCACCCCATTCGGCCTGGATTCACCTCGTGGGGTTGTTTGGGAGAGACGCAGCAGGGCCAGCCACCAGGGCTTGGACTTAAGTGTGGACGCTCCTGTCTGAACCCCCCGTACACTCGCTGTCCGCAGTGGCCGCCCGTGCTCAGGGCCAGGCAGCTGGGCCTCTTCACATCAGGGCATCTTGGCTGAAGGTGGACACCGGATGACTTTGGTGTGCCCCAGGGAGCTGACTTTTAAGCCTGACGATCCCAAATGTTCCCTCCAAATCTGGTGGCCAGCCACCTAGCCTGTCCATGTGCCACAGGAGCAGGTAGCTTTATTTATATTGACTTGTTCCTGCCCGTAGCTGTGTATTGCAATCAAAGGATGCAAATTCTCATCCCAGCCCCAAAGATACCAATGTAATGGTCGGCAGTGGGGCCCCAGCATCACGCACAGATTCCACTGGGCATCTGGGGGGCAGGGGCACAGCTGAGCTCCTCCAGACGTACTGCCTTAGGGGGTCCTCAGCAGAGAGCTGGAGACGCCCACGGCAGGATGGCAGTGGCGGTGACCGTGCAGACGTTCAGACTCAGGTTTAATTATCGGTCATGTCAAATTCGGGGGCCATCATGTGATGCTGCTCCAGGGGTCTTCGGGGACCTCGGCTCCCCCCACCCTGCCCCCCACCATTTCTAGAGGTCACCCACATTCTTAGGGCCCAGGTGGGCCCTCCACGCTGGGCAGCAGATGGGAGAGGAGATGGAGAGGCAGCCAAGGGCATGGGGGCTCAGGCGCTGCCCCGGATCTTTTCCAGTGACACTGGACTGGCCAGCCCTGCTCACATGACCACATCTGGCTGCAAAGGAGGTGCGCGGCCCTTTGACCAGCAAAAAGAAATGTGTTACTGAAGAACAGCTCTCAGGAGACAGCAGTCTCGACCTTTAGTTTCCAGGGAATGCTGAAACAAATGACGCCTTCAAACAACAGAAACTTACTCTCTCGCAGTTCTGGGGGCTACGGGTCTGAAATAAGGGGCTGGCAGGACCATACCCTCTTTGAAGACTCTTGGGGAGGATCCTTCCTGGCTCTCCCAGCGTCTAGGGGCTCCAGGCGCTCTCTGGAGCTGCCTCCTTTCCATCTCTGCCTGTGTCCTCACATGTGACTCCTCTCCCGTCTGCCTTGAATCCCCACTGCCCTCTTCTAAGGACGCTTGTCATTGGATTTGGGGCCATCTGGATCATCCAGGTTGACGCCATCTCGAGATCTTCAACCTAACTGCACTGCAAAGACCCCCTTTCAGAATAAAGGCCCAGTCACACGTTCCGGGGCTTAGGACATGACTCATTTTTTGGGGGAACACAATTCAACCCACTGCACGTGGCCGTGGGCTTCTCTGCCCTGGGCTCAGGCTGAATATGGTACAGCCACGAGACTGAGTTTGCCAGATCCCAGGCCCAGGTCCAAACTGGGACACTCCACTCAGCATGCAATCCTGCATTTATTCAAAATAAGGAGGTCCTTTGGGAGTTCCGAGTAGGGAAATTCTCACCCTTCCCTTGTGAGGGGAACTGCCCCCTCACCCCCTTCTTCGATCCCCCATCAGAACATCTTCTCTCCCTGAAGCCACAACTCTGCATGCACCAGCCCCAAACTCGACTGCAGGCGGCCGTCATGCCTCCATCCAGGTCTCCCGCTCTGCCCAGCACTCTGGCTGTGGTCCTCAGCAGCCTCGGCCTGGCCTTGGCCTGCACCCTTGGAGCACCCAGGGGCCTGTTGGGATCCCATGTCGGCCTCAGGCCTCCCACGGGAGAGGCTGACCGGCCCACCCAGGCTCAGCCCTGGGCTTGGGGCCTCCCCCCATCCCAGCCATGCTTCCAGCTCGTTCCGAACAAAGGACAGCCCCTCCCAAAGGGGCACCGTCCACGCCGCAGTGGGGCACAGGGACGCATCTGGGTTCCAGGCCCGGCTGGCACCAGGTTCTGAAGAACCCCAGGCCTGCGGAGTCCAGGCCGGCCGCTCCGCCGAGAAGCCGAAACCAGCGCTGGGGGTGGGCTTGCAGGCGGCCCTGGCTTGCACCACCACCTCCGTCTCTGCCCCCACCAGACAGGAGTCCTCGCGGTGCTTATATGCAAGTCGGTCAAGGGGGACGGTACAAGGTGCTCAAGACAGGGCATGTATTGTTTCATTATTAGGCCCCTGCGAGTTTCTTCACGGCCCCTCTGGGGGTGTCTGCTATGGAAGAGCAGGCAGACTGGGCCAGGCTGCCGAGAGTGGGTCCTCAGAGGGGGGCCTTGGAGACATGTGGGGGACAGGCACTGACTCTTTCAGGAGCACCTGGAAGCCGCTGGAAGGCCCAGCAGCCTGCAGCTGGGTGGAGAGAACATGAACCCGCCATGCAAAGGCAGCGCCCGCAAGGCCTGGATCCTGCTATGTGCTCTCATTATGGAAAAGCCGTCACGATATGGAGTGGGAAGAAATGACAGGGAGGAATGCAGGGCTCTCACTAGCGTTTTAGTTTGAGTTTCTTAGGCTGCTCCAGCCAATACCCTGAAATGGGTCCGGTGAAACAATGGGAATTTATTAGCTTACAATTTGAGGCTGAGAAAATGTCCAATCAAGGCATCACCAAGGCGATGCTTGCTTCCCAAAGACTGACTGCCGGTGACCCCTGGCTCCCTGCCTCATGGCAAGGCTCCCGGCAGCATCTGCTGGCCTCTCCCTTTTCTTCTCGTCTCGCTCATTTCACTGCCTCCTTGGGTTTCTTTCTCTCTCTGTCTGAATTGGACGCCTGTAATAGGATGAAGAGCCATCCCGGTTGAGGTGGGACATGCCTTAACTGAAGTCACCCCATCAAACGGTCCTACTTACAGTGGCTTCACACCCCCGGGGTTGGATTCACTTTAAGAACATGTTTTTCTGGGGGTACCTATGGCTTCAAACCACTAAAATGGATAAATACATCTTCTATTCAATTATATATTGTGATGCACACATGGAAGCAGTTTCTGGAGGGAAACACGAAATCTGTGACCTGTGTTGGGGCTCAGTAAGCACATTATCCCCGCCCTTAGGGCACAGGGCTCTGTTAGATTTTCTTACCTGAGCTGTGATGAGCTGGAGGAGACTGTTCCCAGCACTCCCAGGGGTGGGCAGTGAGACTCTCTTCCCGCCGTGTTCAGTGACATCACAGGGGTGGCTTAAAAGTAGCCTGATTGGGAGTATTTACACCCCAAAACTTGGCACAAGCCATAAGCCAGGCTTTCTCTGCTGAGAGCCTGCGCTTAAGTATTTCCCAGCACACCTGAAAGAAATTCTTCTGCTTGGCTGTGTCTCAAAATTTCTTTGGGGGGCCTTCACCCCCAGAAGGGCTCTGTGTGGTAGGTACATGTGGGGCCCTCCCGCCTTGGGAGCTTCAGGGTTCCCTTCAGCAGAGTGGAAGAGGTTCCCCAGAAGAGGTGCCACAAGGAGGCCCAAGTTACATAATTAATGTTCATGTGATAATGCTTTGTTACTGTGATAATGCTTTGTTACTGGTATTTTCAGGGACACGCTAAGCAAAACACATTTTCTCGAGTTCCCAACTTTACCAGCACTTTTAGTCCCATTTCCCACATGAGCAATGACGGTGGATTCAGCTGCCAGGGTGTCTGCCCAGGACCTTGCTGCTCGCCAAAAAGTGTGAGCCCCAAGGGGAGCCTGAAAAATCCAACCTGCCACACACATTGAAAATTGTGTTATTATTAATTATTTGCATTTATTTCTTCTCCAAGTAGGCCTCCTTTCCCGCGGGCTGTGGGAGTGTGTCGTCTCCACCCAGGCCATGGCCTAAGTGCTTGCCCTGTGTGGTAGGCAGACTCATGTGTCAACTTGGCCGAGTGAAGGCACCTAGTTCTGTTGCTGTGGACATGAACCAATGGTACATGAACCTCACCTGCTGCTCATTACATCTGCAGTCGGCGAGGAGGCGTGCCTGCTGCAATGAATGACGTTTGATTTAATTGACTGGTGCTTAAATGAGAGACTCAACATAGCACAGCCCAAGCAGCTCAGCACACCTCATCTCAGCACTTGCAGCTCAGCCCAGGCCTTTGGAGATGCAGAAAGGAATCACCCCGGAGAAAGTTATTGGAACGCAGCAGCCTGGAGAGAGAAGCCAGCAGAGATCAGCCTGTGCCTTCCCACATAAGAAAGAACCTCAGTGGAAAGTTAGCTGCCTTTCCTCTGAAGAACTAACAAAATAAATCCCCTTTTATCAAAAGCCACTCTGTCTCTGGTGTGTTGCTTTCTACCCTGCGAAGCAGATCATGAAGGGGAAAAGCAAGCAATATGGGGGGCGTGCCCCCCCGCGGGGAGCCTCCCAGTTATCTCCCCAGAGGGGTAGGTATCAGAGTCTCCCCAAGAGCAGAATGAGGCTCTGAGAGGTGGGGCCATGCAGCTTTGGGTAAAGGCAAAGCTGGAATTTGAAACAAGGCCCAGGCACCCTTGAAATGTAATCAGCTACATCCTGGGGAAATGACGTGTTCTGCCTTGGGGTGTGCACACATGCTAAATTTTCCCCAATGCAGGGAATGGTGAAAGAACACAGTGATGCTGGGTCACTATTATTGTGGAAGGGTCTCACCATTGCAATAAGACAAGAAAAATAAAGAGGATATGACTACTGGGGGAAAAAAAAAGGCAAAAGCATTCCAATGTCACCATTAACCAATCAGAAAAAATTTGTGTAAAAAAAAGACCCCCATTTATAATAGCACTAACATAAGGTGTTTTATGACACATACGAAGAAAATAGCAAATCTTCTCTGAAGGAGAGCAGGGACTTGAATAACAATAGAGGCAAACCTTAATCCTACATGAAAAGACTTAATATCGCAAAGATGTTTCTTCTCCCACGCTCCAAAAATAGCCCATAAATTCAGTGTTTTATTCAAAATTCCAAATAGATTTTTTAATGAAACCTAAACAGATGACTCAGAAATTTCTTTGGAAGAGAAGTTATGAAAAATTGGCTAAGAAAAATTTGAAACAGAAAATCAATGAGGAAAAATTTGCCCTACCAGATATCAAAATATACTATGGAAATGAAAAATAATAAGGTGTTGGAGTGGGAACTGATAGATAGGTCAAAGCAATTGTTTCTAGATGGAAACGGACCATAAATACATGGGGCTTTGGAATATGATAAAGGTGCCACAAAAACAATGGAAAAGTAACTATTTAATAGATGGGGAAACCATGGACTATCCATGTGGGGGCAAATAGACTTAGACTCTTATCCACTATATGCAAAAATAAATTCTAAAGCAAAATATGAAACAAAAAGTTCTAGACTGGAGAAGGTCTGACTCACCAAGATATAAAGACAAAAGCTTAGAAAAATTGGCAGATTTAGCCACATAAAAATGTAAGACAGTAATACAATAAAATGCATTGTGTGTCTTCTCTCAGACATTCCCCCCACCTCCAACACTTTGACTGACTGATCAAGCTCAGCATCACCAACAGGAAATACAGGGTTTAGAGGAAGAAGGAAAAGGACATCGAGAAAAAATACTCTGACAAATCTAGGCACGAGGGCATTCTACAAGAAGTCTGGCTTAGAGCTTTCAAAAAGTCAATGTCATAAAAAAAATTTTTTTTTAAAGGGCAGGATGCTATTCTAGAATATGAGAGATTAGAACTCATAATAACCGAATGCAATCTGTGGATTTTAGTTGGATGCTGGTTCAAAAGCAAGCATGATGAAATATGTTTTTGAGACATTTAGAGAAATCTGAATATGGACTGGATATTGGATGGTATTGGTGAATTACTGTTAATTTTCTTAGGTGGGTGGTAGTTTAGGAATTATCTAGGATAATGTCTTTATTCTCAGAAAATGCATGAAATATTTAGGGTAATTCAGCCAAAAAAATAACAAATAACAATGAAATACTAGTAACTATTGAATCTAAGGGAAGGGTATAGAGATGTTCATTTATTATTCTTTTAACCTCACTACATGTTTTTTAATTTTCTAAATGAAAATTTTGAAAATACATTTAATTAGATAACATGTTGCAATATAAAGGCATATCTGTGGGCTAAAACTGAAAAATTATCAATGCCTCTTGGGGGTTTCTCCTCCCCTCGAGATAATCACAATGTTGAATTTTGGGTTGTTTCCTTGTTTTTTAAAAAAATATTTTAACCACATACTCCTAGTCTTGGTTGTTTCTGAGCTTTGTAAAAATGGAATCAGACTCTTTTCCACTCAACAGTTTTGTCCTTGTCATGGTATGTCACTGAAGTTCATTCATTTGTGCTGTTCTGGAATATGAATATGCCATGATTTATTTATTGCTTCCCCTCAATTTGAGTTTCCAGCTTCGGCTGTTACTGGCCAGGCTGCCAGCAATATTCTCGTACACATTTCCAGCACACACGGGTGGGAGTCCCACAAGGTCCGTGGTCTTTCAGCTTTCCCTTCATGTACTCCTGAAACGAATTTGAAAAATTATGTGTCCTTTTGCATATTTTAAAGTTGGCATCTCAATTTATTTATCATAAGTTTAACAGTTGAAAAGAATATAATTTCAGCACATTGACATTTGAAAATAAAATAATTACACTTTTACTTTTTTGAGATAAAGTACTGATTTTATTGTATTCCAAATGCATTATATTTAATGTCATTCTTTTTTATAAGGAATACCTTAAAAATAAGGAATTTTATATAAGATATAAAGCAGGAATGGTTATGGTTAATGACCAATACATATGTTATTCACGTCGCTTCATGGTTAGTTCTTTTAGCTCTTCATACCACATCATTCTTTTCATTGTTTCCGATGAAATACAAACACCACAGATATTTAGTGCCCAGGAACATTCTATTAAAAACTCCATGAGTAGGCTCTTCAGCACTTAGAAATCTTACATTGTACTTTTTTTTTTAAATCATACACTATTCCAGTCTCCCTACAAAATGTTAGGCCAATATTTACCTTCTTAAAAGTTATTCATTGATCATCCTGTTTACTTCTCTGCAATGAAAATAGATATGAAGGTGAATTTTTACTTTATGTTAACTTCCTGTGAACTTATTTCTCTAATTTTTAAATATTACTTTTAATGACATGCCAGCTGATAACACAACTAGCTCTTGCATGTCCTTGAAACCAGTGAGTTGGAAGCTACCTGGCTTGCAAAATGTTTATTAAGTGATCACTACGCACTCACTTTCCCACCTTGTGCTCAATAGCTCTCATTTTCCCTTTGTCTGATAGTCTAAAGCTTTGTACAGCCTGAGGTGACACACCACAGGGGAGATTTGGTCATGACGTAGGTGAGGTGGCAGAAAGGGGGCCATGAAAGGGGAAGAAGAAAGGGAGAAAATGTAGAGAGGAGGACATTTGAATGTTTGTCTAGAATAGACTACCTTAAAACCATTATTTTCTCGCTGTCTGCACCCTTGGAAATTCTTTGTCTGCACCCCGATTTGAAACCACTGTTCTAGAATACATACCTACAAGCAAAACGGCTGTGTGGCAGGAATGCACAGGTTTGACTTCACAACCTAAAAGCCAAATTGTTTTCAACATGATTGTACAAATTTCCATTCCCACCAACCATGTCTGTGCACTCCAGGTGCTCCTTGCTACCATTTGGTACTGTCAGACTTTGTAATCTCTGTCCAGTTTGGTGGTGTAATATTTTATATCACTGTCCCCTTCATTTGAATTTTCTTATTACTAATAAGGTCAAGCATCTATTCATAAATTTACTTGCCAATTGGGTTTCCTCCCTTATGAAATGAAATGTCTCCCTCCCACCCTGCCACCAGCTTCTCTACAGATAAATCTTTTCCTTTTTCATTAGTAGCAGTTCTTTTATTATTGTTCTTTATATCAATCCCTTGCAAAGATTTTCCCCTTGTTTGTGGCTTACCTGTTTTGTTGATGCTGTCATTTGATGAGCAATGCTATTTTTATCCTGTTTGAGGAATGCTTCCCCTTAGAAAATAAATAATTCTTCCATATTTTAATTCAAATTTTTTTAAGTTTTGCCTTTCATATTGAAGTATTAATTTAGTTGGAATTGATTTTTGGTTTGTAGGGACTTCCAGTTGCAAATTTTTCCAGAGTGCCGTTCAATTGCCTCCACACTATTTATTGAAAACTCTGTCATAGATCAGGTTCCATATATGCATGGGGTATATGTACTGCACTCTCCATTACATTTTGCAATTTGTATATTTCCATGTCAATACTACACTTCCCTCATTGCCAAAATTTATAGGGTTTGATATCTGTAGGGTATGTCCCCTCACCTTATTACTATTCTTCAAATCTGTCATAAATAATCTTAACCCAGGTAATTAAAAACATGCTGGTGGGATTTTAATTGGAATTATATCAAGCCTTACAAACCAGCTTGGAAATAACTGATATGTTTATGACACTGAATCTCTCTATTAGTGAGCATGGTGTCTCTCTCTGTTTATTCCAGTGTTCTTTAGTGTCACTCAAAGTTTTATAATCCTAAGTACTTTTTAAAAATTTTTTAAATGTATCTTTTAAAAACATGCTTTCTAACTTTCCCCTTCTCCATCCTTGTGCCTTTCATTTATTTTTCTTATCTTACTGCTTTGGTTGGGAGCTCTATTCACAACACTGAATAAAAGTAGTAATAGTGGTTTTCCTATTCCTGTTTCTGATAGAAACATTTACTGTTTATCTTTTCCTAAGTTTAAAATAGAATGAGAGGAAACTTTTCGGACCCTACCTCATGAGAATAAGACCCTGTCTCTCCTGTTCACTGCTGCTTCTCCAGCCCCTAAAAGATTGTTTGGCTCATGGTGGCTGCTCAGTGATATCTGTTAATCAGTGTCCTCCCTCCAGCCATGGTTGAGTATCCACTTCACTGCACCATATCGGTCTGGTCTTACAAATGTTCTGTATTATAAGTTTTCATTTTATAAAGTGCTAATTTGAAGAATTACAGTGGTACTTCATTTAGGTTCTAATTTGCTTCTCTTTGGGTTTGAGAATTTTTGCATGCTTTTTAGCCAATAAAAACCCTTCTTCTACTCTAAACCCTCCAATAGCTTCTTTTATTACTTCAAATAAAGCCCAAAATTCTTCCCAGGGCTTCCAAGGCTCTGCATGACCCTGGCTGACTCTGTGGACTCTTTGGACTCTTTGCCCAGTTTGATCTCACCCCATTCGTCTCCTAGCTTGGAATGCTCTTCCCCAGATCTCTTCATTTCTTTTTCCTTTCCTTCTTTCAGGGCGCTACCCAAATGCCACTTTATTACCAAGGCTGGCCCTGACCTCCCCACTTCTCACTTCCTACCTCCTCATGCTGCTTCATTCTCTTTCCTATCACTTATATGTCTTCATAACACCTGGCATTACATGATATATCGTTTAATGGTTTTTCTACTGTCAGTCTTACCCAATAGAACGCAAGCTCCATCCACAAGCCATAACAGCGTTGGGGAAGTAATAAGTATCCATAAATATTTGTGGCATCAATGAGTTTGCTATTTACCTTTCCTGAACTGTCCATCCATGCCCTTTACTAGCTTCCTTTCCTGTTATTCTAGCTTTTAATGAAAAACCATATTAACCCACCATAATTGTCATGTACGTGTTGAGTATTTTCCCCCAGTTATTTCTTATATTTTTGTTTTATGAATCTTTTAATGAATTGAAGCTTCACTTTTTTATATAGACAGCTATAATTTTCTTTCCTTGTGTCCTCCCCACTCAACAGATAAATATTCAGCTAACACTCTTTCCCAGGTTTTCAAGGTTTCATTTCATACATTGAACTCTTTAATCTATCTGTAATTGATGTTTGGTAAAATGGGAGATGAAGAGCTGTTCTCACTCTCCCCTCCCAGTTATCCAGTTGTCCAAACACCATAAATTAAACAATTTTCCCTTTCCCACAAAGTTGTAGGGCTTTTGGTATCATAGATTAAATTTTCCTATATCCTAGAATCTGTTTCTGAGTAAGGTTGTCTGTCGATTATGTAATGTAATCTTACAATACCTGACCTGCAGCTAGCCTCGTTGGGTTTAAACACCAGATTGAACATTTGCAAGCTGTGGGGCCTCGGGCAAGTTCTTACCCTCTCTGTGCCTTGGTTCCTTCATCTGCAACACGTGGATGACAGTAGTATGAAATTGCCATTTTGTAGGGCCAAAAATGGTCAAATACTGGCAATTTCATCTGATTCAACGTAAGGCCTGCATCTCAGGGTTGATCTGAGGATTACGTTAATTAACAAACGTCCTGCGCACTGCAGAGAGCCCTTAGCCCGAGGACGTCAGGCGTTTGCTCTTATTAAGGTAAGGGCCCCTCCTCCTTACACTTCTCTTTAAAAATTCCCCAGCTATGCTTATCTGTTTATTCATCCAGGGGTACTTTAGAATCATTTGGTCAGGTTTCAGAGATCATTCTATTGGGACTCTGATTGGGATTATATTAAACTACTACATTAATTTGGGAAGCACTGACATCTTTACAATCCTCACACTCCCACCAGTCGCAAGGCCGCCCCCCACCCCCACTGTGGCCTCCAGCCTCCTTTGATGTCTCCGTGGTGCTGGGTTTAAGCGCCCTTGCAGGGGGAGAGGAGAGCAGAGAGAGGAGCAGGGCCCCCTGTCTGGGCATTCTCCCAGCCTGCGTCAGGAGGTGTCTGAAACAACACTTGAGGGGCAGGGGGCTCCTCTCACTGAATCATTATCACAAACCAAGTCAGCCCTGCCAAGAAGAAGTAATGCCAATGAGAAAATCTCCTGAAAGCCTCATCTAATTTCTCCAGCAGAAGCAATGGAAGCCCTGCAATATCAGCTGACCACAGGCTTAATGTGTCCAGTTATCACGAACTCCGGCCTTGTCATGGACTTGACTGTCTCCAGATGAAACTGCAAACATCTCCATTTCCTTAGATGTCATTCATTCATTCATTCATTCATTCATTGCCAATGTCCAAATTACCAGGGAGGCCGCGGTGTCAACTGAGCCAGCTCAAGAGTTAAAAGAATTGAAAGCAGGGACTCAAACAGGTATTTGGACACCATTGTCCTTAGCAGCATAAGTCACAACAGCCAAAAAGTAGGAACAACCCAAGTGTCCATCCACAGAGGAAAGGGCAAACAAAATGCAGTAATACATATGATGGAACATTATTCAACCATAAAAAGGAATCAAGTTCTGATCCAGGGTACAACATGGGCGAACCTTGAAGGCACCATGTAGAGTGAAATAAACCAGATGCAAAAGGACGGATCTTGTATGAGTCCACTCATATGAAATACCCAATATGCAAATTCACAGGGACAGAGCGTCGCCAGGGGCAGGGGGTAGAGGGAATGGGGGGCACCGGGTGTCCGCATGGGGTGTCGGGAAGGTACAGTCATGGCTGTAACTGGTGATGTGATGACAGCGACACAACATCGTGACTGCAGTTTGTATCGCTCAGCTGCATACCTGATAGTGGTCCACACAGGAAGTCTTCTGTTGTGCCTATGCTCCCACAGTTTTACAGAGAAGACCTCAGAGCAGACCACCAGAAAGACCTGCAGGCCCCAGGAGGGCCCGAGGGAAGGAAGGCATCCAGGTGGCAGGGACTTGGTTGTGCCCAGCCCGAGGGCCTGCTCTGAATTCACGGCCACCTGTGAGCGCAGGTGCGGGGGCCAGAGCAGTGTCCCACATGGTCTCGTCGCTCCTCTGGCTTCCGAGGCAGGACTGAGGCTCACCAGGGGGCAGGACCGCTGGGGCAAACAGGGCGGCCCGTCTGAGCAGAGGAACAGGTGTCCGCAGAGGGAAAGGGACCTGTGGCCAGGGGGCACTGAGCACTGGCAGCCATTCTGAGAAAGGCTTGGACCCATGCCAGGCTGTGGGGGTTCCTGCCTGTGCGCCTTTCCTGCCCCCACTGCTGGGGACAGTGGCCTTGCCATGAGCCTCGGGGCCCACTGATCTCCCCACACCAGCACTGCCTGCTTCCCCCTTTGGCCACAAGTGCACCAGGCACCTGTCCAGCCTAGCATGGCACCAGCAGAAGTGTCCCCAGCTGGGGCCAGTTCCGCTCCCCTTAGGGACACACCTCTGGCCTTTGTGGGACAGTGCCATGGCCTGTTGTCCTGCTCCAACGCCAACAGCCCAAGCAGTGAAGTTCTGCCTGGAGGTGGCGCTGGACTGAAGAAGGCGCCCCTGCAGCCCCCACCTCGTCCTGGGGGGGGCCCCATTTCTACTACAGAAGCACAATCTGGAGGGAGGAGTAATTGGAGAGAAGGACAGTAATCTCCTGACTTTACAAATGTGACTTTGCAAAATGAGGCAGGAAGACAAATCAGTTTCAACTATTATTCATAAAGGAAAATCCTTTATAAATCCCAAATTAATAATTTCCCATTTGAAGATGTGTGATTATCATGCTTTTCTGGCAATTTACAGCTTTCAAAATGCTGAAATATGAAAATTATAGGAGGGTGGTGGATTCCAGCCGTGGTCGTGGGAGATGGAAACCCACTTTGAAACTATCGATAAACATTTGTTACATGATCAATAATTTCAAGTTCAGAAGTCCCAGTCACACACTCATACATTTTTAAAGGATGGCTTTGGCGAAACAAATGTCCCAAATGATGGCACTGAAGTCCACATTCTGGATGGATGGCCCCGTGCCCTGCCTTACTGGAAAACCAAGTGATTAGCTCAGAGGTTCCATCACCAAGGCCGGTGTCAGGACAGAGCTGAGATTCTTATCTTAGTTCTCACAGTGCCCGGCTCCTGCCAGCTTTTAAATAATCCCACAAGGCCCCTCTGGAGGGAGACGGGGCCAGTCGGCGCAGGGGAGCAACTGTGCCGCAATGACAGGCCTTGCCGCGCCACGATGTCATCAGTCCTGCCGCACGCACGCAGGGACACCCTCCCCCGCCACGCCGTGCCCAGGAGGCTGACAGCGAGACAGAGCTGACGCTTGGCTCACCCAGGCCCCCCACTCCCGGGTCTAAGGCACCGAGGCCAGAGGCCACGAGAGGTAGAACGTGTGGAGAGTTGAGGCCATTTAGTTCTACGGGGAGAACGCTGCGTTGTGATGGCCTTCTGGGGTGACCAGCCGAGGGACTTCCTCCTGGGGGGTCCTGGCACGGGAGGGCTAGCCCACCTGCCTTCCCCTCTCAGCACCAGCACAGGACCCGAGACCCATGTGTCAAGTGGGTGAAGACGATGCTCCCCCTGCGCCCATCTCCCCAGAGGACAGAACCGAGTGACTGTGCTTTCCCGTGGTGGCAAAGCGGGCATAGCCTGGGGTGAGCAGGTGGGAGGGTTCTCACTGGAGAACTTGGTCTATACCCGCCGCAAACACAGACCCTGGGCAGGGGGACCCCTCACATGGAGCCCCACTTGCTGCCCATCCATCTCTGCACAGTGCCTTCAATCTGCACCGGCCTTTTTAGTCAGCCCAGCTGATGCTGATGGGGAAACTGAGTCAGGGAGGTTAACAGCCCAAGGCTGGAGATCCAAGCAGCTGAGAGCCTGCTCCCCCGCCTTGTTCCCATGCACTTCATCTCTACTGTATCATTTAACCTCACCCCCCACCCCCAAACAAAGAAGCCCTGGGGCTTTGGGAGGACCCCCGCGCCCATTCCTCAGGTGAAAAAGCAATGGCTCAGTGCCGGGAGTAGCGAGTGACGCTGGGGCTAGCCAGGGGCGGGTTTCATATTGGAAGACAGCGCCCCCTCCTCCTGCTCTACCCTGCTCTGTGCTGCCTCCCCGGCAAGACCTAGTCAATTCCCAGTAAGGTGATGGTGAACTGAGAAAAAAGGGGAAGAAAATGTGAAACCAGGGTCAAGCACCCCAGCCCCCTCCCCGCCATGGCCCTTCCACTGGCAAGTGTTCCCAGGCCCTCCCTGCCTCACCAGCCGCTCCCACCCCAGCCTCCCCCTCCCACCCCTCCCCAGTTGGCCGTTGGCTCTGCCCCGGCCCTAGGCCCGGGGACTGGAACCGGAGCCAGTGGTCTTGGCCTCAGCCTACAAAGCTTGGGGCGTTGGGGACGGTCAGGTTTTGGAGTGACCCTGCCCAAACGCCCTGACCCCTGGCCTCGGTGGTTATCTCTGCAAGAAGGGGGGCCTCACACCCCTCCCCGACGCTGTGAGCCCTGGGCCGGCCCAGGCAGTTCCAGCACTGGCATCGGGGAAGGCCCGTCCTGCACCCCGGGCCCCAAGTCCCCGCGGCGCGGTGGAGAGGTGCCTGGAGGCGGCCGCGCAGCCCCGGCCGCACCCACCCTCGCAGAACCCCCCCCGCCCCCATTTTTCATCCACGCCAGGCTCGGCCTTTGTGATTCAGAGCCCGGCCGCGCCCCCTCCCCGGGTCAGGCGGCCACTTCCAACCCCCGGCGGCCCTCAGCTCGCGGCGGGGTCCCGCCCAGCCAGGTGCGGCGGCGGAAGTCGGGCCCGCGCCGGGGGTGGGGGCTCGGATCTGTCCCGCCGGAGCCCCAGCCCGGGGGGCCGCCGCTGACGGGCAGGTTTAATGGGATCGGGTCGGTGTAATCCCATTTCAGCCATTGTCATTCGGGCGGCCGCGGAGCCGGAGCCGGGGGGCCGGGCCCTTTAAGAGGACGCGCGGCCACACCAGAGACGGACCAGCATGACAAAGGCGCGAGGGGCCCGGGGGCGGGAAATAAAGAGATGAAGGCTTTGGGGGCGGACGCCCGGCGCGGTGGGCCTTCAAGGGCAGGCCCCGCCCCAGGTTCTTACCTTCCGCCCTGGGCCGCCCTTCAGCCCGGGACGCGCCCTCGAGGCGGGGTCCCGGATTTGGGGCTCAGGGGCGCACGGCGGCGTCCCCACCCCGCCCCCGCCGGCGCGCTATCCAGAACCAGGTGGATGGAGCCCCGCGGCCGGCCTCCCTGCCCCCGCCCCCGTCCCTCCTCGCCTCTCTCCCCGCCGCCCAGCTCGGGCGCCCTCTCGGACATGGGGACTGAGGGTGGGTGGGTCTGGCCGCGGCGGGGTGGGGGGGGGGTGGTGGCCTGCGGGGTCAGTCCAGGGGCTGAACCCATGGGGCCTCGCTAGGCAGGCGGGGGTAGTGGCCGGCGGCGGTGGGAGCTCAAAGGCCAGACTGGGGAGGGGACAGCGCCCGACTAGGAGGGGAAAGCCCGGTGCCCGCAGAGGCAGTGACTCCCCGCGGGGAGGGTGAGAGCGTGTGGGGGAGCTCAGAGACCAAATAGGGGTAACATGGATTGAGGAGAGGGGTGCCCAGAGATCAGACCCATTGCGGAGGGAACCCCGCACCGGGGTAGGGAAGGGATGGGAGGAGAGCTTCAGGCCCGGGGCAGCAGCGTCTCGCGGTGGGGGCGGGTGCACTACGCGTGGGGGGGGGGGGGTGCGGACTCGCTCGCACAGTGGGTGCTCGGCCCAGCTCAGCCCAGCTCAGTGCCTTGAGGGGTGTTTCCACCGCCACCAGTAGGGTCTGCCGCGTCGCTATTGAGGGTCCAGAAAAGTGGAGAAACGTGGCAAAGACGATGTTAGACATGACAGGAGATTGCACACCCACATGCATCCTAACACGCTCACACACACTCAGGCACAGGCGCCTGCACTCACCCCCCCACCCACCGAGGAGCCAGTTCCCAGGCGCCGCACCGCGCAGGGCCTGAGAGCTGCGGGGAACCCGGCTGGGTCCAGGCCTGGCTGGCAGCAGCCCAGACGCCCGCGCGCCGCTCTAGAACAAGCCCTGGTCCTCATACGGCTTCTACAGTCCCCGGCCTGTCCCCTCCTCTGCCCGGAGCACACCTGACCCTGGCCGCGCATGGGGAGGAGCGTCGGGGCCCAGCTTCTCCCGCGGTGGCCTTTCGAGGGGAAGGCGCTGCCTGACGTCTCTCCAAAGCCACAGAGGGCGGAAGTCAGCTGAGGTCTCCCACTTCTGAACTGTTCAAATAGGCAATCAATTTTTATGATGTAATTTATAATTTATGCAGGTTGTCTTCATACATATGGTGTTGCTTTTGTGTGTCGGGGTTTCAGGTGCTTTATTACTCTGACGGTGTGATCTGCATTCATGTTCGGTTACTGAGATCATATTTCTTCTGTTTACACCATAAGGACCCTAAATGAAGATGAATGCCGCACCTTTACCGCTGGACGGTCCCCGGTAGACGCCCGGCCCTGGCTCCGTCCTGGACCCCGGGCGGCGGCTGTCACGGAGGCTGCAGGCTGACCTGCGGCAGGGAAGGAGACCCCTAGCAGGCCATCTGCTCAGCCCGGGAGCAGGCCAGGGGTCTCTGGGGACAGAGATGAGGACACCTGCACAAGAGCTCCTTCCCTGGCGGCCAAGGCTGGGCGCAGACAGGCAGCTCAGGCCGCTCCAGCCACTGGCCTGCAGAGGACCTGGCCACGGACCGCACTCTGGGCTGGGGGCGCTGGGAAGGCCCTGAGGCCAGAACAGACAGGAGCACGCCCACCCTGTCCCCGCTTCCCAGGCACCCAGGAGCCCCTGCCAGGGGGTGGGGGGAACAGTGCACAGCGGCTCCTCTCCGGACAGGCCCGAGGCCGGAGGGAGCAGCGCCAAGGCCCTGAGCGAGCGTTGCCAGCCACAGCTGAAATGATTAAGCCAATTAAGCTAGAACAAACAGAAACAAGATGGAGGGCGCTGACCCCAAGAGAAAGGGCATCTTAAAAGGCAGGTGTTCCTGCCGAAGGTGGAAGACAGGCTCAGGGAGAACCACAGAGCTGGGATGCTCCTGCTAGGCCAAGAGGGCCTGAGGACCCCCATTCAGCTGAAAAGACTCCTACAAATGAACCAGCCAGGAGGTGAAAGCTGGGGGAACAAGCATTCACCAAGTCTGGGAAATTCCATTGCGGGCTGGAGCTGAGGAAGGCCGAAGCGCAGGCGGCCCGGGTTCTGGGGGTACAGCCGGCGGCCCTGCTCAGGCCTCTCAAAGGGTTCCTCCACCTCTGCAGCGTGCTGGGGTGAGGGGTGGGAGATGGGGGTGGGGAGTGGGGAGTGGGCGGGCTGGGGGAGCAGGAGACTGCTTGAGACTCAGGACCAATCTAAAGAGGGAGCTGCCCGGGAGCGTGGAGATCTAGCTACGGATTCTCAAAGTACCCTCGGTTCTCTAAAGGAGCAGGGGGCAGGACAGGGGCTGGCGGGGTTGGTGGCCTTCCCTGCAACACCCCTCGGTTACTGCCACGGTGGGTGGATGCGGGGTGCAGGCAGTCCCGTGGCGCCCCAAGCCCATGACTGGGGGACGCAGGTCCCCAGTGCTTCCAAGCGTAATTATTTGATCTGCAGATGTAAGTGGAATTTATTGTAACAACAAATATAGTGATGTCAAAACCCAACCTTGGATTAAAGCCGGCAGCCAAAGGGGAAGTGTATTAATTTCCAACAGCATCTCAGGCCAGAGCCTATTAGAACAAGCTATTCTTCAGGCCCCCCCATCAGAATTAATCATTGGGAGTTAATTTGAAGCTCAGACAAGTTGCTGTTAATTTAGTGCAGGGAGGAAGGGATGGAATAAAAAGCTGAGGTGCTGGCCGAGCCTCGTGGGTCTCATTAATCAGCCAGCTGAGACGGCCTGGCTTGATTACAATTTGCAAAAAAATTCATTAGGGCCCAGGCGATTGACAATTTTTCTCTCTGCCTGTGATGTGACTCATTAGGCAGCCAAATGAAAGCCATGATGACGGCTGTGATGACAGCGGCCATCAAGCGCCGCATGTTTATCTTCCTCTCCTCAGCCTGTCTCCGGGCCTCGGTCTCGGCGCCGGGCTCTCGGGACGCCCTGGCGCTCAGGGCCCAGTGTCGAGGAGGGGCAGCGCCCCGAGAGGGCAGGGCGCCGGCGGGGGCACAGCGTCCGCGGGGCTTGGAGAGGCCCTCTTCTTCTCCGGTGCCCAGAGGGCGAGGACCCCGCAAGCTGGAGAGGGGCGGAGGCCTTAGGGCCCGGGGTGTACCTCCGGGAAGCTGACCCTCATTCCTGGGTCCCACCCTGTCCGAGGCTGCTGTGGGGGGTTGGTGTTGCTAAGACACAGGGCTCCTCTGCGCCCCCTCCATCTCTGCCAGAGGTTTCTGGAGAAGGCAGGTGGGCTTACACCTGTTATGGTGGGTGAGGGGGTCAGATCCAGGGCCCTGCAGGATCTGCGGGGAGTGCCCAGGGCCCCTCCCCCAAAGTTGAGGGCCGGTGGGGCGCCCCTGCCTGGGAGGATGGGCTTCCTGGGTCCTTGGGTCAGACTCTGCGCCACCAGCCACAGTCCCGCGGGGGGCGCCCTATTCGGCTGGGGGACACGCCAGCCTCGGTGCATGCGTGGGGGCGGGGGAGTGGGAGAGGGGAGGGGTTCCCGGCTGCCCTCTAATGTCGCAGCAGTTGGCATGTGGTCAGGGGGGGACCTTCCCGGAGCAGATGGCGCCCTCCGGCCACCTGGGCTCAGCGTGCACTGGCGGCCCAACGGCAGGATCGGGGGAACGGCCGGGTCTCGCGGACCACGGGCAGGACCCGGGCGCTGGGGGACGACGAGCCAGGCGCCCCTGCCGCGCTCCGCGTCCCACCCAGAGATCGGCCGCTGGGTTGGTGTCATTGTGCTCCAACGCCAGGCCGGCGCCGCTTCCCGCCGCTGCAATCCTCCGCACGCGGCCTGAGAAGGTGAGTCGGTGGCCGGCGCCCTCTTCCAGAGCGGGCCGGTGCAGCGCAGGCCTTGGGCGCCGCGGGCCCCAGGTCCCGTACAAACAGCGTTAGTGTCGACCCTCGGCGACGCGTTCCCCTTCTTTGAGATCGCGTTTGAGATTCGCGGCGGGCCTGCGCGCAGCTGCATCGCACCCGGCCACCGGCTTCCTTCCTCTTTCGGAAGATTGAGGTGGACAGAGCCAAGGGCTTCCCTTCGCCGCTCTCGCGCTCCTGGCCGGGCGGGCGCCCCTGGTGCGACCGCTCCCCGCCCGGGTAATCCCGGCCTGTGCACCGCAGCCTCCCGGGGCCCGGGGCGCGCGTCTGGTTGGGCGCTTCGGCCTTGGGGTAGGCGACGTCAGCGCGGGCCAGGCCTGGAGCGCAGTACCTGGGGGTGAGGGTGGGAACCCAGCCCGCCCCGCCCCGCCCGGGCCCTGCTTGGCAGCACCGCGGAGGCTGGGAGCCTCCCAGTTCTGGGGCCCGAGCCGACGCGCCCCCCAATTCGCCCGCGTTTCTCCTCTTCCCCCCCCTCTATTCGTGGGGCTGGCCGCGCGACCCCTCCGGGGATGGGGCGGGAATCCAGTCCCGCCCCCCTCCGACCCCGCCCGGAGAGGGAGGTGCCCGGCCCGCGGGTCTCACAACTGAGAACGCGCAGCCACCTCCGCCTCCGAGCTGGGGCCTTCGGAAGCGGACGCCTGGGCCTGACTCCCGGAGCCTCGGCCCTGCGGGTCGGGCATGTTTGTAAGAAACGCGGTTTCTCCCCAGCTGCGGTCAATTTAGAGAACCAGGAATTTTGAAGCCACCAGTACCCGCCTTCGCTTTCCTTCCCCTGGCCGAAACTTGCCACGCTCTCACACTGATTAGATTGTGCAAAGGGGGAGATGTTAGGTTTCTAAAGTTAAAATGAGCCTTTCTTAAGTCGATAACCTCACTGGAGTTCTCACCCTCCAATTGAAAACCCTGTAAGATGCTGTGTGGCCCCTCGTCAGCCAGTATGAGGTGGCCTGGACAGGGGATGCCTGTCCACTATCGGTCCCAGGCCAGTTGCCTGGGCACACCCTGGCAGTGCCCTCTGAATGGTCAAATTCTGGACACATGTATGAAGCCCAGGGAATGATCTTTTTTCTCTGTCTCTCTGTCACTCTCTCCTTTTTATTATTCACAAGACTGAGATTGTTTAAATGTCATAACTTATAAGAAAATAAGCTACATTGAAATAAATTAAACACAACAGAGACATGCTTCAGACATGGCTCAGCTAGGATACGGCAACCCCAGGAAAGAAAGCCAGGCAAAACCAAAGCAAAGCAACACAAAGCAAATTTCCAGGCTGCCCAACAAGGTCTGCTTTTCAGTCAACGCAAAAAGCCAAACAGAAACAAAAACAAGATTAAACCCCAGTGTTTGTTCTTGTGTTTCACGTTTACCTTTGGGAAAGTATGGAAAGGTGGCTGCTATGCACTGTGGAGTACAGCGGTGGTTTTTTTTTCTTCTGGAATGTGAGTTGAGAATAATACTGGGCAAATTGGTCCTGTAACTTTCAAAATACTGCAGCTGAGATCCAGTCTATATAGATATCTATGTACAAAGTAGGATTGTATAATAAATATTTAGTGTTTCTTCAGATGTGGCTGCTCCCCCTTCAAAAGCAGTCTTTTGTGCCTGTGTAATGAATATATTCTCAATTTGCTTGGGATGTCCACAGTTGGGATGTGACTTTGAGTTTCACTTCGAACCTAGCAGAGTCCACCATGAGTTCCCTGGACGGCGGGGGCTTCTCGTGGTGGGTGCCAGGTGTTGGCCTTTAGGGCCGGGCCTGCTCTAGTTGCTGATGCTGACTTCTAATTGCGAACCTGCTGACGTGGACGGGGATGGGAACGACGATCTTGGGGTTCCGGGAGGGCTCCCCTGTCTTGGAATTGGCATTGCCCGCCTTCACCCGTTTCCACTTGGCCCTGCGGTTCTGGAACCAGATTTTCACCTGCACCTCACTGAGTTTGAGGGCGTGCGCGATCTGCGAGCGCTCGGTCAGCGACAGGTACTTTTTGCAGTGGAACTCCTTCTCCAGCTCCAGCAGTTGCTCGCTGGTGAAGGCAGTCCGCCTCCGCCGGTTCTTGCCCGTGGACGTGGTGCTGCCCGCGGCGCTGCCGCTCGGCGGGGTCTCCTCCAGCGCGTGGCCAGGGTCTTCCTCCTTGTGAGCCGCCTGGCCGGTCAGATTGTCATCCGAGCTGTAGTCCAGATCGCTCTCCAGCGAGAAGCTCTCCTCCTTGCCCTTCGGGTCGTCTTCCACCTTTGACTCGTCTTTCCCTTGCCCTCTGACAGCCCCGACTGAAAGCAAAACCAAACGGCATTTTATTACGCTTCGCACATCGGCCTTCCTTTCCCTTCCCGCCGGCACCTGGGCACTTCCCCCCCTTAGCGGATTATCTATCTGTGACATTAACACGTTGTGATTTCCTGGCCTTTGAGGGGTAGAGAAGGGAGGCCGTGTGTGTGTGTGTGTGTGTGTGTGTGTGTGTGTGTGTGTGTGTGTGTGTGTAAGCTAAAAGGAGAGGAGGGTGCAGGCGAGGGCCCTCTGCCCAGAACCATCACTCAGAGGCCGCCATGCCTCCTCCGCAGCCTCTGAGACTCAAGGCAGAAGTAACAGGACGCGTGAGGCCCAAGAGGGCGTCCGCTTTGTCCCGGGGTGGGGGCTGAGTGAGGACTGGAGGAGGGAGGCACGATCCACCCTTTCCCCCCACAAGTGACAGTTTAGTGAACCTCAATTTCACGGCCACCATAGTGGGAGCTTAGGGGGTGCAGATCCCAGACTGGATCCTTTCTGACATAATTAACGTTGGCCAAAGAGGAAGTTTTGTAGCCTTAAGAGAAGTTCCCAACAGTCACCCCCAACACACGCGCGAGCGCGCGCGCACAGAGACACACACGCGCACACACACACGCAGAGCCTCCCAGGAGGCCAGTTGTCCCCCGCTGGTCGCAAGTCCAGTGAGGGGGTTTAACGCGTCAGGGCACCCCCCAGGCACACGCACGCACGAAAGGCGCAGACCATCCCGTCTCCCCTTAAGGCTGAAACCTCCCCGGGCCTCCGGATCGTGGTGGGGGAGGGCGACTCGGTGGCCGGCAGGGGTCAAACGCAGCCAGACGTCCGACTCGGGTCAGCATCTGGCGTGGGGCGCTAACTGCTCCGGGGGACTCCGCAAGTTGCGCAGCTCTAAATGCCCCCCAGAGGCCCTGCGGTTCAGCTTGCGCCCGGCTAGCCGGGGCGGGGGGCGGGCGGGGCGCGACTTCGCCCCCCGGGCGCGGGCGGGAACTCGGAGCTGGCCCGCCCCCGCGTCCCGGTCGCGCGCGCCGCCGACTCACCGAGCGACGCCTGCACCGCCTCCGCCGCCGAGAAAGCGAGCAGCGAGCCCTCCTTGGCCAGGAAGCTTTTGCCGTCCTCCGCGTCGGCCTGCAGCGCCTCCGCCTTGTCGAAGTTGCCGCCGCCCGGCAGCGGCTGCGGAGCGAACTTACGGGCGGCCGCTGCCTCCTGGTGCTGGGGCGACGCGGAGAAGCCGCCGGGCAGGGTGGCCATGAGCGTGGAGGTGAGCGCCATGCCCTGCGCCAGGCTGGAGCAGAAGCCCGTGGGCAGGCTGGGGATCTGGTGGTGAGGGTGCGCGGGCGGCAGCGCGGGCTGCAGCGCGGCCTGGGGCAGCGCGGGCGGCGGCGGCGGCGGCGGCGGCAGCACCACCGGCCGGTAGGGCATGAACATGGGGTAGCCGGTGTAGACGAAGTGGCCGGGGCTGGGCTGCGGCGGGCTGCCGATCAGCGAGTCTATGCTGAAGGCGGTGCTACTCCCCAGCGGGCGCTGCATCATCATCAGCGACGGCGGGAACGCTGCACTCATAGACGCGCTCGGGAGAGGCCAGCGACAGGCGAAAAGTCCCCGCGCCGCGCCGCCGCCGGGAAGCCCGCGGGGCACCGGGAGCACCGCCGGGAGCACCGGGCTAGGGCCGAGCGGGGCCCGGAGAGTAGTCGCCGCCTCCCCTCAGTCCTGGGCCCGCTGCATGCCCGGTTGGTGTGCGGGGTGAGGCCGTGAGCCCGGGAGTGGAGAGAGCGCTCAGGGCCCCGAGAGCTCGCTGGAGCTGCTGCCCGCCCGCCGGAGCCCGCGCGCGCCGCGGCTCGATCCCGGCTCGCAACGGTCTGTGCTTCCGTCTGTCCGTCCTCGCGCCCGGCGCCTCCCGCGGGCCGCAGGGGAGCGCGCGGAGCGGGCGCACTTGTCTCCGGCGGGCGCCGCCAGCACCTTTAAATCGCGCTCCTCTTTCTCATTCACATTTTGCCTGCCGCCCGGCGGGGCTCGCCTCACGTGGGGTCGGGCGCCGCCGCCGATTGGCTGCACCAGTAGGGGGCGGGGAGAAGACAAGGCTCCGCCCCTTCACCCGGGCTGGCCGTGAGCTGGCTGCGGGCGCCGCGGGCCAAGCGCGCCCTCGGGGAACAGGGACCTGAGCGCCCTCTGCGCGCCGAGCAAAGTTGAAAAAGGCCATTGGCACTTCCAAGGCTCAGATCCCGGTGCTCAGCAGTCTCGCCAACGCCGCCCGAAGGGCAGTTTTCGGGAATCGCAGTCGCCGCGGCGCTTATTTGTTTTATATCTGCAATGTAGAAAACTGCCCCGCGGTTCGAGCCAGCACTGGGCGCTGGGAGGCTCAGCTAAGGGTCCAGAGACGTTCCCAGAGTTGGGGCGCAGGGCCCCTACTCCTCCAGATACGCCCCAAGGGCGCCGGCCGGGAGCTGGTAGTCTCTGCCACCGCGGGGAACCTCCAGGTTGCGCGCTGCGCCGTTGCGCGCCGGGCGGCGGAGGGATGCTGCTGACTCCCCCATCCCTAGCTGGGCCCTCCCGTGAGTGAGCCTTCTCTCATTTTCCATGACATCCTTAATCACCGTACCTATTTACACACTTTGCCAGCGCGCACCAAAACAACAGCCACCATAATTATGATAATAAAGCGAGTCCTTTATCTGCTCCATCCTCGGGGAGGAAGGGTGGGGGGAGTTGCTGTGCCTCCAGATTGTATAACGTGAGATTATCCTGATGAAAGCTTTACGATGTTTGCTCAAATAAAAGCTGCGTTTTGTAAATAGGCGCTAATTAAGCACGTTGAGAACCGAGGGAGCGCTCACCCCGGCGCCGCCGCCGGGTTTCCAGCACGAGCACCCGAGGTGCGCGAAAGATTCCTTCTGCCGACCGCGGGATGGGCCGATTCCCTCAAGATGGTTCCCCTGTCTCGACAATGGTAACGATCCCAGCTTTGGGGAATAAGGGAATCTGAGGGGGGACTAGATATGTTCTCCCCACCTCCCACTGTTGAAAACAAAAACTTTCAACTCTTGCTTTCCTTTCAAAATTGGAATTATTTCGCGGCGAGGGTAGATCGTGCGAAGCGCGCCAGCGCGCGCGGGGCGTCCACGCGCCTCCAGGGCCTCGGATCCAACTTCTCGGGCGCAGGCGTCCGCCGGCCACAGCGACAGCACCGGGCCAGGAAGGAGGAGGGAAGGGCATTGTTACATGGTCATTAAATCTCAGCTCACGCCGAGGAGCTAGTGGTTGGGGAGTGGGCCCGTGTTGGACGTGTGTTGTGTATCACTTACAACCACATTTAATTGGGAGATAAAGATAAATCGATCTTTATGAATGTATCGACTCGGTTCTTTGAAGCTCTTCTTTCTCGCTCTTCCTCTTTCTCTCGCTCTAACCCCGAGGTCCAGTCTTCATCCCAGACCACCCCCCTCAGCCAAGAGTCTGGCCGGGGACCCACCCAGCATTCCCTGGAGCAGAAAGGGGAGGCAGCGTCCTCGGCTCCCCGGGGCGCTGGGAAAACTCGCCGGCCGGGCCGCGCGCCGCCCTCCTCCTCCTCGCCTGGTGCCCCCTCCCCCCTCTCCCCGGACAAAGACGTCTCGGGCGCGTTGCCCCACTCCAGGCCGCTGTAATAGATGGCTCCGGCAGCAGGAGGTTTGAAAGGAATTCATTAGGGCGCTGCCTGGATTGCCTCCTTCACTTCACCGCCAGCCCCCGAGGTGGCTCAGGCGGTGTGAGGGAAAATGAATTCCCGCTGGGATCCACAAGGAAGGAGGTCTCTGGGGGCTCCCCAAGCTCTTCTATCCCTCTTTCTCCACTCCCACAAAAGAGGGAAAAGAAAAAAGAAATAGGAGCCCAGGGCCAAAGGCTGATTTCTTTATGAGCACAATAAATACTCCTTCTCATTATGAGTTAGTTACAGTGACACAGACTCCAGTACCATAACCTTGTTGTGTTTTTTGTTTGTTTGTTTGAATACCAAGAAAAAATGATTGTCGTTGCTCCAGCCGGGTGCCTTGCCGCTTGCCAGTTGCCTGCCTGCGTAAGGTCTCGCTCATTTTACCTACGCAGGTTTGCCATTCCCCGGACTATTTCGCTACAAAAATATTATTCTCAGGACTTCTGTAGCCTGATTACCTTCCGGGAGACAGGGATTCCTTTGATTATTTTGGTGATAATTCTACATTTAAAGCTCAGCCAGAAGATTTAGGTCTGTTGAATTATAGCTACACTTGAAATAATTTGATGGCATATTATTTGCATCCATAAATTGCCGTGGAAAGTATTGACTACAGGGGTTATACTACTAATCTTCTTTTATTAGTGAGTTCAGAGAATTCTCATCAATATGAATTTTATTTACTAGTGTGCCTCTTCTTCAATGCAACGCAGTAATATTTTCCCATCTAATGCTTAACTGCTTAGAAAACGACCGTTGGCAGCTTGAAAGGATCGTTGTGTTTTGGCGGGATTGACAGGGTTGGTGGACTACCCCAGCTACCTGCAAAGCGTTCGGAGCGTGGGGGCCGCGGACAATAAAAGCGCCGAGAGTGTTTCCTCGACTCCTCAGAGAGATTTATGGGCAGCAAGCGACAGGTTCTCTCTCCTTCTCCGATTCCTACCTGCTTAGCTCGAAACTTCCTTAAACTGTAGTGCTCTCCCTTGGATCAGGTCGGCCCAGGCTGCGCAGGACAATTTTTGCAACTCTGCTTTATGGTCCTGTCTCCCACCCCTAACTAGGAAGAAAGAAGGACGCATTTCTGAAGCGAGAGCGGAGAACCCGGGCTCCAGCTAACTTTGCGAGCTTGTTTCCCAGAGCACCTCCTGCCGAAATGAAGTTGGCGCAGCCCGGGGTTCCGGGAGGTACCTTCCTCGGCCGGTGCAAGCTGGCCTCAGGATCGAATGAAGCACCAGTTAAAACCACAGCCGTCAGTAAAAGTGAGGACAATTAAGTTGTCTCCACGCTTCGGGACTGACCCAGTCAGCGTTTGCGTGCAGGTGTATGCAGGCTTAGGGCAAAACGTAGACTGCACAAGGAAATGAATATTCATAGGCAAACCTGAGCTGGGCGGCGGAGCCCGGAGGAGGAAGCTCCGCGAACCGCGCTGCTTCGAGGCCGCCGCGGGGTGGAGGTCGCGGGTGGTCGTGGACAGAGGACGACGTGGCCGCCCCGGGTCTCTGTGGACGCCGAGAAATGTGCGAGCCTCGCGGGCGAGGCGCTCAGTCCTAGGCGACTGGGCGGTTTCTCCGGCAACAGAGTTGTTTTTATTTATAGGGAATTTGAGTGGCCTTGCCGCAGCTCTTGCTCCTGGCAATAGTTGGGAAATAGCTGGGGATGGGTTTTATTTATGGAAGGGCAATTGGGATTCACACGCAGCTAACCCAGAACAGTCCCTCCCAAGCCCAGGACGCACTTACAATGGGGTGCTTGTGTAAAATTCCCCATCAGACACACCAATTTGCAAGTTGCAGAAAGCATTGAAGCCTCATCTTTTTAAACTATTTTATTCAGCCTTTTTTTTCTTTCTTTTTCTTTCTTTCTTTCTTTCTTTCTTTTTTTTTTTTTTTTTAAATCTGAAAGCCCAAAATAGACTCCATGTGGTTCTAAGTGAAGTCAGCCCTTGGCTGGCTTTGAAATAGCTCCTGCAATTATGTAAAAGAGCCATTCACCAACAGGACGGAATTAAAAGGGATCTCGCCTGCTTCCCTTTCATTGCCAACCTCTCATGTTTGGCTTTTCAAAGCACTTCCAACACGATGTCTTTCTCCAGGACAAAAGGCAGAACAAAAAAAGTCCCCAAACTTGTAAATTGAACGTCAAGGGAACTTTAAACAATTTAAAGCCCATAAATAATGATAAAGGGGACTGGCGAAAAAGGCAAACCCATTCAATTAATAGAGTTTCCCAAGCGAAGATCAAGTGGTTTATAAAATAAAAGTCTCTAGTTTCATTATTCTGCTCCTTGACTACGCAGAAACCGGGACGGGGGGGTTCTGAAAACACTTTGCGGGACTCTGTCCGCGCGTGGGATTCTTAGGTAGAAAAAGTTTTGCTTTTTGTCCCCTACCCTTAAAGTAACAGAAACAAAACAAGCGCAAACCAGAAACGTGAAGGGGAGGAGCTTGTAGGGTTTTTTCTTCTTCTTTATTTTTTTTCATTAGCTCCTGAAAGTTGGAAACAGTTACGTGACCCTTCACATCCGCCCTGCCCTCGGCACCGCAGCGGGGAGGAGAGCCTGGCCTCGGGGACCCGTGGGAGCATCCTGCGCGGCCGGGGAAACCCAAGACCCCGGACGCGCAGAAGACACAGCCCCGCGCGAGCTGTGAGAGCTTCAAACCTGGACTTCCCCGCACCTCTTGCGGGTCTTGGCTTCCTCCAGGGGACCCAGGAGTCGGGGGTCAGGGGCGCGGGTCCTGGTTCCTTTTCCTAAGAACGCTCACGGTTGGGGTGGGGAGTTCGTGACCTCCGGGTGATGGGTCGCCCGGCGCCTTCGCTCTCGAAACCCCGCGCCCGTGCTCAGAGCGCGTCTCCGCGGAGCCCCCAGGCAGGACAAGGGGATCCTAAGTGAGGACTGAACCGTGCGCGCGCCCACCCGGAGCGTTCCGGCCCGGGGATGAGGGAGCTCCGGGCTGAGGCCGGCTGGGGGCGCGGGCGAGGAGAGTGCCGCGGGAGGGGCGTTCACTCCCTCCCACCCGGGTCTGGCTTGGGCCCGCCGCCTGGTAGGCCTTGTCTGGCCGCGAACCCCGGGTCTCGGGGCGGTGCGGAGGGAGGCGCAGCCTGCGGGGCGCTTCTCACCTGGCTTGGTCTCCCCTCTCGCATCCCGCGGCCCCACCTTTCCAGGACTTCAAACGCGCCCTGCCACCCGGCGCCTGGCTTTCATCTCCCCGCACAGCGGGCATTGTTTGCGGGACTTCACAGAGATGCTAATCCCGGGGCCGTGTAAACGGAGGCCTGGGAGGCGAGGAGAGGGCACCGAGGGGGGAGGGCTGCGCGCTGGCCAGAGCCAGGAGCCTTGGGGGCTGCCGCCCGTGCTGCGCTCTTGGGGCGCCAGGGCCACTGCCGTTTCCGCGCCCCGTCCGCCTCATACTGGCCGGCGGCGGGCACGTGGTGATGGCGGGACACGGCCTGCTCTCAGTGAACGCTGAAGGAGGAAGCGACGGATCAGCGACAAAAGAGGGAGCTCAGCTGTGCGCACAGCGAATTTCCAACTCTCGGCAAGAGATCGCGTGCCCGGGGACAGGCCGGTCAAGACTCGGGCGCGTCTCTACCCGCTGCCCCAGCCTGGAGCAGCCTCCAGCGAACCCCAAACTAGGGCCTTATCTTCCCATCCCCAATGGCCCTGACCCCCTGCAGGGATGCCTGGGTCTTTTAAAGAGCTCACGATTTGCCTCAAGTGCGTCAATTTTACGCTTTAGAAACCACTGGAAGGAGCAAGAAGTTGTTTGAATCCAGAGTCAGCCACTCTCGCGTACTGCTCCGACTTCGACTTCTGCAGGAACCGCATGAAAAGCCTCTACTGCTATTTGTGGGAAGTCCGTTTCTCATTCCTGGAGAAATACCTGCAAAGCAGAGCTCACATTTCCTCTGGTTACTGCCACCTCAGAAAAGAAAATGTGAGCCAGAAGGGATGTTTGGGTGTAAATAGAGGAGCGAAATGGTGGCTAAACATGCAGAGACTGTTGGACTGGCCTCTGCCATCCTGATGAGGAAGGTCCAAGGAATTCCAGGGGAAGGTCACAGTAAAAAGACCCCTCACAAATCAGCTCATCTGGCAATCTCAAGGGTTGTGCATGCCTGCAAGTGAACCAAAGGACAACTTTGACCATCAGAAGAAGCTCATGAGGGCTGTCACTTTAAGTTCCAGACTTTTACACGGACAGAAAGGAGGAGAGTGTGTATTGAAGGAGGTTGGGGACTATTCCATTAATCAACAAGAAAATGAAGACAACAAAAGATGCCAGCCCCCTCTAAACCAGTGAACACTTGACTTAATACAGAGCACCCAAGCTCCAAAACCAGGGGAAAGAGTGCTGACTCAGAAACTACTAGAGGTGGGCCCCTTCTCAGTGCTGAGGAAGTTCCTAGGGTACGTCCTGGGCTCTTGTTTGAAAGGTACAAAAGCCACTGGATTCAAGAGCCGCTGAGAAGGAAAAAGAGAGCAGTCAGTAGGGGTTGGCCACAGGGCTCAACTGCCCCTTTCTGCTTCATCCTAGTAGGAACCCTCACCTACCTTGCCCTCTGACCCGGGGGTGGAGCAGAGGTCATGAACTCACAAAGGGAGAGATGGTTTCCTTCAGGCCTGAGAAATAAAACGTAAGTGGGCACCTGTATTTACTAGTTGAGGCAATTCAGTTCCACTGTTAACCACGCACGTCTGCTGCCCTCACCATTCCCTGCCATTGCCTGAGAAGGTCGAAATGGGGTGTAGGAAGGAGAGCATCTTTGTTTTTAGATCTGTAATTGTCCCTGCTCCTTAGGTTCCCAATTTATACAACCCCTTTTTGGTGGTAATAGCAGACGTAATTGGCCTTTGAAACTGACGAACGTTTGCATGTCCTCCAATTGCTTATTATCTGAAAAAAAAAAATAGAGAAAACAAGTTGCATGACTTTGTCGCAAACAATCACATCTCCCTTCTGGGTGTGGTCCGAAGTTCTCAAACCATATGGAAAAAGGAGCCAGGAACAAGGTTAGAGAACATGTCCTAATATCCCAAGTGACCACCCTGCTAGAGTGTATGGAGGTCTAATGGGTAAATGCGGAAATCAAGAGGGACCAGTTGTTGGAGAGGCAGTGGGAAAAGTCCCGAGGACTTCAGAATGCTGTCCCTTGTGCTACCCTGGGGGACACTTCAGAGTTTTGTAGGAAAGCATTTTGCATGTGGCATGTGATCCTCGTATGTGGGAGAGAGGTTTTGTGCGGCTGTGTGTGCATGTGTGGTTGTGTGTGTGTGTATCGAAGGACAGTGGTCTCTTTTCTGGGAATGAAGACCGCTGGATGAAAGTAAAGGTGTGTGCACACCTTGCTAGCCAGTATTTTTCTACGCAATGGCTTGAAATTACCCCTGCAAGGGGAAGTTCTTCGCGTGGATCAGGTGTCATCTTCCCACAGCACCTTCACGCTGTGGCAAGTGCAAGATGCTCTGCTCCCTCCCGGGGAGACTGCCTGTGACGCCAGCAGAGAAGGGAGGTTTGGGGCTGGGGCTGCTCTGGCTGCAGGCAGGAGTCTGCCGCCTGTTCTGAGAGGGACACAGCAGGGTGGTCGTAAAGGCAGGGCCAGGGCCAGTGGCAGGCAGCGGGGAAAGCTCTGCGGAGTGCTGCTCCCAGGCCGTCTCTCTCCCGGCTCTCCTTCTCCTAGGCGGAGGAGCAAAACTGGTCTCACTTGGGAGACGAATCAAAGCCAGCAACAATCCAGCTTCGCTCTACCGGGACAAACTGTCGGTGACAACAATGAACACGGAGCTTCAGAAGGACAGGAATTGATCATGATGGCTCAAAAAATGAGGGTGGCTGGACACCACGTGACCAAATTTGATTTATTTACTGAGTTTAGGGACAATTCCTCCCCTTATCCCACCCTGCCCCCCCCTTTCAAAACAACATGAGTATTTTGGAGTCTCTTTGTTACTATGGTGTCCTACTTTATTTCTTTGTTATTATACATTTTTGTCTTGTTCTTAAGTTTCCTGCAGACCTGCTTAAACTGGAGGAAAAAAAGGTCCTCAAGAGATGGGGGACTTTTTCATTCTAACAAAAATACTTCAGATCTAGTTCATTCAGTATATTGTAAGTTGATTGAAAATTCATACTTTAAAATGTATGAACTGAATAATTTATTGTGCAAGGCAAATGTTACCTTACACATTTTTATTACTCTAACAAGGTTATTTTATACCTGTAAACATACTCAAATAAGCATTATGGATTCTAACACATTAATGAGGGAATGGCAGGAAGCATTTGTATTTAAGGCTTCGCAGTCCCTGAAGTAGTGACAGCCTGAAAAACACCGCGGGTGTGCGGAGCGCCCCCTACCGACCATGGAAGTAACGGCATCTGCTCTCCGGAGACCTGGGCTCCTCGGCTCCAGGGAGAAGAGGGGGTCCGTTTGCTGCAGGATCATAATTGCCGGCGGATGAGAAGAGCCCCATCTCTTTCCATTATGAACGCTTTAGGCCACAGGAGAAGCCTTTGGCACAAGTGGGTGAAAGAAAATGAGACCTCCACGATTCCTCAAGGCGTAAGGAAATCAGGTTTTGAGCATGATCACGGAAAGCCCACCTCGCCCTCTTTGAGGCCCCTGGCAGGGTCTCCTGCTCGCTGGCCCACCCGAGCAGGGCCCGCTGAGAGCTGGCCCTGAAGACCCTGGGCGCGCAGCTGACCTCGCCCCCACCTCTGCTGTCCCATCTGCGAAACGGGCGGGAACCCCGGCTCGCTCCCTGCAGCGGCCTGACCTCGCCCCGAGGGCGGGGAGGAGGAGGCTCTCCCGTCACGGGCTGCCGCGGGGACCCAGCTAGAGCGCGGGGTGTCGCTCGGCGGAGCGCTCAGGTGGCGGTGCCCAAACTGCGAGCCCCGGGGGCGCCGCGGAGGGCTGGGTGCGCGCGGGGCGGGGAAGCGGCGAAAGTCTGCGCCCTGCGGCAGAGCCGCCGCTGGAGCGCAGCCCTGATCACAAGGCTCTGAATATTTAAAAGCAAACCACAGGCCACCAATAGAGCGCGGCGCAGTGTGGTCTCTAACACCCGCGCCTCCCGCGGGCGCAGCGCGGCGTTGCCCCCTCCCACGGGCAGGGGCCAGGGCGCGGGGCCCGGGGACCCGGGAGCGTCCTCTGCAGCGAGGACTAACCACCAAGTCGAGCGGCGGAAGGGCGCCAGGCGCTGCCTGCCTAGAGAACAGCTTTTTTGCCGTTTTATTGTGAATAAAGATCTGTAAACCCTTGTTGAGCAAGCAAACACACCTCAAATGCATTCCTCTTCTGGGAAGGGGATAGGCGGCGTGTGCAATTTGATCTCCTGCCCCGCCCCCAGCCCTACCCCCACCTCTCCCGGGGTTTTGAACCTTGCGAAGGGTGGTGATGGGGGGCGGGACTTGAGCTGGGGGCAAAGGACCCAAGGCTGACCCCACTCCTCCCCCTCCCTTTCCGGGACTCTGCCCTCGTCCGCAGGACCCTGGCTCGAGGACGCCCACTGCGGGCAGCGTTCGGAATCCGCCCCGGAGCATCTGAGCCCCGCGGCGCTCGGCTAGGGCGGAAGGGGGATCCCCACCGAGGGGCCCGATCTCTTGTACTTCGGGACTCCGGGTGGCTGTACGGCTGGGCCTCGTGTCCACGCGCGCTTTTACCTCCTCACTCCCGGCTTCCCCCGCCCCCCGAAAGGAGCAAACATCCCCAGTTTTAGTGCGGCCCAATTATCTCGTTTGCACGACTTAAAATGTTTCTCTTTAACTCATTTCAATCTAGTAAATATGCTTCAGCAAGTAGCTAATTTCTCAGGGATGGCTTCGCCTCGCCATTTGCATATAAAGCGCGTGGGGTCTGGCCCTATTCGGGGTGCGCGGGCCCCTTCTTGGGGTGTGCGGGTCGCGGGCAGTAGGACCTCCTCGTGGGGGTGGGGAGCGTCTTGCCCCTGAGAAGGCAGAACCAGGGGTCCCGAAAGGGCCCAGGGTCCAGGAGGCAGGGCGGGCGGGGGCACCTGGGCCCCGGGGAGGGGCGGGCCCCTTCCCCTAAGCGCCCCCCAGTCTCCCGCCCTAGCGCCCCCGGGGAGCTCCCACCCTGCACTTACCAGGGAGGGAGTGCTTCTCGGATACCTGGCGCGCGCGAGGGTCAGGGGCGCATTTATCTTCAACTGCATGTATTAAATCGCGTCTGGAGAGAGACGGACGTGGACATAGGAGAGGAAATCACAAGGCTCAGTTGGGCAATCTTCTGGCTTTAAATTCCGAATAAAAGTCTCAAATATTCCCGGGTCAGGGGGGCACTGTCTCATTAAAACCACTCTCGTCCTGAAACTGCAATGCAGACATTAAAGTGCAGTATTTTTCAATTAGAGCTGACGAATTCAATCAAAATTCCATAGATTAGGATGAAATGAGGCATGGGTCATTTACAGGGGAATTTAATTGCCGAGCCATTAGACAAATAGTATATTTGCCATTCCCGCGTTATCCATCATTTTCGACATCAATACCGGAGCCGCATCTCCGGGTCCCGCAGCCGCGCGGCATCGGCTGTAAACACTCCTTCCCTGTATCTTCTGATTATATCTGATTTCATTTAGGGCCATGGGGGATTATAAATGTTCACGCAATCAAGTTCATTAGGACTTCAAATCGCATTTCTGATTGGGATTGCTCTGCCGCCGTCCTCCGTGCGCCTTTCAAACCCCAGGATGAGGCTTTCAAAAGCATCCTTTTGAATTTAAAGCTTCAGATTCTTTTGTCTTCCAACGCCCCCTCCCGCTTCCCTCCCAGAGCGGCCCCGCGCTCCCCGGCCCCCTTCGCGGGGAGCAGTCTTGACCCCCCCATCCCCCTGAGAGGGGAGCCTTGGATAGGATAAGGGCCACCCCCCCACGTGCCCCTCTATGCCCGCGGGGCCCCCTGCTGCCCTGATGAGAACCCGTCGCTTCGCGCCCCCCACCCCACCCCGAGAGCGCCCCCCTTGGCGGCTGGGCGGGGCAGTGGGCGGCGAAGGACCCCGGGCGCGGCGGAGGGGTGGGTGGGTGGGGCGGCCCCGCGCGTTCGCGGATCACGGGTGGGTGCTAGCGCCACTTCTCCCACCCACCACCTGGTGCAACCGGAGAGGGGGGGGACGGAGTCCAGCGCCGGGCATCCTTGGGTCCCACCGCCCCCTCAGCGGTTGGGCCCGGACCTTGGGCACTGACCCCAGGGACTACTTCCTGGTTCTCCCTTTCTCTCCAAAGCCAGGGAACAGGGGGTGGGGGGCGGGGTGCCCAGCCGAGCAGTTCCCTCTTCCTATTAGCAAACCCAAGAAACAAAGGAACAGGCTCTTCTAGGAAGAGCTTGACAAGAAAAGGCTCAAAACATCCCTTCCAGCACAGTTGAAAAATAATAGCTTAATATTAACTGCTTCTCATAAAAATATGCTTTCACAGTGATACAGTTAGCAGAGGAAAACCCTCATTTTACCCCCATACTTTGTGCTCATCACTGTTAGCTGCCTCAGTAATTTAATTGGAATGAAACGTGAGAAATGTGTCATTTTTGAAGAATTTATGCATCACTTCCTAGAAATCTCATTGTGTTAACTAGGAGCCTACTGCGTCCTGTTTAGAACCCATAATCACATTTTTATGTGTCTGTGTTATGAGTTAATGTGACCTCCTGTCTTTAGCAGATAAAAAAAAAATGTTCTCTTTCCAGAACATCTGCATCCAACTCTGGCTTGCATAAAAGATAACCGAAAGTCCCATTTCCCCAATGTTCTCCAAACTTACCAACTTTGTTCAGAGCAGGGAAAATGCCCACAGAATGAATAATTACACACCGAATTAAAACCCCGCATTAAACATAGTCGACAGCGAATACTGCATTCTCAATCATGTTTATTGCTTACAAATTGCATTACAAAGAAATCTACTCCTTGTATTGGAGTGATTAAGCAGAGAGTGTTAGGACTGCAGAAATACCATTCGGAAAGATTAGATGAAGGCTGGAAAATCCAGCTAGTTACACTGCAATGGTAAATGTACAATTTTGTTAAAGAACATGTTTAACACACAAATGAGATTGGGCTGTCATTATAACATCATAAAAGAGTCCACTTAAAATTTCATTTATTTATAAACACATTGCCTATAAAATGGGCATATTTAATACAGAGGATGTAGGCAATTCCATAATCAATATTTTAATTACTGATTTTTGTATTATGGCAGCACGATTCTATATGCTGCTTTATGGAGATGTAGTTTTCTGTGTTCTCCTCTCCTTCCTTTATCAGGCAAGCTAAAATCTTCCTGGTTTTGATTCTATCTTTAATTCTGGGGAGAGTCCGTTCAGGGGCCCTGGGAAGACCCTTTGCTTATGGCGCCACCTGCAGGATTCGAGAAGAATGAATTTCAAGGCCTGTCCAATCCAGGATGGTAGCTTAGAAGTTCCCTCCAGCCCATTGTGGCAATTTAATGAGATGATTTCTTGCTTTAAAATACAAAGTTATTAATAATCCCAAGGCAAATACAGAGTTATCAAAGTACTTTGATGTACCCAAACTAACACTTAAATCCAGAAACAAAATATAGTGTTGAATATAGTTAAAACTTGGGGCTTCTGGATATCCCAACTGCACGTAGATAATTTCACTAAGGAATTACTTACCCTTGAAATCATAGAATAAAAATTCAATATTTCTGGTTTATTTCTTGGTGGGCTGATGGCATCTGCGGTTGCAGTGATTAGGCCTCTTTATAAGAGGAGGTGGACTGGTCCCTGAAGCAGACCAGCTCATTCTCCAAACCATTTTATGCCACTTTCTTGCAGGGTTAAGTGTCCTTTGCAAAAGTTCAACAGCCTGCCCCGAGAACACTTGTTGAAAGGGTTAATTCAAGACTGGCAAGGTGATGATTATAATATAGCTACTGGGATAGCAAATATTTCTTCGACTAAAAGAGTCGTTAGTTCTGGTTTTCTTCAACATATCCTCAATTGATAATTATCAAGTAATTTAAATTAAACGGACACAAACTCACTAAAAAGATAGGCCCACTGCTGCATTCAGAATATGAAACACACACCTAAACGTCATACCCGCACACGTGTCTTAGTTGCCTCTGGGCTGTAGGTTGTGTCTGGTATCAGTGGAGAAGTTCACTTGTGCATTTTAAAATTCTCTGTGGTCAGATGACAGGTAATAATCAAGGATATGCAACAAAAGTTGGAGGAAAATCTATTATCTGATACTATCTGTTAGCTATCATTGGGCCTATCTTTTCAGCGTGTTTGTGTCAGTTTAAGTTACTCGATTATCATGATTTTGGGATATTTTGAAGAAAAGCAGAACTATTGACTCTTTTAGTCTGAGAAATTTGCTATCCCAGAAGCTATGAGAAATGACAGGTAAAGGTATCGCCTGCCCTTTCATTATCCTCTGAATTTTGAATCATGTGACTGCATCATTAAAAAAAAATCTGAAATAAAAGTGTTAGGTTTTTGGACTTGAGTTGCTGTACTAAAAGAGAAAAAATAATGGCATGCAATGTGAACTGTATAAAAAAAGAAAAGTTTTTTGATACTTGAACCAAAAATGCCAGGATGTATTTTGTTCACAGGAAGAAAAGTAAGCCAGGATAATTCTAACTTCAGAGTAGAATGGACTACAGGATGTTTGTCTTATCTAACTTACCTCCTCTCACCCTCCTTCTTCTGCTTCCCTCCCTCTCTTACCTTCTGCTCTCAGTCTTGTCCTCCCTTTCAGCCTCTTTCCCCTGTATGTGGAATTATGCAAGTCTCTCAACCTCAGAACTTCCTGAGACAAGCAGCATAGAGCATGGATAGATCCAATCACGCTAAAAACAAATTCTGTAACTCAGTTGAAATTTTTTTTTTGCTTTGTTAGTAATTAAATTCTGCAATCCAGCTAATTTGATGACTAAGACACCCCCCCCCCCCAAACAACAACCCTGCCATTTTTGCCCCATATTGTCATGGCCACATCTCAACAGCCAGTAGAACCAGCGTGATTCCAAATTACTCTCCAGGGCCAGTTATTCCCCACTCATTCTTCTGCGGACTTGATGGCCTGGTGGGTTGGGGGCAGGACTCTCACCATCTTAGGAGGTTCCGTTCACTGCTATGTTAGTGTTGCTCATAGGTCCGTGTTGACTGAGAGTGTTGGGCTAGCAGGAGAAGCTGCACAGTACACCAAGTGCCACTGCCTGGGGACTCAACGGCCCTCATTCACAGCAGGGGCCACAGGAGAGAGAACAGCCAGGAAGGGAAACCATCTGCATTCGTTTGTTAAGCTGCCAAAAGCAATACACCAGAAATGGAACAGCTTTTAAACAGGGAATTTAGTAAGTTACAGATTTATAGTTCTAGTGCTGAGACAATGTCCAAGCTAAGGCATGAGCAAGAGGTTACCTTCACTCAAGAGAGACTGATTCTGTCCAGAGCACCTCCAGTCAGCTGGGAAAGCACGTGGCTGGTGTCTGCTGGTCCCTTGCTCCTAGGCCCTGTTGCTTCCAGCTTTTGATACCAGTGGTTTCCTCTCTAAGTGTGTGTGGGTCTTCACTTAGCTGCTCCAGGACTACACTCTGGGTTTCATCTCTTAGCTTAGCATCTGCCAGGGCCGGAGGTTTCTTATCTTCAGGTTCTGGCTATGTCTGTGAGTCCTTGCTTAGCACCTGGGCTATTTCTGTCTGGATCTCCAAACGTCTACATCAGCTCTGCTCTAAGTTCTCTCCAAGATGCTTCCCCTTTCAAAGAACTCCAGTAATCAAGACCCACCTGGAATGGGTGGAATCACATCTCCAACTAGTCAAAGTTCACACCCACAATTGGGCGTGCCACATCTCCATGGAGATAATCTGATCAAAAGATTCCAGTCTGAAATATTGAATCAAGGTTAAAAGAAATGGGCTGCTCCCACAAGATTGGATCAGGATTAAAACATGGCTTTTCTAGGGTACATATTAATTTTAAACCCACACACCATCCCTCTCCATGTCTGCCCTGACGTGCCCCGCCTGCCCTGCAGCCTTCTCCTGACAGGGCGTCCTCTGGGCTCCAGGCTGTCTTGTCCATGGATGGGTCCCCCACCCAAGCACTGCCCAGTCGCCAGCTGGCTCTCATGTGGGGCTGCCAGATGTAGGTGCAAAGGAATGATTTATCACCCTCCTGCTTAGCTTTTCCTAAGGGCAACTCACCTGTAAAAGGAAAAGCAAAAAGAGAGAATTTCTCCAAAATGGGGAAATTCCGGGTTGTGATGGGGAGACAGCTTGTGAAATTCAAGTTGTTGCTTTTAGGTTGGTATTTGGAAAAAAAATTGGAAACCTAATAATCGGTCATTTTAATTATTATTATCATCATCATTTTGGCTTAAACCACAGGGTGTGTTGGTTCATGATCCAGAGGCTGACAGTCCAAAATCAAGGCTGAAGTCGGCAGCGTGTGGCCTGCCAGCAATTCATCCCAGCCTCTGTCACATGGCCTCTGTCCCTGCTGCGATTTCTCGTGTCATGTCCACATTTCCTTTGCTCATAACAACTCCAGTGTGCAGTATGGCAGCCCACCCCACCCCGACTCAATCTGGCCTTATTAGAAACACAGAACTCCGGCCCAGCCCAGACCTCCTGGGTCAGGACCAGCAAGCTGGCAGGAGCCCCTCGGACTTGGGGACCCTCTGCATGTCATTGTCCCCCCAGAACCCTCACTGGAGACGGCATCGGCACTTTCCCCGCGGCTGATCCCGATGAAGTGACTCGTCTACACCGGCTGGCTGCTCAGTGATCTGGAGCCCTGCCTGCTTCCGGAGCTGGGGGCCGAAGCCCCCCGGGCGTCCCCCCCTGTCCAGGCTGCACCACCTCTGTCCCAGACCGTCATCTCCCTGGAACCACTGCCACAGCATTTGCGCCCCCGTCTGGGGCTCCTCCCGGCCTGAGCGCTTGCCTTCGCCCCCCACCCCCAGGAGGGGGGCGCACCCTCCCCCTGCTCCCACCTTGCCTGTACCTTTCGGCCCTCCTACACATTTTCCTTTAGTTTAGAGGCGACTCCAGACTGTCGGTCTAGGGGCGCTTGGGGAGGCTGTGTGCTCGGTGGGGCGACAGGGTCCGTGGAAGCCCTGCTCACACGGCTCTGTGCAGGTCAGGTCCCTTGTCCATCGTATGGAGCAGTATGCGGGTGGGTCAGCCCAAGGGGCTGGGGTGCTACCGAATGGCTTCCGGGGCAGCAATGTGATCACCCACTAGGGCCCAGCCTGGCTCCCTGACGCCCACCCACAGTGGGAGGCCGCGCGGCCCCCCTTCCCACGCTCCCACGGACCCAACATCCCACCCAAACCCGCCGCCGTGCGCTGGAGCGCGAAGTGGCGCCAGGACCAGCGCTCCTACCGAGGTCACCCAGGGCCCCACCCCCGGCCCTCAGCTCCCAGGAAGGTGCCTGCACAGCCTCGGGGGAGGCGGAGCGTGTCCTCGGCCTGCAAGCACATCGCCGGCCGGGGGTGCCCAGGCCGAGTGGACGGCAGCCCCTCTGGACCCCCGTCAGCACCCTGGACCCAGAGCGGGCTCAGCGGGGGACGAGGGACGGCGTCACGGACAGGACTTGTTCGGGCTCCACGTGTCCGGCTCGCCGCCCCTCCGGTGTCCTCCTAGGGAACCCTGGGCTGTTCCGTGACGGCACGGCTCTCCGTGGGGGAACACGTGGCCCTGTCAGCAGCAACCGCTGTCACCCCCTGGAGGCGGGGACAAAAGTTGGAAAACTATGTATCCCTTTTAGTCCAACATCCATCAGAGGCACTTTATGATATTCTGGTATCTGCAACTTCCCTTCTTGCTTACAAGCAACTGGGAGAGGTAGAAAGAGCTTTTATTACAAATGACATTTGGGAACGGCCCTGAGGCTGGCAGGGCCGGTGCCTCCCCCACCCCATGGGGACGGCGCTGGAGGACCCAGCCTGGCCTGCCCTTCCTTGGGCAGGGCACTCGTGCACAGCTCAGCTTCCATGGAAGGCTGAAGATGAAAACAGGAGGCGCTGGTTTTCAGTGCAAAACTCCCTCTGGCTCCAAGAGGAGGTAATTCTGCAGGGACTGTGGCAAGGGTAGCAGGGGCACGAGGCAAAAGCACTTTTTGCCTAGCAGTTTCCTGATGGTGCAGCGACAGAGGTGCTGCAGGCAGCGCGGGGGGCGGGCCGAGGTGAAGAGCGACTGGTAGAAGGTCAGGTGCACCTGGGGAAGCAAGCATGCGGCATCAGCGTGGAGACCGCAGCGCGCAGGGCCCCTCCCGTGTCAGGCGGGCCCCCACCCCACGGTAGGCCCTGGTGGACCCCAGGCAACCGAACTGAAAAGAGAAGCTCTGTTTCGTGTAAGGCCTCCTCTCCCAAAGGGTCCTGTCCTTTCTCTAAGTGTGCTTCCTGCCAAGTTAGAGGGAAACCCACTGGGGGCTCCACCCCAACCCTACAGCGCCCTCCGGCCCCAGCCACGGCAGGGCCTCCCCTGCGGCCAGCGAACAGCCCACAAGCCCAGGCATAAGCCAGTCAGCACGTGGCCTTACTCTGGTGTCCACAATGTGCACACCACTCGGGTCCATGAACCACAACGGGGATTTTTCTAGAAGCTTCTAGAAAAAAATGCCCTGTTTTTTAACCAATCACCTGTGAACTCTGCTGTGTGCAGAAGAAGCCGACTCACAGAGCCTGGCCTAGCCCCTCATCCAAAGGAGCCAGGACTTTGCCCGCTCCCACGTCCACCCTTCTCTGGGTCCTCACGAGTCTCACCCCCTCGGGCCAGCTGGGTGGGTTTTCTGCTCCTGGCAGCCAACAGCTTCCTGACTGTAACCACAGGCTCTTGGCCACGAACTTGTTAGAGCCTCCGGGAAATTAAAAAAAACAAGAACAGAAATGTGCAAACACAACTTCAGTTCCCCTTGCTCTTTCCTTCTTCAGCTGCTGCACACTTACTCGGATATTAGTGCAACACTCCACACGTGGCTAAGCAGAAACAGGCAAAAATGTTGGGCCATGCGGGACGGGTCAGGGGCCGGTCAGGGGCGGCAGTTCCCTCACCTGAAATACTTCTTCTGGAATCACCTCCTTCCAGGACTCGTGCATGGGGAACTGAGAGTAGGAGTTGAAAAGAACCTCAATGACCGCAGGGGTGGACGCACAGGTCTTCAGCACCTGATCGGAGGAGGGGGAGACACGGTTTAAGTGGCTGGCTTTGGGGGCCACGTGGGGATGGAGTGGGAGATATGGAGGTACGTGGAACCCCACTTCCTCACCACGTGTCCTGGCCCAGCTAACGACCTCACAGCACCTCCACCACCCAGGGACCCAGGGAGTGATGGTGACAGGACACGAGGGGTGTGTAAGAATCGCATGAAACAAAACACAAACGAGCCAAGGCAGCGCCCCCCAGGCAGCCTTTCTCCTCGCCGTGACAGCTGGGCATGGAAGGGTTGGGCAAAGTGTTAGATGCCTTCAGGGTTGCAGGAGGGGCACCGATGGCTTGCCAGGCCCCTTTGCCTCTGGACACAAGCCCTGAGGGTCTGCTGGGAGGCTGCGGGGGCTGCGGATGATGTTCCCAATTTCTTACTTCAATTTTTAATGTAGATCAGGAAATTGAGAAATGGGGGAGAACTGTTTTGTTTTCTTCTCGATTTGGTCTTTACGATTTATTTCCACAGTCACTACTGGCAAGAGATTCCCACGTTTATATTTGCAAATTTACAATGCAAGCCCGTCAACTTCATCCTAAAGATGGGAAGACGATTTACTTTTTAAAAATAACGTTTTTTTATGGGGGTTTTTATACATACATAAAAGTAGACTGAATAGTATGATAAGGCCCAGCTGTCCAGTGGCCTGTGGGTAATCCTGCCTTTCCATGTACCCATCCGCTCCTCCAGTATTATTTCAAAGCAGTTTCCGTGTAGCCTGTCATTTCACCCAAAAATAGTTTAGTGCATCTCCTAAAGGACCCTTTTAGAAAACATACAACGTAATAGTAATACTTGGACAATTAATAATAGTTTCTTAATACCATTTAATGTCTGGTCAGTGTTTAATTCACAAATTTCTCTGAAATACCATTCTATTTTAAAAAACTGTTGTTTGAATTACAATCCAAATGAGGCTCACACAGTGAGATTCGTTGATGTGATGTATGTTTTAGGTCTTTCTCTCTTTCGTTTCATGAGGTTTTTTTTGTTGTTGTTGAAGAAACCAGGTATTTGCCTGTATATTTCCCACGGTGCAGACTTGGCTGGTTGCGCCCCTGGGGGGGGCGTCTAGCAGGCTGTGTTTTTCATAAGTTACTGGTTGGGTTTAGAGGCGTGATCAGATTCAGATTAGGTTATTTTTGGTGTGGGTGAGGGTTGGGGCAGGGCCACATAGTTCTATTTTTTTCCACAATCTTTTTATGCGAAAAGTAACATATATACAAAAAAAGCAATACATTTCAAAGCACATTTCAACAATTACTTGTAGAACAGATTTCAGAGTTTGGTATGGGTTACAATTCCACAACTTTAGGTTTTCACTTCTAGCTGCTTGAAGATACTGGAGATTAAAAGAAATATCAGTTTAATGATTCAGCAACCCATACTCATTTGTTAAACCCTACCTTCTCTGTATAACTCCACCATCACCTTTGATCTTTCTCCCACTCTTTAGGGGTATTTGGGCTGTGCCCAGTCTAACTTTTTCATATTGGAAGGGGCTGTTGATAATACGGGGTAGGGGGATGGAATTAGCTGATGTTCTGGAGAGGCCGGGCCCCCGGCATTTCAGGACTTACCTGGTCCAGGGATCCATCTGGAGGTTGTAGGTTTCTGGAAAGTTCCCCTAGTGCATGGAACCTTTGTAGAATCTTATATAATGCCCAAGGTGTTCTTTAGGATTGGCTGGAATGGTTTTGGTTAGGCGTAGTTCTATTTTTGAGGCCTAATATTTGCCAAGGGTTATAAAACTATTTTTCCACTTTCTTGGCTGGGAACATTAAGGTGAAGCAGTGTTCCCAAAATCAGACACCAGACGTTCATGGCAGGCAATGGTCAGAGCCAGCAGCTAAGCTGGCTCCGAACTCCCTGGGACTTCTGTACAGAGCCAATTAAGAGAAAGCAGTCACATCAGTTAGATACCTGCTCTTTTATTCAACTTGCTTCTTTAGGGGTTCAATCTACCCCCTTTTAAAATACAAATAAAATGTTTTTGTTTTTTTTTTTAAACCTGCCCAATGGGCCACAGTGGCTCAGCAGGCAGAGTTCTCACCTGCCATGTTTGAGACCCAGGTTCATTTCCCGGTGCCTGCCCATGTGAAAAAAGAAAACAAAAAACCTGCCCCCCCCCAAACAAACAAACAAACCCTGCCCAGTTCATATTTCCTTTGCTCAAAGATAACCATGTTAACATTTTGCACGTAAAAGAAGTTTTATGCATGTAGACAAAAATTAATATTTATGACAAAATGGGCTAATGCTTTACATATTATTTTAAAATGATGTTTCTACTTAAAATTCATGACAAATAATTAAAAAAACTGTAAATGAACATTTCAATGTCATTTTAATGGGTATACAATATTTTATGCATGCATCATAATGTATCAACAAATTAACTACTGCATGTTGCCTCATTTTTTTGGTTTATAGCAGTATAAACAATGCTGCTATGAACATCTCTGAATATATAATCTTCCAAATTTCTAACATTCTTATTTACATCTTTGCATTGTGTTCCGAGAAAGAGAACTGTGGGATCAAAGAGTTCGTACATTTTAAAGCTTTAAAAACATACCACCAAAGTGTATGTGGGGGTATAAATTCGTGTATTTTGGGGAGAACCAAATTTGAGAGTGTGTCTTTCTCCCTACCCAAAGCATCTCATTAATTATTTAAATTTGACAGATACAGTATGGAATATTTAATTTTTTTGTTTGAACATTTGCTTTTCTTCTTTTGGAATTGCTAAATTCTGTCTTTTGCCCATTTTTACTGCTGTGTTTATTTGTTTCATTGATTGGTAAGTGCACCTTATTAAGATATTTTACAGGAACACAGTCATATTTGTAAGTAATGGCATTTCCTCCTCTTCAATATTAATATTTCTTATTTTTCTTGCCTTGTTACATTGGCTACTGTCTTAAGCACAATGTTCAAAACAATACTGATACCAGTATAATAATGTGTTCCTAATTTAATAGAACTTCTATAATGTTTCAACTTAAGCATGATCTTGGATTTTGGTTTCAGATAGATACTCTGTTCTGACTTAAAGAAATATCTTTCTATTTCCAGGCTACTATATTTTATTATGTAATTTTATTTTTGGTCTTTCTCTAACCAACTGAATACAAAAAGATTTTCTAATTTTGTCTGACTTTTGCCTTCATATAACAAACTCCATTTGGTGATGGCATAGTATTCTTCTAAATAAAATGTCAGATCCAATTTGCTAAGATTTTTGGTATCTCTTTTAATAACTAAGTTGGGTTTATACTTTGGATGGATTATATGGTATGTGAATGAAATGGTTTAAAAAAACCAGGATGGCAAAAGAAGAAAATCAAGTTGGGCTTATAGCTTTCTTTTTTGAGCTATTTTTTTGTTCAAGTTTTCATATCACTTAAGTTAACTTAGTAAAACTACATGAGAAGACTTCTGTCTTTTTCATACTCTGGAATATTTGAATAAGAATATAATTTACCTTTCATACAAAATAATAGATCTTGCATTTGAAATGGTCTAAGCTCAGCATTTAGTTGTAGGTGAAATTCTTTGTATTTTTCTTCCACAGTTATTGGTATATTTAGTCTTGATTTTCTCTTTTTTTTCATGCAAAAAACATTTTTTAGTTTGTACATTTAGTCACTATCATTGTACGCTCTAGGTATTCCTAGATTATACCATCTCAGTGTTTATGTTCTATCTTTCCTTCTGGTTTCATATGTACCCCCAGCCCTCCTCCCTCTATCATTCTCACATTCAGCTTCATTCAGTGTACTTACATTATTGTGCTACAATCAGGTAGTACTGTGCTATCCATTTCCGAATTTTTACAATCAGTCCTGTTGCACAATCTGTATCCCTTCAGCTCGAAGTACCCAATCTCTACCCTATTTCTATCTCCTGATAACCTCTGTTCTTAACTAAAATTCTCCAAGTTCACATCAGTAAGACCAGACAGTATTTGTCCTTTTGTTTCTGGCTAATCTCACTCAGCATAATGTCCTCAAGGTCCATCCATGTTGTTACATGCTTCATGACTTTATTCTGTCTTACAGCTGCATAATATTCCATCATATGTATCTTTCTCTTGAATCAATTTTATTCCTCTATATAAGAAATTTAGCACTAAGTATGCATCAGTCAGCGTTCCAACAGAAAATAGATGGCACAGTCAATATATTCTTGGAGTGTTTGTTGGCACCGAGGCTATTTAACTCAGTATGGTACAGGGGGAGTAAAGGGACAGGGTAGGACCTGAGCTGGTAGTAGCTGAGCTATTAGCACATCTGGGCCTGAACAGTGAGAGAGTATGTGGAATGGGCTGTCTTAGCAGGAGCAGTGATTCTCGGTTGGGGATAAACAGCCAGCCTGAAGCCCAGAGGGACCGAAAGGAATAAATCCCGTGACCTCTCTCACCTTCCCTCCCTTCTCCTGCTTGGACACTCTACTGGCTAAACCCAACTGGAGGCAGAGGCCAGAGCCTTGCAGATCTAGTCCTTGCAGGGAAAAAGTAAATCCCGAGGCCAATGGGCGGTCTCTCTGCTCTATCTATGAATAAGAACCCTTTTCTCATTTGAAATCCACTGTAATTTTATTTAGAATTTTTCTCTTGCTAAGTCTTGCTAGGGGTCTCTCTCTCTCTCTCTTATTCGTTCTCTCTCTCTCACTCTCTTTTTTCACACAGGACCAAATATTGGATTTTGTTAATCAGTCCTTTCTTTTAAAATATTTGAATTCATTAGTTTTTGCCTTATTGATTCCTTTCTCCCATCCCCTTAGGTAGGCTCTCTTTCCCTTTCTGGCTCCTTGATTGACTGCAAAGTTAATTTGGTAACATTTTTCTTAAGGGATAATAAAAACCACTTTTGAAATTCTATGCATTTTCCTTTGAATATAGGTATTGTCACAAACCATGAGTTCTGAGGTATAGAGTTCTCATTGTTTTTATTTTTTAAAGTTTGCAATTAAATAACAATGGACTCAATAGTGTTTTGGTGGCATGCTATAAGATGTTCAAAAAAGTCAAGTTATTTTAGAAACGTCTCTTTTTACTATTAATTTTCTGGTGTAGAGCATTAACATGCTTTTCTTTTTTTTTCCTTCTTTTCTTTGCATGGTGTATGGTGGGGGTCATATTTCATTCTTTTTCCATGTGAGTCTCCCTTAACTGCAGCACCATTTGTAGAATATTTTTGTGTGTGTGTTTAGTTGTTTGTTTGGTTGGTTTTACGTTTGTTTGTTTGCTTATTTTTTTGTTTTGGGGAAGTGCATGGGCCAGGAATCGAACCTGGGTCCCCCACATGGCAGGCGGAATTCCACCGCTGCACTACCCTCGCACCCTCCAGCATTAAGACTTTAAACAGTATCTGCTTAGAAGCTGTATGTGTTTGTGGAGCTCAAAGTTCACTATATAATTATTGCATTTATGACTTAGAGCGTCTGCATCTTTTTTGTTGACTTGATCTGTGAAAGATCTAGATGTGGGTTAAAAATCACCTAGGGTTATTATTTTACAGTTAGTTTCTCCACTTTGACAAAATCTTGTTTGGCACATAAGGTTCATAATAGCTATTGTGCCCTACGGATTGTATCCTTTGTTAATATCATAAGTATCATTTTTTTCCTATTTTATTTCTCTAAAATCTCCTATGTTGCATGTTAATTCTAAAATATTTTTTATTTGTTCTTGTTGTTTTTGACAGAACTACCTTTGCCCAATTTTTACTTGTAAGCCTTTGCTTCAGTTTGAGAGTCTCTGCGTTGGCAATAGGGTAATTTAAGCTGTTTGCATTGATTAGTGTTATAAATTACCCACTATACATAAAGCAGTTGGTCTTATTTCTGTTACCTTGCTTTAGTCTTTGTGATTTACTATGCGGCTTGTTTCATTTTTGTTACACAGGCTTGTATTTGTGGAAGTAAATATTTTATTTAAAATTCTACTTGTGGTTACGTATTCAAAATAAAAGAACAGTTCCGTACTTGTCCATTTAAACAGCACAGTTCTACTTGTGCTATCATCTCTTCTCTCCCATTTCTCTCTTAACCAGCTCTTCCCCTTCCTTAACAACATCAGAAGTTTTGGTTCCACGTCATGATGATTACATGCCCATTTTATGGTGCATGCCTCTTTCAGGGGTAATTTTGGGTATTTGCATTTAGTTTTATAACCTGCCATAAGATCATTTAAGTTGTATCTATTTTAACTGGGCCGTTTACTCACAACCATCCACAGATATTTATCAAGCTCCGATGAGAAGCCAGGGACTGTGGGACCGCCGAGTGATACCGGCAAACAAGGCAGGGAGACGCTCCTGCCTTCGCAGAACTTTACAGCCTGGTGGGATGTCACATCCCAAACACCACAGCTCCAAATAACAACACCAGCTGCTGTGGTATGATGCACTGTGGGTCATGCCAGGAGAGACACAAAGTGCTAGAAATGGCGCTAGCGCAGACCCGGGCTCGTGGGATGACGGCCCTGTCAGGGAAGGACTTCTGGATGAAGAGGCATCTGAGCTGAGTCCTGGAGATGGAGCAGGAGGTGGCAGGAATCAAGGCATGGGGCATTCCAGGGACACGAGTGTCCAGGATAGAGTAAAGCAATTCTTCCAAGTCTGGGGGCTGAGAAAGAGCAAATAATATTGGGGTGTGGAATCTGGGGTGGGGGCGGGGAACAGAGGCCAGATGAGAAGGGCGTTGTCTGTAATCGGCCACGGGGCTCTCACTTCTTGGTATAACTTCCTTATCTCCTCCAGCTTCCTTTTCAGGTCCTTCCATCCTCTTTTCATCTTACCCTGTCCTGTTCTAATGAGTTGTAGGAATCGTGTCTTCCTGCACTCGTCGGAGGATGGCACACAATTCTGAGGTTTTCTTCTGGATCTTATGATGAGAGGTATGCGTATCCTCTGCATTTTCTGGATGACACCCACTTTTCCTTTTTCTGCATCTTTTTTTCATTAATCCATTTTTTCCCCTCTTTATCTTTGATTAAGATAAGATCCAGACCCGAGGCTGGTCCACAAGCAGGGAAGTCCGGGATGCCTCTCTTCCCATGGGTTAGAAAGTGGAGGTGCCCCCACCCCCTACTGTGGATGGGAGGCAGGGGAGGGCACCAGCCGGGCCCCCCTACACTCACCTGGTGGACTGAGCCCCTGGGGGAGGCTCCTCCCCTGCCGTCTTCCCGGCAGCGTCATCATAGCCAGGTTGCTTTGCAGGCTCAGCACTTGATCCCAGCCCCTCACACAGCGTCTCCGACTGCCTGCTGGGCCGTATTTTTTAAAGTATCATCTGTCTGATTGCCTGAGAACTTACGGCAGGGTGGCCGAGGGGCACGGGTTTCTCTCCAGAGCAGACATGAAGTTAGCTTGTTGGTGCTCTGAATTTCCTTTCCCTCCCTCCCTTCCTGTTGTCTGTTTCTTCACAGATATTTTATAAGAAGACAGGAGCAACTGCCTTTCTGAACTGGTAATCATATTAACATTGAAGAATAATCATTTCTGGTTCCCTCCCCACGGCACATTTGTTTCCGTGAATTCATTACTGTCACAAACTCAGACTTCAGCTGACTCAGGAGAAGGAGACGGAGTGAGCGAGAAAGATGGAGCTGCAGAGGGGAGCAGCTGACCCCAGGGGGAGCATCCTGAAGATGTCCCACCTGCGCCTTCCCACCCAGCCTGGCCAAACCTGCTCCCCTGGCCCCGCTTGGCATGTGCTTGACCAGCCAATGAAAACCACCACTGATGTGCTATTTCCCCTGCATGGCAGCCTCTGATTCCAGCCCCCCCCCTTCGGTGTCGGGAGAAAACCACGCCATTAACGTTACACCCTGGTCCCCACCCACTGGACCCGATGAGATTTCTTCTGCATCCTACGCCGTTCCTCCCTGCTCAGGCCTTGCTAACCTCGTCCTTCCAACTCACCCTGTCCACTCTCCCCCTGTGACCGCAGGCAAGACCCCGGTCCCCTGTCCCTCAAAGAATCTGCCTTCCCTTAGAGCAGAAGCACCAGCTTTCTCCCCGGCACCCCCTCCCCGGGTCACAGACTGTGACAAAGTCTTATTGCCTGTCTCCAGGAATTCATTTTCTGTCTCTCCTCTGTTCCACCTCTCTGGGGCTCCCTGCCCCTCCCCAATCCCTCGGCACCGTGCCCCCTCCTATCTGCCAGGCAGCTGGCTGCCTTCATTATTTTTACGCCAACACAGTTTAAAAATCTCCGCTGCCTCCTTGCTGTCTGCAGAGAGGCGGCTGCCACATTACTCTGACGTGCTTTTGTCATTAGTGTCCATACACTCTCTTCAGCTAATGAGGCGGCAGAAAGAAAATTAAGGGGAAAAATCACAAGGCACATTGCTTTATATGTAGATGGGGAAATAAAGCAAGAGTAAGAAAAACAGAGGCGCGTTCTTTACGGTTGTCTCGTCTCCCTGCTCCCAGTGGGGCAGGGACACGCGCAGCCCTGCAAGGACAGGGGCTGGGTGTTGACTACTGCTACCCAGCGCTCCTGCTAAGCACCCCATGACGCTGGGAGGGTGTGAAGGCACTTTACCTAATTCTGTAATTAGATCTATATTTTCAGCACGGCCAACGCCAGGAAGGTGAGGCAGGACCAAGATGCGCAGATGTGTCTCCAATCCGCCATTCTCGCTTCAGCCCGCAGCCCGCCTTGCTCAGGCGGCCCCACCCTCACCTGCACCGCCACAACAGCCCGGGGTTTCCTCATTCCCCCAGCTCCATGTTTCAAAATGCTTGAGCAGAGAAATAATCTCAAAACCCTAATTTGATTAAGCCACCCTTCCTCCTGGAGCCTTAGGACAAAGACTCCTCGATAAGGCCCATGCCTACCTCTCCCGCCTCAGCTGGCTGTGTCCTCCCCAGCGCGCAGACGGCATGTGCGCCGTGCTGCCTTCTGCCCCAGGACCTTAGCCCATGCTGTTCCTTCTGCCAGGAATGCTCTTTGCACCCTCTTCCATAGCAGTCTCAGCCTTCAGATCTGGGCTCACCAGTCACACGCTGGGGGAGCCTCGGACCTCCCCAGCCTGGCTGACCCCCCTATTCGGCCCTTCCCAACACCGTGGGCCTTGGCTTTGCAGGACCAAGCACAGCAGCATCTTTACGTCTGTCTCTGCCCTGGGTGGGCAGCTCCACGAGGGCAGGAAGTATGTGTGCCCCTGGGTAAGTGACCCCACTAAGAGTGGGGTCCTCTAGCACCCTACACCCCACATCCTCTGGAGTTCCGACCTTCCGCTCTGCGGTGGACCCAGAGTGGTGTTCTGCAGAGAAGAGGATGAGAACAGTAGTAATGGGGCCTCATCACCATTTCACGGAATCGCACTCCACGCAAGAGACTGGGGCAGTCCCCGGGGCTGACCCGCGCTAGGTCCCTTATTCCGGGCCAGTCACCCAACCCACGGAGTCAACCTGTGGCCGTTGCAAACCAAGTCTGGGGTGGGGTGGGGGACGTGGCCTCTGCCCTCCCGCGCGCTCTCCGCAGGCCTGGGCCCCACCCTGCCCTGACCCCTTCCAGGAACCCAACCCGGCTGCGCCACCCGGCCACCCGCGCCTGCCCTCGCGTCCCCGTGTGCGCGACCCGCGGCGCTCACGGGCCGTCAGCCGGGCGGAGCGGCGTGGCCCTGTCAACACGCTTGCTTCCCAGAGCCGTGACACGGCTTTGATTTCTGGCGGCAGAACACTGCGAGCTGCTCCGATGGCTGCTCCGCGCGCCTGCCGCGCCGAGCTCGCCTTTGTCTGGGGATGGGGAAACGGTGATTTATGTCATAAGCTCGCTGTGAAACCTTTTGCCTCAGTAATTCTGAGCTCCGTGGGTGTCTCTTTACATCTATTTAAAGTATGGCTGTTGCCCACGGATGGCGTGCTCTGTGACATCCCCCCGTGCCTCTGTGTACGCCTCGCCATGGGGCCTGCGTCCTGCTGCCGCACAGCTTTGTGCGCGGTCGAGTATGTGCGCCGCGGGCTCCACGGGGCTGCTGAGCCGGGTCGCTCTGTCCCTTTGATCTCAGGCCTGGTGATTAGACGTCTTCCTTGGGGGAGCACTCGCCCCGGGCCTGGGTGGAGGAAAAGGCTGCCGCTGTCTTTCCAGGCTGTTTTGCTCTGGTTGCCCCCGGCAAGGCTAGAAAATCACAGGCAATTCTACCTTTGCTTAGAGGACTCTCAGTGAGGTAAATGCATTTCCTTCTACAATCTGCTCCTGGCCAGCGCCCTGGGGAGCTGGTGGCTGCTGACCTCACCAGCAGGTGGACCTTGTTGGCATGCCATCGTGGGGAGTGCTGAGTCCTATCTTGGAATCCCTTTTGTTTATCAACAAACATTGAAGGGGTCTTTATGTTCCCAGATTGCACTATGTGGAGGAAGGCAATGGTGGACAACGCTTTCTGATTTCCTCAAGAAAACTCCAATTCCTTCTCTCATGGCGTGGAATGGACCAGGGATTCTTTGTCTTCTCCTGGAGACAAGCACTTCTCAGAGCCTCTTGGCTCCCACTACAACAAACTGCCTCCCAAACCCAAACCCACCCCCAGCCTGCTCCCTCCATGTGCCCCCCCCCCCCCATTTTGGTCTTGCTGACATAGTTTTAGGGATCCCAGAAGAGGGCCCCTGAAGACCCAGGGAGAGGCGCCGCACCTTGTGCCTGCATCGCTAGCCTGGCGTTCAGGGTCCTGTCTCAGGGGTCACCCAGGACTTTGCAATCTGGGCAAGGCTCCCTCAAGTGGAAATGACAAGGCTACATAAAATATAGGATGACTGCTGGTCATCCCTCAAATATATTTTTCCTTTTAGAGAATCTGCCCCAGGTATTTCCCACCTGTGACCATTAGGTAAGGTCTCTTTGTGTTCTTTATGCAGTTTCACAGGACAAGGGTTAAAAGTGAGCATCTTGGCTTAAGTGCAAACACGGTGCAAACTGGAGGGGCAGTGGGTAAGTCCTGCTTCCACCTTGGAGGTATGAAGCCTGCTGATAATGGGCGACGACAAAATGCAAATTATTATGAATATAAACTGTGCGATAGAATATGAACAGTCTGTCATTTCTTCAAGAGTCCACTATGCTGAAATCGCTGCTTCAGTAGAGTGGCCAAACAGAGAATGACTCACAGTCTCAGGCTTTCTGCCAGAAAATCATCATCATGTTTACCGAGGAGGGAAACACTTGGGGAGTTGTGTGGCCAGATTTGTCACTTGCTCTCTTATAGACAGACTCTTTACTCTGTATCTATCCATAATGCAAAGTTAGCATTTGAGAGAAAGGTGTGAATTTCAAAGACTGAAGGGTTACTGTCCTTTTTGGAAAATGGCTTTTCAATTATTTGCTCAAAACGTATCAGACTGAAATATGCCTCTTGTCTATGATGGGTGTCTCTTAGGTAACAGGAACTACTTTTTAAATTAAATGCACTCAACTTTTACATCTGATGGAATGACTTTCCTTCAAAGAAATCTTTTGGGGAGAAAAATCTCTTATTCCAACCAATATTTAGGGAACTTTTCTTTTGGAAACATTTTGAGCCTTTTTGGTATTTTCTCTAAAAAATCTTTATTGTTCATCTAAATTATTAAAGGGTAACTATGATATGTGGAAAAAGAAACAAGCTGCTCAAGAGCTAAGTCTGCAGGGATGTGTTAGGAAAATGGGCGAGAAATTCGCAAACGTGTGTAATGTAATTATTCAAAAGGTGTGTGATGTGATCCGCTAATTTTGTTTCGGATCAAATGCCAGCCAACTGATTTTCATCGTTCTGAGAAGCACGCTGCCAAAAGACGAGCTGCCAAAATATTTGGTGCCGTGATGGCAACATCAATATTTTGAAAGGACACATTCTGGTTTGCTTGTTGGGAATCCCAACCTTGTAATTGCATCCTGTCTCTAGCCTTTGCTCCACAAAGGGTGGTCCCAGTACGAGCTTGGTAGAAATGCAGACGCGGGTTCCCACGACAGACCCACAACATCAGAATCTGCATTGCAATCGGTCCCCAAGGGGGTTGGGGGTCCCCTCAAGCGTGAGAAGCGCTGTGGGCACCCCGGCTGGCACGCAGAGGGGGTCCCTGCGGGAAAGCTCTGGGCGGGCAGCCTTACCTTGGGGAAGGCGTCGGGCCACACGGTGGGGGAGCCGTGGTTGAGCAGCGCCTGCACCAAGCGCTGCGGCGCACCCTGGGGCGCACAGGCGGCAGTCTGCAGCACACGGGCCAGCGGCGACGCGCCTCCGTAGTCGAGCGCGCTCGCGTCCGCGCCGTGCCGCAGCAGGAGGCGCGCCAGGCCGTAGTGCGCGTGGCCGCAGGCCTTGTGCAGCGGGCTACGCTCGTCCTCGTCGCGCGCGTCCGCGTCTGCCCCGTGCCGCAGCAGCAGCGCGCACAGACGCAGGTAGCGCGCGTGCTCGTCGGGTTGCCGCGCTGCCCCGCACGCCGCGCTCAGTGCCGTCTCGCCGCGCCGATTCCTCGCGTCCACGCGCGCGCCGCGGCCCAGGTAGAGGCGCGCGTGCTCGTCCAGGCCGCACTGTGCCGCCACATGCAGCGGCGTGTCCTGGGCCGCGCCGGTCGCGAGGTGCGCCGATGCGCCGTGCTCCAGCAGCGCCTGCGCGCACCTGTGGGGAGGTCAGGCCGAGTCACAGGTGGGGTCGGGTGACGCCCCTAAACCCACGCCCCTGCGACCCACTACCGGCCACGTGGTGGCTGACATTCACAGGGCGAGTTTGAGCCGTAAAATATCCAAAGGTGACCTGAAAGGATATGGGCTCAGTGTCCCTGGCTAAGGGCTAAAAGCCTTCAAGCTGAGCTGAAAATGGGATCATGGCAAACGGCCACTAAATGGTGTCGACAGCCAGCAACTTGTCCTAAGAATCCACACGCAGGCTTAAACCTTTGGAGGAAACAGTAACTGCTCGGTGCTACCTTGGAAGGCAATGGGGTTCAAATGACCGGGTGGAGGCCCTGGGTCCCTGCCCTCTGTCATGCCTGGTGGTTGAGGGCCTCAGAGTTGCTGGTTCTAAGGACAGTCCCTTAGACCATCAGGCTCTTTCTCAGCTCTGCGTGGAACCCTCCTGTAAACTGTGAGGCTGTGGCCAGGGTGGGAGTCAAGCTTTGCCTGTGCTCCCAGGGAGGGGCTCTATCCATCCCTCCAGGATACTGAGGACACACGGTGGATGTCCTCAGACAGCTCTGGAAGGATCTGGTGGAAGATACCACCATGCCTGATTGTGGGACTGCCTGTGTTCCACCCATACCCTCTTCCAGGAACAGACTGTGGATTTTGGTTGAACCCAAATTCCCCACTGGCTGCCTGGGGTTTCCAGGTAGATTCCTGAGTGACTCCAGATCCACCACCTGGATCCCAGACTGTCCTCAACTCGGGGCACGGGCCCTCCTGGGAGGGCAGCATCCTCAAAGCCCCCTGTGGAAAGCTCTGGTGGTCGCCTCCTACCTTCTCAACCTGAGCACAGATGACTACTGAGGAGTCTGGCGGCTCTGGACCACCTGGCCTTGGACACAGGTGGGAAACAGTCTGCACTCGCCCAAGCATCATGTAGCCCTCCTTGCCTGTTCCACTCGCCCTTGTCATGCGCTCGTGCCCACTTCAGCCACCTGCCTTATGGTCATCTCTTGGATGTTGCCATCGCTGTGACGGTCCATCTTTGGAGCCTTAATCTCCAACATTCAGATCTCTTGAGACTTGAGTCTATGACCCCTCACTTCTCACAGTCCTTCCTGGCTTCACTTCCTTTCTTGGGCAGCACCCAACCCCCCATATCAGCATCTTCAATTCCCTCACCTTCCGGTACTTCTGCTACACCCTAATGACCAAATCTTAACTGGAGTCCACCCATCATCCACTTTCTCGTCTCTCCTCGACTGCTGAGCCCTTTTGGAGAAACACCATCCCTGGAGATTGGTCTCCCATCGCAGGTGGGCCTCTGGGGCTATGGGATTCAGTTTGTTTGTGTTTTTACAACACTGCCTGCCTCTCCTAAAACTCTTTCTTGACCTGGGTTCCATTTCATTGCCTCTGAACTTTGCTCTTTCCAGTCTCCCCTACTTCTTGTATGCCCACATCATAAACATGGTGTTTCCCAGAATTTCTCTGGCTGACCTCATCCATGCCGCCTCTCTGTCCACTCCCGTGTCCTGTGGCCTAGCAAGCGTGCACCTGGCTTCTAGGTCCTTATATCCAAAGACCTCCACTCAGGAGCCACCATATGGCCATACCTGAACTCACCCTCTTCTTGAGCCGGCTCTCTTCCTTGTATCTGCTCTGTGGTCCCCCAAATCAGATGCCTTGGATTTTTTCCCCCAACTATCAATTAAATTGGTCACTCAGCCCTGGTGACCCTGTGTCTTTAATATATCTCTTGGATCTGCTTCTTCCCTCTTTTCCCTCCCTGCCATTGTCCTTTGTCAAGACCCAGATCGTTTCTTGCCTGAGCCTTTCCCATAGCCTTCCAAGTTGCCCCCTGCCTCCAGTCTAACTCTCCATACCACCCAGAAGGAGCTTTTCCAGTGCAAATCTGACAGTTGCCTGCCCAAACCCCAAGTGGCTCCTGGTGCCTGCTGGATAAAGCCCAAACTTCTTTCCGGGGTATGCCCCATGACACAGCTCCTGCCAGACCTCGCTGGTTTCATCTCCTGAGGCTCCACCCCTTGTATGTCACCTTTACCTAGCCAGGTGTGGTTCTTAGACCTGCCCTGCTATTTCTTCCTGGAATGCTCTGTCTCATGTGATGGATGACACCTTCCTATCGTCCCTTTCTCTGCCTCTAGAGCCTTCCCAGTGCCACCAGGCAGAGGGATTGGGCCCCTGTGCTTGGGGAGGGGGGCATCCTATTTGTTGCATCATCTGTGTCACATCGTATTTCCCCTGTTTGTTAGCACATCTGACTTCTCTCCTCTGGTTCTTGGCACCCGGCCGCGTACCTCGCCCATGACTGGTACTCAGTAAAAGCGTGTTGCAGAAATGCTCCTTTTTAGTGAACACAGCCTCTCTTCCTGCTGCAGCCTTTTTTCCTCGGTATTTGCCTAACTGGGGCTCCGAATGATGCCCTTCCCTGGGGCTGCTGGTGCTGGAGGCAGCTGTCCTTAAATCCACTGGCATTTCTCCTGGTGGACTCTCAGTATTTTTAATTCTCTCTTTATACTTCTCTAGCCTCCCCATCAGCAGGGTCTTGAGAAGCCGTGCCTTGGGTGGAAGATCTTTACAAACAAGTAGAGTTTGATGGGAAGATGTCCTCTGGGACGATAACCAGCCAAGAGAGGATGCAAATTTTACAGTCAGGGCGCTTCACATCCGCGTCCTCCTTGGCCCTCAGGGAGGAATTCTGAGCAGGGCAGCAGGAGGCTAGAAATCAAGGGCTCCGTCCCATTTTGCCGTTGAGCCTGTGTGCGCTGGCAAACAGTTACAAAACATTTTCTTCCACTTCTTTTTTTTTTTTTTTTTAAAGCAGCCCAGCCTCTCCAAAGAAATCCACAGGGAAATAAAGCAGTCCTCTTTACCACGTACACAGCGTAACTTGCTAATGGCCAGGTTGCTATTTGCAACACTGATACCTTTCAGAAGGAGGGGGCTGACCCCCCACCCCCCACCCCCACCCCCGCCCCCAGAGAGCTGGAGATGACCTTTTCATTTTTAATGAGGAACTAATTTGCTAAACATTGGTGCTTTCTAGCGGGCAGTGGTTTTGGTGGCAGAACTACAGGTACTAGAAAAAACAACATAACAAATTGACCGGGGCACATCTCGCTGGTGCACACGTCGGTCATTAGGGCTGAAGGTGCGGGAGCCTGTTTAATGACATGGAAAGAGATTTACAATGGTTGATTGAAAAGACCAGGTTACAAAAAAGGACCATCCAGTCCCATTTTAAAGATGCAAATATATATGCATGGGCAGAAAGCCTGGGTACACCCACGCCAATGTGGGTTTTCCTCTGAAGACTGGGGTGACGGCTGCTTTTATTTTTTCGTGCATGCTTATATTTTCAAATTTTCCAAAAGACGCTGGAATTACAGTTTAACATAAGAGCCATAGCAACGGAGGTTATTAATAACCAACCCCCCCAGCAGCCGCAATATCAGCGCAGGGATTCTAAGAATGTCAGCTTAGCTTTCCAGGTTCCCAGAATACTCTCAAATTTTTTCCATTGATCTGTCCAGGAATAAATAGCTATCTTGGGAAATCTGCGTGGCAGAGCTCATGAGAGGGTGGGTTTAAAGGAGAGGGCTGGGTGGCTGGGAGGTAGCTGTGATAAGCTGAGGGGGGTGATAACTGTCCTGAGGATCCCTGAGACCTGACCTGGAGCCCAGCCCCAATCTAGGAGCACTCCGTGCTTTCAGTGCCCTGTGGGTGTTAGTGGTCCCAGTCCATGAAAGAAATAGTTCCGTGGGGAAAGCATCACCCAAGCCTTGCAGGATGGCAGGGCAGCTTTGTCTTACGTTGCTACGGAGCAACTTGAACGGCCACCCTAACCTCCGCCCCGTGTCCCATCTTCAGTGGTGACTGTGACGACAGGCTGTGGCAGCACCCCAAGTGCAGAGAAAAACTAACTCGAGCCAAAAGGCAGGTGTTCGCAGAGATGAGCCCGTCCACGGCTGTTTAATTGTTTTCATTTTAACTCATTTGTAAGAGGGGAGAGAGGACTCTGAGCTGTACTCTCCGCGCTCTGTTCCCACAGCTCTTCGGGGGTCTCCCCCAAACCCTGGCTTCTCCTAGCCGCCTCCCAGCTATCAGAAGGCCCATGGTCCTCAGCCCGAAGTTCCCACTGTTCTCCTCTTCCTTTATCCACTGGCACCCCCCTCGCGCTGCCCCGGTGCCTCCCGCGTGCTCCGCTCGGCCCTGGCTCTTCTTCTCCCGGCCCGAGCCTGCTCAGGGCTGTCCTTTCCCACGTCCCTGCCTCCCAGACCACTGCCTGGCACCAGGCTCTCCGCAGGGTACACACGGTCTTCCGGTTCTGAGCGGGAAGGACATCTGGATTCTCCAGGACTTGGTGTTTTGCTTTTTCTGTTTGTTTGTTTTACATATATTATCTTTATTCCTTGCAGCAGCTCTGCATGGTAGATGGGAGTTGCAGGTGAGGAAATGGAGGCTTAGAGAGCCTGGTTCAGTGACTTGCATAAGAACATACAACCAGGACGCGGCAAAGAGTCCTCGACCGCGTGATTTGGCTTCTATTGTCTTCAGAGCTCTCAGCCACACCACCTCACCTGCCTCTGCTCAGGATCTGCGGAGCACTTCCTATGAGCCAGGCAGTAGGTGCTTTCCTTAAGTTATTCTTGAAACTTTCATTCATTCGTTCATTCATTCACTCATTCAAGTAGAGAACACACTCCATGCTCCACACACCAACAGCCTTGCGGGCAGCGAGAAGGGCCTCCCCTTGGGCAGGCCACAGGAGCTGCTGCGCAGACTGTGACAGTACAGCCAGGGCGCGGCACAGTGAGGGAGGGGGCCAGCAGCCCCGCACCAGGGATTTCATGATCCCTAGGGTTGGGTGAGGACCCCACCTTTGAGTTTTGACCACTGATCTGGAAGAGGCCCTGGAAGATGATGGTGGCACAGTTAGCACGCCCTGCCGTAGGATGCGATCCCCAGCACCACTCAATGATTGAAGAAAGCACCAACCACCACCAAAAAAAAGGAAAAGCAACATCATACAAACGATAAAGACCGAATGGAAAGGAGGCTGACGAAGATTCAAGGATCGTCATTAGTCTTGTGGGGAGAAAGAAAGACATTGCTTCTGCACACTCATGCTGGAAACATTAAACATCTGTCCACTGAGCAGCAGGTTCTGCCACCGGAAATCCCTGGAGGCCTTGAGCCACCCTGACAGGCTTTCACGGATCCCCCCGTGCTTGCTGCGGGAAGCCCCTCTGACCAACAGGAGAGCTTTAGCGCCGAAGTGTGTTCCCGGAGGGTGACGCATGTCTAGTCTTGTCGTTACCGCTGCTGTTGGGCTGGAGACACAGAGGAGGGTGCCTGGAGCCTTAGGCTGGGCCTGGGTGGGGGCGGAGGTGGCTGCCGTGATTCTCTGCGTGTGCTGACTTCCAGAGAGCAGGGGCACGCGTGAGAGACTAGGGAGGAAAATGCGAGGATTCTAATGAAGCTGTTGCTAGGCGGTCCCCTGCGGTGGCTAGATTTCCCCCGCTGGCTGGAGGTGAAAGATGGGCAAGCCCCGGCCCCAGACTCTGGTGGGCCAGCAGTTCCACTTTATGTCCCTGGACCTTCTGCTGAGGTCTGCTCTGGGGACCCGCCACCCACCCCTTTCTCTCTAATATCCTCCCTGTCTTTCTCTCAGGATGCTAAGGTATGGGGCTGTCCATCAGTGCTTACCATTGAAACGGCTGATGGGACTGGACAAATCCTTGAGGGCGAGGGGTCCCGGGGGAGTCTGAGAGGGAGAAACTGATCAGGCCACTTTTATCCTTGTGGTTCCCCTTGGAGCAGTGGCTGCCATTTGGTTTTTCTGAAGTGCTGGGTGTGTAACCAAGAAGCTAAGATTTAAGGGATGCAGAAACTTCGGGTATTTATGTGACACCTGAGACTCAGAGTTAGAGCTCTGAAGTTAGGAAAGTCAGCACCACCCCATACAGGAACTGTTTAAAAAGTTGAAACAGTGATCAGACTTTGAGTAGAGATGTGAAGGAAGCTGGTCTGGGTAGGACTGGGGTAGATCAGAGTACAGGGGAAAGGGCGATATTGTCCATATTTTGAAACTTCAACTTCTGAGTGAGACCAAAGGGAGAGATGTTTATTTGGTGCAAAATTTATTTTCTGGGTAGTGTACTTCCTAGTTTAGCTTGTATGGTCTGTTTATTTGAACACCATAATTACATGGAATCTTGAATAGGGTGAGAGATTTTGTTGGTTTGTCGAGGTTAGTGATGCCTTGATACATCCCAGAGCAATTGGGGCGGTGAATAAAGAAGTCTTTGCAAAGTCCCCTTGGGGGACTGGGGAGAAAGGAGGAAATAGTCAACTTCCTCATATGGAGAATTTCTGATATTCTTGCAAGCACTGGGGACAACCAGTTAACAGGCCCAGCCCTCAATCTTGGAGTTTGCCCTATGAAACTTATTCCTGCAAAGGATAGGCTAACCCTACTTAAAATTAGGTCTAAAAGTCATCCCAGAGAACCTCTTTTGTTGTTCAGAAGTGGCCCCTCTCTCTAAGCCAACTCGGCAGGTGAATGCACTGCTCTGCCCCCTACGTGGGACATGACTCCCGGGGGTATAAATCTCCCTGGCAACATGGGGCAGAAATACCATGGTGAGCTGGGACCTGGTATCGAGGGATTGAGAAAACCTTCTTGACCAAAAGGGGAAAGAGAGAAATGAGACAAAATAAAGTTTCAGTGGCTGAGAGATTTCAAACAGAGTCAAGAGGTTATCCTGGAGGTTATTCTTATGCATTATATAAATAACCTTTTTTAGTTTATGTTGTATTGGAGTGGCTGGAGGGAAGTACCTGAAACTGTTGAGCTAAGTTCCACTAGCCTTGATTCTTGAAGACAATTATATAAAGATATAACTTACAATGTGACTGTGTGATTATGGAAACCTTGTGTCTGATGCTCCTTTTATCCAGAGTATGGACAGATGAGTAAAAAAATATGGATAAAAAATAAATAAATAATAGGAGGGGCAAAGGGTAAAATAAACTGGCTAGATGGAAATACTAGTGGTCAGTGAGGGGGAGGGGTATGGGATGTATGAATTTTTCTTTCTCTTTTTATTTCTTTTTCCGGAGTGATGCAAATGTTCTAAAAAAATGATCATGTGATGCATATACAACTATGTGATGATATTGTGAGCACTGAGTGCACACCATGTGTGGACTGCATGCGTGTGAAGATTTATCAATACAAATATTGTATTGATTTAAGGGATGAGTATGATTACTGAATCATTATACAGAGACTCCTTTTTTTGCTTTCTGGTGAATTAGAGTAGACAGAGGGAAAATCTGAGAACTCCGAACTGTAATCCAGCTGCCCTGATCTCTGATATTGACTCTATAGCCTTTCTCTGTGCCCTTGTGATTGTAAAAACCTTGTGACTGGTCATCACTTGTACCCATTTTAACCATTTTTTTCTACTTAGAGTCTTATGGTCACTAAAGATAGCTCCTAATGTTGATTAACAAAGGGTCTTGGGTCAGCCCAGAACTAACTCACCCCTAGTCCAAAGTTATCTTGAGAACTGAAGTTGGATCCAACCAAAATGGGCCCATCCGACATATGCAGTAGCTTACACTTAAACTTCTAAGTCACCTAGACCTCATTACAGCACTAAAAAGTCACATCCGTCATCGTATTAGGGCTGCCATTTTCTTTTTTTTTTTCAATCTACTCAACTTATTTTAACCTTTGTTCCCCCTGTTATTTGTCTATTTTTTAGCCATATTTTTTACTCATCTGTCCATACCATAGATAAAAAGAGCATCTGACACAAGGTTTTCACAATCACACAGTCATATTGCAAAAGTTATATCATGATACAAACATCTTCAAGAAACACGGCTACTGGAACACAGCTCTACTGTTTCGGGTACTTCCCTCTAGCCTTTCTAATATATCTTAAACTAAAAAGGGGATATCTATATACTGCATAAGAATAATCTCCAGGATAACCTCTCGACTCTGTTTGAAATCTCTCAGCCACTGACCCTTTATTTTGTCTCATTACTCTCTTACTCCTTTTGGTTGAGAAGGTTTTCTCAATCCCTTTATGCTGAGTCCCAGCTCATTCTAGGATTTCTGTCCCACATTGCCAGGAAGGTCCACACCTCTGGGAGTCATGTCCCATGTAGAGAGGGGGTAGGGCAGTGAGTTTGCTTACCGTGTTGGCTGAGAGAGAGAGGCCACATCTGAGCAACAAAAGAGGTTCCCTGGGGGTGACTCTTAGGCCTAATTTTAAATAGGCTTAGTCTATCCTTTGTGGGGATAAGTTTCATGGGAACAAACACCAAGATTGAGGACTTGGGCTACTGATTTGGTTGTCTCCACTGCTTGTGAGAATATCAGGAATTCTCCAAATGGGGGAGTTGAATTTTCCCCCTTTCTTGCCATTCCCCCAAGGGGACTTTGCAAATACTTCCTTATTCACTGTTCAAATCACTCTGGGATTTATCATGTCATCACACTAATCTGGACAAACCTACAAAATCTCATGCCCTATTCAAGGTTCCACGTACTTATTGTGTTCAATTAAACTGTCCATATAAGTTAAATTAGGAAATGCACTAGTCAAAATAAAAATTTTGTACCAAATAAACATTTCTTGCTCTAGTCTCACACAGAAGTTGAAGTTTGAAAACATGAATGACCATCTATTTTCAACACCCTGCAGTATTGACATTCCTTTGTTCTTCCTCCTGCAAAAACATCTTTTTTTTTTTTTTTAACATGGGCAGGCACTGGAAAATGAACCCGGGTCTCCGGCATGGCAGGTGAAAACTCTGCCACTGAGCCACCATTGCCTGCCCCAAAAACATTTTTTTAATTTGTACATTTAGTCGCTATCATTATACACTCTAGGCATTCCTACATTATACTATCTGTGCTGGTTTGAAAGGAAGTATGCCTCCTAGAAAAGCCATGTTTTAATCAAAATCCCATTTCATAAAGGTAGAATAATTCCTGTTCAATACTGTATTGTTGAAACTGTGATCAGATCGTCTCCCTGATGATATGATTTAGTCAAGAGTGGTTGTTAAGCTGTATTAGTTGAGGACATGTCTCCACCCATTTGGGTGGGTCTTGATTGGTTTATTGGAGTCCTATAAAAAAGGAAACGTTTTGGAGAATGAGAGAATCAGAGAGAGCAGAGAATGCTGCAGCACCACGAAGTAGAGAGCCCATGAGCCAGTGACCTTTGGAGATGAAGAAGGAAAATGTCTCCCAGGGAGCTTCATGAAACCAGAAGCCAGGAGAAGAAGCTAGCAGATGATGCCATGTTCGCCATGTGCCCCTTCCAGCTGAGAGAGAAGCCCTGACTGTGTTCACCATGTGCCTTCTCACTTGAGAGAGAAACCCTGAACTTCATCAGCCTTCTTGAACCAAGCTTTCTTTCCCTGGATGCCTTTGATTGGACATTTCTACAGACTTGTTTAACTGGGACATTTTCTCGGGCTTAGAACTGTAAACTAGGAACTCATTAAATTCCCCCTTTCTAAAAGTCATTCTGTTTCTGGTATATTGCATTCCGGCAGCTAGCAAACTAGAACACCATCTCAGTGTTTATGGTCTATCTTCCCTTCTGGTTTCATATGTGCCCCCAGCCCTCCTCCCTCTATCGTTCTCACATTCAGCATACTTACATTATTGTGCCACAATCACGTAGTACTGTGCTATCCATTTCTGAATTGTTACAATCAGTCCTGTTGCACAATCTGCATCGCTTTGGCTCCAATTACCCAGTCTCTACCCTATTTCTATCTCCTGATAATCTCTGTTCTTAACTGAAATTCTCCAAGTTCACTCATTAACGTCACGATTCCTATCAGTGAGACCATCCACTATTTGTCCTTTTGTTCCTGGCTCATCTCACTCAGCGCAACATCCTCAAGTCCATCCACGCTGTTCCATGCTTCATGTCTTCATTCTGTCTTACCGCGGTGTATAATTCCATCCTATGGGTACACCACAGCTTGTTTCACCACTCATCTGTTGATGGACATTTGGGCTGTTTCCATCTCCTGGCAACTGTAAATAATGCTGCTATAAACATTGGTGTGCAAATAGGGCTGCCATTTTCTACATGTGTTCTGTGACTAAGCATGTAATTGATCTGAGCATGCTCAATGATTAGGTCACCTCTAATGATGTCATCTGGAGCCATTGTGCTCATTATTCTAAAACATACTCATCTTTTAATACTATAAAACTATCAGAATTACTGCACTTTGGGTAGAAAATTTTTGGGCCAATAGGCCATCTGATCTCCTACCTCACGTCTAGCAATAAACTCTTTCTCTCTTTGGAACCCTGGTTTGCCTGCATCAGGCAGAGAATCCACTGCTTTTGCTGGGTATCAGGTGGCTGTGGCAACTGATGATATTTAGGGAAAAATCTTCCCATATTACAAATGGAACCTGGCACCCTGGCAAACTGAGAAATGTTTTAGGGAGTAAGCTTCAAGAAGTCAGCTCCACTTTTCACCCTAAATGAATCCTAAGCCACATGTGAGTTTCTGGAACACTAGAATCCCTTCCTCAATAAGAAATCGGCAACCTTTTCTCTCCTCCACTAATCGAATGTAATGGATAAAGTGGGGGCACAGAAGCATCAGAGTGAAGGGTTAGAAGAAGGAAGAAAAGACTATCCCGACTTGGGCAGGTGAAGGGGGCTCTGAATTGGATAAGAGAAAAGTTTTGTGTATACATCTATATTCTGAAAGTGAGATAAAATCTACATGTATGGAAATGCACAGGTCTTAAGGGTACAAATGAATGAATTTTGACAAAGAAATACACCTGTGTAACCAGTACCCAAATCAAGGTGTAGAACCCATTCTACAGATTAGAAAACTGAGGCTTGGAGAAGGCAAGTTCCCCTCTCCCCAGGAAGTTCCCTGAGTTCCCTGCTAATCAGTTATCACCCCCTTGAGTAACCACGGTTCTGATTTCTCTCACTATGGCTTAGTTTTATCTTTTCTTGAACTTTTTACTTTTGTGTGTTTGGCTTCTTTCACTCAACATAATATTTTTGACATTCATCCATATTTTTGCACTTTTGAGTCTTTTTTATTGCCGAGTCATATTCTATTTATGGATATACCACAATTTGCTTATTCATTCTATAGATGGGAATTTGGATTGTTTCCATTTTTTGGCTATTATGAATATCTGCTGTGAGCATTCTTATGCCAGTCTTTTTGTGAACATATGTTCCCACTTCTCTCGGGTAAATACCCAGAAGTGGAATTGCTGTCTATATTCAACTTTATAAGAAACCACCAACAGTTTTCCTATGTGGTTTTATAATTTGTATTCCCCAAAACAAAGTATGAGAGTTCCAGTTGCTCCACATTCTTGTCAACCTTTGTTATCGTCGGCTGGTTGGTTTTAGCCATTCTGATGAGTGTGGAATGGTACTTCATTGTGACTTTTGATTTGGATTTCCCTGATGACTCATGATGATGAGTACCCTTGCATTGGCCATTTGCATATCTTTCGTGAAGTCTCTGACTCAGACTTTTTTCTATTCCTGTAAGTGAGTCTTAAGCATGAAAATGGGACTTGCAAAATGAGCAGAAAATGCCCAAGATGTCATTAAGGGGTAGGGAAGGAGGACCAACCCATGACAGAACATTGTTGAAAGGTAGTATTAGACACAAGTGGAGTTACTTCCTGATTATAGAGTGCTTTAAAAAAAATCTCTTACGTTAACAAGGGCAGGGAGTCTTCTAGCACCTGAGGTCTGTGCATCCAGTTCTCAGAAGGCATAGCATCCTCACTTAAGAAACTTGGCTTGAGGTCCTGGCTCTGATGATCTCCACCATGTGCCACCTTACTAGCTCTGCCTTTGCCTTCTCCAAGCCTCAGTTTTCTAATCTGTAGAATGGGGATCACTATGCCTGGAAGTCTGTGGAAGGATCTTATGGAGCAGGACCCTTGTAGGGGCTCCAGGATGCATGAAGTTCTACAGATATCAGCCATCCAGTGGAGGCAGCCCCCACACCTCATTCTTCAAGATTCTTTAAGATACTTTAAGCTCCTGTTGAATGAGACCATATTTTTCTCCCCTCTACTACGACAACAAATCAGCTCCTTATCTGGGATGTGGGAAGTGCATGCTGCTTTCTGTATTATGCATCAGTGCAGATGAGCCTGGCGCCTTATACAGGAAGTTTCTCATTTCAGGTGTAGGCTGCTGACGTTGGAGTGAGGATTCCAACCAGTTACCCCTGCTCCAATCTGGACCAGGAAGCCCGATTCTTGCCTCCAGAAACACATGACTTCATTTCACTCTACCCAGAATTCAACCTGCTGAGTTGAATACTAGATTAGTATTGTCCAATCATTTTTTTCCTATATGATAATGAGCTGCTTTCACAGTTCCAACCATGACTTATGAAAAAAAAATTTTTTTAAGTCCAATTGATGACACAATTGCAGTAAAGAAAAAGGTAAACTTGTGAGCGCTTCATTAATGTGTACATGAGGGAAGTAAACCCTCTCAACTTTCATTTAAACCAAGACAGCTTTAGAGAGGAAAAAGAATCGGGACTCTACTAATGCTCTTGTCATTTTAATTATCCCAGGGAAAAGAGAAGGGTCAAGGAGAGGAATGTGATAATACATAGGGCGAGGCTGGCATGCAAGGCTGCTAACGGGAAGAGAGTAACTTTACTAGAACTTTTCTTTTTGGGAAAATCTCTTCAAAAAGCTCCTAGATTAAAGCTGCGTTATCCCTTTTTGTGTGCTGAATTCTGAATTCTGAAGCTTGCTGGTTGGAAGGAAGCACAGATATATATATATTTTAATCCCAGGAACTCAGAGACTCAAAGGTTTGAAAGTCCTGTGTCCATGGTGAATTGCCAACTAAAAGGGGACAGAGCAGAGCCGCTCCCCTGGGTGTGGAGGCCACTGCTGTCAGTAGGAAGAGGATGAAATGGCTCTGTATGTAGGTCAACGACCCCCTCTCTATTGTAAGGCAAAAAAAAAAAAAAAAAAAAATTAAGGATGACCTACAATCTACTGTGTATGAAAAGATTCCAGAGAAAGTAGCTCTTTCTTGTCAAAGTGGTAATGTTTATACTGTCTGAGCCAGACCTCCTCAGAGTCGAGCTTTAGGGGAACTCTTTAGAGCTGAGCAACTGGTAAAAGCCTCGAGCCCTTCCTGACATCTATTAACTTTTTATCCTTCAAGGTAGTTGGCTCTATGTTATTGTAGAGGTGTTCAATGGAATCTGCCAGCATTTTCCATTAGAATCATTGACATTGAAGGGATTGGAAGTCAGCTCTTACATCGTTCTGCCTGAACTTCTGGCTTATTCATCGCTTATCTTAAACTTTTCCCCAATGGCCAAGATTTCAGTAATCAAGACTGTTAAATTGAATAGCCAAGGAGAGAGACTCACATAGAGACAGAAGAGAAGATGAGAATAAGAAAGAGGATGGGGAAGGGGAAGATAGAGAAAAGAGATGGGAAAAATCCCTAGTTTAATACAAATATATTTTTTATAAAGTTCTTATTGAATAGTATCTTGACTGATATGAAATATCAAAAAAACAACTGACATCGGGAAATTGGTCTCTATTGCACAGTATGAATCGAGTAGCTCTAATGGTTTGCACACACCTCAGCTTCTGAACGTCCAGTTGTAAGCTTATTGGTTTGTCTTAAGGGCTGCTGTTAAGATATAGTACCTTGTGTCTATTTTGTGTTCTGGGTGGTGTTGCTTTGTCATTTCTTAGTAGAAAGCCAAAATTTTCTAATACTGAAAAGTGAGGGCACTGGGCCCAAGGTGTGAAGAAAACTTGATTTTTAAAAAACTTTTCATTTCTACATAATTTTAGGTTTATAGAAGAATTGCAAAGATAGTTCCTGATTACCCTTTCCCAGCTCCCCCTAATGCTAACATCTTACTTTACTATGGTGCATTTGTCAAAATTAATAAATTAACACTAGTAAGCAGTGTCCATGATACTACAGACCTTATTTAGGTTTCACCAGTTTTTCCACTAATGTCCATTTATAGATCCAGTCCAGGATGCCATGTTGCATTTAGAGAACTTAATTCTGAACAACAGAAAAGTAAATATAGACTAAATATACACATGCTTTTTTGTGTGTGTGGGGTGGGATGGGAGGGAGCACGGCATGTTCCTAAACATGCAATATCAACAAATGAGTTATACTTTCCATAGGCACAAAGTTATAATTGGATTTACGATCTTGGCTAAGGACATTACAGCAAATAAATCACAGACCTGATGACTAAGAAACATGGAGACGAATGAAAGAAATAACAAACCTCCATATAAATTTAAAATCATGACATGTTGATTCAATGTTTGTAAAATGAATTCAGTACTCTACAAGGGTCCCCAGCAGTAGCAGTTAGCACCTCTCTAATTCTCTTTGTAGTCAGGTGGTCTTCTAAGCAATCTGCCATTGTTAACTCATTTAATCCTCATAGCAATCCTATGTAGTAGGTTCATTTGGTGCCCCTATTTTACAGATGAGAAGACTGAGACAGGAAAATTAAACAACTTGCTCAAAGTTTCAGTGCTAGTAAGTGTTGGAGCTGGGGTTCAAACTGAGGCTCTAAATATGGTAAAACACACATATATAATTGTAGTCAACATAGTTTTGCCTGCTTTCTTAGTAGTTAAAAAGACATTTGCAATGGATTTGGATGGCTTATGCTCTTTAATAAAGCAGATGTTTCTTTTTGTCGTAGAAATTTTCCAGTAGAAATTCACCAAGCTGTGCCCTGCCGCCCCAACCATGAATGGCGTATATTTTAAATATTTTTTTGGCACAGTGTTTATCACACTGCAGTCTTATTACCTTTCTCTCCCCTTAAACTGCAAGCTTCTTGATGGCTGAGACTATGGCTAATTCAGAAGAGCCCCAACTCCTCAAAGGAGATTGGGTAAGAGTTGCTGAATGCTTGTATGAATGGAAATCATTACTGGTTGGTCATGGAGCTTTGCCTTTCAAAAATAGATGGCCTTTCTATAATTTCATCACATGATGACAACTTTGCATATCAGCAAATCATGTACAAAATGAGTCAAGAACACTAACTGCAAATGCAAATGAGGGAGGGACACCCAGGCAGAGCCCACCAGGCTCCTTGTGTTGAAGAGACTGAGTTGCAAGTCCTGGCAGGCCAGGTCAGCCTAGAGTCTGCAAGGCAAAGTGCTGGAAAAAGAGCACTCACAGAGAGACCTTGGCAGAGGGGCCCTTCGAGTATTCACTTGAGTTCTGATCAGTGTAGATGTATGAGGAAAGTACCTGAGACTGGGGAAAGAACCACCTGAAAGGATTCGAGGGGACAGTGTCCATAGCATAGGTGGAGCTGGAAATAGTGCCTCGACAATCAGAATGGAAAAACATCATAAGTCACGTGGCATGGATTTGAGGATTAAGAAGGGTGATGCCTCAGTAGTGGCAAAAAATTAATCTTAGGCTAAAAGCTACTCTGCTCTTGTCTAAGAAAGCTTAAAAGCAACAGCCCAAAGGATCAAACTATTTCCAAGTAGCTTTATGTCTCAGAACAAAGTTCAAGAATACTGATAGGCATACAAAAATATCCAGCACCCAATGACATAAACAGGGAGGAAAAGCAATCAATCAAAACTGACCCAAAAATGACACAGGTGATAGAATTAGTGTTGGGGGTATTAAAACAACTGTAACTGTATTCCATAGGTTCGAGAGGTTAGAGGAAAGATTGGTCATTCTAAGTAAAGAAATGGAGGATATAAAAAAGACCCCAAAATGGACTTCTGAAGATGAAAACTATGTCTGAGATGAAAATTATGCTTTATAGGATTTATGGTAGATCAGATTATTCAGAAGAAAAGATAAATTAAACATAAAAGACAAAACACAGAAAAATGAACCGAGCATCAGTGAGCTATGGGACTACTTCAAGGGTCTAATATATATGCTGTTGGAAGCTTTGAAGCGAACGAAGGGGCCCTACAGAAAAAGTGTGAAAAAAAATATGGCCCCAAATTTTCCAAATTTGTTGGAAGCTTTAAACTCACAGATCCAAGAAGCTCAATGAACTCCCAAGCACAAGAAAAAGAGAACTATACCAAGGCACATCATTATCAAACTGCTTAAAAGCAGTGATAGAGAGAAAATGTTAAAACCAGAAAAAAAGACCACTGCATACAAAAAACAAAGATGAGGATGACAGCAGATTTCTCAAACTAACACACACACACACACACACACACACACACACACACATACACACAAACAATAGCAGAGCAATGAATCTAAAGCAATGAAAGAAAAAACTCAAGCATCAATCTAGAATTCTCTAACTAATAAAAATATTTTTCAAAAACTCTGGTTAAATAAAGACTTTCAGACATACAAAAGCTGAAAGAATTCATCACCAGCAAACCTGCACTACTAGAAATGTTTGAGGCAGTCCTTCAAAGGAAGGAAAATGATCCCCAGTGGACTCTTGGATCTACACCAAGTAATGAAGGGAACTGGAAATGGTAATTACATGGGTAAACATAAAAACTCTTTTTATTATTATTTAAATATAGTTAAAAGATAGATGACAGTTTAAACAATAATAATAATGATGTATTGTAGGACTTATCCTGTATTTAGAAGGACTGCCATAAAACACGTGGCAGCAATAGCACATGGGCCAGGAGGGGAGAAATGGAAGTATACTACTGTATGTTTTTTATGCTATATGTGAAGTACTACTACATTACTTGAGGGTAGACTGGGATAAGTTAAAGATGTGTACTATAAATAACTAGATGGTTGTTTGAACCTAACCTATATCAATACTAACATTAAAGGTAAATGACCTAAAACCCAATTAAAAGACAGAGATTGTCAGAATGAATATTTAAAAAATCCATTTATAAGCTCCCTACAAGAAACCCACTTTAAAAATAAAGATACAAACAGGTTAAAAGTGAAAGGATGATGTGGCAGGCAGCTTCCATGATGGCTCCCCAGTGATCCTGGCTCCTAATATTCATGACCTAATGCAGTCCCCTCCTCTGAGTGTGGGCAGGACCTGTAACTTACTTCTAGTCAGTAGACTATGGCAAAGGTGCCGAGGGAAGGTCACTTCGCTGAATAGTTTACAAGTGCTGTAACTTCCATCTTGCTAGCCAACTTTCTCCGTTGACTTCTTGGCTTGCATGCTTTGATGAGGCAAGCTGCCATATTAGAGGCACCAATGGTGCAAAAGACTGAGGAAGGTCCTTTGAACAACAGTCAGCAAGGAACTGAGACCTTTAGCCCAACAGTTCTCAAAGAAATGAATTCTGATAATAACCATGAGCTTGGCAGCAAATTCTTCCACAGTTGATCATCAGTCCTTACTGACTGCTTGACTGCAGTCTCTTCTAAGACCTTAGAGCAAAGAACCCAGCTAAATTGTCCCCAGACTCCTGACCCACACTGTGAGATAAGCGTGTGTTATTTTAAGTCTATAAGCTTGTGGTAAATTGTTACACAGCAAGGTAAATTGTACACAAATACAGATGGAAAGAGGTATCCTCTACTAATATCAATTTAAAAAAAGCTAGATCAATATTCACCTGCTTACATTATTATCGAAGTAGATTTTAGGGAAAAGAATATCACCAGAGATAAAGAATGTCATTTTTTCTTCTTCTTTTTTTTTTTTTTTTTGCATGGGCAGGCACCAGGAATTGAACCCGGGTCTATGGCATGGCAGGTAAGAATGCTGCCTGCTGAGCCACTGTGGCCCGCCCAAGAATGTCATTTCTTAATGATAAAGGGGTCAGTTTTTGAAGAGGACTGTGCCTGTTTGAAATGATGTATGTGCCCTAGAAAAACCATGTTTTAATCCTACTCCCGTTTTGTAAACGCAGCCATTTCTTCTAATCCCTATTCAGTACTGTATGTCTGAAACTTTAATTAGATCATCTCCCTGGAGATGTGACTCAATCAAGAGTGGTTGTTAAACTGGATTAGGTGGAGACGTGTCTCCACCCATCTGGATGGGTCTTGATTAGTTTACTGGAATCCTATAAAAGAGGAAGCATTTTGCTGAATGAGGGACATTCTGAGACAGCAGAGAATGACATAGCCACAGGAAGCAGAGGGTCCACCAGCCAGAGTTTGGACATGAAGAAACGCCTCCCGGTTTGCTTCATGAAGTGGAGTCAGGAGAGAAAGCTAGCAGAGGACGCTGTGTTCACCACGTGCCTTTCCAGACGAGAGAGAAACTCTGACTGTGTTCACCATGTGCCTTTCCACTTGAGAGAGAAACCCTGAACTTCATTGGTCTTCTTGAACCAAGGTATCTTTCCCTGGATGCCTAACATTGGACAATTTCTATAGACTTGTTTTAATTGGGACATTTCCATGGCCTAAAAACTGTTAACTTGCAACTTATTAAATTCCCTTGTTAAAAGCCGCTCCATTTCTGGTAGACTGCATCCCGGCAGCTGAGGACATGACAAGGTACCATTTATGCACCTAAGAGCAGGGCTTCAAAACACCCCAAGCAAAGACTGATAGAACTGAAAGGAGAAATAGACAAACCCACAATTACAGTCAGAGATTTCAACACCCATCTTTCAGCAGCTTATAGAACAAGTAAGCAGAAAATCAGTCAGGGTGCAGAAAACTTGAACAACCCTACTATGCAACTTGACTAGTTGACACTGATAGAACATGCCATCTAAGACCACAGACTACACATCCTTTTCAAGCACATGTAGAACATTTTCTAAGACAGAACATATTTTGGATCATAAAACAAGTCTCAATAAATTTAAAAGGAATCAGGTCATTCAAAGTAAGCTCTCTGCCCCAATGAGATTAAATTAGATTTTAAAAGTAGAAAGACATCTAGAAATGCTCCAATATTTGGAAACTAAATAACACATTTCTATATAATCCATGGTCCAAAGGAAAAAATCAAAAGGGAAGTTAGAAAGTATTTTAAACTGAATGAAAATGAAAATAAAACCGATTAAAATTTGTGGGATGCTGCTATAGTAATACTTGGAAGGCCATTAGAGCACTAAAAGCCTGGATAAGAAAATGAGAAAACTCTCAACTAATGACATTAGCTACCAGCTTAATTAGGGAACTAGGAAAAGAAGAGCAAATGAAGCCCAACGTAAGCAGAATAAAGGAGGACAATGAAAATTACGTAGAAATCAATGAAAGACAACACAGAAAAACAATAGTGAAAGTCAATGAAAACAAAAGCAAGACTGACCAGGAGAAAAAGACATAAACTCTGATATTATGCAATTGGAGAGAGATGATATCATTCCAGATTCTACAAATATTAAAAAAGGATAATAAGGAAAAACTTTATACCCATAAATTTAACATGTTAGATGGTAAGAGACAAATCCTTGAGAAACAAACTACCAAGCTTACTCAAAAAGAAATAAATAACCCACGTAGCCATATATCTATTAATGATATTGGCTTTTAGTTACAAGTTTTTTCATAAAGAAAACTACAAGCCCAAACAGCTTCACTGATGAAGCTACCAAACATTAAAGGAAGAAAGAATAACATTTTTACTGAAGCTCTTCCAGAAAATAGAAGAGGAAAGAACCTTCCAAAGGTATTTTTAAGGCCAGTACCACTCTAACTTCAAAACCAGACAGATTTCACAAGAAATGAAAACTACAGACCAATATATCTAAATAAACATAGATGTAGACACTTTAAACAAACTTTCAGCAAATCAAATTCAACAATATGTAAAAAGGATAATACCTCATGAACAAGTAGGACTTATCCAGGGAATGCAAGGTAATCAATCAATGTATTCACTATATTAGCAGGCCAAAAAACCAAAAAACAAACAAACAAAAAAAACCATAGATTATCTCTACATTTGCAGAAAAGCATTTGACAAAATTCAACATCCATTCATAATAAAAATGCTCAGAAAATTAGAACTACAAGGGAGATTTCTTGATCTGAAAAAAAAAAGGCATCTACAAAAACCTACAACTACATACATACTTGATGGTGAAAAACTTAGTGCCTTCCTCTAAGAGCAGGAACAAGGAAGGCTGTCTACTCTCACCACTTCTATTTGGCCTTGCACTAGACATTCCGGTCAATACAAGGAGGCAAGAAAAAGTAATAAATAGCATCTAGATTAGAAAATAAGTAAAACTGTCTTTATTTGCAAATGACATGATTGCCTGCATAGACATCCTATAGAATCTACAAAAAAGCTACTAGAACAATAAGTGAGTTTAGCAAGGATATAGGACACCAGATCAATATAAAAATCAATTATGTTTTCATATAACAGCTACATGCAATCAGAAATGGAAATAAAATAAAGCCATTTACAAAGGCATCAACAATCTGAAATACTTAGGGTTAAATCTGATAAAATATGTGTTATCCCTGCACACTAAAGTCTGCAGAACATAGCTGAGAAAATTAAAGAAGCCCTAGATAAATGGAGAGGAAATAATGATTTAGTGGATTAGAAGAGCAATATTTTTATGAAGTCATTTCTTCTCAAATTTATCTATAGATTTAGTGCAACCCCAATCAAAACCCAGCAAGTTTTTTTTTTCTTTTTGGTAGAAACTGAAAAGAGTTTAAAATTTGCATGGAAATGCAAAAGGCCTAGATCAGCCAAAACAACTCTGAAAAAGACCAACGGTTGAGGACTCAGACTATTGGATTTAAAGGTTTATTACAACACTGCAGTGCTCATGGTTATGTGATGCTGATGTCAAAACAGACACATGGGTTGGCGGAACAGGACGATGTAGGGGAGCAGCTGCTCTGTGGTGCCTCGGGGCCTCACGTGACTCCACAAGGCCCTCGTGGGCAGAGGCTTGAACCACAGCTGAGTCACACAGTCTTGGGAGGACACGGTGTGCTCCTTTAGATGGGAGCTTGTAAGGTGCTTCTAGGAGGCGATTGCCCACTGGTCCCCTGTCCTCTCTGGGAGGCTGTCTGAAAGGTTCTCACGGCCTCCTGGGTGAGGTCTGTATCTTCACCACCCCAGGATAGAGACTATAAAATCGGCTTGGCCATGGTCTAAGCGTGGCTGCCCAGCAGTGGGGTATCCCACAGCTCGCATTGCAGCCACCTGGTCCCTTTTGTTTCAGGGTTGTCCTTTTTGGTGGTGGCACCTTTGGCTGGTCTTCCTTCCACTGCCAATGTAAGTAATAAACTGTAAGTAATAAACTAAGTAATAAACACTACATACCTATTAGAATGTCTAAAAGTGAATATTGACCATTCCAAGTGCTGACAATACGGAGCAACAGAGCTCTCACATTGTGCTAGTAAGAACATAAAATCATACAACCACTTTTGAAACCAGTTTGGCAGTTTTTTAAAAATTTAAATATACTCTTACTATGTGACCTAGCCATTCAACTCTTAGGTCTTTACCCAAGAGAAACGAAAGTGTGTGCCCATACAAATGCTTGTCCACAGATATTCACAGTGGTATGATTTGCGATAGCCAAAAAACTGCAAACAGCCAAACATCTTTCAACAGGCAGATGAACAAGTCCCCCGTGATTTACCACACAGTGGACTACTACTCAGCAATGAAGTGTAATGAACTAGGGACACATACGACAAGAGTAATGAATCTCAGGCGGGCCACGGTGGCTCAGCAGGCAAGAATGCTTGCCTGCCATGCCAGAGGACCCAGGTTTGATTCCCGGTGCCTGCCCATGTAAAAAAAAAAAAAAAAAAGAGTAATGAATTTCAAAATAATTATGCTGAGCGGAAGAAGCCACACACAAAAGAGCACGCTCCATTTATACGAAATTCTAGAAAATTCAGTCTAACCTACAGTAGCAGAAACCAAATCAGTGGTTGCCTGGGGATGGGGTCTGGAGGAAGGGGCAAGTGGGAGGCATTGCCAAGGGGCACAGGAAATTTGGGGGAGTGAGTGATGGATGTGCTCGCTAGCCTGGGGGTGTGGATGGTTTTCTGAGTTATAGCCAGGTGTCAACACTTTTCACCTGTGCACTTTAAACCTGCAGTTTATTGCGTATCAATTACACCTCTGCACAGCAGCTTCTAAAGAATATTGTTAGAAACGTCTTTCCCTCGGACTCAGCAGTCCAGGGCTCTCCCGTCCTCGTGGGCTCAAACTTCTGAGTCCCTACTCTGAGCTCGGGTGACAGTGCTTAGGTGGTGACCTGTCTGGTCATGCGACCCAGCGGCCCTCCCTGCCCACTGCCCTCCTCCTCCTCCTGGTCCAGGAGACCCAGTGACTTGGGACAACTGGTGGACAGACGTTAAGGGCGGCACAGGCCTTCAGAGTCCACGGGTCCCAAGTCCTTAACGTGACTTCCATGAATCGCCACCCCTGCGCTGGAAGGCGATACATTTTATACTCAGCCCTCGGAAGGGACGAGAACAGGCCGACAAAAGAAATGTCAGGATGAGACGAGGCAGGCTAGGGCCTCCGTCTCCGCCCCGTGCTCCGGGCTGCGGCTCCCAGGACGCGCCGGACGCTCCCCCAGGCCTGCGCCGGGCTGGACGCGGAGCCGCGGGCCCCCCGGGCCCCCCGGGCGCTGGGCCTGGGAAAGGGCGCACGCAGCTCAGCCTCCGCGTGGGACGCCGAGGCCCCTGCCCCGAGCAGCTAACCATTTATGTCACACTGTGACAATTATTCTGCATAAAATTATCATTAAAAACCCTAATTTTTCAGCTCCAACCCCGCCAGCGGCCTTTCAGCCTCTCCAGCGCGGCCTCGGCGGCGGGACCGCGGCGCTCATTACCTCGGCGTGGCGCCGCCCCCCGCGCGCGCAATCAGGCGCAATTAACCCGGCCGGGCCCCGCCGGGGCGCGAACCCGGGTCCAGTCCCGGCCCGGGCGCGATGGGGCCCGGGGCGGGGCGCGGCTGGGGGTCGGCGGCGCCGGGTGGGGGAGGCGGGGGAGGAGCCCTGCTGGGCGGCCGGGGCGGTGGCGAGGGCTGCGGCCGGGCCCGGGACGTGGCGGGGGGCGGGGACGGGGCGGGGTCTGGGGACCAGCCCTGGCAGTGGGCGGAACGGGGTCCGGGATCGGAGGGTGTCCACGGCAGGGACGGGGTCCGAGGTGTGGGGGCGCCCGTGTCGTGGGGCGGGGTAGGGCGGGGGTCGGGGTCTGGGCGGGATCCCGGGGGACAGGGTCGGGGTGGGGGCCGGGCCTGGGGTTCAGTCCCAGTTGTGGGCGGGTCTGGGTTCGGGGATGAGGGGGAGCCCGGTCCTGGGGCGGATCTGGGTTTCGGGCCCCCGGCCGCGTCGGGGCGCGCGTCCTTACCCGAGCGAGGCGACGCTGCGGCAGAGGTGCAGGGGCGCCAGGCCGTCGGCGCGGGGCAGGTCGGGGTCGGCGCGGTGCTGCAGCAGCAGCCGGGCGCAGGCCGTGTGGCCCCCCAGGCAGGCCTCGTGCAGGGCGCCGCGGCCGCCGGGGCTGGCGTCGGGGTGGGCGCCGCGGCCGAGCAGGTGGCGCACACAGGCCGTGTGGCCGCGGGCCGCGGCGATGCACAGGGGCGTGGTGAGCTCGCGCTTGTACTCCAGGGTCCAGAGGCCTGGGACGGAGGAGGGGAAAGGAAAGGTGGGTGACGGGTGGGGAATCCCCGGGGATGTCCATTAAGGCCCAAAGAGGGTGAAACTGTCTCTTAGAAGTGTGGGCATTATAGGCTGAGGGTTAGGGACAGAGAAACCCAGAGAGAACCTGCTGGACGTATGGATTAAAGGGGGTGGGGTGGGGAATGAGACCCCCAGGGAGTGACAGGTGAGGAGAGAGACCCAGAGAGGGGCAGGAAGAGATACCAAGGGAAAAGCAAGATGGGAGAGAGGTTGGAGACAGAGGCACATTGAGAGACAGGGATGCAGTGAGAGAGAGAAAAGCAATAAATTGAAAAGGCCAGCACTGAGCTACAGAGAGGCAGAGAGAGAGAAGGGATCTGTGGGAGGCAGCAGGGTTTTGCCAAATAGGCAGATGATTGAGGAACTGGGCGAGAGTCAAGGATTTCACCGCTGAGCAAGCCCCACAGACAGCGGGGAGAGCTGTAAGGGAGGAATTCCTATTTTCCTGCCTCTAAATCAGGCAGAGCCAGGAGGAAGGGCAGGTGCTCAGTGAGCGGTGGCTTTTCCTGGAATCAAGCCCTCCCCGCCCAGCCCCAAAGTTACCCTTTTATGCCATGAAGACAACAGACAAAAACAGACTGACCCACGTCACCAAGTTTGCTCAAGAAAAGGACTCAGAGAAACTTTAGCCCTCTTGCAAGTGGCTGAGTTTTAGAAGTGCGCTTTGATGTGACGTTCCACATTCAGCACAATTCTGGTTTGTTTCTCTGTGCTTTTTAGGTGTGTGTGTGTGTGTGTGTGTGTGTGTGTGTGTGTGTGTAGGGTTGTTCTTTCTTGAGGGATGAAATGGAGCAGGTGCTATCCATTTTACTTCTCTGAAAACTTTGGAGCTTTCAAAAGGCCGGTGGAAGGTTGTTAGCGGCTGGGAGCGCGGGTGGTGATGGGGATAGCGGTCCCTGGCGAGTACACATCAAGAGGCAGGATTTCACATGGCAGGGATGCCGTCCTGTAATGATGGTAGAATCGATACCGGGACTGTAATGAGGAGACCCTTTTCACAGGCCACCTCCTCCCCAGGAGCCACGCTGAGCAGTTCTGAAAGACCACTCATTAATTCCCTACCTGCGCGTGGCACAGAGCTGCAGCCTGTCACCCCCATCCCACGCAGTGCACACGCGCTGGGGGAAGTAGGGGTCAGTAATCCCTGGTGGTGAAAGTGTGATGGCTGGAGGCCGTGGAGATGTAGATCTGCACTGGTTTTGGCTGCCCTTCCCCTGGAAGCTGGGGGCCTGGCAGGGGTGGGGGGCGTGGCTGTGCTTCTTGGTGCAACAGTAACTTCCCTTCCTGCAGGGAGCTGCTGCTGGTTCTCGGATTCGATTCATTTTCTAAGCTATGAAGTTTGCTTACTGGGAGCAAGGAAGGGGTGCTCCATTCTCCAACATGGGCCAGAGTCCCGGTCTCCTCCAGCTCTGTTTGCCTGCCCTGGATTCCCACCTCCTTCCGTGAACTAGGGGAAGGGGCCACGGGTGGACATGGACTCATCCATCGCTAAGGGTCGGGACCCTTCCTTAGGGCCCTGAACTCAGTGAGCCTCCGTCAGGTCTTCAAGGGAACCTGGGCTGGGAGGAGGGCACCTCTCTCTCCCTGTGGCTTCCACCCTGCTCTGCCCACAGGAGGAACGCGGGCTTCGGCTCCTCTCCACGTGGCCCATCCCGCCAAGCCTCAGCTCCCCACGCCCGGGCTCTCCTCGGCCCCAGGAACTGGCTGGGGCTATTGAATGGGAAAACCCCTTTGCAGGTTTGGTGCCCAGGACAAGCTGCTGGGAACCTGCTGTCTCCATGGCGCTTCCTCGGCGGGAGCTGGAAGCGTCACACGTCTCATAAGTGGGTGAGGGTGCTGTTCTCAGACGGGCTTGGTCATTTCTGCTCCTGGGTTGGCCACGAGGAGAGGCAGGTGGCAGAGGGGACAGGGCAGAGTCCAAGTGGCGCAAGTGCCCACCTTCCCTCTCTCCCTCTTATCGATTGAATTGTGTCCATCAGAGGGTGTGTGCACAGCCCTGTCCTGCCCTGTCCTGCAAATAGATCTTTGACGATGCTTTAAGGGTCCCCTGGTGATATGGGCTGAATCGTGTCCCCCCAAAAGGTATATCGAGTCCTAACCCCCAGGACCTCGGAATGTAACTTTATTTGGAAATAGGGTTATTACAGAAGTAATTAGTTAAGATGAGGCCCAGCTGGATTACCTTGGACCCTGAATACCATATGACTAGTGTCCTTATTAAAAAAGGGAAATTTGGGCACAGAGAGACAGAGGGGAGAAGGCAGCGATTGGCGGCAGACCACCAGACGTGAGGAGAGCCACAGAGTCTGCCCTGGGGCACCGAGGGAAGTGCCGCCATGCTGACACCGTAGTGTCAGACTTCTAGCCTCCCGAAGCACGGGCGATGCATTTCTGTCTTTTTAAACCAGCCAGATTGTTGATGTTGTAATGGCAGCCCCAGGAAATTAAGATTCTTCCCAACCCACGTGGAAGGCTTCAGCCCGTCTAACTCTCTGGGAGCAGTTTCCTCAGCCGCAGCTGAGGTCCCTTCGTTTTCAACATTCTCTAACCTGCTGGGGTTACAGGTCTGTTGTAGGGGTTGGGAGATGAAGGAGAAGGAAAAAATCGGTCTTTGGATTCAGGCAATGTGTCAAAGGTGGGTTAACACTAATTTGAAATGGTGAGAGGTGCCGTGTGTGTGTGTGTGTGTGCGTGTGCGTGTGCGTGTGTGTGCGCGTGCGTGTGTGTGTGTGTGTGCGTGTGTGTGTGTGTGTGTGTGTGTCCAGGGCTGGAAAATATGGGCTTTAAAAAAAGAAACGATAGAAAATGCAAAGCATTTGGCATTCTTGTTGTGTTGCTGTCACAATACTTTGGAGAAACTATCCACACCCCTCTTTGGGACAGATGGGGAGAGGAGGCCCAGAAAGGGCCCAGGTACCCCCACAGTTGGGAGGTGACAAAGCCCAGACTGGAAGTGACATCTCCCCACAGCCCCTGCTGCCCCACTGGCTGGTGTGAACTACTTAGCCCTTCTATAGTCCTTTAGGCTTATTCCCTTTTTCCTGCGAGGGGTATAAACAGAACCGTGTCAGGCCTTTGGAAGCTGGCCTTCTGCATTCTTTACGAGCCAGGGACGTGGGACACTGCCCCATGCCTCCTTGACCACAGGTTCTCAAATCTCAAGGTCTGGCAGGGCTGCTTGGCACCTGGCACCTTATTCCAACACATGAGCCCTTGCGGAGGGTATGTTACATCTGAACCCAATATGGCCTGTGGTCAGCATGGGCCCGTCTCTTGCAGCAGGGCGATGCCATGTCTCCACTCGTGGTCTCTGCTGCTCTGCCCAGCACATTCAGGGAGTAGGGACACACCTGATCATATATGACATAGGTCCTCTGACCTCTTCCCCTGGACTGCCCCCACTCTCAGGCACCCCTCAGTTCCAGGGTTGATGCTGGCTTTGCCCCAGCTGCCCTGCAGTAGCTGTAGCGTCCCAGCTCCACAGAAGGAGAGTGCACAGAGCTGCAAGCCAGGTCCTGCTTGGGGGCCCTCTAAGGAGAGGCGACCCTGCTCCTTCTCCCACCTCCCTGGGCTGCCAGATGCTGATCCTGGCAGATCAGTCCCAAACCAATGATCTTTGCTAAAAAGGAGACACATTTCCAATACCAGATGGGGCATTGCCCTTTTGATCTCTTGCACCCCACCACCTAAAACCTGCCATCTCATGCAAACCAAACTTCACTTATAGACATCTTTTCCTTGATGATGTTAAATGCAATGCCCTTCTGTGCAGCCAAACACAGGAACCATACATTCTGAGAGAGGATTAGTAGCTCCTTAAAAGCAAGTAGCAGAGCTTTGAAAAGAGTACCTGACAGTCCAAATGTGGCTGGGGACTTCACCTGCCACTCCATCTCATCCTGCCTGATCTCAAACACCACGTTGGCGCCCTGGAAGAACTGGTCCACAAGGCCTTGAAGACGGTCCAGGTCCCCCGTAACCAAGGCGGTATGGTACTCAAGCTCTGGGGACCCAGCTCTAACTGGAGCATCTTTGTCCATCTTCTGAAAGATCTGAAGTCTTCCTCTAATTGGCTCTGGCTGTCTCTCCATCGCGACGTGGTCTCTTTCAGAAAAGCTCCCCAGAGGTGGAAAGATGGACTTCAAGAGTGTGAGCTATTTCTATTGTCATTACTCAATTGAAATCCAGTTGGGCTCAATGGTGTGTATTTATAGCTTGTGTGGGCTCCGATGTGACAATAGTTATTTGATATGGCTGGGACCATGTGACTGCTGGAATGCCACCGAGACCATCTTGTGATTATGCCAATGCTGACTCCAGAGAGACACATCCGCAAGTCACAAACGCTCTCTGCATGGCAAGGGCAGATGCCCAGGACACACGTTGGATGCCCTTTAACCTGATTTTGCCTGGGCAGATGATTTTGTAGCCTTAAAGAACATTTGTGTTACCTGTTTGTGTTGGTGAGGTGACTAGCTTGAAAATATGACTTCTGCAGCCAAAATGCTTTGCAAATAAGTGATATCTTCTCAGGTTTTTAAAAATCATGTTTTGTAGAAAATTTGGGAATGTAAGTTTTATGGATCACCAAACATGTACCAGTTTCTTTTTAGATATTATTATATTTACACCTGGTGGTGGTTAAATTAATGTGTTAACTTGGCTAGGTTATGGTGTCCAGTTGTTCAGTCAAGCAAGCACTGGCCTGATCCTGTGAGGGTATTTCATAGATTTAAATCATTAGTCAGTTGGTTGCATCTATGGCTGATTGCATCTAAAATCAACAGAGGAAATTGCCTTTAGCAATGAGAGAATTCTCATCTAATCAGATTGAAGGCTTAAAGTGAGAACTGATGTTTTCAGCAGACAGAAGAATTTCTCTCTACTTCAGCAGGCCAGTTTGTCTTGGGGGAATGCATCAAAATCTTCATCATCTGTAGTCCACCTTATGCAATTTGGATTTGTCAATCCCCATGAGCCAATTCCTATAGTAAATCTCATGATATTTACACATGTAACTCCCCTGTCAGTTCTGTTTCCCTGTAGAACCCTGGCTAATATAAATTTTGGTCCTTGAGATATAGAATCTTAAGGATATTTCCAAATCGGTTGTGAGGTTTTGGAATTTGGTTCTCTAACCTGATTAGATTAAAAACTGCTAATGACTCTATTTCCAATGATCAAGAGGCCACTGATAGCCCATGGTGTGAGCTGGCAATAGAGATACGCAAAATATCCACCTTTGAATAGTGCTATTCAAATGCTTGTAAGAGGCAAGGCTCTAGGTGACAGTGTTTTTGATACTTTATTGGAGTATTGTGGGGTTAAAAACTATAATGATGTCTTGTTCTTAAATATACTGGAAACAGTTAAAGAAATGGATGCGCTCGAGGCTTCAGATTCCCAGCACAAGTGCCCTATGTAGGACATGAAAATCTCCCTGCGTGCCCTGAAAGAAACTCTCATTTCTTATGGTCACAGACTTGAGATTTCTTAAATCAGACCCAGAATCTCATTGTGTGAGTAGCTCCATTAAAACATAAATTGAATTCCCAAATTTTAAGGCGTCTGCGGTTAAAGTGAGGGCATTGATGGGGAAGGAACGGGATCCTGAAAATTGTCATGGGGAAATATGGGCTGAGAATGATGACAGTGGGGACATTGAAACCCTCAACTCTGCTGAGTCTTCTAGGCCAGATAAATCTGTAAAGATTTACACTGAGGAATCAGCCACCTGACCTCCAGTATTCCTTGAAAAATCAACCATCCGAACGCGAGTCTTCCCTGAGGAGACATCCCCCCCACCTCCTTCGGAAGAGATTAACTCTCTTTCACCAGATGAAAGCATAGTGCAATGTCATGACGTAGTTGGCTTGCAGGACACTGCAAATTCCTCTCGTAACCCAACCCTACCACCCCTTTTTTTTGTCCAGACCCATCACTGTTATTCTGAAATCCAACAGGTCCTGAAAAATGAGGTACAATGAGGAGACCCATGAGGAGGTGCAAACACTCCAAAAGAACTGCATGAGTTTTTGAATGTATATAAATAGAAAAAGAGGAATTTGTGTGGAGATGGCTATTAAAGGTGTGGGATAGCGGTGGAAGGAGCGTCAAGTCAGACCAGGTGGAATTTATTGATATGGGCCCACTAAGCAGAGAGTCTGGATTCAGTGTTGTAGCTCAAGGGCTGAGAAAGAGCTCTAATGGTTTGTTAGTGTGGTTGGCTGAAGTATGGACTAAAAGTTGGCCTATGGTGCCTGAAGTTGAAATCCCAGAACTGCCCTTGTATAAAGTAGATGAGGGGATCCAAAGGCTTAGAGAGCCCTAGTCATCCTGTCCCGGGAATGCCCAGAGGGTACACCTTTCACAGGGACTGTTAGTAATCAATTTGTGGGAGCAGCTCTATCACCTTTTAAGAGCTTGTCACTATTCTTTGTAGGTTAGGTGTGGGAACTGCAGCCACTAAATTTGGGTCCTTAAGCACAATGGGATGATTGGATCCCAGGTTGGCCAGAGCCAAATGGCGGCACTTAATCACCCTAGACAAGTTAGATATGGCTACCATAGTAGGCAGTAAAGTCAAAGCAATAATAGTCTGGCCCACAGAGACCCATGGCTTTGGCTAGCTGATCATGAGATACCAAAAGTGAAATAGGTACTAAATTCTTACTTGATCTGTATAGGCAGAAGAGTTCTAGGTCAAGTGAAGAGTTCTAGGTCAAGTGAAAAAGTCTAACTTGAATTACAAAAATAGAGTCACAATCCCTCAATCAATGCCCAGTCTTGAGATCGTTTACAGACTCAGACCACCTTGAATGAAGGGAAGGTTAAGTTTCTTTGAGGAAGGATTCTGTTACATTGTCAAAAATTTATACTGCTAATCTTCCTCTCAGCCTTTCCCTTAGGGACAGATAGTCTTTTACCAGAGTGACTGTGCATTAGGGAAAAGGAAATGATCAGGTATTTGGGGGATTATTATACACATGTTCTGTTATTAATTCCAGGAGACCCAAAATGTCTCTCTGGTTCCCCAGAGGAGTAGGGGCTTAGGGAGGTAAGGTAATCAATGGGTTTTTAGCTCAGGTCCATCTCATAGTGGATCCAGTGGGTATCCAAGCCCATTCTGTGGTTGTTTCCCATTCTGGAATGCATAATTGGAATAGATATACTTGACAATTGACAGAATCCACATAGTTCTTCTCTGATTCGTGAGGTTATTGCTATTTTGATAGGAAAGACAAAGTCACTAGAATTGGCTCTATCTATCAAAACACCAACTCAAAAGCAATAGTGCATTCCTGGAAGGGTTGCAGAGATTGGTGCCATCACCAAGGACTCGATCCCACCCACATTCCCAGTCAACTCTCCTATTTGGCCTGTGAAGAAAACAGACAAATCCTGGAGGATGACAGTGGATTATTGCAGACTTAACCAGCTGGTGACTTCCACTGCGGCTGCTGTTCCAGATGTGGTATCACTGGTTGAGCAAATTGACACATCCCCGGTATCCAATACACAGCTACTGCTCTTGGCAAATGCTTTTTTCCCGATACCTGTTAGTAAAGACCACCAGAAACAGTTTGCTTTAAGCTGGCAAGGCTAGCAACATACCTTTAGCATCCTATTTCAGGGGTGCGTCAACTCTCCGGCCCTATGTCATAGTCTAGTAGGGACTTTGATTAGCTTTCCCTTCCACAAGACATCACACTGGTCCATTATATTGGTGACATTATGCTGATTAGACTGAGTAAGCAAGAAGTAGCAACAGCTTTAGGCTTCCCAGTAAGGCATTTACATGTTGGAGGGTGGGAGGTAAGTCCAACAGAAATTCAGGGGCTTTCCTTTCAGTGAAATTTCCAGGTGTTCAGTGGTGTGGGGCGTGTTGAAATAACACTTCAGAGGTGAGGGATAAACTGTTGCATCTTGCTGCTTCTACACACAACCACAACAAAAAAGGCAAAATGCCTGGTTGGCCTCTTTGGATGTTGGAGGAAAAGTACTACTTATTTAGGTGCAGAACTCTGGCTCATTTACCAAGTAACCTGAAAAGCTGCTAGTTTTGAGCCAGGACTGGAACAAGAGGAGGCCCCACGTGTCAGTCTACCATGCAAGCTGCTCTGCCACTTGGGCCATATGATCTGGCAGAGCCAATGCGGGTAGAACTTTCAATGGCGAATAGAGACGCTGTTTGGAGCCTTTGGTAGGCACCTGGGGAGAATCACAGCACAGACCTATAGATTTTAGAGTCAAGCCAAAGCATCCTCTGCAGATAACTACTCTCTTCTTGAGAAAGAGGTAAGGATTGTTTTTACACTTTTAAATGGTTGTGGAAAGAGAAAAAGAAAAAAAATACTTTGTGATGTGTGGAAATGATAAAAAATTCAAATATAAATGCAGTTTATTGGGACTCCAGCCTGCTCATTCATTTATGCATTGTCTGTGGCTGTTTTTCCCACAATGGTAGAGTTGAGTTGTTGCACTAGAGACCCTATGACCCACCAACCTGGAAACATTTACTATCCTGCTCTTTAAGCAAAAAGTTGATCCTTGGTCTAGGGGTTAAGAAAGGTGGCCAGGTGCCACAGTGAACCAGCTAATTCTTATTAAGCAAAAGTACCACCCCAAATCACCCAGCCTTCTCTTTGTTGCTTTCCAGCGTGTCTTCTTGTTTTGGGTCCCGTCCACTTTCTCTGCTACCATGGTGGATGGTGAGTGTGTTTTGGGGGCAGTGGCAGCCACTGTGTGGGAGTTCCAGCTGAGCGCAGTGATGGCCCAGCTGGGTCAGTATCCTTGGCTGAAGATTCCATAGGAGCAGACTGGGGTCACCCAAAGGCACCATCTGGGGTCCTGGTGGCCTGTGAGTTTCTTCCAGTTGTTGAGACCCAATCACAAAATGTGCATCTCTGGCTGAAGCTGTACCGTGCCCCAAACTTCTATTTTCTGAATGGTAGCAGCTCTTTATTAGTGACTTAGCAGTTACTTGCTAATAGTTTGGTTCAAGGCTTTATTTTATAACTTAAAAATTAATGAGTTTTTTTTCTTAATCATAGATAATCAATAATTCCTGTATTTTCTTTCCAATTCTTGTTTGCCCCTGACCAGGAAATTGGAATAGACTTATATAGTCAGGCTACAGAGTCGTGTGCCCTGTCCATGCCAGTTATAATCAACAATGTGTGACTCGAGGGCTAGAGGAAGGGAAAGAAGGTCAGTGGGACATTTCCTGGAAGGACAGAGAGGAAGCACACTGGGCACAAGGCAGAGGTTCGCCTGCGGGAGATATGAGTAAGAGCAGCCACCATCCATTCAGGGACAACTGTTGGTGCTACGATCCCACCTCTGCCTGTGTTTTAGTCAAACAAACACAGCATAGGAACAACTGGAAAGAAGGCTGAGAGTCAAGCAATGAGGCTCATTGGGGCAGCACATCTTTAATCACAGCCGGGCTTCTTAAGAATCCTCTTTCCCCATGTCACTCTCCAGATCTTCTCTACGTGCAAAAGCTGCTGGCCAGTTGCCCGTCTTTCTCTGAGCCCCTTCAGCTCCAGCCTCTAGCCTGAGCAGGCTCTTTGTTTTGAAGAGGCACCTGGCCTGTGCATTGTTCCCTGTGAGGACTGAGTCATGTCCCCCACAAAAAGACATGTTCAGGTCCCAGTCCTTTGTAAATAGGAACTTCAAAGTTCCAATATGGCTGAAGCCTTCATAAGAGAAGCCACTGGGGGCAGCTGGAAGTCAAGAGAACCCAGGAGACAAAGGAGAGGACCTCGCCACATGATGGGAAAGCCGCGGAACCCAAGGATTGCTGGTCAGCTGGGATGCTCCTGACCTTGGGAGGAAGCAACCCTTCTAGCCTCTGAAATCAGGGACCTATAAATTCCCATTGGTTAAGTGAACTTATTGTGATGTATTTGTTATGCTAGCTGGGAAACAAAGGAGCCCCCTTTCACTGAGATTTTCCACAACAAGTGGGAGCCCTGCAAAGTACACTTCATCTTCCATAGAATGGGACATCTCATGCATTTATAATTCAACACAGGTATATTTTCCCCCATCATGTACTTGATCTACAGCATAAATGTATGTGCACAGACTGTCCCATGGCCTGGAGTTCATCCCTCGCACAGGATGACAAAGAAGTCCTCAAAAGCCGCAGCGATCCTTCTGGTGATGAACAGCCCCAGGGAGGTGACTTGGTCATGAGCTGAAGCAGCCACCTTGGAGGCCATGGGCTGCTTCATCACCCATATTTTCTTTCCAATGGACTGAGGCTCAGCTTCGAGCTGACGGGCTACCAGCCTTGGGTCTCAGGGGTCCAGGGCAAGCTGCAAGGGGAAGCTGCTGTTCCCTAAGCACACACTGTAAGTGTCCGTGTCCTGGGGAAACCCTATTGTGGGGTGAATTGTGTCTCCTCCAAATATATGTTGAAGTACTAACCACCCCCCAGTCCCATCAATGTAACCTTGTTTTGAAATAGGGTGTTTGATGATGTGATTATTTAGGACAAGGCCAAACTGGATTAGCATGGGCCCTTATCCAGTGTGACTGGTGTCCTTATAAGAAGAGGAGATTTGGACTCAAATGCAGACACAGGGGAGAAGGCCATGAGAACCCAGAGGCAGAGATCGGTTGATGCTGCCACAAATCAAGGTTGCTGGTAATTCCTAGAAGTTGGAAGAGGCAAGGAAGGATTTTTCCCGAGGTCCCCAGAGGGAGCAGGCCCTGCTTACACCTGGGTTTCAGATCTCTAGCCTCCAGAACTGTGAGAGAATAAGTTTCTGTTTTAAGCCACCCAGTTTGTGGAACGTTGTCATAGCAACCCTGGGAGACTCTGACAGTAGCCTGGGCACCGTTGGCAGATGAGGGAACTGGGACTCAGATGCAGGTAACCTTCTCAAGGTGTCTCCACCCAGAGACGGTCAGAACCCAAACACCTTCACCTGACGCCACGATGTTCCTACCTCGTTCCTCCCGGTTGTGTACTGAGCATGTCACACCCAGGCCACAGGATCTGCAGTCCCAAATGGGCCTGGTCCCTCGGGCCTCCAGGTGTCTGCACATGCTTCCCTTCTGCCTGGAAGTCTTATTCTCCCCTTCTCATCTGGCCGGCTCCACTCATACTTCAAGACTCAGCTCAGACATGGTTGTGCATGAACCTCCCTTAGCCCCTGTGACTGGTCCCGATGTCTGAGCTCACGGAAGGCCCTGACTTAGTCTGACGGTGGCACCCAGCACTCTGCACCAAGCCACTGGCTGCCTGTCTATGTCCCCCTCTTGACCATGAGCGGCTCGGGGCGGGATATGTCAATCTCCATTCCTAGAACACACAGGGTCCTCGGTGAAAAGGCTTGAAAGAATGAACAATTCATCTCTTTGAAATTCGTTCAACCATGTTGAAATTCCCCAGTGGCTCTTCCTCTACTTTGCCGCCTGCTACCCTTTTCCCTTAGTGGAGAACACTGGGCTTTTGGCTGACCTAGGCAGGGACTCAGGTACTGGGAGCAGTTCCACCTCTGTTGACCTTCACTGCCCTTACTAAGCTTCGTAAGAAGACTTCAGCTATTAGCATCTTCCAGGAGGTCTTTTTAAAACCTCATTTCACATGTTTTAAATGTTATCTTTCTTGTCAACGCCATCAGCAGCTAAGGCAGCTTTTCTGTCACCAAAGGGAACAGCGGAAGTTTATGAAGGACCCGTGGTGTACCCAGAACAACCAGGTCTCAGAGAGCGTACAGCCTTATTGAATCTAAAAGGCATCGTTTGAGTATATCAAATGATGAAAGCCACGCTATGGAGACCATTTCCCATATCCAAGTACGCTAGAATAAACCCATGAGCTGCGGTCCCATCTACACTCTCCCCCTCTCGTCTTTAAATATTCTGCAGTTGCTCCATTCATTTCCTTCCATAGCACCTCTAAGCTCTCTGGATAGTTGTTCATTTCTCTGTGTATAGCCATTTGCTGTCTTATTTTTCTCGGACTGTTTGTTTGTAATTTGATACATTTATGAAGGGTTTATTCGTGTAATATTGTAAATGCTTATATTTTACTTTAAACTGGAGAATTCTTTTGCACCTGATATAATTTGTCATTATTTATTTTTAAAGGGGGTGCGACACTGGAGGTAAGTCCAGGAACAAAAGCCATTCCGCACTGCATTCTGAGCTAAATTTAGCTTTCTGAGCACTATTTGTTAACTGCTCCCTAAATACCCCAGTCTGACTTGAGTGGGTAAGGAGTATTAGTCAAGAAGCAGACTTGCTTCTTTGTCAGAACTTTAAAAATAGCTCATGGTGGATAGCGTTGGTTTCCTAAGCAGGGCATGTAGAGGACTTTGTGAGCATGGCAGGGAGCTGTCTTTGTTTAAGAACAAGAACGGCTCTATGTGTGACTATTCCAGGAACAAAACAACAACAGCCTGAAAACCAATCGTTCATCGTCCGTCTGTTTATTTAATAAGTGTTATGGAATGCTTATTGTGATTTGGGATATGCTGTGAGGCGTTGGGGGTGCAGGGACAAAAAGTGTAACGTCCCCTGCCCTCATGGATCCCAGGAAAAAGCAGCGACAAAGGACCCTATTACTAGAGCGCTTTAGTTTTCCTTCCCACCAGCTGAATGATGTTCTGTGGTTATAGAAACAGCCCTGCTTTCTGACTCGCCAGCCTTGGTGCCTCCTGGCCTGCCGCAGGCCAATTCTGGCTGTGCATACCTTGCTTGGGTCGGGACATTTCTGCCTCATTTTTACTACGCCCACGTCTTCTCAGCTTAGTCAAAGCCAGTCCTTAGCCTTCAACCTGTAATCAAGTCTTATCCTCTCTGCCTACTTCCATCCATATGAAAACTCAACTTCTTCCAAGAGCAAGGTTGCTGAGCAGTTGTCAAAATTTTTGAAGAATTGTGATAAAACAGAAGAAGGGCTGAAGACTCGAGTTTAGTTTTCAAATAGGAAAAGACCTTGGACCCCTCAGACTAGTGAAATTGACATCAGTCCTGGGCGAGGTCCCAAAATGGATTATGCAGTAGATGGTTTGGGAATATTTAGAGAAGGGAATGGGGACCCTTAGAGCTGTGTGGGTCACTAGGGACAAGTCAGGCGGACTAAATGATTTTCTCCTGTGACACGGTTATTTCATTCATATGCAGAGTGGATGTAGACATCAGGTGTGGGCATTTCAACCTGCAATGGCAGTTTTCATGATAACCTTTTGGAGAAGATGAAAAACCATGAGTCTTTATAAGGAAAATCAGGCTAAATAATGTGAACTGGAGAATTAATAGATATGACGCCTCTAAAGCCGCGGTTCTCAACCATGGCTGCAAAATTGAACCACCTGGGAAGCTTTAAGACCAAATAAACAAACTGATGCCTGACCCCACCTTGGGAGAGGCTGGTGGGATGGCTCAGGGTGCGGCCTGGCCAGTGGGCCTGTTAAAAACTCCCCAGGCACTTCTGATGTCAGCTAAGGCTGGGAGTTCCTGTCTTCAGCCAGATCCTAGGCAGGACACTTAGTGGTTTCGAAGGGTGCTTATCACAGTGACGGGCGACGTGGAGCGTGACACATCCCACCAGCCAGAACAATGATCCAGTCACACACCGAGCGCACATTACCAGTCCTGAGATGCACAGGGATCCTGTCATCCTTATCATCAAACCAGGCTCCTTAAATTGCCACCCCCTGCTGGGGTTCCCCTGTTTCTGGCATGAGACATTCACTTTCTTATTTTTCAGCTCAGAAATTAGAGGTGCTGTGGTTGCACTGATGTTTATGTCTAAATTCAGGCAGCAGAAATACAGCAAATTAAAGTCATTCCAAAACACCCAAAGCATCCCTGAAGGAGCGCGTGTCACTTAGGAGTCAGGTGACATTTCCTTCCACCTGGATGCTTGGCGCTGTGCGGCCTCACCCTTCCTAGGGCTCCTGAGAGCCAGTTTCTGTGACCGCTGCTGACGGGCCTGGGACCTCCTGTCCTGCCTCCCCTAGGGTGCCCAAGTTTACTCATTTAATTGTTCTCGGTTGGTTTGTCTGTTTTCAAGCTGGCCCACTAACACCACTTTTTAGGGAGTTTGGCAATTATCCTGAAGCACGAAGGAGTCATCACGGTTTTCGCTGTCTTTTTTTTAAGCAGGTAATCTCAGTTTGTTTTATTCAAATTGGAAAGCATTGCACCAACATATCAGCAGCTGCTGTCTCTAGAAGGTGTCCCCGTGGGTGATTCAGTACACTGCAGACTCTTGGAGGACAGGAACTATGTTTTGCTTAACTCCTACCTAAGATCCAGGCGTGTAGCTGGTGAAATAATGAAAGAATGTACTTCTTTATATTTTTCCGTGGCCTTCTTTTCCTTTAAAAAACAAATGTTCATTACATGTAAAATGAGAAAAAATATTTTTGACAATAAAGCTTCAGTGCATAAATTTGTCTTGAAATTCTCTTCATGTTTCACATTCCTCATGGTAGTTTTAAAATGTGGTAACACAGGGTGGGTCACGGTGGCTCAGCAGGCAGAGTTCTCGCCTGCCATGCCGGAGACCCGGGTTCAATTCCAGGTGCCTGCCCATAATAATAATAAATTAATTAATTAATAAAAATAAAATATGGTAACACATGGTAATAAAATAAATAAATTAATTAAAATAATAATAAATAAAAATAAAATATGGTAACACATTTTTGGTGCTCCTTCTATAGAGGCATGGAGTCTGTGGACCTTCCTTTTCGACGTGTGGATTTGGGATGACTTCAACCAATGGATGAAATGCAAACATCCCCAGGTGACTTCTGAGATGGGACCCTAAAAGGCTTGGTGGCGTCTGCCTCGTTTGCTGGAAACACTTGCTATGGAATCCTCGACCCACCAGGTGGGAAGTCGACAACCCTGACTAAAACTGCATGTAGGAGAGGCCACAGACAGGTTCCCCATTTGACATGCGCAGCTGAGCCTGTCCTTCTACCCAGCCTCCCTTCATCCTGCTCCCCCATCTCCGCTTCCTCTCTCCGGTGCAACTATTAAAACCCCTCCACTCCCTTGCAGTGTGACCTCATGCCTTCTCCGGCCCCACAGGGTTTCAGCTGGTCCAGCAAATTCTTCTGAACAAATTCTTCTCCAGATCGAAACATTTCATACTTTCAGTTTTTCAGATGACACTTCATGGTTTTGGCTCTTCAGATGAACTATCAAATGGTACCTCTATGATGGAGGACACTCATTTTCATAGGTGGGTCACGGCAGAGTATTACACAAATTTAATTGCTGTGGTTTTTATTGCAGAGTGTGGAGTGGACTTAGGAAAAGGAAGACAAAAATTCAAGTAGGTGGATATCCAACTTTTCTCAGGATGGCTGAGTGAACAGACTAAATTTCTCTGATAACTAGTGAGGTAGTTGATTGGATTTCAATGTAACTTTGCAAAAAAACAATTTTAGTACTTACATTTTAAGTGTAATGTTTTGTTTGCAGGATGCACAATAATTAGTTCTTTATAACTTGAGTTCTGCAGCCTAGGTAGCTAATGAGAGCAAGCTTTTGTCTCTGATCCAATGAGATGAAAAAAAGGAAAATCACCTTGAATTTGTAATGGAATATACGAACGGTGGTGTTCAGCTGGTCATTATTATTTTCATGTGATATCGGGATCTTTGCTTTCTGTCATTAAATTGACAAATAACTTTCTTTTCCTCAGAAGCATCTGTGGATCAGCTCTGCTGGTACACTGTGGAATAATCCAGCTGAGCTCGAAATGTGGGGCCAGCAAATTTCATTACAGGGTCAGACGGTTTCCCCTTGGCAGCAACTTGCCATGTTTTCAGGTCACAAGATAGAGTTTCCAAGGCTGCAGGATGCAACCCCTGTTTCCCTGTGTTCTTGGGGCAAGATAAATGTGCAGATTTTTTTCTATGCTATTGGGCAAATGGCTGGCTTCTTTCTAAGGTCAAGTGTCCAAGTAAATGGACTAAATAGGGCAAGAAGTCACGGCATGGACATCTTGGAACTCTGTGCTGGTAGATGGATTGTTCCTGTAAGTGGTCATGGACTAGACCCAGGGGGAGCCGAGGATACTGGAATTTCTGTCTGTGGACACATGAAGCCCAGGTCTTACAGTACATTAACTTTCACACCCTTTTGTGCCCTCACTCTCCCTATTTAACTTCTAAAGGCCATCCCCCAACTTAGCAGGCTATTTTTTTTGACTCAACAGGGAGCCGGGTATCTAAGGTGCTACTTTCTAGAGTTCCAGGACCCACCCCCACCCCCCGGCATTAGTCACACCAACATTAATATAAAAACTGCTAAAGTATCTTAACCTTCTCTCGGAATAACTATGTTAGCCGAGCACACTTCGTTTAACAAAACATTAAAACATTTTACTTTCTCAGATCAAGTGTGTCTATTAATAATGACTTAAATTGTCTGTACTGATTTCACATTATTAGGAAATCTCATTCCCGTCATGTGGAGAAGAACCCAATAGGAAAAAAATAAATAAATAAAAGCCACCTCACTAACTTATTTTCCCGACGTGACTACTGAGCCCAGCGCAGATAATGCAAAACAACAATGTCACTTCTCGTTATTCATGTCATCTTATCCAAAGGTCAAGTGCTGCTTTCACCGATAGCCCAGGAGGGCTGTTTTGGAAGCTCAGAAACAAAGTTGCCGAGGAGAGCAACCATCCACTGTGGTTAAGTTTAAAATCCTTAGCACCCGCAGCTACGGGTAAATAGCCTAGAAGGACGTTTACAGTCTGGGGACATGGCTGGAAAAAGCATATCATCGAAGCTTTTCCTGATAAAGGTGGTGAAGGCTCTTTACAGCTGTCATGGGGGTTTAATTACATGATAAAATTGCAGCTTCTGCCTCTTGAGACAAATTGCATGTTCAGACTGATTGTTTTTTTATGAATCTCACACAGGGAGCAAAATACTTCTCTCTCAAGTTGGTTCTGTCTGCTCATCGCGTCCTCCCGTCTTTTATATTCCTTCCAGAAAGGAGAACTTGACATATACCAAAGTTCAGGAGAGAGATTTCCTGCTGGGTTCTTTTGGTTGCTTTGCAACTCCAAACAGGGCAAAGTGAGGTCAGTTTTGTCTGATGGATTTGAAGTCCGTCGTATTTGTTCTTTTAACTGACAAAAAATTAGAATTTTGAACTTCCAAAAGAAAAATAGGCAAAAGACATTACAAGAAATGTAAATGACGTTAAACATACATGATGTTCAATTTTACTAATTTAAACCGCAAATTGAAATAAAATTTTTTTTTTTTTTTTTTGCCTACCAAACTGCTAAAATCTTTTTTTTAAACATCAACTTCTGGAAGAGTTTAGTGAAACAGATTTCTCGTAGGTTGCAGGTGAAAGGACAAATAGGAAAAAGCTTTCTATATATATTGGAAATATATTAAGCACTTAAGAAATGAATTCCCCCTTATCCAGAAATTCTGCTTGCAAGGATTTATTCTGAGGGAATGTTAGGAAATGCACAGAAAATCTGCAGACGATGATGTTCCATTCCTTACGGTGTGATTAACAACAGAAAAAAATAAAAATGAATTCTGGGACCAACTCTATTAGAATCATGTCATGGTCAGGTTCGCGTGCCAACTTGTCCTGTCTGTTGTGAGGAGGACATTTCAAAGAATTAAATCATGATCATGTCCGCTGCATCCAGAGTTGATTCCATTTGTAATCAGCCAGGGGGAGTGTCTTCTGCAGTGAGTGATGCTTAATCTGATCACTGGAAGCCTTTTAAGGAGGATTCAGAAGAGACAGGGTCTCCCTGTTTCGGCTGGTGAGCCTCTCCTGTGGCGTTCGTCCAGACCCTCCATCGGAGTCCTCAGCTTCGCAGCCTGCCCTGTGGATTGTGGACTCTATACGTCCCCATGGTTATATGAGACACATTTATAAATTTAAATCTATGGATATTTCCTGCTGATTTTGTTTCTCTAGAGAGTACTGACTAATACAAATGATTTAATAAATAATAACACAGCTAGTTGATAAAATTTTCTAATATACAATTAGTGGACATAAAAGTTTAGGTACAGCTCTTTTCTTGTTCAGAGGCAAGGTGAGCCTGATTTCTTTCTAGGGAGCCTGGTTTTGCATCCTGGATGTGTGGATTTTTTTTTTCCCAGGTTTTTTTTTTAACTGTATCATCTGGTTGTGCCCAGATGTGGGCTTATTTTATTTGGAATGTTGTCTCTTTTAATCTGAATGAAGAGGTCTTTCTCCAGCATACCAAAGATTTTCCTCTTTTTGTCTTTGGTTACTTCTTTTTTCCTCTGTTATCATCTCTCCTCCATATTCACCATCTCCCTTCATATTTGTTGTTTTTAATTTTGTCCCTTCCACACCTCCTGAATTTTTGGAAAGGGTATTAGACGAGTTTTCCAGATCAAATACTCAAATTTTCACAACAATTATGCTCGTTACTGCCTCCAAGGTGGCCCTTTAAAATGATGCTGCCGCTTTATTTTGGTCTCCTAGCAACCCTTCCAACCCCCCCACTCCTCTTTAATCTTTGCCCCCGTGTGTCCTGCCTTCTTATGACCGTTTCTAGGAAGAAGCACTTTTCTTCGTACTCTCCTGAGGATGTGAAGTAACGCTCTGTTGTATTGAGCAGTGGCCACACATAATTTTGTGCCATCGACCCCTGCTCTGGGTGTCCAGCTGCTTTGCTGCTGTGTTGTTTTCTCTTTATCCATCCTCAAATAAGATGCAGCCTGGGCAGATTCCGTGTTGGTCAGCACACAGAAGTGGTTTTCTCTTGTAACCTCTGTCCCTTTATTTAAAATGGCCTGAACACCATTTTAAGGTAACAGTTGGAAGGAACATTGAAGTACAATTCCCAATCTCCGGTAGGCGTTTGCTCAGATTCCCATCAACCTTAGAGAATCACCTGGAACCGGCAGTGTCCCCAGAATCAATGTGAGAGAAGAAAAGCTCCCATTTCCAGTTTGCACTCCTCAAGGGGTTTTGAAGCGTTAGCTCCCCTTACAATTGCTCTCCTCTTGGCAACGCTCCCGATGAGAAATTTCTTTTGCTTTATAGTGAGTGTGAGTTCTTCCTAAGTTCTAGTTTTAGGTTGTTTTTGTCATCTTGACTTCTGTTGCGAGCGTTTTATTTTCGACATTATAGGTAGTTTGGTGGAAAGTTGTGGGAGGTTTCCAAGGGACGGCCGGTCCATGCGGTGCCCCTTGTGTCCGGAAGTCAGTCTGTCGCTTAGCTGCCCCCGTCACCCTCTTCCATGGTCCGCCATCCATTGTTGGTGGCCTCATGTGGCACTTTGCTAGATTGGCCCTGACTTAGCTAACAACTTTGGCTTCACTTTCCACTCCTGTCCCTGCCTGCATTGCTGATTTAAAATGTGTTGACATTTTAGCTGTATGGTTTCTTGACCTCCTGCCCTTTCCTTTAGTATCCTCTTTACACCTTCACACTTTGAACCTTTATCATGCAGAGCTGCGCCACACCAGTTTACCTCAATCCACTTCTCTTCAATTTAATTCAACTCAGTTCGCATGTATTGAGTCTATCATGTACAGGGCATTTTTCAGGCTCTAGAAGCACACAGAGAGAAAATGGTAAAAATCCTTGCTTTCAAGGAGCATTAATTTAGTGGGAGAGATAAAGATGGCAACCATTCGCTGGCAAGTAGAATTAAATTGTTGCTAAGTAGAGATTATGTTGTGGTGTTGGAGAGACAGAAAGGGGCTTCCACCAACATGGCATCTGGGGAAGGCATTGGAGGAAAAAGCAGGGGATTTCCTCCCAAGTCTGCTTCCTTCTCTTGAACTGATGCTGGGGGAGCTGTGTCCTAGGAGCATGGGCTGCACCAAGGGTACTAGGGAGCCATTGCAGGTTCAGGAGGAGACTTCCCCAACTCACCTGCTACTATGAAACTATGAAACTATTTTTGCAACCTCCTCTCTTCATACCGTTTCCAGCCTTCACTCCAACAAAACGTGCTCTTTATTTTCAAGGTAAACTTGACTCGACAACAGTAATTGAGCATCAGAGTCCCAGGCATGTGTTTGTCTCCTTTCTCTCACTTCTACCCTGCTCACGGTTTGCTGGTCTTCTCGAACCTGTAAATGTACACCTTCTACCAAATTTGGGAATGTTTGGTAACTATTTCTTCAAAGATTGTTCTGCCCTGTTCTCTCTTTCTTTTCCTTCTTGGGCTCCAATTGCACAATAGACCTCTGATATTGTCCCCTGTCTCTGTTCATTTTATTTTCAACCTTTTTCCCTTCTGTTCTTCAGATTGCATGATTTTTATTGATCTGTTGTCCAGTTTTCTGACTCTTTCTTCTTTCATCTTCCTTCTGCTGGTAAGTTCAGTGCTGATTAGAATAAGGGCAGTCCTAGCTTCAAAGGAGGCAGGAAATGAATTTCTTTTTTTCCAGCAGGGCATACTGTACTGCCAGACAGAATTGGGATTCTATTAGTGAAGGTGGAAGGACAGCTGGTGCAGGTAGACAGCTAGCGGCATCTGCGGAACCTTCTTTCCTGCTCTTTCTACCTCCATCCTTCCTACCTACATAAAAGAAATTTGTGTTTTTTTCCTAGTTAGATTATCTCGTTCCTCTGCTGAGTGGCCTCTCATCCTGCCCAAATAACTTCAGACGTTTGTCTCTAGGGTTTGGGGAACTCATACAAACCATCCTAATGTACTGGCCTGGATTATCCTCCTGATTCTCTGGCCCACAGCCCCCGTTCCCAGGGAGGTCCCTTTTCCCTGCACAATGGGACACGCCCATGTTTTCGTTTCTCAGCTAGTAGAACAAATACCACGCACTAGTTAGGCGGAGCAGCAGGGATTTATGTGCTCACGATGTCAGAAGCTAGAAGGGTGGCCTCCTCATCATCGGCATGGCCAGCCGTCTCGGGACTCCTTGGTTTTTCTGTTGCCCGGTCACACACGTGGCAGCGTCTTCTCCTTTCTCCTCCAGGTTCCTTTGACTTCTGGCCCTTGGCTGTACCTCATGGCTTCTCTCTCTGACATTCACTCTGCCAGGGATCTGGATTAGACCCCAGCCTGGTTCAGTGGGCCCCCCATGAACTGAAGGAATGTCTTGAAGAGGTCATATTTCCAGTGGGTCCTCACCTTCCAGAATGCACACCAAGCCCAAGACCACGGCCAAACTGGGGTGCACACTCTAGCCCCTACCCTGTGCACCTCTTGTGTGCTTACTCTTCCCCTTCATTTAAATCACAGCTTGTTAAGAGCATGTTCATCCTTCAGGGCCATCCTAGGAGCTCTTTGCAGCGTCTTGCATGTGCTATCTAGTCCATAAATGTTTATTATGCACCTACTATATGCCAGGCTATGGTGAAGGAGACCGACCCCTCGCTGTTCAATATCCGGGTGCTGAATTTGGTGTTAGAAGATAACGGGAACTTGGACGGGGAAGCTCGGTCCAGGCTGTAGATGGTGCATTTGCCATTTTTCAGTGAGTTCCTTTGGAATGTTTATTTCATAAGTGGTGAAACCATCACAGGGAACCGCAGTCATCTTGGAAAGGTAGAAAGACCCTTCGCTATTATCCTCATTTCTTTTTGTTCTTTCAAAACTCTCCAGTGTCGTTGGAAGTGATGCTAATAGAAGTATGTCATCAGCATACATTATTTCTTTATTAGCCTGTTTCTCAGTTTTGATTCTGAAAATATCCTGATTTGGTCTAATTGCGATTGCACTGTTTGGCACAGGCAGCGACGGTTTGTACCGGGTGGGGGGAGCTGAGACGCAGCCCTGTAGGATTTTTCTTTCTGCCCATATGCCTTTGAAGCTGGACCATTAGCTCTAAGGCATGCATCTCATCTCATCACAGTGTGAGTCAACCTGCTTCTGGGAAAGAAAAGAGCCTAGGGTGTGTGTCTCGGAGGAAGCAAAGAAGTATTTTAATTCTAGATGGTGGGAGATATTTTTCTGTATCTAAAGCAAGGGCTGCTGCTGGCACCATTTTATTCCTAAATAATTTAACTATACTCAAAGATAATCTGATGTTATTGTAGGAAAGTGTATTTCTAATAAATTCCACTTGATCTGGGTGAATCAATTCAGGCAGCGCATAATTGAGTCTGTTAGCAAGGACTTTAGCAAGAATTTTGCAATCAGCGTTAATTAAGAAGATGGGACAATAATTTGTGCATAATTCCGGATCTTTTCCTGGCTTGTGAATCAAAGTAATAAGAGCCATGCTCAGGCTGGTGGTGGGATATGTCATTAGGTGCTGATTTATAAGTACTTAGAATGGTTTAATTTCATTTTGCTTCGAGCAGGGTCTCCCTGCCCCCACCTCCTCCAGCAGCCTGAGTGGCTGTGGGACAGAGCTGCTGCGTCTCTCATCTCTTCCCTGTCGTGGGTGACCTCTGGCTTCCCATTTCTGCTTTTATTCTCCACCTGTGCACCCCACTTATTCGTCCATGTCTTTTTTTCTTAATACTTCTGTTGAATTATTTGAAGCCAAGATCTCCATGCTACGGATGCATGTGTGTGTGTGTGTGTGTGTGTGTGCGTGTATGTGTGTGTGGGCACGTGTGTAATGTCAAGTCAGAGAGTTGTGTGCAGCTTCGATGGGGACATTTTTTCAAGGTTCTTTCTACAAATGTCTGTGGATGTGTAGTAAGAGCCCTTGACTGCAAATAAGGAGACATGCTTGGTTTATCCTCTGCTTCTAACTGGCCATGGGTCAATCGGGGAGAAAGTGTGAGCCTTGCTGTCCCCGTCTGTGAACTGCAGCCCCTGGGTGGACAGGGAGCTGTGCCTCACTATTCTCTGCTGGGAGGGTGGGAAAGATGGCAGCCGGCCCCAGGGCAGCCCTTGGGGAGCGCATCCTGAACTGAAGGCCCTCCCAGCATGGTCCCTGTCGAGTCCTCTCTGCTGGCCTTCGGTGCGGCCGGTTCCAACTCTAGCACACCCTGGCTTGGGAACCGACTCTCCTTAATGAGCAGGACAAGGCTGGCTCTGAGCCAAGCTCTGGTTTATTCTGTGCATCCGCGTCAGGACCCGGTCTCCCCGCCTTCCAAGTGCTGCCTTCCCTGCCCACCTGGTCTGAAGCTGGCCATTGGAATCTCCTTGGAAGATAGGGTGCCATCCAACTACACTCCCTTGGGGTGCCATCCAACTACACTCCCTTGGGGTGCCATCCACGCAGGCCCCCTTGGGGTGCCACCATACCTGGGAAGGAGACACGGGTCTTGCGTGTCTCCTCCCACACCTGAGTCCTTTGCCTTAGAACCATGGTTTGTCCAACTGGTGACAAACGTTAGAGATGATCGGACCAAACCCATTCTTTAAAAATGATGACACAGAGGTTTGGAGAGGTGAACTGGCACGTTCAAGGTCCCCAGCTCCTGGTCCGCTGCCCTCCCGCCACCACGCCACGCCTCCCAGGCCACCTTCCCTGAGCACGCTGGTCTCTGGGCCAGAAGGCGGAGCCTCGAAAGCAGGAGCTGGGCTCATTCTCCTGGCAGTCACCTGTCGGACTGTCTTGAGCGAGGCCACGGCACGCATGGGGCAGCATGACCGGCCTCAGGGCTGCCTAGTGCTGAGCCTCCAGGAGCTTGGGTTGGACGAGGAGGCTCAGCCGCCCCGCAGCCACCCCCCCTCGCGGCGGAGCCTGTGTCCACGCAGGCTCACCTCCTCTCGCCCTCACCTAGGTGCGCCGCTGGCTGCGGTCTCCTAATGAGAACTCAATTAGTCTGTCTTTAGCTTGCCTCCAGATGCTTTAATACCATTACCCCAAACACAACATCATGCCACGATTTTTCTATTTCAATCAAGAATTCAAGTAGCATCTTGACTTGTATATAATATATCAGCAGCAAAATCATGGAATGCTGATACCCTTAATAATAGCAATTAGTAATCAGTTGTTTCTTAAGTAGTTTGATTATGCCAGTTACCGAATTGTACAGTGTATGCATTTGGGGGGCTCGCCGGCCTTCCTCCAGCCCTTTCTCCTGCTCTGAGTTCGTGGTGGCCACTGAGGGGATTGGTATTGAAAATAGGGAAGGACAAATAATGGGATTGTCGCTAATATTAAAAACTAGGGACTCGGATGTAGAAACCAGTATTTCTTTGTAGAAAAACCAAGCCCAGCGGTGTCAGTGGAGGTGTCCACTCCACTGAGAGATAGCGAAGGAGCTTTGTCCCCTGAGGCCGATGACCGCGCCCAGCTTTTGGCGAGCTCTGGATGCAAACCCTTGTGAGGTGAGCTCCTTGGCCCTCGGGAGGCCATATTTGAGTTCGATGCACCCACTGTATTTTGGTATTTCAGGGAGAAGGGGAGGCTACAGGTTCTGATGGATGGGGTGGGGGGGCCTTCCACGGAGAGGACTCCGTATGCAAGACCGGAAGGAGGGGTTGCTGGAGGTGACCAGAGGAGAGGCTCACAGGCCCCGGAGTCCGGGTGCCTGTGGGGGTCCTGGGGTAGCCCTGGCTGGGAGGTCCCTGTGGCTGGGCGGGGCAGATGGTGGAGCTGAAGTAGGGCAAGGTGGGCCTGCCCCTGGTCCCTGCCTCACGGGGAGAGATGGCCGAGCCCCAGGCCCAGGGCTGACCTTGCATTTCCCTGCAGGACCAGGTTGCAAAGGCAAGAGGCGTCCTGGCTTTCTCGGCACTCGGGAAGTCCAGCAAGGGGAGAGACCAGATCCCTGATTCGGCTGAGGGCCGCCTGCATCCCTCGGGGACCCCGCGTCCATCCTTGCAGAGAGCAGGTGGCATCACTAAGGGCACAGGCGGGTCCTGACTTTAGGGACTCTTGACCGACGACAGCTCTGCCAAACGCCTGCCACAGGCCACGGGGCAGGGAGAGCACTTGCTGCCCTCCGCCCATGTCATCTGCCGAGGCTCAATTTCAAGCTTCCTTGAACTCTGACCTCCCCAAAGGCACAACGGGCACCCAAGGGGACTTCTCCGCAAAAAGCCATTTCCACCATTTTTTCAAATAAACGTCTTTCTTTCTGTTTGGTTTGATGGGGTCACAGGTTCACAGGGCAGCGAGCGAGTGGACGTCACTGCGGAGATGCAGAGTCCTTGCATCTTCACGTGGACAAGCAGAGAAAACTGTTAGCTGTTTCCCTTTGTTCCCATTCTCAGTTTTTGAAGCTGTCACCCAGGGTTGCCCTTGGGGTGAAAACTCCCCCTTCCGGTTAGTTCCAGAATGCTCCAGCTCACACGGCATTGCTTCCTCCGGCCCAGCCTGCGTCCCCGTGGGTCACGGATGCCTCGTCTTCTGGACCACCTCCCGAGGACCAGCTCCCCTCCTAACACGGACAGCGTGGCAGGGCTGTTGCCACAGATCCTAACCACTCTTCAAAACACGAAGAACCTCAGGCATATATTTGAATCCAAACAACTCTTGTTCCTGTCTGGGACCATTTGCTCACACCCGCAAAAAAAGGGAATCCACACCCCATCTCAGGTGATGCCAGGGGGCCTGGGGGACCTTCTAGGGACCATGAAGATGGAAGGAAGCAAATAATGATCCAAGCCAGCGTTTCCCAAACAGCGCTGCAAACCACCAGTTCTACATACTGCCAACAGATGTGATCGCAAAGGGAACTGTGCCGAGCACACCATTAAATCCCTTTCTGATAAAATCCCTCAGCTTGTCTGTCCTAGTTTGCTAGCTGCCGGAATGCAATATACCAAAAAGGGAATGGCTTTTAAAAAGGGGAATTTAATAAGCTTCTAATTTACAGTTCCAAGGCCGAGAAAATGTCCCAATTAAAACAAGTCTATAGAAATGTTCAATTCAAGGCATCCAGGGAAAGATACCTTGGTTCACGAAGGCCAGTGAAGTTCAGGGTTTCTTTCTCTCATCTGAGAAGGCACATGGCGAGCACGGCGTCATCTGCTAGCTTTCTCGCCTGGCTTCCGGTTTCATGAAGCTCCCGGGAAGTGTTTTCCTTCATCTGCAAAGGTCACTGGCTTGTGGGCTCTCGTGGGTATGTGGTTCTTCTCTGGCTCTCTCTAAATCGCTCATTCTCCACAACGTTTCCTCTTTTATAGGACTTCAGAAACTAATCAAGACTGACCCAAATGGGTGGAGACATGTCATCACCTAATCCAGCTTAACAACCACTCTTGACTAAATCACATCATCCAGGGAGATGATCTGATTACAGTTTCAAACATACAGTATTGAATAGGGATTATTCTACCTTTATGAAATGGAATTTTGATTAAAACATGGCTTTTCTAGGGGACATACATCCTTTCAAACCAGCACATCATCTATACCAATCTCTGAGCATAAATCTCAGTGGGGGGCATTTCCTAGGCTCCTTTCACCAGGGAAACCTTTCTCACGAAGTCTTAGTTAATAAGCAGAGACATTGGCCCAGAGAGGGACAGTGACTTCCCTGAGGTTACAGAGCTGGGTGGGGGCAGAGCCCAGAACTTGGCCCTCGAGTGCCCCTCTCCTGGCTGGCCCCACCCGTGGAGACATCACCTGGAGTGTGAGCTCCTGGGAGGTGGGCAGGCGGTGCTGTGTTCCCGTGTTCATATTCTCCCCACCCCACGTTGCCGTACGTCAGAATTATCAGTGACCCGTCCACTTCCTTCCTGAGTTGGTGGCACCACCTTCTACCATCACCAGGAGCTTCCCAAGAACCTGCTAAAAAAATGCATCCCACCCTCACCCCTTGCTCCCTCAATCTATTCCGCCTCTCACCTGGGGGCCTCCTAACTCTTGTCACCCCCTCTGAGCTTTCTTTGTGTCCTCCAAATTCCACCTTCACCTGTGAGCCGGAGGGTCACATGCCAGGAGCGTGTCTGACCTTGGTGCTCTCTAGACCCTGGGCATGAAAAGTCCAGACTTTCCTCTTGTTGATGACAGGCTGTGCCCGCAGACCCCGTGTGTACTCACTCAACCTCACACTCATCAGACACGTAAACAGCCGAACAAACTCAGGTCCTGGAAACAGATCATCAGCGTCCAGCGGCCCTCCTGAAAAGGGCTGTCCGGCAGGGAAAAGCATGCACGCACGCACACATTCCATTGGTTCCAGGCTTTCAGTAAGACATGAGGACAGTAAAGCTTTTTCAGGGCAATCAGAAATGTGGAAAGAAATGATGTTTTAACCCGGGTATTCCAAGTGCAAGCATCCTCGAAGGACTGCTTGCCGGGGCAGATCAGTGAAGGCGGGTGGGTGGAGGGGATACCTGCTCCAGCCACAATCCCAGTCGGAAGCAGATGACATGATCACAAAGCGTAATCAAGGTAGGCAGGGTTAAAAGAAACCAGCTAGAGATGGCAATAGCCACAATGGAAGTCTTTCCCATCCTTCTCTAGGAGCAAGTGGGGAGGTAGGTAGCCTTTGGTAAAAGTATGGAGACAAATGGTGGGCAGTGATCTGAGGCCTTCAGTAGAAGGACAGCGGCAAATGGCAGGCAGAGATCCGAGGCCTTCAGTAGAAGGACAGAGCCAATGGCGGGCAGAGATCTGAGGCCTTCAGTAGAAGGACAGAGCCAAATGGCAGGCAGAGATCCGAGGCCTTCAGTAGAAGGACAGAGCCAATGGCAGGCAGTGATCTGAGGCCTTCAGTAGAAGGACAGAGCCAAATGGCAGGCAGAGATCCGAGGCCTTCAGTAGAAGGACAGAGCCAATGGCGGGCAGAGATCTGAGGCCTTCAGTAGAAAGATAAAGCCAACCAGCAGGAAGTTATCTGAAGCCTTCAGTAGAAGGATGGAGCCAAATGGCAGGTAGTGAACAGAGGAGAAGGGTCCCTCCTCTCTCTTGCTGACGCCTTCCACACCGCTGCTGCACACTCACACCCACACCCAGAAGGAGCAGTGATATGCACGTGCATGGGGACGCATATACGTACAGCAGGTATGTGAACCTGTGTCATTTGCCTTTTCCAAACCATTTCCCTCCTACCTTCAGGAATGACCCATCTCTTAAAGGCGAGCCTTGCAGTCACGCGGTGTGCTGGGGAGTTGAGTTTCACAGGTGAAGGGTTCATTCTGTTTACCTAAGAGCACCCCAGGCGGCAGCTGGACCGAAGGGTCCTTCATCCAGTCGTCGTTGGACAGCTCTATCACTGCGTCCACGTGTCTCACCGCCGTGCATATCAAGTCCGCCACGCCGTCCTCGTCCCCGGCCGCCAGGGCAGACTTCAGTCTCCTCACCAAATCCGAGTTGAGTGGGTGGTCGGGAAGGAAATCAGAGTCGGACATGGCGACGGAGTCTGAGTGTTGACTTCTGCTTCCTCTAAACCTTGTCCAAAGTTAGCAGCTGTCCCCGAGCAGACGCGTGGTGTTTGCTATAAATAGAGGAACTGGCTCCCCTGCCAGGCAGTGGGGTGGGGGTGGGGGGGACAAGCCAGGGGCCCCCACCCCCACCCAGGGCGAGGTGAGGTCCTCTTTCCAGAAGGGCTGTTTGCTAAGCTCTTTGTTCCAGAGACGGGGCCAGAGACACATCTGTGAGGCTGCGAAGGCAAAGGGGCAGCATTTTAAAAGAAAACCCTTATACATGCCATTGAACAAGGTCTTCTTTTACTAAAAGCAAGACTCTCTCCTGAAATGTTGAAAGCATTTTTCTGCGACTGGGCTGGGAACTTCTGCTCTGTTGAGAGGAACATTTTGTAAATTTGACCCTCCCATTTCAGAGGAGAGTCTGGACGTCTATAAGTTAATTGGACAACACCTCTAACTGGACAGGTCTGCAGAGTGGAACAAAATCTCTGGTTTCCAAATCTGGAGATGGGTGGCTGATCACAAGAACACAAAAGCATCAAATAACTGAACAAAAAACATTGAACATTAGCTGGGGACTCCCCAGTCCTCAAGGATGACCAATGTGGTGATCACACAACTCACAACCCATGGAAGTGCGATGCCCCTTATGCAAAGCACACAACTCACAGCCTGCGGAGCAAGTTACACAACTCACAGCTGTGGAAGTGCGACGCCCTGTGTTCAAAGCCCACAACCCAGCCCGTGGAAGTGCGACGCCCCGCGTTTGGCCCTGGGGAGGAGTGGGCTTTTCCTCGTGGCAATAACATCGCTGCATTGGCTGCGTTCACCGCATGTCCCGAGTCTCCCCACATCAACCTGTGCACAAAATGCAGCTGCGTCCGCAGTTTCCCTGCTGACACTGAGTGCTTTGTGGTGTCCGGATGTGCCATGTAGCTTTGTACAGCTTCCTGCATCTTGCGTCCCAATCTTACGACCGTTCCCTTTCTTTTGTTCTTCTCTTTCTCTCAGCTCCTCGGCATGATTTGCACAATCTGATCCACACCCCGATGTTTCTCCCTTGACATGTTTGGAATCTGCATTTGAAGCCTCTGGGATTAGGTGCAGTTCTGACCCAATGACCTTTCCTCCTTCCCACGACTTGACAGAGTCTGAATTTTATTTACTGTGGCAACATGCCAAGCCCCAGGTGCTGAGTCATGCTGATTTAAGTCCGTCTTATCAGTCTAAGCCTCCTTTGTCATTGCTCGATGTCCCAGCCTCTCTTTACAGCTAGAAGTGCCCAGGCAGCCCAGTTTTGGCCAAGGAGGGAAGTGTTTTGATTTCCTGAATTGAAAGGAACGGAAGTGCTTGGTACTTCCATTTCCCTTTCTTCTTTCTTTGAATGTGGATGTGATATCTGGAGCTGCAGTAGCCAGATTGCTGCCGTGAGGACACGAGACGAGGAATTAACACACTAAGGAAAGTGGAACAGAAAGAGAAGGGATTTGTCCTTTGATGACTTTTCTGAACCTCTGCACCAGCTCTGAGCTACCAACCACCAGAGTTCTTGCCTTTATTCCTTAAGCACCACTAGTTGCGTTTTTGATTACTTACAGCTGAAGGTGTTCCTGCTTGGTTCAGGTTGTGTGTTCATTCTGCCTTTTAAATCGTGGAAATAGTCCTGGATTCAGTCTAAAGAGATGCCTCACTGGCCAGGGGCTCTGTCCAGAGAGGAGGCATGAACTCTGTGGGTCCCAGCCTTCAGACTTTTGACCCAACTGCACAGTGTCTTTGTCCTCTGGCGCTTAGTTGGGTCAAAGAATTAGGAATTTTGCATGCGATTTTTAAACTTGCATTTCCAAGCGCAAGTGCTATGCTGTATCAAACCCTTACGTTTAGAAAGAAATCTAGCCTCTGCATATTTGTGTAAATACAAAGAAAGGGTGAGTCGTGACCATAGAAGAATTGTTGCAATTGGAGTGAGACAGTTTAAAAAAATGAAATGAGAATTATTAGAGACCACTATCAAACTTCAAATCAGAAGGGAGGAAAAGATGAAGCACTTGTTAGGCAGATAATAAGATGACAAAGTCTCAAAATATGGCACTCACTGATCTTAATTACCAAGCTATCTGCTGGGTGTTTAATCAGTGGCACATGCACTATGCTAATTATTCTGGCTAATTTTGTTATAATGTAATTCTTTATCAACCCTGCTATGTATAAATTAGGAATTGAAATGTAACTAACACAAATTGTATTTAAGGCAACATGAATTTCTTTATTTCAGTATGAAATCTTCTAATCTCTATTTCTTGATCTTTTCTTTTTTGATTAATTCATGCAACCCTCTATTGTCCACCCTGCCCCAGCCTCCCACAGTCTGAACTGTGATTTCAGGAGAGAGGAAGTTAGCACCAACATTGTCCCTTAAGTTCTTGGAAATATTATATTTGACTTTCTCATTCAGTGATTGTCCTTGAAAGGTGCGGAATACATTTAAGCAATCAATGGCAGACGGATTTTTGGCTTTCTCTGAATCAGATAAATGTCTCTTCATTGGTCTACTTAAATTTTCAAACAGTCATTGGATGATACCAAAATTCACGTATTTTCAATAATATGTTGTATGTTATTTATGTCGAGTTATGTTTGCAAATGCGTTCAGATGAGAGCTAATAACACAAATCTCATAGAGAAGCATAAATAATATCTGAATTGTTTACAACTAACGAGGCCAGGCTAGCACTGAAATTCAGCACAGCTGCTCAGAGCCCACTAGCATACGTTCAGAGATTGCCTGGCTTGCAACTTTTTCTCAACCAATACTTTTGATTTTGAAATATTCTGAAGCAAAATAAAAATGGCTGGCAGATAAATGGATATGGTTTGGGTCTAATTTAGTCTCAGCACTGTGTTAGGATTGCATACCTGTGGGGGTCAGTGGCCAGTGCAAGGTCATGTCCTGGGAGAGATGGTCAATCCCAAATTCTCACATCTTTTGTGACCTTAGGGTAAGGAGCAAACATTGCAGATGTCCAGATTAACTCAAGGAGACTCTGGCAGAGTTCTGGAAAATGGATCTGCTTCTGAGCCCCATTTGTTTGCTGAGGCTGAAATACCCATGCTATTTCCTAGTTCCACATTCCCTGGGATCATGGAGGGCTGCTCCTCCCCACACTGGTTCTCTCTAGGTAGGCCCTGAAATATTCCTAGGTCATAACTGACCTCCAAATCCAGCTGCCCTATCTTACCCGCAGGGGTAAAATGGACCTTTGGTCTCAGGCCTCAGTGCCTCCAAGGATCTCTCCACATTCTCTCTTCTCTGTCTGCTTCCCACATTTTATTTGCAGCTCTCCCAAATTCCCAGCTCCTGCAGCATATCTGCATTGTGGTCTTACCACAACATCTAGACCTGTGGTCAGAGCTCTACAGTTCAGCTGAAGGACTTCATGGAATTCTATTGTTAGAGTTTCTCCTAGCTTTTCAGGCTCAGCAGATTCAACCAAGCTGTTTGTGGGCCAATGTTTATGGTTCTGTGGTGAGTCTGGCTCACCCATCAGCCTTCTGGGCAACGAGGTGCCAACCGTACTGTGATATTGTTACATGGGCTTTACGGGCAGGTCTTTGTGCAGTGAGAGAACAGGGATCACATTCGTTTCTCCTGTGATTCTTCAAGGCTAAAATAAAATGCAATTGGATGCGGGCACATACAATGTATAATGAAAGCTGTTTGCAACTCTTTCAAGACTTTTCTCCGTTGTGTGGTAGAAGGATGGAACTTTGCGATTGGAGTTGGGACCATTTTCTATTAATACAACTGTTAAAACCAAAAACAACAACCAGATGAGTTACATTCAATACATACTTTTGGAGCCTTGATATATGCAAATTACTTCTCAACGTGCTGAAAATATACCATACTGTATGTGATAAACCGAGCATATAGTTCAAAATATGCACCAGACACTCTTCTAAAGGCATTGAAGATGGAAACACGTTTTCTCCCAGCAATAATTCTTTGAAGCAGGAACTATATTGTCATCAGTTGACAGATGGGGAAACTGAGTAGTTAAGTAATTTGCCCAAGGCCACATAGCTGAGTGGCAGAGTTAAGTTCCAAACTTAGGCAGTCTGTGCTTTTAAGCACTGTGAAGGCATGTTCTTGGCCATCCAGCCCCATCCACTGGGTCCGATTCTACCTTCTTGTAGGTTGTTTCTTCCTTTATGTTTTTGGCCCTTTCTGATATGCAGTATTATGAGAAAAGGCAGAGAATTTGGGATTGGAGGGTGTGGTAGTTAGATTAAGTTGCCAACTTGACCAGGTGAAGGCACCTAGTTCTGTTGCTGTGGACATGAGCCAATGGTACGTGTACCTCATCTGTTGCTGATTACATCTGTAGTCGGCTTGGAGGCGTGCCTGCTGTGATGAATGAGGTTTGAGTTAATTGGCTGGTGCTTAAATGAGAGAACCCAATGTTGCACAGCCTAAGCAGCTCAGCATACCTCACCTCAGCACTCGCAGCTCAGCCCAGGCCTTTGGAGATGAAAAAAGAAATCACCCCAGGGACAGTTGTTGGAACCAAGAGACCTGGAGAGAAGGCCGGCAGAGACCACCCTGTGCCTTCCCACGTAAGAAAGAACCTCAGTGGAAAGCTGGCTGCCTTTCCTCTGAAGAACTAACAAAATAAATCCCCTTTTATTAAAAGCCAATCCATCTCTGGTGTGTTGCATTCTGGCAGCTAGCAAACTAGAACAGAGGGAGAAGAGATGCAAGGGTGAAGACAGGGAGCAGGGGCGTTTGTGGGGACTTTGGGAGAGAAAGACCTGGGAGCAGTATCATATGTGGGAATTGGACAAGGAGAGAATGAGAATTACTTTGAAAGAGCCTTTTGGTTGCTGGATGGTGTTTCCCTGATCAAGATGCTGGATTGAGACTGGACCAGCAGGGTCGAGGCATCTTAAGAGCTTTATAGCAAATTGAATATATCACTGTCGTTAGCTGGGGGTGACAGTGAAGGACCCATTCACCCACATGCCCAATGATGTACATGAAGAAGTTTGTCTCCTGAAAATTAAACTCAAAAATAAACCTAACAGATCAGAGAAGAACTGTGCAAACTGATTTAAATAATGCAGAAGAACAGCTTGAGATAGTGACCTGCTTTCAAATTTTTAACTCTCCTTCCTTCTCAAATTACCAACAAAATAAAGAAAAATGAGAAACATGGAGAAAATATGTGGCAGTGATTGAAATTAGGGCAGAGTGCATCACCATGATAAAAAGCCTCTGAGGGATTGCTAAGAGAAATGGACAGGTGAGACTGAGGAAGAGCTGGTCACTGAGGGCATGAGTGGGAGGGAATGCAGGTGGGGCACACCCTGGCTTAGCCACAGGCTCGGGAGAGGGCACTCCTTGCACCAGTCCACCAGAACTGCATCTCCGACCACATCCAGCTCCCAGGAGGGGCCCCGGGAGAACAGTCATGCCTCTTTCAGAAAGGAGCACGGCACCAGCCACTTAGGATGGCTGTATACTAAAAAACACAACAAACACACAAAAAGCAGGTAAGAAAGCCCCTGCCCAGTGGTGAGTGTCCTGGCTGTCCCTGTTTTCTCGCTGATACCTCTGCATGGCAGCGTAAAAGGTCTGTAAGGCTAAGCCCTGCCCTCTCCTACTCTGAGTCTCTGTCCACAGACACACACTCCCTGTGATCTAAACCATCTGTGCTGGATGGACACTGAGGTGGCCCCCGGAGACTCCCACCTCCTGCTATTCATGCTCTGGTTTAAGTCTCTTCCTTGAGTGTGGGCAGAGCTTCATGTCTGGCTTCCAGCAAATGAAGTACAAGTGAAGTGACAGGATGTCACCTTTGAGATTAGGTCACGTAAAGATGGTGGCTTCTGTTTTGGATGCTTCCTCTCCTGCTGTTTCTTGGATTGTCCACCCTGGCAGAAGCCAGCTTTCATGTTGTAAGGCAGCCCCAAGGAAGAGGAGACCTGCGTGAGGGAGCTTGAAAGAGGATCTTCTGAAGCTTCCTGCATTCATGTGAAAGAGCTTGACACAGAGGCTTCGGCCCCAGTTGGGCTTTCAGATGAGATCATGGCCCCACTTAACTGAAAGCTCATGAGAGACTCTGCTCTAGGACCACCAGTTAAGCTGTGTTGGGATTCCTGACCCATAGAAACTGAATTTATAAAAAATAATCTTTTAGAAATTGTATTTATTTGATTTTTAATTATGGATGTTGTAGGTTTACAGAAAAAGTATGCATAAAATACAGAGTTCCCATACAGCACACTATTATTAACACCTTGCATTAGTGTGCAACATTTGTTACAATTCATGAAAGAACATTTTTCTAATTGTACTATTAACCATAGTATACCATTTATAATAGAGTTCAATACTTGTGTTGTACAAGACTATTTTTTAAACATTTTTATTCTAGTAACACATGTATGACCTAAATTTTCCCCTTTAGACCACATTCAAATATACATCCAGTGCTGCTAATTTTGTTCATTTTGTTGTGCTACCATCACCCCATCCATCCCCCAAACTTTAGAAGTAGCCAAAATAAAAATGCTGTCCACTATAAGCCTTAATTCACCAGTCCCCACCTCTACTCCATCCTCTGGTAACCTATATTCTAGATTTGACTCTATGAGTTTGCTTATTCTAAGTATTTTATATCAGTGGGGTCATATAATATTTGTCCTTTTGTGTCTGACTTACTTCACTCAACGTTACGTCTTCAAGGATCATCCATATTGTCACATGCATCGGAACTCCATTCCTTTTTAGGTCTGAGCGCTGACGTGTGTGCACCTTCATTTTATTCATACAGTCATTGTTTGATGGACACGTGGGTTGCTCGCCTCTTTTGGCAATTGTGAACAATGATGCTTTATGAACACTGGTGTGCAAAATATCTGTCCGAGCCCTGCTTTCAACTCTTTTTTTAAAAAAAATTTATTTATTAATTAAAAAAATTTAACAAACCAAATAAAACATTAACATATATAAGCAGTAATTCACAATATCATCACTTAGTTGCATATTCATCATTTCTTAGAACATTTGCATTGTTTCAGAAAAAGAAATAAAAAGACAATAGAAAAAGAAATAAAACGAAAACAGAAAAGAAAAAGCAAAAGATTATACTTACCATACCCCTTACCCCTCGCTTTCATTGATCACTAGCATTTCAAACTATATTTATTTTAACATTTGTTCCCCCTATTATTTATTTTTATTTCATATGTTCTACTCGTTTGTTGACAAGGTAGATAAAAGGAGCATCAGACACAAGGTTTTTGCAATCACACAGTCACATTGTGAAAGCTGTATCGTTATACAATCATCATCAAGAAACATGGCTACTGGAGCACAGCTCTACATTTTCAGGCAGTTCCCTCCAGCCTCTCCATTACATCTTGAATAACAAGGTGATATCTACTTAATGTGTAAGAATAACCTCCAGGATAACCTCTCGACTCTGTTTTGAATCTCTCAGCCATTGACACTTTGTCTCATTTCACTCTTCCCCCTTTTGGTCGAGAAGGTTGCTTTCAAATCTTTTGTGTAAGTACCTAGGAGTGGGGTGGCCAGGTCATATGGTAACTGTATACTTAACAGAAATTGTGAAATTTTGAATGTCTGTTGTTTTAAGCTGTTAAGTTTTGGAATAATTTGTTATGCAACAATATATTAATACATCATCTTATAACACCAGACTATAATTACATATCAAGAAAGCTATAAGCCTTATCCTCCCCTCCTTTCACATTCAAGAATAAGCAAACAGTGAGCTGTGATTTACTAGTGCAAAATAATGCATTATTTTGAAGAATCAGACCAAATGCCTTTTTACAAAACATAGTCACTGCAAGAAAAAGATGGAACCTTGAGAAAAATTTCTAATTCATATTGCTAACGAGAATCTGGGTGAATATTATTTCTCTGAAAAAGGAACAGTAGGAGATTAAGAAAGATTGCTGTGAGATGAAAACCATTATTTAAAATATTTAAATGAAATTGGGCAGGCCACTGTGGCTCAGCAGGCAGAGTTCTTGCCTGCTATGCCAGAGATCCAGGTTCAATTCCTGGCGCCTACCTATACAAAAAAAAAAAAAAAAAGAAATTGACACAGTGATTGGAGATTGCAGAAAATTAAATTAGTGATTAAAAAAGTAGACACATTCTCAAACTCAGAGAATAAAAATAAAGGGGAAAAATAATGAACATAATGAAAAGAAATACTGAATGCAGATTCAGTATCTATATATCTCAGGAGAAAGAAGAGCAGAATGATAAAATAAATACACAAAGAAATTATAAAAGACAATTTCCCCAAGCCGAAAGATGTCTTCTCTTCAAATGAAAATCCCATTCACGCACCTTTAAAAATGAAGACCTGTCTTTAAGTTCAAGTTCAAGGTGCCTACAACCTGTCTGCCCCACGCCCGCTCCCATTGTCCCCCTCCAGCCATTGTCACAGTCGTCTCCCGGAACCTCATCAGCCCTGGTGAGATGTCCTCTGACATGAGATGGTGGACAGGCTGTGCCTGGAGGTGAAGGGAAGGCGGTCAGTAGGACAGGGGGACTGAGACCCCCGGGAAGGTCCCGGGGTGAAAGGTCCTAAGAGGAGGGTCATCTCAGGTGTCGATGTCTTGAACTCTCACTTGCAGGAAACCAGCTCCACCAGAGTCTATGAGAAGATCGCCAAGAGGACGTGAAGTCCGTCCAAGGCAAACTTGAAGAACAGAGACCAGAAGGAAGAAAACTTCGGTGTCAGGGGCTGCAGAACAAATTCAGCACATCCTCGCTAATTTGAAGATCCACCACTTCTTTCATGGTGAAAGCATGATCCAGATGGTAGGGCTGCTCCCCGGATCAGAGGGTGTGATCCTGTGTATATGATTTTCTTTGAGGATGGGCGAGAAGTGGAGAAATGTTAGCAAACTTGGCGATTATTTTGGATCTGTCACCTGCCACCATAACTGGCTGCTGCTTTACATCCACTTGTTTGGACTGCAAGGCAAATTAAAATTAGATGCATAAATCAATGATGTATGTGGACATGTCTAAAATAGTACAGTCTAAAATAACCAGGACTTAGAGAAACGGGACTGATGCCATCTTGACCTCTTCATTTGTTTTGACCTTGATTTATTTGGAGCAGAGGCATTTTTTTTTAAAGAAAAACTTGTCATGTACATTGTCTAAAAATAAAAATGCATTTATACTGGAAGATAAAGATAGAAATTTGAATATATTCTTTTTTTTTTTTTTTTTTTTTTTAAAGGAAAGACAGAGAGAAGGAAGGAAGGATAGAAGGAAGGAAGGAAGGAAGAAAGGGAAACATTTTTAAACATTTTCTTGTTTTATTGTATTCTGTTTCTCCGTTTTTGTTACATGGGCTGGGGCCGGGAATCGAACCGAGGTCCTCCGGCATAGCAGGCAAGCACTTTGCCCGCTGAGCCACCGCGGCCCGCCCGAAATTTGAATATATTCTGATGATGTTTTTGTATTTCAAAGATTAAAGACCAGTTCCTAAAGTTTTCAGTAGAAAAACAAGATTATTTAATGGGTAGAAGATGTCTTCATATCATTGTTTCATAAACAACAGAAAATAGTCTACGAAGTTTTGAGGGGAAAATACTGTGATCCAGATAAATTCTTATAATTAGTGAATTTAGTAAAGGTGTGGGATAAAAGATCAATGTACAAAACCCCTGGTGTTTCTAGATACTAGCAACAACTAGAGATTGAAATTTTAAAAGGTATCATTTATGATAGTAAAAATAAAAAATCCATAAGAATGTATTAATAAAAATGTATGAGACATATGCACATAAAACCATAAAACTATTATTTAGGGAAATGAAAGAAAATCTAATAAAAGTGAGGGATATACTACATTTGTGGATTGCAGGTTTGACTATTGGGAGACTATCAGTACTTCCCAAATTGATCTCTAGTCTTCATTCATATAATCCCAATTCAAATCTAGAATGTCTACAATTTAAGACCAGTCTCACTGATGATTTGTAGCACTGTGGACTTCCATACACTGCTAGGGTATCAATTGGTACTACTGTTTTGGAAAACAGGGGTTATCTCCTCAAACTAAAGATATGCACACCCAGTGATCCCCAAATTTCGCTCCCCAACAGAAATGTGCCTACATTTCCATTAAAAATCACACACAAGAACGTTCATAGTAACATTGTTTCTAATAACCCAAACCCCAAATGCACATAAATAATAGAATGGTAAATATATTTTGGTATAACCTAGAATGGAATATATACTACAATGAAGATGAATAAACTACAGTGATTTTCAACAAATGGGTGAATCTTGCCAACATAACATTGAGTAAATGAAAGTTGCCAGACACAAAAGACTAGAAACCGCATGACACTATTTATACGAAACTTAAAAAACAGGCAAACTAAACCGTAGTGTTTGAAGTCAAGATCCTGGTCGCTTTTGCAAGAAGAGAGAGGAGGTGGGAACTGGGAAGGGGTGTAAGAGGAGTTTCTGATAATATTTTATTTCTTGAATTAATGGTGGTGACATGGGTGTTTGTGGTAATTTCTTGAGTAGTTTTGTGTGTGTGTGTGTGTGTGTGTGTGTGTGTGTGTGACTTTTTCTGTATTTATCTTTCATTTTATAATACAAAAAAGATAAGAACAGAGTCTCAAGGGAAAAAGGCAGCTGAAAAGGGTACTGGACAGAAATATTCAGAGGCACTTTGGCTGAGAGTTTCTCTGTAAGTATAAACCTCAAAGCGGAGGCCAAAACAGATTGGGGCTGGGGGAGGTGAAGTGGGGGGGGACAGGTATCTTCAGATAGATTAGAACAGGGAGGAAGCGCCCTTGTGAATGCCAGGAAGCTCCATGGGACCCTATCAGGGCAGAAAGATCCCTTGGATCACTCTTCTAAATCCCGCATGCCAAGGATCAGCCCATCAACCATTGAGCATCTGGTTTGGGTGGTATTTGGTGTTTTTGAGATTGCCTAGCTCTTTCCTTTGCCTTTTCATTGACATTACTTATGAGCACCCAAGTCTCAGTGGTCTGGGTGCTCAGAAGGCCACTGAAAAGAGAACTTCCACAGGTGACTGTGAGAAAGGTGGGGGACCCAGTAGAAAAATGGGCAGGAGACTTGTAGTGAGGACAATGGTGTGAAGAGAAACACTTGCTTGACCGAGATACGATTGCACAGAAATCAGGAGGAGAGTGTATCCTGTGCTGGGCAGTGGTGGATGCATTGCCACTATTAAATAATAAATATATAAATTTAATGGATACACACTGTGCTTTGTAGTATGTAAACCAAAACCACAAATTTTTAAAATATCCATACAATTAGACATTTGTTCATCTACTAAGTCACGTAGAAAATATTAATAAATTTCCTAAGAAATGCATTTTTATCCTTCTGTCCACAAGTGAATAAAATTATAATTATACTCTTAGAGTAAACAAAATTATCAATGCTCTTGGATATTAAAAACAAGCAAATTTTTTTTTAAGTAGCTCATAGTCATAGAAGAAATCAAACCGATGTTCAGTTTAAATGAATAACAATGACAGCACTAAGGAACAAAATTTGTGGGAGGTGGTCAAAGTTTTTCTTAAAAGGAAATTCATACAGTTAGATGTTTTTATTATGAAAAAACAAAGAAGGGAAATAAATGAACTAAGCATTCCACTCAATGGAGAAAAAAATACCAATTAAAATAAAAAAACAATGAAATAGAATTATTACCTTTGGAAAGGAATGAAATGAAATGAATAGAAAAAATGGTCAAAATGATTTAAAAATGCAACAGTTGGTTATTTTGGAACAAAAAAGTAAAAATATATCTAGCCAGGTCAAAGACAAAGAGAATAAGCATAAACAGAAAATGTTAGGGAAAAAAAGAATACAGCTAAATAGAGAATAGAATTTCAAATCTTCAAGAAAACACATTTTAATACATTGAGAAGAAACTTATTTAGCTCTTAAAAGTCTACAAAGATATTTTACCTCATAATAGGTCAAAGGAGGAAATAATATGATAGCTCAATGCATGCAAAAATAACATTTGATAAAATTTAAAATTAATTTATTCTTAAAATTTCTATCAAGATAAGAACAAAGCTGATCCAGTTGGAACTAAGGTAAATCAGAATACAGGGTAAAAGATGACATTGTCTGTATTTTAAAACTTCACCTACTGTATGAGACCAAAGGAAGAGAGTCTTATTTTGCCCCAAATCTAAATTTTCTGTAGCATACTAACTTAACCTGTCTGGCCAGTTCAGTTAAACAACTTAAGATATAGAGCCTAGAATTGGGAACGCAGTCTTACAATTCTGTATAGCTTAATGTAATACCTGGATACATTCCAGAGTATGTTGGACAGACAATTAAAAGTATTGGCAAAGTCCCTTGAGGGACTGTGGAAAAATATGGAACTACTGAACTTTTCCACCTGGAAAATCCCTGATAATCTCTCAAAAATTAGGGACTCCCAATAGATCAAGCCCTTAATCTTGAAATTTGCTCTCTTGAAACTTATTTCTGTAATGGAGAAGCTATGCTTACCTATAATTATGCCTAAGAGTTACTTCCAGAGGACCTCTTTTGTTGCTCAGATGTGGCTTTTCTCTCCCTAAGCCCAACTCTGCAAGGAAAATCATTACCCTCCACACTACACGGGACATGACGTCCAAGGGCATAAGTCTTCTTGGGAATGTGGGACATGACTCCCAGAGATGAGCCTGGCCTTATCACCATGGGATCGACAATGCCTACCTGACCAAAAGGGGGGGAAAAAAAGAAATGTAACAGAATAAGGTATCAGTACCAAAGAGATTTAAAATAGAGTAGAGAGACTATTCTGAAGACTACTCTTATGCAAGCTTCAGCTAGATGTTGCTAATTGCCACAGTATGTCAAGTTCCAATCAACAGTATACCTGCAACCCTAAAGAATACCAGGGCTCTATCTGAGACTTTATAGAAGTTTCACTACTAAGTTTATTTTTCAGAAATCTAAAGCCTCCAGATGGTTCCTAGGCCAGATAAGCCCTGAAACTCAGTTACCAGTCTCTCCAAGAGCATCAGCCAGTCGCATCCCCTTGCCCCATAATGTTGACACCCCTTTTCAGTATGAAGAAGTTACAATGGCCATTGCCCAAATATTCCTAAAGACTGGAGAAGGATCAAAGGAGAAGGAGGAGATGTAACAGAGAAGACAGGATTTAACAAATGAGTGTGACTACTGAATCACTAGATTGATATTTCTTTTTAGTTTCCAGTATCTCAGAACACGTACAAGGAAATATCGTAAATTGCGGAACTGAAACCCACACCATACTTTGAAATTTGTTCTAAAACTACTTGTTAAATTGTACTTTGCAATACATCGCTTTTTTGTATGCATGTTATATTTCATAATAAAAAATGTTAAAAAACTTCTGGTAAGCTAAAATAGAATGAAACTTTCTTACATGATAGAGATTGTATCTCTAAAAGTAGCAGCCAACAGCATATTTAACATTGAAATAATTATGATATTTTTACTATCCTCAAGAACAAAGCACACAAAGCTCACTAACACCACTTTTCCCCAAATTTGGAATCAATCAAGAGGAGGCATTAGACAGGTGGGAGATTGAAACGTCAGCTTCGTTTCTGATAAAGCCAACTGAAGAGTGTGGCTTTAGATCTGAAGCCCAAGGAGCTTACTAGCAATCCCCGAATTAGATGATACATGCTCAGTCACTGGTGGACCTGCCTCTCCTTCCCCCCCACCCACACTCGGCTAGGATTGGCCCTTCCCACAACGCAGAGAGATCAGAGAGTACTCGCTTTTAAGATGGGCAATTCCAAAGAAACTCAGAGCGGGCTAAGCCATACAAGCAATATTTCTCCCAAAGTCACCAATAAAATACTCCCAAAGAGTGAAAAATATGAGAGGTTATATGGAGGCCAGGAATGTCACATAAATACCAAATTTTGCACATGGCAACATGAGGTCAAGAGGAAAGATGATTTCCCCTAACAATACTCATCACTATTCAAGAAGCTATAGCCAGTTTGATAGGACAAGAAAAAGAAATAAGAAATAAGAAATATCCTAAAGAAAAATGAACATTTTCGATCATGATTTCCAGATGATACAGCTATTTGTTAAGATATCCAAGAGAATCAACTGAAAAACTATTACTACTTATAAGACTGTTTATTAAGTTAGCCTAGTGCCCTCCTAAAATGACAAAATTAATAGCGTTTCTGTACACCAGCAAACAAAGTTAGAAAAATGGGCAAGAGTTGGAGGGTGTAGAATCCTGGAAAAATAAATTCAGATTCATTTCAGGAAATTCAATAAAACAAAAGTGCTAAAAAAAACCTGCTTGACCAAATAGCCAAATAAATTATAAGCTAAAATAATTCTAAAAGCCTGGTAGTGGCAAAAGAATCTGTGGAATATGAATGGGAGAGTGTTGAAAGTCCAAAAACAGGACAAGTAAATAGGTTTAGAGTATGAAATAGTGACATTTAAAGTCAACGGGGAAGGAAGGATCTTTCAGTGAGTGGAACTGGAATAACTGTTGTGTCATGCACCAAAAGAAATTCCAGATGATTTAGAGAGTTAACTAATGAAAATGAAATCATACGAGCACTAAGGAGAATATAAATGCATATTTATATTATCTTGGGGCAAGGAAGTGCTCCCTGAACATTAAACCAGAGATAGAATCTAAGAGAAATTTGTGCACACAAACTATTTTAAACTAACAACAAACTGGAAAAACATTTGTGAGAAATATGACAATGGACTCAAGAAGCAAAACTCTGAGTCTCCACTGGCAAAAGGGGCTCAGGACATCCATAGGCAATACCCCAAAAAAGAGGTTAAAGTGACCATTAGAACTCCTAGACAGTGTTAAACTTCAAATCCGAAGACTGCATTAAATTGACAAAGATTTGAAATGTGCATCCTTGTGTATTCAGGAGAATACACGGCAAGGGCAATTTATTTGTAGACATTTTTGGTGGAATACTTAATATGAAATGACTGGAGGACTATTTGGCAATGTAATTCAAATACTTAATACTTTGAATACCTTTCCCATGCTATTCAATTTTGGGGAGTGCAGCCTAGTGATGATTTAGTTATATCATGATAATTTCAGTATTTCTAATATTGAATTCAGAATACTGAATACTGGTAACAGCTTAAATATAAAAAGTAGGGTATTATTTTAATAAATTTCAATATATTTAGATAATGAAATCCTACATAGGTCCTTAAAATTGTTCCATACAATATTTAGTGATACAAAAATGATTCAGGTGAAAATTAACTATAAAGATAAGAGAAAAATCAGAAAAGGAAGTTAAACAAAGAAAACAGATTGAAAAGCAGAATGATAGCATAACTCTATTTTTGTTTTAAAAAATATATATAATGATGCTTAGAGAAAGATTGGAAAGACAGATTCCAAATGATAACACCAGTTCTCTCTAGTGACTACTTGAAAATGAGTAATTTCTATTTTTATCTGTACTATTTTCAGTTTTCTACAACTAAATGGTACTATTTTTGTAATTACATCAATAAAGCTATTTAAGAAAAATGTAATTGTGAGAATGGCTTAGGAAATTTTGAAGAATGAGTAAAAGATGAGGGATTGTCCTAGAAGGCAGAAAGCAACAACGAGTAGACATGTGATGTGGGTTTGGGAATTTACAGATCAACAGAGCAAAGGAGATAGCTAAAAAATGGTCCTCAGTGGATATTGGATCTCACAATTGTTGAAACTGAAAAACTATCATTTGGAGGATTGTAATCCATTTCTGTAGTGGGATTTTCCTTGGGAGGGGCCATTTGATGAACCCCTGCAAGTTGGAAACAACTCAAATACCCAACCATAGGGAACTGGCTAAATAAATTATGGTACATTGATTCAATGGGGTGCTACATAGCCATAAAAATACGGAGATGGTAGAATACTTAATGGCATGGAAATTTGTTTAAAGTTTATTGCTAGGTGACAAGCTGGCTTCAAAACTGAATATATATTGTGGTCCAATATTTGCAAAAATTATAACAACTTATTTATTTAGCGGAAAGATTATAGATGCATTTTATTTTAGTCTATGTACTTAATCTGTATGAACATTTTTATCTATAATGAGCATCTATTCCTTTTATAAGAGAACACACCATAGATACTATTTATTTACAGACTCTATAATAAAAAGTAAAAGAAAGAGAAAAAGGTTTACACGTTAAACTCAGCTCTAAAATGGCTAAATGAATCAACATACCCAAGAAAGGGTCAATCAGAAAGTGGGATTGGCAGCAAAAGACAAGAGAGGTAAATGCTGGACTTTGCGTAGTGAAGATCTGCAGGCAAAACCCATTTGTTTTGTGAGGTGGAAGCTTCAGGCCACCTTACTCAGGATCTCTCAGGCATTTGAATCCTCTCAGCAGCGCTTGGGTTCTGATTCTCTTCGGCTGGTGGTGTTGGTTTCCCTTTGGCTGTAGAAAATGGATTGATTGGGCAGGATCTGGGATGGGAGGCTAGCTTAGCTGTACTTCTCTGGAGGGAGATGAGCAGTGTCTGAAGTAAAGCGATAGAAATCATGATGGCGAGATGGGAAAGTCAAGAGCCACTTGGCGGTGGGTCGAGGAGCAGGAGGTGACACCTACAAGAAGAGGAGAAGTGTTTTGGGAGGGGAAATGATGAACTCCGTTCTTAATACATTGAATATGGAGATTTGCAGGATATTCAAATGTAGGTTTTCTGGAGAGTGGTTGGCTGCCCACAGCTGAGAGGATTCTGGATTGGAAGAACAAATATAGGCTCATCAACAGAAAGGGGATTCTTGAAGGAGATCATCTAGGAAAAACAGAGAGAAAAGGAGGAGAGGAGGCTGAGGATAGAGCCCTGGGCATGCTGTTATTTAGAGGACATGGAGGAAAAGGGAGAACATACAGGGAATGGGGAGGTGGCAGCAAGGGAAATGGGGATTAGCTGGGAATCTAGAGCAGAGGGGAAGTTTGAGACTGAGGGAGTCATTGGGTCTCAAATGGTGTGAAGCTGTCCAGAGGACAAAGGATGCGGGGAAACAGTTGTGGTCACCAAGGCAAGGTGCATTCTGTTGAGGAGCGAATGGAACAGAAGAGAGGACTGGCATACAATATCATGGGGAAGCCTGGGTTTGAAGGGAAAATGAAGGCATAGGAATTGTGAGAGATCGCCGAGCTGTGTGCATGCTTATATCCTAAGAGGTAACAACTTTACAGAGAGGGAAATATAGAAAATACTAGAGAGAGGGAATAAAGGAAAGAGTTAGGGCCCCAAGGAAGCAGAAGAGTTGGTACTTTGAGCAAGAGGGAGAAATAAGAACATGCCCATTGATCCTGGAGGGCAGGGGAGGCAGATGTTCCGAGGGAGAGAAGTTTGTCAGGGGAGTCCAGATTTGTGAGGGAAGAGGCCTACAGATGGCCTTTTCTTTAGGACGAGTAAGAGTCAAAGTGATTTTCTGTGAGAGGGGACAAAGAGGAAGGGAGCTCAAAGGCAGCAGTAAAAACTATCAATAACTGCTGGGTTGGTGGAAGAGGGAGCCGACTGGAAGCAAAGAGAAAATTGCTGGGTAGCATTGAGAATTTGTGAATTTTAGTGGCACCTAAAGTTTGCATGTCTGTCCTATTGCTAAGAGATAAGGAGAAATAGAAATGTGCATCTTTAAGCTATCTTTAATCCAAAAGAATCATTCACTCAACAAACACTTATTGAACTCCTTTAGTAGATTACAAAGACTTGAAGAAAGGTTCCTGGAGTTCAGATGCACCCAGCCTCGGGGAGGGGAGGGGAAGAGCATGGTCACTGATGGGGGAATGAGCTCCGCAGGGACTGGAGAATTCATGGGTGGATGGCTTTTGAATTGGGTCTTGGGTAATGGGCTGAGGTTGGTAGGCAGAAAGGTGAGGAGAGGCCATTCCAGATGGAGGGAAGAGAGTGAGCAAAGGGATGTGGAGGGACCACGGGGAAGGACGGAGACTGGGCTGGCAAGAGTGGAAGCTGGGTGTGGTGTGTGGGAAGGAGGCTTGGGTCAGTGGGAAGTGTCCTAAATGCTGCTAGGACAACTTGGTCAGGGAGATTGTACTATGAGCAGAGTGGTGCTTTAAGAAGATTAATCTGGCAAAATTTATAGAAAGGAGATAAAGGGGAGCCTAGGAGTAGGGGACAACTCCTGTGTCACCAAGATTGAAAGGGTGGCTAATGAGTGGTAAAACAATGAGATTAAACAGTCCATGTGATTATGCATCTCAACTTCTAATTTTAAACCCAGCACCCTAATTAAGCATAAATTATTTTGCCATTCAAATGGATTCTGGCTGGAAGCTCCCTCGTGGGTAGGTGGTGAGTAGGGAGGAGGCTGAGGGGAAGGAGACACAAGTCAGCCACGAGCATCTGCAGTTTCTATCAGAGTCCCAAGGGCTATGTTTTTTGGGCATCTCATCTTCAGACCATGGCCACCATCCACCTTCTAAATGTAAGTCTAAGGTTGTGATTCATTCTCAGCTTAGCTGCCTTGGCCTTCCCCAAACCACTACGAGCAGGGACAGCTGGAGTAAAGTATTGGAGGGTCCAGCTGTTTCTACTTCTAGAATAAATGAGAAGGCCAGTTGTTACTAAGAAGAACTTCTAGGCACTAAGCAATGTCACCTAGGACAGCAAACATTCCCTCTGCGCGGTCAGGAGGTGGATGTACAAGCACAGTTGGGCAGGGAAATGAGCAGCAGCACCAGGGAAACTCTCACAGGTGCTTCAGACTTTTCCCAGAGGAGAAAGGTGGGTACAGCCAAAGGAGGGGATGCAGAAAGGAAGGGATGCTGGTTTTCCATAGATATGTAGGACTGGCATGCGTTTTGGGGAACTTGAGGTTCTTTAGAGCTGTTGCTTCTCACTCAGACTGAAGGGCCCTGGGGTTGATCCATCACACCATGGCAGTCCCATCTGGCCTCCCCTGTCCACCCAACTGGACCAAGCACCATGGGGAGCATGTGCCTGGAAGAAGTGGTGCTCCACCTCCTGACACTCCTGCAAGGTGATCTCGGATGCCCAATGCTGAGGGCAACTCTCTCTGAGTGGTCCACCACCCTTTAGTTTGGGTCACCCTAAGCAGTGGAGGTGCAGACAGAATAAGAATGATCACCTTTAACAAGTGTGTTCTCAGTGCTAACTCTGTTCCTGTCACTATAAGAGGGTGGTGAGTACAGGCCACCAGAACCACATAGTCCTACCTTCCTGTAAGACCACTAGTCATAAGTTTAGTAATAACTTATGTGACACAGTGACATAATGCACTATGTCAAAGACAAGGATGATAATATGTAAGTGATGAAGGAATTCATAAGTAGAAACGTGAACCTGAGTTCGGATTTAAGACTTCCTTGGGGAGATGAAGTTGGCAGCAATTCAGGCTCAAAGACTTGAGCCAGGGGTTTGGGTAATAGGAGATGGGATGAGACGTGTTTGGAAACGGGATATATTTTGAAGATAGAGGATTCAGAACTTCCTGATAGCTTGAGTGCATGTGTGAAAGGAAGAGGTGTCAAGGATTATTACAAGGTTTATGGGTTGAGCCACCAGGAGGATGGACTTTCCATTTACTGAGCCAGGGAAGATTGGGAGAGAAAGTTTCAGGAGGGCAAACCAAGAATTTGAGTTTGGACTTTTGAAGGTTGATTTGCTCACTACATATCCAGGGGAGGCATTGAGTAGGCAGCTGGAGAGGCACCAACCATTGATTGTCTGAGAGAAAGGTCCACATGAAAGATAGCAGTTTGGGAGTCACCATCATATAGACAATATTTGGGGCTTTTAGATGGGATGATGTCACCCCAGGAGTGAATGTTTGTAGAGAACAGTAGAAGCCAAGGATTGGGCATCTGGAGCAAGAAGATGAGGAGTGGCTATTGGGGGTGAGGGGCACGGAGTAGGGAGATGAGGTTGCCAGTTACAAAAGCCACCTTGGAAAACAGGTGAAAGTTGTCAATAGAGAGCTGTAAGCCTGGGCTGAGGGGATGTCCCTTGATCTAATCACACCAGAGTTCTTGGAGCACTATCCAACCCAGAAGCTCACCAACTAAGTAATCAGTCTACAAGGGTTGCTGAATCACCACTGGAATGAATCCCAGAAGTTGTGCTGCTTGGCTCAAGTTTCCATGAGAGGATTCTTACATAATCAGAGAAAGTAAACTTGCCAGCTTCCCACAAAAGAAAAAATTGCCCTTTAAGTGAACATTATTTAAACATTCAACTTTATTGATGTATGATTTACATGCAATAAAATCCCCCCATTTTCAGTATACAGTTTGGTGAATTTTGACAAATATCAAATCTACAACTGAGATATAGAACTTTTACATCACCCCCCAAACTCAAGTGGGAATTAAGATTCTTCACCAGCCCTGACCTACTGCTGCAGACTAGTTTTGTGGGATGTGTTTATAACTCACTCGGAACAACTTATAGGTCATGAAACCTGAAACCGGCTGAAGATTGAGTTTAACAGTCCGAGTTAACAAAAATTCTGAATTTAAGTACTGCAGGACCAGATACTATTTGCCATCTAAATCTTAAGTGGACCAGGCTGCCTCCCAAGCAGTGGTCTTGTTCAGGGAACCACATACACGATCTTCTTATGGGAAGCATAAAGAGGTAGGTCATTTTCATTAAAGGAAACACTTATCACCTTTGGAAGAAATACATTTCAGAACATTACAGTTAAAGAAAGATGGCTTGAGCTGGGAAGGTTATTGGTCTGCCCAGGTGGCCAGACACTCAGCTCCATTTTTAACTAACCTTGGCTCCCTCCCCACTGGGAGGCACAGGTGGAACCCTCCCCTGGGATGAAGGTGAGAGTTCCCGCCCAAGACCCCAAACCAGCACAGCTAATGAGGAAAGCTGGCTGAGGCTTCTTCGGGATGCTGAAAAATCCTTTCGGAGAATGTACGAGGCTGCACGTACAGCTCCTCCACCCACTCCCTGGTGCAATGGCAGTAGTGGGGAGAGGGGCGGTGGAGATGTCCTTCCATCACTGGCCACTCACAGAACTGACTGGAAGGCTGCCCATAGTGTCTTTCTCTCCACCTGGACCCTGGGAAATGGTTTGCAGAGTCCAGATAGGAACGTGTGCCTGGGGCAACAGAATGCTGACCAGCAGGGGGCAGCAGCAGCCAACTCACTCCTGCAAATTCGCAGTTATCCAACTGGTCTACTAAACGGCGACCTTGCCTCTGGTTGCTCAGCCATGTCTCAGGAGGGCAGGGTCTTGGAGATGGTGATGGGACACACCCCATCAGGATGCTTATGCCCTTTCTGTGAAAGAGGAGTGGGCTTAGCCATGAGAGATGGGACAGCTGGGGGACTGAAATTCAATCAACTTGAGGTTGAGCAAAACTATGAAGGTTGAGCAGCTCCTTCAGTGTTTGGAGCTGATCTGCATTAAATTCTCACTGGCTGCATACTTGTGAGATTAACTGGTTCTTCTGGGCCTCGCTTAAAAGGGACAAGATGACACTTGTGCATTAGAACACAAGCAATCTTAAATACAAGGCAAGGCTTAAATAAATGCTCCTTTTGTTATGATATGAATGGAGTTCAGCAAATCGTGAATGTAGCATCTTGTGTACAGTAGCGTGACGGGGACCCAGTGACCAGGGTGTGATATTTGTGAGAACAGGAGCTTTTTCCTGCAAGGGACAATGCATCTAGTTAGCTGACTATCATATGTATGACAGTGTTCCATAAATATTCCTGGGTAGTTGCAGGAAATCGAGACAGTTTATCCCAGGGCCATTGGACTGTGTTGGGGATTGAATCATGTCCCGTAAAAGGCGTATTCAGGTCCCAATCCCTGGTCCTGTGGGTGTGAACCCATTTGTGAATACGACCTTGAAGGGGTTGTTGGTTAAGGTGCCTGAACTGAAGGAAGGTGGGTCTTAATCCAACATGGCTGAAGTTCTTATAAGCAAAGGAAACTAGACACAGAGGGAGAAGCCATGGTAGAAACTGGAAGTCAACAGAAGCCAGAAGAGAAAGTAGAAGATGCATCTGTGCATTGCCATGTGACGACAAGCCAAGAACCAAGAATTGCCAGTAGTCAGCCCCAGGATGCCACAGTCTTTGGGGAGAAAGCCTCACCTTGCTGATGCCTCGATTTTAGACTTCTAGCCTCAAAACCATGAGCCCATAAATTCCCCTTGTTTAAGCCAACTCATTGCATAGAATTTATTTTAGCAGCAGGGAAACTGAAACAGATTGCAGTAGCAACGTCACTGGTGGAGAGGGACAGCAAGATGGTGTGATAAAGGAAGGGCAAAAGTCTATGGCTGGCTGTGAGGGCCAAGGGTGGTTGCCTGGATCTGCCCCTTTCTGTCATGAAATGTGGTCTCAGTTTCCCCCGTGGACAGTGAAGACTTTGGTTTATGAATAACTTGAGACTCCGTTTTAACTTTGAATCCCCTGATCTTTGAACAAAGTGCTTAGAAACCCTGAAGGCAGTATCTGCCAAGGTTTTCTTATGATAAATCATTAACACATTTCTCCTCTGCCAGTAAGACCTGAATTTCCCTTAAATACTTTCTCCAAAGCCAGTTTTTCCTGTTGCTTCAAAGGGTAGAGGAGCATTGCCAGGTGGACCTAACCAGGCTGGACTCAACTGCTGGCTAACAGAAGAACATTCTTTGTTTCCCAGGGTAATGAGAATCAGTTGCCAAGCTGTTAAGCTTTGCTCTCTCCTGGAGGTTTGGGAAATCAAAACAAGGCTGCTTCTAAGCAGACCTGGGCAGTAACTAGGGAGCCAGGTCAAATGTGTCTGAAAGTACAGAGTCCATCTTGTGCCTTGCTTTCATCGTGGACCTCTTACCCTTACTAAGGGAGCTGCAGAGCATCCTGTCCCCAGAGCCAGGCCTTCCCTCAGACAAAGCAACCCTAGATCTGTTTACGTTCCCAGTTAAATACCCAGCTGTCCTCTAGAATTCTGCAACATAGAGCTGACAAGAGTGATCGTGGCTTGGAAAATAGTGGCCAGGAGTTCTTGAACGTCCATTTCTACCAAAATAGCATTCTAATATGATGCCAACAGCTCCGTGTATCCTAATAGGTACGTTAGTGCACGTTAATTGCATTATGAACACGCCCTCCCCCTTCAGATAAGTGCATCATTAGCCAGTTGGAGGGCATGTATAGAAACTTCTGGAAGTTCAGGGAATCTGCTAGAAGCATGGAGGCTTTGGCTTATGCTGTTTGGATGCTCTTTTTTTTTTAGCATGGGCAGGCACTGGGAATTGAACCTGGGTCTCGGGCATGGCAGGGGGGATTTCTGCCACCATCGCACCATCCTGGATGCTCTTTTGAATAATAATTGTTCAGTAAGTTCAGCTGATTCACGTGTCCATTTTGCAGGGCATTCTGTGAAAACTGGAGGATGTGCCTCTCACATTTTCCTATTCTCCAAAAGCAGACAGATTTGTAGTTTAAGTAAGTTAAAAGGAGGGGAAATGGGAAGAAGATATGAACAGAGAGCGTGCTGAAGAGGATATACAGATGGCGAATAGGCTCACAAAAAGACGTTCAACATCACTAGCCTTCAGAGAAATGCAGACTAAATCCACAATGAGGTCTCAGGTGTCCCCCTTTCAGAATGGCTGAGATGAAACATAGTGGCAACAAAAATGCTGGTGAAGATGCAGAGAAACTGAGTCCCTCATACCTGGCTGGAGGGGCATTTTAGTTTGCTAATGCTTCCTGAATGCAATGTACCAGAAACGGAATGCCTTTTATAAAGAGAGTTTATTAAGTTACAAGTTTACAGTTCTAAGGCTTTAAAAATGCCCAAACGAAGGCATCCAGGGACGAGACCACGAATCTGAAGAAAGGCTGGATGGCGTCTGGGGTTTCTCTGTCGGCTGGGAAGGCACATGGCTGGCGGCTGAGGTCTTTGCTCCCAGTTTGTTGCTTTGTGCTTCTGATTCCAGTGGCTTCCTTTCTTAGCATCTTTGGGCCCTCATTTAGCTTCTCCAGGGCAAAATCCTGGGTTCTGGCTTGCTTAGCCTCTCATGGGGAGGCACATGGCAATGTCTGCTGGCTCTTTTCTCAGCTTTTGGTTTCAAATGGCTCTGCACTGAGATCTGGTGGGTCTTCTGGCATTTTCCTCTGCGTCTCCAAACATCTGTGTCTGCTCTCTGTGTTGGCTTTTTAAGGGCTCCAGTAACCAATCAAGACCCACCTTGAATAGGCGGAGCCACATCTCCATCTAATCAAAGGTCACACTGCAAACTGGGTGTGTCATATCTTCATGGAAACGACCCAATCAAGAGGTCCCATCCTACACTACTGTTCAGGATTAAAAGAACAAAGCTTTTCTAGAGTACATAAGCTTCAAACCAGCACAAGGGGTATATGTGTGCAAAATGGTACAATCACTTTGGAAATTAGCTTGGCAGTTTTTAAAGAAAATTAACCCAATTTTCACAGACCCAGCAATTTCACTCATGAGAATTTATCCCAGAGAAATGAAAATTCTGTTCATACAAAAATCTGTACACAAATGTTCATAGAAGATTTATTTGTGATAGCCAAGAAGTGTGATCAGCCCAGATGCCCACATACGGGTGAGTGGTTAAACACCCACGGCAGAGAACCCTATGCAGCAATAAAATGGAACAAACCACTGTTTTAAGTAACAATTTGGATGAGTCCCCAGAGAACTATGCTGTGTTGAAGAAGTCAATCTCAAATGTCACATACTGTGTGATTCGATTTGTAGAATATTCTTGAAATGAAAACTAAAGAGGCAGAGAAAAGATTGGTGGTTGCCAGGGGCAATGGAAGTGCTGGAGGTGGGAGGGTGCTGTAAAGGGTCTTTAAGGTGGATCCTTGCAGGGATGGTGTGCTCTGCATCTGACCGTACGGGTGTCAGTGTTGTACTATATTTTACAAGATGCTACCGTTGGGGGGACTGGGTAAAAGGTCCATGGCACTCTACAAGGATCTCAAACTACTACAGTTAATTTTGAAAAAGGAAGGGGCTGAGCTGTCAGACCTCTTTTATTTCTTCGAAGATGAATGCTCTGCTAGAGGGCTCTCTCCCCATCTTGATTTCCATGCCACCCCTGGAAAGCCGGCACCCAATCAGGAGCAGCATTTGCCTCTTGGACAAGAAAGCAGCCATCGGCAGCTCACGTTGATGGGCTGCAATGGTCCAGCGTCCAGGCACTGAGTCTTTTCTCTCTGACCGCACTGAGATGTTGCAGCTTCATTGAATGTTGCAGCTTGCTAGAGCTGCCAAAAGCAATATAACAGAAATGGTTTGGCTTTTACAAAGGGGATTTATCAAGTTACAAGTTACAATTCTATGACTTAAAAATGTGCAAATTAAGGCACCAAGAAGAACATATCTTCTCAGAAGAAAGGTAGCCAGCATCGGGAACACTCCTGCCAGCTGGGAAGGCACGTGGCTGGCATGTAAGATCCTTGCTTCTAGTTTGTTGCTTTCAGCTTCTGACTCCAGTGGCTTCCTCTCTCTGTAAGCCTCTGTGGGTCCTCTCTCAGCTTCTCTGAGGCAAACTCTGGGTTTCATTTCTTAGCTTAGCATCTCTAGATGACTGTGTCTGGTTTCACCTCTCTGCTCCTCTTTTAAGGACTCCAGTAAACTAATTAAAAATGAGACTGCATCTCCATGGAAATCATCTAATCAAAAGGCCCCACCCATGGTGAGTGTGTGCCCCCAAGGTTGGATTGAAAGAGCACGGCTTTTCTGGGGTGCACAACAGTTTTAAACCAGCACATTGCCTGACAGGGGAGGAGGCTTCAGGGAAGGACTCGCTGAAGGAAAGGTCGGAGGAAACCATATGTTCTCCTGGTGGCAACTGCGAGCTACGTAGCATTTGGACTTTGGTTTTTATTTTGTCTGCCAAGGAAGCTCAGAGCCCAGTCTGCGACTTAGCTGTCATGACACAGGAGCCCTCGAACTGCACGCCAGCACTCTGTTTCTCCTCCTTACGTGGTCACTTATCACTTCCCTAGTCACAGCCACTTACACTTTTCTGTAGTCCGTGATTTTATAACTTATCTCAAATCGCTCCTGCATGAAATGAAATAGAAATGAATGAACACATAAACCCGGGGATAAATGCAGGCTGCGGTGTGCAGCAAGTCCGCTTCAGGCCCAGGCTCCTTCATCCTTACAGCGTGGGGACCTAAGGGCCGGACCGCCGGGTCCAGAGCCCGGTCTGCTGTGGCTGAGCTGCGCGCATTAGGCAGGTTCCCTTCCTCCTGCCCGGGCCTCAGTCTCCTCATCTGCAAGTGGAAAAGCAGTGCGACCCACTTCCCAGCTGCTGGGGGTGGGACATTTGTCACGTGTGCCAATGCTGCCTGGCCTGCAGCCGCAGACGGTGGCGGGCAGCAGTGATTCCTCTCTTTTTCCTGCTTCTGGGAGATGCGGGCAGAGTCGGGTGGGCTCTGATTCCCCCTCAGGGTTGCGCTCTGTGGTGGGTTGATTGCCCTCAACAAAACATGTTCTAATCCGCATCCCTGGGGTAGGGCCCGCTGCAAAGAGGACCTTTTGGAGACGCTATTTTTAGTTAAGATGTGGCCGAAGGAAGCAGGGTGGGACACCCTCTGGACCATTGGAGGCCAAAGCAAGGCTCCAGAGGCCGAAAGTCAGAGGAAAGAGGAGAGCAGGAAGAACGGAGAGGAGAGCAGGAAGAACAGAGAGGAGATGTCGTGTGATGAGGGTCTTCATTTATTATTTTCCCACAGAACCAGAAGGAGGGGGAAACGTATTTGACATGTATCTCTGGCTCTTGCTTTCGTTAATTCTGAGGACTGCTGTGCCAAATTCCAAGGTAACTGGGTGATATATAGGAACCCTGTACTTTATATATTTTATCATAATATTTCTGCAAAAGTACCACTTCTCTAACAAGAAAATTATCAACAAAGAAAGAAAAAATATATGTGCACATTTATTAGTATAAATAGTTAGGTCTGCATAAAATCATGAAAAACTTGGGGCAAAAATATTTCAAAGTGATACTAATGATTTATCGTGTATAGCTCATCGTTATTTCTTATTTTCGAGGATGTTTGATTGACAGTACTTGTGCTGGTTTGAGGCTGTTATGTACCTCAGAAAAGCCATGATTTTTTGCTAATCCAGTCTTGGGGAAGCAAGCTAGTCAAGAAGAGGGAACCCTGATGGGCGAGGGCAGATACATACCCGATTGCCAGTTTCGATGACTCCCACTGGCTCTGTAAGGAAGGGCTGAGACCCCTTGGGCAGATGGACCCCTCATGGTTACCTCAGTGATAAGAGGGGTGTCAAATTAGAATGGCAAAGGTATTTGTATATTGGGGCCGAGAAAATCTTGAAAGTTGGTTTCTTGGGACCTTTGTGGACATCTGAATGCTGTCCCCTGGGTGTCCTGCTGGCACCGAGGTCAACCAAGTCTCCCGAGACTCCATCAGCCGCACGGTCCTCTCCCTTCCCAGTGCCCCCAGGGTTCAGGCCTGACTGCCTCGAAGGGCAGGAGAGCCTGCACCTGCACCGTGAAGCCAGAGCCTGCAGGCAGCTCAAGGTCAAGAAAAGGTCTTCAGACCTTGACCACAGGATCTCAGAGGACACAGCAAGTGAGGTGAGGAGATGCAGGTCCGCGGCACATAGCAGATGCCTGTTCACCAGGGAGAGTCCGGGAGATACCCTCAGGAGAAGGTGGGAATGAGGAGGGAGCAGTGGACATCCACAGTACCAGAGGGTGAAAGGAGGGATGATCCACACTGATCTTAAAGATGGTACTACAAGGGCACACGGGACCAGTGCATGCGGGGGCCCTGAGAGGTCACAGGGACCAGTGCACGCGGGGGCCCCGAGAGGGCACAGGGACCAGTGCACGCGGGGGCCCCGAGAGGGCACAGGGACCAGTGCACGCGGGGGCCCCGAGAGGGCACAGGGACCAGTGCATGCGGGGGCCCTTGAGGATATGCCTGGCGACCAGTGCATGTGGGGGCCATATGAGAATGTGAATTCTGTTTCCCATGAGGCGGTCCCCTGCCCCTTCTCCCACGGCCACCCTTCTGCACCCCTGAGCAGTGCCTCCCCTCTTGAAAGTGCCCTTGAGTCACCTGGGGATCCTGTCACTATGCAGTTTCTGAATCAGCAGGTCAGGGTTGGGACCCAAGATTCTCTGTGTTTTACAGATTCCCAAATGATAGTGGTGCTTCTGTCCCCACAGACATTGTCAGGAATACAGACCCTTGTCCTCTGCCACAACCTGCGAAATCAGGATCTGCAATTTAAATTTCTCCAGGCGAGTCAATGCACATTCCAATTTGACAAGTTCTGTTGTAATCACCCAACCCAGAAACCAGAACAAGAGCAAATCAGAGAAAAACACGGGCATTGTGGTCCCCAGACAAATGGCAGCAAGGGCACGCATGAGGAGCTGGAACCCAGCACACTTGTGGAAAGAGAGAGGGAGCCACATCCAGGGTCCTGCTGCCTTGTAGGAGGGACAAAGAGTGCAGCCATAAGCACACAAATATAACAATTTTCAGGTGTGTGTTGGTCATCGTGCTGCATGGTGGGCACGCAACCAAAGAGAACACGCAGACACAGCCTCCATATGTTCCATTCTAGTTGACCAGATAATCATCAGCCTAATGATTGAACAACTGAGGGAATTTATTTCAAGCTGTACTTTGAAATAAGCTCTGACGGAAATGGGCACACCTGTGGGAAAGCAGATGATAAAGGAGTCTAGCCAAGGCTGGAGAATCAGTTCAATTTCTAGCCTTGATACTTACTAATTAGGCCCCTTACTTAATCTCACTACACCTCAGTTTCCTCATCTGGCAAACTGCGGTAGAATATGTGCACCGTAATATTGCTGTAATGATTAAATGCAACAATATATGATACCATGATTTGCTCAGAGCGGCGGCTGTTTCTGCTGTTGCTGTCCCTGTCGCTGCCTGTCCAGCCTTCTGGCCCAGGGTTCAGCTTCTCTTTCTGCCAGAGTTCCTAGGTGTGAGTGCTGCCTTTTCAGGATCCTTTATCTTGGGCATCCAGAGCCCACCTGTGGTTTGTGGCCCCCTCTGCATGCTATTCTTTCTGAGCCAGAAGGAACCTGCCCTTGGCACCTATTACTGAATCTTTCCTTGCAGCACCTTCTCTTCCCTCCCGGGAAGTTCCCTCCTGGTGTTGGTCCTTGCTCTCCTAGCCCTTCCCATCCTGCTGCCCGTCCTGGTCTAATCCCAGGACACAGCAGGTAGAGTTGGCATCTGAGGACTCTGCACACTCTGGGCCCCGTCAGATAACTCTCAGTGGACAGCCTGCCTCTCTCCTACGCCCGGGGTGACATTGAGCACTAACTTTAACCAGATTCACGCCAGCTGGCCCTCAAAAGTTCTCTCAGGTGAGGATGTCTGCTCAGGTTCTGGCCTTAGCAGGGTCTCCTAGGTCTCCTCAGCCAGGACTCCTACCTTGATCCCATCTCTCTCCCAAACCCGCCCTGGTGCAGGCGCGCTCCTTAGTAACTCCCAGGCTTTCCCTCACGTGTGCTCCTTGGCACTGTCTGCCCACCTTTGGGCCTGAACAGTCTTTTAATGACATGGCTGACCTCTTGTGATCAGCAGAGCCGGAACTCGCCAATCTGCCAGAGATGAATGCTGGAGGGAAATGGGAATGCCATGTGTGCCGAAAAGAAAGTGGTGAAAGTGTGGGACTCTACATATGATTCCCAGCATCACTATCTACTTTTTTTCCTTCTTTTTTTTTTTTGTGGAAAATAACATATATACAAAAAAGCAACAAATTTCAAAGCACAGCACCACAATTAGTTGTAGAACATGTTTCAGAGTTTGACATGGGTTACAATCCCACAATTTTAGGTTTTTACTTCTAGCTGCTCTAAGATATTGGAGACTAAAAGAGATATCAATTTACTGCTTCAGCAATCATACTCACTTGTTAAATCCTATCTTCTCTGTATAACTCCACCATCACCATTAATCTTTCTCCCACAATTTAGGGGTGTTTGGGCTATGGCCATTCTAATTTTTTCATGTTGAAAGAGTCTGTCAATAATATGGGGTAGGGAGATGGAACTAGCTGATGTTCTGGAGAGGCTGGGCTAGGTTTCAGGACTTATCTGGACCAGGGACCCAACTGGAGGTTGTAGGTTTCTGGAAAGTTACTCTAGTGCCTGGAACCCTTGTGGAATCTTATATATTGCCGTACGTGTTCTTTAGGATTGGCTGGAATGGTCCTGGTTAGGGGTTGGCAGGTTATGATAGGTAGCAAGGTCTACCTGAAGCTTACATAAGAGCAACCTCCAGAGTAGCCTCTCGACGCTATCTGAACTCTCTCTGCCACTGATACATTATCAGTTACACTTCTTTTCCCTCTTTTGGTCAGGATGGAATTGTTGGTCCCATGGTGCCAGGGCCAGATTCATCCCTGGGAGTCATCTCCCATGCTGCCAGGGAGACTTTCACCCCTGGATGTTATGTCCCATGTAGTGGGGAGGGCAATGATTTCACTTGCAGAGTTGGGCTTAGAGAGACTGAGGCTACATCCGAGCAACAACAGAGGTCCTCCAGAAGTAACTCTTAGGCATGCCTATAGGTAGGCTAAGCTTCACTGCTACCTACACAAGCTTCACAAGAGTGAGCCTCAGGATCGAGGACATGGCCTATTGATTTGGGTGTCCCTAAAATTTGACACAGTATTAAGGGATTTCCTGATGATAAAGTTTAATAGTTCTATATTTTTTTCTTCCGTCCCTCAATGGACTTTGCCAATACATTTTGATTATCTGCTTAATATACTCTGGGATGTATTCAGGCATTGCAATAAGCTATACAGGATTAAAGGATCTCTTTCTTGTTCTGGGCTCCCTGAGTTTGGATTGTTCAAATGAGCTGTACAGATAGGTTGCATTAGATTATTTGCTTCAGAAAATTTCGGTTCCAGACCAAATAAACCCTTCTCCTTTCAGTCTCAAAGAGTATGTGCGGTTCTAAAATATAGACCTTGTTTTTCCTTAGCCTTGTGTTCTGAATTACTTTGACCCCAACCTGATCAGCTTCATTCTTACCTCTAAATATCAGATCAGCCTCTTGAAACCTAGAAATAATAATTCCCACTCAGGACTAAATGTGTCTGCTATAAAAGCTTACAATCTAGGTCCCTGTTTTCTTGTAAACATGAAAAGACTATTTCTTTAGCTTAAAAACAGGTCTCACTGTGCATTATCAAGATGGTGAGTTTCTAGCTCTTTTGCAGTTCGGAGGACCTCTCCTTCCCGCCTCATTGGATGAGGGTTCAGATGCCTTTCTGCAGACCAGCCCGGCGTCGACAGAGGCCCTGATGGTGGCAGGGCCTCCTCTGTGAACAGCAAGAGCAGCTGCAAGGCATGCATACATGTCTAGCTTCTTTGGACACACCTCCTGGAGAGACCTTTCAGAAATGTTCATTCCACCAGTGACGACAGGGAATGAGAAGGTGATCGAAGCACGTTCCCTGCTCTCCAGGTGTTTGGAGTTTGTTTCACCCTTTTTCTAGCAATCCCGTCCTTGCCCCTTCCTCCTCGTGCCTGTTGTGGTCGGGAGATGCAGGGGCCTTTTAAGCGCACAGCAATACACTGTGCACCTGCTTCACCAGCTGGAAGGTGGTCCTGAGAGGGTGTGTTCTAGTTTTCTAGCTGCCGGAATGCAACACACCAGAGACGGATCGGCTTTTAATAAAAGGGGATTTATTTTGTTAGTTCTTCAGAGGAAAGGCAGCTAACTTTCCACTGAGGTTCTTTCTTACGTGGGAAGGCACAGGCTGATCTCTGCTGGCCTTCTCTCCAGGCCCCTGAGTTCCAACAACTTTCCCCGGGGTGACTTCTTTCTGCATCTCCAAAGGCCTGGGCTGAGCTGCAAGTGCCGAGATGAGGAATGCTGAGCTGCTTGGGCTGTGCTACGTTGTACTCTCTCATTTAAGCACCAGCCAATTAAGTCAAACGTCATTCACTGCAGCAGGCACGCCTCCTAGCCAACTGCAGATGTAATCAGCAACAGATGAGGTTCATGTACCATTGGCTCATGTCCACAGCAACAGAACTAGGTGCCTTCACCTGGCCAAGCTGACAACTGAATCTAACTATCACAGGGTGGAACCATCAGCCAGAGCTGGGGTCCCTTGCAGCACACAGATGGTTCAGAAAATATCTCCAACCAGTCCTGACCCTCCTGGAGCAGCTCCTACCTGCCCTTGGTCAGTAGCTATGATGGCAGAAATGACTGACAGGCACCCCCTGCTGGGAGTGTCCTTCCCCCAGGAGACCTAACCTCTGGAGGGCCACTGCCCCTAAGTCTATGGCTTCACTCCCCACACTACCTTCTGTGTGCATGTACCCTTTGACTCAGCAGTGCACTTCTGGGAATCTTTTGAGCAGAAGTAGATGCTGCAATGCCCAGAATACATGTGGGGGGACATTTGCTGGGGCACGGTTGGTGGTGGCCCCGGGAGGGTCAGCCAGCCCATTTGGTCAGCCAGAGCTGGATAAAGCTGTGTGGTTGAGCACCTCTGGGACTGCCATCGGCCACCAGGGCACCTTCTTCAGCAAAGAATGGGCCTTTCAGCTGAGAGGGGAGCAGTGAGTGGACAAACTCCAGTCCTTGGTATTTTCAGGATCTACCTTTTATGTAAAGTCATTGGGATTCCTCGAGCACACACTTCCTCTGGGGTGGCTGAGACTGCGTCAGGTCTGCATCTCCTTCTGAGGTGCACCTGCCGTCCCGCCCCTCCCTTTCGTCTTTCACAGGCACGGTCCTCTAATAAACCTCTTGCCTCTTAACTCTGCCTCTAGGAGGACGCAACTGAACCTCCCCAAATCTCAGGGGCGTACATCCGCACACGTGTCTTTCTCTCAGTCATGGGTTTGTGGGTTGGCCGGGCTGCTCTGTTAGGGGGTGACATAGCTGGGCTGTGGGCTGGGGTCGTGTGAGCGCCATGCGTTTTCTCATCCTCCGTGGGCACATGGTGTCCTGAGCACGTGTTTCTCACAGCAGCGGGGCAGAAGTGCAAGAGGTCAAGCGCACTTCAAGAGTCTGCTCTTGGCACCTCTGATCCCTTTTCACTGTCCCGAGTCAATCACGCTGGCAAATCCCACATCCGCCAGGGTGGGAAACAGCCTCCAGCGCCTCCAGCACCTCCAGCGGAGGTACCTTGAAGGCGCATGGCAAAGGATGTGGATGTAACCCCACAACAAGAAGGAAATAGGAATCTGGAGTGGATGGCGCCATCCGTAAGGGCAGCAATGCTTCATCTTATGAATATGCCAACCATTGCCTCTTCGCAGGGCCAAGGGCGTGGGGCCGTGCGCCTCTCTGCGGACTCTGGGGTCCCAAGTCCACAAAGGAAAAGTGGCAGGTCCTTTGCTGGGCTGGTCGTGAGAATAGACCTCAGAAAGCCCTATCATCCCTCCCTTCCACGAGGCCAAATGTGGCCCGAAGCCTGATTTTGTGAGTCTGGGAGAAGGCGCAGGCCAGCCTCTGCAGGAGTGAGCTAAGCCCTCGCGATCCTGAGGCTCATTTCCAGCTGGACACGGTCCCCGGCGCTCCAGGGACAAGCCACGCATCTAGTTTTCATCAGCTCATTATTATAAGGATTATTTAATCCCGGTAGGGTAATAATCCTTTCCCTTGTATATGCGTGTATGTGTATGTAAGATTCAAAGTAACTTGATGCCACAAGGAAAATAAAGACTCTGCATAGGGCAGAAATAATTTGCAAGACCAGCTTGGGGCAGCGTGTTCTCAGATGAACTCCAGTGGCCCCAGAGCTTTCAGAGGGTCCAGCAGGCACCCCTTTTGAAGGGCTGCGTAACAAAAGGCCCTGGCTGGGTACATTGTAATTTGCTCCAACTGGTTCCAACGCAAACCTGTTTTCAATGATTAGGAGAGAAATACTGATGTTGCAGGATGTAGGAATTGTGCTTATTACAAATACGCATACAAAAGCTAAGGGAGGTTACTCTGGGTGTCTTGTTGGGGAGGATGTAATTAAATTTACCTCGGAGGAGCCTTTGAAGTCTGTGGCTAGCCATTTTATAGAAAAGTAACATTCCCCATCAGCTGATCTGTCAGCGGTAGAAATCTAGCAAATTGGGAAAGTTGCTGAGGCAGAATCAATTAGTTTCCATTGGAGTAAAATCTATCTTTCAAGAGGGAGGATGGCGTCCCTGCTCAGGCTTGTTTGAATCCAGTGATGGGTTCCCCTTGGGGTGACAAGCTGTGCACAGAGAGCTGGGGAGCCCCTGGGACCCGAGGGCAGGGCTGCGTTGATCAGCGCAGCCCCCGTGTGCATGGGGACAGATCTGTGGTCTCCTTGGCTTGGGATTCGGTCGGACGCCCGCTCTGCACTGCAGTGGCGCTGACCGGCCCTGCTGGTGAAGCGGGGACAGCCATGTCAGCGTGCAGTGGGTCTGTCCATGCTGCTCTCCTGGGGGACAGCTGTGATCCATCTCACCTGCCCTGTGCTAGCTGTGCAGCTGGGGGCCGAGGGTGTCTGAATCAGCCGTTCCTGTGGTAGCTGGGCTCTTCTCTGGCTCCTGTGAGAACAGGAAGCGGATGTTTTCATGTGCATTCGGTGTAAACAGTAAACGCAACCCATCTGCCTTCTGGGGAGAGGGAGGCTGCTGAGGACAGGGAAGCTGCAGGAGGGGCATGCACACGCGTGTGCGCTCATGTGCAGGTATATGGGTAGCATGCACATGTATGTCAGTTGTGCTTGTGCATGGGAATGTGTGAGTGTGCAGGGTGTGTGGTTTGTGTACTATGTGAGCCCGTATGTGGGCTGTGTACTTGTGTGCATGTGTTTTTATGTGTGGGTGTGTATCACGTCTATGTGTCTAGATGCGTGTGAGTGTACATACGTGCATGTATATTTGTGAGTGGTATACATGTATATGCATGTATATGTATTTTTGCTTGTGTATGTGTATGTTTAGATGTGTATGTCTGTAGTGTGTGTGTGTGTGTGTGTGTGAAGGTATGTATGGCTGGACTGGCCTAGTGTCCCTTGGCTGGTTAATGAAATCAGACCCAGTTCCCAGCCCCATCCAATCCAGCCTGGCTTGCCCAGCACATCCTGTCCAGCCCTGTCCCACCCCTAACCAGCCCTGCCCAGCCCCGCCCAGCCCCACCCCACCCTGCCCAGTGAAAAGGATCCATAGGCCTTCCTTCTTTTCAGGTCTCCTCAGCTGATCTTCTTTCCTCGATAGGCCGGGGTGATGTCCGAGGAAGGGTTGTGGGGAGGCCACCCGGGGCTCCAGAGATGGAGACAGGGCCATGGAAGAGGCGGGCACAGAGGTGTGCGGGACCACCACACTAGCCCCAAGCGAGGGAGACAGAGGTGAGTGGAAGGTTTGCAGATGGAGAGCCGTGGGCACAGTCTGCAGCGTCCCAGCCCCCCCAGAAGCTCTCAGGGACTTCTCACAGGACCCTCCCGCCCTGGACCTGAGGAGGCAGGCGCCGTCCAGGTCCTCCCCGCAGTCCCTCCCCGTCCACTGCGGTGCTGGGTTTTCACTTGGGGAAGGCAGCGACCTCCCCTCTGTGGTCTGCTCTGCTGAGCCAGGTCTGCTTTCCATGCTCAGAAGTAGCAGGTGGCATTCACGGAGAACTTTCTTCTCGCCGGCAGGGCATGCACCAGCTCATCGCTCCCCACAGCCCACATGGAGATTAGCCACATGCCCATTAAAAAATGCTCAGTGCGCCCAGCCGGGAAGGGTCAGAGCTGGGCGGAGAACCAGGATTTGTGTCTGTCAGAGGCCATGCTCCAAACCACTAAATGAGCCGCAAATGGAGACTTCAGTTCTAGTGTGATTAACCCTGAGGCTAAAGATGGAGGTAGGCACCCACTGGGTTAGCTGTCCTGGGCTCAGAGACCTTCACGCAGCAACAAAACCCATGTCCAGTGTTGAGCCCAGAGCCTCCCATGCTTCCCCGTTCCTGCCCAAACCCAATATGGCAGGGGCACTTATTGACCAGACCCAAGGCTGGAAACAGTTTTGAGTGGTCCAAGGACCTTCATTAAACACAATGTCTGGGTAATTATCTAGGCACTAAATGCGGTGGATAAGAAGTCTCAGATTCTCCATCAACCAATGGCTCTTGCCGTGCCAAGGCTGATCCCTTAGACAGCTGGGGTTCTCTGTGGACTCACCTCGCTGCATTGCTTATTTATTTGCATGGCTATTTTATTAATGTCTCCTCCTTGGCTAGCCTGGAAAGCAGGTCACTTTTGCATTCCTGACCTCTCCCGTGGAGCCTGGCATACAGGAGGTTTTCAATAAAGACTTGGAGAATCAATGACACCAACAAAACACTGCTGTGCTGCAACTGTGAATTCTAATGAAACAGCACTGCTAAGGGGATGACTCAGTTAAGAACCAAATGACTCTAATGTTGGAAATACCCAGTACTTTTGAGACATGGATCGTGGGGCAAGGTCTTTTTGGTTTTCCAAATCTCAGTGTCGGCGGCTGCTAGCTCAGTTTCAAGCCCACCATCTCTATTGGTTCCTGTTTTTGTTACCATCATCCCATGCCTTCTCTTAAATCTTTTGACTTTCAGGGACTCCAGAAGTCACGTCTCTCAGTGGTTTGGACCCCCTCGTGTCTTAGTGGCTGAGAAGTGTGGCTCTTCTCTGTGACCACCAACTGCCTTTGTAGCAAATGTGGACGTATGTTTAGGAAGATTCTCAAAAGTAGAATTTTTTCACGTTAAGGATGTTTTAAACTTGCCTTTCTGAGCTGAGCCCTGGCCTCCACAGGGGCTTGTTTTGCTGAAAGGGGTGACACCCGGTAAGGGTTCTGGATCTCTATGTGCTTATTCCTAAGGGCAGGCTGAGTGCAGTGCCGCCACCTGAGAGCAATGCATCTTTAATCAGATTCCATTCCACACAAATGCTTCCTTAATGAGGGTTAATGACATTAATTACTGTCCCCTTCACTTAAGAACATGCTCAAGAGGAGCTAATTGTCACATAATGGCCCAGGATACTCACTCCGGAGAAGGTAGAGCTGGCTGTTTTCCCTTCTTCTCCCCAACACCTCCTGCCCTTCTAGGCCTCCTGCTCGCCCTCTTTTTATTTTCTCTTCCTCACATCAGGACCGTCAATTTTCTTCTCTCCATGTCAGTTAAAAATGGGAGTTTTAGGATAGTGCTATCATGCCTATTAAAAAAGATCGAGCAAAATTGAGCTTCTGTGGCTAAGAGATTTAAAATGGACTCGGAGGTCATCATGGCAGGTCTCAGGTGGACATCACAAACGGCCAAAATATGCAAAGTTTCAAGGGATGGTGCCCCTCAAAACTCTAAGGACATCCAGACCATAACACAAATGGCAAGACAAAGAACTCCGTAAACCATCTAACCTGAAGGATATTAGAGTACCCAAATAGCCACCAACCACAACTTGTCTAATGTTCTTCTCCTGTAAAAACTCTTGCCTGGAAGTGCCAGGATGGGGTTCTATTTGTTTTTGCTCCTTGAATCTGTGCACCACGAATTGCAGTTCTAAGACCCCAGATAAATACCTTTATTGCCCTGCAGTTTTAATTTGTTATTTCTAGGTTGACTACCTTTCCTGCGGGACTTGGGGTAGGAAACATGGATCACTGACGGTTTCACAAAATTTGATAAGCTGTTCTGTGGGTGAAGATGTGAGTACAGGGCATTTTCTATTATATGTGGTTGGGTGTGATGAGCACGTCTTTGGAAAGATCTACTCAAGTTAAAAACACATGGACAATTTGACCCAGTAATTTTTCTTCTCGGAATTTATCCTACGGAATTTTCATTTCCATGCACACATAGTGGAATGTATGAGTACTCGTTATATCACTGATATGAAAGCAGAAAGATGGAAATTATCTGAATATCAAACAGTGGACTAACAAAATAAATTATGGTGTACCTGTAAAATGGGAAACTATGTGGTTAATCCAAACAGGCAAATCTGTATGCGTTGATATTAAACAATAGCCAAGATATATTGCTAACTGAAAAGAGCAAGGGGTAGACAGTATAGATGTATGTTGCCGTTTGTGTAAAAATAGTGGCACGTGTGTGGGGGTGTATGTGCATGCATATACATCCTCCCTCCGGGCAGGAGGCTGGGGAGGCAAGTGCCTCTTGGGCTGGGAGTTTGCAGCGACTTGCAAGGGGGTCCTGTCGGTGGGCGGTGCAAAGCCCTGTGCATTTGAGAGCAGGGGCAGAGTCCAGGTGGGAGGAGCCACGCTATGGTCCAGGGTCCCCAGGAGGAGGGGCTGGCTGGTGCTAGCCAAGGTTTCAGGCCAAGTTCAAACCGGGCATTGGGAAGGACAGGAAGTGAGAGTCTTGGAGAAAACAGAATGACCAGTGCAAATCATATTTCCATGAATGTGCTGAGAGAAAGAGAGCATGTCGGAACGCTATTTAGCCTGCCTTTCCCAGTTTTTAAGATTCAAGTTGCACTGTTCAATATGCTAGTCGCTAGCCACATGTGGCTATTTAAATTTAAATTAACATGAAATAAAATGAAAAATTCAGTTCTTCAGTTGAACCAGCCAAGTGCTCAAGGGCTGTGGGTGGCTACTGGCTACCCCCATTGGAAAGCAGAGAGACAGAACATTTCCATCCTTGCAGTGAGCTCTACTGGACAGGGCTGCATGAAAGCACATACACCTGCTACATTTGTCCTTTAATCATTGTTTAGTAAACTTTACCAACACATATTTGCATGAGTGCTGCAAAAGTGTCCTTGTAGCTAAACTAAGACCGATTTAAATGGTATTTTTCATATGGCTTACTTTTACTCTTGTAGGTTTCATTTCTTTAAGACTCAGGTCCTATCACTTTCCAATGGACCTCAGATCCTATAGCCTTGAAGCTTTCTTCTTGGGCTACAAGCAAGGGTCTGTTTCCCATGATACTTAAAGGACCTCAGAGCATGGTCCTGGAGCAGTGAGGATGAGCAGTCTGTACTGTGAACTGACCCCGGCTGAGGGTGTGTGCTGGGGTCAGGAGGGCCTCTGGTCTCCTCGGACATTGCCGGTCCAGCGATGGGGAGTCCTGGGAACACCCCACAGAGCTAGCCTGGTCTGCAGGGTAGGAGGACTTAGGACTTTCTGTAGTGTAACCAACGACTGTCAGATAGCACTTTCTTAAAGTTCACATTAACTTCATCCCATCTCAATTTAAGCCTCCTTCCTCTAATGGTGTCCTAATGACAATTTAGAGAAGGGTTATTAACTATCTGCCTCCAAATAACTTGTATGCTCTTTCAAAACTTTAAATTTATCTTTTGACTCTTACTTTTCTATTCTTTAATCTTTTTCTTATTTACTGTTTTTACTTCTTCAAGTAGGGTGTCTATTCCCCATGTTTAGCCCATTTTTATGTAGTTGTTTTCATGCAGTCATTGACCTACAATGTTTCAGTGTTTCCAAAGAGTGTGAGACTAGGGATTCAGAGGCAATTACTTTAGTCCTAATGCCACCCAAATTAGCTGTGTGATTCTGAGCCTTAGTTTTCCATCTGCAAAACTAAGAGGTTGAAATAATTCATTCTTAAGATACCTTCTACCTCCAGCAGCCAAATTACTGAGTCAGTTCAAGGTCAAGAGCTTTATTACATTACCTAACAAATATTATTAGAGCAAAGGATTAATTTATTAAAATACGTGCAAGGTAATATACATGTATGTGGATTAATAAAGAGCTAGTGAAGTGATAATATGCCCAAGTTACTAAGTGTCCACCTTGAGAAGACGGGAATGTGTGAAGAGCGAACTTCAGCTAGATACAAACTCCATGTAGGTTAAAACCCAATTATAAGCTCTAGAAACAGAGGTCACGGACTACCACCTGGGCATCCAGGCTGCGAAAGGGATAACTGAGCAAATGTAGTGGTTAGTGAGCTCCCAGCAGGAGCCCCCGCTGCACATTTGTAAGTTTCTTCCTCTCGGGCTGTCTTCAGATTGGCAATGCTGAGTCTCTGGAGAGCTGGAGCCATCTCCATCCCTGAGGAAGACTCAGGGATGGCTCCTCAGGAAGGCACTACTTGTTCTTTTTTCCTTTCTTTTTTTCTTTCCTTTTGTCTTTATCCTTCTTTGTGTTACCTCCTGTTAATGCCAAGGCTCGTTTTTTACCCAGAGGGGTTTTGGCATACCAGTCCTGAAAGAAAACAGGTATTTAGGAAAATATTGAAGTGATTCACTGGAAACTGTTGAAAAATAAGGAAAAGCTTAGTAGGAAGGAAGGGGAAGCATTCATTACACTTTAGGCAGTTGAACTAAATGAACTGCCTAAAGTTAAACTGCCTAAAGTGTAACGAAGTTTAACTCAAACTCTTTCCTAATGGGTTCTCCAAACTGTTATTTCTACCTGATTTGAAACTTCCACCTCAAGCAGTTAACAGGTGCAGAGACTCATGAGACAAATCTAACTTTCCAACTAAGTCACCTGTTGCCCTGGTCTCTGTCCCAGGAGGCTGTGCTTTCTTGGGGCTGTGAATGACCTCACAATTCTCACGTGGCCACCAGAAGCAGGACTGGCCGCCATGCATGAGCCTCAGGAGGCCAGTCACAGGTGCCCAGGGAGACGGCTGAAAAGGCGCCAGAAATACTGGAACCAAAATACCAACAGAGCACTGAGTGATTGTAACCAGTCCTGTGACAGCATCAGTCTCAACCTTTTCACTTTATTTTACACCTAAATTTAAAGCATTTTGGTCTTTAAATTTTATACTAGTAATATTTCATTGAATGACTATACTACAAGTTAGTATAAATTCTCCTATTCATGGACATTAATTTCCAATTTTTTGCTGTTTTGAAAATGTTGCAACTCACAATTTTTATGACTCCTTTTATACATGTGAGGAGACTTGTCTAGGGCATATACACGGAAGGGGAATTCCTGAGATTGTGGAATATGACCATCTTCAATTTTACTTGATAGTACAAAATGGCTCCGTGAGGTGGCTGCGTGGGAAATTATCTCAGCGTTTGCATATTTTCAAATGTCTTCATTTTTTACCTTTCTCTTGGATGCTCGTTTTATTGGATATAAGATTCTAGGCAGGCAGCTATTTTCCCCGGCGCTTCGCAGACAGTATCTCCCTGTCTTCTGTCTGCTCTTGTCGTTAAGGAGATGTCTCTTCTTCCATTTCTTGTTTCTTTTTTAGATAATATGCCTTTTTTATCTGGTAGCTCTTAAGACTGGCTTATTAACTTGTTTTCATTATTGCTCAAAATAACATATTTATTTATTTTATAAATAAAAATAAATGTTGATTTATTTTCATTTATCTGTTGGTTACTTGGAGTTCCTTTTTAATCTAAGAATTTATGTTCTCAATTCAGGAAAACTCTGATCAAGCATTTCTTCAAATATTGCTTCTTCGATAATTTCTTCTTTCTCTTCTTCTAGAACTTCTATTAGTTTAATGCCAATTTTTCCCACCTCTGTCTTACATGGATCTTAACTGGACTTTCAGAGATTTTTATCTCTGTTTTTCTATGCTGCCTTCTGTGGCCCCTTAGGGCGACTTTCCAGTCCACCATGATTATGCCCAGTCTGGAGTTCAGACCTCTCTTATCTTTTAATGTTTTAATATTTTTTATTTCTAAACTTTGTTAGTTTTTCCTAACTCTCTCTACTTATTTTATTTCTATTTTAGTTCCTTCCATTCCTAATGGAAGTTATACCTTAATTTATCTTTTTGAGTGTCTTAATTAAATTAATATAAACATTTTGCCAGATTGTACTGGCTCTGGTATTCCTAAAACGGGAGGTTTGTCGTGGTCTCTCTCCTCCTTAGTGAAAAAACTCCCTAGCAGTTTTCTCATGTGATAGAAATCAGGTCCACTAAACCCAAACCCAGACCACGTGTTTTGATGATGTTGTGGAGTTAATGCTCCTTGCTGGTGTTGGGGATATCAAAGATACAGGATAAAAAGCAGACCGGGCATAGCAATTTTGTCTGCTATGTCTTGTAATCTCTTTCTTGTTTTCAATTTTTAATTTTTCTCTATGCTCCATTCCAGGAAATTTTCTTTGTTCTTTATTCCAGTTTCCTTTATTCCCTCTTTAATTGTGTCTAATCCAAAGATAACTCATTCACTGAGGCTTTAATTTTAATGATTATGTATTTTTCACTATCAGAATGCCTATTTAGCTTTTTTTTTAATTTGTCTTTTTTTCCTATAATGTTTCTGTGATTTCTATTCTTTATTTTAGGTCCTTAATAATTTAAAAATATAGTATAATATATATACAAAGCAAAGAAATAAAAAAGCAATAGTTTACAAAGTGCTCTTCAACGAGTTGTTACAGGACAGATCCCAGAGTTTGTCATGGGCTACCATACGATCCTCTCATGTTTTTCCTTCTAGCTACTCTAGAATATAGGACACTAGAGGGCTTAAATACTTTTTTATCATCACAATTGACTTTTTTTTTAATATACATCCTTCAAAGAAGGATATTTTTATACAATAAAAAGTTAAATAAATAAATAAAGCCTATGAGAAAGAAAAAAATGTATATATATATATATACATATATAAAAGAAAAAAGCAAACGTAAAAATAACTGTGGATGGAAATTTTATCTAACCCAGGGTGCACAGGTTTCCTACAGGAAATATTATTCTTGCTAAATATACAAAGAAGCTATAAATTTCAAAGCACAGCACCACAGTTAGTTGTAGAACATATTTCAGACTTTGACATGGGTTACAATTTCACAATTTTAGGTTTTTACTTCTAGCTGCTCTAAAATACTGAAGACTAAAAGAGATCGATTTAATGATTCAGCATTCATATTCATTTGTTAAGTCCTATCCTCTATGTATAATTCTATCATCACCTTTGATCTTTCCATCCCCCTCTTTAGGAGTGTTTGGGCAATGGCAATTCTAAATTTTTGATATTGGAAGTGTCTGTCACTAATATGGGGTAGGGAGATGGAACTAGCTGATGTTCTGGAGAGGCTGGGCCTTCTAGGTTACAGGTTTATCTGGACCAGGAACCCATTTGGAGGTTGAGGTTTCTGGAAAGTTACTCTAGTGCATGGAACCCTTGTGGAATCTTACGTATTTCCCTAGGTGTTCTTTAGGATTGGCTGGAATGGTCTGGTTGGGGGTTGGCAGTTATGACAGGTAGCAATGTCTAGCTGAAGCTTGTGTAAGAGCAACCTCCAGAGTAGCCTCGACTCTATTTGAACTCTCTCTGCCACTGAAACTTTATTAGTTACACTTCTTTCCCCTGTTTTGGTCAGGATGCAATTGTTGACCCCACAGGGCCAGGTCTGGATTCATCCCTGGGAGTCTTCTCCCGTGTTGCCAGGGAGACTTACGTTTGCTTTTGATGTGATTTCAGGGCGTTTAACGATACCCTATCTCTCCTTATCTTTTAAGCATGGGATTCTGACACCCTAGAGGTAGTAAAGATCTGGCATGATGGGCACAGACTTGAAACTGATTTCTCATGGAACACCTTGTTCCCACCAAGAACCCCGATGAGGCATTCCCGCGGCAGCCCACTCAGGTTCCTCTCTATGCACTTCCAGCGCCCCGCACACGTGCGCCTGACGCTCCTCTCCACCCAGAGCTGCACTCTCCCTAGGCCACCGAGGCAGAAGCGCACATGGTTGTCTCTGACTTTGAGATTTATTTTTGTTTCTGTACCTGGCTTTCTTTCTTTTTTTTTTTTTTATTAATTAAAGAAAAAAAGAAATTAACACAACATTTAGAAATCATTCCATTCTACATATGCAATCAGTAATTCTTAACATCATCACATAAATGCATGATCATCATTTCTTAGTACATTTGCATCAATTTAGGAAAAGAACTAGCAAAACAACAGAAAAAGATATAGAATGTTAATATAGAGAAAAAAATAAAAATAATAATAATAATAAAAAAAGAAAAGGAAAAAGAAAAAAAACAAAAGACAAACAAACAAACAAACAAAAAACTATAGCTCAGATGCAGCTTCATTCAGTGTTTTAACATAATTACATTACAATTAGGTATTATTGTGCTGTCCATTTTTGAGTTTTTGTATCTAGTCCTGTTGCACAGTCTATATCCCTTCAGCTCCAATTACCCATTATCTTACCCTGTTTCTAACTCCTGCTGGTCTCTGTTACCAATGACATATTCCAAGTTTATTCTCGAATGTCCGTTCACACCAGTGGGACCATACAGTATTTGTCCTTTAGTTTTTGGCTAGACTCACTCAGCATAATGTTCTCTAGGTCCATCCATGTTATTACATGCTTCATAAGTTTATTCTGTCTTAAAGCTGCATAATATTCCATCGTATGTATATACCACAGTTTGTTTAGCCACTCGTCTGTTGATGGACATTTTGGCTGTTTCCATCTCTTTGCAATTGTAAATAATGCTGCTATAAACATTGGTGTGCAAATGTCCGTTTGTGTCTTTGCCCTTAAGTCCTCTGAGTAGATACCTAGCAATGGTATTGCTGGGTCGTATGGCAATTCTATATTCAGTTTTTTGAGGAACCGCCAAACTGCCTTCCACAGTGGTTGCACCATTTGACATTCCCACCAACAGTGGATAAGTGTGCCTCTCCTCCGCATCCTCTCCAGCACTTGTCATTTTTTGTTTTGTTGATAATGGCCATTCTGGTGGGTGTGAGATGATATCTCATTGTGGTTTTGATTTGCATTTCTCTAATGGCCAGGGACATTGAGCATCTCTTCATGTGCCTTTTGGCCATTTGTATTTCCTCTTCTGAGAGGTGTCTGTTCAAGTCTTTTTCCCATTTTGTAATTGGGTTAGCTGTCTTTCTGTTGTTGAGTTGGACAATCTCCTTATAAATTCTGGATACTAGACCTTTATCTGATATGTCGTTTCCAAATATTGTCTCCCATTGTGTAGGCTGTCTTTCTACTTTCTTGATGAAGTTCTTTGATGCACAAAAGTGTTTAATTTTGAGGAGCTCCCATTTATTTCTTTCTTCAGTGCTCTTGCTTTAGGTTTAAGGTCCATAAAACGGCCTCCAATTGTAAGTTTCATAAGCTATCTCCCTACATTTTCCTCTAACTGTTTTATGGTCTTAGACCTAATGTTTAGATCTTCGATTCATTTTGAGTTAACTTTTGTATAGGGTGTGAGATACGGGTCCTCTTTCATTCTTTTGCATATGGATATCCAGTTCTCTAGGCACCATTTATTGAAGAGACTGTTCTGTCCCAGGTGAGTTGGCTTGACTGCCTTATCAAAGATCAAATGTCCATAGATGAGAGGGTCTATATCTGAGCACTCTATTCGGTTCCATTGGTCAATATATCTATCTTTATGCCAATACCATGCTGTTTTGACCACTGTGGCTTCATAATATGCCTTAAAGTCCGGCAGCGTGAGACCTCCAGCTTCGTTTTTTTTCCTCAAGATGTTTTTAGCAATTCGGGGCACCCTGCCCTTCCAGATAAATTTGCTTATTGGTTTTTCTATTTCTGAAAAATAAGTTGTTGGGATTTTGATTGGTATTGCATTGAATCTGTAAATCAATTTAGGTAGGATTGACATCTTAACTATATTTAGTCTTCCAATCCATGAACACGGTATGCCCTTCCATCTATTTAGGTCTTCTGTGATTTCTTTTAACAGTTTTTGGTAGTTTTCTTTGTATAGGTTTTTTGTCTCTTTAGTTAAATTTATTCCTAGGTATTTTATTCTTTTAGTTGCAATTGTAACTGGGATTCGTTTCTTGATTTCCCCCTCAGCTTGTTCATTGCTAGTGTATAGAAATGCTACAGATTTTTGAATGTTGATCTTGTAACCTGCTACTTTGCTGTACTCATTTATTAGCTCTAGTAGTTTTGTTGTGGATTTTTCCGGGTTTTTGACGTATAGTATCATATCGTCTGCACACAGTGATAGTTTTACTTCTTCCTTTCCAATTTTGATCCTTGTATTTCTTTTTCTTGTCTAATTGCTCTGGCTAGAACCTCCAACACGATGTTGAATAATAGTGGTGATAATGGACATCCTTGTCTTGTTCCTGATCTTAGGGGGAAAGTTTTCAATTTTTCCCCATTGAGGATGATATTAGCTGTGGGTTTTTCATATATTCCCTCTATCATTTTAAGGAAGTTCTCTTGTATTCCTATCTTTTGAAGTGTTTTCAACAGGAAAGGATGTTGAATCTTGTCAAATGCCTTCTCTGCATCAATTGAGATGATCATGTGATTTTTCTGCTTTGATTTGTTGATATGGTGTATTACATTAATTGATTTTCTTATGTTGAACCATCCTTGCATACCTGGGATGAATCCTACTTGGTCATGATGTATAATTCTTTTAATGTGTTGTTGGATACGATTTGCTAAAATTTTGTTTAGGATTTTTGCATCTATATTCATTACAGAGATTGGTCTGTAGTTTTCTTTTTTTGTAATATCTTTGCCTGGTTTTAGTATGAGGGTGATGTTGGCTTCATAGAATGAATTAGGTAGTTTTCCCTCCACTTCGATTTTTTGGAAGAGTTTGAGGAGAGTTGTACTAATTCTTTCTGGAATGTTTGGTAGAATTCACATGTGAAGCCGTCTGGTCCTGGACTTTCATTTTAGGAAGCTTTTGAATGACTGATTCAATTTCTTTACTTGTGATTGGTTTGTTGAGGTCATCTATTTCTTCTTGAGTCAAAGTTGGTTGTTCATATCTTTCCAGGAACCCATCCAATTCATCTAAATTGTTGTATTTATTAGCGTAAAGTTGTTCATAGTATCCTGTTATTACCCTCTTTATTTCTGTGAGGTCAGTGGTTATGTCTCCTCTTCCATTTCTGATCTTATTTATTTGCATCCTCTCTCTTCTTCTTTTTGTCAATCTTGCTAAGGGCCCATCAATCTTATTGATTTTCTCATAGAACCAACTTCTGTTCTTATTGATTTTCTCTATTGTTTTCATGTTTTCAATTTCATTTATTTCTGCTCTAATCTTTGTTATTTCTTTCCTTTTGCTTGCTTTGGGGTTAGTTTGCTGTTCTTTCTCCAGTTCTTCCAATTGGACAGTTAATTCCTGAATTTTTGCCTTTTCTTCTTTTCTGATATAGGCATTTAGGGCAATAAATTTCCCTCTTAGCACTGCCTTTGCTGTGCCCCATAGGTTTTGATATGTTGTGTTTTCGTTTTCATTTGCCTCAAGATATTTACTAATTTCTCTTGCAATTTCTTCCTTGACCCACTCGTTGTTTAAGAGTGTGTTGTTGAGCCTCCACGTATTTGTGAATTTTCTGGCACTCCGCCTATTATTGATTTCCAACTTCACTCCTTTATGATCCGAGAAAGTGTTGTGTATGATTTCAATCTTTTTAAATTTGTTAAGACTTGCTTTGTGACCCAGCATATGGTCTATCTTTGAGAATGATCCATGAGCACTTGAGAAAAAGGTATATCCTGCTGTTGTGGGATGTAATGTCCTATAAATGTATGTTAAGTCTAGCTCATTTATAGTAATATTCAAATTCTCTATTTCTTTATTGAACCTCTGTCTAGATATTCTGTCCATTGATGAGAGTGGTGAATTGAAGTCTCCAACTATTATGGTATATGTGTCTATTTCCCTTTTCAGTGTTTGCAGTGTATTCCTCATGTATTTTGGGGCATTCTGGTTCGGTGCATAAATATTTATGATTGTTATGTCTTCTTGTTTAATTGTTCCTTTTATTAGTAGATAGTGTCCTTCTTTGTCTCTTTTAACTGTTTTACATTTGAAGTCTAATTAGTTGGATATTAGTATAGCTACTCCTGCTCTTTTCTGGTTGTTATTTGCATGAAATATCTTTTCCCAACCTTTCACTTTCAACCTATGTGTATCTTTGGGTCTAAGATGTGTTTCCTGTAGACAGCATATAGAGGGATCCTGTTTTTTAATCCATTCTGCCAGTCTATGTCTTTTGATTGGGGAATTCAGTCCATTAACATTTAGTGTTATTACTGTTTGGATAATATTTTCCTCTACCATTTTGCCTTTTGTATTATATATATCATATCTGATTTTCCTTCTTTCTACACTCTTCTCCATACCTCTCTCTTCTGTCTTTTCGTATCTGACTCTAGTGCTCCCTTTAGTATTTCTTGCAGAACTGGTCTCTTGGTCACAAATTCTCTCAGTGACTTTTTGTCTGAAAATGTTTTAATTTCTCCCTCATTTTTGAAGGACAATTTTGCTGGATATAGAAGTCTTGGTTGGCAGTTTTTCTCTTTTAGTAATTTAAATATATCATCCCACTGTCTTCTAGCTTCCATGGTTTCTGCTGAGAAATCTACACATAGTCTTATTGGGTTTCCCTTGTATGTGATGGATTGTTTTTCTCTTGCTGCTTTCAAGATCCTCTCTTTCTCTTTGACCTCTGACATTGTAACTAGTAAGTGTCTTGGAGAATGCCTATTTGGGTCTATTCTCTTTGGGGTGCACTGCACTTCTGGGATCTGTAATTTTAGGTCTTTCATAAGAGTTGGGCAATTTTCAGTGATAATTTCTTCCATTAGTTTTTCTCCTCCTTTTCCCTTCTCTTCTCCTTCTGGGACACCCACAACACGTATATTTGTGCGCTTCATATTGTCATTCAGTTCCCTGATCCCCTGCTCAAATTTTTCCATTCTTTTTCCTATGGTTTCTGTTTCTTTTTGGAATTCAGATGTTCCATCCTCCAATTCACTAATTCTAGCTTCTGTCTCTTTAAATCTACCATTGTAGGTATCCATTGTTTTTTCCATCTTTTCTACTTTGTCCTTCACTCCCATAAGTTCTGCGATTTGTTTTTTCAGTTTTTCTATTTCTTCTTTTTGTTCAGCTCATGTCTCCTTCATGTCCTCCCTCAATTTATCGATTTGGTTTTTGAAGAGGTTTTCCATTTCTGTTCGTATATTCAGCATTAGTTTTCTCAGCTCCTGTATCTCATTTGAACTATTGGTTTGTTCCTTTGACTGGGCCATATCTTCGATTTTCTGAGCGTGATCCGTTATCTTCTGCTGGCGTCTGGGCATTTAATCAGATTTCCCTGGGTGTGGGACCCAGCAGGTTGAAAGATTTTTCTGTGAAATCTCTGGGCTCTGTTTTTCTTATCCTGCCCAGTAGGTGGCACTCGTGGTGCTCGTCTGTCTGCGGGTCCCACCAGTAAAAGATGCTGTGGTTCCTTTAACTCTGGAAAACTCTTGCTGTGGGGGAGGGTCAGCAGCCGAAGCGGCTTGGGGGAGTGCCTTTCCAAATTTCCCAGCCGGCCCGGGGTGCCAAGTGTGGCGGGGGGCCACCGGCCACCATATCTTGGGGGTCTGCCTGTCCTCCGTTCCCAGCCGGACCAGGAAGCCACGTGTTTGGAAGGGACACCCGTCGCCGGTCTCCACGGCTTGGGTGATCTCCGATCCAATTCTTCCAGCTGGTCCGGGGGTCCATGTGTGTGTGGGGGTGGCCAGCCTCCGTGGCTTGAGGGGATCGCCTGTCCAATTCTCCCAGCCGGCCTGGGAAGGAGGGAGGGAGGGAGGGACTCCGGCCGCCTGCCGCCCCAGCCTGGGGAAGCGCGCGCCCCTCGGTGATCTCACCGCAGCGGGTTCTCCCAGCCAGTCAGCCGTTCCAGGATGGGGTACGCTGTCTTCTTGGTCTCTGTCGTGGCTCTGGGAGCTGTTCTATATCGTTTCTACTTCCCTAGTAGCTGTTCTGGAGGAGGAACTAAGACCCGCACGTCTTACTAAGCCGCCATCTTCTCCGGAAGTCCCCTGGCTTTGTTTTTTAATGTAAGATAAGGCAACTGAGTACTTAAGGTAAAGGACTCCTGTTTTTTGAGACACAATATAGAATACAGTTAATAAAATGGACTTTAGAGTAAGGCTGGAGTTTCGTTCTTTCTAGCTATGTGAACCAGAACAAGTCTTACTCTGCCTCTCATATCGGTTTTCTTAATGCTGTTGTAGCAAATTGCCACAAACTCAGTTGCTTAAAACAAAACATTTATTATTGTACAGTTCTGCCATGTCAGAAGTCCAAAATGAATCTTGGCAGACTAGAATTCAGGTGTTGGCAGGGCCAGGTTCCTTTCTGAAGGTTCTGGGGGAGAAGCCACGGCCTTGCTTTTTGCAGCTTTTCTTGGCTCATAGCCTCATTCATTTTCAAAGTCAGTGTGATCAGGCTGAGCACTGCTCATGCCGCCATCTCTCTGGTTCGCTCTTCTGATGGCCTCTTCTGCCTTGCATGATCACAGCGGGCATGCCTGGAGAATCCAGGAGACTCTTCCCATCTTAAGGTCAGGTGATGAGCATCCTTAGTTCCCCTTTGCCATGTAACCTACCAATTTTACAGGTTTCAGGGATTAGGATATAAACGCCTTTAGGGGTCACCTTTCCATTGTGCCCACCATACCTCTCTATAACTCAGTTTCCTCCATTTGCCAAACAGAGGGGTTGTGACCGTAAATGAGTTAATATAGTACCCAGCACATAATAATCAGTCCATAAGTATTACCTAACATATCGTCATCATCATCACCAAATATTTCCTCTATCATGTCTGTGGAGCAGAGTAGAATGTGTTTAGAGACTCTGCAAAAACTTAGATTGGCACATTTTCAGAAGCACAATTATATAAACTTTCTCAGGCAAAAATGATAGGCCCAATTATAAGCAATGATATCAAAGGCATCCCACTATTCAGAACTGTGACAGCATCATTTCACCTGCCATCTGCTCATTAAACTTATGTATTGAGAATCTACTTTGGCAAAGCACTGTGCCAAGTATTGGTCTATGATGGGAAACAAATAGGGGGTGGGTAATGGTGGTAAAATAATTTGGTTTCCTTAAAAAATGATTCAAGTGATCAAATATGCCAAGAATGGATGCAAGAAGCCTGTGTATCCTCATCCCAGGTTATAAAATGGCAGCATTTCCTTATCTCAAATATTATGGTTACTTGGCCTCAAACCCTAGAACAGAAGGAAAAACTTCTAGAGATCACTTTGGGAAAAAAAACCAAACAAAACATCTAAGAGGACTCAAAGGTTTTAAACACTCAAAATTTAGCTCCTCAAAATAAGGAGGAAAACATCTATTTTGGAAAGGGGAAAATCTATGGGGAATTTCAGAAAAGAATATGACACATCACTTGAAGAGTATACATATTTGCAGGTAATACCAGCAACATTTAAACATATAACAAGGATATTAATTCGAATACTTGGTAAAATCTCCAGCTGGATTTGAAAATATTTTCTTTTTCAGTTTTGCGAGAGTTGGGGTCAGCAAGCTGTGGTTAATGGGCCGAATATTTGTTTTTTTGCAAATAAAGTATGCCCATGCATTTACATTTTGACTATGGATGCTTTTGCGTTACAAGGCAGAGTTGACTAGTGACAGAGTCTCTGTGCCTATCAAGGCCTAAAATATTTCCTGTCTGGCCCACTAGGGAAGAACCTTGTAGACCCCTGGCATAGTGGCTGGCATCAAGACTTGTTCACCATCCACCGGAACAGTCGTGGCAAACCACAGAGTAAACCCAGCTTTTGTATTTTTCTAATTTTAAGCAGGCTCCCACAAATAGTAGGCTTGGATGAGACTTCTAACTCTCTTTCTGGTTATGACACAACAAATGTGGTGGCCTTCCATTGCCTGGTCTTCCCGCCTGGCCAAGGAAGCTCTTTCCAGGCCCAGCGAGGGAGATTCACTTTGATTCAAAAAGAGAGCAAGTAGGTTTCCAGGGGTTTCCGACTGCCCAGGGCATAAGGGACAAGATTTCCAACCTTGGCGAACCACACGCCTGGATAAAGTGACTTTCGTTCCTCGTCTATAAAGAGGGAGTTGGAAGACAAGATTCTCAAAGTTTCCTCTAGATCTAAAAAATTCTATGGACTTTTCAGAAAGTAGTTAAAAAAATTTTTTTTTTTAAATTAAAAAAAAACAACAACTGAATTTTGGGGTGTTCTCTTGGGATTTCCCATTACAAGCGCAGTAAACAGCACTGGGTTGATGTATACTACTTCGGGAATGGCTTTAGCTGTGTACAAATTTGTTCCACGATGTGAAATACAAAACAAAAAACTGAAAGAAATGAAAAGCAAAAGAAGTGGGGGGATGGCCATGGGCAGTCCAAGGGTTCTGAAGCTTCTACTCACAATTCTGCAATTTGGCCTCGGATATCCTAAAATTTGGAGGATACACGATTTGCCACTAAGGCTTCAAAGATTTTGTGATCTAAACATTTCTTTCAATTTTCAGATTTCACTGTCTAGGGCAGAGTTCACATGCATGCAACTGGGAAGAGTTAATGAGACGTGCTCGCCTCTAAGATTTGGCCATCAAGTTGTGCAGTTTACCTTAAAGCTCTCTTCTTCCTCTTGGTACACGGGATCCATGCTTGTTAGGGTTGCGAGGAACTCGACAGCGACAAGGGGTTTGTGCGCCTGCTGCCGGACTCGGCGGTCTGTGAGCACATCGGCTACCACCTGCACGACATGTCCCTGGGTGAAGCCGTCAGTGACCTTTGCCAGGCAGCTTATATTCAAAGCATCAGTAATGACCCCTCCATTACGCTGGATGATTTCTTTCCACAGCACTGTTGTGTCCATGATGGCGGAAAAGACACAAAGAACAAGGGTTAGCACGCACAAAGCTGCCCTCTTAGCGTGCTAGTGACTACACCCCCAGCCACAAAGTGAGCTTCTCTTAAAAGACAATCAAAACCGGCTCTTAGTTCAGCTCTTGGAGCAAACTTGTATCTGTCCAAGAAAGTACTACACATAAGGTCGACACCAATGTATTTCTAATGCAAATGAGCTGAAAGCTAAATTGCTAAATGCTTCCTTCTCAGGAATCTTCAGATGTAAGACAGATACACTGATGACCTAAGGTCTAGAGGTCCTCAAGTCCCTTGTGAGTTGACAAGGAGACATTGAATCATCGTCGGTATAGTTTTAGTGCATTAATTTTTAAAAAAAAATTTTAAATTAATTTTAAATTAAAAAAATATGACAACAAAGAAATACAAACATCCTTAATATATAATCATTCCGTTCTACATATATAATCAGTAATTCATAATATTATCACATAGTTGCACACTCATTATCATGATCATTTCTTAGAACATTTGCATCAATTCAGAAAAAGAAATAAAAGATAACATAAAAAGAAATAAAATGAAAACATAAAAAAATTATACATACCATATCCCTTACCCCTCCTTTTCATTGATCACTAGCATTTCAAACAATTTATTTTAACATTTGTTCCCCTTATTATTTAATTTTATTCCATACGTTCTACTCATCTGTTGACAAGGTAGATAAAAGGAGCATCAGACACAAGGTTTTCGCAATCACACAGTCACATTGTGAAAGCTATATCATTACACACTCATCATCAAGAAACATGGTTACTGGAACACAGCTCTACATTTTCAGGCAGTTCCCTCCAGCTTCTCCATTACATCTTGAATAACAAGATGATATCTACTTAATGCATAAGAATAACCCCCAGGATAGCCTCTTGACTCTGTTTGGAATCTCTCAGTCATTGACACTTTGTCTCATTTCACTCTTCCCCCTTTTGGTCGAGAAGGTTTTCTCAATCCCTTGATGCTAGGTCTCAGCTCATTCTAGGATTTCTGTACCACGTTGCCAGGAAGGTTCACACCCCTGGGAGTCATGTCCCACGTAGACAGGGGGAGGGCGGTGAGATTGCTTGTTGTGTTGGCTGGAGGAAGAGGCCACATCTGAGCAACAAAAGAGGCTCTCCTGGGGGTGACTCTTAGGCCTAAATTTTAAGTAGACATGACCTATCCTTTGTGGGGTTAAGTTTCATATGAACAAACCCCAAGACTGGGGGCTCAGCCTATAGCTTTGGTTGTCCACACTGCTTGTGAGAATATCAAGAATTCAACTCGGGGAGGGGGGAGGGTTGAATTTCCCCCCGTTCTCACCATTTCCCAAAGGGACTTTGCAAATACTTTTCCACTCACTGATCAAATCACTCTGGGATTCATTGGGGCATCACTCTGGACAAACCAACAAAATCTCATGTCCTACTCAAGGTTCCATGTACTTATGTTGTTCAACCAACTATCTACATAAGTTATATTAGGACATGCACTAGTCAAAATATAAATTTTGTACCAAATAAACATTTTTTTGCTTTAGTCTCACGCATAAATTGAAATTTTAAAATATTAATTACCATCAATTTTCAGCACCCTGCAGTAATGATATTCCTTTGTTCTTCCTCATGCAAAAACATTTTTTAAATTTGTACATTTAGTCACTATCATTATACACTCTAGGCATTCCTAGATTATACATCTCAATCTTTATTGTCTATTTTTCTTTGTGATTTCATTTATGCCTCCAGCCCTCCTCCCTCTATCATTCTCACATTCATTTTCATTCAGTGTTTTAACATAATTGTATTACAGTTAGGTAGTATTGTGCTGTCCATTTCTGAGTTTTTATATTCAGTCCTGTTGCACAATCTGTATCCCTTCAGCTCCAATTACCCAATATCATACCCTATTTCTATCTCCTGATGGTCTCTGTCACCCACGAAATATTCCAAGTTTGTTCACTAATGTCAGTTCATATCAGTGAGACCATACAGTATTTGTCCTTTTGTTTTTGGCTAATCTCACTCAGCATAATGTCCTTAAGGTCCATCCATGTTGTTACATGCTTCATAACTTTATTCTGTCTTACAGCTGCATAATATTCCATCGTATACATGTATGCCACAGTTTGTTTAGCCACCTGTCTGTTGATGGACATTTTGGCTGTTTCCATCTCTTGGTAATTGTAAATAATGCTGCTATAAACATTGGTGTGCAAATGTCCATTTGTGTCCTTGCCCTCATGTCCTTTGAGTAGAGACAGCATGCAGATGGGTCCTGTTTTTTAATCCATTCTGCCAGTCTATGTGTTTTGATTGGGGAGTTTAATCCATTAACATTTAGTGTTATTATGGCACGGTTAGTACTTTCTTCTACTATTTTGCCTTCTGGATTTTATATGTCATATCTAATTTTCCTTCTTTTTACCTTTACTCATAGTCTTCCTTTCTACACTCTTCTCCATACTTTTCTCTTCTGTCTTTTCATATCTATCTCTAGTGCTCCCTTTAGTATTTCTTGCAGAGCTGGTCTCTTGGTCACAAATTCTCTCAGTGATTTTTTTGTCTGAAAATGTTTTAATTTCTCCCTCATTTTTGAAGGACAATTTTGCTGGATATAGAATTCTTGGTTGGCAGTTTTTCTCTTCTAATAATTTAAATATATCACCTCACTGTCTTCTCACCTCCATGGTTTCTGCTGAGAAATCTACGCAGTCTTATTGGGCTTCCCTTGTATGTGATGGATTGCTTTTCTCTTGCTGCTTTCCAGATTCTCTCTTTCTCTTTGACCTCTGACATATTGATTAGTAAATGTCTTGGAGTACTTCTATTTGGATCTATTCTCTTTGGGGTACGCTGTACTTCTTGGATCTGTAATTTTAAGTCTTTCATAAGAGTTGGGAAATTTTCAGTGATAATTTCCTCTATTAGTTTTTCTCCTCCTTTTCCCTTCTCTTCTCCTTCTGGGACACCCACAACACATATATTTGTGTGCTTCATATTGTCCTTCAGTTCCCTGAGTCCCTGCTCATATTTTTCCATTTTTTGCCCTATAGTTTCTGTTTCTTGTCAGATTTCAGATGTTCCGTCCTCCAGTTCACTAATCCTATGTTCTGTCTCTTGAAATCTACTATTGTAGGTTTCCATTGTTTTTTCATCTCCTCTACCGTGCCTTTCATTCCCATAAGTTCTGTGATTTGTTTTTTCAGACTTTTGATTTCTTCTTTTTGTTCATTCCTTGCCTTCTTTATATCCTTCCTCAATTCATTGATTTGGTTTTTGATGAAATTTTCCATATCTGTTTGTATATTCTGAATTAATTGTTTCTGCTCCTGTAGCTTATTTGAATTGTTGGTTTGTTCCTTTGACTGGGCCATATCTTCAATTTTCCTAGTGTGATTTGTTATTTTTTGCTGGCGTCTAGGCATTTAATTACCTTAATTAGTTTATTCTAGAGATTGCTTTCACTTCTTGTACCTAGGGTTTTCTTGCTGGATGAATTTGTTGTCTATCTGTTCTTTGACATTCAGTTCAGCTTTATCTGGACCTCTAGCTTAGGTTTTGTTTAACAGAGGAGAATTTTTCAGTTCTTGTTTTCTTGTTTCTTGCCCTGCTTGTGTGGTGCCTTTTCCCCACGCACACTTAGGAGGGTCTACTTAGATATTATAGACCCCAGCCAGATTTTCCCAGACCAAACTGGCCTCCTATCAGGAGGAAAGAGTCACCTGCATCAGTTTTCCCTGAGGGTGAGACCCAGCAGGTTGAAAGACTTTCCTGTGAAGTCTCTGGACTCTTTTTTTCGTATCCTGCCCAGTATGTGGCGCTTGTCTGCCTGCAGGTCCCACCAGCATAAGATGATGCGGTACCTTTAACTTTGGCAGACTCTCCCTGCTGGGAATGTGGTGGAGACGGAGGAGAGGTTGTAGGCTGGTTTTAATGGCTTCAAATTACCAAACCCTGGTGTCTGAATTCCCTGAGGGAGGGATTCCACCTGAGATGGGCTTCACCCCTCCCCTGGGGAAGGCACAGGCTCCAGACAAGCTCTCAAACAACCTTGTTTCTGCCTATGTCTGAGGCAGTTGCATCTTGAGAAGTCCTGCTGCTGAATCCAGAGGCCGTCAAACCTTTGTAGAAACACAGCCACAAAAACCTCTGTTTCCTTTTCTGTCAGCCCTGCCCCCTCGGCTCCGGGGCAAAAATCAGCGATCTCTGCTTTGACCAGGTTCACCTGAGCTGGGGGCCTATTTTTAGTAGTCAGAACTTGTTAATTAATTCCACAATTGGCATTGAGTTGGGCTCAGCCTCTGCTGCTGGTAAAGTCCCTTTCCTTTCCCCTCTGGGAAGCAGCCTGTGGGGGAGGGGCAGCCTGCGGGGAATTCACGGTTCTGGGGGGGCTCTCAGCTGGTCCAGCTGGTCCAGACTGGGGTACGCTGTGTGTCCAGTCACTGATGTGGCCCAGGAGCTGTTCTGTACTGTTTCTGGTTATTTAGTAGTTGTTCTGGAGGACGAACTAAAACGTGCACATTGTTAAGCCACCATCTTGGCCCAGAACTCGCATTAATTTTTAATGTGTTTAAAATCCTACAGAATTGGAAATTCACATAGGGTGTACTTGGGATCTCTGCTGACCAGGATATTGTATTCCCCAAAGGGTTTGGATAAATAGGAGTTTAATGTAGATGCTTTTTAGTAATAAAATTAATTTCTTACATTATTTTTCTATGTAAATTAGAATTTACATTAGAATAGGGATTTCAATTTCCATTTAACCACCACCAGGCTTGGTTCCCTTTTGGTGGAAGATACTATATTACACAGAGAATTAAGTGGAACAACTTGACCCTTATTCTGTCCCCCGAACAACTGTAAACACTCATAGGTTGACTGAAATCCACTGGACAGGTGCTCAGCTGTCCCCTGGGGTAGCGGAAACTGGGATAATCCAGGGATTTGGTTAGAACATAGGGATGTGGTGAAAGTTAATTATGAAATTATGAAGCTTAGGGATGGAATCAGCTTCCTGGCAACATGTGAGATATGGTAACATTTAGAGAACCACATCCACCCTGTAAGCGAGGTCTGAGGGAAGTAACTTATTTAGTTGAATGCAGAGAGGAAGGGAGAACTGGAGACCAGCCACAGCTGACCCGCTCAGCACTGGGGCTCAGTCTCAGCACTGGGAGAATCTGGTCAGATGTCTCTAAAGTATTTTAATCTTCTTTGAGGGACATTCAAAAGATATATATTTTTTATGTGCCGTGACGAGCCTGCTCTGAGCACTGGCAGTTCTGCTAAGGAGCTAATAATTCCTGGGACTTTAGGATGACACCATCCTCCACATACATTGACCCAGTGATGTTTACTAACACAGTAAGGTCTAATTACCGTGAAGGAGTAAAATGGCTTGGACTGCATCTGTGGATCACATGGGGCCGTGAGTTATTCGCACAGTTTGCATCCCCTGTTCTCTTTGCTGGGGCTCCCTGTGAGCCGGGTTGCTGGTACAAGGTAGATCTTTCTCCTGGGGCCCTGCCAGTGTCTCTGAGGCAAGGCAGGAGAGGCTTCCAGGGTTGGGAGACTCATGCTGAGGTCGCCAAGGGCCACCCAGCCCCCAAGTGGGCTGAAAACCACATCTAAGCCCTCGGCCCCGCTCTACTACTTCTGTGGAAGGCTTATTTAAGCCCAAATTGGTTTCATCTGTAAAATAGGACTACAAAGACCTACTTCTCAGGACTGCTGGGAGAGATACGTATAATGATGCACGAGGCACTGAAGAGCCCCGTTCTGGCCTGAGGTGAGCGCTGCTCTCTGTGGCTGCTGTAGCTGCTCTGGTTGTATTGGTTATTACCTGTCATTCTGTCTTGCTCTCAGGTTGCCAAGCCCTCAATTATATATTCAAGCATCAGCCAGGAGAGAGAACACCACACAAACCGCAGCACATGTCAGAGCACACTCATGTGAAGACGAGCATGCCGCAGGTGAGGGTTGTCCTTATGCAAACAGGGCTTTTGTAGAGTTCGGAATCACAATGTGCAGCCCGTGGGGGCCAACAACGCAACAAGAAGCAGACCACGCCACCTTGGCTGAGCTGCTAATATCTAAAAAGACGGACGACTGGTCTGAGCAGTGGTTTTGGAAGCTGCGAAGGGAACATGTGCTGTATGGAAGAGTCACAGCTGATGACCCCTGAAAGCTGAAGGCCAGCAGATGCCCAGGCTGGGAGCCTGGTACAGCCTCAGCCTTGGGCACACGTCGGTGACATTCCCTCCCCGTGGCAGTGATTGGACCAGTCAGAGGGCAAGCAGTGACGGCCGAGTGTTCCCTGGTGACAAAGACTCAGTTTTCTTCCTGTCTTAATCCTCCAACCTTCCAATGGCAATCTCTCCAAGTGAAGGCCCGTTAGGTAGGAATGGAGCAGGAAGAGCCTTAACTGCTCAGCTGTAGCTTCATATGTAAACATGCTGCGGGGCCTCTACAATGTCTGATGGGTGGTATTCAGGTAGAGTTTTGGTCAAGACTCCTCCAGGTACATAAATTATTGATTTCATTTCTTTCTTCTTCCTGGGGGCACAGGAAGAGAGCAGAAAGAGAGCACCGAGACGGCAAATGTGGTGTGGCATTTGCCCAGCTACCCATAATCATCTCCAGGTGCAGAGACTAGGAAAGAGAATGAGGCTGACTCCTCCTCTTAGATGACCTGTAAAGGACTGGCTTCCATTCTTTCACACAGCAACCCCCTCCCATGGATTCTCGACCCTTAGTGGTGCTTTGGGGGTCTAGGAGGGGTCCGGCTGGAGTGAGTCCCAGGGTGCGGCTCAGTAGAGGTGGGAACCCGCCACCCACGCTGGAGCTGCCCACAGGCAGCCTCGTCTTCTGCCAAGGAGGTGGGTGGGGAACAGCTGCCTGCAGCCTGGGGGCCCGCAGTGGGTGTGGAGGTCAGGCCAGGGTGCCGGGAATGGAGGATGCTGATGGGGGGAGGGGTGGGGGTGGGAGTCTGGCCAAGGACTTTATTGTCTTTCCCTCCCCAGATGTGGAAGGCTCCTCACTTCTCCAGACTACTTTACCTCTCCCTCCCTTCTTGAGATTGAAAAGAATACGGTCTTTGGTTTCCATTCATCTGCTTTTGATATTCCCAATTGATTTCGTCCTGGCTAGTGCTTCAGATGATGTAGTATCTGTTAATTTGTTTGTATTTGGGATTTTACGAAAGCATGAGAGGTGAATAGTGTGATTTGGATGAGCTTCTGACCCTCTGAAGCCTAGAATTCCAGAAAAACCTACAGACACGAACTGGACTCATTTGCGCAGACATGGGGTCCAGGGCAGGGCCTGTGATGGATTGGGTTATTAGCGAACAGACTCCAGGGAAGGGAGCAAGAGGAGAGAAAGCATTAGGAATGTGGAGAGATGGAAGCTCAAAGGGATTTCTGGGGACTAGACAAAGCATTAATCAACCTGGAGTGGGTTTTCCTTGCAGAGATGTTTTGAAGGAAACAGCTGGATTTGGGGGGTAGGAGGTGGCTATTGAATTATATCTGGCAGACCTTAAGGTCTGTGCATCCTGGGGCTGACCCATCCTTTGCTTCTCAGCGCCGCTGCTCCTGGGGTGCCTTAGGGGTCTGAGGGTGGGCTGTGGGTGGCCCGCACCCCTGTCTTGCTGCTGTAGATGGGTGGCCAGACATTAGGCCAGGGCGCGGTGTGCGGCATGGGCTTAGGCACCAGGAAAGAGCAGCTGTGATCGCTGCAGGGCGGGAGCAGGCCTTCTCTAAGACGGATGCCCCTGCCTGTGGCCGTGGCAACCTGAAGATCCCGGGAGTGGGTGCTGGAGAGCACTGAAGTCCTTGCCAAGAACGGGAGGTTGAACAAATCACCCACCAAGAAGGAAATATGGGTGAGAAGCAGGCGGTTCAGTGGACAGAGCCCCAGACCCCGAGCCTGGCTTTGTGCAGGTCTCCCTGTGCCCAGGGGTGAAGGGACACTTCCTCCTTCCTCTGCCATGGCAACATGGGGGTCATGCAGGTGGGAATCTGTGGCGTGACCCGAGTCCTTAGCCGTGCCTGATGTTTTCTCACAAGAACAAAGGATGTGCATCAACAGGCTCATTTTTAAGGGCCTGCAGTTTTGTCAAACTGGTAATAATTCAATTCAAAGTCAAGAATTATGCTCTGCCCCTTTAGAATGAATAATATCCACCTTTCCCCATGAATCTAGCTCAAAAATAGATACAGTATGAATATAACAGTGTGAGAGAGGAAACTTGACCGAAGGAGAAATGAGTGCAGGAAGGCTTGGAGGAAGCGCCCCCACCCCTGTCTCCCTCCCTCCCTGGCTGCCCTGCACACCCCTGTCCCCTGAATCGTGGAGAGGCCACGTGACGCCTTCATGACCACGACCATGTCATGTGGGTAGAAGAAATGTGGACCCTGCTCCCTCAAACCCGCCATGGAGCCGCTGTGCCCTCTGTCCTGCTTTTCCTTTGATTCTGGCCACATGCAAAGGACACAGAGGAGTTTTGAGGGCCTGGAAGTTGGAGAAGCCCCCGGATGGGTGGTGAAATAGCCAGACCCACAGTCTTCCTGTATTTTGCACCTAACATGGGTTTGTGAAGCCAGGACCACAATTTATCAAGGTAGAAATGAGCACACGTTGTAAGTGGAGAGGCTAACAAGGTAGGTGTTTGTAATATGTGGGGAGGAGAGGGTTGCACTTCTACCAGATAAAACTGACCAGGCCCTTATGACCAGCTAGACAGGCCCTGCGTCCCTCCCGCTGTGCTGTTGCTGTTAGGATTGGAGAAGGGTACATGGAAATCAAGTCTTTCTCCCTGCCATTCGTGCTGACCACTATTGCCCCTCATCAACCCCACCATCGCCTCCACCAACACTGCCTGCATGACTGCCATCACCTCCACTGCCACTGGGCCACTACCACCTCCAGCAGCATTACCACTGCTCCCTGGTGTCACCCCACCTCCCCACTGCCACCCCCACCACCTCTCCCCACTCTACCACCTCTCCCCACCCCATCACCACCACCTCCCCCCACCCCATCACCTCTCCCCACTCTACCACCACCTCTCCCCACCCCCACCACCTCTCCCCACCCCCACCACCTCTCCCCACCCCATCACCACCTCTCCCCACCACCACCACCTCTCCCCACCCCATCACCACCTCTCCCCACCCCATCACCACCTCTCCCCACCCCCACCACCTCTCCCCACCCCATCACCACCTCTCCCCACCCCATCACCACCTCTCCCCACCCCATCACCACCTCTCCCCACCCCCATCACCACCACCTCTCCCCACCCCCACCATCACCACCACCTCTCCCCACCCCATCACCACCACCTCTCCCCACCCCATCACCACCACCTCTCCCCACCCCATCACCACCTCTCCCCACCCCCATCACCACCTCTCCCCACCCCACCAGTATCACACTCCAATCCACCATCATCCCTTGCACTACCCTTCCTAAACTTGGCACCACCATCAACATCTCAATATCAAATCTACCACACTACCACTGTCCGTGGGGTAAAGACAGGGTGCTAAAGGTGGCCCTCCATGGGTCAGATCAGGTAGCAGTCATGCCCTTCTGTAGTCTGATGCCTTTGAACCTGGGTTGGCACTAGAGTGTGGTGAAAGTGTCTCTGTGTGACTTCTAAGGCTCAGCTATAAGAGTCCTTCCAGCTTATGCCAGATCTCTTGGAGACACTTGCTCATGAGATGCCTCCTGTTGGGACTCAGCTGCTGTGCTGTGCAAAGATCCCTGGAAAAGCCATGTAGGCTCCCTGCCCCAGCTGACCACCAGCATAAAGTGCCAATCCTGTGAGTGCACCATCCTGGGGTCCATCCCTTCAGAGTCTTCAGAGGATGACAGTCCCCAGCTGGCATCTGACTGCAACATCCTGAGACTTCTCAAGGGAGGACTCCCTGGCTGAGCCCAGTCAACACTTAGAATCATGAAAGGAATAACTTGCTGTCTTAAGCCACTATGCTTGCCATGTAGTAGCCAGTGCACCATCGCCTCTCTCTCCTACTACCACTCCCTACCCAGTCACCAGCCTCTAGTCCTCCACCACTGCCACATTCTCCTCCATCCCACTACCATCTCCTTCTCCTCCTCCACCATTTTCTCCACCTCTACCACCAGCACATTCTACTACATCCATCACCATCTCCTCTTCTTACACCCCACCGTCATCTCCTCTAAGCCCCCTCCTCTACTACCTCCTCCTGCATCCCACCACTATCTCCACCACCTCCATCACCATCTCCTCTTCCTCCATCTCACCATCTCCTTCACCTTTACCATCACTATCTCTTCCTCTTCCATCCCACCACTATCTCCTCTTCCTCCTCCATTCCACCACCATGACCATCAACCTCACATAGCCCTCCTGGGAGCTGAGTGCTAGGCCTTCTGTTAACCACCCACATAAGGGACCTCATTAAATCTTCACAACAGTCCTGTGAAGTATGCACTTCTCTTAAATTACAGGTGAGAGGTAGAGGTCAGAATGTTAAATGACTTTCCAAGGTCATGTAATGTCACACAGCTATCAGAAGGGAGAGCCAGGATTTTGCACTAGGTCTCGTCAGAGCCCAAATCCTGTGCTCTTTCCAATTTCATTGTGCTGCCTCTCAGTTGCTTTTTTGCTTTGTTTCCATTAAAAATATGGTCTCAAAAGAAGTGAATTTGAAACTGTCTACTCATGAAGAAAGAATTGAAAAAATAAGCTCTTGTACTCGATATTTATATTAAATAAATCAAGATGCTACTGGACTAATACTTTGAGACTGAGGGAAACAATTCAGCGGAAAGAAATGTGCTTTCTAAGAAAAACACCATCACGATGTGTGTGAGATGAGGGATTCTAATCTACCTGTCAAAAGAAAAATTAGCTCCCACAAGGGCTTTTGTCACCTTCGGGGCCAAAAATAATAATTCCTGTCCAGCTCCTTTTGTGAAATATGTTAACCATGGAACACAGACGTCTCATTTCTCTCTCCTGACCCCGTGATTTAAATCGTGTTTCCTTGAAGGCCCCAACCCAGATGCCCATATGCACAACTTCCACTTAAATTAGCTTCCAGTGACCGCTGGGCTATGGGGCCAGCCCCGGCTTTACCTGCAAACAAACCACACAGCCTCAGTTACAGCACGCGGGAAGGGGCTCGGGTACTTGCCATATCTGGAAGCATAGTCGGGTCTAGGGATCAAAATAATTTTTTGATAAGCTTTGCAAAAAGACTGAAGTTCTGCATCGAAAGGACGCTGTGTTGTCCCCACGATCAGAATCCGATCATGTGGTTTCAGAAGTTTCAGGATTTTTGGAAGCTGCTTTTTCAGGCGTTTAGGTTCCATCTGGGAGACAAAGAGAGGGAAAAAATATTAGCTCATTTACAGAAAAAAAAAAGTAAGTACTAAAGAAAATTTGCTCCTAGAAAAAGAATGCACTGCAGCATATGTTTGTTAAAGTGAATTCCAAGGTCTGTTGGCCACAATTTCTTGAACTGTGTCTTGGGAAGAGTCTCATGACATGGATGCCAGCCCGGGGCTTGCTTCCTGGTTTGATAGGTGGGTTAAGTTTTTGTATTTCTTTTCCTCGGTCTCTGGTGTTTTGGTTTGGAGAGAGAGAAGGAAGGAAGCACCTGACAGAACATTCTAGCAGCTTGACCTTAAGAGTGGGAAACAGCGGCTGATTTCCAAGCGGAAGGAAGCTTGCTGGGACTTAGATTCGTTTGTGCTCCTGTTTTCCTGAGTTGTTTTGAAGGTGAACTAAAGGTTTCCTTTGCCACGGCTGTGACAGTGAGGGCAGGAATCCCGGACCTCAGGCCTGCAAAGTACCCAGTTACATAGGGTTGGAAACTGACCTGGGCAAGACGGTTTTGAAGTCTTCTGAACCTGTATTATTTTAGGATGATCTCAGCACTAATGAGGGAGAGGAGCACAAGGTCCCCAGGCGGGGCGGCTCCCAGGTAGCAGGTGTCAGAGCTGGCCACATGGTCGTGGGCAACGTGCTGGCTTTAAGTGAACCTCGACTGGCACAGACAAGTGGAAGGGAAGTGCGGGAAGAGGCGAGGCTGGGCGGGGATGGAGAGCCTCGGAAGAGATGCCCCAGCAGAATCCTGGCCATTTTAGCTCCAAATTCAGCTCAGGGCCAACTGAGCACATCAGAATTGACAAGTAGAGCCCAGAGCGTTAAGCAAGGCGGAAGGGGGCATGGTGATGCTCCCCTGGCACCTGTGGACACCTGTGGTTTGGGCCTGTGCAACTCTGCACGCCTGAGCCAGCAGAGAGGCCTGGGGCCATCCAGGGGAGGGAGCGGCCTCTGGCAAATTCCACTGTTAGGGGTGCAAGCGGAGAAGGGCAGGCGCTGCAGCCACAGTCTGCCCGTGGCGGGGCGGGTGGCGTGGCCGAAGAGCGGGTAGGTGTGCGGGGCCCTGCAGCTGGGGGCCCTGCTGGGGAAGGCAGCTCCATGGAAGGCCCCCTGGCCGGCTGGGTCTCTCGCAAGCCTGGCCCCATGGAGTTGGGTGTCAGGACTGGTCCAGCCACACTGCTCTGTGGCGGAGGGGAGAGCATTGGGTGCCCCTGGTGCACCCTAAAGGGCCAGGGGCGAGGGGCAGAGAAGGGCAGGGTGCAGACAGGAGCGGTTCTCAGGGAAGGGCCGAGGGCCCCCCCCGCGGTGATGACCGGCCAGGGTGAAGCCCTGGGGGTCTGCTGCGCGGCCTCCCCTCCCTCTTACGCAGCCAGGGCTTCTGTGTTTCACCCTTTAACCAGCAGAACGGCCATGGCCCAGGCGTGCACGGCCCTGGCACAGGGAGACTGCAGGAGGGAGAGCAGGCGGCCGGGGCCCAGGGGGCCTCAAAGGGGAAGCCGAAGGGGGTTTGCAGGGACTCGGGCAGCTTCGGCCTCACCAAGGCAGGAGGCTGGGGGCTGAGGCAACGGCCTCTCCATCCCGGGGGGCAGGGAGCGAGGTCTCGCCAGCGCCCCCCGGCCACCTACTCTGCTCCCCAGCCAGCCCGCTCCGCGCCTTCAGGCTCGCCCCCAAGGAGTAAGCAGTGTTGGCAGAAGCTCCTGGACTCCAGACACCCCTTGAGGACTTGGCGGGGACGTTCTCGTTTAACCTCACACCCACCGCAGGAGGTGGGCCCCGCTGCCCCCTCGCTTGGGAGACCAGGAGCCCCGAGAGGCTGCGGGACATCCTGGGGCCGCGGGGTGAATTGGGGGGACCCCGGCTTTGGCTCCCGCAGTGCCCCTGCGTGCCGTGCGGTGGGGGGTGTGGGGGGGCCTTCTTGTCCCCCCTCCACCTCCTGGGTAAGGGTCCACCTTCACCCAGGTCACGAGGATGCAGAGGGGACTGCACACAGGTGAGACACACCACAGAGCTCACCTGCCTAAAGCGTGTCATCAGGTGGTTTCTAGGAGAACCAACGTTGGAAAATTTTCATAGTTTCATCACCCCCCCGAAGACCATGCCCATTAGCAGTCACTTCCCATTTCTGTCCCTAGGGTTTCTGTCTCTACAGATCTTCCTGTTCTGGGCATTTCATGTGAACAGAAGTGTGCAATGTGTTCGTTGGGGCTTCTGCCACAGCAAAATGTTTTCGAGTCTCGTCCAGATTGTAGCACACAATTGGTGCTTCATTCCTTTTCATTGTCAGGGAATGGTCATTGTGTGGCTATCCACATTTTATCAGTTGATGGACATTTATGTTCTCACTTTCTGGCGGTTATGAATAATATTGCTAGGAATATTGGTGTGCATGTTTTTGTGTGGACGTGCTTTGATTTCTCTTGGAAGGAGGATAATTGCTGGGTCATATGGTACTTCTACGTGTAACCTTTTGAGGAACCTCCAGCATATTCTCTAAAGCAGCGACACCATTTTACCATCGTAATAGCTGTGTCTGAAGGTTCCCATCTCTCCACATCCTCACCAACACTTGTGTATTGTCTACCTTTTGTGGGTGGGAAGTGGTATCTCAGGATGGTTTTGATTTGCACTCCCCTGATGGCTAATGATGCTGAGAATCTTTTCATGTGCCCAATTGGCCATCTGTATATCTTCTTGGGAAAATGTTTAAACCCCTTGCTCAATTTTAACTGGGTTAATTATTCTTTTATTATCGACTTCTGAGATCCTTATATATTCTAGATACGAGTCCTTTATTAGATAAATGATTTACAAAGATCATCTCCCTTCTGCGGGTTGTCTTTTCACTTTCTTGATCTTTTTTGCAGTAAGTCAGATTTTAAAATTTTCTTTTTTTGCTTGTGTTTGGGGTTTCATATCCAAGAAACCATTGACTAATCCAAGGTCTGGAAGATTTATGGCTACATTTTCTTCTAAGAGTTTTATATCTTACTTTCAGGTTTTGATATCTTTTAAGTTGAGTTGTGTGTATGGTGAGAGGGAGGGTCCAACTTCATTCTTTCCCATGTGGATGTCTAGTTGTCCCAGCACCATTTGTGGAAGAGACTATTCTTTCCTCCACTGAATTGCCTTGGCACCCTGGCTGAACATCAAGTCAAGTACAAGTCCAAATGTAGATTCTGGACTCTCAATTCTGTTCCATTGACCTAGCTGGTTATGCTTATGCAAGAACCTCACTGTTTTGATTGCTGTAGCTTTGTAGTTTTGAAATCAGAAAGTGTGAATTATCCAACTTTGTTCTTTTTCAATATTGTTTTGGCTGTTCTTGGGCCCTTGAACTTTCGTATGAATTTTATGATCAATTTGTTAGTGTCAGCAAAGAACTCAGCTGGAATTTTGATGGGAATTGAATGGAAATCTGTAGAGAAATTTGGGTGTATTGCCATCGTAACTGTAGTAAGTTCTCCAAACCATGAAAATGGGGCGTCTTTCCATGTATTTAAAGAAGGTCATCTTTAATTCCTTTTATTGATGTTTTGTAGCTTTCAGAGTATAAGTTTTGTGCTCCTTTTGTTAAATTTATTCTTATGTATTTTATTCTTTTTGATGCTATTTTAAAGGGAATTGTGTTCTTAATTTCAATTTTGGATCGTTCATTACAACTGTGTAGACATATAACTCATTTTTCTATATTGATTTTCTATATTGATCATGAAACTTTGCTTATTAGTTTTAATAGATGTTTAGTGGATTCCTTAGGACTTTCTATATATAAGATCATGTCTTCTGAAAATAGAGGTCATTTTACTTTATCCTTTCCAACCCTGGATACTTTATACTTCATTTTCTTGTCTAATTTCCCTGGTTAGAACCTCTAGTACAATGTTTGTTCTAGTTTGCTAGCTACTGGAATGCAACACACCAGAGATGAATTGGCTTTTAATAAAAGGGGATTTATTTCATTAGTTCTTCACAGGAAAGGCAGCTAACTTTCAACTGAGGTTTTTTCTTATGTGGGAGGGCACAGGGTGATCTCTGCTGACCTTCTCTCCAGGCCCCTGGGTTCCAACAACTTTCCCCAGGGTGATTTCTTTCTTCATCTCCAAGGGTCTGGGCTGAGCTGCGAGTGCTGAGGTGAGGTATGCTGAGCTGCTTGGGCTGTGCTATGTCGAGCTCTCATTTAAGCTTCCAGCCAATTAAATCAATCATTCATTGCACAGGCACGCCTCCTAGCCGACTGCAGATGTAATCACCAACAGATGAGGTTCACGTACCATTGGCTCATGGCTACAGCAACAGAACTAGGCAACTTCACCTGGCCAAGTTGACACCTGAACCTAACTACCACAATGTTAAATAGAAGAGGCCAAATTTGATATCCTTGTCTTGTTCCTGATTTTAGAGGGAAACTATTCAGTCTTTCACTATTAGCATGATGTTAGCTTTGGGCTTTTCATAGATGTCCTTTACCAGCTTGAGGACACTTCCTTCTATTCCTAGTTCATTGAGTGTTGGTGGGGTTTATGTTCTTTATTTCATTGATATAGTGTATTACATCATTTGACTTTGGGATGTTAAACCAGCCTTGCATTCCTGAAATAAATTCCACTTGGGCATGGTATATAATACTTTTTATATGTTGTTGGATATGATTTAAAGGGGACATTGTGTAATGTAACTCACTTTGGAGAAAGAGATGGGGGTTGTTAAAGCAAAATGAATCTTGCAGTCAGGGCCCTGATTTGAGGCCAGACCACTGATGCCTCTTCCTGCCATTTCCTCCACGGAGGTGCACAGTCTCCTCCAGCCCCATCAAGAGGAGACGGGAGTGGGGAAGGGGGAGAAAAGAGGAGCTTAAAAGAAGGTGGGGCTTGGGGAGAGGAATGCCCTTGTTAAGACCCCCCGGCATCCTGGCGAGGGCTGAAAGCCAGCTGCCTTCACAAAAAAGTATGTGGAGAGAGGTAAGGAACGCCCTAATCCCTCCCTCCACCAAGTGTTTTCAGCAGTGTGCCTTTGGGCTGGCCTGGGACGGGAGGGGCGTTTGCTGGGACTTCACGTTGGTATTGGACCCTGTTGGGGGCCAGGCTCTACACGAAAGGGAAGAAGCCCAAGGAGGAAATGAGTAACTCCATAACAGCAAGCAGAAGATAGCAAAATGGTTACATGCACAGACTTTGGCTCCGACAGATTTAATCTGTCTTGACTCTGTTCTTAACTGCGGTGTGACCTTGGGCAGGTTACTAACCTTCTCTGAGCCCCATCTGAGAAGCGGGAATAGTGACAGAATCTACTTTATAAGGATGTGTTGAGGGTTATACCACATAAAGCATCTGCACGGTATAGATTAGGTATTCAATAAGTGGCAACTGGTACTCTGAAACATAAACTTGGTGTTGGTGGGAAACCATGTGGGATGTGCTGGGTTAAAAAGTAAGGTTTTTAGAGAGGAGCGGGAGAAAAACCCCACGGCTTTGTAATTTGAAGGAAATGAGCAAAATTTCCAATAGAACTCAATGCCACTCTGCAGAAAGCTCCCCAAAGTTTCCAATGTACAGGGTGATGGTCTTTAACTGCCCAGCTCTGAGCAGTCATCTCCTGCGCCCGCGGCCCACCGGGGAGGTGGCTGCCAGGGCTCTGAGACGAGTCCACGCCTGCACCGGGGGACAGTCCACGGTGCTCAGGTGAGGCTTGGGAAGTCTGACAACGCTCAGAGCTCATCTCACCACAGTGGATCTAAAGCCCTTTTATGAAAGTGGGTTATATTTTTAAATTATTCTTTGAAAATGTAGGCGGAGCAGCAGTTTGTGACAGTGGACACAGCAAGGGAGGACAAGGACAGTATGGCTCGCCGGTGTCCAGTGGGGGAGGCTGAGAAGTGGGAAGGCATTTAGAGGGTGATACCCAGGGGTGGTGCCCAGTGGAGGAGGCTCCCGAGGGGGAGCATCCAATGTGGGGTGTCCAGTGGGGGGATTCTGAGTGCACAGAGGTTCAGGGGAGAGTGTCGGGCTGGGGAGGCGGCATAGCAGTCACTGGTTTCTACACTCTGTCAGTAAGCAACGGCATCCAGGAGGGCGAGGAGAGAGGAGAGTGGTGGGCCGGGCGGGGAGTTCGGGAAGCTCCAGACGTGTCAGGGTTGGGGAAAGTGTGTGAAGGAGACGCGGGGGGAGCTGCTGGCACCCGGTGAGGGCGAGACCGTGGAGGCTATCGGAGGGTTTAGCCAAATGGTGGGTGGTGACCACGTAGAGAGTGGCAGGAGGGGGGGATACTGGCAAAACCGATGGAAACAAGAACGCCGTGACAGCGAGTGAGACGGGTGGGGAGAGCCGCCAGGGGTCGTCCCGCAGGGTGCTCGTGTGCACTGTCCAGGCCCAGTGGAAGGAGCAAGGAGGCGCGTCTGCAGGGCCGGTGAGATGGGTGGGCGCTGCCCCTTGGTGGGGGACGGGCACCGGCCTGGCTGAGCACGTCTCTAGCCGCGTGGGGAACTCGGCGATGGCGTGGCCCTGCCCTTCCTGCAGAGGCGATGACCCTCCTGGGATGGCCAGGACAGCTGCGCCCACTCAGCCTATGTGGATAACAAACACTGGCCCTGGGCGGTGTCCGGGGGCACTTCCCTGACGGTGAGGGGGGGTGGGGGTGGGGGTGGGGGTGGGGGTGGGGGTGGAATGAAAGGCGAGTTCCTGCACCCCGTGCTTTCCCTGCCTGCGCCAGCCCGGGCCCCGTTCAGAACCGCCCGCCCGACACGAGACCCGCGCACCCCTCCTTCTGCCGTCACGGGGCCACGAGCCCCGGCCACGGCACCGCAGCCGCCGGCCCGCCAGTCCCATGCACCGCATCACTGTGGGCACGTCCGCGCAGCCCCGCCACGGGCTCTGCTGCAGTGAGCCCCGCAGGAGGCCCCGCAGCCGGCTGCCCCCCAGCCCGCATTCCCTGGTGCAGGCACCCGCGGGACATCAGGGAAGGCCCTTGCCAGACGCAGTGACAAAGCGAGACAGGACAGAACACGCAGGAGCAGATGGGGTGCCGCCTTCTCTGCTGCCTGCAGCTCACACACAACCACCAACGGGGTCCTGGCTGCACGGTCCTCCCGGGACGGGGAGAAGGAAGGGGCGCTGCGCAACCTGGGGCCCCGGGCGTTATAGGAGTGGCAGGCTGGGGGACATGGGAGCCTGGACCTTCCTGCAATCCTAGGGGGCTGAGGGCTCCTGTCGGGGTGACCAGAGGCTGCTGAGTGCGGCCAGGGGCGTGGCGAATGCTGGACAGGTGCAGCTTTGGGTCTCCAGGACGAGGGGCCCCCAGAGGCAGTTTCTAGGATATGAGGAGGGGTTTCGGGGCAGAGTGGGGCGGGTCTCCCGGCCTGGGGGTGGCCCCGAGGAGGGGAGAAGGGCTTGCCCTCTGCGGGATCGCAGGCCCTCCAAACCCAGCTGCATGCCTGCTCGGAGCCTCTTTTCTCTTCTGCAGGAGGGAAGACAGTGCCCCTCCCAGGTGGCTGTGAGCTGTCCCTGCATCGTGTCCTGTGCTAAAGGGAAGGTACCTGCCCCTCCCCGAGACCCTCCCCTTCCTGCTCACAGGGTCCCAGGTGTTGGGGGACCTCATGCCACTGCACCCAGGAAACGCGACTTAACCCAAAGGAAGAGGGCTTGGAGGCTGGATTCGGTACTGCAAAGATTTCTTTTGTGGGCATCCTTGACATCTTCACACCCTAGAGGCAGCTGTGCTGGCCTGTGCCCGGCCCTGCCATTGGCATGGTGGCTGTGGCCGACGGGGCACCCCGCCTCCTGGTTTCTTTGTAGGTGGACATTCTTCTTGTTGGGTCTGCAGGGATCAGGGGCGCCTTCGGGCCAGTCTGGGGCAGGAGGTGGAAAGGGTGCTGGGTTTCCCAGAGGGCGTGGGGTGCGAGGAGGATGCCTGAGGAGCTGGCAGGGACACCTCGGGGCTCCTGGCATCTGGCTGCTCGGGCACATGGGTGAGGGCCGCGGCCCCAGAGTGCAAGGCTGGGTGGGAACCGTGCTGCCCCTGAACCCGGGGATCCCACAGTGCCAGTCCCTGGGGCCTGGTTTGAGGTGCCAGCGCTGCCCGGCATGGGGGAGGTGAAGCCCCGGTTTCTGTGTGCGTCGGGGGTGGGGTGGGGTGTAGAACGCAGCCGGCCCATGGGGTGGGGGTATGCGAACCCCTGCAGCTCGGGCTGGGTCCAGGGCGGACATCCTTCTGCTCAGACCCCAGGGTGTGATTCACAGCCCCCAGCAGAGGGTGGGCTCGCCTGGTGCAGAAAAAGGCAGCACGGGGGCTCCATTTGTCCACAACAAAGGATGCAACTAAGGCAGTGGAGCCATGTGGAGGGGATTGGGCGCTCTGCTGAGAGAACAGCTGGGGGTCCGCAGGCGCCAGTTTCCTTCCCGCTGGGTCTTCACGTGACGGATCAGCCTCTGCCTGCATCGCCCGCCGTCATCTCCTTCCTTTGCGGGCCTCCTGCCTCTTTTCCTCACACCTTCTACGGCAGGTGTCTTGGGAACCCAGAGTCACTCCCCTCCTCCAGCACTTCCTCAAAGCCCCCCAGCAGCCCTCCCCACTATGCATCTCTGGCTGTCCGCTGTGCACTCTCCTGTGACCCTCACAGCCTTGGTGTGCAGGTGAGCTGCCGGCCATAATCACTGACAGCAACCAACTGACAGGTGGCGGGGGGGGGCATGGGACAGAGAGGGAGGGAGGCTTTCTGAACTCATGGGCTGTTATAGCCAGAAGGTGTGTGAATAGTCCTCTTGCCAATCCTTTGATAGTTAAGGAAGTGGCAGCTCAGAGAGGTTAAGTTACTTGCTCAAGGACACACAGCCAGCCCGGTGCATGGCAGAGCAGGCTCGGAAGCTATGCCTGCAGAGTCCCAGACCAATGAATTCTCACTGCTGCAGCAGCCCTGGTCCATGAAAGGGTCCGAGCTTCTGATGGCTTCAGGTCCATGACGCCTTGGATGAAACATGGCCTTGCGTTTCTCTTTAGGTCTGTGATCTCCTTCACAGAAACCGAGGCTTCAATTTTACAAATACATGGATTTTAAATTTTTTTCCAGTGTGGCAATCTAGCCAGCAGAGGGAGCTAATGACCAGAGTCCCAGATTAAATAATAACCGAGTCCCCTTAACGGTTCCTGAAATGACAGGGCAATCAAGGCTCATTTGGGGGAAGAAAAGATTGCGCTTTCATTCTTTATCCAAATCATCTCTACCTGCTAAAAATGATGTATAATACATAAGGATCAAAAGTGATTAAAATCCTTATGAATTTAATCAGAAATTCACAGTTAAACACTATTTGCTTTTGTGCAAATTGATGTGGAATAACAATCATGTGTACCTACAATTTTTTTTTAACTTGTGGGAAATTTGCTGGTGATTTGTGGGGGCGGCACGGGGGCAGGGAGGCCATTGAAAGGAGAGAAAAGGAGGAAGGAAGCAATTGAAAGAGGGTCCCAGAGGCCCCAAGCAGCCCCATTGGCGGCCTTCGTTCATAAATCTCAGGCTTTTTGCTATTTACTGTTATGAACAATAGGAAATCCTAATAATAACTCCTCTGTGTGCCATTTGCGTTAACTGAGCACAGTTCTCTAAACCGTCTCTCACCTCTGAATCTTGTTTGGGTTCAAATTCCCCACCCCTGCGTCCACACTTTCTTTTTTTCCATCTCTGCTAAATTATGCCTCATGAAAAGGAGACCTCCTGGATTCTTTCAAATACTGACAAGTTCTGGAGGGCAAAGTGGGGGCCGTGTGTAAAAGCCCACATAGCTCTTTCCTCCCTTGAGAAAGCAAGACCTTCTGAAAAAAAGAAGAGGAAGCGCCTGGGAAGGGGCCCCCCTGGAGGAAGGAAAGGCCCGAGTGAGAGACCACGGAGGGGCCTCACCTTCCTTTCAGCGTTGGGAACTTTTTTGTAGAAGGTTTTCTCGGCGTCTCCAATCCAGACAACGGAGGGCTGGAGCTGTTGCGCCACCTGTAAAGGAGGAAAATAAAAAAGGGAAGAAACGTGGTTAAAAACATGGTTCCCTCTTGGGTGCACATGCGATCCCCGAACCAGCCACCAGCTTGTGCCCGGATCCCGCCCGCAGCCGCCGCGCCTCCTATGCCCGGGCCATGCCGTCGTGGTGGGGGTGTGGCACTCAGCCGCCACCGCCTGGCCCTGCCCCGAGTGCACCCCACCTTGACAGCAGGGTGGGGCGTGCGGCTGCCCCTCCCGCACTCCTGGCCCTTCCTCCTGGGGGGGACACCCTTGGGGCTTGCAAATGCTGCCGCTTCAGCCCGCCTTGGCTTGAAATGAAGCCAGCTGATGGCTTTCTCCTGCAAACGACTGGGGGGTCGGGCCCCAGGTTTTTATCACAGCCTACTGGCTGTCCCCCATTTATTGACACTTGCTCCCCGAGATAGGAAGGGCTGCCTCCACAGAGTGCCCGGGACACCCTCGGTTCTGTCCGCCTGGGTCTCTGTGGTCACCACTCTACTGGCAAGGGGGCTTGCGAGCCCCCCCAGGGCCAGCCGGCCTTACTGTGGGCCCCTAAATCATCGCCGCACACCTAACAATCTCTTCAAAGCGTCCCCATGCAGCAGAGTTTGGGCATTTCTGCAACAATCTGTGCGATGTGCGAAATGGTGCCGGATAAAAGCCGGTGGCGGCGGCACAGCAGAGAGAGCGTCACGGCTCCTGCTCTTGTATTTCTTACAGCATCACGGAGGCAGCAGGTGTGGCTTTAAACCAAGGCAGGCCAGCGTGCGACGGAGAACCGCTGGGGGTACCGCGGCCGCGTCTGCCTTCCTGGCTTTGTCTCTGCTGTCGGGGCCAGAAAGCCCACCGGGCTGGTTGGGAGCCGCGGGGGCACTGCCCGTGGGCCTCGTGCCTGCGCCACGTGGCCGCCCCCACAGCCCCGCACGCGCCGCCGCGTTCAGAGAGGGGCAGACCCGCCCAGCACTGTAGGGCTGTTCTCATCCTTTCAGGCCCAGAGCCGCGGTGTTAAGAACTCTATGTCCCAGGCTGTGATCTCAGTACCCGAGGCTGCGCGTGTGATGACAATGGTGAGTGCTGGTGGCGGGCGGGCAGCCAGATGCCATGGCCCCACGCGGCCATCACCCCACATGACCACGGCACCACCCCACGCGGCCACGGCCCCGCCCCACGCGGCCACGGCCCTGCCCCACATGACCACGGCACCGCCCCACGCGGCCATCACCCCACATGACCACGGCACCGCCCCACGCGGCCACGGCCCCACCCCACGTGGCCACGGCCCCGCCCCACGCGGCCACGGCCCTGCCCCACGCGACCATGGCACCGCCCCACGCGGCCACGGCCCCGCCCCACGCGGCCACGGCCCCGCCCCACGCGGCCACGGCCCTGCCCCACATGACCACGGCATTGCCCCACGCGGCCACGGCAGTGCCCATGGTGGCAAGAGCCAGCACCCACTGCGTTTCCTTCTCTCTGAAGACCCCACACCCTCTGAGAATCCTCAGCCCACCCCTGTGCATCAAGGACCCTTATTGCCTCTCGTCACAGAAGGGAAACTGAGGCTCAAAGGGGTCACATGGCTACTAAGGGCAGAGCCGGGACCGAAGACCAGGCCGACGGCACAGCCTCTGTGCTGCGACCATGAGGCCGGGGCAAACATCAGCCCTGAAACACGAGGGGACGCCTCAGGAACTCGGCAGAAAAGAGGCGAGCTCAGCCCGGAGGCACGAATAAGTGGTGGGGAATCAAGACCCAAACTCAGAGCTTCTGACCCCAAAGCCTTGCTCTTCTCCTGCATGTGTCACTGCTTCTCCCACATCCGGTGCGCACCGGGCTGTCGACCCCTGGCCCTGCTGCATCTGAGGGGCCTGCGTTTGTGGGTGCTTTACGGTGGCCTGGACACTGGGAGTTTACTTTGGGTGCCTGAATCTGGAGAGAGATTCTTTCCTGGTTTTTGGTCATTAGAGAAAAAGACTGGGGTAGTGAAGGATTAAACAATTTGGATTGTAGAGAGAGACCTTGTTTTCTCAAATCTAAACCAAGGTATTCACTACGCAGTGGCTGTACTACCTGCTTCTAGAACCGAGTCTCTGCTTTATTTAAAAGCCCAGCTGACCCTGCGGCTGAGGACAGCTGAGCTCCAAGCCGGGCCACACTGCCCTGGGCTTGCACAGCAGTAAGGTGGACGAATACTCCGCCCCCCCACCCCACTTCTCTCATTCACAATTTTTACTTGGTGAAATCAGTTCTCAGATATGTCAGAGCACCCTTTCAAGGGATTCTCTGGCTTAGAAATACTGAGGCTGTGTGCAGAAGGGCCCTGGGGGAAATGCGGACTTAAAGGGGCAGCTCATCTGGAACCCCTGAGGCCCAGGCGGGGGAGAAATTCCAGAGCAAAGGCAGGGCCCGCCAAGGGCCTTAGGAAGTGGGCGCCCATTAGCAGTTGAGCTGGGCAGGGGCCGCCTGCTGGGCACCTACCCTGGGCTAGATGGGGGAGGGTGTGACACGGGTTGGGCAGGTGCCCCCACCTGGGAAGCCACACGGCTCAGTGCCGGGCGACGCTGGAGACAACGTGAGCTCCAAGATTTGGAGCAGAGAGACCACTGCGGGGCAGGGGCAGGTCAGTGACCAGTGCGTGGAGAATGGACGCACCAGATAAAGGAAGCAGCTTCTCTCCACCCTCACCCCACCCCCCACCCCCGATCCTAGGGGCCTCCTGGTGTGATGGGGGAACTGCCTGGGATGGGGAGTTTTCAGAGCTCCCCCAGGTGACTCTGCTGTACAGCCCAGGTGGGGGGCTGCTTAGATACACGCAGCGTGGCTGGCGCTGGGGGGGGGGGTGTCCCCCGATCCTCTCCTGCTTTCCTTGCACCCCACTCAGTACAGACTTGAGAGCTGATGACACTTGGGCCCCCCGTGGGGCTCCAGGCTCCCTCTTCTTCGGAGCTTCTGCTCCCTATGTGGTGCCAGCCTCCTGGAAGCTGACCCCTGATGCCCCTGCCACGCTGGCCACAGCCAGACTCACGCTCACCCTTCCATCCTGGGGACCCGCTTCTTGCCGGCAGCCCTAGTGACGGCCCCCTACCCCATCCCCCATGCCTGGCCTCGCCTCCCTCCATGCCTAACAATCCCAAGCCGATCGATCCGTCCCAACTCCTAATCTCTTTCAACTCCTTTGCTTCCGCCATTTTCTCCCCTTCCTAGTTTTAGCTGCCAATCGCCTTCCGCTGTGCCCTGCTGTCAGGAGGACTCCCCGAGGTGCCTGGGGTGGGGCAGGCACTAGGGAACTGCACCTCCACCGAGGGCTTTTCTGAGCTCAACTCAACTCTTCCCCACCTCCAGCCCCAAAAGTAAACAAGAAAGGGAGCTACTATATGCTAAAGCATTTTCCACATGCTGAGGGAAAATAATTTATAAAACAAAATCTTATTCTTAAGGCCTTCTTTAAAATCTTAATTCTAGTACCCAAGCCAATGGAAAAACCATTTCCACATAAACAGTCGCCTCTTGTCTTAGGTAACACTGCGAGCTTGCGGAGCTGCAGATCACTCTCTCCCACGTCCACCTGGCGGGCAATGGATTTTCCATAGCTCCTCGTCTCCCAGCCAGCGTCTCTGGATGGGAATTACAGAGGGCGGACCAAGCACGCCAGTTACTCTTCTTTCTGCCTTGGACACAGCCAGCCGCACAGGCGGACTCGGAGCACAGGAGTACTGCTAATTTGGGATAATTCTTATTTCTACCACCTGCTTTACAAATGTTTTGCAACCTTGGCTACACCACTGCCCCGAGCGCGAACGGTAACAATTGTTCCGAAACTCCCGTGCACCTTCGGAAAAGCCGGGGCCTGCGTGCTTCCTGTATGTCTGCGCACACACCTGTGAAGTTCCTTCCACAGGAAGTCAGCATGCAAGGGGCAGCCAGGGGCCTAGGAGGACTTTTTCTTTGGGGGTGGTTTGGTTTGGAAGGCTCAGTTACTATCAAATGAGACAGAAGACATTCCCCAACAGCACACTTCCTCGGTAACGCAGCAAACCCAGCGTCCATGGAATAGGTGCTGTGAAACCCGTCCTCTCCCTCCTATCCTACCAGGGGTCAGGTGACAGGTGCCACGTGCTTCATGTGCCCCAACCCCCTTTCACAGGTGGGGTCTCTAGGCCAAGGGAGGGGTAAGTAACGCGTCCGAGGTCACCGCTGAGTGGCCGAGCCTGCGCTTTTAGCCCCAGCGCCATGGGGGACGACGAGCCTCTCCCCCTTGTCCTGTCTGCACGTCCTCTGCCATCTTTCATGCCAGCAGGAGGGCGGTGACACAGCACTGTCTTGTCCTCTAGGCCACGAGCCTGCAGCTTCCCCAAGCTTTCTGGGCGGGCCCCTGGCACTGAGCTCAGCTCTGGGCCAAGAAGGAGAAGCCTGGAGCTGCCAGGCAGGAAGCCTCTTCCTTGGGGAGGGGCCGAAGGAGCTGAGCCCGTCCTGCTTGGAGACTCAAGGGGGCGCATGGAAAGTCTGCCGTGGGCAGAAAGGCTGGTTTCACTATTTCGGGCCCCGATGGAGGGTGAGGGCCGTCCCTTCATGTCTTCGTTCTCGGGACCAGGGTAGAGGCCCCTCCGTCTGTGCGAGGTGCTGACCTCAGGCTGTCCGTGACCGACAGGGAGGACACACTCGCCAGGCTGAGAGGTTGGCCCAGGAAGGGCAGGTGTGTGCAGGGCCAGCGGGCACAGAGGAGGACGAGGGAGGGAAAGCAGGAATGGAGACGGTGTCGGGGCTTAAAGCGCCACAACTCCCAACAACCTCCAGGAGGTTACGGGCCCGGGAGACGGGAGTCCCTGCAGGACGGAGTCCAGGACAAGGCTGGCGGCGCCTGGGCACAAGGGTGGCCAGGGCGGCTCTGAAGGGGCTGCGGGAGGCTGTGGCCAAGCAGAGGAGACTGGCCGTTGTCCTGGAAGTCGTGGGAAGGCTCTGAGGGAGTTTAATCCGGGGAACTGGGGAGAGGGTGGGCTGTGGGCGGTGGGTGTGGTGCCCGTGAGATGGGGACAGGAGCTAAGAGCCTGCCCAGAGAAGTGGTAGGGAGGGTGGGGGGTGGGTGAGAGAGACCCGAGACGGCAGGCCTCGGTGACCCCCCGATAAGGGCTGAAGGAGAGGGGAGCTCAGATGCCTGGATGCCTGGAGGACCGTGGTGCACAAACCCACGCAGGGGCACCTATGGGGAGAAGAGAGGATGAGCTCCACTCGGACACCATGAGCCCGGGTGTGGCGGGGGTCAGGGTGCAGGAGGGAGGTGGCACTGGCAGCGCGCTGAGGCAGCAGCAGAGGGAAGGTGGCCACAGCCGTGGGTGCTGGGTGGAGTTCCCAAGGGAAGGGGAGAGCAGATGCCGGGAGCCGGGGCTGAGCAGAGAACCTGGGGTCTAGAACCAGATGCTGCTGCTTCCCCGGCTGCTAAAACAAATACACACAATGGGGAGGCTTAACAATGGGAATTTATTGGCTCAGGGTTTCAGATCTTCTCCCGGGGTTGGGATTTCTGGCTGCCTCCAGGCTGGGGGTTCTTTGGCTTTTCCATCACAGGGCGATGCACACGGGGCTGATTTCTCCAGTCTCCTCGGGATTCTGTTGACTTCCAGCTTCTGGCAGCTCCCGAGGCTTCTCTGTCTGTGCCCAGTTTCTTTTGCTCACAAGGACTCCAGGCTTTTTAGATGCAGACCTGTCCCCTGCCCCATTCAGTTTACCTGACACCATCTTCAAGGCTCCTGTTTATGCCAGGGGTGGGACCTGAGCATGCCTTTTGTGGGGGACGTGATTCAGTCCCCTATCCTGAGAGGAGAGGGTCCGGGCCCAGGACAGACGGCATCCCTGAGGCCAGGAGGAGGCAGAGGTGTGGGGGCCCACCACGGCTAGTGCTGCACGGAGCTGGCCAGAGGCTTGGACAAAAGGAGGTCACCGGCGGCTTTGGCAAGAAGTGGACGGTCAGAAACCAGTAGCCGTGAGATGAGGAGTGAATGGACGGAGCCAGGAGCCAGGGAGGGTTCTTCAAGGAGTTGGGCAGAGGAGCAGAAGTGAGACAGGAGTGTAGGCAGCATTCAGTCTGGGAGGGCAGCCTGGAGGGGGCGGCCTTAATGAGGAAAAGGGCAGATCCTGCTCCTCCAAAAGCGGTATTTGGATTTCAGAGCACATGGACCGGTTCTCACTGTCTAGAGTCAATCATCAAACATTTCCACCTTCCCAGCTCTTTTCCAGGTCTGTATTTACGAAAACGAGACTGTTGAACACACACACACAAATACACACACACACACACAGCTTTAGATTCCTGCTTCACTCGCTTAACGTGAGATTTGTTTCTCCAACATCATTTCAACAGTGTCCCCCACTTTAATTATCTACTCCCCTGTTTTTTGAGCATGGAGGTGGGTTTCTGCCTTTTTGCTAAACCAGAAAGTGCTTCGAGGAGCATCTCTGGACACCTGTCCTTAGACTGTTTCCACAAGCGCAGCTGACAGGTGGAAGGGCAGGTAGGGTCTTTACCTGTCCAGATGCTGGGACTGCCCTCCTGAAAGGCCGGGCCTGTTTACACGCTCGCGTGATAAATGAGGGGTCCCTTTCCCACTCTCCTCAGCGAGCACTAACATTAAAAAGGCTCTTTGCCAATTCGTTAATGGAAAATGGTATCATCTAGCGATGAGAAGACTTCATTTAAATTACGTATAGATAGTTTGTGGTCATGGACAATTAAATGTAATTAATTTATCATTGAACTTTTCGGAAGTTACATAGGATAGTTGACTTCAATTGCCAGTAGAGGGCTCTTCAGTCCTATTAAATATCACATAGGGTTTTCCTTTCAGGTTAATTATGGAATAAAGACGAACTTTCTCCAATGTGCACTCTTTCAAACGCAGGGGCCTCCGCCAAACAATGAAAGCTTCTCCATCCATGTGAGTTTTATGGGTTGATCTTTCGTATTTTCCAAAACATGCTGTCAAACAGTTACCAACAGAATTGGATTCTCTTGGGTTAGGAGATAACGGCTCAACACTTCAACACTGTTTGTGCCCAGGTGCGCTTGGGTAACTGAGAGATCTGCCGAGAGGGGCCCGGGAGGAGCAGGAAGGTCTCTCCGAGAGTGAGGGCCGGGCTGGGGGAGGGGACAGCCACTCCTTTATTGGCTGTTGTGTCTCAGTTTAACAAAGGGAGCCTCTTCCTGTCCTTTCACCCACCCACCCACCCACCCACTCACTCACTCACTCACTCACGCACCGCCGCTTTACCCAGCATCTGCGTGGGGTCACTTCCTGAGGTCGGGGGCGGGGGGGCGACTGGGAGCGATGGGTGTAGGGGGGGCAGGTCCCCACCACCAAGTGTGCAGCTCCCTTGCGTTTGGCCTCGCGTCGCTGAGTGATCCCCTGCTGGGGAGCTGGGGGATCAGTGGGGGAGGGGCCCCCATTCTCGTACTTTGTTGCTTGTATTCCATTTAGACATTAGTACGTGGAGATTTTTTCATCTGTACCTCCGCTGTTTTCTAAGTGATATTTTCCATTTCCATCTCCTGTGGCGACAGGAGGGTAAACCAAGGCATAAACCAAGGCAGAAGAGAGGATGAGGAGGGGACTGGGACGCAGGTCTCACAGGGGACTGGTCGGTCGATGATGATGTGGGGAGAACAGGCTGGAGCTCACGGCTGCTGCTGAGCATCCAGGCCCCGTGAAGAGAAGATTCTGGAAGGTGGCTGGCGCCGGACTTGTGAATCCTACGGCCTGCCCCCTTGGGCTCCTTCTCCTCCCCAGCACACCCCAGCTATAGCAGGCTCCGGGGCGCAAGGCAAGTGGATGTCACGCCAAGTGCACTGACCCTGGGTGCAAAGCCAAGCTGGGCCTGAGCCTTTTCTGATCAGCTAAGCACGTGGGTGACGCCGAGGACAGTCCCCTCGTGCCCGGGCTCGCCCCCCATGGCCCCCAGCGCCGCCCTGCAGCCCCGGTGCCCCGTGGCCCTGAGGACACCCTCCCTCCCCACAGGGCCCACCCTGGCCTTCCAGGGGAGACGCCTGCTCTGCCCTTTCCTTCCTCCGGGCAGCTCCACTCGGCTCCTGTCGCCTCAGGCAGGGCCCTTCTCTGGCTTTCAGTTTCTTTACGTCTGAGAAGAACGTTCTCTGTGCGTGCGTGCGTGTGTGTGTGTCTGGCTTTCCTCGCCATCCCTGGCTTGACGCCTCCTCCTCGAGTGGGAAACCCAGGAGTGAGCTCCCACGGCCTCTCCCAAGGGTCTCATGCGCTGAAAAAGGCTTCCGACCCTGTGCGCCGTCCTCCCTTCCCACACTCTCCTCCACTCTCCTCGCAGCACGTCAGGCCTCGCGGTCACGGCCCCCCCAGACCCCGTGTGCACACCAGAGGCTGCCACGGAAGCCGTGAAATCCTGGTTCCTTTTCCCCTCTCCTGCCACCCATCCCCTCACGTGAGTGGATCTGTTTTCGGGGCCCTTGCATTATCCTTATTGAGTTTCACCTTGGAAAGGTGGGACTAATTATTTATTACATCTGTCTTATTTTTTAATCACCCACGAGAAGCGCCACTATCTTTGTTTGGGTTGCTAATCAGCAGAAGTCCCTCGAGTGGCAGAAGCACGGCTGGCTGGCTGGGTGCCCATCGCCCGACGCCAAGACTGGCTCTCCACACCCCCACATCTGGGAGGGGGTGGCGAGGCGGGGTCATGGGGAGCAACGTGACCTCCTGGGGTCCAGTCTCGCCCTTGCCCCATCCCAGCCCTCGGTGGCTGGTTCACCTCCTCCAGCGGGGAGGGTGCCTCTGTACCCTGACTTCTAATAGGAGGGACGAGGGGCAGGTCCCTTCTTCCTGGGAAGCAGAGGGACCCATGTGCTCAACAACTCTCTCCTCCTGGCCCTTCTCGCGCTCACCGTGCTCCCAGCTGACATCGTGGCCTTGCCCTCGGGCCACCTCGAGAATGCGACCTTGCACAGTGCAGGTCGCTGGGTGTCTGCCCTCGCCCCAAAGCCCCCTGGGGCAGGGGCAGGTCTGCTGCAGGCAGACCTAGGCTTAAATCCAGATTCCAGCTCCTTAGTTCTTTTTAAAAACAATTTGAGTGAACCATTTGGAGCGTCAGGTTTCCTTGTCTGTAAAATGAGGACATCGACCCTACTGCATTAGGATTTGGTCCAGTTCAAAGGGAAAGTGTGTGTCAGACATCTCAGCATGCGGCCGACCAGGCCAGCGGCCAGTGACGGTCCCGTCCACTCTGCTGTCCCCTGGCTGACTTATAAAAACCCGAGGAGGCTGGCGAGGAGGGGGCTCGAAGGGGTGACGCCCCTGCCTTGTCAACCACCCTTGTCCGCGGAAGGCGCCTTAAGTTTTAATCATTCTTAAAATGCTCCTTAGCTGGTTAGAAGAGCATATTTTCACTATTTCCTCACTGAATGTTCTTTTCTATATATAGCTTTGGTAGAAAGAAGAATGTTAAATAACAGCATTTACTTGCACAATAAACATTTTTAAAAGGCAACATTCCCCCCGCCCTGAATTGTCATTCTATTATATTATTATGCGTACAATAAAAGAATCCTCCAGAAGCAAAGATAGCAAACTGGATTTGGTTTTATGGTTGTGAAACAAGGCAAAGACTCATTTTCCCTGGTGTCTTCACTTGTGCCAGTGTGTTCTGTGCGAACGGATGCCACCAGCCAGAAGTTAAATTATGAACCGTTTTGCAACAGCTGCATTCCTGACTCACTAGAGATTAATCCAGTACTCAAAATTCTTTATAAAAAACCATGATAAGTGACTGAGCCCTTGTGATATTTCAGCTTCTCCAGCAAATGCTGTGGACCCATAGCTAGTTCTAATGGCACACAGGACCCGTCAACACACTCCAGCTCCCGCCACTGCCTCACCCGCACAGCATAAAGTCCTTCGGTTAATTAAAAGCAAACACCCCTCTGCAGTGCAGATAGCTGCTCTGTCAGTCATGCCAGAACTTAGGACGCAACATTTTTAATTGAAAGACTCCCACTCCTGAGGCCTCTGGGTCTTGCATTAATCAATTAGGTACACAATGAAGGTGACGTTTAATGAGGTGTGTGCCAGGCACTCTGACACGGGGGGACCTCGGTGGAGAAATGTGTAGTTCCACATGTTGATAATCTGATACTCGGCATGTTTTGGGCTACATAATATGAGTTGGTAATCATTCCAACAAATGCCAAGGTAGCTTATGTCTAAATCAAGACAAAACCTCTCCAAAGCACAGCATAGTTTTGAGAGTGAAAACATCATGCCCATGCCACGGGCTCTGTCCTAGATTCCCTCCAGAGCTACTGAGCCATGTGGTGGGGTGGAGAAGAGAGGTCTCATTCAGAGCTACTTGAATTAGAGGGTGTTTAGTTCAGTTATTGAGCTTGGAGCCTCTGTAGCCAGACTGTGTGTAGCCGTATCCCAGCATCACCACCCAGGAAACTTGCTTGAACTCTGGTTTCTCATCAGTAAAATGGGGGAAACAATAGCGTCTACCTCCCAGGGCTGTTGAGAGGATAAAATGAGCTAACATATACTGAAGAGTAGAACAGGGTTTGGGGTATATGGACACTCAGTAAATGCTAGCATTTTTATATCTCTGTGCTTTGGCCTATTACTCGGCAATGCTATAAACAAAATCCGGTGTTGAGAATGAATGAGTTTAGTTGTTCTTTTGAGCACGAGGACGGACTACTTTTCCTTTTCCTCTGAAGAACCGAGTGTTCACAACCGGGGGCTGGGGGCCAAGCTGCCTGGCTTCAGATTCCAGCTCACCTCAGGTCCCCGGCTAACCTCTGCTGTGTGCATGGATGGGGGATTCCCAGTGGGAAGCAGCAGCTGGAAAATTAAATGAATTGAACAGATCTCTCAGCTGCTGCCAAGTGAGAGGAGCTTGGAAACACCTCAAGCTCTCCACTGAAACTCCAAAGGAAAGACTGTGTCCTAGGATGACTATGTTTACCTTGGATAAGGGAAAAACCAAACAGACCCACACTAACAAAACAGCAAACAAACCCTCTGCAGGTTCATGCTTCAGTCATTTAACTGCTGGCTAGAACAAAACCCAGTGTGCTTCAGGGCCTCCACAACATAATACCGGTGTCTAATATTGGATAGAAAATTAGCAATCATATGAAAAAAACAAAAACAAAAATAAAACCAGAAAAAATGTGCTACAGGGTCAAGGAAAAAGCAGTCAGATAAAACAGATATCAAGATGACCCAGTATTGGGATTAGCAGAGAAGGGCTAAAAGGCAGCCATTAAGTTCAAGGGCTTAAAGGAAAAGATAGAGATGGGGAATTGCAACAGTGAAATGAAAACTAATAAGACTTATCACGTGGAAATACTAGAACTGAAAATCAAAGTATCTGAAATAAAAAAATCCAAGAGATCAGCTCAATAGATTGGAAAAGGCAGAAGAAATGGTCAGTGAGCTTGAACACAGATAAATAGAAATCATCCACCGTGAAAAGTGGAGAGAAAAATGGTTGAAAAAGTGAAATAGAATCTCAGTGATTTTTGGAGCAATATTAAGCAGTCAATTATATATGCACCTGGGGTGTCTGGAAGAAAAGAGACAGAATGGGCAGACAAGTATGTGACAGTAATAAAGATTTCTCAAATTTGGTTTAAAACATATATTAGAGATACAGCGAGCACGAGACGCAAATAGTATAAATAAAGAATACCTAGGTATCTCATAGTCACACTGATGAACACCAAAAAGAAAATCTCACAAGAATCCAGAGAATAATGATATATTGCAAAATTATTCTAATAATTGATAGTTTTCATCAGATACAATGGTGGCCAGGAGACAATGGAATGGGATCTTTAAAATGCTGAAGGAAAAAGCTGTTAACCCAATATTCTATATTTAGGAAAAAATATTTTTCTAAAGTATAGGTGAAGGAATGATATTTTAAGAGAAATGAAATGAGAACCAAGAGAATTTTTGCCAGCAGGTTGGCACTAAAAGTAATGCAAAAGGAAGGCTTCAGTTGAAAGGGAAATGATGCTGGGTGGGAGCCTGGCTCTACAGGAAGGAATAAAGAGCACTGGAAATAGTAAATATGTGGATAAATCTAAAAATGTCTTTTTTCCCCTTCTTTCTTTAAAAGAAAAAATAACTGTTTAATGCAAAAAATAATAGCATTCTACTGTGGCCTTTATAACCCTCTGGATGTAAAATGTATGCTAATAAAAGCTAAAGGGGACAGGGGGTAGGTAAATATATTATGGTGTTGCAGGGTTCTTACATATATTGTAAAATAGTACAATATTAATTCTAAGTAGGTGGTAATAAGAATGCCTTTTGCAATCCATGTACAACCAGAGAAAGAAAATAAAGAAGTACCACTAAAGAAGACAGTAGAGGAATTTAAATGGAATACTAAAATACTAAATGGAATACTAAAAAGCACCGAGTAAACCCCAGAGAAGGCAGGAATGGAGAAGAAGAAGAATAAAGAATGAAATGGGACAAATGGAGAATAAATCATGAAATGGCAGGTCTAACTCAACAGTATCAACGATCACATCTAATGCAAATGGAGCAAACACGCCAATGAAATGGTAGGTGTCATCAGAATGAATAAGAAAGCAAGACCCCAGCCCTTCCTTTGTTCCCCACTTTCCCTCTCCCACCTCCCAGCACTTCAGTACTCTCTCCCCCCCCCCCCGGATTCCTTCACAACAAGCCCACGAGAAAGGGGCATGGAGAAAGTCTTAACTCCCTGCAGCAGTGTGGACTGTGTGTGCCTAAGGAAAGCAATCCGATGCCTTCACTTGCTTACCTTTGGCTGTTAGGATCACACCAAAAAAGAAACATTCCTGTCGGTAACTGTTTAGTTTATAATCATCCCCGGTGCTTTAACCCTCTGGAAAGCAGATGCAGAGCCAAATTCAAGCCTGGATTGTAGGATAACCCTTGCTGTTATATACGCTTTGATATAGTGAAAGCTGGCTTATCTGGCATTCTAACAACCAAAAGTGAATTAAAAGCATAATGATAACTTCGAGGTACTCAGCAAATAATTGAATTCTGTAATTTTTAAATGTCAAATGTAAATATTTTGTATTAAGTCTTTACAACTCGCTGGTCCTTGAGCCTATGTGTGTATGTGTGTATGTTTGTCTCTGTGTATCTATATCTATCTATCCATCTCTCATGTCTGTCTGTCTATCTATCCATCATCCATCATTGATCTACATAAACTACGTCGGAGCATCGCTGCTTTAGAGCCGCAGAGACCCTCAGCATCACGTGGTCCGGCTCCTTCATTCAGGTGATGGAAAATGGAAGGTTAAGAGCAAATCCAAGGTCACACAGCCAGTCAGTGACTCTGACCTTTCATGTCACTCTGCCCTCTGACCTTGCAATGATGTAACCCAGCATTTCCATTACCGGGGTCAGCTTGGCCCCCCGTGGGCTCCTGGCGATGCCTGCGTGACGGGCTGATATGCAGAAGCTACCACTGCTTGGTGCTTCCTGCCATGTGAGAAAGAATCTCCGAAAATGCAAATGCCTGATGCCGGTTTTTGGAGTGAGGTGGGCTGAAAACAGGGAGCACAGCTGTGATTTCTAGTGAGAACTGCAAGTGTTTCAGGAAGGAGTGCTCTGCAGAAGGAGGCTGATTTCATTGGTACAGTGTGTGGGGGGGTTGCTTTTAAGCAAAGAAAGGAGCTGTTTCTAATTGTCGGCTGCTCGGCCAGATGCAATAATGAAGTAACTGACAGGAGGACGTGATGGGAACTCTAATGGAAATGACCTCCTAGGAACCGCCAACACGAGACTTGCAAATGTCACTGGAGAGAAGAGGCCGAGTTGGAAACTGAGGAATGTGGGGCTACCTTGAAGACGACGTGGAGCATCATTTGGAGGCCGCTCTTCCCGGGGTACTTGCCAGCGATGTTGGCGGCAGACAGGTTGAAGAGGTTAGCTCCTGTCTCGGTGCAGATGGCGTGAACCAGCATTTTCTTCCCCACCCCGGAAGGCCCGGCCAGCAGCAGCGACTTCACCAGAGGCGCTTTCTCGTGCACGGATGCAGAACCTAGAACAGCCGGAAGCAAAGGCTCTAAGGTCTGGCCGAGAAAACAGGTGGTTTTAGACGGAAAGGCCTCAAGGCCATTACCTGACTGGGGGCCCCGGTTTCTGGGAGTGATAAAAGGCGAAGGCAGCACTTCTGGCCAGAGGCACATCGGCCATGGCGGCTGGTTCTGGGCACCTCAATTCGCACGTCAGCGCTCAGAGTGGGGCCGTGGGGCCTCTGAGGGTCCTCACTACGCCTCTCTCCACCCCTCCACTGCACGCCTGCATTTCCCCCAAACACGAGCATGCCTGCACCAGCTTGCCCCTGGCTCTGGGGCTTGCCTGTTTGTTTTTGGAGAGGGGTAGCTCTGTCATCAGCAGTTTTACATCCTTAGAAAGCCTGGACCTTAGTAATATGGGTCTTAGTAATGTAAATACTAGGCAGCAGAACCCTGTTTCCAAGCACTTCCTGCATCTGATGAGATAAAGGGGAAAATCAAGACCGAGAAGCCGGCTGCCTCCACTCTCTCCCCTTGCCTGGTTTCCCGCCTCTCGGTAGGGTGGGGTCTGCTAGCAACGATCACAAAGCGACTTGAGTTACTACACAGCCACTCTTGTGCTCTCGGGGAGGCTGTCTGCCCCCTAGAGCCCAGGACAGGGTTCGGGCTTGGGTGCTGGACACAGGGGCCTGGGGGCACTAAGTTAGAGTCGCAGGGAATTGAATCAGAAGCTTAGGAGTGCGGAATGGAAACACCCACCACCACGCTCCTTTGTTTTTGGCCAACTACGGGGCACCCTTGGGTCAGCTGTAAACATGTCGGCATTATAATTACATATCATGTTCTCCTTTTCTATTTTCTTGCATAACTGAAGAGCTCTAAGAAATTTAGATGGTTTTTACTGCTGCCTAGCATATTCCACATAAACTTAGAAAATAGTTCAACTGAGTAACTTCTCTTTAAGATGAAATGAAATGAAATGGCCAGTGAGGGGTACTTTTGGGCGAAATGATAAGGAGACACCGTCTTCCACGAAGGAAGAGAAGGCATCTTTCTTCCGTGATGGAAGTCCTGACAGCCATTCCACAGCGGCCTCTGAGCTCGGGGGAGGCCCTGGCTGGGAGTGCCAGGGACACAAGCATGGAAGAGACCAGGACTTGCTATGTGGAAGTTCTGCGAGGACAGGAGCTAAGACCCGAACAGACTTGACTGGAAGGGGAGGTGAACAAGGCACAGAGGGTGCCGGCTACAGAAAGTTCAGAGAAAAAACAGAATCTGCGAGCAGGGCAGGGCTTCCTGGAGGTGGCGGCATCTGAACAGGCCTCTGAAAAATGAGCAGAAGTGGAGCATGCAGCGGGAGGGGGTGTGCAGGTAGACTCCAGGCAGGGGGACACAGCGACCGCAGGGGACACAGTGACCACAGGCTTTGGTGGGACATCAGGACAGTACTGGGAAGCAAGGGGTGGGGTGGGGTGGGAGACTGGTGCCAGCCAGGGGGTCCTAGAAGGAGGGCGGGAGCTGCAGCTGTGGTGCCAGCCAGGGGGTCCTAGAAGGAGGGAGGGAGCTGCAGCTGTGCCAAGGGTGTTGGCTGAAGCCAAGAGGCCAGGAGAAGTTCCTGGGGGGGGAGGTGTGGCACGGAGGGAGGGGAGGACAGAGCCAGGGACAGACTCCTGTTGAAGAGGCATTAAGAGGGGAGAGCGGCAAGGCAGAGGAGGTGCCGTTAAGGGGCACAGAGAACCTGGAGAGTGTGGTAACATACATGATGAAGTGGCTTTTCAGAAGGAAGGGGATGGTCACCAAGGCTGCTCAGGAAAGCATCTGCCCTTGGGGCCCAGGTGACCCCTGGAGAGTGGACCAGACCAAGGCAGGGCAAGGGTGGGTGGAGGGGCCTGGGGAGTTTGGGAATCAACAGCACCCAAACGCTCCTGTCACTGTGCTGGCAGCACCCCGTCACCATGCCGGCAGTACCTCTTGTCATTGTGCCAGTAGCACCCTGATCACCGTGGCGGCAGCACCTCTCTCACCATGCTAGCAGCATCCTCATTACTGTGGCAGCAGCACCCCTGTCACCGTGCCAGCAGCACCCCTGTCACCATGCCAGCAACACCCCATCACTGTGACAGCAGCACCCTATCACTGTGACAGCAGCACCCTGTCACTGTGGCAGCAGTACCCCTGTCACTGTGCCAGCAACACCCCATCACTGTGCCAGCAGCACCCTGTCACCATGGCAGCAGCACCCTGTCACCGTGGCAGCAGCACCCTGTCACTGTGGCAGCAACACCCCTGTCACTGTGCAAGCAGCACCCTGTCACCATGCCAGCAGCACCCCCATCACTGTGCCGGTGACTCTCCCTGCCCTTCTGCCCTTCAACGATGACTGGACAGGATTCACACATCCCTAAAAGGTATCTGAAATCCCCAGGTGGTGGTGCAGAAATCCTTTCCAACTTTGGTGGGTTACAGGTAACAAGGAGACCAGTGTCCCATGTCCTAAATCCAGGTCTCCTACTTAGCAGTCTTGTGGCTTTAGGAAGGTCATCACACCTCAGAGATGCTCAGTAATCTGTAAAAATGGGATAGTGTCCACCTCGACGGGGTGTGGCAGGAAATAAGATCACAGCATCGAATGGCCACGTAACCCCATTTCTGCTCAGTGGGCGCTCTCCCTCCTTCCCTCTCCTCCCCTGATGTGCTGGGGGGCAGCCTCCTTCGGGGGAGAAGGGCGGGTGCTGACCGCAGACTTGCTGGGTGTTCTCTTACCCAACAGTGCTGGCTTCGTGCCCGGCCAGGATGAGGCTCTTGAAACCTGGTCCCTGGGCAGCTCCGGGGAGTGGTGGCGGCGGTGGCTCCTCTGGCCCATGGCAAGGAGAGGCCAATTAGTCCCACACAGGCGCCTGCCAAGGTCACCTGAGCCAGCTGGGCCACAAATGCAGTTAACGGGGTGCTGAGCTCATGGAATTTCAATGCCCGGAGACTTATCTGTGCAGGTCCTTCATCCATCCAGCCTGTTGATGCTTCCCAAACACGGAAACCTCCATCACGAGGATGGGACGCCCCTGTCACTGTGCTGGCAGCACCCCATCACCATGCCAGCAGCACCCCTTGGTGCTGGGAAGCATGGCTGGCCTTTAGGGACTTGGGTCCTTAGGATGTGTCCCAGGGCGCTTCTCGTGATGCTCGGAAGCTGGCATGGAAACAGTACTCTGTTCACCATTGCGGACACCCATGTGGAGAATGTGCAGTTCACCGCACGCGTATCTGTTAGGGCGCTTTTTGTTTTACCATCTTTCATTGCCATGTGCTGAGCTTGAGGTCTAATTTATTTATGCATATTTTATTTATGTTGACCCCAATTCCAGTGGCTACTTGTGACAGTAACTCAATGGAGGAATTAAATATTACCTGAAAGTAGGTTTAAGTTCTTATTTATGTCCAGGGGAGAAACACCAGTGCCCACACTACTCCCGCCTTCCATTCTAAATCAAATGAAAGGGAACAAAAACCAGTTTCTGCTTAGGGATGGCCATCAGGGCACAGCCCTGGCTGGAGGTTCTGCTCCTGCCCCAACAAACTCAGGCCATCCTGCATAGCCACAAAAAGTGAAAGTGAAGGAAGAGAAGAGACATCCTGTTAGGGATAGAGTATGGCTTCCCCATCCCTTGTCCCCCCCAGAACTCGGTGTGTCTGTCTGCAAAACAGTCCTGGGGCATTATTGGGCGGTTAGAGTGGACGGGCTGAAGCTGGCTGAACCCTAAAGGCGTTCCTTTACAGTGACAAAATCTGCTTCCACTGCTTCCTTACATGCCAACCCTGCTAAGGACCCAGTAACAGAGACCCATCTGTAAAAGGCACATCATAACCTCCACCCTTTCTCCAGATTTCATGAATTTGAATTGTGGGTGTTCCTTTCAACTGTTCTCTCTGCCAGATGCTTGTCTCGAGGACCTCCAGCCCAGAACTGCCAATGGGCGTTCAAAGACGGTGCAGAAGGGCTCTCTCTGGTGATACGCTTCTGTGAGCTCTTGGATGTACTACTGAAATGAAGCCATCCTCACTCCAAATTCTCACTAGGAACCCCACCATCAAGGCCTGCAGGCACTGCACCCTGCTTGTAGAAAATGCACAAGGGTGCAGGTTGGGTCTTTACCTAAAGGCAGGACTCCGTACAAGGTGATGAGCTGTCTGACATCCAGGAGGGAAGGCATGGGTTCTATGGAGACCTGGCGAAGACTGGTCCCCAGGTAGCTGTACTCACCTGGGCAGAAAGAAACAGAACGTAAATAAATAAATGAGAGCTGCGGGAAGCTGGCCCTCGCAAGATTAACACAGAATGCAAATCTAACGTCTCTGAGTCAGTATAATCCTATTACAGGGTGTCATTATGAAGAAATGCACCTTTGCTTGGACGAAGGCTTGAAGAAAAGCTGTCCACTTGAGAAAGGATTGCTGCACTGGTTAACATGGTTAACTGGGAATTATATGGGCTAATCGTAACCATCTCAAAGTTTAAACATAATCTTCAAATATTGGGTTGTGTGAAGAAGGACAAAGTTCTAAAATGAGGGTCATAGAAAGAAGACAAAACTAATGGTGTCTGCTTTATTCATAGTCTAAGAGACTATGTTTAACATTTGCACACATTTTAAAATAATCTAAGATCAATGTGAAATTTGTATTGGAACAGTGTAAATCTGAATCTAAAATGCAGTCATTTGAAAGGAAGGGTGTGAGTCTAATTTAGGATAAATAGAAATGTCTCCTTTTGAGGGTCATATTCATTGACATTTTTATCATTTTTTAAAGGATTACCAAAGGACTAATACTGAAATAAATCTTCATGGTTTAATTAGAAGGTATCAAAGGACTTAATTGTAACTAGTAATAAATCTGAACTGTTATTTTCTAACTAATTTAGATAAGGTCACCAAGAAAATTAGTTTGGCTGTCTCCATTTGTCATGAGGATGGGAGATCAGAACCTTTACATGCTTAGGTGATTCTCTTTTGATTATGTACTTGAACCTGGAGTCAAAATACTCATGGAATTATCACGGTGTCTTGATATTTTTTTATTCTGACCCTTTCTTTCCATAACAAATACTGGTTTTGCAGAGCTTTCAACGCTACATATATATGATAAATACGATATGCACATTTCTGTGTATATGAACATATAAGTACTGAAAATATCAAAATCCTTTAAGCATTTTCAAATGCTAAGAAAGTGAAATAACGATTGCTGTGTTGCAGAGGGCAGCCTTTCAAAGCCTCACGTGAGAAAAATGTCCTTGGCAAGGACAGTGGGCACTGCTCAGGGGAGTGAGTGTAAAGGAAGCATCTATTATGGCTTCAGATACCCGTGCTTTTTAATGAGCCAGTAATAAATAGAAGAGTGGTTAATTTAGTCTGCACTAGAGAAGGAAGAGGTCCTGTTGCAACCATTAAATGCAGTGCTTACTGCCAGTAAACATGACATTAGAGGAGATATGAAAGTGACCTCAGTTTTCCTGCTTGAGTAAATTCATATTAATATCCAGATGTACCATGTTTTCTAGAACTAACAGATTTTATTTAAACACATTATAGTAAGTCGAATGGATGGGCATTGGATCTGGTAGGGGGAAGGACACAACCATCCTGGGCCACCTGTGAAATCATGAGACGCATTTGAAAACACATGCCTATGCCTTGCTGTTGTCTGGCATGATGGAGATAAAACCCTTCCCCATTCACTCATTTGAAACTTAGAAAGTTCCAGATTCCCTGCTGGGCTGGATCGAATCATGTCACTTACAGACGTACGTTCACGTCCTGAGCCCTGGCCTGTGGATGTCACTCATTTGTTAAGACGGCCTTTAAGGACCCTATTTGGATGAGCAAAACTGAATCAGGTGGGGTTGATCCTAATACGGCTGAAATTCTCACAATTAGAGGAAATTTGGAAGCAATCACTTAAGACAAGCCAGAGAAGGAGAATGAGAGTGCCATGCGGGAGGGGCAAAGACACCTCTACAAGCTAAGGAAGCCCAGGGATAGCTGCAGCCATCCCCAGAATGTCGCTGACTCCGGGAGAAAGCATGGCCTGCAGATGCCTTGATTTTGCACTTCTATGCCCCAAACTGCCAGGCAGTGCATTTCTGCTGTTTACGCCCGCCCACTGTGCGGCAGTTGTCACAGCAGCCCCGGCTAACTGAGACCCCTACCCAGATGCCAGGTCTTCCTCAAGACAAGGAAGAAGAAAACTGCAGGAGAAAAAGAGCTTGAGATAGAGGGTACCAAATAAGGCGAGGAAACCAAGAACAATGGAAAGAAAAGAAATAAGGAAGGAGTAAAATAATTGAGCAGAATAGGAACGTAAGAGCGCAGTTAAAAATAACGACTGACTTTGCACAAAGACGGCCCCGCACATGAAGAAGGAAGCTCCGCCCCTCCCCAGACCGGAGCCAAAGCCAAGTCTTTGGAGGCCAAGAAGGCGGTGCTGAAATACGTCCACAGCCACAGAAGAAAGAAGATCCACACTTCACCCTCGTTCCAGGGCCCAAGAGGCTGCGTCTCAGAAGGTGACCCAGGAGAAACCAGCTGGACCACCGTGCCGTCAAGCTCCCCCGAGTCAGCCGTGAAGGGGACTGAAGACAACCACGCTGTGTTCACCGCGGACGGCAAGGCCGGCAGCATTGGGTCCGACAGGCTGTGAAGGCTCCATGCCACCGGCGAGGCCGTGGTCCGCACCCCGAGCAGGCCTGACGGAGAGAAGAAGGCACACTTCTTTGACTGGCTCCTGATCATGATGCTTTGCATGTTGCCAACAAAATTGGGACCATCTAAACTGAGTCCAGCCGGAAAAGTCTAAATACAAGTTTTTGACCTTAAAAAAATAAAATGATTGGAGAAAGGAAAATGGACTCAACCTCTTATATTTCCAGGTTATTCCACCCAAGAATGAAAAGGAATGAAGAATGGAGTACTTCCTTTATGAATACTAACTTCTTGAGAAGTTACTCAGAGAAAAGGGGTGAGGGGCCATAGGGGGCCCCGTGAAAACAGGCTATGCTGTTTGGCCTTTCGGCTCCCAGAGGCACCAACAAGGCCTGCTCATGCTTTTCAGTCCCCCAGCTCCAGCCCCCAGCCCATGGCATGACCGCAAATAGCACTGTCCTCTAACAACAAGGAAGATGGTGCCACGCAAGGCAGTTAAAAACAAGTGCGTTAACTTGAGAGTTTCTAAAATTTCCTGCAGCCATGGAAGGGTTACAGTTCAGTGGGCCACGAGCTACCCTGGCTCCAGGATGAGGTTCAGAGGTCTCAGTTCCCCAACAGAGACGGACGGAGGTGGGCTTGTGGGTGCGCTCCTCTCCGCCATTCGCTGTGTATTAGGGCACTCCAAGCATTCCAGAGCTGCAGGCGCTTTTCACAGGTCGATACAGAAATCCTATCTTCGCAGATTCGAGTTTTGGGAACCTGCTCAGTCTTCCAATCTCCAGGGCAGGCTAGGAACACCAAGAGACGGGGGGGAAATCCGACCCTGGCCTGGATGGGGGGCTCAACCAAATGCAGCAGGCATTGAACTGTGGGTGCGGCAGGGGAATTCAGGGGAATATTAATCTACGTTTGTTCTCCCTCTATTTTCCCCTCCGTGGGTGGCCAGCCCTCGCTGTGGTTCTGAGTTATGAAAGGGAGGGAGGCAGCAGGGACCCCAAGAAGCCAGCGGCCTTCCTCTAGCTGGCAAAGAGCCAAGGCTGCAAGACTGGGAGACGACGACAGCAGCGGTGGCAGGAACTACCAAGTGCTCTGCCTGGCCTGGCCTGGTGCTCCACTACTCATTCATTTAACACTCACGGCCATTCAATGGGGGGTGGCTAGTATTAGCCCTATTCTTTGGCTGGGGAGACTGAGACATAGAAAGGCTGAGCATCCTGGAGGGCAAGAAATTCCTCACCCCCCCCAGGAGCGGCACACAGGCCACGGGGTCCTTGAGCTCAGGTAGCCCAGGGAACAGGGTCAAGTAGATACCAGGAGGTAGGCCCCCTGCCCTCGCAGACACCCTGACTCATGGCCACCTGGGGCAGCAGCCCTGCAGCTTGGACAACGTGGGTCTGCGAGGGGAGCCTGCCCACTTCGAGGTGCCAGCGCCTGGGCACCGTGTGCGAGCTGGGGGCCGCTGCAACACCTGGGGTGGGGGCGGAGCCTCGTCATGATGACGGAGGCTGAATAACCTTGGCAGGTTAGGGATTGTGAAGCCAAGTCATGATGGTTTAAAGAAAAAAAGGAAATGCGCTGTTTCTTACACTCGTGAGACTGTGGCAGGAACTTGCTACTCATCACCAGGCCAGTGCTTGGAGCTGGAGCAAGGAAGGAGGCTGGAGGGCTGCCCTCAGGGAACGGGACATTCCAAGCTCCGTGCCCCAGGGAACACTCTCTGGCAGCCCTTACCTGCTAGGACTCTAATGTGTACCCAGATTGGAATGGTGCTTAGAAGAGAGTGGGATGGACAAATCCTAAGACTTTACGTCCCAACAGTGGGGAACGCGGCAGGATCTGTTTACATTGTTCCAGGTGCAGTGGGAAAACGTCCAAACCAAGAGGCCACGTGCTGTGTCTGAAGGCGCAGCCCTCTCCCCGACTAGGTGGGGCGTGGGTGAGGCACAGCCAGTGCCCTCTCTGCTCTCCTCGTCCAGCTGCAGGGTGAGAGTGCTTTGTGCAGTCAGCCTTAGCAGCCTGAGCCCTGGAGGAGCGGACTGGCCATGCAGGGGTTCCAGTAGGCCAATAAGAACCAGGATGCAGAATGAAGGTCAGGGGACCTGACAGTGAGTGAAAATCCCGGATCCTTCCCTCATCAATCCTCTTAGACAAGAAGACCAAGCCTGAGTTACTGAACATTAAGAAGTGAGCATTTCCCAGAGGCAGAGAGAAGTCCTACAATTCTGTGCACTTATTCGATTAAGAGGTGTAAGCACCATGACTTAAGTTCCTAATTAGGGAAGTCTGTGCTGCCAGGTGGGGGAAGGCCACTGCAGGTTCAGGGTGGTCCGTTCCAACATCAGAAATGAGCCAAGGGGAGCCAGCAATCAATAATCAAATGATTGTCCAGACATCAAAGCTCTCCTCTGTCCGCTGATCCCTCAGAGCCAACTCTGGGCACAGGGAACGAAGACTGGGGTTGTGGCATAGCCCTCCACGTGGCCCGGCTCTAATAAGATGAAGAAACTCAGGTTAAGGTTGTAGGAGGAAATAACAAAGGTTATGTCCCAGGAGAATTTTCAGTGCATTAAAACAAAAAATCGAATATGGCTTTAACTGAGAAAACAAGGTTTTCATATAATCTGCAAAATAAGTCGATATTTAGGAAAGAACTGTTGGCCATTTTTAGAGAGATTAAAGAGGACACTGCAACTGCGAATACAATGTGGATTCAGATGTACTCCACCACAGGACAAAAATCAGCATCACTGGAAGCAACAAGGAGTAAAAAGAGCTGAGCCAAGCAGGGCAGGGAAGCAAGAGGCCCCGTTATTACAGCGGGGGCTCCCGCAGTTTCTGGTGGGAGCGAGCAGAGCACACAGGCATCCCTTCTGCCCGGGACCCCTGGGCGGGGCTGAGGCCAGTCTGGAATCCCTGGAAGGACACACAAGCAGTCATCCTTGGAGGCCGAATAGGGCAAGAGTTAATTGGCTCTTTGAGAGAGTAAGCCAAGATATTCAAAAAAAATCTTCTCACTGTAAAATAAAACGCAGATACAGAAACCATAACAAATGTGTAGCTTAGTGAATTGTTTATAAGATAAACATCCTTGTAACTCAGCCCAGATAAAGAAATAGAATTTGGCAGCCATCCTAGAACTGCACCCTCCCCATATCCCACCTCTCTCCTCCATGCCCAAATTAAGTACCATCTCACATGGTATAATAATCCCCTTCTTAGGTTTCTTTACAGTATAAATTATTGACGTGTGCATGCTCAGAGACTGTGGTTTGTCCTTTAGGTCTTCTCGCCATCCAGTTCCCTTTACTCAGTTATTTTCCCCATATCATGTATGTGGCAGAGAACCGGGTGTTTCCCGCAGCCTGGATTTTGCTGATTGCGTCCTCATGGAGTAGGGGACCATGTTCTCCGCTCAGCTGGATCCAGAGGCTGATCAGACCTGGGCTCGACCCGTTCGGCAGAACCACAGATCATGACGGCCTTTCTTCGTCTGGAAGCAGGTGATGGCTCATTTTCACTGTGACATTAGCAGCCACTGATGGTCACAGCCTAAATCCACTGGAGGGAGCAACTTAGTGATTCTAATTCTACTTTTATTATCATTTATTAGCTGAAATTATTTTTTTCAAAGGTTATATCTCCCATCTACAACTTGGTTACCTGACCTGTTGATATAGTTAATATAAGAAAAGCTGGATAAATACTTGATTCTTTTATTGCTTTACCAGTTTTCAAGATAAATGTTTTCTGACATTCTCTTAAGATGACCAATTACTCTTCTGTATCATTATGGGCTCATGAATTAAAATATATTTTATGAACTTCAATTCATCATACTTATTATCCTTACTGGAACTCAAAATGCTCCATCTTTGGCCAGAGGGAGCTTCTTCAAGTTGGCTCCTGAGTTTTTTGTTTTTTTTTTTTTAGAAAAAAGATGTCACTTTTATTGTTTTCTGTTTATTAAGAAAGGGACATAGGCGATGTACTTCAGAAAGATTTTTATCAAAATACAATTAAAATTGCAATCACGCATTTCCAGGAGTAACTTGTACTTATTTTAAATATTGAAATATCTAATTTTAATATCCACAATAACCTCACTACGTGACGTTCATGAACCCTCTCATGAACATAAACACGTTTGCACATAATGCTTCCACTTCTTCATCCATGAAATGGGAATAATAATACAGTCACCTAATATCATTGTGTCCAAATAACTTAATAAACTTGAAACACTTAAAAGAGAACCTGGTACATGGTAAGTGTTCAATACATTTTTGTCATTACTTTGGCAACTATAATTCCTTTGGAGACAACTAATGTGATTCAGGGCATTGGCGGGTAATTTCTTAAATAGCATAATGAAATCCAACCTTATTCAATGGTTGTTTCCTGAAAAAGTATGCATAAATCAAATGTTTAATAAATTAATTTTCATTCTTTCTTAAAGGAAGTTTTATTTATTACTCCATTGCAGAGTAACCAATCATTTTCTCTCTCTTTTTTTTTTTTTCATGGGCAGGCACCAGGAATCGAACCCACGTCTTGGGCATGGCAAGTGAGAATTCTGGCACTGAGCCACCATTGCACGGCCCAATCATTTTTTTTTTTATCATTTATTTGTTGAAATAAATTTTTTTTCTTTTTTCTTTTTTTTATTAATTAAAGAAAAAAAGAAATTAACACAACATTTAGAAATCATTCCATTCTACATATGCAATCAGTAATTCTTAACATCATCACATAGATGTATGATCATCATTTCTTAGTACATTTGCATCGATTTAGGAAAAGAACTAGCAAAACAACAGAAAAAGATATAGAATGTTAATATAGAGAAAAAAATAAAAATAATAATAATAGTAAAAAAGAAAGAAAAAAAAAGACACAAACAAATAAACAGACAAACAAAAAAAAACCTATAGCTCAGATGCAGCTTCATTCAGTGTTTTAACATGATTACTTTACAATTAGGTATTATTGTGCTGTCCATTTTTGAGTTTTTGTATCTAGTCCTGTTGCACAGTCTGTATCCCTTCAGCTCCAATTACCCATTATCTTGCCCTGTTTCTAACTCCTGCTGGTCTCTGTTACCAATGACATATTCCAAGTTTATTCTCGAATGTTGGTTCACATCAGTGGGACCATACAGTATTTGTCCTTTAGTTTTTGGCTAGACTCACTCAGCATAATGTTCTCTAGGTCCATCCATGTTATTACATGCTTCATAAGTTTATTCTGCCTTAAAGCTGCATAATATTCCATCGTATGTATATACCACAGTTTGTTTAGCCACTCGTCTGTTGATGGACATTTTGGCTGTTTCCATCTCTTTGCAATTGTAAATAATGCTGCTATAAACATTGGTGTGCAAATGTCCATTTGTGTCTTTGCCCTTAAGTCCTTTGAGTAGATACCTAGCAATGGTATTGCTGGGTCGTATGGCAATTCTATATTCAGTTTTTTGAGGAACCGCCAAACTGCCTTCCACAGTGGTTGCACCATTTGACATTCCCACCAACAGTGGATAAGTGTGCCTCTTTCTCTGCATCCTCTCCAGCCCTTGTCATTTTCTGTTTTGTTGATAATGGCCATTCTGGTGGGTGTGAGATGATATCTCATTGTGGTTTTGATTTGCATTTCTCTAATGGCCAGGGACATAGAGCATCTCTTCATGTGCCTTTTGGCCATTTGTATTTTCTCTTCTGAGACGTGTCTGTTCAAGTCTTTTTCCCATTTTGTAATTGAGTTGGCTGTCTTTTTGTTGTTGTTGAGTTGAACAATCTCTTTATAAATTCTGGATACTAGACCTTTATCTGATATGTCGTTTCCAAATATTGTCTCCCTTGTGTAGGCTGTCTTTCTACTTTCTTGATGAAGTTTTTTGATGCACAAAAGTGTTTAATTTTGAGGAGCTCCCATTTCTTTCTTTCTTTCTTCAGTGCTCTTGCTTTAGGTTTAAGGTCCATAAAACGGCCATCAATTGTAAGTTTCATAAGATATCTCCCTACATTTTCCTCTAACTGTTTTATGGTCTTAGACCTAATGTTTAGATCTTTGATCCATTTTGAGTTAACTTTTGTATAGGGCGTGAGATACGGGTCTTCTTTCATTCCTTTGCATATGGATATCCAGTTCTCTAGGCACCATTTATTGAAGAGACTGTTCTGTCCCAGGTGAGTTGGCTTGACTGCCTTATCAAAGATCAAATGTCCATAGATGAGAGGGTCTATATCTGAGCACTCTATTCGATTCCATTGGTCGATATATCTATCTTTATGCCAATACCATGCTGTTTTGACCACTGTGGCTTCATAATATGCCTTAAAGTCCGGCAGCGTGAGACCTCCAGCTTCGTTTTTTTTCCTCAAGATACTTTTAGCAATTCGGGGCACCCTGCCCTTCCAGATAAATTTGCTTATTGGTTTTTCTATTTCTGAAAAATAAGTTGTTGGGATTTTGATTGGTATTGCATTGAATCTGTAAATCAATTTAGGTAGGATTGCCATCTTAACTATATTTAGTCTTCCAATCCATGAACACGGTATGCCCTTCCATCTATTTAGGTCTTCTATGATTTCTTTTAACAGTTTTTTGTAGTTTTCTTTGTATAGGTTTTTTGTCTCTCTAGTTAAATTTATTCCTAGGTATTTTATTCTTTTAGTTGCAATTGTAACTGGGATTCGTTTCTTGATTTCCCCCTCAGCTTGTTCATTACTAGTGTATAGAAATGCTACAGATTTTTGAATGTTGATCTTATAACCTGCTACTTTGCTGTACTCACATATTAGCTCTAGTAATTTTGTTGTGGATTTTTCCGGGTTTTCAATGTATAGTATCATATCGTCTGCACACAGTGATAGTTTTACTTCTTCCTTTCCAATTTTGATGCCTTGTATTTCTTTTTCTTGTCTAATTGCTCTGGCTAGAACCTCCAACACAATGTTGAATAATAGTGGTGATAGTGGACATCCTTGTCTTGTTCCTGATCTTAGGGGGAAAGTTTTCAATTTTTCCCCATTGAGGATGATATTAGCTGTGGGTTTTTCATATATTCCCTCTATCATTTTAAGGAAGTTCCCTTGTATTCCTATCCTTTGAAGTGTTTTCAACAGGAAAGGATGTTGAATCTTGTCAAATGCCTTCTCTGCATCAATTGAGATGATCATGTGATTTTTCTGCTTTGACTTGTTGATATGGTGTATTACATTAATTGATTTTCTTATGTTGAACCATTCTTGCATACCTGGGATGAATCCTACTTGGTCATGATGTATAATTCTTTTAATGTGTTGTTGGATTCGATTTGCTAGAATTTTGTTGAGGATTTTTGCATCTATATTCATTAGAGAGATTGGTCTGTAGTTTTCTTTTTTTGTAATATCTTTGCCTGGTTTTGGTATGAGGGTGATGTTGGCATCATAGAATGAATTAGGTAGTTTTCCCTCCACTTCAATTATTTTGAAGAGTTTGAGGAGAGTTGGTACTAATTCTTTCTGGAATGTTTGGTAGAATTCACATGTGAAGCCGTCTGGTCCTGGACTTTTCTTTTTAGGGAGCTTTTGAATGACTGATTCAATTTCTTTACTTGTGATTGGTTTGTTGAGGTCATCTATTTCTTCTTGAGTCAAAATTGGTTGTTCATGTCTTTCCAGGAACCCGTCCATTTCATCTAAATTGTTGTATTTATTAGCATAAAGTTGTTCATAGTATCCTGTTATTACCTCCTTTATTTCTGTGAGGTCAGTGGTTATGTCTCCTCTTCCATTTCTGATCTTATTTATTTGCATCCTCTCTCTTCTTCTTTTTGTCAATCTTGCTAAGGGCCCATCAATCTTATTGATTTTCTCATAGAACCAACTTCTGGTCTTACTGATTTTCTCTATTGTTTTCATGTTTTCAATTTCATTTATTTCTGCTCTAATCTTTGTTATTTCTTTCCTTTTGCTTGCTTTGGGGTTAGTTTGCTGTTCTTTCTCCAGTTCTTCCAAGTGGACAGTTAATTCCTGAATTTTTGCCTTTTCTTCTTTTCTGATATAGGCATTTAGGGCAATAAATTTCCCTCTTAGCACTGCCTTTGCTGTGTCCCATAGGTTTTGACATGTTGTGTTTTCATTTTCATTCACCTCGATGTTTTACTAATTTCTCTTGCAATTTCTTCTTTGACCCACTCGTTGTTTAAGAGTGTGTTGTTGAGCCTCCACGTATTTTTGAATTTTCTGGCACTCCGGCTATTATTGATTTCCAACTTCATTCCTTTATGATCTGAGAAAGTGTTGTGTATGATTTCAATCTTTTTAAATTTGTTAAGACTTGCTTTGTGACCCAGCATATGGTCTATCTTTGTGAATGCTCCATGAGCACTTGAGAAAAAGGTGTATCCTGCTGTTGTGGGATATAATGTCCTGTAAATATATGTTAAGTCTAGCTCATTTATAGTAATATTCAAATTCTCTATTTCTTTATTGATCCTCTGTCTAGATGTTCTGTCCATTGATGAGAGTGGTGAATTGAAGTCTGCAACTATTATGATATATGTGTCTATTTCCCTTTTCAGTGTTTGCAGTGTATTCCTCATGTATTTTGGGGCATTCTGGTTCGGTGCATAAATATTTATGATTGTTATGTCTTCTTGTTTAATTGTTCCTTTTATTAGTAGATAGTGTCCTTCTTTGTCTCTTTTAACTGTTTTACATTTGAAGTCTAATTAGTTGGATATTAGTATAGCTACTCCTGCTCTTTTCTGGTTGTTATTTGCATGAAATATCTTTTCCCAACCTTTCACTTTCAACCTATGTTTATCTTTGGGTCTAAGATGTGTTTCCTGTAGACAGCATATAGAGGGATCCTGTTTTTTAATCCATTCTGCCAGTCTATGTCTTTTGATTGGGAAATTCAGTCCATTAACATTTAGTGTTATTACTGTTTGGATAATATTTTCCTCTACCATTTTGCCTTTTGTATTTTATATATCATATCTGACTCTCCTTCTTTCTACACTCTTCTCCATACCTCTCTCTTCTGTCTTTTCATATCTGACTCTAGTGCTCCCTTTAGTGTTTCTTGCAGAGCTGGTCTCTTGGTCACAAATTCTCTCAGTGACTTTTTGTCTGAGAATGTTTTTATTTCTCCCTCATTTTTGAAGGACAATTTTGCTGGATATAGAAGTCTTGGTTGGCAGTTTTTCTCTTTTAGTAATTTAAATATATCATCCCACTGTCTTCTAGCTTCCATGGTTTCTGCTGAGAAATCTACACATAGTCTTATTGGGTTTCCCTTGTATGTGACAGATTATTTTTCTCTTGCTGCTTTCAAGATCCTCTCTTTCTCTTTGACCTCTGACATTCTAACTAGTAAGTGTCTTGGAGAATGCCTATTTGGGTCTATTCTCTTTGGGGTGCGCTGCACTTCTTGGATCTTAATTTTAGGTCTTTCATAAGAGTTGGGCAATTTTCAGTGATAATTTCTTACATTAGTTTTTCTCCTCCTTTTCCCTTCTCTTCTTCTGGGACACCCACAGCACGTATATTTGTGCGCTTCATATTGTCATTCAGTTCCCTGATCCCCTGTTCGAATTTTTCCATTCTTTTCCCTATAGTTTCTGTTTCTTTTTGGAATTCAGATGTTCCATCCTCCAATTCACTAATTCTAGCTTCTGTCTCTTTAAATCTACCATTGTAGGTATCCATTGTTTTTTTCCATCTTTTCTACTTTGTCCTTCACTCCCATAAGTTCTGTGATTTGTTTTTTCAGTTTTTCTATTTCTTCTTTTTGTTCAGCCCATGTCTTCTTCACGTCCTCCCTCAATTTATCGATTTGGTTTTTGAAGAGGTTTTCCATTTCTGTTCGTATATTCAGCATTAGTTGTCTCAGCTCCTGTATCTCATTTGAACTATTGGTTTGTTCCTTTGATTGGGACATATCTTCGATTTTCTGAGCGTGATCCATTATCCTCTGCTGGCGTCTGGGCATTTAATCAGATTTCCCTGGGTGTGAGACCCAGCAGGTTGAAAGATTTTTCTGTGAACTCTCTGGGCTCTGTTTTTCTTATCCTGCCCAGTAGGTGGCGCTCGTGGTGCTCATATGTCTGTGGGTCCCACCAGTAAAAGATGCTGTGGCTCCTTTAACTTTGGGAAACTCTAACTGTAGGGGGGGTCGCCTGCCGAAGCGGCTTGGGGGTGTGCCAATCCGAATCTCCCAGCTGGCCCGGGGATCCGCGCGCGGGGAGGGTCACTGGCCTCCGCGGCTTGGGGGAGCGCCTGTCCAAATTTCCCAGCTGGCCCGGGGTGCCAAGCGTGGCGGGGGGGCGCCAGCTGCCGCGGCCTGGGGGAATGCCTATCCACCGTTCCCAGCTAGACCGGAGAGCCACGTGTTTGGAAGGGACCCCGGTCGCCATTCTCCGTGGCTTGGGGATCTCCGATCCAATTCTCCCAGCTGGTCCAGGGGGCGCCAGCCGCCACGGCTTGAGGGTACCGCCTGTCCAATTCTCCCAGCTGGCCCGGGAAGGAGGGAGGGAGGGACTCTGGCCACCTGCCGCCCCGGCCCGGGGAAGCACGCGCCCCTCAGCAATCTCTCCGGAGCGGGTTCTCCCAGCCAGTCAGCCGTTCCAGAATGGGGTACACTGTCTTTTTGGTCTCTGTCGTGGCTCTGGGAGCTGTTCTGTATCGTTTCTACTTTCCTAGTAGCTGTTCTGGAGGAGGAACTAAGACCCGCGCGTCTTACTAAGCCGCCATCTTCTCCAGAAGTCCTGAGTTTTTGTTTTTGACATGAACTTAGCAATCTTTGAGAGCTTCCTTGCTATCTGATATAAAGTTCCCAGCCTTGTTGATTCCAGCCCTAAATCAGCCATTTCTCCAAGAAAGCCTAGTTTCTTTTAGTGGGAAGTGCTATTTTAAGACCATAATCTTGGAGGCAGAGGTGTTCCTGGTTACGAAGCTATTCACTGTTTCTAGGCATTTTCAATTGACTGAACTAGGAGAATTATATCCTGGGCTTCAGTAAATGTTCAACAATCATATCTCTGAAACAAATTCTGATTTGCAGCATTTGCCAATTTCTGTGGTGTAAATATTCCACTATAGCCAATTTCAAGTTGTTAGACAACTACCTCACAAAATTACTAAGAAATTCATGACCAGCTCTTGAGAGCTTATATCAGCATGCCACTGATGTGCATGTGAGATAAAATACCTCACTAGTTGAATCTGGTATTTCTAGTTCAAATTCAGGAGTACAAATTTTTACTTGGCTCCTTCTGTATTATACTCATATCTTCTTTTTTTTTTTTCCCACACTGAAAATCTTAGTCTTCAAAGACACAAGGGATGACAGAATTAGGATATTCCATAATTTTTCATTTGGTTTATCCCATATTACACTGTACATATAAAAAAATGTCATAGAAACAGGACTGGAAATGGTTAAATTCTTTCTATGTGCTAATTCTTCCCTCTGCATTTTTATGAATGTACTATCATACATTAGTATTGCCAGAGCATACAACTATTACCTGCTATACTCTCTCCTTTTAGACCTCATTCAACCTCAGTTTCATAACTAAGTATGTACTGAACACTCACTATGAGTCCCTATGCCAAGATCTCTCTAGGTATTTTTGGTTGCCTAAAGCTCATTTTTAGCAGAGTCTTCAGGAAGGGCTCATGGGTAAATTATTATGAATTCTAGCAAGTTAATAAGTTTATGTACCATATACTAAAAAATGAATTAGTCTGGGGAGGGCCATGGTGGCTCAACAGGCAGAGTTCTCGCCTGCCGTGCAGGAGACCCAAGTTTGATTCCTGGTGCCTGCCCATGCAAAATAATAATAATTATAATAATTAGGCTGGGTACAAAATCTTTGGATCACATTTCCTTTTCTTGAACATCTTAAATATCTCACTTTATTTACCTCTGGCATAAAGTGTTGCTGTTGAAAAATCTGATGACAATTTACTTTTCTTTCCTTTATGAGACACATGGACTTTTGTGCCTAGAGATGTCTAAAGGATTCTTTTCCTTTATTTTAAAGTCTGGTACTTTTAATTGAACATGTCTTGGTGTTGACCAATCTGAGTTGATATTCTCAGGTACACAGTGTGAAAAATCAATCATTCATTCTGTGGTTTCAGTTTCTTTTTTAATTTTAGGAAAGATTTCATGAATTATATGACTTATATTCTGTTCTATTGGTTTGGCTTTCTTTTTCAGCAATCCGTATTAACTGGATGTCAGATCTTCTTTGCCTATTTTCATTATTTATTACTTTCTTTGAATCCTATTACTGTCTTCATTTCTGTCTTTTCTATTTTAGTTCTCTTAAGCCTTTATTTGTTGTCTTTCTTCACTCTTGTATTCATTGCTAGTCTTTTATGGTACAATGATCTTTTCTTTGATTTCTAATAATTCTTGAATTTTGCCAACTCATTTCTGAACTTTTCTAATTCTACTCAATGCTACTGTAATGTCTTCCGTCAGTTTGTTTTGAAACAGTAGGTTCCAGTTTTGATAGGCTTTATGGGCATGACTTTTGCGGATGCTGATTTGCTTCTTATTGTCCTTTTTCTTATAAAAACTTTGCTTGGGCTTTGACCGTGAATGTCTACCTTTATGTGAGTTGATATTCTTATACTTTTAGAAGAAGGTATAGTTCATCTTCTAATTGTATAGAGCTATTTATTCTGTCGCATTCATATATGTTAATAACATGGTGACTTGCTTTCTGAGACACCCTGGCTCTCTTCCCTCCGCCCACTTCTTCTAGACCTTTTCTCTATTTCTTTACCACGGTCCTTGTCTTGGTCAGTTCTGATTCCACTTCCAAGAGTTTCTTCTCAATATGGGGCAGTTCTTGGCATGGAGCTACGGTAAGTCACTTCCAAGAGCTTACATGGGTGAGACTGCGCCAGCCCTTCATCCTTCCTTGTTCTGGGTATTTCGGTTTTGCTGTCTAGCCGTTCCGTCAATTTGTATGGGAATTGGGGAACTCTTATGACCATCTTTCAAGCTAAGGATTATAACCGGGAAAAAAAGTAAGGAAAAAATGGACATGGCCAAAGGGAGACAGACCTTGGGGCAATTCACTAATTTTGTGAGACTGGTTACTTTCATCTAGGGTCATTTTTAAGTAGCTGACCCCATCTACTAGATCTTAGGCATCTGTGGGTGATTGAATCATGTCTCCCACATAAGGCATGTTCATTTCTCAACCTCTGGTCCTGTAGGTGTGAATTCATTTGTAAATAGGACCTGTGAAGATGATATTAGTTCAGGTTGTGCAAAACTGAGTGAGGAGAGGTCTTAGTCCAATATGGCTGGTCCTTATAAGCACAGAAATTGGACACAGGAAAAGAGAAGCCACGGGGGGCAGCCAGAAGTTGGAAGGAAACAGGACTGGAAAAGAAAGGAGAGTGCCACCAAGGGCACTGCTTTGTGATGGAAAAGCCAAGGAACCTGAAAGATTGCTGGCAGCCAGCCAAAAGGTACTGACCTCAGGTGGAAGCCAGCCTTCAGCCTCTGAAGCCATGAGCCAAAAAGTTCTGTTTTAGGCCAACCCATTGCATGACATTTGTCTTAGTAGCTAGAACACTAGAACAGTAGCTTAAAGATGCTACCTGGCAACTGACAGAGAAATCACTGAAAAAGTCTAGAATTGCAAGATATTAACAAGATGAAAAACTGTCCACAGATATTAACTGAGCATATGTTGTGTGATGGGCACAGTACTATGCACCAGGAATTCAGTGATGCACAAAATAGACAATACGTGAAAGAAGAAATTCGATGGGGTGGAGCACAGAGCTCATACCACGAATAAGAGATAGAATTCTGCTACAAATGGGCCAGAACTAACAGAACAGAATCAAGGGAACCCAAGAGAAAACTCTCCAGCCCTTGAATGAAACACATATCAAATAAACAGGAACCCAAAACATTTTATCATATACATATACATTATGGTAAAATTCTTATACTGCTAGGAAATAAAAGGTTCCTCCAAGCCCATTAGAAAGAAATATGAATTTTTTTCAAAGGGATTAAAGTAGTCATCCTTTGATCAGAGGATAATGCCAGCTTTCCGACTCCACTAGGCCAAAGTCTGGTCAACATACACATGAGAATAAATTATTATAAGAATTGATTATAATACATTGAATAAAAAGAGAGTCCATGAATCCACATTGATACTGCAACAATTTTAAAAGGGGATTGTGGGGGAAATCGCTCCTTTACAGAAGAATGGTATCTTCTAAACATAGAAAGGATGATAGAAATAGAAACCACCCTTTTACAACCACCTCACAATTACCGATGTGAGCATAAGTCATCAATGGATGCTAAAGCCTCTGCGGGAAAGACCACTGGGGAGGAATACCCAGAGCCTCAAGTAACACCCCGCAGGTTATGCACCAATTACAAAGGGAAAAATGAAGCTCCACAACAGAGAAATCTGGGGAATGGCACCTTTACGAAGCGACTAAACTTCACACCAGGTCTCTCCGATGTGAAACACTGAGAAGGACACCATATCTTCTTTCCTGACAAAATGGCTTAATCGGAATCGAAGCACGAGGAAGCAACCAAATTCAACTGAGATTCTGTCGGTAAAACAGCTCGGGCTCTTCAAGAATGTCAACGGTGCGAAAGACCCCCCAAAATGCTGAAAACTGTTCCAGGTTTAAGGAGTTAAAGCAGACTAAAAAACATGACAATTGCATGCCTGATACTTGACTGAATTTTGGACTAAGAACAGCAGTTATAAAGGATATTATTAGGACTATTGGGTAAATAGAATATTGCCTGCACATATTAGGTAATAGTATCATACTAATGTTAAATTTTCTAAGTGTGACTATCCTATTGGGGTGAGGTAGGGGAATGTCTGCATTTATAGGAGATGCAGGAAAGTGAAAATATCTGTTTTAGGGTGGTATGATTATGAAGAATTTTAAACTTAAAGTGTGATTTCAGGTTACCATATATATATTTTTTAATTAGGAAAAAACCATTAGTCAAAGCCTGTGATAGCAAATGTCACCAGCCCCTTGCTCCCAGCTCCTTCTGTGGCGGTCTCCTCTGGAAGGATTTCCCCCATAAGTCCTGTGTTGTGGAAGCACCAGGTGCTGTCTTCTAGGAACATTACCTTTAAACACGGAAGCATGAAGAACTCTTCATTTCCTCACTTTAGCTCATGCCATAAACACTGCCCTAAGGGACCTTGTTAGCAGGTTCAAAAACCTGCTTCTGCCACATTAGGGGAGACAGCTGTACCCATCTTATTGGGAGCACTTACTAATTCACAGCATCCTCTTTAGTTATTCAAATCAATTCAATCCAACAAACTTTTACTGGAAGCCAGTACGGGGCAGGTTTTGGTATGGATGAGAACACAAAAGAAACATAGTTCCAGCTGCTGGATCCTCAAAATGCAAGGGGTGACTCGTGACACATACATGCATTATTCTGTGTGTACTTTACCAATGTAATCAGAGAGGTTGACTTTCAGAGACCGGATCAGTAAGCCTTCTTCCACGAGTTCCTTATACAGAGACTCAATGGTCCTAGGGATAAAGCAGACTGTCTATTCCATGCAAACACACAAAAGCAGCAGTTTCTTGCTTAATCATCACAATACAGAGAACTTAAGCCAGATCTATTTCAAAGTATGTATGTGTGTGTGCACATGCATACATATATACAAAGAAGTGGATTTTTGAGGTGTTGCTACAATTTGGGGATCGACTGGGCTTAAAAAATAGTTGTTATTATCAGAGAACTTGTATGTTTATAGAAAAATCATGCCAAACATACTCGATTCCCATGTAACCCCCCTCCCCCCATTATTAATACTTTGCATTAGTAAGATACCTTTTTCTGTAACTGATGAAAGAATATTATTATAGTTGTATAATTACCTATCACCCACACTCTACTTTAGGGTTCATTGTTTGTGCTGGACAGGTCTATATTTTTCTTTTAAAAATTTTATTCCAGTAACATATATAAAACCTCAAAATTTCCCTTTTAGCCACATTCAAATATATAACTCAGTATTGTTAATTACATTTGTAATGTTGTGCTACCATCACCACCGAACACTTCCAAAACTTTTCCATCACCCCAAATAATGACTCTAAACCAATTAAGCATTTACCCTGCAGGTTTCCCTATCCCTGCCCCAGCACATGGCAACCGGTATTCTAGTCTCTGACTCTACAAATTTGCTTATTCCTATCAGTGAAATCATGCAATATTTGTCCTTTCTATCTGGCTTAAATTTCATGCAACATGGTATCTTCGAGGTTCATCCATGTTGTAGCATGTATGAGGACTCCATTCCTTCTTACAGCTGACTCACAGCCATTGTGTGTATAGACCACATTTTGTTTATCCATTCTTCTGCTGATGGACACGAGTCAATTCCATCTTTTGGCAACTGTGAATAATACTGCTATGAGCATCAGCATACAAATCTCAGTTCAAATCCCTGCTTCCAATTTTTTTGGTGTGTATACCAAAAATGTGGGATTACTAGTTCATGTGATAATTATACACTTAACTTTTTCTGAGAACCTGCCAAATTGTTTTCCACAGCAGCTGCACTATTTTACATTCCCACCACCAATGAAAAAGTGTTCCTATTTCTCTACATCTTCTCCAAAACTTGTAATTTAATATTTGTTTTGTTTTTCAATAGTGGTCATTCTAGTGGGTGGAAAATGGTATCTAATTGTGGTTTTGGTTTGCATTTTTTAACGCCGAATGATGTAAAGCATCTTTTCATGTGATTTTTTTTTTGGACATTTGTATTTCTTCTTTGGAGAAATGTCTAATCTTTTACCCTTTTTTAAATTAGGTTGTTTGACTTCTGTTGTTGAGTTGTAGGATTTGTTTATATATTCTGGATATAAAACCCTTATAGGGTATGTGGTTTCCAAATATTTTTTCTCATTGTGCAGGCTGTCATTTTACTTTAATTATGAAGTCCTTTGATTCACAAAAATTTTTCATTTTGATGAAGTCCCACTTGTCTATTTTTTCTTTTATTGCTCTTGCTTTTTGGTATAAAGTATAAGAAATCATTGCCCAACAGAAGGTCTTGAAGATGTTTCACTATGTTTTCTTCTAGGAGTTTAATAGCTTTTGTTAATATTTTTGGGTCTTTGATGCATTTTGAGTTAAATTTTGTATATGGTTTGAGGTAGGGCTCACCTTCATTCTTCATACGGATGTCCCATTTTTCCAGTATCATTTGTTGGAGAGACTATTCTTTCTCTACTGCGTGGATTTGGCACTCTATTAAAAATCACTTTACCATAGATGTGATGGTTTATCTCTGAACTTTCAGTTCATTTCTTTTGGCTTATATGTCTGTCCTTGTGGCAATACTAGGCCCTTTTGACCACTGTACCTTTGTAAGAAGTGTTAAGTCAGAGAAAGTCTGAGTTCTCCAGTTTCTTCTTTTCAAGATGTTTCTGGCTATTCAGGACTCCTTACACTTCCAAACAAATTTGATTGGCTTTTCCATTTCTGCTATGAAGGCTGTTGGAATTTTGATTGGGATAGTGTTGAAATTGCATTGCTTTGGGTAGAACTGACATCTTGAAGATACTCAGGCTTCCAGTTCATGGACACAGAGTGCCTCCCTTTATCTAGTTCCTCTTTGATATCTCTTAGCAATGCTTTGTCAGTTTCCATGAATAAGTCCTTTACATCCTTGGTTAAATTTATTAGTAGATATTTGATTCTTTTAGTTGCTATTGTAAACTGAATTATTTTCTTGATTTCCTCTTCAGAATATTCATCATTAGTATGTAGAAGCACTACTGATTTTTGCATATTGATCTTGTATCTCACCACTTTGCCGAATTCTTTTATTAGCTGTAGTAGTTTGTTGTGAATTTTTTTCAGGATTATCTAAATATTCAAGATCATGTCACTTGTGAATTGGGCGCTTTACTTCTTCATTTCTAATTTGGATGCCTTTTATTTCTTTTTATTGCCTAATTGCTCTGGGTAGAACTTCCAGTAGAATGTTGACTAACAGTGGTGACAGTGGGTATTCTTGTCTTACTCATGATCTTGCAGGGAAAGTGCTCAGTCTTTCTTCATTAAGTATAATGTTAGCTGTGGGTTTTTCATTTATGCCTTTTATCATATTGAGGAAATTTCCTTCTATTCCTAGTTTCTAAGAGTTTTTATCAAGAAGGCATGCAGGATTTTGGCCAATGCCTTTTCTGTGTCAACTGAGATGAACATGTGTTTTTTACCTTCACTCTATTAATGTGGTGCATTACGTTAATTGATTTTCTTAGGTTGAACCACCCTTGCATTCCTAGGATAAATTCTACCTGATCAAGATGTGTAATTCATTTAATGTGCTGTTGGATTCAGTTTGCTGATATTTTGCTAGATTTCCTAAGTTTTTTTTTTTTGTGTGTGTATAGTTGTTCATCGTATTCTCTTACAATCCTTTTTCCTTGGGGTAGGTAGTAATGCCCCCCCTTTCATTTCTGATTTTACTTATTTGTATCCTCTTGTTTTCTTTGTCAGTCTAGTCAAAGGTTCATAGATTTTATTGAAGTTTTCAAATAGCCAGCATTTGGTTCATTGATTCTTTCTCCTGTTTCTTTTCTTTCTTTCTTTTTTTTTGTATTGCAATTTCACTTATCTCTGCTCTAATGTTTTCTGTTATTTCCTTCCTTCTGCTCACTTTGGGTTTAGTTTGCTCTTCTTTTTCTAGATCCTCCAGGTGTGAGGTTATGTCTCTGATTTGAGATCTTGCTTTTTATTGTTAGCATTTAGAGTTCTAAATTTCCCTCTCAGTGCTGTCTTTGCTGTATCCCATAAATTTTGGTATGTTGTGTTTTCATTTTCCTTCACTTCAAGATATTTCCTAATTTCCCTTGTGATTTCTTCTTTGATTCATTTGTTCTTTAAAAATATGCTGGAAGAAGCACTTTGGAAAAACCTAGAGAATGACAAAGGAGAAAGCCATGAGATCCTGAGAGAGCAGAGAATGACATAGCTAGGAGAATCAGAGAGTCCACCAGCCAGTGACCTTTGGAGATGAAGAAGGAAAACGCCTCCCAGGGAGCTTCATCAAACAGGAGGCCAGGAGACAAAGCTCACAGTTAATGCTGTGTTTGCCATGTGCCTTTCCAGATGAGAGAGAAACCTTGCCTCTGTTCACTGCGTGCCTTCCTACTTGACAGAGAAATCCTGAACTATATCGGCCTTCTTGAACCAAGGTATCTTTCCCTGGATACCTTAGATTGGACATGTCTATTGACTTAACTGGAACATTTTCTTGGCCTTAGAACTGTGAAGTAGCAACTTATTAAACTCCCCTTTGAAAAGCCATTCTGTTTCTGGTACACTGCATTCCAGCAGCTAGCAAACTAGAACAGAAGTGCTTGACAGAGAAGGCCTAGAATGTTTGAAGAGACTGTTGGTAGAAATGTGGACTCCGAAGATACCGTCGATGAGGCCTTAGACAGAAAGGAGGCATGTGTGTTACCGCAAACTGCAAAGAAGGCAATCCTTGTTTTAAAACAGCAGAGAATCTGGTAAAATTGACCAGTGGCTTTGGCTGGAAGGCAGATTTTCAAAGGCATGAACTTGGAAATTTAGCAGAAGAGGTCTCCAAATTCAATGTGGAAAGTGCAGCCTGGTTTCTCTTCGCAGCTTACAGGGAATGTGATGGGAAAGAGATCAGATGAGAACTGAACTCCTGGGTACAAAGAAACCAGAAACTGAGGCTCTGAAAAATTCTGGGCTTCCAGGAGGGGAGACCCCAGAGAATAGTGCCCCACATGAGGTTTTAACCAAACATGGAACCAGTCGGCCATCATCTCAGAGAAAGCCAAGACTGGACACGGAGTTATCCAGGAAGGATTTGTGGAAATTCCTTATGTCTGATGGGCATGATCCAAGGCTACTGCATAGAAAGCCAACGACAGTGCTGTGGGACCTGTAGAGACAGAGCCACTGCCAGTTTGGACTGGGGGGCTAAGAGAAGGGACACACTGGAGGAAACATAACTTCAGAGGCAAAGCCACGGAGGCCGAGGATCCGTAGGCAAGACGCGTTGGGCCATCTCTCCCTCAATCAACACGACAAGCAAACTCACTGCCCTCCCCCTTTCTACGTGGGACATGACTCCCAGGGGTATGAACCTTTCTGGCAATGTGGGACAGAAATCCTAGAATGAGCTGGGACTGAGCACCAAGGGACTGAAAAACTTCTCAACGGAGAGGGGGAAGAGAGAAATGAGACAAAGTATCAAGGCTGAGAGATTCCAAACAGAGTCGAAAGGTTACCCTGGAGGTTATTCTTATGCATTAAACAGCTAACACCTTGAACAGAGAGGCTGGAGGGAACTGCCTAAAAATGCAGAGCTGTGTTCCAGTAGCCATGCTGCTTGAACATGACTGTATAATGATACAGCTTTCACAACGTGACTGTGCGATTGTGAAAACCTTGTGTCTGACGCTTCTTTCATCTACCTTATGGACAGATGAGTAAAACATATGGATTAAAAATAAAGAAATAATAGGAGGAGCAAATGTCAAAAAAAAATGTGTTGTTTTATTATCACATATTTGTGGATTTTCCAGTTCTCCCTCTGTTACGGATTTCTAGCCTCAATCCATTATTGTTAGAGAAGATACACTATATGATTTCAATATTTTTTAATTTATTGAGACTTGTTTTGTAACTTGACATATGTTTTTTTCCTGGAGAATGATACTGCATCCAGGCACACCAGAGACGAATGTTTACTCTGCTGCTGTTGAGTGACGTGTTCTCTCTCTATATTTATCTGTTAGGTCTAGTTGGTTTACAGTATCATTAAAATCCATTTCCTTATTGCTCATCTGTCCAGATGGTCTATCCATTGCTTAAGTGGTATAATGAAGTCTCCTACTATTAATGCAGAATTATCTATTTCTCCCTTTGAATCTGTCAATATTTGCTTTTTATAGTTTGGGGCTCTGCCATTAAGTGCATATATATTCATAATTGTTTAGTCTTCTTGTTGAATTGACCCCTATATTAGTATATAGTGACCTGTGTCCCTTGTAATTTTTTGACTTAAAAAAATCTATTTTATATACTATTAGTATAGCTACCCCAGTCTCTTTTTTAAAACTTTCTTTTGACATGGGCAGGCAACAGGAATCAAAGCCCGGTCTCTGGCATGGCAGCCAGAAACTGTGCCTGCTGAGCCACCGTGGCCCACCCTAAACATTTTTATCGTAAAATATAACATGTATATAAGCCATAAATTTTAAAGTAGAATTTTAAGTAGTTTTAGAACAAATTTCAAAGTATGGTATGGGTTACAGTTCCACAATTTCAGGTATTTCCTTCTAGCTGCTCTAAGACACTGGAGATTAAAAAGAAATATCAATATAATAATTCAGTAGTCATACTTATTTGTTAAATCCTATCTTCTCTCTTACAACTCCTCTTTCTCCTTCGATTCTTCTCCCAATCTTTAAGGATATTTGGGCAATGATCATTCTACCCCCTTCATGTTGAAAAGGGGTGCTGGCATTATGGGGTAGGGGGATGCAACTGGTCTATGACCCTCAGTCTCTTTTGGTTACTATTTGCATGGTATATGTTTTTATAACTTTTCATTTTTGACCTACTTGTTTGTTTGAATTTAAGGTGACTCTCTTGTATATAACATATAGTTGGGTCATATTTTTATATCTATTTTATATAGCTCTGACTTTTTGACTGGAGAGTCAAAAGTAATAATAATGTACAACTTTCTTCTGCCATTTTACTCTTAAGTTTTTGTAAATCTTAAACTTTTTTTTTTTGGTCTTCAATTCTTCCATTAATGTCCACTTTCAATTTTTTTGACATTTTGTATTGTACCATTTTGAGTTTTTTCTCAATTCTTTCTGTATATATTTTTCACATATTTTCTTTGTGATTACCATTAAACCAAACTTTAACATCCTAAATCTAAAGCAATCGCTTTTGGTTTGATACTAACTTCACTTCAATAGCATATAAATACAGTGCTTCTATACCCTTTCATCCCCTTTTGTTTTACTTGTTACAAATTATATCTTTATACTTGGTTGTCTCAGTCTATAGATTTATCATTATATTTTCTGCATTTATCTTTTAGAAACTGTAAGAATTAAAATATGGAGTTACATACCAAAAAAATGCAATAGAAATGTCCTGGCATTTATAATTACTCATAAGTCTACCTTTACTGGAAATGTTTATGTCTTTTGGCTGCTTCAACCCTCTGTCTGGTGTCTTTCTTTTTGGTTTAAAGAACTTCCTTTAGCATTGCTTGTAGGACAAGCCTAGTGGTGACCACTAGTGGTGATAACTTTTGTTTATCTGAGAATGTCTTGTTCTCTCACTCATTTTGGAAAGAGAGTTTTGCCAGATACTAAATTCTTGATTGGCAATTGCTTTTTTCTTTGGTATTTTAAATATTCCATCCTACTGACTTCTTTCCTCCAGAGTGTCTGATGAGAAGTTGGTACTTAATTTTTTGGGGACTCCCTTGTACATAACATGTTTTTTCTCTCGAAGCTTTGAAAACTTTCTCTTTTTCCTTGGTATTCAACAGCTTGACTACTATGTGTCTGGGCATGGTTTACTTAGACGTTATACTGTTTTAGGTTCATTAGGCTTCTTGAATGTGCATATTCACTCATTTTAGTAAATTTGGTAGGTTTTCTACCTTTATTTCCCGGACCAGTCCTTCCTCATGTTTTCTCTCTTCCTCTTTGACTCTCATAATGCATGTACTGGGTGACCTGATGCTGTCCCACAGGTCTCTGTTTTAAATACTTTTTTCTTTTTGTTCCTCATCTTGAGTATTTCAATTGTCTTGTTTTCGACTTCACTGATTCTTTCTTCTGCCAGCTCCATTCTGCTATTGAAACTGTATAGGGAATTTTTCATTTCAGTTATTGTGGTCTTCATTTCCAGTATTTCTATTTGGTTACTTTAAAAAATTTCTCTCTCTTATTTGAGATTTTCATGTTGTTTATTCATAGTTTTCCTGATATTCTTTAGTTCTTTCTCTGTTTTCCTTTATCTCCTTGAGCATGTTGAGGATCATTTTTTAAAGTCTTTGTCCAGTATGTCGAAAATATGATATTTTTTGTTGATGGTTTCTGGATTTGTATCTTGTCTTTTTGGATGGACCATCATTTCCTGTTTCTTTGTCTTATAATCTTTTGTTGCACAGTGTACATTTTAATATTTAAAAGTGTTAACTCTGGGATTTAGTCCCTGAGCTTTTTGTTTCTTAAGTTTTTATCCTGGTGATTCAATAGAGATTCCCTTGAGTTCTTGGAGCAAACAAAAACAAGCAAACCAGGCAATGCAATGGTAGCTCACTGGCAGAATTCTCGCCTGCCATGCTGGGGACCTGGGTTCGATTCCTGGAGACTGCCCATGCCAAACAAACAAACCAAAGCAAAGAACACCATTCACAGTCTTTGCAAATTCAGAATTTGTTCATCTTATCAAGAAGAATAGCCTGAGGAGAATACAAACTTTAGGGTCTCTCTATCTTTTCTGAATCAGTGTCTTGTGCTGGCTTGTGTTTGCTTCTGGCCTTAGGAATCCCCCCATTTATAGGAATTTGGATACCCCTCACCTACCTGTGACATAGACTTTCTCCTCCTCCTGAGTCCTCTGATGTATGGCTTATAGCAGGTCATCCTTTACCCCAGGCCTTTGACTTAATTCTTTCTTACACTTTTTTAGCTATCCACAAGCTTTTTCTGTTTATAAAGCAAATTTTGGGAGGACGAGCCAGAGACAAGTGTCCTGGTTCAGTCTTGCATACAGGCACCCCAGTGTGCACAGAGGGGCCACTCTGCTGCCCGGGGACAGGACTAAACTCAACAGGAGTACAGGCTGGCTCTGCACCACTCCAGGGACTCTTCCCCGGAGTTCAGAGCTGTGTTTTATTGATTTAGCCCTCACCCAATAACTTAACCCTTTAACTGTTTTCTGGAGTTTTGAGGAAGATAGGTCTGCCAGTTTTGTAAGCTGTTCAAAGATTCTGTGGTAGAACAGTTCCCTGGAGCATCTTTCGTTGCTATCTCGGTGAGCTGCCTAAACTAGGCTTTTTAAAAACAGTACTTTGACCTATCCATGTACATATCTGATGTTTCCTATTAATAAGTATATCTTTGGGTGTCTGAAACCATTTATAACTCCTACTGTCTTCCCTTTCATCAGTTTTCATGATGACACAAACATGAATTAGAAATTACCTAATGAGAGTAAAACAGTGGTACATAATTATATATTCATTAGCAGGTGCAAGCAGGAGTAGATTATTAATCCTTCATGAAATCTGTTTCATTCTACCCCAATAACATATAGTTTAAAATAAATATCTATTAAAAACAAAGGCTGATGGTGGTGCTAATTCTCACACAGAAGAATACCATGTCTGAAGCTGTGAATGTTACCGAGCCTTTAAGGACGTGTTACATTCTCCCCAGTGTTGACAGCTGTGAAACCACTTCTCTAAGAGGGCCTTGGGCACACAGCCAGCTCACTGGTAATTTATACGAAGAACAAATAGACATGTGTCCCATTTAATGCATGAGACTCCCAAAGGAGTTAACTAAGAGCTCAGATGGGTGAAACTCAAATACTGTTCAGTGTCGTCCTTTGAGACCTTTTGTTTTTCCTTTTCTATTTCCAGGGACGTTATTCTTCTGTTACTACCTCAGTCTTTCTTTAGATTGAAAAACTATAAATATAACTGTATTTAAAAACTCATTTGATTGCTCTATGGTCCAGGTTATTTTGATTAAAAGAGGCCCAAGTTGCTTTTTCTCTCTTAGGGACATGGTGAACTGTATTTACTTCTTGCCATCCTACCTTCACAATGTAAGTGGCATTGTCTCTAAGTTCAGTTAGAGTCAACCCAAATACCATTGAGATAAATGTTAATTCAATGGTCCCATTAATATATATCTTTTAAGCAAAAAAAATTCATATATATTATTTAAGCAAAAAAAAATCATATATATTTTTTAAACAAAAATCTATTTTGGGTGGGCCACAGTGGCTCAGTAGGCTGAGTTCTCACCTGCCATGCCAGAGACTGGGGTTTGATTCCCGGTACCTGGCCATGCAAAAAAAAAAAAAAGAAAAAGAAAAACATCTATTTTATGTTTTCCAAAAAGAGACACAGAAGTTTGCATTTTTGCAAATGTTACCTCAGAACAACATTTCTATATCGAGTGTCTTGTCTTCTAATCATGCATAAACTTAGGTGTATATCTGCAGTGCAGTGCTGGCTCATCATGGTCCACTGTGCATGCATTCATTACTTAAAGAAACAAAGTGATCAGTCAAACCAGAATTGTTTCTATCGAGGCAATTTTTGTAGGTGGATAGTTTTGCTCAAAAGAGAAAACTTCGGTAGTGCACAAGCAATGGTGACAGTAATTATGCAAATAGCGATTTTGAGTGTTCCAACTTTGGGTCACCTCAAGTTGACCCAGGAATTTGAGGTGGCACCTTTCAATGTGGCTTTAAATTAAGGAAGATGCTGAGGTCATCAGAACTTTGCCATTCCTTCCTGCTGCCCTAAGGACCAAATTAACAATATGTGAAGTGGGATTATTTCCTTGATAAAACTTAAACAAAAATAAAAACCCATAGTGACCGGTTGGCAAAACTAGGGTAATTCAGTTTCTGCTTCCATGTTTGAAAAAGACAGGAAATGAATTACCTGAAGAGTTACAGCTTCCCAATTGTGATACTCAATTGTGTTTTCGCAAAAGAAAAATCAGTCATCTAGTGATGCAGCAGAGACCATATCTCACAGGCGTGGTTGACTGGAATTGTATTCTCCTAAGTATATTTAAAATTGTGTGCCGTCTGCTGAGAATCAGGACTCCTTTCATTGCGACAGAATTTGGGATGGCAGTCCTCTGACCTACCGTAAGGAAGCACCAACGACGGTGTCTCACCCTGAATACTCAATCAACGTGAACATGCAACACATGCATAAAATATGAACATAAAGGTGAAGTCTCTAAAATAAACAGCACATACATTAAGGAGCCCTGAACATAAATCCATATTTGAATCTTTCCAGCAAAACTAAACTGATTTTAACCTATGATAAAAATACTGGCTTAAGGGTTATATTAATTAGAAGAGGGAAATGGGATTTGTCTTAGACTATTTCAGCAGAACTAATCCTAGTCTAGTAACAGAGAATCTTTAGAATTAAAATGAACCGTCTTCCAGGAATGAGATGAGCAGGTATTTCTGTACTCCTGGGCATAAAAGTGAATAAAATCCTGGCCTCTCCTGATTTCCCTGGAGAACCAGGTAAAGCCCACTTGTAACAGTGCACCCATAAAGGAGGACAGGCTGTGAACACACTCGATGTCTGGTGGACGCTGCCCCTGCGCCACGTGTGCGTGGTCTGTAGGCGAAGGTGGCGTTTTATTCAGTGAGGCAACACGTTAGAATGGGTACTTTTAACCAGGTGGTGCGGTCACAACGGTAGATTTGATTTTACTCGGTTTTGTCCCTGGATCGTCCCCTAAAAGAGTTTTCTTGTTCTGGGGACTAACGTAAGAATAAAGGAGAAAAGTGGCATTTCGGAAGCTACTAGAATTCCTGGGTGGCCCCGTGCATGAGTATGGAATGGGCCGCCCCCAGCGCAGCAGCTGTCATGCTTCCAGGCCCCCAGCAGCCCCCCAGCAGCCCAGAGGGCAGGGCGGGCCCCTCTGGGTCACAGCCAAGTGGTCCTCAAGCTTCACACAAAGAAGGGGACCTCAAGGGGAGATGGGCACTCCCCCTCCAGGATGCCCCGTGGAGACTTTCTAGGCAGTGCCAAAGCCCACCCCTCCTGCTTTTCTCCAGAGGCCACTCGCTATTTCGGGGTGCACTGGTCTCCTTGGGGTGACTGCAGACACATGCATTATCTTGGGGATGCTATGATCTCCTTGGACTGTCCACAGACACTTGCCTCAGATTGGGGGTGCTCTGGTCTCCTTGAGGTGTCTACAGACAGATGCCTTGGATCAAGGGTGCTCTGGTCTCCTTGGGGTGTCTACGGACACACACCTTGGATCAGGGGTGCTCTGGTCTCCTTGGGGTGTCCGCAGGCACATGTCTTAGAACAGGGGTGCTCTGGTCTCCTTGGGGTGTCCGCAGGCACACGCCTTGGAACGGGGGTGCTCTGGTCTCCTTGGGGTGTCCGCAGGCACATGCCTTGGAACGGGGGTGCTCTGGTCTCCTTGGGGTGTCCGCAGGCACATGCCTTGGAATGGGGGTGCTCTGGTCCCCTCTTCCCCCCAGGAGACTTCTAGGCAGAGACCTGGAGCTGGGCTGAATCTGCCATGGACCTTCCCTCAGGCAGAGAAGCTGATCACTGGGACTTGAGGTGGGGCTAGGGAGGACCCCAAAACAGGGGAGCACCGCACTGGGTTGGCCCATTAACAAAACCCATGGGAAAGAAGGTACACACTCAAAATAATTTCCGACATTCACTTACTGGGACTTTAATTAACTTCATTGAAAATATCTGAAAGCCTAAGGATTATTTATTTTCAGTGTTAGAGGACTTAAGGGCTTTTATTTTTCAGCCTAGAACATAAACTTTTAAAATTATTTATTAGGACTGAAACTCCACCTTCGAACATCAAGGAAATGGGGATTCTCTCCTTAAGACTTGCCCTCTCCCAGACAAGCATTTCCTAAGGGCCTCGCTGGGTGCCCGGGGATAAGAAGGAAGTACGAGGCGCCCTGCTCTAGAAAGCTCAGAGTTGGGGTGTTCACTCAACGGTTCAACCAGGATGTATTTTTTTTTTGCATGGACAGGCACTGGGAATCGAACCTGGGTCTCTGGCATGGCGGATGAGAACTCTGCCTGCCGAGCCACAGTGGCCAGCCCCAGGATGTGATTTCTTAAACAAAAGGTTAAGAAACCTGCAAATGTTAACACTTTAAAAACAGTAACCTGCACTCAGAAGCACAGAGGCTGCCCCGGGGTCCCTCTCGCCTCTTTCCCAATTTAGGACACCAGCGCTTTGCCAGGGCTGCAGAGGCCCCGAGCCCTCCCCCTGTCCTGCCAAGGATGAAGGTGGTGGGGTGCAAAGAGGGGGCTCCCCGCCCAGGCCAAGGGCCAAGGACACAGGCTGTGCCTCAGGGTAACAGGGTAACCAAGGCTCTTCTCTGGGGACCCCCCCCCCCCGCCCCGCCTTTGCTCGCTGCTCCCTTATCCTGCACGTTATAACAAACGAGGGCATACCTTACCTGTCTGCCGTCAGGTCTTTATTCTTTGTCCCTGTTTTCCCTTTTCTGCCTTTTTTCTCTGCATTTTTCTGCAAGAAAATGGAAATAGCCAACAATTTAGTAAAAACAGGTAATCAAATTAGCTCCAGAGTTTAAATTAGTGAAGCAATTTAGCTCCCTGGGGGGAGGTGAGAAGTCGATTGTGGACACCGAACAGAGAACTGCCAGGTTTTTAGGAACAGAGGGATTGGCCCTAAAATCTCAAGCTGCTTACGTGACCACGAGCACGTGTGGCTAAAGGCAGGTGGCCCGTGTGCATGGACGGGCCCCGGGCACCACTGAGCACAGGGTGTTGTGGGCACAGTCAGCCCCGGGAGCTCCAGCCCCTAACTCAGAGCCCCCCTGTGCACCCCGCTTCCCAAAGGGCTCCCCTCCAGACCCTGCAGGGCCTGAACGGATCTTTTACAATAGGTCTCGTCACTTTCTCTGACTCGTTTTAAATATCCATTGTCCCCAGGCTGAGGGCAAATCTCCCCAGTGGGGCAGATGCGGTTTGGGTTGGCCTTCACCTCGCTCTCCAGCCTCACCTTCCGTCTCAGGTGACCTCAGGTCATTCGGGTGAGCCATGAGCCATGACCCATGACCCTGGTCACACACAACTGACCTTGGTCAGACCCTTAAAGCTACTCTCTTTAACCCTTCCATGTCTGTCGCTTCTTTTATTTATTTCTCCTTATTGGTATTGAGGTAAAGTTTATGTATAGTAAAGTACAGCCAGGTGCAGGTTGATTAATTTTTTACCTAAAACCATAGTTGAAGGTAGAGAACATTTTCATCACCTCTCCACGCTGGAGGTAACCCCTGAACTCATGTCACTGTAGACCAGCATTGGCCCCTCTTTGTACAATTTGTACTCATGTGTCTTTCAATTAACATCTCGAGTACAGGATTCACTCAGGTGTTTGCATGTAGTGTGGGACCCCCGGGGCCTTCTCTAGCCACAAGGCCACGCCCACTTCCTTCGCTAGCCCCTCAAACCACAGGCCTCTTCTCTATCCCTTTCATTCTGTCCTTCCAAGAACGTTATAAATGGGATTGGGTTTTTTTCACTTAGCATAACTCTTAGGCGATTCTTCCAAGTTGTCACATCTATTATTAATGGTTTGGTCTCTTTTTCCCAGTTTCTGGCTCTTACAAATAAGCTGCCATGAACATGTGTGTAAGAGGTTTTTTTTTCGTGGGAACATAAGTTTTCATTTCTCTAGGATGAGTATGCATGAGTACAGCTGCTGGGTTGTAACTGCCAAACTTTTCTCCAGCCCATTTTATACTCCAACTAACAATGTAGGACAGATCAGTTTCTCTGCAGCCTTGCCAGCATTTGGTGTTGTCATCATTTTTTATTTTAGCCATTTTAATGGGTGTGCTTTGATATCCCATTGTGGTTTTAATTTGCTTTTCCTTAATGGCTAATGATATTGAACGTCTTTTATGTGCTTATTAGCCATTGGTATATTATCTTCAGTGAAATGCTCTTCATGTCTTTTGTATATTTTCTAATTAGAGTATCTGTGTTTTTACTGTTGAGCTTGGATAATTATTTATATACTCTAGGTAATAGTCATTTGTCAGATATGTGGTTGCAAATATTTTCTCCCAGTCTTTTTTTTTGCATGGACAGACACTGGGAATTGAACCTGGGTCTCCGGTACAGCAGGTGAGAATTCTGCCACTGAGCCACTGTTGCCCGCCCTCTCCCAGCCTTTAATTTGAATTTTTATCCTCTTAACAGTGTCTTTCACAGAACAAAAATTTTACTTTTGAGGGAGTCCAATTCATTATTTTACAGATCATGTTTTTTGTGTCAATTTCAAGCACTATTTGCCTAGCCTTAGCTCCTGAAGATTTTCTTCTATTTTTTATAAAATTTTTATGGTCTTACATTTTACATTTCAGCTGTGACCCACTCTGAGTTAATTTCTGTATAATGTGGAGCTTAGGTCAAAGTTCTTTTTCTCCCCCTGGAGCTGTACAGTTGTTCCACCACCATTTATTAAAAAGTTTGCTCTCACCTTATTAATTCTTAAAAATTGTTTAGGTATTTAGTTCCTTTGCCTTCCCATATAAATTTCTGAGGCAATCCTGTATATGTCTTTAAAATATATTAATGTGATTTTAATAAGAATTGCACTAAACTTGTACAGTAAATCAATTTGGAAAGAATTGGCATCTTTACCATATTGAGTCTCCCAATCCATGAATGTATTTATAGCTTTCTATTTATTTAGATCTTCTTTGAACATTTTCATCAGCATTTTAAGCTATAAGCCTTGTATATATTTTATTAGATTTACCCAGAAATATTTCAATTTTTGTGTAACTTTAAATAGTGTTGTATTTTTAATTTTGGTGCCCATGTGTCTTGTGTTAATATATACAAATATAATTTATTGTTGTAAGTTTCTCTTATCATGCAACTTTTCTGAATTCATTAGTGCTAGGATTTTAAAAAATTAGATGCCTTGGGATTTTCTACATGACAATCCTGCAGATAAGGAGGTTTACTTCTTCCTCTCCCATCTCTATGCCTTTTACTTCCTTTGCTTGTCCTACTGTACTAGAACTTCCAGCACTATTTCAATAAGCATGGTGTGAGTGAACATCCTTGCCTTGTTCCTGATTTTAGGGAGAAAGCATTCATTCTTTCAAAATTAAGTAAAATGCTAGCTGTAGTTTTTTTGTAGATGGTCTCTATCCTGGGACAATACCATTTCTATTTCTATTTTCCTAAGTTTTACCATGAATGAGTGTTGAATTTTGCCAAATGTTTTTTCTGCAATTGATATGACCACATGATTTTTTTCTTCTTTAATCCATGAAAATAGCTGATTACATTGTGTGATTTTCAAATATGGAACCACCTGCATCCCTGGAATGAGCCCCACTTGGCTATGGTGAATACTTCTTTTTATATGTCACTGTATTCTATTTGCTGATAATTTGTTGAGGATTTTTATGTCTCTATTCATGCAGGACATTAGTTTGTGGCACTTTCTGCACTATCTTTGGTTTTGGTATCAGGAAAATAATCATGAAATTAATTGGGGAATGTTTCTTTCTTTCTTCTACTTTGTGGAACAGACTGTGTGGCCTCAGTACTAATTCCTGTTTAAGCATTTGGTAGAATCTCCAGTGAAGCCATCTGGACCTGGACAATTTTTTGAGGGAAGTTGTTTTAATTCATGTTCGATCTCCGTAATGCCTTGTCCACTGTAGTGCTGCTTCCCCTCCTCTTCTACACTCTGTCAGGCAGTCTTAATTGAATTAATTCTACAATAGTCAGAGAACAGACACAGCATGATTTCAGTCATTTGAAATTTGTTGAGACTTGCTTTATGGCCTAGAATATGGTCTATTCCGGTAAATGTACACTTGAAAATAGTGCATATTCTGCGGTGTTTTGATGTGGGCTTTATGTTTTAATTAGGTCAATTAGTTGATAATTATTCAAAACTTTTAGATTTGTACTGATTTTTCTTTGCTTATTCTAGCAGTTACTGAGAGATGTCTGTCAAACTGCCAATTCTGATTTTGAATTTGCCTATCAACTTCAGCTCCATTTATTCTGTCAACTTTTGCTTTATATATCTTAAAGCTATGTTATTAGACGCATACAGATTAAGGAGTTGTATCTTTTGTTTAGCGGACATTTTAATTTTTTGAAATACCCTTCTTTAGCTCCCCAATTACCCTTTTTGTTGTAAAGCTTCATTTGCCTGATAATATAGCTACAACAGCATCTTGATTAGTATTTTTATGGTTTAAAATTTATGCTCCTTTTAAGGTTTAACTGACCTAGTCTCGATGTCTAAAATGCATTTCTTATAAGCAAGTTATAGTTGGGTTTTACTTTTATCCAATCCGACCATCACTGTCCTTATTGCATTTACATTTTATGTAATTTATGAAATTTATGTAAATTTAATTTATGAAATTTACATAAATTTAGTTGGGTTTAACTCTGTCACCTTCACACTTGTTTTCTATTTTCAAATATATTCTTTTTTTTGTTATTTTCCCTTTTCCGTTTACTTTTAAATTAATCATTTAATTTTTCCATTTTTATCTCCACTATTACTTTTTGTTATACATTTTTAGTATTATATTTTAAAATAATATGAAATATAGTCTTACTATGATTTACCTTACATCGATACTTGATAATATACTATATAACATCAGTGAGATCATACAATATTTGTCCTTTAGTATATGACTCATTTCACTCAGCATGGTGTCTTCAAGATTCATCCATGCTGCCACGTGTCAGAACTTCATTTCTTTTTACAACTGAATAATATTGTGTGTGTGCACCACAGTTCGTTTCCATTTATTGTGAAAAATGCTGCCATGAATATCAGTGTGCAAATATCTGTTCAAGTCCCTGTTTTAATTCTTTTGGTTAATAGTCCTTGAAGTGGGATTGCCAGATCATATAGTAATTCTATAATTAACTTTTTGAGGAACTTCCAAACCGTCTTTCACAGCGTCTGCGCCATTTTACATTCCCACCAACAATGACTGAGTGCCCTTATTTCTCCATGTCCTCTCCATAACTTGTAATTTTCTGTTTTTTTAATATTAGCCAATCTAGTGGTTGTAAAACGGTATCTAATTGTAGTTTCAATTTGCATTTCTTTATTGCCTAATGATGTTGAGCATCTTTTCATGTGCTTTTTTGGCCATCTGTATATCTCTCTTGGAGAAATGGCCATTCAAGACTTCTGTCCATTTTAAATTCGATTATGTATCTTTTTGTTGTTGGATTGAAGGATTTCTTAATATTTTCTGGATAGTAAACCCTTATCAGATAAATGGTTTCCAAGTATTTTCACCCATTGTGGAGACTGTCATTTTACTTTCATGATAAAGTCTTTGGATGCACAAAAGTTTTAAATTTTGACGGGTCCCATTATCTATTTTTTTCTTTCATTGCTTGTGCTTTGGGTGTAAAGTCTAAGAAACCATTGCGATAACACAAGATCCTGAAGATGCTTCCCTATATTTTCTTCTAGTTTTATAGCTCTGCTCTTCTATGTAGGTTTTTTATTCATTTTGAGTTGATTTTTGTTTGGGGCTCGGGTAAAAGGATTCTGGGAACGAGAGAGCATCGGGGAGTTATCCTCAGGCTGCTGGCAAGCCCACGGCCCCGGGCTAGAGGGTGCAGCTCCCCGGCAAACTGACGCCTGGGAGGCCTGTTTGCCACCCCCACCCCCCACCCCCCACCCCCCATCACTCTCCCCAGGCAGCTCTCGGGCTCCTTGTCACCACTGGGACCTGCCCCACACCTACGCCCTGTCCGCGCTCACTCTCTACTCACCTTTTTACCTTCTTTCTTCTTCCCTGATTTGCTTGGAATTTCTTTCTCTCTGTTCACAGCTATTTTTAAGTTTTTTAGCTCCTGTCTCATCAATTCATCAACCTAGGTGAGTACAAAATATAGAGCTTTTAAGTGACTTCAAATTTTTCTTTTAAAAATAGCAAAACTGGGCGGGCCGCGGTGGCTCAGCGGGCAAAGTGCTTGCCTGCTATGCCGGAGGACCTCGGTTCGATTCCCGGCCCCAGCCCATGTAACGAAAACGGAGAAACAAAATACAATAAAACAAGAAAATGTTTAAAAGATGTTTCCCTTTCTTCCTCTCTTCCTTCCTTCTATCCTTCCTTCCTTCTCTCTGTCTTTCCTTTAAAAAAAAAAAAAAAAAAAAAAAAAAAAAAAAAATAGCAAAACTCTGGGGTTGTTCCTGAATAGAAACTTGTAAGGAGGCACAATCATGGCCGTAAGTAGCCTGTATCCCCGTGACGTCAGTGGAGTTTACCTGCACCCTTATCTCTGATTCTAATTCTTTCCGTTTCTCCTCTTTGATAAGCTCTGGATCATACTCCTGGGGGAAATTCCAAGATTCATCTTTGTTCTTCCACATGTCTACGAAAGCAAAGTTTCAGCACAGAGGTTAATAAAAGCAGTGGTTGCAACAGAAAACGCAAGTCTAGCTTTCTGTCCTACTGCACAAAACGACAGTGAATCAGAGAAACTGGAGCACGATGGGAACGGCGTGTTCTTTCCTCGATTCCCCTAATGTTGAATAATATGCTTACGTAATAAATAAAAATGGAGAAGAAAGCTGCTAATGTGAAAATATCGAATAAAAAGGTAGGTTACAAAATATCTTATTCTATGATTATAGCTATGGAAAATATTTCGTTAGTGGAATGTACAATCATTTTTCATTTTTTATAGTATGTTTTATATTACTTTTATGATTAAATGATTCACTAATGATGAGAGGTTTTGTTGCCAGCTCAATGCCCCAGTAATTTTTCCTGCTCCCTTGTTAGAAGACAGGCGAGACTAAACACAGGGGCATTCATTATTTTCCCTAATTCTATGGCTCTATCTTTGATTTAATTTTTGGATGGTTTTGAAATGATACATGGCTTTAATTTCCCTTTTAACTTATCCTGGCAGTTAGGAGGACGGCTGGAGAAATGTGAACTTGGAAGTAAGGATAATTTGCATGACGGACGAAGCCTTCCTTTCTCAGCAAGGGAATTCAGTTTTATGCTGAGGTCCAGAAAGGCTCCAAGACTGGCAGGGACCAGTGGGGCATCAAAAGTGCCTGTGGATCAATATATGATTATAGATTTCAAACCATGGAAAAAGAAAAGAAAGAAAAAAAAAGTGGCCACAGGGAGACCTCTTGGGAAGTGAGCTCTTTCCGGACTTCCGAATGTGCTGGAATGTGCTGGGATTTACCAGACCTGTTCTCCAGGCGAGTTCCCTGGGAACTCATTGTTTGGGTCAAGGTTCCCGAAAGAAGGGAAGGAAACTCAAGGTCATGGGGGCACAGGCCACCTGGGGAGCAAGGAGGCTGGGCAGAGCTGTTGCAGGCAGGTGGGGAGGTGAAAGAACGGGGCGGGGGCTCCCCAACACGGGCTTCCCTAGGGTCAGCAGTGCTCTCGCCCTGATGCAGCTGACCTGGGTGTGTGTGTGTGGGGGGGGCGGCACTTAAACTCCACGTGGGGACGAAAGACAGTCACATAAATCTGGCTGCCGCGGAGAGCCGAGGCCGAAGGTGTAAAACCGAGCAGAGAGAATGCAGTGTCACGTGGACAGACCGGTGCGAGGAGAGGTCAGATCTCTAAACAAACCACGAGTTAGCAACGCGGGTGGGGAATGAAAAGGAGAGGGAAGAGACCCCAAATGGCCCAGAAAAACGACAGATTCTTGGGGCCACCGAGAAGGTGGTGAGGAGCTGGTGACGTGCAGCCGGGGTTGGCCGATGGGTGAGCACTCAGGGTCCTGAGACTGAGGCCACCTGGCGCCACCGAGGCAACCCAGCCTGGCACAGACAGGCCTCCATTTACGGGCGGGTGACCTTACAAGCGGCCTAGCCTGGAGGAGTGGGTTTCTTTTCCTGACCCCCCCGCCAGAGCTAGGGAAAGGACTAAATGGAATAAAATGGGGAATGTTCCCGGTCGGGCCCCAAAGAGCTGCCATCATTTCTTATCGACAATCTCTGTTCTAGAAACAGCTGTGCCCAAACTGCAGAAATGTGTTGGTAAAGCAGAAGTGGTGGGGGAGCTTAGGGCCAGGGCAGGGTCGGGCCAAGCCCTTGGGGTGAGGAACGCAGGGAACAGGCGACAGCAGAGAGACGGGGCTCCGGTTTTCACAAAGTGAGGCTCAGTGAGCGGCTGGTGCCACCTGCGCCGCCTGGCATGCCCTGCACGAGCCCGGGCATGTTTCCTGGAGTAGTGGCAAGGGGGTGGAAGAGACTGGTAGGAGGCAGGCTGCTCGCCTCCCCAGCCCTCGGCCTCTCTCCTGTCGAACTGGTTAAGGTCCCCAGCCTGCTGTGGCTTTCCAGGTGTCAGGTGGGAGGGGAAGGGAGACTGTGGAAGGTGCTGGACGATGCACAAAGGCGTGGTGGAGGAGCTTTGGAGATGGGGAGAGGCTGCGCAGCTACGCCTCTGAGCTTTACAGTCATTTGACCTTGTGAATGTTTTTACTCAAGGCCCCCAGTCCCGCCTCCAGGAGCCATGCTGGCACTGACGAAAGCCAGTGTGGACTGGTGACCTTATGAGTAGCATGTGGTGTTCAGGGGGTGGTCTGGGAGTTGTGCACTTGGCCAAGTGACAGGGCATTCGATCTTTTGTAGCAGGGATGATGTTTATTGTGACGCCAATCTTGGTAGTGTGATGTTGCCTGTGCTGTGTCCACTGACTTCTTTGGTCTTTGCCTCTTGTGCTCGTTTGAAAGTGTTATGTGCCGCAGAAAAGCCATGCTCTTTTAATCCAAATCTGTGGGTGCAGATATGTTGCTGGGTGGGACCTTTGGATTAAACTGTTTCCATGGAGACATGACCCTGCCCGTGTGGGGTGGGTCTTAACCCACTTACTGGAGTCCTGTGGGAGGGAGACCTTTTGTTGAAAAGGACAGATCCTTGGAGACAGAAAAGAAAATATCCTGGGAGATGCTAAACTAAGAGATGAAATCCAGAGTTTGCTCTGGAGAAGCTGAGAGAGAACCCACAGACGCTTAGAGGGAAAATTTGCTCCAGGAGAGGCCAGAAGGACCCACAGGAGCTGAGAGCGACGTTTTGGAAACCAGCCCAGGAGGGAAAGGCCAGCAGACGTCATCATGTGCCTTCCCACGTGACAGAGGAACCCGGGAAGCAATTGGCCTTTCTTGAGTGGAGGTATCCTCTTATTGATGCCTTAATTTGGACTTTTTCAACGGCCTCAGAACTGGAAATTTGTAACCTAATAAATCCCCTTCGTAAAAGCTAATTCATTTCGGATATATTGCATTCCGGCAGCTTTAGCAAACCGGAGCACCACCTTTTAGAATGAAAAGGCTGAATTATATCTGTATTGAACACAGACATAAAACATGGGTCAGGCACACAACCCAAGGCTGAAGAGCCTGGTGCTGCCCCAAGGGCCAGAGGCTGGGATGGCGATTTCTGCAGGTGGAAATGGTCGGTTCGAGCTGTTTACTGCATACAAGTCAGAGCCCACCTTCCCTTCCTGACAGGCCTAAGGGACCCTGGCTCAGCAGGGAGTATGGGTCAGAGCAGTGCTGGCTCAGGTTCCAGCAGGACCCAGGCTCACCGCCTCCACCAGAGCCCACGTGCGCGGAGGCCGGCCAGGGGCAGTTTGGCCAGTGGCGACCACTGCCTCGGCCTCAGAGATGAAGCTCTGAACATAAGCCCCAGGGTGCCTGACAGCATGGGGCAGATATTTGAAAATGATGATGTTGAAAGCCTCCAAATTTCCCCTAGTGCTGCTCACAGGGGCTTTAGGAAGCAGAGATGAACCAAAACACAAAATGGTCAATTTTACTTGTGACTGAGTCACCCACATGTCCTTTCCCAGACAGCGTGAGGACCCAAGAGAGAGGTGGCCCAGCCATCCAGATACAACGAACCAGCTGGACATGGGGGCATGAAAAACATGTGCTGCCTAGCTTGTCTGTGTCACCCCAATGACTTAACAATGATTTTGCCATAAATATTTAAAAATGTATTCTTGCCTGCACCCTGTAGAGGTGGATTTTTGGGTTAGCTCATAAGGTCTGTGTACACCAAAGGCATGGCTCGTTTATGGTTTTCTCACTGGAAGGCGACTGCTCTTTTTCAGTACATTTTTTTAAATGTACATAAGCTTAAAACTCTAGACAATTTTAAAATGTAGGAAAAATAAATGCTTCATTTTATGTGTTTGTAATTGTAAGCTTCCATTCTTTGAAAACATTTTACAAGTTTTAAATGCATTACAACGTGCTATTTACCAATTAAAAACTCTTTTCTAACAGATGCCCCGCCCCCCTTATTTGATAACTTAATTTTGTGCAAACAGCAAAACTTTCCTGTTTCATTAAGGTAATTTAAGGAAAAATACCTTTGTTATTTAAAGGCAGCTGCATTTTATGTTTTCGCTGGAAAGATTTATTAAAAAGGGGAACAGTGCACTGAGTAATAAAGGAATGCAGAATATTTAATTGAAAGGAAACAACAGTATAATTATCTACGTAAAAATGATGGCCCACTATAATTTCAAGCCTCCTTCTGGAGTGGAACTACATTTACAAATAAAGCAGCACAGCAGCATTTGCAGATTTCACCTCTAGAACATTTAAATGGACCTAGTTTTCCATCCCAGCCTTGCTTTCCTCATGACGCCTTTGCAGAAGGCACTTTTCAACCCCTTCAAGAACTTCAAGGCCATTCACAAATGCAGGAAACTATTCACGGCCCTCAAAGGGCAGCCACAGCCCCGCTCTCTCCTGGAGTAGAGGGTGAGCTTCTATCCTGAGAAAGTGAAAAGCTCTGGCAGTTTCATGCCTGGGGTGGAGGAGCAGTGCAGGAGGGGAGGGGAAGGGAGGCTGTGGGCTCATCTCAGTGATTAAAATGCTAATGTTTTCTTTGAAAAGAAAACCCTTTGACTTTTAAGAAAAGCATTCTCAGGCAAAGGCGTTTACTGTCTTTAAATTACCGAAGACCTGCCAGAAAACACTTCAAAATCCAAGGTGTCAAACTAGGCAAATGGTGCTCCACCACGTGATGCCTGCTTGGTAAAGTTGTCACACAACAGGTGAGGGTAGTCTAAGAGCTTTTGGGTCAAGCAGTTTGCAAAGGCATTTGCCTTAAATTACCTTTGTTTTCTCATAGGAACATTGGATTTTCCAAAAAATTAATTTTCACTTTTTTCAAAATAACCCACGCAAATAGTGTTAAAGTCAAAGAGTATTGAAATCATGAAAATAAAAGAGTTGTCCCGCCCTCTCTGCCCTTCAGTTACATTGCCCAGTTGTGTTCATTCCTACATTCATTAAAAAAATCTTGAATGCAGTTATTAAATCTTGACTTTATCAAGCTCATCTATGGGCCAGGCACCTCCTCAGAGGGGGCAGGGGTGGACTTGCCTTTCTCCTGGGGGGGGACAGTCAGTGAGCACACACACATATACACACACACAGTCAGATGCTGCAAGTGCTGGGAGGTAAGTAAAGCAGGGAAAGGGGTGGGCCCAGGGGGAGGAAGAGAGACTGTAGGGACAAGCATTCCAGGCAAGGGGAACAGAAAGTACCAAGGCCCTAGGTGGGGTGTACTTACCAGGTTGGAGGAAGACATGGAGGCCGTGTGGATAGGGGGAGGGGAGAAATGATGTGGCTTAACTTTCGCTCTTTTCCCTGCTTCTCACATTCATCTCCTAATGGTTAAATCAAATGCTTGTAGGGCGGTTTCTCGATTTCTCAAGGCTCGACATTAGCTACTGACTTCCTACGTTGGTAGAAAGTTTTGTTCTCACTACTTTCCTTCCTCCTCTCTCATTTTATTTCTGCATAGTTTCATTAGAGGAGAAGCTGATCCTGTCAGAACCTGGAAGGACACTGTCAGCAGATGTGGAGACCCCGTTCAGATGTGTATGGTGTCAGCCCATGACCCGCGGCATACCCCTACTTGGACAAACTGGGGGACTGTCCCCCCAAACCAGGGCGTAGCAACACAGAGCAACAGAGAGTCAGGCCTGGGAAGGGAAGTCCCAGGATGATGGCTGAGGAGCGCTCCAAGGGGGAGGTCTTTGCAAGAAAGGGGACTGGTAAATTGTCTGGTACCTTTGAAGGGATGGGAAATTATCTTGAAGGTGGGTGAGAGACGTAGAAGGAGCAAATGAGGGTTGTGGTCTAGACCAAAAGAAAATGAGATGTAAAGTGGTCTCCCAACAGACGCCAGCTGCTGCCAACACGCTGCTGCATGCCAGTGGTCCCAGCCACCAGGACCTCACCCCAGCCACTTGGGTTACCACGATTCCTAGCTGCCATCCTAATTTATGCCACTGTCCCCACCCCACACTATAATACCCAAATGCATTGGGAGCATGTTGGTGGCATGTCCCATCTTTGTTATCTTCAGGCTGTGATTGCCAGCAGGAAGAAGGTACCCAGTGTTTGCTGAATGACTATATAAATGAATGACTGTTTTGCATAGTGATTCCTTAAAGAGTTGTCGAATTCTCGAACTCATAGTTGGATGAGGGCAGGCCTGCTATGGGTACCTGCCAATGTTTGCCCCACCTGGCTGTTAGGAAGGTTCAGTGAGATGGGCATGGAAAGCACAAAGTGGTGAGTTTCCTGGGTGCCTGATAAATGTCAGTTTACCCCTTTGACTTCCTCCCTTCCCAATTAAAGGAGTTGTCAAATCCTGCAAATGTCCTCCTTTTCTTGGCCTTTCTGCCATGCATTCCCTGCTTCTGATGTCATTTGAAAGAATTTTAGGTGGCCCACGGACCCACATTTTTACTTTCTGTAAGTAGCATATCCTACTGTGATTTATCACTACTGCTGCTTTGGATGAGACTCAATTTATTGGGAGTAAAAACTGAGAGTCAATTGAAAAAAATTTCAGAAAGAACAGTACCACGTGCTGTCCAGGTAAAGCCAGATTGTGAAGGAGGGAAGCAAATGAGTGATGTGTGGAGATCCTCTACTCTACCACATTCTTACTGCATTTTTCAGGAATTTTCACCACAGCGCCAGTGATCAGGGTCACCTCGGCAGGGCATTCTATGTTGGGATCTAACTAGAGGGTAGAGTGGGACCGGAGGAATTGGATCATGGCTCTCGTGAACTATAATGGAAATATCTGAAAGGCCAATTCATCTGCTGGCAGATCTGGCCGGATGATAGCTATGCTAATTACGCTGAACAACACACAGAGGGATGACATGTCGGGACTCGGGCACATGCCTTCCTCTAATAGGATTAAAACATTTCACCGTGCATACGGTACTGATTTGCTTAATCAAAACAGTCTAAGGAATATCTTTTTCCCTGTCCCAAAGTGAGAGAATGTTCAGCCAAAGTCTCAGGGGTTCAAATGCAGGGCAGAAGCTTATCTTATCTTCGTGTCCTCTTTGTGTCATGCTCTTTTCCCAATTCCATGCCCCTAAGCCAGAAGGAATTTTAAAAGATGCAAGGACAGAAAATCCTGCTAGGAGCTGCACGTGGGGCCCTCTCGCTGCTGAGTACCTGATTCTCCCACATACAGGCCCCGGGGCCTCAGCTCCAGGGCGCTTTCTCCTAAACCAACCTTTGTATGTGTTATTTCCTTCCTCCATTTCGTCAAGGAAGAGACTTGGTGCCATTCTCCATTCCTTGTCTTCTTCCTGTCCAGACAGAAAAACACGCTTGTTAATTTCCTGCACAGTCCGGCTTTAAAGGCGAGGCAGCGGGGGAAGAGGACATGGCCATGACTTCTAAGGTAGGACACAGGCTCTCTCCTGGCATGTGGAACAAAGGTCCAGCCCTTGCCCGCCTGGCATGGAAGGTTTTGGAGCTTTGGCTCTGCCTCCAGGTTCATGGACGCGTCCCCAGCTGACACCAGCTCCCCTTCCCAGTCGCCTTCCCTATGGCTCCCAGAACTGAGCAGGGGCCTCGGCCCCGTGCCCCGAGTTCGGTCCTGTGTCCTGGGGCTCGCTCAGGCGCTGACCGCCCAGCCGGAGTCCGCCCGCCCCTCCCTGCCACCCCGGAACTGGGCTTTGGAGCTGTACCCCGTGTTGCATTCCCACAGTTGCAGGCTCTAGGAGCCCCTGCCACCGCTTCCCCTTGCTCAGCTGTCCCCTCCCTGAGCCTGGACATGAGCCCCGAGCCCAGCAGGCAGGATGGGGGGGCTCTGCTTCCCTCCTGGAGCCTGCTTGCTCGCCGCCCACCCAAGCCTCACATGGCCCTCTGGCTCCTGCCGCCCTCTGCCACCCACCCCGGCTCTGGGTCCCGGCAGAATGTCCCCCCAGACGTGAAGAACCGAACCTGCGACCCCCACTGCCCTGGTGATTCCCACAGTCACATCTACACTGACAGGCTTCCACGACCGTCACGCCCACGGAAGCCTGAGCACCTAAGGCACAGCGTGTGCTCACGCTCCCCCCGTGGGGTTTTGAGAAGTGGCGCGTGGACCGGGCAGAGGACACTGGGTTCTTCCCACTGGGCTGCCTCCACATGCTGCCAGGCCCCTCACCTGCCCTTGCTTTGCTGGGCTTGTGGGTCCCAGCAACTGGGACCTGCCGGCCGAGCCCTGCACCCGACAGTGCCAGGCTCACGGGCAGGGGCGCCCTCGGAGAGTGGCTGCATAAGGCTGAGAATGTTGTAGATGCACCGAGATGGCGCGCACGCTCACGCTATGTGCATTTAATTTACTAAAGAAAAGTACATGCTCGCCCCGGAACTGTCCCCGTCAGTCCTTGAGTCTTTGTTCTGATGATGTGGAGTAAATATTTAGTCACCACATACCTACTAGAGTTCCTGCATCACTCCTTTCTGTCCCATCTTTCCAGGCCATGCTTGTTCTATTTTTTTTTTTTTTTGATGATTTTTGTCGTATCCGAGAGTGGTTGGAAGGGCCGTTCATAAACAGACACCCTTTTAACTTATGCCTTTACAAAGGGAACCCTCGGTCACCACTGGGAAACCATAGTGGACAGGTGGGTTTCACTTTCCACACCCACCAGAACAGAACATGAAATAAAAGATATCTGTCCGGCATCACTCTGTGGCTTGACATCCCTGCCCGTGTCCCACATGCTGAGAAGCCCTGCACTGGCTCCTGTCAGTTTCTGGGCAGGTGAAATTTAAATTCTATGCAGCACTGATTAATACTTGCACAGGTGATAAAATATTGTGTGTCACATAGTAGGAAAGCCCTCTGGCTTCATTAAATCAAGTAAATCACACAGCCACGAGGAGCTGGGTCACAGCCTCAAGTAAACTCCTGCGTGGTGACATCATTTATCTCTGGAAGCAAGCACAGCTCTGATCATATGACACGCCTGCTCAATAACCTTCCGCAGCTCCCTACTGCCTCCTGAAATCCAGATGCCTGCTGCACCTGGTGGCTGTGACCAGCTTCTCTTTGGAGCTGTGCCTCCCTTCCCCACTGGACATGCCTCTGGGTAAAGCCACCCTGGACTCGGGGTTGGCCTTTTAGTTTCCTAGCTGCTTAAAGCAAATACCATGAAATCACTTGGCTTGAACAGTAGGAATTTATTAGCTTACAGTTTTGAGGCTGAGAAAATGTCCAAATCAAGGCATCCTCAGGGCAATGCTTTCTTCCCTAAGACTGGCTGCTGGTGATTCGTGGCTCCCTTGCCATGCGGCACCCCTTCTTTTCCCGGTTTTGCTGAGCTCAGCTTCTTGCTTCCGTGGCTTTCTCTTTCTCTCTTTCTCCATATTCATTCCGTTTATGAAGGACTCCAGTGAGAGGACTGAGGTCCATCCCGAACGAGGCCGGCCACACCTTAAGTGGAGCAGCCTCATCAGAAGAGCCCCTGACAACAGGTCCACGCCCACAGGAATGGACTGGATTTAAGATCGTGTTTTTGTAGCCTACACACAGCTTCAAACCACCACTGGCTTTGAATTGTTCTGCGCTTTTCAGTCTTGCTTTTGCTCAGGTGGTTTATTCCTTGAGCAGGTACTGACCATGTGGCAGGCACTGGATGCCCTGGCGAAGGAGGGGCCCAGTCCCCGCTCTCCTGCAGCTTTCAGAAGTCAGGACGCAGGTGGAGCAAGAGCCCCCAAGAGTGGGGAGAGCTGCTGAGGGAAGAGGGAGGGGTCTCTTGGTGGGGGTGGGGAGTGGGCTGGGCTGGGAGGCTGCCTGCCTCGTAAAACCTGAAGAGGACCCAGAAATATGAGGGGACTCCAAGCCCAGGAGGCAGCCAGGCTTGCCCTGCAGGAGCCACTCTAGGCCAGAGCTACCCATTCTGTTCTGTATTTGCCCCTGGGGGGCCGCCAGGTGGTGAGGCTGAGACCTATGTTAGTTTGCAAGCTGCCGGGATGCAATATACCAAAAAATGGAATGGTTTTCAAAACGGGAATTTAATAAGTTACAAGTTCACAGTTCTAAGGGTATAAATATGCTGTAACTAAGGCATCCAAGGAAAGATACCTTAATTCTAGAAAGACCGATGGGTCAGGAACCCCTCTGTCAGCTGGGAAGTCACGTGGCTGGCATTGGCTGGTCCCTTGCTCCTGGGCTCTTGAGCCTCTGTTTCTGAGGGGTCTCCTCACTTTGCTTCTCCAGGGCTGGTTTTTATCTCTTGGCTCCGCTTGGCTCTCCCCAGGTTGTGGCTTGTCTCACATGTCACGGGAATGCAGACAGCAATGTGTGCTGGGCTCCAAGCATCTCTGAATATCTGTGTCTCTGTTCTCTGAAGCAATTGTTCTGTGAACATCTACATCTGCTCCTTCTATCGGCTCTGAGCTCTCCCCAAAATGTTTCCTCTTTTAAAGATTCAGTAAACTAATCAAGGCCCATCTGGAACGGGAGGGGTCACGTCTCCACCTAATCAAAAGGTCAGCCCATGACTGGGTGCATCACATCTCCATGGAGATACTCTAAGCAAACGTTTCCACCCTACGATGTTGGGTCGGGATAAAAAGAAACGGCTGTCCCTCCAAGACAGGATCAGGCTAAGACATGGCTTTTCTGGGCACACGACACATTCCATAGGCCCACATGGGGGAATGGAGGGATGGGCACGGCCCACATGGGGGATGGAGGGATGGGCACGGCCCACATGGGGGATGGAGGGATGGGCACGGCCCACATGGGGGATGGCGGGATGGGCGGCGGTGCTGGGGGACGGGTGTGCAGGGGCAAGGAGGGCTTCCAGCAGAGGGAACAGAGGTGTGAGGCCAGGCCTGCTGAGCCCATGTTTTGTTTGGATACAAAGAAGTGAGCTGCCCAGATGGACATGAGACTGCAGAGGTGGAGGGCGAAGGAAAGAGGGAGGGAGTGGAGGGCAGGAGCCCTGGTCCTCAGTGAGCAGGACAGCGGGGGCAGGGCTCAGGGTCGTGGTTGGGCTGAGCGTGGGGAGAGGACACCCGTGGACATGGTCTTTCTCCCGTCTGTGGGGTATTCCCTCACAGGCCCGAGCAGATGTCCCTTCCCCTGGGAAGCCGCCCCGACTTCCAGGTGAGCAGACGTCTCCGGCTCTGGTGGCACCCGCTACCCGCTGGCATTGCCGCCCCTTGCGTGTGCCTTAACTGCTCTCTTGGCCCGGAGACCCCCTGGGGGTCTTGCTGCTGCTTGGTGCCAGCTCAGCGCCAGGGAGTTTAGGGCATGTGAGTAGAAATAAAAGGGACAGGTCTATGTGTCCAACTTTATAACAAATACTAAGTTCTCCCCTGGAGAGGGGAGGCCAGCTTTGTAAACATTCAATCCGGGTAATATGGAAAGACAGCAAATGCGAGACATCCCCAGGACTTCACAGGGCCCAGCTAGCCATCTGGTAACCACCGGCAATTACATGAGAAAAGTTTTAACTAGAGGAGAAAGTACGAGCTCAAGTTTCCGCTTCCCTTTTTGGCATGGGCAGGCACCGGGTATTGAACCCGGCTCTCCAGCATGGCAGGCGAGAACTCTGCCTGCTGAGCCACCCGGGCTGGCCCTCTGCTTTCCTTTTTAAACATCTTTCTTTTCTTAATCGTTCCTGAAATTTATTGCATATGGGTCTGCCCATTTTTTGTTTGGTTGTTGTGGATTTAAAATTTTATATTTTGCTCATTTTGACAATTACTCGGGGGGGGGGGGGGATTCCACGAGGAAGCTTGAGTTCACCATCTCACCCTGAAGACCACCCCACCCACCTTCTTTCTTTTAATTTTTTTTTGTATAATATAATATATACAAAGCAAAGAATGAAAAAAAAAACCCAACAGTTCTCAAAGCACTCTTCAACAGGGAGTTACAGGGCAGATCCCAGAGTGTGTCATGGGCTACCACACCATCCTCTCAGACTTTTCCTTCTAGCTGCTCCAGAATATGGGAGGCTAGAATGAATAATTTTTTTTTTACTATCACAATCAACTTTTTTTCTTTTTTTGTGAAAAATAACATATATACAGAAAAGCAATACATTTCATAGCACAGCACAACAATTAGTTGTAGGACAGATTTCAGAGTTTGGTATGGGTTACAATTCCAGAATTTTAGATTTTTACTTCTAGCTGCTCTAAGAGACTGGAGACTAAAACAAATATCAATTTAATGATTCAGCCATCATACTCGTTTGTTAAACCCTACCTTCTCATGTTGGAAGGGGCTGTCAATAATATGGGGTAGGGAGATGGAATTATCTGATGTTCTGGAGAGGCTGGGCCCTCTAGGTTTCAGGACTTTTCTGGTCCAGGGACCCATCTGGAGGTTGTAGGTTTCTGGAAAGTTACCCTAGTGTGGGGAAACTTTGTAGAGTCTTATATATTGCCCTAGGTATTCCTTAGGATTGGCTGAAATGGTCCTGGCTGGGGGTTGGCAGGTTATGATAGGTAGCAAGGTCTACCTGAAGTTTGCATACAAGCAACCTCCAGAGGAGCCTCTCGACTCTATTTAAACTCTCTCTGCCACTGACACTTTCTTAGTTACACTTCTTTTTCCCCTTTTGGTCAGGATGGAATTGTTGATCCCATAGTGCGAGGGCTGGACTCATCCCTGGGAGTCCTCTCCCACACTGGGCTTAGAGAGAGTGAGGCCACATCTGAGCAACAACAGAGATCCTCCAGAAGTAACTCTTAGGCATGCCTATAGGTAGGCTAAGCTTCTCTGTCACCTACATAAGCTTCACAAGGGTAAGCCTCCAGATCAAGGGCATGGCCTACCTATTGATCTGGGTGTCCCTAATGCTCCACACAATATCAGGGGATTCCCTGATGGTAAAGTTTAATAGATCCACATTTTTTCTCCCATTCCTCAAGGGACTTTGCGATACTTTTTGTTTATCTGTTTAATATATTCTAGGATGTATCCAGGCATTACACTAAACTATACAGGATTAAAGGCCCTCATTCTTATTCTGGGCTCCCTGTGTTTCAGTTGCCCAAATGAACCATCCAGACAGGTTGAGCTAGATTACGTGCTACAGTGAATTTAGGTTCAGGACAAAACAAAACTTTCTTCCTTTGTCTCAAACAGTAGGTGTGGTTCTAAAATATAGACAATGTCTTCCCTACCCTTGTGTTCTGAATTACCTTAATCCTGACATCAGCTTCATTCTTATCTCTAAACACCAGGTTATAGATATGTAAAAAATCCCCTCAAAATCCAGAAATAATAATTACCACTCCAGACTAAATGTGCCTGCTATAAAAGCTTACGAAGTAGGCCCCTGTTTTCTTATAAGCATTTTCTAAAGGAGATTATACAATAATTTCTGCCTTTCTTTTTTTTTTTTTTGCTGGCTTGACCAATATTCCTTTCTGATGGAAACTTCTCGACCACTTCCCGCACCAGGCCCAGCTCAGCCAAGTAGCTCAGCGGCAGGTAGCGCCCAATTGCACTGGCTCTCCCTGAGCAGGCCTGGTAAATAGGGGCATACTGGGGAGCTGGGAGGGAGGGAGCGCATGGACCCACAGCCACACAGATACCTTTGGAGGATGGAATGGAGAGGGGAGCAGACCCCTGTGGACTCCCCAGCCCCAGCCCATGCCTGCCATGCTTCTAGACCACGAACCCTGAGTGAGCCTGTGTTCCTGGCCCCCCAACACACCCAAAGAGCCTGATGAGGCGTGCCTGCCTAGCAGTGCTCGTCCTTCCTTTCATTCAGAAATCGCATCGAGGACTGCTCCGTGCAAACCCCGGCTCTGCTTCCACACCACTGGGCCGCACTGTTGGAGGGGTTGGCCAGCAGCAATGCCAAGACCAGTTCCAGCTCCTCTAGGGCTCATGGCAGAGCCACACTGAGGGTTTTGCAGAAGTGCAGACTTACTGCCCAAATGACACATCACAACAATGCCACCACCGTTGTGAAATCAAAGGGAAATAGTCAGCCACATCACCTCACCGTATTCAATTAAGTCTTTGTTTTTCTATTTCCTTGTTTATGTGCACAAGAGATTTTGGCCTATTATATCATAGCATAATTACAATGATTTTAAAATTTGCTAGTTGAATAGGTAAAACATAGCATTTGTTTTTAGTTTATACTCTTTTAAGTGGTGAGCCTGAACATTTTGTGTTTTTTTTTTTTTTTTTATGAACTTTTCAGGCCTTTTTCCTGTAAACCTCCCCAGGTGATCCCAGGGGCAGCCATGGATGAAGCAAAGTTCTCCTTGCAGCACCTCAGAGCCATTTCGCCCCCTTGAACCTCGGATGACCAGTATTCTCCATGCCCAGCCTGCTCCAGATGAAATCATCTTGGCCCATTTACCCCTTGCTCGAAGACAGAATTCCAGGTTGTTCCTCCTGCTGCCCGCCTCCTCTGGGCACGTCCGGCTGGTGGGCTCCCCGTCAGGGAATGCAGCTGGGTTAGTGGCCGTGGGTGGGGCCCCTCCGGGGTCTCCTTGGCCTGCAGGGGCCGAGCAGGTGGTCTGCAGGTGCTTCCTCCTTCTGCACATTTTCATCACTCCAGGACTCCTGGCCTCAGGACCCTTTTCCTGCGTGAACTGCACAGGCAGATTCCACTCTCCTGAACGTGTACGAATGGCTTTGCACATCTATTCCTAAGACATCTGCGATTCTTTCATCTGGTCCCCTAAGCAGACTTTGTGCTCCTGGAGGGCGGGGGCTGTTCATGTCTTACTCGTTTTATTTCTTCATTGCCTGTGCGCTTGCTGACTGATAGAGTAACGAATGAATGAGAGAAGCATGTTCTAACATCCCAGACGATTTCACAGCGCTTGTGTCCATGTACTATGGAAATACCAGCCTGTCATGGCATGCTCTGCAGCACCTGATTTCCTTCTCCTTTTCTGAAAATCAGGCCATTTCCATGGCCCTGGTCTCCTGTGCCTCCCCTTTCTCAGGACACTTAGAGCATCACGGCAGCACCAGGCCGTGTGGCCCCTCAGCTATCCTGGGCCGACTGTGCAGCTCAGCCACACGGCCAGATTTATTTAGGGCAGCCAGCAACCTTCCAATCGGCTCCTAGCTTTCTCTTTGTGGTCCAATCATTGATAAACCCCTAAGGTCAGAGCACTTGCTTAGTGAGAATAAACTGATGGAGGCCTCTTGATTTACTATTAAATCACATTTAGACAGGCACCCAGGGCGGCGGCTGTGGGCTGTGAGTCTGTCCCCTGAGCGCAACTCAGGCTGTGCTGAGTCGAGGAAGCTCAGCTATCCAGAAACCGGAGAATGATGCCAACTGAACACCAGGTCCAAGAAGACACAAAAGTTGTGAAACTTAAAACAAAAATGGCTGATAAAATGCCAATAGATCTACAGAGAGCAAAAATAATATAAGCGTAGAGAAATAATATTCCTTTAAAACCTTCTAATGAATCAACCAATTCAACTATAGCAGTCGGTACATATAATTTTGAGGAAAATAATCAAACTATTCAGTTGTTTCCAATTAAAGATGATCTCCCAAATCAACATCTCACTTACTCAGGCATTTCAGTTAAAAAAAAAAAATAGTAAAAAAACCAAATGACGACAGAGAAACCTAAGGAAGATGCTGCTAACATTCCCAAGAAACCTGTGCTGCTGGGATCTTATCGTGGCCAAATTGTTCAGTCTAAGGTTAATTCATCTAGAAAACCTCTACAAGTCATAGATGCGAGTTCTGCAACAACCAAGAAACTTCCAACTACTGTCTCTGAAGCCACAGAGCCTCAGCCTGTCAATACCAGCAGTATAATAGTGAAAAGTAATAGAGTCTCAAACGTAACTACCACAAAATCTGCTAGCACTGCGTGTCAGGACAGACAATGTGTGTGACCTCCTATTAGAACTCACCACAGTAATGGCCTGGACAAGGTGAGACAGGGCATCAATAGCCTTTCTGCCAGTGTTACAATCGAGAAAGGGCCTACTGGAAAGGAGTACTACAATTAAACACAGATGTATCTAGGGTCCAAATAAATTCTCAAGACCCAAAAAGAAATGAGACGTTGTCAAGAACCCTGGCTTCTAACGTTATAACCTGCTTTATCTTCTAACACCACACTGATTGAACAGCCCAAAACCAGTGACCAGCGAAGACGTACTACAGCCAAGACAACCTTCCATAGATCGGCTCAGCCCAAAGAAACTGCAGAAGAGAGAAAAATCCATCTGACCGAGTAGAAAGCTGGGAAAGGAAGAGTCCTAAAAAGGCCTCCCAGCTCCATACTTAGCCAGCTAGAATATGAAGGACAAAGTGACAAACCGGTTGGGTCCTTCTGGACTACCATGGCCAAAGAAGATGAACAGAGACTATTTACTGAAAAAGTAAACAAGACTTTTGTGAATGCTTGAACTTGATTAATGAGAAATGCCCAAAATGAAGAAATATTGGCCACACCGAATGATCTGGTTGAAAATATGCCAGATGTGAAAAAAGCTTGTTAAATATTGGATATGTGTTGCATGTCCTGAACCAATCACAACTCCTACTGAAAATACTATCACAACCTATGAGAAAGCCATTCAGGCAGGGGCTCAGCCTACTGAAGAGATGAGACATGCAACTGTAGATATCCTAACACTGAAGAGTCAAGAAGAAGTTAACTGTGGAGGAAACACTGAGGCTTGTGCAGCCATAGAACAAATCCAAGAAGTCAACACTGAAAATACAGGTGTTAACCTAAAGCCAGAAGAACTGGAAATGGAAAACAAACCACATAGAAATGCGATGTTTCAACAATGTGAAAAAGAACAAGAGGACAAAACAAAAGAGCCCATCAGTGATGCTAAAGCCCCCGATAATGAAACTAGAGCAAGTTGCTTAATTAAATGTAATGTTCCTACTACACCATACTTGCAAAGTGTAAAAAAGAAGATGCAGTTTGATGAAACAAATTCTGCATTTAAAGAGCTGAAGTTTCCAACACCAGTGAGACGGTCTCAACATCTTCAAGAGAAAAATTCCAAATTGCCAGATATGTTAAAAGACCATTATCCTTATGTGACTTCACTGGAGCGGTTAACAGAATGGGGAAGTGAAACAGATGCTTTTGTATGCCGTCCTGATGCCGCGCTCTGCCGGGTGTGCTCCGAGACTGAGACGGCAGAAGAGAACTAAAGTTCTCATAAGGAATGGGTTTTAATATAAATAAGAGGGTACTTTGTGGTAAGGGAAAGATGGTAGGTAAACTTAGTGGATATTAGAAACTTTAAAATTAGTTTGAGTTCCTTTCTTAGTTAAAATTTTAACTTCCATGGCTTCCTTTGATGTAGTTTACAGACTATTAGAATGGAGTTAATATATTATTAACAAATTTCATCCTAGTTTTGGTAGCATTTCTAAAATACCAGTAGTTAAACTTGTTTTTCCGTCTGATATTAAAACTTTACTGTTAAATCATGTCCCCTGAAACCTGACCATATATCCAGTAAACAATTCTTTTCCTCTCACACATAAATACCACCAATAAAATTGTTTTGTGAAGCCCTGAAGTAATAGTTAAATGACATAATTTTTCAACTCCACATTTTCAATAAGTGATTTTTCATTGTTAAAGACTAGTTGTATTTGATCGCAGATCACATATTTCATCTTATTTATGATCACTCTTTCCATTTGTGTAATAGCAGCTGTCTTTATTCTTTTTACTATCTTCTGTTTGGGAGAGTAGCACTTTTATCCTTTTTAAACTGTGTACCTAATATGCATCCAATACATTAAAATACCCATATAATGATGTTCTAATGACATCTATTTCCACAAGTAGATTACAGAATGCACATTTCATGGTGAATGTCTGAGTCTCAAAATACATTGTAGTCAGACTTGGCTTGCGATTTTCCAACACTTGGAACTAAGTGTATGTCTAATGGTATATTTCTTTTTGAAAAATGCTATCAGTCTACTTAACTAGAAATTTAGCTATTTTTTTCCTGTTAGCAGGAACAATAACTTCTTTATTTCGACATACTTTTTATGGGCCCCCAATATATATATTTTTAAATTAGAGCAGTTGTAGGTTTACAGAAACATTACTCAGAAAGTACAAAGTTCCCATATACCACTTCTCACAGGCAGTTTTCCCTACTATTTTGCATTCATGTGGTACCTTTGTTACAACTGATGAAACGATACTATAATTACGCTATTCGCTTTAGCCCACTGTTTGCATTAGGGTTCACTATTTGCACTGCACAGTTCTATGACGGGTGTGTGTGTGTGTGATTTATACACAACTTAAAATTTCCCTTTTTATCCCTTTTAGAATTACAGTTCAGTGGTATTAATTACCTACATGAAGTCATGCCTCCATCACCATCATCCATTGCCAAAACTTTTCCATCATCAAACCAAAGCTCTGTACCAATTAAACATTAACTCGCGCTCGGCCCCTGCTAACTTGTATTCTAATTTCTGACTTTATGAATATACCTACTATGCTTATTTTATATAAATGTGACCAAAAAGTAAAAAAAAAAAATTATATTCAGACAGCTGCTTTACTGAAACTAACCATCTTTTAAATGATCGGTTTCCAGCTACAATTTTTTAAATTGTAGGTTTCCAGTTTCTTACATAACACAAAAAAGGATTCATACAAGACGCTTTAGCTTGCTGTACTCAGCGCCGGTGAGCTATTCTGGCTGAGGTAGCGTTGAAAATACAGGGGAATGTTTCCAAAAGACGGTGGATGTCAAATGCTTTATCCTAGGTTCTGTCTTGGAGGAACTGTAAGAGCGGACAGGACAGGGAGGGAACCTTCCCAACCCTTCCCCAAATGCTCACCATGAAGATAATTTCCTGTGTGGCTTAAATCTGAGCCAAACAAACTGAAGTTCTGTTGAAATTTTTCTATCAGCAAGTAAGTGCATCTGAAGTGGGCTTGTTGAGGGGTAGTTGACATTTCACCTTAGTAGATAAGTGGCCAAATTCAAAAAGGGCTGTTATCTGTTGCATTTTTACATGAGGGTATTCATTTTAGTTCAAATGGCAAATTCACCACTCAGAAAGTGTCAGGTTACCTGACTGGTTTTAGGAGCTGGGCCCTGAGGGCGAGGAAGGGGCCAGCTGGTTAGTTCCCACCCAAATGGGTGAAATTAAATCCTGAATTTGAAAACTGACACAGAAGCTATCATTGTTTAAAACTACATTTAAAAATAAAAATACACCATAAAACTGGACTGCTCATGACATTCAGCTTGAAGAAAACACTTAAGCATCTCGAGGCCGGCTTTGACTTGCACTTCGGGTGTTCCCACCCAGGCGAGAGTCTCAGTTAGTTCCCTGGGCCTTTGGGAGCTCGCTGCTCCAGGCACACATGAGAAAAATGCGAACTCGAGACGGCCTTCAGTACAGTACGAGGGCTCAAAATGTGCAGCTGTGTCCCAAACACATCTGTTCCAATTTTCCCTGATGGCAGGCACATTTAATTTCTGTCAGAAAGGGCTGGGCCTCCCTGGCCATTCTGGTGTAAGGAATAAAGTGCCTCTCATGGGGGCCACGGAAACCCTCTGCTCCTCCTCCCCAGGCCCACCCTTCCCTGCAGCCACCCCACATCGCAGTGAGCGCTCACTGGAATTCACGTATGACAAGAACAAACGTACAGACATAAAGACCTTTCTGGAAGGCTATCTACCAACATGTCAATTACGGTTAACGTTGGGTAGTGGGGTCCAGGCGATATTTATTTATTTATCTCTTTTTGCTAATCAATAACCTAATTTTCCCTCTTTACAGTGAACATGCATTATTTGAGTAAGAAGTATTACATATTGCCTGATAAGAGAACTAGGTGAGCGACTGGGGGGCAGGGGCCTGGGGAAATGGAGTTACAGGCCAGCCAAGGAACAGAGGGAGTCCACCTGCCCCGGTTTCCTACTTTTCCGGGAGGAAACCTCTCACGCCGGTCCAGAGATCCTTACGTCAGGCGGTAAGTGGGCACCCCGGGCTTCGTGAACCCTGTGAACCTAGCCAATCTGAATCTGTTTCTGATCCCAGCAACACCCAACTTGTGGGTAGGGTGTCTGGAAGAGCGATTCCCGAAACAGGGACCCAGTGCCTGGGCGTCCCCGCCTGCCTGTCCATCTTCTCGGCCCCCTGGCCCATCGCCAGGCTCAAACTGGCTTCAAACTGTCCCTTGCACATTCCCTCTCCCCAGCTCTGTTTTCCAATGCACGGAGGGAAGAGAGGTCATTTGGATAAAAGCCTTTCCCTACATCTTCCTCACCGCCTTCAGACACTGCTGCTCCCCCAGCTTCCTCTCTACCCCTCCCTGCCGCAGGGAAACGTTTTGCCCTCTTTCCAGCCTCATCTCGTCCCGCCCGACTCCCCTGGCACCCCGCACCCCCGCACCCTGGCATCCTGCCCTGGGTACCTTCGGCAGCTGGCCTCATTCTCAGCCCGTGACCCTCAGCTCCCGGCACTCTGCCTCCGGCTGCCCTGGCCTTGCCACCGTTTAACTGAGGTGGCTCCGAGAGTACCACAGACGTGCTCCCGAGCTGTGCCTTTATCCCAGGGCTCCTCCTTGACTTCGCAGCAGCATCTGACGCCGAGTGGCCCTCTCTCTTGAATCTGTCCTGTGACATGGCCTCCCTCATACTCTTCGTTCCCACTTCTCATGGTGGATGAACTGAAAGGACAAAAAGAGAACCTTCCTCTCATCCTTCCACGAAGTTGGGAAATAAACAGAAGTCCCTTCCTGCCTCCCAAGCTGCTCCTGCCTCCCCCACTGGTGTCATCTCTTCCTCCTACCCTGCCATGTGGGTGTGCCCCAGACCCCCCGCCTTGCACCCGCAGTGCTTCTGCAAAAACTCCACCATTTCCCGCCTTCCTCCAGGGTTGCCTGCCCAGGGGTAGCGCCGATGTCGATCCCACCAGCCTTGGCCTTGTCTGAGTGGCCGTGAGCATCCATGGACCTACTGGCTCCCTCTGCCTGGACGTCTCAGCATCATCAAAACTCGATTTCTAAAGCCAGTTTCTGCCCTTCTGTTTCTCCTTCCTCTCACGGTTCCACTCCAGACTCCTGGAATCCATCTCCACTTCCTGGTCTTCCCTTCTTTAAACACCCGGTCAGCCAGGCTGGTCAGCATCCTTGAAATCCTTTGCATCTCTTCCATCATTTCGTGTCCACTGCTTCCACCCGGGGCATTCACTCATCCCTTCAGAAACAATGATTGCATAGCTGCCAAGTTCCGAGGCGCTGCTGGGGGCTGCACTTAGTGAGGTTGCTCCAGCTGCTGGAGGGCAGCAGACTGCAGGGTGGCAGGAGGGAAGGTGCCACTGTCAGGGCTGTTGTAGTGGTTCCCAGAGGGGCCTGCGGCCAGGGTGAGCCGCGGAGAAGGGACAAGGCGGGCAGAAAGAGTCTCCCAGCCACATGCCCCATCCTCCCTGCCATCGCCATGGCGTTTCCACCACAGCAGGTCGCTCACGCGCCCCTCCATGGCTGGCTCAGTGGTGAAATTCAGAGTGCACACTCGAGCCAAGAAGTGTGCGAGCCTCTGTGGTCAGAGAGGAGATGCTGTTTGGCGCTGCAGAGAAATCAAAGCTTTTAGACCAAGTGTGCTGTGGCTAGACCCAAGGCTCTTCCCAGGAGACTGCGGCTCCAAGTCCAGTCCGTCCAGGGCTGGGCTAATGTGGAGAAGGGTTTCATGTCCCCGTTTACGGGTGCTATGGGCAGGTCAAAACCCATGTTAAACAGTCCAAGTGGTTTAACACAGGCCTGAAAAGTAACATAACTAATCCGGTTAAAGATGGACAGCGGTAGGGCTCCATTTCTGTTCTTTTTGTTTTTCAAGCCAAAGTGAGAGCCACCCTGCTGAGTGTGAGGCAAATGGAATTACTGTGAGATTGAAAGCACATTTTCAGAGACTGCTATCGGTTTGCAGAATATTTCCTTCTGGTACCATCATTCTCCTTTAAACTACTTTTCACAGGGTGTCTTCTTATCTGCAATACTTTATGTTAGATACTGACTTAGAATCAAGGATCCAAAAGACTACTTTTGTTTTAACTGTTGACTTTTGAGGTTCTTTATGTAGTGTAGATATGAGTTCTTTGTCGGATCTGTGGTTTGCACACGTGTTTCCTTCTACTCTGCAGCTTGTCTTCATGCCCTTCACAGGGAAGCAGGCACATGGAGCGTTCAGGGGCACCAATGGGGCAGCCGGTGGCTTTTGTGTTGGTTCTGAATGTTGTACCTACTTCCCCGCTGCAGTGATTTAGTTCTAGAGGGCGGGAGCAGACTTTATCAATGGGAAAGAAGTTACAGAACATATGGAGGCACACTGAAGCTTGCAGGCACCCGTCTAGACCTGCTGCGGCCGCTGCTACACTAATGCAGCTGCCACCTCCCTGCCAGGCCCAGGGCCACCACGGCTGCCATACCACAACCACTCCTAGTCTTGCCGTCCCTCTACCTCCTCCAGCACCCGCTCCTCACACCCTCCTCCCCCAGCACCCTGCTCCTCCCACCTCCTCTCCCAGCACCTAACTCCTCCCATCCCTCCTCCTCCAGCACCCTGCTCCTCCCATCCCTCCTCCTCCAGCACCCCACTCCTCCCACCCCTCCTCCTCCAGCACCTCACTCCTCCCACCCCTCCTCCTCCAGCACCCTACTCCTCCCATCCCTCCTCCTCCAGCACCCCACTCCTCCCATCCCTCCTCCTCCAGCACCCATTCCTCCCACCCCTCTTCGTTCAGCACCCCACTCCTCCCACCCCTCCTCCTCCAGCACCCCACTCCTCCCATCCCTCCTCCTCCAGCACCCACTCCTCCCACCCCTCTTCGTTCAGCACCCCACTCCTCCCACCCCTCCTCCTCCAGCACCTCACTCCTCCCATCCCTCCTCCTCCAGCACCCCACTCCTCCCACCCCTCTTCGTTCAGCACCCCACTCCTCCCACCCCTCCTCCTCCAGCACCTCACTCCTCCCATCCCTCCTCCTCCAGCACCCCACTCCTCCCATCCCTCTTCGTTCAGCACCCCACTCCTCCCACCCCTCCTCCTCCAGCACCCCACTCCTCCCATCCCTCTTCGTTCAGCACCCCACTCCTCCCACCCCTCCTCCTCCAGCACCCCACTCCTCCCATCCCTCTTCGTTCAGCACCCCACTCCTCCCACCCCTCCTCCAGCACCCCACTCCTCCCACCCCTCCTCCTCCAGCACCCCACTCCTCCCATCCCTCTTCGTTCAGCACCACACTCCTCCCACCCCTCCTCCTCCAGCACCCCACTCCTCCCACCCCTCCTCCTCAAGCACCCCACTCCTCCCACCCCTCCTCCTCCAGCACCCCACTCCTCCCATCCCTCTTCGTTCAGCACCCCACTCCTCCCACCCCTCCTCCTCCAGCACCCCACTCCTCCCATCCCTCCTCCTCCAGCACCCACTCCTCCCACCCCTCTTCGTTCAACACCCCACTCCTCCCATCCCTCCTCCTCCAGCACCCCACTCCTCCCATCCCTCTTCGTTCAGCACCCCACTCCTCCCACCCCTCCTCCTCCAGCACCCCACTCCTCCCATCCCTCTTCGTTCAGCACCCCACTCCTCCCACCCCTCCTCCTCCAGCACCCCACTCCTCCCATCCCTCTTCGTTCAGCACCCCACTCCTCCCACCCCTCCTCCAGCACCCCACTCCTCCCACCCCTCCTCCTCCAGCACTCCACTCCTCCCATCCCTCTTCGTTCAGCACCACACTCCTCCCACCCCTCCTCCTCCAGCACCCCACTCCTCCCACCCCTCCTCCTCAAGCACCCCACTCCTCCCACCCCTCCTCCTCCAGCACCCCACTCCTCCCATCCCTCTTCATTCAGCACCCCACTCCTCCCACCCCTCCTCCTCCAGCACACCACTCCTCCCATCCCTCCTCCTCCAACACCCCACTCCTCCCACCCCTCCTCCTCCAGCACCCCACTCCTCCCATCCCTCCTCCTCCAGCACCCACTCCTCCCACCCCTCTTCGTTCAACACCCCACTCCTCCCACCCCTCCTCCTCCAGCACCCCGCTCCTCCCACCCCTCCTCCTCCAGCACCCCGCTCCTCCCATCCCTCTTTGTTCAGCACCCGCTTCTCCCACCCCTCCTCCTCCAGCACCCGCTCCTCCCACCCCTCCTCCTCCAGCAACCGCTCCTCCCACCCCTCCTCCTCCAGCACCTGCTCCTCCCACCCCTCCTCTCTGCTAATGCTATTATCCCCTCCCCTACCCAAAGCACAAACCCATCCGCCATGACACTTGGGAAGCTCCTACAGTTTTCTAGGACTATCTAGGCACTGCTCTCAGTATTTTTTTTCTAAGTCCTTCAGAGCCCCATCTTACAGAGTTCAGGGAGATGTGTCTGACACCTGCTTACAAACAGCAGGTAAATTTTGTTTTGTTGCCCACTCTTTCCATGTGGGTACTGGGCACTTGTCTGTGCCTTGAGCCTTTTTCACGGCAGGGCGACCAACACTCGGGTTAGGGCCACTTTTTGATCTGCCAATCTGAGCTGAAATGTGGCAGCGTGTTCTCTTCCCCTCGTTTCTTGTCCATACTCATGAGTATTTAATTGCCTATTTTTAAAAGTTTTGTGATGTCGTTCGACTATTCTCTCAAGGATTTGTGATATCACTGTTTATCTTACAAATATTAACTTTTTTCTCTATTGTCTAGATAGACAACTTTTTCCAGTTTGACATTTGTCTTTGGACTTTGTTTACAATGTTTTGTGATGTAAAAAAATGTGTACATATTCACTTATTGTTTCCTCCTTTGTGTGTAGGCTAGAAAGAACTTTCTCACCCCAAGAATATTTATGCATTTTCTTCTAATGTTTTAATATTTTCATTTATTTAAATCTTAAACCAATTTGGAGTTTGTTCTGACTTTATTTTTCCAAATGGTTAACCAACTGTCCCAGCTTTATTTATTAAATACTCTATCTTGTCTCTAGGGGCTTGAGATGCTACTTTTCATATATAGTAAATGTATATTATTGGTGTATATGTGTGGATTCCCTAACTCAGTTTCATTTCTCTGCCTTTCTATTCTGCAACCAAAACCACACCACTGTAATTATTATGCCATTAATATTTTAATATTTAGAAAGCAAACCATCCTCATTGCCTTTTATATTTCTCCAGTTGATATTATTTTTCCATACCTTAAGTCATTTTGTTATGTCCACACCCCCTCAGAAAAAAAAAACACAAACTGATCTTGATTTGGATTGTACCTAACATTTACAGAATAATGGGGGAAAACTGATATTTTTAAAATGCTGTGTTTTCCTACTATAAGCATGAATAATTAAAGCTTTTCTTTATTTCCTCAAGTAAATTTAGTAGTTTCTTCATGTGGGCTCTACACATTTCTCTGTTATATTTATTTCTAATTTAAAAAGATTATTCTTGCATATACAAATGGGATTTTTCCTCCCACTGTATTTTCCAACTCATTACTTTCATAGGGAAACAACTGATTTATATATATATATTTTGTGGGCAACTGCAATTAATTCACCTATGAGTTCTAACATTTTTCTGCATGTGATTTTCTTGGGGTTTCCAGAGACAATTGTATAATCTGCAAATGATGTTTTGTTTCTCTTCCCGTTCCCATATACAGGCAATTTGTGGGGGAGAAGGAGGGTTCATTACAATAGTCCACCTATATAGATACTATATACTAATTAGGTACAGTGTAGATCCTTGTTTTTCTCTGGATTTCGTGGGGAAGGATCTCTAGTGTTTTTCCTTCAAACATATTATGTAATCTCTTGGTCAGAGATAACCTTAATTTATTAAGTAACTTACCTTCAATATCAATTTTTCTAAGGTTCTTTTAAAATCAAGAATGGCTTTTCAACTTAATAAATACAATTTAACAAACATTGGAGATAACAGATTTTCCAGTTTTGTCTTTTTTAGACGTGATCCATTAATATGATGAATTTGATTAGATGATTTCTCTAATGTTAACCATACTTTTTTTTTTTTTAAATTCCTAATTTTGTCATGGGAATTAAAAAAATATGGCTTATGATTTGACTTGCTGCTTTTAGTTAGGAGTTAAAAAAATTTATACAAGTTAGACTGGTCTGTAGTTGTTTTTTTTTTTCTTGCTTTGTCCAGGTTTGATACTGGAGCATGCTAAATTTATAAAATAAATTGGGAAATCTTTTTCTATGCTTAGGGCAACTAACATGGCAAAAAAAATAACTTTTCCTTTATAGTGTCAAGAAGTTCTCAAATCCAAATGGGACAAGGGCTTTTTAGGGATAATCTCCTCTATGTCTTGGAGAAATTTCTCTCTCTCTCTATATATATATATATACATATATATATTCATATATATATATATATATATATGAATGTGGTTTTTTTTCATGATTGAATGCTCCTTTGATTCACCAGCCCTAAAATATATTCTTTTTCTTTGTAGAAAGGTTTTTTCATCATTTCATTTGTAAACAGGGAAGGAAGGGCAGGGAACACATGGATTCCCAACAGTGCCTGAACTGTACCTGGCTGGGTCTGCTGGGCACAGCCTTACCTGGGGCAGGGGCTGAGAAATGTGAAGTTCAATGGAAATACCCAGTGGTTCTCCTGACTTTTTTTTTGCACTTGTATAATGGATTTTTTTTCCATATTTATATGCCTTTACCACTACCTCATGGACTTCTAAAGCTTTCACCTTTTCACCTATGAGATATTTTGAAAAGAGTCTAAGTTTCTCTTTGTAGAGGGTAGTTGAAATATTCCAGTTACTATGACATCTTTCTGAACATTTGCTGACTATATATGGGACAGGCAATTTATAATTGATCAAGTCTTATAATTACCCAAAAGTTAGTGCGCTGGTTTGAATTTGTAGACCCCATGTCCTTATTCCTCATTCAAGATTGCATGGAGATGTGACCCATCCAATTGTGGGTCCATGGAGATGTGTCTCCACCCACTCAAGGTGGGGTTGCTTACTGGAGCCCTTTAAGAGAGAACCATTTTGGAAACAGCTTTAGAGCCACGAGAGCCACCAGAGCCCACAGAGCCCAGAGAGCCAGAGTCCTCTGGAGATGAAGAAGGGATGTGTCCCTGGGGGAGCTTCATGAAACAAGAACCCTGGAGGGAAAGGTAGCAGATATCGCCATGTTCACCATGTGCCTTTCCAGCTGAGAGAGAGACCCTGAACTTCATTGGCCTTTCTTGAGTGAAGGTAACCTCTTGTTGGCGCCTTAATTTGGACATATTCATAGCCTTGCCTTAATTGGACATTTTCATGGCCATAGAACTGTAAACTTGCAACTTGATTCCCTTTTTAAAAGCCATTCTGTTTCTGGCATATTGCATTCCAGTAGTTAGCCAACTAGAAAAGTTAGTTCTACCTTTGTGCCATTGTGAAGTGTCAGTGTCTACACAAGTTAAACATAATTATTTTCCTTTCAACCTTGCATTGTCCTTGAACCACGATGCATAATAGATCCTTTTTCTACAGGCCCAAATAATTCCTACACAATTCCTATAATACCTGGTCTCAAGAATAAGTCTAGGGTGGGCCACGGTGGCTTAGCAGGCAGAGTTCTCACCTGCCATGCCAGAGACCTGGGTTTGCTTCCCGGTGCCTGCCCATGCCAAAAAAAAGAATGAGTCTAGATACTTTAAGAGTGATTCTAGAATAAGACTTTTTAAAGCCCGTGGAAAAGGACCTGACCTCAAAGAAGTGAAATCACATGATTTAAATATTACCAATGTTGAATAAAGATATCCAATTTCTTCTTTCAATATCACATTGTCACTTTGCAGATTTATCCTTCTCATGAATAAATTAGTTTAAGTAATTCTGAGGGATTTTACCCTTCACTTGGAAGTATTTCATAAATGCTGATATTCTCAAACTTTGCTTTTCTTCCAAAACTGTTCATTGTTAAGTGACTCTTTAATTGCGAGTTAATAATAAACCTCTACCCAACAAAGACTGAATTGTGCAGCTGATAAAATTTCAAATTTTTATGCAACATGCCTCACTAACGGTGAATCCCTAATTTGCAAGTGTAACAGCCCCTTATGCACATTTAGAAAAAGAGATGCTTAGAATAAAATTGGAATTCTTCCAGTTCTCCTTATTGTTAGGTATACTTTTTCAAAATTATCTTACAGAGTGAGAGGAGGATTAAAAAAAATAACTATTGAGTGGGTTGTCTTTTTTCTCTAGAATAGGTTAGAAGTTTCAGAGTGTAGGCAGACTGGGAGGGCAATAGGGGCCTTATGAGTCAGGTTCCTTGGAGACCCGTAAAGTGGCTGATGGGGACCCTCCCCACCCCGGCAAGGGAGGGAAAGAGGGAAGCAGCATGGGCAGAGGGAGTAGCTGGACTGTGCTATAACTGCAAGACAGCCATCAGCTGATTCTGCAAGGAGCCCTGGAGGTAGGAGCGTTATCCGTGGCTGTCCACTTCTCTGGGACACACATTCTTTCACTGCAGCTCACGGGCCTCTACTCCCATTCAGAGTGGTTCCTGAGTGAGGCAACGAGTTTTTGGATCCCCACATGACTATCTGTGGATATGGATGCCCCAGGCAGGGGTCACCTTGCCTGGACCGGCTCCCTTAGACCCAGTCAGATCCCCAGGGAGGACTCTGCTGGGAGTGGGAGCAGCCGACATTGGGAAGCTGGGGGAGTGAGTATCTGACCACAGCATCTACTCTCAGTGGCTTGGGTTGTGCCAGCGAGTGCTCACGTCAATAAACAACAATGGAAAGTGGTCAAGAAAGGGACAAAGGGATCTGGGGGCTAGTAGGAAACACAGGCTATTTATCCCAATGAAGGAGAAGAGTGCTAACAAGGAACTCTCGCTGTCAGCTGGGAAGTGGCAATCAAGCTGTCTTAGTCTGCCCGGGCTGCTATAACAAATACCACCCATGGGGTGGCTTACACAACAGGGATTTAATTCTCTCAGTTTCGGAGGCCAAAATCAAGGGGCTGGTAGATCATGCTCTCTCCAGAGGCTAGGGCGTTCTGGCGGCGGCCTGTGGCAGCCCATAAGGCCATCTCTGCCTCCATCACATGTCTGTCCACTACTCGCGCCCCCTCTTCCGCTTGCAAGGACTCCAGTCATATGGAGTCAGGCTCACCTGATTTGGCTGGGACCCCCCTTAACTAATAACACCCTCACCAATGCTATCTGGGAGAGTTCACATCCAGAGGACCCAGGGTTGGGGGCCTGAAGACGTCAGATGTGTGGGGACACGAATCCACCCCAACGCACACCAAGCCTTTTTAATAAAATGTTGGCTTTTATCCCCCTAGGCTATACCCTGCATTCATATGGACTTTGAATATTGTTACTTAATACTCACAGTCTCCCTTGCTCACAACTGCTGCCTCCTTGGACTAGTCACTCTTGCTTCGTGAAGACATAGCTGCCCCATTTCTCCCTCGCTTGTAACCTGGTACCCAAGTTCCCAGACTCGGTCTAGCAGACCCCATCGAGTCGTCTCCCCCACAGAGAAATGCCTGTGTCTTGGAATATACAGAGAATGGAGGAACCCTTCCCTCCAAATAGAGCCTTCCCCTTAAGGAACGACCTTCAGAGTGGATTTACATTAGAGTTCTGGTCAGCTGTGAGCTAGTATCTGACTATGCCAGAAAAGCTACTTGAAACATCTTCACATTCTAGAAGGGTCCTGGGCTCAAAGCCAAAGCTCCTCTCCCTTGGCAGGGGTGGGGGGTTAATGTGAGAGCACACAAGCCCTGGGAGTGCACCCCTCCCCCATGCTGGGAGATGAAGTCCCCCCAAGCTCAGGGCCCCCCAACAGGACGGCACCTGGCAACCCCACCCATCTCTGCCTCCAAGCCCACAACACGAGGGGGGATCCAGTCCAAAGTGGTACTGTGTGGACTTTGATTTCTTTTAGATAATAAGAAACAAACACTTCGCGTAAGATACATCTAAATTAGCAACGTTAAGTGGCATACTTGAACGCACTTTGGTTATGTAGATACAATTGTTTTGACTCGCTAGTGGTTACTTGCTTTGTGAAGCGTTTTCTTGTGACTCTGTACTTCAGGAAGGATGATTGGGATAATTTATCTTGAGGAACAAAAACGCAAAGTGATCACACATATATGTACAAGCATGTAAAGTATCTGTTGTTGAAACCATTCCTTATCCTAAATAGGTTTTTGTAAGTCATAGAAAAGATGGCAATCAATTGTTGATTAATACACAAAAAAGGAAAAACAGCAAAGAGAAAGGCTTTCCGAGGAAACGAACGACTACGATTGTAATGGGTATGAGATTTGGGCATCCCACTGCCTTAAAAGCAAAACAATGTCAGATTTTTAAAAACTGCACACAAATTCTTTACCTTAGATTTTTCCTTTGTTACTTTCTTTTCCTTCTCTTTTTTGGCTTTCTTTCCTTTCTTCTTTTTATTCTTCTTTGTCTTATCCTCCTCATCTTGGCTTGCAATAATATCAGCAATAACCTGGTAAAAAAAACAGTTAATCATAGCACTTTTTTCAAAGAGAGGACGAGTTTATTACTAGGCGCATGGTAGGAGAGCACATGGCTTATGAACCCAAAATCTGTCTCCCTAAACTGCAGTAATTCTTTTTTTAAAAATATTTTTATTGTAAAAACTTAACATGCAAACATACAAACATCCTTAGCATACAAACATTCTATACATGGTGTATAATCAATGGCCCACAATATCATCACATAGTTGTGCATATATGATTACTTTTCTTAACATTTGATCACTCCAACAAAAGAAATTTAAAAAAAAGAGAAAAAACTCATACATACCATACTCCTTACCCCTCCTTTTCATTGACCACTAGTATTTCAATCTACTCAGTTTATTTTAACCTTTGTTTCCCCTATTATTTGTTATCCGTATTTTTTACTCATCTGTCCTTACCGTAGATAAAAGTAGCATCAGATACAAGGTTTTCACAATCACACAGTCACATTGTAAAAGCTATATCACTATACAATCATCTTCAAGAAACATGGCTATTGGAATACAGCTCAACAGTTTCAGGTACTTCCCTCTAATCACTCCAATACACCAAAAACTAAAAAGGGGATATCCATATAATGCGTGAGAATAACCTCCAGGATAACCTCTCAGCTCTGCTGGAAATCTCTCAGCCACTGATACTTTGTTTTTTTTTCACTTCTCTCTTCCCTCTTTTGGTCAAGAAGTTTTTCTCAATTTCTTGATGCTGGGTCCTGGCTCATCCTGGGATTTCTGTCCCACGTTGCCATGGAGAATTACAGTCCTGGGAATCATGCCCCACATAGGGGGGTAGGGCAGTGAGTTCACCGGCCGTGTTGGCTTAGAGAGGCCACATCTGAGCAACAAAATAGGTTCTCTGGGGGTGACTGTTAGGCTTAATTTTAAGTAGGCTTAGTCTATCCTTTGCAGAAATAAGTTTCGTAGGGATGAACCCCAAGATTGAGGGCTCAGTCTATTGATTCAGTTGTCCCCAAGAATATCAGAAGTTCTCCATGTGGAGTATTGAATATTTATTTCTCCCTTTCTCCTCATTCTCCCAAGGGGACTTAGCAAACACTTCTTTATTCACTGTCCAAATCACTCTGGGATTTATCAGGGCATCACACTAACCTGGACAAACCAACAAAGTCTCACGCCCTATTCAAGATTCTATGCACTTTTGGTGTTCAATTAAACTGACCATACAAATTAAATTAGGAAATGCATTACCCAAAATACAAATTTTGTACCAAATAAACATCTCTCCCTTTAGTCTCAGACAGAGATCGAAGTTTTAAAATACGGACGGTATCATTCTTTACCCAGTCTTCTGATTTACCTTAGTCCTATCCAGATCAGCTTCATTCATATCTCTACTCGGTGTGTGATCACTTTTTCAACTTTTTAAACATGAGCTGCAGTAATCCTGATAGTTTTATTAGAGAAAAGCTGGGCAGGATAATGAGCACAGTGGCCCCAGCGGATGCAGTCAGCGGTGAACTGATTATTGTGCATGCACAGACTGATCACACGCTTAGTCACAACGTGTGAAAGGAAAGGGCGGAATGAGGTACAGGTGACTTGTAGGTTAAAGTCTAAGCTACTGCGCATGACAGGCAGTCCCATTTTAGTTAGAGTCAGTCTTGGTTTTCAAGATTACTTTGGACTTGGGGTAGTTAGTTTTGGGCTGACTCAAGACCTTTCATTAATAAACATTAGGGGCTGCCTTTAATGATTGCAAGATTATAAAGTAAAAAAACTGGATAATTGGGTACAAATAAAGTTTAGTCAAGGTTTGCATAATCACGGGGTCAGAAGATAAGGGCTATACAATCATTATCAGAGATCAAGGCAGCTGGATTACAATTCAGAGATTTCAGGAATTTCCCTCTGCCTACTCCATAACACCAGAAAGTAAAAAGAAATATCTATATGATGATTCAGTCATCAAAATCATCCCCTAAGTCCTGATTCCTTGGTTACAGTATTATGATTTTGAGCAAACAGCTTTGAATGTTGTCTTGATCAGTTTTATTTCCACTTACCATTCTTTAGCACCTAATCCTGTATCTTTAATCAATTCCACACATTTTCAACAAATGGTGGTATAGGCTTCTCAGCTGTAACTAGATCTGGGGGCATCCCCAAATAATTACTTTCCCAATTTCTACGTGTGGTGACTGAAGTTCTTTTTCTCTTTGTGTGCCTTTTATCTTGAATTTTGTGTTCTTTTCCCTTCATTTTCTTATCATCTAACTCCTGGTCTGCAGTGATTGTCGGATTAGCAATACTACATTTCTAAGTTCCAACTGGAGAACGAAGTGGATTTTCTTCACTTCCATGGCATCTTCCTGTTCTAGTTTGCTAGCTGCTGGAACACAACACATCAGAGACGGATTGGCTTTTAATAAAAGGGGATTTATTTTGTTAATTCTTCAGAGGAAAGGCAGCTAACTTCCCACTGAGGTTCTTTCTTAGTGGGAAGGCACAGGGTGATCTCTGCTGGCCTTCTCTCCAGGCCTCTGGGTTCCAACAACTTTCCCCAGGGTGATTCCTTTCTGCATCTCCAAAGGCTTGGGCTGAGCTGCCAGTGCTGAGATGAGGTGTGCCAAGCTGCTTGGGCTGTGCTACGTTGTGCTCTCTCATCCAGCCAATTAAATCAAACATCATTCATTGCAGCAGGCACGCCTCTTAGCCAGCTGCAGATGTAATAAGCAACAGATGAGGTTCACACGCCGTTGGCTCATGTCCACAGCAACAGAACTAGGTACCTTCACCTGGCCAAGTTGACACCTGAACCTAACTACCACACTTCCTTTTCTTTTTGTCTAGAAGTGGTGACAGCCTCATCCCACTTGCGTCTGAATGTGTTCTTTTATAGTATGACTTGTCTTTACTGAACAAGGTTTTAGGCTTATATTTGTTTTTTGAAGACCTCCACTCCCCATGACTTTTTGAGGCTTTATCAGAACAACCATTTTCTTCATCTCTTTGGGTGTTATTTACAAATGATTTTTGAATTTTAGTAATGTGATTCTAACTGTCATCCAAGACAAAATAAATCTCATCAGAATAGCCCTTCTAATTGAAAATTGTGCCAATAGCTTCCACATAGTAATCGGAAGGATCTGTGTCTTCCAGATGTGCTGAAGATATCCAGGTGGTCTGCTTCCCTGGATTTTGGTCCAATACCAGCTTCAACTGTGTTTAAAAGGCTTGGATCTAGTATTTCCTCACATTTGTTTTAGGTTACAACTGACTTATGTTTAATAGGTGGACGCGCTTTGTGGTTGTGTTCATGGTGATGGCAGTTTGGGGTGCTGGGATTAGGATATTCATCTCCTTTCAGAGCTAATCTAGATCTGGAACAGCACTAGGTGTTGGAAGTAACTGCACTTCATCCGCGACTGGACTGTGAGGAGGTGGGGCTTCTGTGTCATCACCCGGCTCCGGTAGGTGCAAGAGGGTAAACAGTCCGGGAGACGGCAGAAAAACAGCTTCCCTTCACTCTGATGTGTTGATTCCCTTGCATTAGTAGATAAGTAGGAACTCTCTATCATATATTTTTCCTCTAGAGCATCACTGAAAAACAGAGTAAAGATCATAGTTTCCCGGTGGTACTGAGATAAAGAATCCAGTGCTGCACAGTGAGCAGTGATCTCAGTTGCCATCTGTTCTCCTTCAGCCATTAACTCCTTAATGGGCTCATTTTCAAAAAAATCTGCTCAACTGCCAGTAACTGCTACAGGTTGTACGGGAATGGTGGCCTGAGCTTCAGACAGAAGTGCTTGAAGACTCCCACTGAAGCTTTCCTTCTTACATCCTAATGTATACCCATCGACCATTCATCCTTCCTTACTCCGACTGAGGAGTGATCATGATAATACTGTGATCTGTACTTGCTTCCTCTTTTCGCCAATGATTTCATCAAGACTTAAGGATTAATACTGTCCAGATTGAGCAGCACTTCAAGAATGAGAAGCAAGGAAGGATGAGAGAATAAGATCCCCTTCTAGATAGATCACCCCACATGGCACACGTGACAATTCCCCAGTCAGCTTCTGATACATCCTTGTTATCAGAACTGGCTTCTCCACATGTAAATTGTGTTTAACTGATTCTAATACTCCCCTTAGAGCTTGATTTATTTGGGTTTCATTAAATTTATGAGGATGAGTACTAGCAGGTGCATCTACAAAGGGACCCTGTAACTTCTTTGTCAATTGCTGCCCTCAGCACCTGAGAATTGGCAGAGTCATACTAATGGCAACTCTGATTAGCCAGAATTAGTGTAAATGGAAGATCAACCATATGTTTATCTTTTCTGATATGAGAAGCTTCAGTTCTTAATTTTCCAAAAAATTCCCCTAATAAAGTTCCGTGACTCAATGGCGTTAAAACCCAGACGCCCCCGTGTGGTTTAAAGGCGGCAGTCCATAAGTGACTCAAAAGGTAAGGCCATTTGGCATCAACTGGCCAAAGACCGAGTTCATACATTTTTCATTATCTGTGGGCTGTGTCTTCATCTCATTTGCTAGTTCTTGGGCAAGACCATCTCCCCCCGTTGTCATACTGACATCACTTGTCCTTCCCTTCTGTGTGTCATGGTAGGGACTAAACCAGCTTCCCCAAGCACTGCTTTTCAACTTAACTTGCAGAACAGAGTTCACTCGCTGCCCTTCCCTATGACACTTGGACGCCTTTCTGCATCCAAGGCTGCTTTTCTCCATTCTTGATAAACCTGTCTACTTCCCAGGTCATGAAGCCTCACAGACTTTGCTGTCACCCAGGCTCAAAGGCCCCTTTACCCTAATCATAGCATTTTAATAGATCTCTTATTGGAGGAGGACTGCCTTTTTTATCTGCAAAGAAATGCCTGTGCTGATTAGTCTCCCTGCTCTGCCCGACTCTGGGCCCTGAACCCCACCTCCACTGGGGGCCCCCCAGGGCCCCCCACTTGCCACCTGCCTCGGGCTGGATTCCTCCACAGGAGGCAGCAGTAGGTATCTCAAAGGCCAGGTTGGGGCCTTTCTTTACTGGCTCCTTCCCTAATTCCGAGTGACTCCAGCTCTCGATGGGCCCAGGAACACATCTCCCCATTCCCCTCTGGGTCAGGAGGGCCCAGGGCACCTGCTGTTGCCTGAACATCTCAGCAGGGGCTGCACGTGCCAGCCCTGCCCACGCCTCTGCTCAGAACCCCGGCTGAGGCCCCTTCCATCTCCTGCCTGGACTCTGCTTTGCTCTTGGAATCGCTTCCTTTTTTCCCATAAAAGATCATGTGGCTCTTCTAAGAGATGGTTTCTTCTACCGTGATTTAATTTACAATTCCAACAGTGACTAAAATCAATCGATTCTCCTAAAATCCAAAATAGCTGTTAAAAGCATGGAGTTCTTTTAGCCTCCCTGGGCAATTAGCAGAGGTTTGCAAAATCCATACTGTATGGTCCAACACAAGAGGTGTTTATCCAGTGACAGAGAGACGAGCTCCTTACCTCGAGGCTCCCTGAGGGTTGCCTCCGCTCATCGCCGGTCTGTGACCGAGACGAGAGCCCTTCGGCTCTAAGATGAAACCAGCGCTGGTGACATGCCAGGCTTGGTCCTGAGAGTGTCACAAAGATGCTTGCGCTTCTCAACACTGGACCACGGTGGCGGCGGCGGCTGCCCAGCTCACAGGTGAGGGGCCTGAGCGCCAGGACTCGGCGACTCCGTCAAGGACACCAGCTCGTGAGAGGCTGAGCCAGGGGTGGCAGCAGGCTTGGCTTCGTCCCCTACATCTATAGGTCGCCATTTTTCTATCTCAGCTGCAGCTGTAGCTACAGCACGTCATGTCATCTCCACCATGTTTGTCTGTATCTTTCTCTATCAATTTTCTACCAGCTAGATCTATTTCTATTTATTTATTCTGTAGTACAGAATATATACTGTCAAAAAGTAATACTTTAGTTTCAGGATACATGCAGTTGAACTGTTATAAAAAACAGTAAGGAAGTGATAAACATCAAATTCAAACAATAGTTGCCTCCAAAGAGAGATCAGGGTTTGCAGTTAAGGGTGGAAGGGGAAGACAGTTTCATTTTAAATCTAGTTTGTTATATTAAACCAGCCTCCTGGGGGAAAACCCTACCTGATTCTGCCTTATTAGTGATTTGCTAAAATGCTAACGTTTATTTTCCAGTATTTTAATTCTGATATTTATCCCTTGTGTGGTTCTTAGGAGCTTAGTTTATAACTTTGAGAGTTTATAAAATAGATTTTGTCAACAAAGCAGGACCTGTGGCCCCATATCCTGGATTTTGCTTGGCTGGAGTCACGTGCCCGGGAGACGCGCCTTCACAGCACCGGGAGGTCCAGCCACCCTCCAGGCTCTCATGAAGAGTTCTGGGCGGTGAGGCTCAGAAAAGGCTGGCTGAGATGCAGGTGACATCTGCATGGGCACATGGCTTGGCAATGCAAAGGGTGTTTTCAGACAGGGGTAAAAGTCCCTTGTCAAAACAGTAATGTTTTCCTTGGGGATCAGGCTCACCTCAACTCATGGAAATTGCCCAGGATTTTTACATTCTGCAGCATATTATGTAACCTGGACATTTTGAGGCCCTTGGAAGTTTTCACAAAAGTTAAAAAAAAATTTTATAGCCTCATGTATAAAATGTGAGCAGCTGAAAAAAGACAAAATCCTTACGTGTGGGACGTGCAATTCAGTATATCTTTGAAAGCCTTATCAACAGCATTGTTTACTCCCTCCATATCTTTACTTAGTTTATTAATTTAAGTTTCTGAATATATGTTCACAGGTCACAAATTATGAAAAAGTCTGAAGCATTTCCTCTCCACCTTGTTCCACCAAGTTCTGTGTTCTAAAGCCACCCCAAGTATCTTGGATATCTTTTCACCAACTACGTGTGTGTATGTGTGTGTGTGTGTGTTGTGCACATGATGCAAATTAATTGTCATTTTGTTTTGTAAGAAACCAAGACATTATTTTACTCATGTTCTCCAACTATAGAAAAATCTCTGAAAATGCACACGTAGTCATGCACTCATAGACGCAAATATATATGATAAGCAATAACTCTTCACATATTGTGTTCTTGCTCCACACTTTTCATTCAACAGTACACCTTGGGCGTCTTTCTGTGGCAGCCCATAAAGATCCCTGCATTCATGTTTCTATGGGTGGCCATTCCTCCTACCACTAGAAGTCTAGGTTACTTTCAATATTTTGCTGTTACCAACAATGATGCCACAACCCTCACTGAATTGACCTATTTAGTAGCATCGTGTGACCTTCTTTGTCCTTCCTACCAGTATTTAACCCAAAGTCTATTTTTGATATGAATATAGCTACCCCACCTCTCTTTAGTTACTATTTGCATGGAGTATATTTTTCTACTCTTCCACCTTCAATCTCCTTTTGTCTTTGAACTTAAAGTGAGTCTCTTGTGCACAGCATATGGTTGGATCACGGATTCTTTTTTAATCCATTCTGCCAATCTTTGCCTTTTGACTGGTGAGTTTATTACATTTACATTTAAAGAAACTACTAATAATGCAAGATTTTCATTAATGCAAAAGAAAGTCTTCTGCCATTTTGGAATCTGGTAAGTCTTATACCACTTTTGTGCCTCAATTCTTCCATTTTTACATATTATATACTTTGACTTTTAAAAAAATACGTTTTATTTGTCACCGGATGAACCTTCTTAGCACACACACACACACACACACACACTGTTCCTACACCCCTTTAGCCCCCCTACCTTTTTGTTGGACTTTCTCCAAACTATACCGTTATACTTGTAAGTCCCAAACCATAGATTTGTCATCATTTTTTATGCATTTGCATTTCTAAACCTAAAGACATAAAAAGAAGACTTAAATACCCCCAAAATTAAAATAATCTTGGCAATTATAATCATTCATATGGGTACCTTTACTGGAAATCTTTATTTCTTTATGACACTTCAACCCACTTTCTAGTGTCCTTTTCTTTCATCTGAAGAACTCTCTTCAGCATTGCTTGGGGGTAGATGTAGTGGTGACTGATTTCCTCAGCTTTTATTTACTGGGAATGTCTTAATCTCTCCTTCATTTTTGAAAGACAATCTCACTGGATGTAACATTCTTGATTGACAATTGTTTTCTTTCAGCACCTTAAGTATTTCATATCCCTGTGTGCTGGTGTGCAGATATTATATAACCCAGAAAAGCCATGTCCTTTAATTCTCATTCAATATTGCTGGGTGGAATCTTCCTACTTGTTTCCATGGAGATGTGACCAACCCAGTTGTGGGTGGTAACTTTTGATTAGATGGTTTCTATGGAAATGCATCTCCATCCCCTCAAGGTGGGGTTGCTTACTGGAACCCTTTAAGAGGGAACTATTTTGGAAAAAGCTTTAGAGCCAATAGAACTGACAGAGCCAACAGAATGGATAGAGCCCCAGGGAAACTGCTGAAGAAACCTGGAGAGAAAGCTACAGATGTGCCTTTCCAGCTGAGAGAGAAACACATCATTAGCCCTCTTGAATCAAGATATGTTTCCCTGGATGCCTTAGTTTGGACATTTTTGATAGTCTTGCCTTAATTTGGACATTTTCATGGCCTTAAAACTATAAACTTCCAACTTAGTAAATTCCTTTTCATAAAAGCTATTCTGTTTCTGGTATATCTCATTCTGGCAGCTTGCAAACCAGAACACCCTACCTTCTTGCCTCCATGGTTTCTGATGAGAAATTGCCACTTAATCTTATTGGGATTTGCTTGTTCATAACATGTAGCTTTTCTCTTGCAGCTTTCAGAACTCCCCTTGTCTTTGACATTTGACAATTTGATGACTCTCCGTCCAGATGTGATTCTCTTTGAGGTTATCCTGTTTGGGTGCCACCACAGTTCTTGGATGTGAGCATTCATATCTGTCTTTTGTTAAACTTGGGAAGTTTTCTACCACTATTTCTCTGATAATTCCTTCTGCGCTTTCTCTTCTCCTTCTGGGACTCCCCTAATGCATGTATTGGTATGCTTAATGGTGTTCCATATGCCTCTTATGCACTGTTCACCCTTTTTCATTTTCTCCTTAGCCTAAATTGTTTCAATTGCCATGCCTTGGCGTTCACTGATTTGTTCTTTTACCAGCTCTAATCTGCTGATGAAACCCTCATCGGAATTTTTTCATTTTAGTTATTGTGGTCTTCAATTCCTGTATTTTTATTTGGTCCCTTTTAAAAATGTCTTTCTGCATTGAGGAGCTCATATTTTTCATTCATTGTTTTCCTTTAGTTCTCTGTGTTTTCCTTTATTTTCTTGAGCATATCAAGGATTATTTCTTAAAAGTGTTCATCCGGTACGTTCTCAGTCTGGTCTTCTTCATTGATGGTTTCTGGATTTTTATCATGTTCTTTTGAATGAGCCATCATTTCCTGTTTCTTTGTCTTAGAAGCTTTTGCTGCACAGTATTTATTTTAAATTTTTAACCCTGGGATTTAGTCCCTTACCTCTCTGTTCCATAAGTTTTATTCAGCAAATAATAGGCAGAGATTTCTTTGAGTGTCTGGAGCTAGCAAACCAAAGCAAAAAAAACACCTTTCACAGACTGCAAATCAGCTGAGTCGCCCAGTGCTCTCCTTAGAGTGCAGCTCTCCTATCAAGACGATCAGCTTGAGGCTTACATGGAGTGTTGTGTCCTTGCATTCTTTTCTGAGCCTGGGTCCTGTCCTCTGCTTATGTTTTTCTCATGAACTTAGGAATTCACCTGTGTATGAGAATCTGAATGCCCCCTCTACTCTCTATGAAGTAGACTTTCTCCACCTCCCAGGTGATCTATTGTATAACTTAGAGCAGGTAATCCCTTGTCCAGGCCACTTTGACCTAAATATTTTTTAGGCTGCTTTAGCTGCCAGCAAGCTGTTCTTCCTACAGGACAATTTCTGGCAGGTGGTTCAGTCTTTCAGGCTGCCACCTCACCAGCAGGCTCTGCGGTGTGCACACAGGGGTTGCTCTGCTCTCTTTGGGAGAGTCTCATTGGGACCCATGATAGAGGGCTGGCTGGCTCCACACTGACCAGTGAGTGTGTGGGGAGGATCCAACAAGGATGGCATGAACTTCTCCCTTTTTTAAAGCTGCATTTTCTTGTTTTGGCCCTGCCCAGTTACCGCAACCCTTTATCAGTGTCTGGAGTTTTGAAGAAGATGGCTCTGCCAGGTTTTGATAGTTGTTCAAAATTGTGTAGGGAAATGGCATCCTGGCACATCCCACACTGTCATCTTGTTCAATCCATTCCTAGGCATTTTATCTTTGTGTTGTTGGTGATTTAAATGGACTATTTTCTTGTATTAAATCTTCCATCTCGTTGTTTGTACATACAAAAGCTATTGTTTCCTGTATATTAGTTTTGTATCTCTTCCAACTTATACTGTTTAAAGTATATTTTCAGTTGATTCTCCTTGGATTTCTTAGTGTAGAACATATTGAAAACATGATTATTTTGCCTCTTCCATTCCAATGCCTACATCTCTCTCTCTCTGTTTTTTTTGTCTAATGATGTTCATTAGTTCCTATAGGACATTAAATAATAGTGGTGGCAGTGGTCTCCAGGTAGTTTTCCTGATTTCACTGGCAATGTTTCTAGTGAATTCCATTATGCATGGCATTGGATTGTGAACTAAAATACGAATGTTTTGTGATGTTAAAGAAGTATACATCTATTTTAATTTTATTGAGTTTAGTTATTAAGATTAAGAATGGTTGCTAAATTTTCTAAAATGCCCTTTCAGCATCCACAATGATGACGTTATGGTTTGTTTTCTTTTCACGTGGGCAGGCACTGGGAATCAAATCCAGGTCTCTGGCATGGCAGGCAAGAATTCTGCCACTGAGCCACCGTCACACCACGCAGATTTTCTTTTTTGATCTCTTTACATGATGAAGTATATTCATGGACATTCTAAAGTTGGACCATCCTTGCATTTTGGAAGAATCACCACTCGATTGGGGTGTTTTACCTATTTAATGAGCTGCTGGCTTTAATATGTTAACATGATTTTTCATTAATAGTCATCAAATGTTTGGTCCGTGGTTCTATCTCTATGCAGACTTTTTGGGGGTTTGATGTCAAAGTTATTCTCATTTCATAAAAACTATGTGAATTATTTTTTACGAACATATATATTTAATCATTTACGTAGTTGGTAATAATGATCAGGCTTGATCATTATTATTATTATTATTATTATTATTATTATTATTATTCTACAGTCTCTTCATCCTTCTCCTCCTCCCCCACCTAACACTAGTAACAAATGCTAAGACTTTCCGATGATTTCACGGCACCAAGTGCTGTTCTAAGTATGGTGCATGTATCACCTCATTTAACCATCACATCAGTCTAGGGAGGTGGGCATTGCTAGAATCTCCATGTACAGATGAGGAAACGGAGGGGCAGAGGTGGGAAGTAACTTCGTTCACGTGCAGAACTAGTGTGTGATGGAACTGTGATTTTTAAACACTACGCTACGCTGATGTTGCAATCACGTGCCTTTACAGTTATGCTGCTTTGTGGTCTCCTTTGCTTTGTTTTAATGTACTAACCAAACACCTTCAGTTTTCCTTTGGTCTTATATTGACTAGAATTTATGTACCTCATGAGCCATTTAGACATTCCATCAACCTTCTTAATTCCATAATCATTACCTTTCTAAACTAACAAGACTTTCAAGACACGACTTGTGCCTAGCGATTTAGCTGGCGGGACAGGACTTAAACATGTAAGAACGTGAAATAACACCAGGTCAAAATGACAAGTATACTGTAGGCAGGTCTTGATGAAGTGCCAAATGGTAGAGCAGATATTAAGGGCTCCCAGAGTTCAGGCGAGAAGGGCAGGCGTCCTCTCGGGAGCAGGGAGAATGCTGCAGGAGCTGGGGCTGGCTTTTGGTAGGGAAGTGGGGGGAGAGAATTTCCAGTTGTAATGGGGGGGCCTGGATGCTTCACCCGGAGGGCTCATGCCAGACAACAAAGGGAGCTGGGGAGGCTGACTTGGGGCAGCAGTACTGAGGCTGAGAAACCCCAACTACAGCACTGCTTTTACTGCGGTTAGTATCTCATGGTCCTTTACTTATTCTCCAGAGAAGAGCAGTAGGCTGTTTCTTTTTTTTCAGGGCTAAGAACACTGGAGAAATGAACAAGCTTTTCAATCACCTATGACAAGAGTCAGCAAATTGCGGCCCAAGGGCTGAGTCTGGTGTGCTACCCATTTTGTAACTAAAGTTTTATTGGCACGTACGGCCTGCCCATTCGCTTATAGGCTGCGTCCGGTGGCAGAACTGAGTAGCTGTGATAGAAGCTGTTATGTTCCACAAGTCTAAAATATTTAATATTTGATTTCCTGTGGAAAAAGTTTAACCTCTGATCTATGGGAACTTGTTTTATTATTTCCTTAGTGTAAGTTCCGCACGTGGCTTTGATGAGTTACATGTATACATGCTAAAATTTTTACTTTTACTTGGTCTATTTCTCTAAAAAAAAAGTCATACTAATTTATGTAGATAGCAGCAATATAATATCTCACAGTAACTTTTTCCCACATTGCCACCAACTTGTTATTATCATGATTTAAGATTTTTACCAATCCTATATAAGTGAAGAATGATATAGCAACAGTATTTTGCATATACATTTCTTTATTAGTGATTAAAACTTTTTCTTTTGTGAAATATTCATTTCTTTGCGCTCTTTTCTACTAGTATGTTCATATTTTCTTGTTATTTTCTAAGAAACTTTAAATGTTAAAGATGCCTATTGTCACATGTTATAAATATTTCCCCAGCTTGTCAGATGACTTTCGCTTCATTTACATATATTTTTTTGCCATTTGAGCTTCATATAAACAAATATACCAGTCTTTCCTCTGTATGATTTCTGCCCATGGTGATATGCTTTAAGTTATTTCTACCCTCTGATCATTAAATATTCAAATAATTTCTTCTGGCACTTTGTGTTTTCGATTTTTACATTTAAATATTTAATGTATGACATTTGTTTTGTGTAAATAATGAAGGATTTACTTGATTCCATCCAATGGTGAGCCAGTTGTCTCAATAATATTTATTGAATGGTCTATGCTTCCCCACTGATTTGAAATGTCATCATTTTATTACTGACTTCCAAACCACGGTGTTGAATCTGTTTCTGAGTACACTGTTCCAAAGTCAGCGAACCTGGCTCCACAACTTATTAACTCTGTGAATTTGCCTAAGCTGCTTGACCCCTTCATGGACTGAGGGCAATAAATGAGTTAATTTATGTAAAGTGCTTAGCACAGTATTTGCACAGAATGTTACAAAGTTGCATGCTGTTTTTGTGTCGCTGTTGTTTCCTGTCTATTTCTTTTCCCAAAACCATGAGGTTGTAATTACTTTATCTTTACAATGAGATCTATGTCAAGTAGGGCAAGTTCTCCATCATTTAAGTTTTCTTTCGTGAGGATACTGTGAAACACTGATTGCTTGTTTATATTTCCATGTAGCGTATAAAGCAAATCTTCTCCTGGTTTCTAAGATAAATACTCTTAGGCTAAGAAGAGTTTTCCAATTTCTAGTTTATTAAGGCATTTGAAAAAAAACAATTCCAGATGTCAGTTTTACAAATGCCCCTGGAGCACTGCAGGGACGACCAAATGGTGTCTGTTGTGCAGAGCATGGACACGGCAGAGATCTGAGTCTTGACAGATGATGGGGATTAACTGGAGGGAGAAGGAGAGAAGGAGAAGAGGTACCCTCAGTGCGGGGAGAGGGTGACCTGCACAACAGCGCTAAGGAGCACGAGAGCAGCACGAGACCCCAGGAGGACGTGAGTGGACAGCTGGGGTCTCTCGTGTGACGATGGGGCAGGGGCACAGCAGAGGCCACTGAGAAGTAAGAGGCCCAAGAGCGTAAAGAACTCCTGAAATCAAGGTCCTCAGGTGGGTGCTGAGAAAACGAGCATTGTGCGTCGCTGCATCTCATTCAAGGATTAAGTAGGAAATAGGATGAATCCATTTTGAAATAAATTTGAAATTTTATACACTGATAGACATCAACGAACATTTCTATGCAAACATTTTTTAGGAAAATAACCAAGACATAATCACACCATGAGCCCTGCCCCATTAGCTTTAAAATGATAAGAAATGTGATTATATATACATATATATACACATTTTCTTTCTGAAGCATATTTGTACCTGTTGTGGGGTCTTGTTAGAAAAAATAATAGCTGAACCTCCTTCTTCTACGTTAGGGAAGTCAGGAAATGTGCCAGTTAAATTCCTGAGGAGGAAAAAAAAAGACAAAATAGAAATAAACACAGTCCTTCCAGGGATATATCCTGTTAGTTGGCGCTGTTTGTGTTCATTTAAATGAGCGATGGGCACTACAGTTGGGTCCCCTGCTGACCATCAGGCTGGACCTGATACCACCAGGGAGCAGAAAGGCTGGCAACTGTCAGCAGCGGGTTTTCTTCCTCTGGGTAATTGTTAGTCTGAGACAAATAAGCCCTCTTTAAAACAGATTGCACTTCCTTCCTCTTTTTTTCTTTGTTTTACTATTGAGATACTGTGTGCTTGAGTTAAGAATGAAGGCAGGAGAACAAATCATTTCTTCCTGTTTAAAATTTAAGATAAACATAGGATTTTGAAACTAAACAGAAGGAGGGAGTTGTTCAAATTACAAATTTAGTAATATTGCAGGAAACACATACATGTGATTTATGTTTTAGTTACGTCGAAGGACATATATTTTATGAATTCCAAGCAGTATTTTTTTTTAGATGTAATCATATAGTTCCTAATTTTAAGAAGTAGACCTTGAAATTGAATGTTGAAGAATTTCAGAAGGGATAAGTTGTTAATTTTGCCAAGAATACGTGACTTTGACACAAGTGTTATATTTATTCCACATACAGAAAGGAAAGACTGCCAAGTGAATTTCATTAATTCACAGAAGTACTGAACCTGAAGGTCAAGGAATCACTCACAATTAAAATGCCTCTACAACAGCAGTTCTCAAACTTATTTAAATTTTTTAATTTTTAATTTTTTTTTTAGTTCTCAAACTTTTAACCTCAGGACCCCTTTATACTCTTAATAATTATTGAAGACCCAAGAGAACTTTTGTTTAAGTGAGTTATATCTTTTGATATTTACTATATTAGAAATGAAAACTGAGAAATTTCTAAAATATGAATTCGTAATTTATTTTAAAATAACAATAAAAATCCATTAAATGTCAGCACAAATAACATTTTTTCTTAAAAATAAATATTTTCCAAAGCAATAATAATAATAATAGTGAGAAGATGGCACATCTTTATAAGCCTCTTTAATTTCTGGCTTAATAGAAATTAACCAGATTTTCATATCTGCTTGCAACGTATTCTTTTTTTTTTTGGTTGGAGTATAGGAAGAAAATCTGGACTTGCACATATGGAAAAGGAGGAATATTTTAATAGCTGTTTTAGGTAATTCTGAGTATTCTGCTTTGATTCTAGACCACAATTCATGTGACAAGTTGTTGTTTCTTACAAGCTCCCTGCCATGTGGAATCTGAAACCACAGCAGTGAATGTTTCCTTCTCTGTTACAGTAAAATCCACCGACCTTTCATGCACGTCGAATGGACCTTTGACGTACACTTGATTTCACAACATTTTTCGGTCATTTGGCAAATATTAGTTCACTGAGTTATGTATCTCTCCCTTGCTGTGACACACTTCATCGTACCAGAACTCACAATTGTTAATACCACCACAAATCTCATTAGGAAAAAATGTTTTTAAGTAACAGGAAGCTCGCAGGTTTGGAAGGGCAAATACAAGTTTTCCAGAATTTTAAGTTTCACCAGAAAGCTCAGACCTTACCTCTGGTGACAGAGACAGTCAGTTGTGCTCTCTCAGGCTCATTTGGTTCATTTTTGAGAAAATGTCTTCCCAAAACCAAGTCCAAATAACCAATTGTTCACAGTTGTTTTCAAGTAAAACTGATGTTCCATAATGAAAGTGTCCGGTTCAGCCTGAAACTTACTCCAGCTCTCGGTATGTTTCCTGAGACAACCACCTTACTCAGGAGAGCAGGTGCACTTGTGATTTCGTTACCTACACTAGTAAAAGGCTACGCACTCAAGGGTCGAGTTCCCACAAAGTTAATTCTGCTATCGGGTGCACAGGGGTGAAGGTACAACGGCTTTGCGTCGGGCCACTGCCCGGACCCTGCTGAGACGCCGTCATCTCCCGACAGATGCATCACTGCCAAGGCCAACAAGGCAAAGCCACTGAGTGACCTTGGGGAGCCCCTGAAAGGGTCTTGGACACGCGCTTGGGTCTTGGATGCCCTTTGAGAACCACATTCTGTGACTTCTCCTCTGGGGTCGTCACCCGGCACTGCCAGGACGTCTTGGGGACAGGGGGGACAGAAACGCACACACCCCCAGGCAGACCGCTCCGCCTCGGTCCTCGGCCTGGCAGGAAGTCCCTTCCCAGAGTGGACTGCAGCTCTCGGGTCTCTCTTACACAGCACTGCTCTCCAAACACTTGAAGACAGTGACATTTTCTATCGTTCAGATGAAACAGCGCAGGTCTCTTTCTCCTCGCCTATGGGCTCAATCTGTAGGAAGGTGGCTCAGTGTTGCTTTGGAAGGAACAGGGCACAGTTACAGAGTGGGGGCAGGGTAGCCTGTGCACACATACAGCTACCGCAGAGCTAGGCAGGAGGCCATACATCCTGTTGAGCGGGCAAGCCCCTCCCAGTCCACGGTCCTGGGAGCCACTCGAATGGCCTCACTCACCCATTCACTAATTCATTCATGTATCCCATTCACCCATTTACTCATTCATCATTCATTCGTTTATCCATTCATTAACTCATGCATTCACTCACTCATCCAGTCACTCACATATCCATTCAATCGCTCATCCATTTGTTTACTCACCCATTCACTCACTCATCCATATACTCATTCATTCATTCATTCGTAGAGCCATCCTTCAAATATCTGTTTAGCACCAACCAGATTCTAGATTCAGTGTTGGGAGAAAATGATGTGAGCATTAACAGATGTTGGACCTTGCTCACATGCAGCTCACATTACACAGGCACATGACTGATGCATTTATTAGGCCCCAGATGCAGCTTGTCCCCAAGAGTCATTTCTCAAACCTTGTTAAACAGCCTGACCATGTCATGTCCCAGATCGTGCATCTCTGGCTGAGACAGCTCACAGATGACAGCTATGGTTGCATGTGGACTAAATTACAGTAGTCTCCCTCCTTCACACCTTCTCATATAATGCCTTCAACAGTCACCTTTACGAGCAGTTCCATTTCTGACTATATAATTTTATTTCCATGTTTTAAAGTTGTAGTGTTTTTAAGGACTTGAAACAAACCAAGCAACTTAAGTAAAAATATGTCATTTCTAAAATAGAATTCTTAATTATGTAACACATTGCCGTTCTAAGATTCAATGGTATTACTTTTCACAGTTCTTCCTGCAAAAAGAGTATTTGAGCTGTCATATCTAGATTTTAAAAGATAAATGAATATATTTAGTTATTGAACATATTTAGTTATTTTTAGTCATATTAGTTTATAATAAGTCATAATCTGAAATTGAAGTAGTCCTGTCCTTAAAGAATGTAGAAGCTGTGGTGGGGCAAACATTTTTAAAAATATGTTTTAGAATTTGTACCTAGAAAATGACACTGTAGCTTGATTATTACATACACACTCTCTCACACATGTGTGCACCATTGCTGACCCTCACGTGGCAAGGACACCTCTGTTCCCACAGCAGACAGACCCAGCTTGGGTGCCTGGGCTTGCACTGATGGGGATTCTCCCCTCACCCCTGCCCTGGGACCCGGTCACCTAGGGCGTTTAAGAGAAGGCAGAATTTTAGCTATTTTATCTTTTTAAAACTTCATCCCCAGAGCTATTGAATTTCCATGTCCCACGCTTCCAATTGCATCCTCTGCCAGAATTGGGACACACCCACACCTGCCACAGGCTCTCCTCCATTCCTCCTCATTAAAACAAGGTCGCAAGGTGATTAGAATCAGCTCCGTGGACTGAGCCCGCTGTTCGAGTATAAAACCTTCCCAGGAGACACGGCTCATACTCAGAGACGAGTGAAGGGAAAATACTATTTTGCATCCCCCACCCCAGGGTGTCCAGTGCAAACTGGCGTCTCCCAGCACTGCCCACAGGTGATGACCATGGCTTGTGACTGCCAGGGGAATAACTGAGGACTTCAAATTTGTCAGGAAAATGGCACTTTTCAGAAAAAGCAGCGGCCAGTGTCTGGTTTTGGCTGGACTCTAGTTCAGCTGAGCCTCCCTCTTTGCCCCCCGGGGGCCTCCTGCCCTGCTTTCCTTGCAGTCCCCCTGCCGACGGGCAGGTGGCAGCTGTCCTTTCCCCTTGGGGACAGCCACTTCCCATGACATCTGCAACCTTGAGGCTGAGTGCCTGGAAAACTCACCTGCTGTACATGGGGTGAGCTCCGGTGCTGTTCAAACAGCAGGAACTGAGCCGTGCCACGGAAGCAGGGGGCAGGGGCTGCCATCTTCCGCAGGGACCCTCTCCCTTCTTTCCCAGCCCTGGGAGACAGTGCCTCTCCCCTTCATCTGGACTCAGCCCTGCTCTGGGCTCTCATCCTTGGAAGGGATGAGGTCACTCTGCCTTAGGAGCTCTTGGCCTCCTGCCTTCCTGTTCTCTGAGGAGACCTCGTTCTCCTGGGGTCCCTTCCATCTCAGGTGGCGGTCTCCGGGCTGGCTGCCCCTGCGGGCTGTGAACATGGTCACATCCCCTTCATTTAGAAACTCGTCATCTTCCTGGCCACTGCCTTCCTCCAGCTGCTCCCTCATCTCTTATGTCTTCACAGCCCAGCCTTTCACAACAGTTGTCTGCGTTTGTTGTCTCCACAGAGGTCGGCAAGGAGCTTTATGTGGCTCAATCCTGCAGTGTCTCACGGCCCCGCTCTCTCGGCTCTCAGATGACAGGTTCTCTTTCCTCGGCACCCAGGGCCCAGCAGAGCCCTGGTTCCCCTGCTTGGCTCACTGCCCCCCTTCCTCTGTCTTCTTTAGGGCCCCCCTCTCTACAGTTGGGGGTTGAATCGCTTCCTCATGAAGTCACATCCCAGCCCCAGTCCGCTCTCCTCTGGGTATGAGCTCATTTGTCAGCAGGACCTTTGAGGCGTTAGTCTTAGTTAAGCTGCGGCCAAACTGACCCAGGGAGAGTCTGCCCCTCTATCACTGAAGGCCGCATAAAGAGGAAATTCAGACACGGTCAGCCAGAGAAAGCCACAGAGAGAAGCCGGAAGCCAGTGGAGACCAGGAGAGCAGGCACGGGTCAAGGATGACCGTCACCACAACAGAGCCGGCCCTGGGAGAAGGCACGGCCTTCAAATCCATGAGTCAACAGACGCCTGTTGTTTAGCCAGCCCAGGCTGCGGGACCTGGCAAACTAGGACATTTCCTTGCATAGAGGGAAGAGCTCATATTGTGTGAACTGTTGTTGCGCCTGAACTCACCATCACTCCTTTCTTAGGGTAATGATTTGTTTGGCTCTTTCTTCCCATAGGGACCACTCCTGTCCAGTCTTCTTTATTGTTTCCTCCTTGTACCCCCAACCTGTAAATACCTGGGCACCCAGGGCTTAATCCCCGATGCTCTATCTGCGCTCATGCCCTTATGATCTCGCCCTGCTTCACGGCTTAGCTGCTCACAGAGCAGGCTCGCCTCACCTAACCTCAGGCCTTCTGCCCTCACCTCTCCCCTGAACTCCAGGCCCCACATTCAACTGCCTACCGGGCATCCCCATCAGAAGTGCAATAAGCATCTCAAAAGTCAATGATCCACACTCCACTCTTATACTTTTTCCTATTTCAGGAGCAGAAGCTCTTTTCTTCTGGTGCTCCAAGGGCAAAAAACCTGGAGTCATTCTTGACTGCCCTCTTTCATTTGTACCCTCTGCTCAATATCAGCAGACCCCACGGGTCTACCTTCCAGATATACCTAGAATCTGACCACTTCTCACCACCTCCACGGATCCATGCCACCCTGTCATGCACCTGTCCCCTTGCTGCTCCTTTGCTCCCTACTCTCTACTCTCCATGCAGAAGCCAGAGTCAGCCTACCAAACATGTCACATCATGTCATTTCTATGCTCACAGTTCTCTAATTCTCTCACTCAAAATGAAACCATGCCCATAAAATCAGGTTAACCTTATGTCCCAGTTCATTTGGGACAGATTCAGTTTATGCCCTCTGTCCTAGTTTGCTAGCTGCCAGGATGCAATATACCAGAAACGGAATGGCTTTTAAAAAGGGGAATTTAATAAGTTGCTAGCTTACAGTTCTAAGGCCGAGAAAATGTCCCAATTAAAACAAGTCTATAGAAATGTCCAATTTAAGGCATCCAGGGAAAGATACCTTGGCTCAAGAAGGCCGAGGAAGTTCAGGGTTTCTCTCTCAAGTGAGAAGGCACATGGTGAACACGGTCAGGGTTCCTCTCTCATCTGGAAGGGCACATGGCAAACACGGCGTCATCTGCTAGCTTTCTCTCCTGGCTTCCTGTTTCATGAAGCAACCCGGGAGGCGTTTTCCTTTTTCTTCTCCAAAGGTCACTGGCTTGTGGGCTCTCTGCTTCTCGTGGCTATGTCGTTCTTCTCTGCTCTGTCTGAATCTCCTTCTTTCTCCAAAATGTTTCCTCTTTTACAGGATTCCAGTAAACCTATTAAAACTCTCCCAAATGGGTGGAGACAGGTTTGTCACCTAATTCAGCTTAACAACCACTCTTGATTAAATCACATCTCTAGGGAGATGATCTGATTACAGTTTCAAACATAGAGTGTTGAATAGGGATTATTCTGACCTTATGAAATAGGATTTAGATTAAAACATGGCTTTTCTAGGGGACATGCATCCTTTCAAACTAGCACACCCTGTATTTATAACAGCACCCCCTTTTCTTCTCAAATGTCTTGGTCTATGTTAATGGTCTAACATTAGAGTCTATATTTGTTCCACTTCCAGTGGCCTACGTGGCACTTCCCCTGCCCCCTCCTGGCTTATCTCCTACGACCCTCTTCCCTGCCCACCTGCTTCGGCCACTCTGCCCTCTTGGCTGTTCTTTGACACACCTGGACGCTCCCTCCTCACAGCCTTTGCATTTGCTTTTTTTTCCATCTGGAATATTCTTTCCCCAGATTCCTTCACTTGCTTTAAGCTTTTGCTCAAATGTCACCCTATCAAAGAGGGCTTCCCTAAGACCCATTCTGTATAAGAAAAGGTTTTTTACCAGATGAAATAATTTCCCTCTTATCTCATAACTCTCGCTGAGTTATATATACCTGGGGTGGAGAAGAAGGACGATGTGATTTCTGAATGACTCCCTCAGTTTCTCTTTGCAATCTGGAAAGGACTTTAATAGAAACAGGGATCTTTTTTACTTAAAAAAAGTTTTGGCAAAAAAAAAAAAAAAGAAGAAGAAGAAGAAAGAAACATATCCTCTGCAAAATTATTGTTTAATATGCTAATTATTTAAATTTCAGCTTTTTCTCTAACATAATTTAAATTTTAATTCCAAAAGCACTGATTATCATTTTGCTGATTTATAACGTTTAGGTACAGTGTGTGCTAGCATGCCATTTCCAAACTTCCCCCAAATGCCGTTTGGGCCCCAACTGCTGCAGCCGTCAAGTTAAAGGCAGGTTCCTCCACTGGGAGTCCAAACCACCAAATGGAGCAAGGGATGCAGAAAACGAACCTTATCACATCACATGGCTGCATGAGAAACAGCCGGAGCCACGCGAACGCAGACTTCCTCATTCTGCCCATTTCCACAGAACAAAACAGAAAGGTAAGAATGAGTAAGGACAGAGACGTGAGAAATGAACGTCTGAGACCTAGTAAGACAGTTGATTTGTCAGGTATTTCTGAGCTATTGGTCAACATTTGGTCACTTACAAGCAAGTTCTGGCACTTTGCAAGGGGACTATTTTTTTGAGTAAGCCTCTGGCTCTTTGGAACATTACTCATTTGTGTTAAGTGTTAATTTCCAAGAGATACATTTTAAATTATTCATTGGATCTTTTTCCTAAACAGTACATAGAAAAATATGAGCATGAACACTTAATATGCAATTATTTTCTTTTACAAAAAAGAATTGCTAACGCTTTTCAGACAAAATGACACTTCTCTATCACTCGGTCCATAAGTGAAAGAGCCTGAGTTCCCCTCCCTGCCAGCTGGTCAGTCTCCGCCAAGAGCCTTCTAAATGATGGTGACTCATGGTCTCCAGGGCTGGGCAGCTCACTTCTTGGGTCATTTCTTCCACAGGTCAGCCCTGACCCTTTCTCCCCTCCCCAAGGGGAAGTGGGAAACACCCATCATTTTATTTTGTGCGAGGAGTGTTTGCTTGGCATCTGCGTGACCCAGGCAACTGGCTAGTTCCTTACTGTGCCTGAAAAATGATCCACCCGTGCTCCCCAGGCCGGGGCACAGCAACTCCCCCTGCGCTCTCAGACTCAGCGGTGCGGGCCTGGCCGCTGGAAATGACCCTCAGCCAGCTTGGCTCAGTGCAGGGCACTTTAGGTCATGCCTCACGGGGGTCTCCTGCCAACCTCAGCAACTCCATCTTGAAAATCAGATGCCAAATAGAAACACTTCCCAGGAGCCTGTTTCTCGTTTCGTTAAATGGGAGGAATGGAATTGTGTTACATGTTAATGACGGCCCCTCCCCCGGACAGTCATGGGCTGGGGGAGGCAGGATGATGGAGTGCCCTGAGAAAAGCTGCCGTCACCTCCAGAGAGGCAGGGAATTCAACCACAAATGCACCCCAGGGACCCTGGTGTCCCTCTGCAGTCCGCTTTTCCCCAATGGGATGCTGCAAAGAAGATATTCTGTCCACCCAGGTGTCCTACTCATTGGGTTGAGGAAATGTGGGCACTGAGCCATGTCTGAGCTTCTGCTGCAGGACACTGAGGGGGTTTTGCCATTCCATAAATACCCGCAGGATGTGTACTAGCAGCTTCACTAAACAATCTCCTGAACACTGTGATGAATTGTCCCAAGTGGGCATGGGCAGTGACAGACTTGTTGACTGCTATACAGAAGATCTGCTGTCAGCCGGAAAGTCCTCTTGAGTGTGGAGTGCCAAGTGCTCCTCATCAGAGGGGGGACCGCACAAGGACACCCCACTGGACACCCCTTGCCTTCTGCTGGTGGCCTGGCCCGTCTGGTGTCCTAACACTCACACCTGTCCACGTGATTGCATGAGCTCTCTCCTCTGCGCATGCCTTCTGCGTGCTGGCTGTACTGGCTTTGACTAGTCTGTAAACAATGCAAGCCCCGTTTGAGTTGGCATTTCCTACACTGCTGGTGAGGCGGACCCTTTCCTGTGAGCTCCATGCCTTTGGGTAACCATCTCCTCCTTTCTTTGATTCACTTATTTAAAGGAAATGACAACAAGAGCTCACTTGTGTTTGTTATTGTCTTGGTTTCCTGGCTGCTATGACAAACACCACAGATTGGCTTTGGATTCCCAACAGGAACTTACTGGAGCATGGTTTCGAGGCTGGAAGGCTGGCTTCCTTCACTCGGGCCAGCAGTGTCTGGGCTCCTTGGGTTTCCTGTCACATGGTGACGTCCCCTCTGCTCTCATCTGGATTCCTGCTGGCTTCCAGCTCTGGTCCTCGCCTCGTGCTTTCTCTCGTGCTGGCTGTGGTTTCTTTTCTTCATAACCCCCCCAGCAATCCAGATGAAGGCTCACCCTCATTCCACTGGGCCACCCAGTAATGTAAGACAACATCTTCAGGAGGGCCACGGTGGCTCAGTGGCAGAGTTCTAGCCTACCATGTCGGAGACCGGGGTTCAATTCCAGTGCCTGTCCATGCAAAAATAAATAAATAAACAACATCCTCAAGAGATCCTACCCACGGCAGGGCCGCCCACTGGGACGCGGGTTAAGGGGAAGGCACTGAACTGGGGCACAGAGCAGCCGCCACGGCCGCGTCTACAGGGCTCGCAACGCATCCTCACTTAGGCTTCTCGCCAAGGGGTTTCTCAGCGGCTCCTTACGGCAACCCTGGGAGACAAGCACCGCTCTCCGCTGTACAGAGGGGAAACTGCCAAGGCTGGAGTGCAAGGCGCTCATCCCTTCAGGGTGGGCCCGGCTGCCACCCTCCGCCCCGGCCCGGTGCCCATGGAGTGCAGCGCTGTGGGACCACGCGCCTCCCCCACGCCAGCTGTCACATTTGTTGGCAAACACTGTCACCTGTGCTCACCCTCCGACCCACAGATCCCCCCCAGGAATGCCCACAGCAATCAGAGCAGGGAGACCCCCCAACTCACTCTTCGGGTGGGCAAACCCGGGAGGCTGCACGGCTGCCCGCAGCGGGGTGTGTGGCTGTGGGGTGGCCTGGCTGTCCCTGCCTGTCTTGACCCGTCTGCTGCCACCTCAGGGCTGGGCGTCCTGTGGGCTCCACAAACGCGGAGGTGAAGGAAGGGATTCAGCTCCCTAAGGCTGACGTGCTGCTGTACAGGGGCGGCCTGGATGCCAACGGGATGCTGGTAAAAAGACCAGGCCGGGGCTGATGTGGGGGTGACCGCACCTCTGCCTTAAAGAGCAGGCGGTGGGAGGGAGCTGGGGATTGAATCGCGGCTCAGGCTCAGGCCCCAGCCCCGTCTGTGGGTCCCATTTGTAGACAGGACCCCCGAAGGGTGTTAGCTGAGGTGGGCCCGGACTGAAGGAGGGCGTATGGCCGAAGTCCTAGCTGCCAAGGGACCTGGACACAGCAGTGGAGAGCAGAGGAGGAGGCAGATGGACAGACAGGACACCACTGACAGAGGCAGAGATGGAGCCACTAGAGGAACGCTGCGGAGAAACGTTTCTGAAAACGAGTTGGAGAAGCGTGGTCTGCTGATACCTTCATGCTGGACTTCTCGGCTCCGAAACAGAGAGGCAACAAATCCCCAGTTTGCAGCCCCTGTAAGCTCAGACGGGGGAGAGCCCCATGCGTGGGCGTCTGTCTGCGTAGGTGCAGGGGACAGGCGAGGCGCCACACAAGCCTGCGCTCACCTGGACTAACCAGAGGGGAAAGGGGAGGTGACCCATTCTGTCTTTATGCATCGCAGTATTGTTTTCTTTTGCTATAGCAAACAGAAATTGCATTTGTAATGAAATAAAACACTGAAGTAAAATAATTAATAATAAAAAAAATTTCCTCCTGTATCTAAGGTTTTAGGGCTTTGTTATTATATTGCCCTTGTAATTTTTACAAAGGAATCAATCCAGTTCTCTTTTTAAACATTTTCAATTGTTTTTCTAATTAGAAAATTATGACCTCTCTGTAGGAGAGTTAAATTATCTTCTTTGCTTTCTACTACTTGTTGGTTTGAACAAAGTTTAACCAAGCAATCTAGTTAGTGCAACTATATATTTTTTCCATTTCTTATTGCTTTGTTTTACTTCATTTATCATATATTATTTATTTCCATCTGGTTTTCTTTTGGCAGTTCCTGGGCTATCTATTTTGTTTCATAGATCTATGTTTACGCTTTCATATTATGAACTTCTTCATTTCATAATATACTTGAAAAATCAGTACCATTTGTCCTTCTGTATTGCCATCTTCTTATTTTAATTATAATGACTTTAATAATTGTGCTTTCAAGTAAAATAAATAACCCTGTTGGGATTTTAATTGAAATTGTGTTATCTCTATAAATTACCTAGAGCAAATTTGTCATCTTTCCATTTAAGCAGAGACATGTATATCTTTCTATTTATTCAAGTCTTTTTGTTCATTTATTCTTTTAACATTTCTACACTTAAATTTACCTATAGGTCTTTTATTTCTCCTTCTTATTTAGTCCGTCACTGATATATTTTTTAAAAAATACCTGTTTGCCTGTTTAAAATATTTTTATTTCCTTTTTATGGTGCTAATATTTAACAATCATTTTTACTATATCACTAAATATTACCAAGAGTGGGGATCATTCATATTTTCTTTACTTTTCATGGAAAGGTCTATAGTGTTTCACCATTAAGTTTATAACTTCATATTTTAAAAATGCTCTATGTTTCGTTCATTCATTCAGAACACATTTACTGAGTGTCTACTATATAACAGATACTGTTCTAGACACTGGAGAAAAAGCAGTGAACAAAAGACATAAAAATCCCTGTCCTTACTGGGCTCATTTTTGTTATGTTAAGAAATAACTCTCTTTCTGTTCCTAATTTTTAAAAATGTGAAATGGTATTTACCTTTATCACATGCCTTTCCTGCATAAGCCAAAAGGATCTTCCTGATTTAATTGATGTACTAAATATTGGATTTTCCTATCATTTCACTCTTTGTGCTTTCTGGGAATAAACAGTCATCTAATTTTGAACTACTTGGAAATCTAAAAGTACTATCTGAAAAAAACAAATATGTGAGAGAGGAAAAAACAAACACAAATAGTTAAGTTGGAAATTAATGACTAAAAAAAATTCCTACATAGACACATCTGTAAGATAAGGTTTCAGGAGCATGAGCAGAAGCCTCCATCTCCTCTTCCCCCAGGTCCCCTCTAGAATGCACAATGAGACATGAAGTAGGGGACAGCTCCGGGAGCAGGGAACCACGGGAGCATGCGTCCCAAATGCTGGATCTTTGAGGAATCCCCAAAGCAGACACCCTGGGGGAGCTGCTCCCCTCTGTTGAGGATGGGAGGGGTTCTCCTGCACTGAAGTGCTATGAGGAAGGAGACCACAGGGGTAGGGGGCTGGCCACACGGGTTGTTAAAATAATCGATTAGTCAAAGAGAAAAAGGAAAAATAATCTCCCAGCATTGTTAAATGTACATTTACTTGGTGTATGGATTGTATTGTGTCTCCCCCCAAAAGACCTGTTCAAGTCCTAACCCCTGATCTTGTGAATGTGAACTTACTTGTAAATCGGGTTTTTGAGGATGTTAATAGTTAGGATAAGGCCAGCTAGATTGGGGGGGGGGGGTCCTAATCCCTGTGACTGGTGTCCTTATAAGGAGAAGAAATTTGGACACAGGCAGAGAGAACGAGAGAGAGAAAGAGATGGCCATGCCATGGAGGCCGAGACTGAGGGATGCCGCGAGCCAAGAAACTCCAGGGGCCAGTGTCCACCCACCAGAGGCCAGGGCAGCCCTGGGACGACGTCCCCTCTGTTCTAGTTTGCTAGCTGACAGAATGCAATATACCAGAAATGGAACGGCTTTTAAAAAGGGGAATTTGAGTGGGCCACGGTGGCGCAGTGGCAGAGTTCTCTCCTGCCATGCAGGAGTCACAGGTTTGATTCCCGGTGCCTGCCCATGCAAAAAACAAAACAAAACAAAACTATAAAAAGGGAATTCAATAAGTTTCTAGTTTACAGTTCTAAGTCTTGGAAATTGTCCCAATTAAAACAAGTCTATAGAAATGTCCAATCCAAGGCATCCAGGGAAAGATGCCTTGGTTCAAGAAGGCCGATGACGTTCAGGGTTTTTCTCTTGGCACATGCTGGAAGGGCATGTGGCAAAATCTGCTAGCTTTCTCTTCTGGCTTCTTGTTTCATTAAGCAACCTGGGGGGCGTTTTCCTTCTCCATCTCCAAAGGTCACTGGCTGGTAGACTCTCTGCTTCTCGTGGCTATGTCGTTCTGAAGCTTTCTCCAAAATGCTTCCTCTTTTAAAGGATTCCAGTAAACTAATCAAGACCCACGTAGAATGGGTGGAGACACGTCTCCATCTAATCAAGTTTAATACCCACACTTGATTGAGTCACAGCTCCATGGAGATGACCCAATCAAGTTTCCAACCTATAGTACTGAATAGGGATTAAGAGAAATGGTTGCTCTTTTAAGATTTCTTAGGATTAAAACGTGGCTTTTCTAGGCTACATAAATCTTTTCAAACAGGCCTACCCCCCCTACCATACAAAGCATGTCCCTGCCCATACCTTGACTTTGGACTTCTGCTTCCAGAACTGTGGGGCAGTAACTCTCTGTTGTAGAAGCTGCTAATCTGTGGCCTTTCTTACCGCAGCTCTGGCAAACATGCTCACTGAGCTATAACACAGGTAGGTATTTTTTATATGCTTACTGGACTTTTGTATTTCTTTCTCAGTGCAATGTCTAATTGTATCTTTTGCCCCCCTTTTTTATCTTTGGTCTTTTACACGATAATGTGGGGGAGGTACTTTTACATTAAGGATAGTCACACTTCCTTTTGTATATGTCCCTGTCATTTCTAGCTCTGCTCTAAGGTGTTGCAGCCACAGGGAGGCTGGCGTTGTCACACAGCCCAAAGGTCACAGGCCCCTCTGTCTTTTCAGCCTTGACTTCTCTATTAGAAAGGTCTTTCTGTACCTCTTGATACACCATCAACAAAGCTAAAAGGCAAGTGATACATTGGAATCACAGTAAACGAAGGGCTAATAATTTAAACAGATGGAACACTTTTCAATCAGTCTGTGGAAGATGAAGGGGCCAGTGGAAAGTGGGTGAAGAATGCGCTCAGGTCATTCACCGAAGAATTCCAAATCGTTTCACTTGTATTAAGAAATATACCTTAATGCAAGATACACTTCTTAGTCTTAAAAGTGATGTGGATTTTAAGAAAAGTAAACTCAGGGACAGGAAAATTTCATTTTCATTTACTGTTAATGGAAGTGTAAATTCACACAAACCTTCTGAAGGGCAATTTGCCAGTGTGTCTCAAAACACTTCAAATCTTCAGTCTGTGCCCAAGAAATTCTACTTTTAGGAATTTATTCTATGGAAAAAATTATTTTTCTTTTTAGTTATACATGGCAGGAAGCAATTCTGCTACTTCCCTCATGTCAGGACATATCCTTCCCATCATGTCCCACTCCCACGAAACCTAGTGGCTCAGGGTTGTGGACAGTGACGGAAAACGTTTCCCTCGGTATGAACAGAAATAAAGCAGAGCCAGGGGTCAGTGGGTAGATCACCAGTGGGCACGTCCAGTGTGGGTCACCAGCGGGTGTGTCCAGTGTGCATCAGAATTTCATGAACACACCCGATCTGTCTGCCTCTTCCTTTGGAGGATAAACTGAGTTCAGATCTGCTTGCAGACTTAACTGTAAATCCCCCCTCTTCATTGCCACCTTCCTACCTCCATAAGGATGGGCGTTAACATCCCAGGATTTGCATCAGGGAAAGGGTAGGAGATGCCAACCAAGCATTTTCCAGATTATTGCATTGGGGAACCAAGCACACAAGCTGTTGATGACCATAAAGTGAATTCCCCTTCTGCTTATTTCCTGGTGCTTTTCAGGAAAGCTGCAGGGAGGAAACTGTTCATCGAGCAGAAAACAGCATTCTTGGATTCCCTGGCCTTACGTCTATCTAATAACACCAAACCCACCACGATTGCTGAGACACTGTGACAGTGAATTCAATTTCTTAGCAAAAACTTTGTAAGAATAGAAATAATAGCACCAGTATGTGTAACTTAAAGAAGAGAAATAAGATAGATAAGGTTCATTCTATTAAAGGAAAACAATAGAGAGAGAAAAAAATATCAACTCCACAAAGGGCAGGAAAGGAAAAGTGACATGAAAGTTTAAATTAAGATGTGAGACCTAGAAGAATGGCTGCCATTAAACAAACAGGAAACTACAAATGCTGGAGAGGATGTGGAGAAACTGGGACACTTACGCATCACTGGTGGGAATGTATAATGGTGCAGCCACTATGGAAGACAGTCTGGCGGTTCCTCAGAAAACTAAATATTGAGTTGCCCTATGACCCAGCAATAGCACTACTTAGTATATACCCAGAAGAGCTGAAAGCAGTGACACAAACAGACACTTGCACACCGATGTTCATAGCAGCATTATTCAAAATTACTGAAAGATGAAAACCATCCAAGTGCCCATCAACAGATGAATGGATTAACAAACGGTGGCGTATATACACGACAGAACACTATGCAGCGCTGAGGGGGAATGAGGTCTGGAAGCCCATGACAAGATGGACAAGGACATAGTGCTGAGCGAGACAGGCCAGACACAAAAGCATCAGACACTGTACGATTCCACTTTCACGGCCATGGTAAAGGTAAAGCCAGAGGTTTACAACACAAAATGTAGGGGACTTAGAGATACATAGAAACTAGAGATGGATGAACAGTTAGTTAAAGAAGTTTAACTTAGATGTAAGGGAAGAGATAGAAGAGAAGGCAGTTCTCTAGTGGGTCTATAAGTAATATTGCCATACTAAAGGTGAACATGAGTGAATGGGGTTTTATAGACCCATGTGTCCCACTGATTAACACTAAAAATATAAATAAGTTCTTTCATAAACTAGTTTAAAGGTATGAATCTTGTACAGGGAGTGGGGGAAACTGCTATTGCACGCTATGGCCTTCATTTAAGAGGAAAACATCAACAGTATCACAGTAAAACCAGGGGTAAATGATGGGGGGAGGGACAAGAGTTAGGGGGAGGTTTGGATTTTCTATTTGATGACGTTATGTCTATTGGCTATTTTTCTCTTGGGAACAATGACATTATCTAAAATTGTCTAGATATTAGACAATTATCTTTTAGAGTCATTATCTAAAAGAGTGTTGAGGGATTGTGGATTCTGGACATTAGCCGTGATGCCCAATGGATGGAGGTGGCTGAAGGATGCACTAACTGAGAAGTAGAACAGCAAACAGTGGTGTGTAAATATGATTAAATATTGTCCTGCTACAGAAAGGAATGAAACTGTGAGGCATGCAAGACTGTGAATGAATCTGTGGGACATTTTGTAAGGCAAAATGAGCCAGAAACAAAAGAGCAAATAGTCACTTAGAAAATACCTCTAAGAAAATTGGGGCCTATATTGTAAGCTCTTACAGCAGTCACATTTAGTCCAGAGTGGGAATTGCTATTTCTAGATTTTGAGAGGTTGTGCTATATATATAACCTGGTATTTAGAGATAAAACTGAGCCAATCAGTTCAGATTAAGGTAACTCAAAATGCAGGGGTAAGGGAGACATTGTCTTTTAGAACTTCACCTACTGCACTCTACGAGAGCAAAGGAAGAAAGGTTTATTTTGTTCGGAACTTGTGGCACACAATCTAGCTCAACCTGTCCAGACAGATCATTTAAACCCTCTAGGCACAGCGAGCCCAGAATGGGAACGAGGGCTTGTGATCCTGTATAGTTTGGTGTAATGCCCAAATACATCCAGAGTATGTTAAGTGGATAATAAAAAAGTATTGGCAAAGTCCCTTGAGGGATGGGAGAAAAAATATGGAAATATTAAACTACCACCAGGGAAACCCCTGGTGCTGTGTCAAACACTAGGGACTCCCAAGTTAATAGGCCGAGCTCTTGATCTTGAGGCTTGCTCTTGTGAAGCTTATGTATGAAGCTTAGCCTACCTATAGGCATGCCTAAGAGTCACTTCTAGTAACTCTCTTGTTGCTCAGATGTGGCTTCTCTCTTTCTCTCCAAGCCCAATTCAGCAAGTGAAATCATTACCCTCCCCTGTGCATGGGACATGACGTCCAGAAGTGAAAGTCTCCTTGGCAATGTGGGATATAACTCCCAGGCGTGAGCCTGGCACTGGCACTGTGGAATCAACAATGCCATCCTGACCAAAAGGGGGAAAAGTCTAACAAATAAGTCTAACAAAAAGTCTAAAAAAACAGTATCAGTGGCTGAGAGATTTCCAAGCGTTGAGAGGCTACTTTGGAAGTCCCTCTTATGTAAGTTTCAGTTAGACATTGCTACCTATCATAGTTTGCCAACCCCCAACCAAAACCATTCCTGCTAACCTTAAAGAACACCTAGGGGATTATATGAGATTCTATAAAGGTTCTATGCACTAGGGTAACTTTCCAGAAACCTCCAACCACCAGATGAGTCCCTGGACCAGCTAAGTCCTGAAATCCAGAGGGGCCGGCCTCTCCAGCACATCAACTAATTCCATCCCCCTCTCCCATATTATCGGCAGCCCCTTTCAACATGAAAAAGCTAGAGTGAGCATAGGCTAAATACCACTAAAGAGTGGGAGAAAGGTAAAAGTTGATGGTGGAGTTATATAGAGAAAGTTGGGTTTAACAAATGAGTATGGATTGCTGAATCATTATACTGATACTTCTTTCAAGGTCCCATGTCTTGGAGCAGGCAGTAGCAAAAACCTAAAATTGTGGAAATGTAACCCATATCACACTCTGAAATCTGTTCTACAGCTAATTGTTGCAGTGTGCTTTGAAAGTCATTGCTTTTTTTTGTATATATGTTACCTTACACACACACACACACACACACACACACACACACACACACACGGCCGACTGTGATGATGAATGCACAGCTATAGGATAGTACTGTGAACCATTAACTGTACACTTGGATGATTACATGTTATGTGAATATAATAAATATCAATAAAAATGCATTAACATAAAAAATAAGATGTGGGACATATGGTCTAGTATACTGGCATTCCCAATAAATGTGGATGGGCTAAAGTTCTCTATTGAAAAAAGAGAGCCTCAGGTCAGAGAGGCTGTGTACAGTGCTGGTTTGAGGGGCGGCAGGAGGCCCCTCGTCTCCATCTCTGTCCTCAGTTCTCTGTTCCTCCGATGTGGCCCCAGGGCTGATAAGGGTCAAGCAGCCACAGGACCCAGTTCCCGCGTCCAGCTCCACTGCCACCCTTAGGTCCTTCTGGAACGCTCCTTCTGATTTACAAGTAGATAAACAAATAAAATAACTCTAACTATTTTGCACTTATGGGAGACATTGCTGAAGCAAATTATATAGGCAACTTCAAAATAAAGAGATTAAACCAGTACAGGGCAGACTTCTGGGATGACGCCAGAACAGGAGAGGCAGAGCTCACTTCTCCACCATGGAATAAGTAGAGAGAAGGCAGAAAATGACCCAGACAGTGGTTCCAGAATACCACGGCCAGAGAGGGACTTCCACATTACAGAGGGAGCATCTGGATGAAAAAGCAGAGAAAACACGACTGAGAGGACAGGGTGAGTTTGTTCAACTGGGCCCGCCCCTGGGGCAGGCTGCCGTGCGTGGGCCAGAGCGGCACATTCCCGCACTTGTACTCCCTAGCCAGTGGGCCCATCTCTCAGTCTGAAGCTGGAGCCCCCATCTGGGAACCCAGGACCCAGCAGGCTTGTTGTACCCACACACAGCACCTTGCTGCAGGGCCAAGTGCTAACCCCCTTCCCTGAGGGAGGCTGCTGTGTGTGCCTGGTTCTGGGGCAGACTTGGGGCTGGGGGGACTGCCCCTCGGGAGGAGAGGGGACACAGAGCTGAGCCGAGCTGACAACTGGTCCTTGTGAGAGACAGTTTGCATCCTGCTGCCTTTGTCCTTTCTCCACAGAAGCCCAGGGCACTCATGGCATGCATGGGTGATGAGGCAGGGACACAGGAGAGGGCTGCACTGCGGCACCAGGAGCAACTCTCTCACCCCAGTGGGCACCCAGAGCTGGCTGTGGGTGGGAAAGGAGAGCCTCTCTGTTGCACAGCCCAAGGTGGGTCCATTTGGGAACCTGGGAATCACCAAACCCATTGTGCCCTGAAGTAGAGTCTCCTCCAAGGTGCACAGTGCCTGCCCCCCCCCCACCCCCCACCCCTGGGGCTGGCAGCCTCCAGCATGCATGGAGACCTGCTGCATTGACTGGATTTTCACCTGGTCCCAGACAGTGCTGGTTTGAGGGGCGGCAGGAGGCCCCTCGTCTCCATCTCTGTCCTTAGTTCTCTGTTCCTCCGATGTTGGCCCTGGCCAACAGATTGCCACAGCTGGGGAGATGTAGGCTCGAGAGGAAAAGGTGGACAAAGAGCACCATCTGTTGCAGACACAGGGAAATGCACTCTGGCAAACTGCTTTTCTACCTAATCTTCGTTAAATTGCCAAATAGACTTGCTTCTCCCATAGAGTGCCATGGCCTTGGTCTGACTGATAAACCAAGTGCTAAAGGAAACCGCCAACACAGACCCAAGCAACTATAAAAACTTAGGCCAGCGAGGGACACCAATTTTCAAAATAATCTTATCACTATAACAAATGCCTAGAAATCAACAGAAAATCACAAGGCCCATGAAGACACAAGAAGATAGAGCCTAGCCAAATGACCAGAATTAAAAAGCCAAAGGAGACTGAGGATTTGAAAGAACTAATCAAAGATACACATACAAATCTCCTGAACAACTTCAGTAGGCTGAAGACACGAAGGAGATCAAGAGACACCAGAAAAGTATAAAGAAGAACGTGAAGGAATCAATAGAAAAACAGCAGATCTGATAGAAGCGAAAGACACTTTAGGGTAAAGTAAAAATACACTAAAGACACAACAGTGAGTGAGGAGGCAGAAAAAAGAATACATGAACTAGAGGACAGGGCAACTGAATCCAAACACACAAAAGAACAAATGGTGAAAAAGCTGGAAAATTTTGAGCTGGATTTAATGGACGAGATTGGCAACACGAAGCACACAAATATAAGAATTATTGGTGTCCTAGAAGAAGAAGAAAAGAGTAAAGGGCTGGGAAGAGTATTTGAGGAGATAATTGAGGAAAACTTCCCAACCCTTATTAAAAGACATAAATATGCAAATCAAAGAAGCTCAATGAACTCCAAACAGAATAAATCCTAATAGACCCACTCCAAGACACATAACCAATCAGACTGTCAAATGCTGAAGAGAAGGAGAGAATCCTGACAGTAGCCAGATTCCCTTCCACATACAAGGGAAGGCACCTAAGACTACGTTCTCACTATTCAATGGGCAGTATGGAGGCAAGAAGGCAATAGTATGAATATTTAAGATTCTAAAGAGAAAACCTGCCAGCCAAGAATTCTTTATATAGCACCATTGCCCTTCAAAACTGAGGGAGAATTTAAAACTTTCATAGAAAAACAAATGCTGAGAGAATTTGTTAACAAGAGAACTCTCCTCCAAGAGATACTAAAGGGATTTCTTTCGGCTGAAAAAAACAACAACAACAAGAGAGAGGTCTGGAGGAGGATACAGAATTAAGAGTATTAGTAAGGGTTATTTTAGGGATAAAAAGTGAGAGGGAAAAAATGGATCTGACAAATAAAAATGAAAGGATAATGTGGCTGAATAAAAAAAAAGGCCTTTATAGTAATAACTTTGAATGTTAGCAGATTAAACTCCCCAATTAAAAGATACAGATTGGCAGAATGGATCAAAATACATGCTCCATCTATAGGCAGTTTACAAGAGACATCTTAAACCCAAGCATACAAATTGAAAGCCAAAGGATGGAAAAAGATATTCCATGTAAATTGTAACAAAAAGAAAGCAAGTATAGCTATTCTAATATCAGACAAAATAGACTTTAAATGCAAAGATGTCATAAGAGACAATGAAGGACATTATATATTAATAATAGGGACAGTTCACCAAGAAGAAATAACAATCATAAATGTTTATGCACCCAATCAAGTTGCTTCAAAGCACATGAGGTAAATATTGGCAAAACTGAAGGGATCAATAGACATTTCTGCGATAATAATGGGGAGATTTCAATACACCACACTCTTCTATAGATAGAACAACAAAAGGATCAATAAGGAAATGAGAATATAAACAAGGTGATAGATGAATTTGACCTAACAGACATATATTGATCGTTTCACCCCGAAACACCAGGATATACATTCTTCTCAAGTGCTCACGGAATGTTCCCAGGATAGATCATATGCTGGAGCACAAAACAGGTCTTAATAAATTAAAAAAGATTGAAATTATTCAAAGCAGTTTCTCTGATCATAATGGAATGAAGGTAGAAATCAATAACCACTAAAGAATCAGAACTGTCACATAAACATGAAGGCTAAACAACACAATACACTCTTAAAACAATCAGTGCATGAAAGAATAAATTGCATGAGAAATCAGTAAATATCTGGAGACGAATGAAGATGAGAATACAGCACATCAAAGCCTACTGGATGCAATGAAGGTGGAGCTGAGAGGGAAATCTATAGTTCTAAATGTCTACATTTAAAAGGAAGAAAGAGCTAAAACCAAAGAGCTAACTGAACAACTGAGGAAGCCAGAGAAAGAATAGCAAACTAACCCTAAAGCGAGTAGAAGAAAAGAAATAACAAAGATTAAAGTAGAAATAAGTGAATTGGAGGGGAAAAAAACAATAGAGAGAATAAAAAAAAAAACCCAAAGTTAATTCTTTGAGAATATCAACAAGATTGACAAACCCTTAGCTAGACTGCCAAAGTCAAAAAGAGAGAGATACAAATAAAATCAGAAATGAGAGGAGGGTCATTACTATGGACCCCAATGAATTTCAATAAAATCATACGAGGACACTGTGAACAACTCCATGCCAACAAATCAGATAACAGAGACGAAGTGGACAATATTCTAGAAACACACAAACCACCTACACCGAGTAGAGAAGAAATAGAAGACCTCAACAAACCAATCACAAGAGGTTTAATCAGTCATCAAAAACCTTTTTACAAAGGACAGCCCAGGGCCAGATGCTTCACAGGGGAATTTTTACCAAACATTCCAAAGAACTAACACCATTCCTGTTCAAACTTTTCCAAAAAATTGAAGAAAAAGAAACACTACGTAACTCATCCTATGAAGCTAAAATCACTTTAATACCAAAACCGGTAAAGACATTACAAGAAAGGAAAACTACAGGCCAATATCCCTAATGAATATAGATGTAAAAATTCTCAACAAAATACTTGCAACTGGAATCGAATGCCACATCAAAATAAGTATACATCACGACCAAGTGGGGTTGCTTGCAGGCATGCAAAGGTAGTTCAACACAGGAAAATCAATCAATGTAACACAACACATTAACAAATTGAAAGGGAAAAATCAAATGATCATATTGATTGATGCTAAAAAGGCATTTGACAAAATTCAGCATCCTTTTCTGATATAAACAATTCAAAAATTAGGAATAGAAGTTTACTCCCCCCATATGTTAAGGAGCATATAAGAAGAACCCACAGCCAGCACGGTACTCAATGGTGAGAGACTGAAAGCTTCAGCCTAAGGGCGGGACTGAGACAAGGATGCTCACCGTCACCACTGTTACTCAACACTGTGCTAGAGGCTCTGGCTAGAGCAATCAGGCAAGAAAAAGAAATAAAAGCATTCAAGTCAGAAAGGAAGAAGTAAAACTCTCAGTTTTTATAGTTGACATGATCCTATATAGCAGCATTATTCATAATTGCCAAAAGATGGAAACAATCCAGGTGCCCATCAACAGACAAGTGGATAAACAAAACATGGTGTATACACATGACGGACATTCAAGCAGCAGGAAGAAGTAATGAGGTCCTGAAGCAGTGACAACATGGATGAATCCTGAGGACATAATGCTGAATGAAATAAACCAGAAACAAAAGGACAGGTATTATATTATTCCACTACTATGAGCACCTAGAAATTATAAATTTAGAGTCTTAAAATGTAGATAGACTATAGGAAACTATAGGAAGGAATAGGAAGAAGTTCGAGAACGGGGACAGGTTACCTAAAATGCTCAGAATTGTTAATGAGGTTGAACTTAAAGGTTTGGGAATGGATAGAGGTGATGCCAATTCATTAATGAGATTATAAACAATAGTGCTTTATTGAAGGTAAATTTGAAAGGGGTTGTTTAAAGTCGTGTATCATCAATTAACACTACACATATAAATAAATTCATGCATGAACTGCTACAAACATATGAGTTGTGCAAAGAGTTAATAATAGAGTGGCATATGGGGGAATTACCTATTGAATTCTAGGGACTGTATTTAACAGTAAAACCTTAATAGTAACCCGCCAACACTAGGGGCAGATAATTGAAAGGAATAAGGGAAATGGGGTTCCTTGGGGTTTCCTTTTTTTTTTTCTTTATGAATGTCTATCTGTTATTTTTCTCTTTGGAGCAATGAAAAATGTCTAAAATTTAGAGTTAAGATGGTTGCACAACCAAGTGAGGATACTGTGAAACACTGCATACTTTGGATGGAACATATGGTATGTGAAAATATCTCAATAGAACCTGCAGATACATAAATAAACAGAAAGATACAAGTTCTAGAGAAGACATGGACAGAAAGATGTACTTATTCAATGTCTGTAGGGGAGTAGAAATGTGCAGACCTCTGGCAGGCAGTGAGGTGGATCCCTGGAGGCTAAATGTAGGGTTGCCAAATGATCATGCAACCCTGTCAACACTCAGAAGAACTGAAAGCAGAGACATGATCAGTTATTTGCACACTGATGTTTATGGTGGCATTATTCAGTATTGCCATTGGATGGAGGTGGCCAAAGGGTTCACAACTGATGAGCAGAAGGGCAAACTGGTGTAATCATATGATGGAATATGGTGCGGCTACAGAAAGGAATGAAGTTGTCAGGCAAGCAACAAGGTGAATGAACCTAGAGGACATTATATTGAGTGAAATAAGCCAGAAACAGAAGGACAAATACAGTATGGTTTCATTTAGAAAATGCTTATAAGAAAACTGGGGCCCAGATCATAAGCTCTGAGAGCAGTCACATTCATTCCTGAGTTCTAACTGTTAATTTGAAATTCTGAGATGCTGTGCTCTGTATGTATAATCTAGTAGTTCCCTGGAACCTTGGGTACCTGTCTGACACCTGAGATTCAGAGCTAGAGTTCTGCAGCTCTGGAAGTCAGCATTACTCCATACAGCAACTGTTAAAGAAGGTGAAAGAGAGGACAGAATTCAATGACATAGATGAATGAAGCTGATCCGGTTAGGACTAAGGTAAATCAGAATACAGGGTAAAGGATGATATTGTCTGTATTTTAAATCTTCAACTTCTGCGAGAGACCAAAGGAAGAGATGTTTATTTGTCCAACAGTTAAATTTTCTGTGGCACACTAACTAACCTGTCTGATCAGGTTATTTAAACATCCCAAATACATGGATCCTAGAGTATGGTATGAGACCGTGTTATTCTGTATAGCTTAATGTAATACCCTGATATATTCCAGAGTATTTTGAACAGAAAATAAAAAGTATTTGTAAAATCCCTTGAGGGACTGGAGAAAAAATATAGAACCATTAAAGTTTCACATCTGGGAAGTTCCTGTTATTGGGGACTCCCAATTTAATAAGCCAAGCCCTCGATCTTGAGGCTTGCCCTTATGAAACGTATTTCTGCAAAGGCATGGCTAAGTCCATCTGTAATTATGCCTGAAAGCCACCCCCAGAGAACCTCTTTTGTTGTTCAGATGTGGTCTTTTTCTTGCTAAGCCAAACTTTGCAAACAAACATACTACTTTCCCTCCTATGTGGGACATGACTTCCAGGAGCATGTAAGTCTCTGGGAAAGTAGGACATGACTCCCAGGGATGAGTCTGCCTCTGACAACATGGGATTGACAGTGCTTTCTTCAACAAAAGGAGAAAAAGAAATGAAACAAAGTAATATTTCAGTGGTTAAAAGATTTCAAATAAAGTTAAGAGGTCATTTTGGAGGTTACTCTTATGTACGCTTCACCAGATATTGCAAATTGCCACAGTATGCCAAGCTACAACCAATAGTATCGCTGACAACCCTAAAGAATACTCTGGGCTTATCTAAGACTCTACAAAACTTTTACTTATTAAGTTCATTTTTTCAGAAACTTACAACCTCCAGATTTTTCCTGCCCCAGATAAGTCCTGAAACCCAGAATACCAGCCTCTCCAAGAACATTAGCCAGTTGCATTCCTTTACCCCATGATGTCGTCTCCCCTTTTCAGCATGAAGAAGTTAGAATGGTCATTGTCCAAATATCTCTGAAAATTGAGAGATGGATCAAATGAGAGGGAGGAATTGTGACAGAGAGGACAGAATTTGACAGTTGATTCTCACTATTGAATCACTGTATGGATGTTTCTTTTTGGTCCCTAGACTGTTAGAACTACTGGAAGGTAATACCTGAAATTGCTGAATTGCAACCCAGTAACCTTGATCTTTGTTGATGACTGTATAACTATATAGCTTTTATCTCATGACTGTGTCATTGTAAAAACCTTGTGACTGATACCTGCTTTATCTAATCTATGGTTAGATGAGTAATAAAATAAAGACACGCATGGGGAAAAATGTAGAATATAGGATATCTAGAGATAGACAGAAGCTAGAGAAGTGGGAGTGGTACCAAATATGTGCAGAATTGTTAACAAGGTTGAACTCAAATGTTTCGGAATGGATAGAGGTGATGATAGCTCATTCTTGGGATTATAAGAAATAATAATGTCTTACAGGTGAATTTGATTGAAAGTGGTTGTTTAAAGTCATCTAGGTAAATAAGTTCTTGCATGAACAACTACATAATGCAAAAAGAAAAAACAATAGAGGAGTATATGGGGAAAACAGCTATTGTAAACTACGGACTATAGTTAACAATAATATTTTAATATTCTTTCATCAACAGGATAAGGGGTATGGGAGGATTTGGGTTTTATTTTTTATTTTTATTCTTCTTTCTGCTCTGGAGTAATGAAAATGTTCTAAAATCAATCATGGGGATGTAAGCACAACTATGTAGTGATACTATGAGGTAGTGGTTGGATACTTTGGATGATTTGTGGGGCGTGAATATACCACGATAAAATTGTTAAAAAAAAATGTATAGAGCAGGTAAATAGTAAGGATCATGTAAAAAAAATTAGTAGAAAAAGGGGAAAACACAACAAAAACATCAAAGGAGAACAGCTTTGTAATGATTAAAGTGTGAGTCCACCAGGAAAAATATAACAACCATGAACCTAGTAAAATATCTTGAAAATATGGAAGTTAAAATTGCTGGAAATGAAAGTGTAAGGTGTCGTGCTGCAAACACAGAGGGAGACTTGGGCGCTACTCTTCAGAAATCAATGAATAAAAACAAATAGTAAGGCTAAAAAAGGATTTGAACAACACAGTAAATCAATATGAAACTTTGGAAACTAGTAACCAAGAATGAGCATTCTCTTCAAACATGTACAGAACATTCACCAACGTTGACCAAGGAGGGGAGCAAGGGTAGCTCAGTAGTAGAATTCCTGCCTGCCATGCAGGAGACCCGGGTTCGACTCCCGGCCCACGCACTCCTCACCCTTCCTCCCCCAAAATTCAACGAATGGTGCTGCAATAATGGGACGGTCACATAGAAAAAGAATGAGATGTGACCCGCACCACACAACATACAAAAAAAAAAAAGTTGACCAAGGATACCACTGTAAATTGCTTAAAATGGATGCCATACATGTCATATTCACCCCTCCTAAGTGAAATGAGAAAATAGAAACAAAGGAAAGCCAGTTAAAAAAACAACTGGAAAATTCTCCACCAGGTAATTTTAAACTCTTTTTCTAAATAACGCTTAACTCTAGGGGGAAACCAAACTAATCATTCCAAGCAAGAAATGGATGGCTGTAAGAAAATAAAATCCCATAAACTGCAGCTAAAGCATTATTTAAGGGAAAAGTTAATCTTTGTTCTTGTTTTGTTTAAAAAGAAACATTGTTTTTAAATGTTCCACGATTGGAAAACAAAAATGATTTTAAGTTATTCAACTAAGTTTTCATCTCAAAAATTTTCAAAAAGAACAAAAGAAATCCTAATTAGGATAAAAGTAAGAAATAGAGATATAAACAAAAGTGTAATAGTTAACAAGATGTCATATTAATTCTTTGCCACACAACAAGACAATGGACAACTCTGGGGTAAATCTGATGAGTAGATGTGCGTGGGGGAGGGAGGAAGGGGGAGAGGGAAGGAAATATGGGACTTTACCAAATGGAGCCGTACTTTTAAAAATAAAGTTTAAATCTGTGGCCATTTCCTTGTCTCATGTAAGTTTGTGTTCCTTTTCTTGTTTTGAATCTTTTGGATTAAAAAAAGGCTTTTCCTGACAACCTCCCCTTCCCCCAAACTCGTGCAACCAGTGGGGAGCTGCTGTCCCCACCTCTGCAGCCAGCGCTGGCTGTCTCTGGTGAGTGCCCTGAAGGCTTAGTGGATGGTTGTGATGTTTTCTTTTCTTTCCAGCCTTGTGCATTTTTCCATACAGGTCATATATCTGCTTATGTTTCCTTCTTTTCGCTTAGTCTTGAGTTTAAGTGTTTCCTAGGGTACCATTTAACACAGGAGCTTCCCAGGGTATGTCCAGAGGCTGGGCAGATGGGGGGGGGGGGCGCTCTCCTGTCATCCTGCTGCCGTCACCCCTTGCCCCATCCAGGCTGGGGGCAGCCAGGGGTTACCTTCAGGCTTCTCTCCTATTCTCACACTCATGTGTTCATGGAAGCAGGCACCCCAGCCGCCCAGCCACAAAGACTCCTTATTAGGTGTAAAAAAGGAGAAACAGGGTCTTGAGTTCTGCCTAACCTTTGGCTTGGGCAAACAGATAGGATTGAGGGGGTGGGGGATGGGTGGTGGAACAAAAGGGGACAGGGACAGGGTGCCAGCAGGCTGGGGTGGGGGCTGCTGTGGAGGCAAAGGGGCTATGTTCACATCCCGTCACAGTGCTGTGAAAGATGGAAGGAATTCCTCTAGAATTTAGAAAGCCATTCATTCATTCATAAAATTTCACAAGCACCCACCCAGGGCCAAAGTTGCTTAAGTGTTGGGTACGGTCAGTGAGCAAAGCAGACAAAACCTTGCCCTATGGCATCTACGCTCTGTGCAAAGACCCAAACTTAATAAACAAACATGTAATACATAAGTAGTTTACAATACTAGAAAATGATAAGTGGAAAAGGTAAAAGCAGAGAAGGGAAGAGCTGGGGTGGGGACAGTAGTGTCCCATCGGTAGTCAGGAGGGAGGAGGGGAAGAGAGCACTCCAGGCAGAGACTGGGGTCAGCACCAAAGCCTGAGGGTGGGAGCAAGTTGACCTCTGTGAGGGTCAACGAGGAGGCCAGACTTGCAGTGGAAGAGAGAGAAACAGGGGTGGAGAAATGAAGTCCAGAGTTGTTGGGCCTTGTGGGCCACTGAGAACTGTGGCTTTTCCTCTGTGTGAAAAGGCAGCCAAGCCAAATTCTCAGTAGAGGAACACTGTGACCTGCCTTAGGCTGTTTGTTCTAGTGTGCCAGCCACCGGAATGCGATACACCAGAAACAGAACAGCCTTTAAAAGGGGGAATTTATTAAGTTGCAAGTTTATAGTAATATGCCCCTGAAAATGTCCCAGTCAAAGTAAGTCTATAAAGATTCCACATTAAGGCACCAGCAAGAGGTTACCTTCACTCAAGAAAGGCCGATGAAGTTAGGCTTTCTCTCTCAACTCGAAAGGCCCGTGGGGAACATGGCGAGGTCTGTAGCTTTCTCTCCGGGCTTCTTATCTCATGAAGCTCCCCGGGGGGCGTTTTTCTTCTTCATTTCCATGGTTCTCTCGCTTTGTGCGCTCTCTGCTTCTCATCACTCCCTCGTGGTTCTAAAAGGGACTCTCAAAAATGTTTCCTCTTTTAAAGGATTCTGGTAAACTAATCAAGACCCACCTGGAATGGGTGGAGTCACATCTCCCTCTATTCAAAAGTGAATACCCACAATTGGGTGAGTCACAGCTCTGTGGAGATAATCTAGCCATGTCTCCAACATGCAGTACAGAATAGGGATTAAAAGAAACTGCTGCCTCTACAAGATGGATCAGGAATAAAAACAAGCTTTTCTAGGGTACATAATCCTTTCAAACCAGCACACGTCAAAGGCTCATTCTGGCTCTCTGTGCAGGATGGACTCCAAGACGGTCCCATGATCCCCCCTCCCCCGAGTGTGGGCGGGACCCCAGCTTGCTTGTAGCCAACAGAAAACAGCCGCGGAGATGGGCTGCCCTTCCATGATTCTGCCGCCTGCCACTCCAACTTCCTCCTTGCCGCAATCTCTCTTCCATGCTGGCTTTGATGAGGCAAGTTGCCACGTGGGGGAGCCCACCTGGCAGGGAGCTGGGGGTGACCTGCTGCCACCAGCAGCCAGGAGAGCTGGAAGCCGGGGAGACCCTGGCAGCAACCGACACCTGACTGCAGCCTTGTGACACCCCAGCTAAGGCACAGTCAGGCCGTGTGGGATAACGTGTGCTGTTCAAGGCGACTAGGTGTGGGTTGTACTGCTAAGCGGTAATCGGTAACACACTGCTGTACTGAAAACAGATGTTGGAGTACGCGCAAAGCAGCCAGTCACTGGGGAGGTGACTGCAGCTCAGCTTCAATCTGGTGGCAGTGAAGTGGGATGGGGGTGGAAGAGGGGGGCTGGAAAAAGGGGGGGACACATGGGTGGATTCTGTGTGTACTTTGACAGACTGGATATTGGGAACAGAGGAGGAGTGAAAGGTGACCTGAACTGTCTGGCCCAAGTGGCCAGGAGAAAGGATTCACCACGCGTGGACCCACCTGGTGGGAAAGGCTGAGACGGAGCAGGATTCGGGGGGGAGACACAATTCCGGTTGACACGTGGAGCTTGAGATGCGTGCGGTACTTCTGGGGGTGCAGGGATGGGTGGGTGGGGGTACTGAGTGGGCAGTTGGATGTATACATCTAGAGCTTAAGAGAGAGGGCTGGGCTGGGGGTTCCCATTTGGGAGTCATTGAAACAGACACGGAATCTAAAGCCAGGCACCTGGATGCGATCCCCGCGTGTGAGTGGAGAGAAGGGAATGCACAGCCTGGCAGCCTCCGGCACCAAAAGGCAGGAGAGAACGCCAGCGAAGAATGTGGGTTTTCCCATCACCTGCTGTGTTGGTTCCTGAGGCTCTCCTCCCTCCATGATGGAACCAGTCGGCCTAAACGAAAGGGGATTTGTTGGACAACCTTGATGACTTCTGGAAAGTACCAGACACTACTTCAGGTCAGACGCTCGTTCCAGCTAGAAAGGACAGGCCCGAGTGGGCAGGTTGTGCTCTCCACATGGGCTGCTGGTTCTCTCCTGAGGCTGCACAGCACTGGTGAGACGATGCACGGCCATGTGAAATGCAGTTTATATTTGGCTGGTCTGGGTTAGTAGAATTGTTTGAATAACTTAAAAAAAAAAACCCTCTCCATAATAATATGTCCTGTCCTTGAGCACTCATGTGCTCAGAGCTGGAAACTTTATGCCATTTAGTAACCCCCAATTCTCTGTGGTAGGTCTAATATTGTGGCTGGCATTTTTCAGATGCGGAAACTGAGGTTTATCAAGTTTGACCGACCTGCTTAAGCAGAACTACGCCTGAAACCCAGAAAGACGGATGCTAGAACCTTCTGGTCGAGCCTGCACAGCCTGTCCTTTGACCAGGGCTCACGTGAGCTGAGCTGAAGGGCCAGGAAGGTACACCCAGCTTTGGTTCCAACAACAAAGCCTTACAAGGACGCGCGACACACAATGAGCAGGTGTTTGGCAGGCTGTATGCACCACGAAAACAGTATTTTACTAGAAACCAAGAGACCTGGGGTGGCCGTCTCCGAACAGCTGTGCAATTTGAGCAAATTACTGCATCACCGTGGGTCCTGGTTTGTTTCCTTCTCTGCAAAATGGAGGTGCTGAACTAGATTTCCTCGTTCAGCTATTTTTTTAAAAAATATATCCTGTGCCTTTTAGGCAATTTCCAGAGTTCCTTTCAGCTCTTGAAACTATAATTTATGTGACAAGAGCTAGTGAGGGGAGGGCCATGTTAATTTGTTAGAGAATCTATTAGATGATTAATGTAACTTTCTTATAAAAATCAGTTCAACACAGTTGTCTGCCTTTATATTATTTTATTTGAGGAAGCTTGAGAAGAAAAAGTCTCCTGCCTTATATCCTTCAGTTGGCAAATGTGACGTTAGAGTATTAAAAATTTATGTATAATGTCAAAAATTCTTGCCCCAATGTGAAAATGGCCAGCTCTGGAGTTTGTAGTGATTTAGAAAGCAGAACTACTAACATGATAAATTTTTCCCCTAGGGTGTGACACTGAGCTTCAGCGGGTCTCACCATTTCAGACTCACAGGACAGAGATTTATCTGTGTTTCATCAAGTATGAAAAATATATAGATGGAGGGGTTTCCGGCCAGTCTCCCCAAAGTCATCCAGCCACCTCCATTAATGTCAGCAGGCTCATAAATTTTTTCTGCATTCTAAAGAAAGCAGCCTGGGTCACTGCACAGAAGCCGCCGAAGGTGTCACTGGCTGCCTATAAATTCTCTTTCACTCAATAAAGGCAATAACTGCACATGGACTTAATTACGTGGCCCTCCTTGGGACACCAAGGAGGCTTCCATTTCTCAAGGGGGGGGAGAACACGCAGTGTGCAAACAAGACAGTTTTTAGTAGCACATTCACTGAGTTCCCTTCTTATTAGTGGGATTTTATAAGCAGTTATCACTCAAGCCTGAAGCGTCCTTCTTGTTTGAAAGTAATCATCTTTGTTTGTGCATGGATTCTACAGGAACCTCTCTGGCTTCAGCCCCAAACCCCGTTTTTATTGAAACAAACAATATATTACTGGTTACGTAACTGGCCACTGGTTTCTGTTAATCTTCTGTTGAGGACATGATACATCCATGCTTTAATTCACCAGTAATTATTTGCAGAGAAAAGTTATTAAAGAGGCAGGGCAGATCAATTTAGGAAGGAATGGAAAGATTTTTCCTTTACCTACACTGTCATCAGTTTCTGTTCACAGCTCGGTTGGTCAAAACCTAGCCACCGTTCATCCATCAGTCCTTTAAAAGAGTTTGAATTCTTTGAAGGAGTTTATAGCTTTCTGGATCGTTTTCTAAGTAAAAAAATCCAGACAGCTAAGGAAAATGTAAGAGGAAAAATGTAAGCCAGCAGAATATTCAATTATATATATTTGAAACTGACTCACAAGAAGTCACTTTAAAATGTACATAACTGAATACACATAAAAAATGTGCATCCAGTTTATGTGACTTACACACACAAAAATAACTTTTATAATGAGCCACATGGGTGATTACAGAAAAAGGTAGCTTTAGGGTGTGGAGGTTAATTTTGCAGATGCTCTGACCTTGTCTGACCAAGTGGCAAATACATATTTATGAAACGCAAGGACATGGATAGTTTCAGACCAAACCAAGGCACACATGTTGACGTACGCCGCTGTGTCACAGGAACCACAGCCTGCTAGCACGGACCAAGGGCCGTCCACCCCGAGCACAGCTCTGTCCTCTGTGGCCGCTGTGTGAAGTACGGGAAAGGAGACGATGGCCCACAATCCTTCAGCAGAGATTCAGCCCACTCGGGAGCGTTCCCGTTTCCAGGATGACACTAGTTGTGATTTCTCAAGTGGTGTTCTGCCACTGCTTGGGAGTGACCCTGACCCCTTCCCTCCTTCCAAGGAGTAACTCAGCACAAGACTCCTCGAAGGACAGCCCCAGGCCAGCTGCATCAGCTTCACCCCCGAGCCTGTAAGAAGCGCAGCCCCTTGCCCGTGCCCCCACCCCCCAACCCCCAGCCCCACATGGCCAACTCTATCAGAATCTCTGGGGAGGCCATCTGCGCTTTAACAAGCTTTCCAGATGATTCTAGTGCACACACAAGTCTGAGAGGTACTGGGGTCTGGCTGAACATACAATGTGGCTGAATGTACCATGTTTAGCTGACCTCCAGCCCTTGTTTGCCTACCAGCTGAGCTCAGCATTACTGCATCTGCCGGATGCCAAGCCCTGGGCGGGGGCTGCTGCCCTGGTCCCTAAGGCTTCCAGTCCAGTGGGAGAGACAGGGAGGCGGAGGAGAGGGTGCTTTGGGATCCAGGGTTGTAAGCCGCTTAGCAAGTGGGCCCTTCCAAAGGAATCTGGTCACGGCACTAGTGAAAGTGCAGCCAAGTCTGTCTTTCTTTGGGAGCGTGGGGTCTGGATAAGCCCAGGAAGCCTACAGCTGTTGGGTGTTCTTAATTCAACTGATTGTGACGCCCGACCTCGAAACCTGTGATTTCACGTGCATCACACACCTGTGCCGGGGCCGCAGGCGCTCATCTCGGCCCTTCTCATGCCCCTAAAATCTCTCTCACCAGAGCACACGGCAGAAAAAAGCGATTCGCCTTCTCCTATGAGTAACCCACACATGCTTTCACATCTCCTCCACAGACCACGGCTCCTTTTGAGAATTACTGAAAATATAATTACAGATCCCAGCCCCATGCTCTACGTGAGGATGCTAAAAAAACAGGGGCACCGAAGGCATCGGGAGTCGGGAAGCCTTGGGTTCCCGGGTGGCACCCAACGAGCCCGTGGCCTTGGGCCTCAGCCGCCTCTTACTGCAAAATAAAGCTTGTTCCTGACCCCCTCTGCCCCAGGACTCAGAGACACGCAGGACCGTTTTCTGGGCCAGGGAGGGGTCTGCAGCCCACGGGCACAGCCTGGCACTGTGGGAGGGTCACGGGTTCAGGGATCGGCGGAGCTGAGCGTGGATCCCAGCTTGGCCTCCATGAGCCACTTGGCCTTTCAAAGGGAGGGCCTGGCACAGTTCCCCTTGCCAGGCAGGCGTGGGATTGAGGCGAACCATGCTCAGAAACGGCCAGCTGCTAGATGGAGGACCGGCCTCTGGGCGCGGAGGGCGAGGGCGTCCAAGCGCCGGGCAGATCCGGCATGGGGAGCCCCGAGGTTGGGATGTGCCGAGACTAGGACCAGAGCCCACGTGCAGGTGAGATGGGCAGGTCTGCCCGTCCCCAAGGCACCACTCACCCTCAGGAAATACCCTGGTCACTGCCTGAAGCCCTTTGGACAGAAGCCATGCCCACCGGCCCATCTGCAGAATAGTTCTAGACGCTCCTGGAATCCTACTTGGTGGGCACAGTGGGGAACGGGGTGGGGGGTCCTATAGGTCTCCGCTGCTCCCACATACCTTGAGAAAACAAAGTTTAAGGCGCAGAAAGAGTGACTTTTACAGCATTTAAAGTATATCGTAGTTGTAATAATGAGAACTAAGTTAGCAAAGCAACCCAAGACTTCTTCCAGAAAGAATATTCCAGAGCCTGGGGACCCGGAGGCTGTGGCTCCCCTGCCCGGGACGCCATGCGACTCCATGCTCACTGTGGATGGATCTTCTGTTCTGTTAGTACCCTCACATCTTCAGGGGGGCCTGCCCCGGCCCTTGCAGCACATTCTCTTCCCGCTTTCCCCCCCTCCCAGCCCCGCCCTGGAGACCTCAGTGCTGGGGTGTCCAACCTCTTGGATATAAGGGCCCCAGGCCCAGGAAGGAATACACAGGGAGCTATGGATACGGCAAATGTCCCAAATAGCAAAATGTGTATCTGGGGAGGTTACAGACTCCGAAATGCTTAAAATAATTATTGAGGGCTTATCAGGTACCACCTATTGTTCTGAGGGCTTTGTGTTTATTAACCTACATTATCCTACCTGTGTGGGATGTACTATTAATAACCCCATTTGAAGATGAGGGAATGGAGGCACAGAGAGGTGAAGTAACTGGTCCAAGGCCACACAGCCCTTAAGGGCAGACATCCTGGCTCTAGGGTATCCACTTTCCTATGTGTGTGACGTTTACACATTTACAATGCATTTGTTCACTGTAGATGGCAGGATACGTGGCATTTCTAACAGGCTCACCGTGCAGGGGACCGAAGCAAACCAAAGCCTCCACAGCTTCTACCCTTAACCATCGCTGCTGAGCGACCACACCGTGGCTTAAACACAAGATGGGTCCGGAAGCTTCCCTGGACTTGGAGAAGCCTGTGAGAATCTGAGAAGTAGAGGTATTACCTTACTTGGGGCTGTTAACTTCTCTCTGGATCGAAGGGTAAGCTGGGAGTGAGACCTATTTTTAATGAATTAAGTAACAAAAGGACAGCGGGAAGGAATGGCAGTTGGTCCACAAAAGGGCCACCTGGAGTTTTCACTTTGAGAGACCCGGAGGCCTGGGAATCAGTTCCGGTCCTCAGAGGCGCCAGCTCCTTGGGTGGGCTCTGACGTCCACGAGGACGAGGCCGCTGGGACCCCAGGGACTGGAGCCGTGCGCCCAGGGACTCGCCGGGGTCAGTGGGTCTAGCAGGGAGGAGGCCATGCGCCCCAGAGGCAGGGGGTAGGGGGGAGGCGGCCACAGGGCGTGGCGGTGCCAGGGGTGGCGGAGCTGCAGGGGCAGGACGCGCCCCCCCACCCCCGCCCACGCCCCCCAGAGCCTCTGGAGCCAGCCTGGCCCCGCCCAAGCCCTGGCTTTGGCCTTCAGCCTCCAGGACTGTGAGAGATGAATCTCTGTTGTTTGAAGCCATCAAGTTTGTGGTCTTGTGTTACGGCAGAAAAGGCAAGGGCCTGCAACGGGTAAGGTGAAGCCCTGAGGGACCCTGGGACAGAAAAAAGGGCCCCAAAAACGTCAGGTCCTGCTCCCATGGCCACTGACCCCAGCCCTGAGGCGCAGTCGCCAGCCCGGTAGGGCTAGGGGACAGGGGGCGGTGCGGCCGCTGGGCCGGCCAGAGGGAGGCCTGGGGCGGAGGGGCAGCGCCCGGCCTCGGCTGCTACTGAACTGGGCAGTGCAGACACGCGGGGCCACTGCCGGCTTCGGGTTCTGGTGTTACTGCAGCACCGCGTGGACGGGCCTTCTTTGGACAACCTTTGTAGCTTCCTGTGAGTCTATAAATACTTCAGAACAAAAGTTAAAAAATTATAAACGGATGAATAAATCTGTAATTAAAATAGATACATATATAGGAGAAAAGGATTGGAAAGAAACACAGTTTTTTACGGTAGCTGTCTCTGTATGATGAAACGACAACTAACTTATACTTTCTTCTTTAAACCCTTCTGTTCCTTGCAAATTTTCTGCAATGAGAGTGCATTGCTTTGTCATTAGAAATAATTAACTCCATCAAAAATAATTTATAGCTTGACTTAAAAATAAAACCCAGTGTAATCCCTTTTGGCCACTATAAATATTGACCAAATAAGGTAAGAATAAGTATTCTGAATTGCAGAAGTCAGATTAATTATAGCGTCTATTAAATTGGTGAATTGTCATTTTGTGTCTATGGGCGTTAATCCTGAAGCCTGATCGTGTTTCATGTTTCAAAAGAAAATATTTGCTTTTATTTGTCTTTGATTTAAAAAGGCATGGAAAAGGAATTTTTTTTCCAAAGAGAATCAGATAAACGTAATCCAATTATGAAAAATAAATTTGCCCTCAACTTTACACAACTTCACAAACAGGACTCTCTGCGTCTTTGCGGATTACACAGAGTGTAGCGTGAGGGCTGCTCCCACGTGGAGAGGTGGGCTGGCCAGAGGGACGGAGGGTGCTCAAGGGGGCCGGCCAGCAGGGGCCGGATCTTCAAAGGAACACTGTAAGCTCCCCACAACTGCGGGGTCCAGCCCCGGGTGACCTGAGGGCCTGCTGAGGTCTCCCACGACCTCGGGGACCCCACATTGGGGAAAACCAGTCACGCTTACTGCCAGCCCCGCCCCACGGCTCTGTTCTTTCATTAAAGCCAGCTCCCCCAATTGTTATGAGTCTGGCATGGATCTACTCTTCTCAATGTAGGGATTTTTAACATTTAGAAATGTTGATTTTGGATTATCACAGACTGATTACTTTTCTTTCTTTCTTTTTTTTTTCCCCCCTAATTCTAGGCCTTTTATTATAAGAATATTTATTGAAAAAATATTTATTCTAACAGTTCTGAAGAATATAAAATAAAAAAATAACACCGGAGGTTCCCAGAGGTAGCAATGTTAACAGTTTCTTGTGTATCTTTCCAGAAACTTCCCAGGCATATAAGAACATACATTTAGTAAGTTAAACATGTATGTATAACTATATATGTACATAAAATGGATTTGAGATTATAATTGTATATAGTGCTTTCTACTTGCTTTTGTCACTAAATAAATCAGATTTAAAATGCCTAAATAGAAATAAAGTATCATTTTATTTATAGAAAACATTTTTTTAAGCATCAATTTTCTGAAGTTATGAGAAAATAGGGGGAAGTTCCTGATAAGGAAGTTCATGAACACAGGGGAAAAGAATCTTCATTTACAATGAAAATGAAGGTCTTGATTATAAGCCAAAGTGACTTAATCAGGAGACTTGATTCTTTCAAAATAATACCTCTCCACCTAAATTTCAGTGATTGCAATTGGCACGCAATTATCCCAAGTACATTTCCTCCAGACACAATTGTGTAATTGGATAAGAACAAAAAACTGCAACACGTTAGCTTGCACGGTTCGCTCTTCCTTGTGCAATGTGGATGCTGCTCTCCTTGGCACAAGACCCTGCCCAGAGGGGACGTGGGGTAAGCAGACAGCACCCATGGCACTAACAGTGACGGCCGTGCCAGGGGTCCAGGCCCCGTGGCTATAGTAGGGACCACTCTTGGGCCCACACTGCAGATAGGGAAACTGAGCCATAGGGAACTGAAGTGACCTGCCCCAGCTACACAGCTATTTCGCGGTGACAAGGACTCCACCCGAGGCCGCCTGTGTTAATAATCGTGCAAAACTGCCAGGAGAAACTTGGAGGAAATGGAGGGATTCCAGAGGGCTTTCCTGAGGACCAACTCTGCACGCCGAGAACCAGGAGCTCCTGAGATGATGGGCGAGGGAGACAGCCTCAGAGCCCCGCCCTCTAGGGGTCTTGGCCAAAAAGGGGGTGCAGAGAATTGAGGATGGACTGACCAGCGCACCTCTCCTCTGCTACGTGGGACGGGGGTGGGGTGTGATGACAGTGGCTGTGTGGGTGGGTGGGGGTGCCTGTTGAGGGGTTGGGAGAGCCTATCCGTTCCCGAGGCTGGTGCCCAGCCCCACCGGTGCTCCTGGGGGGATGTGAAGGCTCCTGGGGGGCAGGAAGCCTCCAAGCCAGGGCCGTGGGTGCCCGGAGACAAGACGGGGGCGGCCGAGGGAGAAGGTGTGGCTGCACAATGGAGACCCCCTACCTAACCAGGGGGGCTGCTCTCTCCCTGCTGGCCACCAGCAGGACACTGGCGACTGTGGGTGCCCGGGCCACTTCCCGCCACCCGGCCCCGGGGCTGGAGTGAGGACGGGCAGCTTCCCTTTACGCTCAGATGCCACGGAGGTGGGGCAAGCAGTGGCCAGTACCCTGCACAGAGGGCAGATCTCAGGGATATGCAGGTGTGTCCGCTGACATCACGCCCACCCGAGACGGGTAGCTCGCCCGAAGGAGGCCATGTCACACCAGAAGAGACAGAGCCACGTACAACAGGCAAGTTCCCTTTTTCTTACACAGTGAGTAGCAGTGGAAGTTTGAGAACAAGTTAGTGACTGGAAAACGGGATTTCAGAATTGTGGAAAACAGAAAAACGTGCTATTTTTAAGAACCAAGACACTGGAGTTTTTGTTGATATAATTCCATTGCTTTGATATGTTTTTTAAGAGCTTTACTGAGGCATAATTGATCTTTTTTGAGGTATAACTGCTCATATTTAGAGTGTACAACTAGATGTATTGTTTCATAGGCGTGCGCTCATGAAACCACACCAGGAGGAAAAGTGAGAAAACTGATAAAGAGGGGAGATGTATATATGTATATGTACACATATGCATAAATAAATACACCTCCTTCCTATAATTGCTTATTTCATTCTCTATATCAGATAGAATTAATTCACTGTCAAATGTTTCCTTTAAATATCCCTTTCTTTTAAAAGGTCCTCTATGAAATATGTGAGTTTGCTATACAATGTCCTTGATAAATATGATGTGAAAAGAATAATTCACGAGTTTTATCAAATTTGAATTTTCAAAAACCATCGGTATCTTCAAATCAAATCGCATTTAAAGACAGAACATGCCCAATGGAACACACGTAATTGTCAAACCAAATATATGGTATGAAAATGTAGGCATAACTGAAGAAATCGTGTCTTAGAATCCCGCATAAGGCAGATATGAGAAGTTTACTATAATTTAGTTTTCCTAAATCATTGTGAAATTATATATTTTTGTGTGTGTGTATAATATTATTACGTGTCTATATAATTACCTATGGCTGGGTGGCCATCTACCTGGAAACCCAGTGGCCTACAACAACCCACATGGACACACGTGCCAGCACACCATCCGCGGGGAGGGGCCAGGTGGGGCACGGCCAGCCCCCCACCCCTGCCCCATCTCAAGGCCTCCCTTGGGGCTCCAGGGGCTCCCAGGAGGGGTCGCCTCAGGGAGGAGCTGTCTGCAGGCCCCCCGGGGCGCTGCGCCCTGGCGGGCGGCTGGGGTGAGGCCTCCAACCCGGAGCCTCCGTGCGCCCCTGGGGGTCCTGGTGCCAGGTAGCCTCCCTGAGCCCGAGAGTGGGAAAGCCAGTGAGGGGCCGAGGGGGGGCAGGAGGGAGCCGCGGCCCCGGCGACTTGGCTGATTCTCTCTAGAAGTGAGCTACTAGGCGGAGATCACACTCCAGGGGAGCCAGAGCATCAGGAGACCATCGTGGGCAGCTGGGAGGCACCTACCTCAGCTAGAAAAGGCTTTCAAATCGGCTCTCTGAAAGGAGGTTTTGATTTCCAGTTGCTGACAACCGAATTCTCTGGTTCTGGCTGGGTAATCGACGCTGGGGTCCTGGCATCTTTAAATGGGGGGGCTGCGTAATGTACCCACAAAAGAAAAGAGGTGGCCGGTGCCCACACCGGGGTCCTAGAACCCATTCCAACAGTGTGCCCGCTTTCCTTCTCCTCCTGAAGTCAAACATTTTAAAACTGGCCTGGCTGGGTTACCTACAAAGAGTGCACGTTCCACTGGGTGGGAAAATGCTCTAATGAATACTTTGAAAAATCATCTTTGGAAACAAATTTCAAGTTACTTAACATTACAGATAATAACACTTAAAAAGGTGATGACCCTGAAAACATGAAAACCTCAGATCCTGTGCCCAGAATTCCTACCCATCCTTTATTTCAGGTAGGCTGTGGGCCCAGGTGTCAGGTCCCCAGGAGTCAGCAGCTGCCTCGAGGGATGGCAATGGGGGGGGGGGGGGGGGGAGTCAGGACTGAGACTCTGGCAGTGAAGAGGCCAGCTGATCCTAAAACCAAGGGAAGGGCAGGATGGCCAGGTTCACGCTAGGTCCTCTGGCTTTAGGATAACCCTGGCCTGTGAAGTCCTGCCCCATCCTTGGGCCCTGGAGCCGCCCATGATGTGCAATGCCGTGCAGTCATAGAAGCATTATGTGGACCAGGTTTCCCAAAACAAGACACAGAGAAACCTCACCATACAGATAAAATGAGAATTCCTGTATTCTTATCCTTGACATTCCACTTTTCTAAAAACAAAGTCAAGAAACCTCTTGGATGGGCTTAAAAACACAACAACCTCGACGAGTGAGAAGAGTGTCCAGACCCACCTCTCCAGTTCCCAAGCTCACCTGCACTCGATGAACCACTGCCGGATCTGGTCTTGGAGGCTCTCCTTGATGTCCGGACCTTCGGCTGCTTTCAGAGCGTCTTTGATGGTGACCACGGCTTCTCGGTAGCTCTCCTCGTGCTTGAACTGCAGCTCGCTCCGCAGGCGGCTCACCGTCTCGGCCTGGAGTATCGCGGCGCTGAGCTGGTTAAACTGGGGTGGTGGGTTCTGAAGATAGAAGCGGGAAGGTGTGTGATCAGAAAAGATCTAGTTAGAAACTAGCCAAGTACATCAATATTTCCAATAGCGTCCTATAAAAGGCGCCAAGAAATACATTCAGAATAAAAGAATCGGATCTGGCAGGAAAAATTTGAAGAACCGATTCACCACCACGCGGTGGGGAAATGGGTATGATCCCCGCACTATTTCCAGTACATCAGAATCAAAGGGGTCAGAATTAGCTTGACAACAGAATTAGGGGGACAGGGCTAGCTGAAAAATGCATGTTCAATCAATCTTCTTTAAAATTATTCAAACTGCAGAAAATAAAGCTTTCCTAAATCTTCTTGGTTAGGGGAAGAAAATATTTGAGGTGAGAATGGGTGAAGAGGTTTCATGCTCTGACTTCAAGGGAAAAAGAAAGAAGTCCAAAATCAACTCTGAAAACATCTATTCTCCTTTTAAAGACCTCCAAAGAAGGAAATTCTACAGCTGCTCCAGGCATTCACTTTAACTTTATTGCTAGAATGTTCTCCCTTAAATGCTACTGATCAGCCAGTCAACAAATGTTTGGTATTAAGCACCAATCAAATGTTCAACACAGTCCCAGCATCTTTGGAGGGTGGTGCATACATACATGCAACAAATTTCAAAGTAGGTTGTAATGTAGTTACAGAACAGACTTCAGAGTCTGGTATGGGTCACAGGCCTTTCCTTCTAGTTGCTCCAAGACTCTGGAGACTAAAAGAAACGCCAGGACAGTGATTCAGCATCGTATTGACTTGTTAAATCCTACCTTCTCTGTTTTAACTCCTTTCTCTCCCAGTGCTCAGGGGTACCTGGGCCATGCCACTCTAACCTTTTTATGCTGGGAAGGGGAGTCGACAATATGGGGCAGGAAGATGGAATTAGCTGATGTTCCAGAGAGGCTGGCCCCCCTGGGTTTCAGGACTTATCTGGCTCAGGGACCCATCTGGAGGTTGTAGGTTTCAGAGAGATACAAAATTGTAAGACAATGCCTATTCTTTATCGATTATCACATGACGTAATTAGGGAAGGATTTCACATAATACATACAAGTGCTTTGCTGTGGGACTGGGTGGAAAGAAGTGACGTGGTTTGGAGAAGGAAAAGGAGAATGGGGGTAGAAGGAGGGAAATGCATGGGGTGTGGGAGCCAGCCTGCTTCCACTCAGGCAACACAACTATTGTGTGAGCTGGCTGTAAAACACAGCTGTTGTTAAAAACAAAATTATATCAACCTAGAATTAAATACATTATATTAAAAATAAAAGTCATCAATACTCCAAATCATGTCTTCCTGGTCCATTTACCAGGTGATGCTATCTCCTGTGCTCCTGGGGCTCTTATGAGTCTCCCGTGAAGACACCGGCATGGCTGTCCCAGCGCCTGTCCCCCCCACCCCCCACGTGTGCGTCCGGGCGGGCAGCCTCAGCGGGCTCCGGAGGCCGCATTTCCACAATGAAAAGAAACAATGCTACAAATCGGCGCTTGACTTCCTGTTATGCTTTCATTGTCTAGACCTAAGAAAACGACAGGGAAAATGTTGACGGTGCAGATTAAACATGAATGTGGGTCATGTCTCTATCTGTTGCACCGTGAACGGCAACAAAAAATTGAAAGACTATTTCTCCAGTATTCAAAAACCATGATCTTATCCAGGGAAGAGGTGTCCAAGTTTTTCAACTGATGAACGACTGAAGTTATAACAAGTCTCTGCTGTTGTTTCACTTTTGTCTTACTCATGAATGCAAATGAAGGTATCAATCATTATTTTGGAACTATATGCATTTGCCAATTGCAACCACAGGCTGGCAACACATAAGGCTTTAGCAAAAATCCGTAAGAGTACTCCGTGAGAATCACTTGGCTCTGTGGAATTTGCAACAAAGAGTGGTACTTATATTATTGTTTGTAAATTGTGTACACATCTTTTAAATCACTTATATAGATTTACAATAAACTTATGTATAAATAGGTGTGAATACACATTTTTTCCCCAGAAACCCATAGTTAAACATTGTCCAGCAACCACTGGTGAATCTGGGAGCAGAACCCAGGGGTCCCGGAAGGTTCTATCTGTTAGGTCGGGAGAATAAGGGAGGGCTCTAGGACTGGAATCATGAAGTCACTCCAGGACGAGAGGTGAACCGTTACAATCAAGGTCCTTGAGCGGCAAACATCTATTCACAGACACCTAACCATCCACTGCTCAACCTGCTAGCAAAATAATCCTTTGTTTAATGTGCCGCCCCTTTCATGTCATCACCTGATCCCTGCCCTTAAACAGTGCACTCGCCAAAGCCCATGAGCAAACTCACCTCATTCCCTTTTGGGTTTGGTGAGCTCTGCCCGGGAGTGCAGCCAATAAAGCATGCTCATTTGCAATCCTTCGTCTACTTTCCTTTCTCTCAAATACCTCATATCTTAAAACCTTTCACCTTGGTGCCGAAACCTGGGAGAGGAGCGTGGGTGCTGCCGGCCCAGCCAGGGGCACCCCGGCTTCCTCTCACTCCTCCTCCACATACCCAGAGACCAGGGATCCTCTGGCCGCCGCTCCATCCATCACTGATCGGGTAAGTCCCTCCCTTCCTAGCTCAGCTGCCGGGTCTCGCGGTTCCGAGGAGGAGAGAGCCGTAAATTACTCCCTGAAAACCGTGAATTCAGGTCAGGTCCTCTCCCGAGGGCTGAGGTGAACGGGGACGCCTGCAAGCCTCATACCCTTTTTCCGGGACTTGAGAAGTTGTGGGGATGCTCCGCTTCTCGTTTCCCTCCCACACTTGGGTCCGAGACCTGAACGGGACTTTAAAACTGCTCATCAGAGCTTTCAAGACTCTCTCGGGGTGCTGGGACGCTGACGCCCCTGGACCAGCCCTTTGTTCTTAGAGCCGTTCCTTGGTTCTGTGAGACCTCTCAGCATGGGCAGTAAATCCTCTAAAACCTGACCCCGCACGCCTCTGAGCCGCCTGCTGGCAAACTCGTCCACACTGAATCTGCTTCCAGACATTCGGCCAAAGCGCCTCTCTTACTTCTGTAACAAGGCCCGGCCACAACACCAATCAGATAAGGTTCCCATTGGCTGGAGGGGGGACTTTCGACTTTTAAGTCCTTAACAACCTCCGTGATTTCTGCCAAAAGAACGACAAGTGGGCCACAACCCCTCACGTCCAGGCCCTCTTCTCCCGCACTCCCGTCCGTCTCCCTGTGCTCCCTGCTCCACGGCCCAGGCTCCCCCAGCCACGGAAACCCCCAAACCCTCCCTCTCCTCTGACGAGACTTCCTCCTTTTCTAAACCCCGACTCATCTTTCTTCAAGTGACCACCGTCTCCACGAGATCCTTCCACACAGTCCCCTCCTCCCCCACTCTACCCCGCTCTCTCTGGCGGTGTCTCAGATGCCATCTTGCCCCTTACCCTCTTCTTCTTCTCCTCTGGCAGCTCCTCAGATGCCATCTTGCCCCTTACCCTCTTCTTCTTCTCCTCTGGCAGCTCCTCAGATGCCATCTTGCCCCTTACCCTCTTCTTCTTCTCCTCCGGCAGCTCCTCAGATGCCATCTTGCCCCTTACCCTCTTCTTCTCCTCCTCCGGCAGCTCCTCAGATGCCATCTTGCCCCTTACCCTCTTCTTCTCCACCAGCAGCTCCTCAGATGCCATCTTGCCACTTATCTTCTTCTCCTCCGGCGGCACCTCAAACGCCATCCTGCCCCTTGCCTTCTTCTGGTCTGGCAGAGCCTCAGCCACCATCTTGTCCTTTACTTCCTTCTTCTGCTCCAGCCGCACTTCACCCGCCATCTTACCCCTCACTTTCCCCGCCTGTCTCAGCGGCACTCCTGCCGCCATCTTATCCATCTCCTTTTCTGCCTGCACCCTCGCCACCATCTTATCTGCCCCCCTCCTCTCCTCCCACCATCCCGGCAGCACTCCTGCTGCCATCTCATCCTCCCCTTCCATCTCCATCCGGTCCCCCACTGTCCTCAACAGCCTTGCCCTCCTTCCCTATAAGCTCTCACACCTGCTCAAAGGACTCTTTACTCTGTCCTCTGCAGGCAGCTGCGGGACCTGAGGGGTGAGTTCGAACGCACACCCCTTTCTTCCTAGCTGACCTCTCTGATATTGAGAGATGGTTGGGTTCATTCTCCAGCAACCCGACCACCTACACGAAGGAATTTCAATATCTAGCTAATGCCTACGATCTAACCTGGCATGACATTCATGTAATCTGTTCTTCTTCCCTAACCCCAGATGAAAGGGACCGTATTTTCAGTGCGGCCAGGGCCCATGCCGACCAGGGCCATATAACTGACCACACCATGCCAGTAGGAGCCGGGCAGTGCCAGACCAAGAGCCAGGTGGGAATATCAGGTTGACACTCCAGCAGGGAGGAATGGGCGGACTAGGCGGAATAAAGTGCTCACCTGTCTCATAATGGGTATGCAGAAAGCTTCACATAAAATAGTAAACTTCCATAAACTGAGGGAAATCACCGAAGGTCCTGAGGAAAACCCAGCAGCATTTCTACACTGACTCACAGAAGCCCTCTCTCAATACACTGCTTAGACCCTGACTCGGAGGCTGGTAAGACTATATTAGCCACACATTTTATATCCCAGTCAGCCCCAGACATGAGGCACAAACTTAAAAAATTGAGGACAGTCCTCAGACCCCTATTCGCGACCTGGTAGACCTGGCCTTTAAAGTTTTTAATACACGTGATGGGTTGGAAAGGGTGGAGAAGGAGTCCCGAGACCGCTGAAAGGCAAACTTACAAACCCAATCCCTGATCGCGGCCCTGCGGCCCATCGCAATGGAGAAGAAGCCGGCTATGACTAATCCACCACCAGGAAAGTGCTTCAAATATGGCCTCGATGGACACTGGTCCCCCCAGTGCCCCAATCCTCAACTGCCCAAGGGACCATGCCCTCTCTGTGGAAAAAAGGAGCACTGGAAAAGTGACTGCCCCTCGGCGCCTGGCCACGGGGGGGCCGTCCTTCCAGCCCCTAGTCCACCACTGGCAGTCTTGGGCTTGGCCACCAACGACTGACGACGCCCGGCCTCAGCGACCCCAATCACCCTCGCGGAGCACAGGGTAACAATCAAGGTAGCAGGTAAGTTCACCTCCTTTTTAGTGGACACGGGGGCTACCTTTTCCACCCTCCCCTCCTATTCAGGTCGACTCTGTCCTTCCCAGGTCACGGTTACAGGCATAGATGGCCGTCCTTCACACCGCTTAACCACTAAGCCACTCACATGTTTAATAGAGGGACATCCTATTACACATTCCTTCTTAATAATGCCTTCTTGCCCCAGCCTGCTACTGGGGTGGGATATTCTCGCCAAATTAGGGGTATCACTACACTGGACAAAAACTCCTCCTGCAAATCTACTACTGCCTCTATGTGTAGCCTCTGCCTCCGCCCAGGACCCTATCCTTCCTGCTCACCCCTCACCACCCCACCTGGTCAACCCAAAAGTGTGGGATACCTCCACCCCATCATAGCTTCCCATCATAAACCTGTTCTCATCCGACTAAAGAATCCGTCCTCATTCCCCTCCCGGCCACAATTCCCCATTTCTGTAACCCATTGAAGGGGACTGCAACCCATCATCAACCGGCTCAAGGGAAAAACTCCCTATACCTACTAATTCACCACGTAATAATCCTATTTTACCTGTTAAAAAACCTGATGATTCTTACCGTTTAGTCCAGGACCGCAGACTGATTAATGAGGTTGTTATTCCTACCCACCCGGTGGTCCCCAGCCCATACACTCCTCTCTCACACACACCTCCTCACACTCCTCACTACACGGTCCGGGACCTCAAAGACGCCTTTTTACTACACCTCTGGACCCTGCCTGTTACACTCTATTCGCTTTTCCCTGGGAAGACCTGGACTCTCTAGCTGCCCAGCACCTGACGTGGACAGTAGTGCCTCAGGGGTTTCGCGATAGCCCCCACATCTTTGGCCAAGCCTTAGCCAAAGACCTAACACAATGCAATCTAACTCCCAGTGTTATTCTCCAATATGTAGATGACTTATTAATTTGCAGCCCTTCTGAAAATGCCTCAGCAGAAGCCACGGCCACCCTATTAAATTTCTTGGCGGAGAAAGATACTGGGTTTCACCAACCAAGGCCCAACTTTTCTGTTCCCCCGTCACTTATCTGGGCCTCCTCCTTACTCCCAGCTCTCGACACCCCACACTTGACAGGCAGCAAACACTCTGCAAACTCCAGCCTCCGGAAAATGCTGAACAAATTTTATCCTTTCTAGGTTTCATGGGATTTTTCCAGCACTGGGTCCCTAATTTTTCCGTTCTAGCAAAGCCCCTCTACAATGCAGCCACAGCAACACCTGCAGGTCCGCTGGACGACCCCTCCGCCATATCCAAAGCCTTCTCGGTCCTCCGCAGTGCCTTACTTCAGTCACCTACTCTTGCCCTCCCACATCCTGACAAACCGTTTATTCTATTTACTGATGGAAAGCAGGGAATGGCGGTGGGGGTTCTAACCCAACCTCTGGGGCCAACCTATACCCCAATAGCTTACCTCTCCAAACAGATGGATCCTACTGCCCATGGCTGGCTTCCCTGTAGTGGTGATGCGTACATATAAAACTAAGCTAATGAAAGAATGAGGCTAATACTAACTTCAGGAGAAAAAAGGACCTGTGAAATGAAACGTGAAAATATAATTTTTTTCCCCTAATTTAAACATTATAAAGCAAAAAGCTATGATGTAGCTAAGGTGGGGGGGGTGATGGCATATAGTGCAAGGGCCTCATCCACTCTGTTAGGTCGATAACAAGATCCAAATGGTTTTTAAAATTTATCACATGTATTTTAAAATAGCAATGCTATTTGAAATGTGGTGGTAGGCAGTCACAGGATTGTAGGTGGCCAGCTCCAAAGGACAAGGCCTGGATGATGGTGAAGGAGCGGGGCGGGGGTGAGGCAGTTGGGGAGGCAATTGTTGAAGTTTCAAGATGTCAGACACGAGAAACAGACAGAAAACCCACACACACACATGCACACACGCATCGTGACATAACTACCTCAAATGGACACAACAGTCACTGAAAGAGCTCCCAGCAGACAACCCTGGGACAATTTGAGCAAAATAAATGAATGGTATGAGCGTATAACCCAAAGTATAAAATAAACAGCCACAAGGCCATGTGATATAGGGAAATGATTGAATACATTAATAAATGAGAATAGACAAGTCTCCCATGCAGAACTCCCAATAATTTATGTAGATACACTGCCTTCATCCTATTTCTCTCTTATTTTTTTTTTGTAATGCGGTATGGTGGGGTCACATTCCATTATTTTTCCATGTGAGTATCCCGTTATTGCGGTACCATTTGTTGAAGTTTGGTTTGTTTGTGTTTTGGGAAGTGTGCGAACCGGGAATCGAACCCAGGGCTCCCACACGGCAGGTGAGAAGTCTACCACTGAACCACCCATGCACCCACCCCCTTCATCCTATTTCTAATCTTATGCCAGTCACTTTAAAACACTTTAGCATGTTAATTAAGACCTATGCTTGTAGCCATGTCTGGAATTAATCTATCTCTCTACAGCTTCTTTGAACAAGACCCTGCATTCACTTTCCTGCCCCAACCTCTCACACTATTATCAGAGATTTTGATTAATATTTTTAATCAGCAACTATTTAAATTTAACTACAAGTTGTTCTGGATTCTCTGTTTTCCCATGCCCTTCTTGTGTCTTGTATTGTTTCATACTGCTGAGGCACGTTCCTGGAAAAACTTTCAGAAAGGACATGTACAGCTATAAATATTCTAAATACTTACGTTTCCAAAAATGCCTTCATTTGGACTGCCCCACTTGAATGACACTTTGCATATGTTTCTCCTAATTTGCAGTGCTGCCACTGAGAAGCTTGCTGCAAATTAACTGTTGTTCCTTTGTAGGCAAGCTTTATTCCTTCCTGAAAGTGCTCATGGTCTTTATATTTGGACATCTGAAAGTTCATCAAAATGTGTCTAGGTGCGGGCAATTCTTCATTCCTCTTGTTTTCCATTTGGCTGGCCATTTCAATATGAAGAATTATGTCTTCAATTCTGGAGGTTTTCCTTCTATTATTTTTTCCCTTCACTTCTCTCTTTGCAACATCTTTTATATTTGTCAGACCAGCAAACTGATCCTCGACGATGGAGTTTTTCCCTCATATTTTCCATCTCCCCTTTGCTTGTCTGCTCTATGTTGCAGGGTATTTCTTTAGTCTTCCAGAACTAATTCAGCTTTCGCTTATGTCCATTATTTGTATTTCTTATTTAAATGTGTGTGGGGCTACTTTTGTTTTACTTTTTGGGCATGCTTTCAATTTTTCAGATTTTTTCCCCTCATTTTATATTTGCTTGTTTTTTTTTCTTTTTTTCTTTAGTAACTACTTTCAGTTGTTTGGGGAATTCTTTTTTTATTTGTAATACATTTTCAAATATCTCTGAATATATTAGTTTATTTAAATTTTTTTATTTTCACAAACACTCCGTCTTCTCCCACTAATTTCGAATATACTTTCTATCTCTGTGAATTTGCTATTTCTAGTCATCTCCCATAAATGATATCATACAATTTTTGTCCTTATGTGTCTCGCTTACTTTCTTGAGTGTAATGTTTTCAAGGTTCTTCCATGTTGCAGTATGTGTGTGACTTCACTTTTTCTTATAGTTAAATAATAATCCTTTTGTGTATGTGCCACATTTTGTTTATCCATTCATCTGTTGATGGACACTTGGATTGTTTCCAGCTGTTGGCTATTGTGAATAACGCAGCCATAAATGTTGGTGTACAAGTATCTGTCTGTGATCCTGTTTTCAGTGTTTTGGGGCACAGACGTTATCAGTGGGTTCCGGGTCAAATGGTGATTCTCTACTTAACCTTTCAAGCAACACTATATTGCTTTCCACCGTGGTTGCACCATTTTACATTCCCGCCAACGTTATATTATCATGCATTAGAGTTTTAATTTCTCTATGTCTGTTCAATACTAGTAATTTTTCCATTAAAAAAAACAGCCATCCTTGTAGGTACGAAATGGTATCTCATTGTGGTTGCATCTCCCTACTTGCCGATGATGTTGAGCATCCTTTCATGCGATATTAGCCATGTGTATATCTTCTTTGGAGAAATGCCTATTCAAGTCCTTTGCTCATTTTCAAATTGGGTTGATTGTGTTTTTGTTTTTGCACTGTAAAAGTTTTTTAAAAAAATATATTCTGGATAATAAACTCTTCTCTAATATATTGTTTGAATCTACTTTCTCCTACTCTGTAGACTTTCTAACTTTCTTGATAATTTCCTTCAAGCACAAAAGTTCTAAATTTTGATGGAATCAAATTTTTCTATTGTTTCTCTTGTTGAATATACTAATTTATTTCTTTTAAACTCTCTTTCTCTCTTGAAATTTGAAAATATACAGACTCTTAGTTCTATCTTGGGTTTGTGGTAGAGCTGAGGTATTAGCGTTTCTGGGAAGTCTTCTCGTGATTCTGTAAGTACTCAGATTCAGGAAGCACTCACTGCTCTAGAGCATGGCTCGGCAGGCCGGGTGCTTTGTGCACAGTCTCACTGGGATGCAGCCACCTGGCCTTCATCTATGTGTCACCTGTGGCTGCTCTCACACTGCACTGATGGGGTTTAGCGCTGTGAACACACGGCTTGGCCCACACACCCCACAATAAGGATGGCAGTGACAACCGCAAGAAAGACGGAGGCGACTGAGGAAGAGAAAGAAGAGAAGGGGTCGGAGGAGAATTTGTTGATGTTTAAAATAGGGATAAGAGAAGATAATACAGGTGTCATTTCCTGTGATGCTACCAGTGCAGGTCTTACTCTGCAGAAATAATCTCTGAATCTTCACAACAATCCCACTCAGCAAGAATCATTGCCCTATTAATAGGAAATGGAACCAGAGGACCTGGTAACTCTCCCACATTCACCTGGCTGGTAAATGGCAGGGGCAGGAAATAACCCCTAGTTTATCTAATCCCGAACCACTCCCTGGGACTTCAGGGCAGAATGCCTGGGTTTGAGCCTTAGCTGTGCCTCTTGCTATCTCTGTGATCTTGTACAAGGAACTCAATCTCCTAAGGCTCAGAGTGCTCCCCTTTAGGAAGGGGCAGCACCAGGCTGGGGCTAAATGCAGCCCTCCAGGGGAAGCCTGGGCACAGAGCCTGCCCCCCTCAGGCTGAGCTTGGTTTTGCACCAACAACTAAGAGGACAAAACTCCAGGAAAGCCAGGGAATGAAACGTCTGGTGATAGGGAAAAAACCCGTTAAAGTCCTTTTCCAAAGCTGCTGAAAACATATACAACTGTTTTCGTTTGTCAATGCCACTGGAATGCAATATACCAGAAATGGAATGACTTTTAAAAAACGGGATTTATTAAGTTACATGTTTACAATTCTAAAGCCATAAAAATGTTCAAAGTAAGGCATCCAGAGAATGATACCTTGACTCAAGAAAGGCCAATGGGTCCAGAGCACCTCTGTCAGCTGGGAAGGCACGTGGCTGGCATCTGATGGTCCTTTGGCTTCTGGTATTAAACAGCTTCCCCAGGGGTGTTTTCTTTCTGCATCTACAAATGTTTGGGTCTTGTGTTGGCTCTGAGCTCTCTCCAAAATGTTTCCTCTTTTAAAGCATTCCAGTAAACTAAGACCCACCTGGAAGAGGCAGAGTCACATTTCCATCTAATAAAAAAAAAACAACAACACACCCACAATTGAGTGTGTCACATCTCCATGGAAGGAATACAGTCAACAGGTCACACCCACAATACTGAATCAGGTTTAGAAGAACAAGGCTTTTCTTGTTCTTTCTTGTACACAACAATTTCAAATCACCACATTCCACCATGTGGACCCCCAAAACATGTTCTTTCCATCACAATCACAAAAGCCTGAAACCATTTCAGTAACTACACAAATACAATACCAAGTAAAAAAAAAACAGTACGTAAATCTCATCAAAGTCAGTTACAGGCATGCTTTGTCCTAAGGCAAAAATTCTCCTCTAGCTCTGGACCTGTGAAACCCCGAATAAGTTATCTGCTTCATAATACAAAGGAGGGACAGTCATAGAATACATGTTTCCATTGTCATAGGGAAAACTGAAAGGTAAGCAGGAGTCAAAACAGTTGTGAAAACCCAAGGGACAAACTCCACTAGATTTCTTTTTCCCTTTTTCCTTTTTTTTTTTTTTCGGTATGGGCAGTCTCTGGGAATCGAACCCGGGTCTCCAGCATGGCAGGCGAGAACTCTGCCACTGAGCCACCACTGCACCACCCTCCACTGGATTTCAAAGTCTGAGAGTCATTTATCCTCAGGGCTTTAGAAAATGGCAGTCCCACTCTTTCCAAGGGCTTATGTAGTGGCCCTACTCTCTGTAAATGCGGGGATGAGGGTTGCAGCACACAGGATCATCAGGAGGACCACATTTTTCTCAGCTCCACCCTCTCCAAACATCAAGGCAGCAGCTGGGCTCTCTGCCACCTCTGGGGTGATTGCCCCTTCAGAACAATGGGGCAGTTGCCAGGTTCCCCCCAATCCCTGGTTTATGTGTTCCACCCTCTCTGAGGCCTGGGACACTGAAACTCTTCCTGAACATCAAGGCAAGAAGCCTCCTCCTGTTTCCAGGGCAAACTCACCCTCTCCCCATATATGGGTGGGTCCACTCTCCTGGCACAAGATTTCTTGGCTCCAGACATTAGCTTCTGTGGTTCTGCTTCTGATGTCAGCTTTCCTTCAATTTGTCCCTTCTCTGTTCTTTTTAGTCCAGACTGGCAGTGCTTCCATTTATGCAGATCTCACAATACTCTTGTTAGTTTTCTATGCAGTATGCAGGGATCATAACCATCAGACAATAGGATTCTCCACAAATCCTTTCTAGATAACTCTATCTCCAATCCTCACTTGTCCTGTAATGGCTGGCTACTTCCATGTTTGGCTAAATTCTCATGTGGGGCCCTATTCACTGGAGTCTCACTTCCTGGAAGCCCAGAATTTTCCAGACCAGCAATTTCTGTTTTCTTTGTACCCAAGAGTTCAGTTCTTAACTTATATCTTACCCATCACACTTTGTGATAAGCTTCAAGGGGCAATCGGGATGCATTTTCCACGTTCAGTTTGGAAATTTCCTCAGCTAAGTATCCCAGTGTCTGGCCCTTAAATTCTAACTTCCATTCAACAGCAGTATACAATTTGGCCAAATTCTCTGTCATTTTAAAACATGGGTCACCTTTCTTCCAGTTGCAACAACACATTCCTCTAAGGCTTCAACAGAAGTATCTTTGCAGCCCATATTTCTACCAACAGTCTCTTCAAAGCAATCTAGGCCTTCTCTGTCAAACTCCTCACAATTCTTCCAGAATCCTCCCCTTATCCATTTAAAAAGCCATTCCAACATGTTTGGTATTTGCAAACTGCAGCACCCCACTTCCCTGGTACCAAAATCTGTTTTGGTTTGTTAATGCTGTTAGAATGTAATATACCAGAAATGGAACAGCTTTTAAAAAGGGACTTTATAAAGTTACATGTTTACAATTCTAAAGCCACAAAACTGCCTAAACTAAGGCATCCAGGGAAAGATACCTTGACTCAAGAAAGGCTGATGGCATTCAGAACAGCTCTGCCAGCTGGGGGAACATGTGACAGGTGTCTGCTGGGAGAGCACATGACAGGTGTCTGCTGGGAGAGCACGTGACAGGTGTCTGCTGGGAGAGCACATGACAGGTGTCTGCTGGGAGAGCACATGGCTGGTGTCTGCTGGGAGAGCACATGACAGGTGTCTGCTGGGAGAACACGTGACAGGTGTCTGCTGGGAGAGCACAGGGCTGGTGTCTGCTGGGAGAGCATGTGACAGGTGTCTGCTGGTTCTCTGGCTTTTGGTTTCAAACAGTTTCCCTAGAGGTGTTTTCTTTCTGCGTCTCCAAATGTCTGGGTCTCACGTTGGCTCTCTCTCTGTTGGCTCTTAGTTTTCTCCAAAACATTTCCTCTTTTACAGGATGCTGGTAAACTAATCAAGATCCACCTTGAATGGGTGGAGACACTTCTGCATCTAATCAAAAAGCCATACCCACAACTGGGTGTGTCACAGCTCCATGGAAAGAATCCAAATAAAAGGTCACAACCACAGCGTTGAATCAGGTTTAGAAGAACAAGCCTTTTCTGGAGGTATTTAACAATTTCAAACCAGCAAAATAACAACATTCACATTTCCAAGGACATTATCAAAACTATGAATTTAATTGTTTGGGGAAAAATAATCTTCAAGCCTCAATTCATGCCATATACTAAAACAAATTCCAAGTGGATTAAATAGTTAAATGTAACAAGCACACACGTACGTACTCAGACACACAACCTCTAAGGCAACAGAAGTACTTATGAACTTGTGGAGGTGGGAGGACTTTCTAAACTCGGAATCCACACTGGAGATGCCAGTAGAACACATTGTGCACTTATGACATCAACTCAAGTGAAAAAAGAAGAAAAGACAATCACATATATAACATTTGATAAAAATATGCATGAGAATGCCAAGCAGGAAATGAACCAATTTTCTAAGTTTGTTTTAACAAGAATGTACAGCTTTCATGATAGGGCAAAAAACCCCAATTATTTTAAAAGTAAATACAGAATGAGAATTATAGAATCATTTTTAAGAACAATGTTAAAACAAATGATCTAAACTGTTCCACTATGCACTGCTCAAAGGCATGCATTTTGTATTAAAATAAAGAGACAGGAATTTCCTTTACTTGATCATTTAAAAATATCCAATTCTTTTATCTTCCAAAATTTTTTTCATATCAAGTGTTTACATTTTAAATGTTTGAAACGGAAATTTATCATTCACATAGAGAGTTTTATCTAATTCAACAAATGGCTGTTCCAAAGTTAATTCCTATCATGAAGAGGTTAAAATGGAGTCTGTTACAAATGAGCAACATGTTTTGAGCTGATGGATATTTTAAAATCGTTTTGAGGGCCTATATTAATGTTACAATTCCAGGCTGTATCAATGAGTTACTTCATTTTGTGTCATGGTCAGGTTCATGTGTCAACTTGGCCAAGTGGTGGTACCTGTTTGTCTGGTTGGGCAAGTGCTGGCCTGTCTGTTGCAATGAGGACATTTCATAGAATTAGATCATGATCACGTCAGCTGCATCCACAGCTGATTCCATTTGTAATCAGCCAAGGGGAGTGTCTTCTGCAATGAGTGATGCTCAGTCTAATCACTGAAAGCCTTTTAAGGAGGATTCAGAAGAGACAGGCTCTTCCTGCTTTGCCTAGTGAGCCTCTCCTGTGGAGTTCATCCAGACCCTCCATCTGATTCATCAGCTTCACAGCCTGCCCTGCGGATTCTGGACTCTGCATTCCCACAGTCATGTGAGACAGTTTTATAAATTTTATATTTGGAGCATTCCCTGTTGATTCTGTTTCTCTAGAGAACCCTAATAATACAGAAGCTCACAGTCTTTCACAGGAACGTGATACATTAAGCCAGAAAGTATAAGCTTTCTGAAAATTGCAATAAAAACATAAAGCCAAAGGACAGGTCTAGGATCTGGCAACTCAGGGGATTCAGAGAGAGCAGAGAAGAACGACACAGCCATGAGAAGCAGAGTCCACTAGCCAGTGACCTTTGGAGATGAAGAAGGCAAATGCCTCCCGGGGTGTTTCATGAAACAGGAAGCCAGGTGAAGAAGCTAGCAGATGACTCCATGTTCACCATGTGCCTTTCCAGATGAGAGAGAAACTGTAGACTGTGTTCACCATGTGCCCTTCCATTTGAGAGAGAAACCCTGAACTTCCTTGACCTTCTTGAACCAAGCTATCTTTCCCTGAATGCCTTAGATTGGACATTTCTATAGACTTATTTAATTGGGACATTTTCTGAGCCTTAGAACTGTAAACTAGCAACTTATTAAATTCCCCTTTTAAAAGCCATTCCATTTCTGGTATATTGCATTCCAGCAGCTAGCAAACTAGAATATATTGTGTCCCTCAAGCCACATTGCTCCTTGCATCATTTGCAGATTTCCTGCATTGATAAGCATATATACGTTATATTCCCCCTACCCCCCTTTCTCTCTAAAATGAACTAATGAGCAGAGAACTCTAATTTGTGTTTCATCAAACCTCCAAACACTTCCATGATCTATGCGTTAAAACAGAAAATTCTCAGCCTCTCACTGCCTTTTATACTGTGTCTGCCAGGCAGTGACAGCCACTTCCCCTTCCCTTGTCTTCCACTATGTATTAGTTAGGGTTCTTTAGAGAAACAGAATCAACAGGGAACACTCACAAATATAAAATTTATTAAAGTGTCTCACGTGACAGTAGGAATGCAGAGTCCAAAATCCGCAGGGCAGGCTGCGAAGTTGATGATTCCAATGGAGGGTCTGGACAAACTCCACAGGAGAGGCTCGCCAGCTGAAGCAGGAAGACAGCCTGTCTCTTTTTAATCCTCCTTAAAAGGCTTGTTGATCCAGGGGCATGAGTATCCTGAAGTGACCAGGTGGGAGTCTTAGATTCCAGTTCAATGGAATCATTGTTGTTTCTCCTGATGGAAGCACTCCCCCTTTTGGAACTAAAACTTGTAGACCAGCAGAGCTCAGGGTCGCAGGAACAGGGAGCAAAAATTTTCCTAGTGGATCACTAGGGGTCATAGTGAGTGGTGCCCTTCCCATTTCCACCCCTTGGTTCCTGGACCCATGGATCCTGACTATGGGAGAACAGCACCATACAGCGGACTCTGATTCAGAGCATACACAGCTTCCTGGAGAACGTTACCCCAGGCTTTCAAGGTATTGCCACCTAGTTGGCACCATAATTGAATTTTCAAAAGGCCATTCCACCATTCTATCAATCCAGCTACTTCTGGATGATGGGGAACATGGTAAGACCAGAGAATTCCATGAGCATGAGCCCATTCCCACACTTCATTTGCTGTGAAGTGCATTCCTTGATCCGAAGCAATGCTGTGTGGAATACCATGATGATGGATAAGGCATTCTGTAAGCCCACGGATGGTAGTTTTGGCAGAAGCACTGCGTGCAGGGAAAGCAAACCCATATCCAGAGTATGTGTCTATTCAGTTAGAACAAATCGCTGTCCCTTCCATGAAGGGAGTGGTCCAATGTAATCAACCTGCCACCATGTAGCTGGCTGGTCACCTTGGGGAATGGTGCCATATCAGGGGCTGAGTGTGCGTCTCTGCTGCTGGCAGATTGGGCACTCAGCAGTGGCTGTAGCCAAGTCAGCCTTGGTGAGTGGAAGTCCATGTTGCTGAGCCCATGCATAACCTCCATCAATGGGCTTACAGAATGCCTTATCTATCGTTATGGTATTCCACATAGCACTGAATCTTAAAAATGGGTTTTTATGAATGGTTTTCTACTCTGACTGGACTCAAAGGTATTAAGGACTCTGATTCCCATAATCAGAATGACACTCCCAATCCATGGAGTGAGTTGGGAAGAGATCGTCAAAATATCACCATTCGATTCTCCTAATGCTTCGCTTATACGAAGCCAGGCTCTGGGGGATAATGTTTTTGACATCTTTAAAACTAAAGAAATAAGAGGAAGAGATGATTTGACATCATCTCTGATGATGTGGAATAAGAGCATAATTGATGTGGAAATAAGAGCTATAGAAATATTGGCTCATTGTTGTTAGATACACTGGCTACATTAAGGAGTGAAAGGGATGGGCTTAAGGCTTCAAACAAGAAGCTTAAGCACCGTTTGACAGTTGTAGAAGTTTCTATGAGTATCCTGAAGGAAAATCTTATTTCCTGTAGCTGTAGACTTGAGATCTCTGAAAATCAGACTCAGAATCTTATTGTTAGAGTAGCAACTTTACAACGTAAACTGAGATCTCAATGTTGCATGGTGTTTGCCATTAAAGCGAGGGCACTGATTGGAAAGGAGTGGAACCCCGAAAAATGGGGTGGTGTCATATGGATTGATACTGATGTCCGGGGTGAGGTTGAAACCCTAGGTCATGCTGCGTCTTCTCTAGATAAGCCTGTAATAGTCTGCCCTAAGGACACAGCAACCCCACTCCTGGTACCAAGGTATATTAGTTAGGGTTCTCTAGAGAAACAGAATTAACAGGGAGCACTTGCAAATATAAAATCTATAAAAGTGTCTCATGTGACTGCAGGAATGCAGAGTCCAAAATCTGCAGGGCAGGCTGTGAAGCCGATGATTCCGATGGAGGGTCTGGACGAACTCCACAGGACAGGCTCACCAGCCAATGAAGGAAGGAAACCTGTCTCTTCTGAATCCTCCTTAAAAGGCTTCCAGTGATTAGACTGAGCATCGCTCACTGCAGAAGACACTTCCCTTGGCTGATTACAAATGGAATCAGCTATGGATGCAGCCGACGTGATCATGATCTAATTCTATGAAATGTCCTCATTGCAACAGACAGGCCAGCACTTGCCCAACCAGACAAACAAGTACCACCACTTGACCAAGTTGACACACGAACCTGACCATGACACACTATATTTTCTTCACGGTGTCCACCTCCATCTTTAGAGGTACAGAGAGGCTGTGGCTGCCCCACTGAAGAGATGGGGAGGGTAAGGCTCAAGGCTGAATGACTCCCACCAGCTTTCCTGCTCTTTCTTTCTCTGGTGACACCCGCTGCGCTGTTAACACGTGTGCACTCACGTGCATTTTTGGGCACAGACTTGCTCTGACAAAAATACATCTGGGCCATTTGTAGCTTCTTTCTCCAGTTACTTTCAAATTTAAAGGTTACCATATACTCAGGTCCTATGTTAATGAGCAGCTTTTCCTTTGGGCCAAATCATCTCTTCCTCTTTAGTATCTCTGTCTGGTCATAGTGAATTCAAATTTGGTAACTCTCCACATAAACAGCAACTCATTTAAAAATAAATTACGAATATTAAAGGGAGACAGAGAACACCATAAAATACTCTATACCGAAATACATCAGCTGTAGAATAATGCATCTTAATGAAGGCTTCCCATGTGAATAAACCATTATGTTTACAAGCTTCCCACAGTTAATGACCCAGAACTGGATAACGAAACCTACATTTATAGCAAGGTCCTCTGTCAGCAAAAATATACATATTAATAATTGATGTTGCTGTAGAAATAGGACATCATATGATGTTTCCTGAGTTTGTGGGGAAATAGCACTACACGGCCCATTAACTGGAAATGCTTATCTAATGTTTGATGGGCTTTGCCTTTAAAAATCCTTGTTCCAATTAGTAAAATCAAAGGGACAGCTGTCCAAAGCAAAATTTGTTCAATTTATCAGTCACAAATATACTTGCAAATGAGTGATTTAATGCTGGAAACTTTCTCGAGAAGCGCATGGTCCTGGGGTGGGGGGTCACTTCCTCGTGGAGCAGTGAGGGAAAGTGAAATGATTGATTCCAAGCAAACGACCATCTTGTGGATTCTCACAGAGCTGTAAATGCAGGGATCAGTGAGCTCTGTACACCCCTACCCCTGTCGCCAGTGCCCATTAGAGGGCACTCAGGGCGGCCCCTCGGGCACAGCACTGGGCTTGCGCCAGGCGCTTCTTGTGATCATTTCCACCCCAAATGCCTCCTGCTGCTGAGTGAAAAGTGGTCTGCCATTTTCCATTTCAGGATTGTGTGGAGGGTGGGGTGGTAGAGGAGGCTTCTCAGTTTATTAAAACAACCCATTTTGTTTCAACATTTCATTTCCGAATAATATATCTGTGTTTATACAAATATACATATTCACACAGATGAACCTGGTGAGAGGAGTGGAAGAAAAATTGCACAGAGTACTCAATCCTACGGTTTCCTTTTGCCCTCTGATCACAGTAAAGCTGTGGCAAGTGTCTATTTTAGGATGCTGCAATTTTAGTGGCACTTCATTTGCTACTTTTGGGTCCTGCTTTCTTTAAAGCTGCTTTACAATAAACACTTGGATGGTACTAAAAGTGTGCTAGGTACTATTGTAAGTAGCTTACAAATATTAGCTAATTTCTCATAACTGGAGAGAGGCGCTATTATTTTCATGTTATAAACAGGGAGATGAAGGCACAGAGAGGTTGAGGAACTGGCCTGGCGTCAAACAGCCAGGAAGTGGTAGGCTGGGCCTTCGACCTGAGGCGTCCATCACAGAGGTTGTTTTTACCGGCTGGGCTCTGCCACCCCTCTTCCCTGATGGATTCCCTCCGGCTTGACGCATTTTGTCTGAAAATTGACTTTTTTATTGGTACTTGAGAGCCTAATTTTAACAGCCTTATTTCAAGTTCACAAATTTGAGTAGTAAATGACAACATGGACCAAGAGAATTTCCATTTTAAAATCATTTGCACATGTATTTGATGTAACAACTTATTTTGAAATATTTTGACCTTTGTCACAGAGAAAAGTTATCTGATAATTATTCTTGATAATTTTCCAATGTATGCAATCATGCAGTTATGGTGACAATGCACTGTAATTTTCCAAGACAATTAACAGCGGCCACTTATTGAAAGCACGTGGTGTCCGAATCCCCGGCTGAGTAAGCCCTTGGTCTCTCAGCTCAACCTGGCAAAGAGACAGCACCGCCCTGATCTTCCAGGAGAAACGGGGGCTCGAGGGAGGGTGAGCCGCTCAAACCCGCCCTGGCACCGGGCAGGGCTGCGCTGGGTCCCTGCGGTCTGCCTGCAGCGCCCCCGCCCCCGGGCCAGCCCCGACAGAGGCTTCCCCTCCCCATCAGCTGATCCCCGGTAAGGGCCGACTCAGCCATCGGAGCTGCTGCAGGGCGGCACACGGACTCATTTCGCAGACGCTCCCTTCAAGCACTAAAACAAATCAAAACCCTCAAAACCACAAGTCACGGCGAATCCGTATTTTAAAATGCGATTTATTTTTTTGGAAACAAAATTACACTTTCCATCAAATATAATGGTGAATGCACATGATGAAGCTGGATGTCTAGTTTTTGGTTAAAAAATAAAAGGGTGGTCGTAAACGCGCGTAACTTATTTTGATCCTCCTCATCTTAGCTTTGACAGCAGTTCTACAAAGGAGCCCCTGCACACTGAGAGTAATGGAAGCAAGGTTCCAAGGTGCAGGTGTTCCCCAAGCTGGGTCCCGAGAAGGGGGCTGCACACCTTTGGGCACCTAAGGCCTTACCCGGGGTTGTCTGCTAACAAGAAAAAAGTCTAATTTATTGACAAAAGATTAATCTAGACTATAGCTTGTTTCATGCCAGAAGTTGCTAGTGAACAGGGTTTTATGGGGCTGTTAGGATTTAGCTGATATGTTTAAAAGTGACAGGTCTTCCTCTTTAATGAGTATGCCCACCCCGTGTTCTTTATTATCATGTGAACACTGATATTTTCAGGGCAGCATAAGATATGTGATGGTCGTGACTGCAGGACAAATCATTTCAGAGGGATCCCCAGAATGAAAAGTATCATGTTCCTTACATTTCCTTCTTCTTGATCTACTCCATTGGTTCTGCCAATTAAAATAACTGAACATGAATTTTCAGAGTGCTATTTATTTTCCCTTGTCGATTTTAGAATATAAATATTTAAAATCACAGTATTCCCCCCAAATTACATGACAATGGTAAAAGAAACATTTGGTCAAGAATTGAAGGCACAATGCTGTCTCTTGCACTAATTCTGGTTTCAGTTAACTAAATAGTCACTCCTGGAAACCTGCCAAGCATCTCAGAAAGACAAAAATATAGTTTTGATCAGATAAGTCCTGGTTGATATATTAGCATATTATAATAATATGATATAATATTGATAGAACATCTATAATATGATATAACAGGAAAATGAAATTTTTAAATAGACCAACAATATCTTAATCACTGCATAGTGGATAAAGTATATTCAATTGAAAACATTTCCTGGATTTGGGGTAATGGATTTTTACGGTTATAGGCCAGTGAACAGAAGGTACCATTCTTTTAAAAATTAAATCCATATATTTCTCAATGGTGTAAAATTTCAACAGAATATGAAATAGCAAGAGAAGACAAAAACTTTGGAAAAAAGCAAACTGAAGAAAGCCACATTTAATATAAAACAGACAAACCAATCTTCATACTATGTAAACTGTGCACAGTTGGGAAATTAATACAAACTTCTTAAATTTGAGCTAACTAAATTTAAACTAGAAAGTAAAACTGAACAATTATAGTAAAATAGAATTTCTCACGTTCTGGTTCTGCTTTATGTATATTTCTAAACGACAGCATTCTTCTAAGTCTTTGAGAAAAAACATGCAATTCCATCTTTATATGGTTTCAGTGTAAACTGTTAGGACTTGAGGTGAAAAACAGTATTTGGCTGCTCCCTAAGTTTCTGGTATGTTGCACATAGTAGAAATTCAATAAATATAGCCCAAATTAAATTAAATAGAAATTCAATTGAATGGAAATTATTGATTCAAAACTACCACTAATGTAAAATTTCATGTTGAACTTAGATTGAAACTTTTGGCAGCTAATAAGTACATTTTTAAACATAGAAAATTGGAACTAACTCCAATTTTATAACTGTATTTTAAATCCATATGCCTTTTAAGGGCACTGAGCAGAGAAATGATATCATATCATTGCCTATTCATCTATCCAAATTCACCAAACAATTTGGAGCTCTTAGGTGGAAAAGCTAATAACACGCTATTGCTGTTCGTTTTTTTGCAGGGGAGGAGTATGTAATATTTTTCTAATTAAAGTAAAATTTGAACATTTTAGAAAAAACAAACAAAATCACAGCTTCCCTCCCACCCCACCCAAAAAAATCTTCCAAAGTCCCCACATTAAACAAACACTATTCATGGTACATTTTCTTTCTTTCCTCTATGTGTGCATAAAACCATGTAATTCTGACTCCTGAGTTTTCATCTTGAGCATCTTCATGCCATCAAAAATGAATTGTAAACATATTTTTTAATGGCGGCATGTTGCTACATTATGTGGGCCCACATAAATTATTTAACTATATCCCTAATCTAGAATATGTTGGTTATTTTGATTTTTTCACTGTTAAAAAGAACACTGTGGGGAAATTCTACATCCATAAATCTCTGTTTGCATTTCTGATGATTTTCTTAAGATAGAACTAAAGTTGGGGGTGGGAAGATATCAATAGTTTAAGGATCTTGTTGCACTTTGTAATTGGCTTTCAGAAAGGAAGAATTAATTTAACACAATTGTGTATGAAAACAAGCACACTCTCATCAATAATTGTTGCTTAGAAACACTTTTTTTTTTGCTAATAAGACAGATACAGTTCACCTTATTTCATCGATTCTAAGCTGCCTGTTTTTTATTTTCATTGTTTAACAGATCTGAAATTAGGGAAGGAAGCAAGTTACAGTAAGTGGGGAAAACTTAGTTATTTAATTTCCTAATAGCACATGAAACAAGATGCATCTTACAGACAATGGCACAGCTGCAACGAAATCTGGTAGCATCTCATTTTATTTTTGTATTTTTTTGACCACTAGTTTTTAGCCCTGATTTGTGAAGAACCATTCATTTCAGCATACACTTCAGTGTCCCGGTGAATTGTTAAATCTTTACCTATCAGTTCCTATTGATTCCATCAGCATGTCTAAACCTCTGAAAAGCAAAAGGTGGGCAGGGCTGCCAAGGAGATTCCAAATTCCAAAAATAAGTGTTGGCTTATTTATGAATTCCAAGATCAGGAAAAATCAAGAATGTAGGTAATAAAATCAAGATGTTTCTTAAATCACATCAGCCATTCTGAGATGATGTACAACAATTTTTAAGATAGTAAAGCTTGGGCATCTCAATTTGAGACCTCAGAAACACGTGTGGAGTGGTATCACATCCCTTTACCAGGAAACTAGGATTTTCCAAGTTTCCAAGTGGAGTTGAATTCTTTCCTCAAAAAAAGTAGTTCACATTTTCCAATTCTGTGCTGATGACACAGGTACTACACACAGATAAAAACTGTAGGTAGGATGAGGGGCCTCAATAAGATGCAATCTTTTCTAAAATGAAATATGTTTACAACTTCATTCATAATTTAGAATGTGCCATTATACAACTGACGAAAATTATATAGTAATACTGGGAAGATGATACTAAATTATATCTTATCTATACTTAATAATATCAATGATGAAGTATTTTCCTTTGTTTTGAATCCTAAAATTCTAGAAAAGAAAATTTAATATTTACCCAACAAGATATAATGAAATTATGGCTTAAATAGTCTTGTTTTTGGTTGAAAACCTAACAAAGGAATCTGATGGGCCCCACCCCCTACCACGTGTCACCTTCGTAATGATGACCACTTATTTCTTTTCTCTAGAAGTAAGAGGAAATGCAGTACTCAAAAATTAAACATAAAGGTAAAGCATAGCATAAGAAAACCATATCCCTATGACAGTTAAAAATATAAACTACATTATTTTTTCAATTCTTACATTATTCTCTGCACTTCTACTGTTAGAAATAGGAACAAAAGAACCGTCACACAATTCTGTTTTTACCCTACTGAGATTTACATTTGATAATAAGTACATAGAATTGGAAAATGTACTGTAAATTGCCTATTATTTAACTTTCTATTTCAAAAGTTACACACAAATTGTTTTAGTCTTGACTCATATCTATTTCCCTTTTAATATAACTTTGACCATGCATTTACAGCAATTCTTTAGACCTAAACATATGTTGATTATTGAAAGATGTTAGAATAAGCAAAAGAGTAAACGTAGAGTCATAACCATATCCTACATTTCACAGTATACAGAGAAACTCTAAAACATCACTTTAAAGATATGCAATGTGATATTTTAATTATGTTAACTATTTTGGGGCTCCCTTATTGTCTCTAATTTCCGATGTGAGTTATCTAGACATTGTGAGCTTTGCTGACATTCTTACTTCTTTTCTCAGCAAAGAAATTCCAAGTGTTGGAACCACTGGGCAAAAAGGTGCAGGTGTTTTTAATGTCTGTAGTGAGTACAGACAAGGAAAGGGGTGGGGGGCCCCCTCACAGCAGTCCCTGACTGTACTTGTCCCGGCTGGAGTCCTTGTCCAGACTGGCTGTCATCACAACTCTCTTTTTCCTTTTGATAGTATAGACTTGAAAATACAGTTTTACTTTCTTTATTAATAAACTAATTTTTTTTTCATATGGCTGTTAGCTGTTCACATTTTTGTGAACTATGTCTTTTATTCCCCTTTTAATAGACTATCAATCATTTTATCATTGCCATTATTGGATTTTAACAGTTCTGAACGTATGTTAAGGCTTGATGGATTTATACATGTGTACACGCCCTCGTCACCATCATCCAGCTGGTCATTTAGAACATTTCAGCACCCCAGAAAGTTCCTTGTGTCCTGGAGCCCTTTCCAGGCAAGAACCTCCACTCTAGAGGCAGCAGCTCTTCTGACTTCTAGTTCCTTATCACTACTCCTTCCACAACAAATTACTTAAGCTAGTGGCTTACAGCAACACACGAGTGCGCAATCTCACAGTTCTGGGGGTCAGAAGTCCACTCTCGGTCTCACTGCGCTAAAATAGCGTGTTGGCAGTGCTGCATGTCTTTCTGTAAGCTCTAGGGAAGAAGGGGGTTCCTCACCTTTTCCAGCTTCTAGAAGATGCCACAACTCTGGCTCATGCCCCTCCTCTCCCTTCAAGGCCAGCAATGGCTGGTTGAGTCCTCCTTAGGCTGCTGCCAGCACTCTGACCATTCTCTCATCTTCTGCTTCCCTCTTCCATGTATAAGGACCTTGTAATTACCTCGGCCCACCTGGTGGGTTGAGGACAATCTCCTCCCCTCAAGGTCTGTACCCTTGCATCTGAAGAGCTCCTTCTGGCACACAGGTAACATGCACACAGGTTCCAGCGGCCAGGGGGGCAGCCCCTTTTGGAAGGGGAGTTCTTCTGCCACAATCACTGCTAATTAATTAGGCTCTTAAGTCATTATATAAACAGAGTCATATAATATATACTCTTTGGTGTCTGACTTCTTTCACTCAACCTTTTTTCTGCAAGATTCATCCAAGCTGGTACATCTGTCTGTATTTCATTCTTTTTCATTGCTATGTAGTATTCTATTGTATGTATTTACCACAATTCATCCATTTATATTATTAATGGACATTTGGGCTTGTTTTCAGATCTGGACCATAACCATGAGAATTTTGGTCCATGTATTTTAGGAATATAAGCATCCATCTGGTGTAAACCCAAGGGTGGCATTGCTGGCTTACAGGGTAGGTGTGTGCTTAGCTTTATTTTAGTCAGCACTGCAAATATTTCACCTAAATAATTGTTTAAATTTACACTCTCAGCAGCAATATCTAAGAATACCAGTTGTTTCACATCCTTGAACTCTCAGTATTGTCTTTCTTTCTTAAAGTTAGCCATAATGATGGGTGTGTAGCGGTATCTCGATGTGGTTTAATTTGTATTTCTTTGAAGACCAACAATCTTGAGGTCCTTTCTCGTAGGTTTTTTGGCCAGACTGATATCCTCTTTTAAACCATGTTTTCAAATATTTCAACCATTTAAAAAGTTGGATTTTATTTTTCTTAATTGATGCATAGCAGCTATTACAATGTCATGGATACCATACTAGAGGCACACAATACCAGATTTGAAGAGACAGAAGAAAGAATAAGCGATATAGAAGACAGGATAACTGACTTCAAAGACTCAAAACAGCAAATGGCAAAAAAATGGAAAAAATTTAATAGGAACTCAGGGAAATGATACACAAAATAAAGCACACAAATAGAAGAATCAATGGTGTCCCAGCAGGAGAAGAGAGGAGTAAAGGGCTAGGAAGAGTAGTTGAGGATATAATGCAGGAAAACTTCTCAACCTTCATAAAGGATATAAATATACAAATCAAAGAAACCCAAAGAACTCCAAACAAAATAAATCCAAATAGGCCTTCCCCAAGGCACATACTAATCAGTCTGTCAAATGTTGAAGAAAAGCAGCAAATCCTGAAAGCAGCAAGAGAAAAACAATCTACTGCATACAAGGGAAATCAAATAAGATTGAGTTCAGACTTCTTGACTAGGCGAGAAGGCAGTGGTATGATATATTCAAGATCCTGAAAGAGAAAGACTTCCAGCCAAGAATTCTGTACCCAACCAAATTGTCCTTTAAAATTGAGGGAGAGATTAAAGCTTTCACAGACAAAGAAGTCCTGAAAGAATTTGTCAACAAGAGATCAGCCCTACAAAAAATACTAAAAGGAGTTCTGGCTGAAAAAAAAAAGACGGAAGAGGAAAGTCTGGTGGAAGGCACAGAACTGAAGAGTACCACTAAGGGTAATTTAAAGAATACAAGAGTAAGAGGGGAAAAAATGTATAGATCTGACAAATAAATAAATAAAAAATAAGATACTGGAATCAAGAAATGCCTTTTTAGTAATAATTTAAATATTAATAGGCTAAATTTACCAATTAAAAGATACAGATTGGCAGAATGGATTAAGATACATAATCCAGCTATATGCTGCTTACAAGAAACTCATCTTAGATACAGGATACAAATAGATTAAGTGAAAGGATGGAAAAAGATCTTCCACACAAGTTGTAACCAAAAGAAAGCAGGAGTAGTGTTCTAGTTTGCTAGCTGCCAGAATGCAATATAACAGAAACAGAATGGCTTTTAAAAAGGGGAATTTAATAAATTGCAAGTTTACAGTACTAAGGCTGAGAAAATGTCTGAATTAGAACAAGTCTATAGAAATGTCCAATCAAAGGCATCCAGGGAAAGATACCTTGGTTCAGGAAGGCTGACGAAGTTCAGGGTTTCTCTCTCGGGTGAGAAGGCACACGGTGAACACAGACACAGTTTCTCTCTCAGCTTTAAGGGCACATGGCGAGCACGGCATCATCTGCTAGCTTTCTCTCCTGGCTTCCGGTTTCATGAAGCTCCCCGGGAGGCGTTTTCCTTCTATATCTCCAAAGGTCGCTGGCTGTGGACTCTCTGCTTCGTGGTGCTGCAGTATTCTCTGCTCTCTCTGACTCTCCTTCATTCTCCAAAATGTTTCCTTTTTTATAGGACTCCAGAAACATATCAAGACCCACCCAAATGGGTGGCGACATGTCATCACCTAATCCAGTTTAACAACCACTCTTGATTAAATCACATCTCCAGGGAGATAATCTGATTACAGTTTCAAACATATAGTATTGAATAGGGGTTATTCTGCCTTTACAAAATGGGATTTTGATTAAAACATCGCTTTTCTAGGGTCCAAACATCCTTTCAAACCAGCACAAGTAGCTATACTAATATTGGACAAAACAGACTTTAAATGTAAAGACATCATAAGAGACAAGAGATAGGTGAACCATCAGCTAATGAGGCTGAACTCCAATGTAAGGGACTAGATAGGAGCAAAGGTGATTCTCTAGTGGGTCTAGAAGTAATATTACCATACTGAAGATGAACAAGATTGAAAAGGGTACTATAGACCTACGTATCCCACTGACACACTAGAAATACAAATGAGTTCTTGTAAGAATTACTTCAAAGATAAGATTCTCGTATAAAAAGTGTTTAAGTCCAGGGAAAACTGCTATTGCATGCTATGAGCTATGTTCAAAAGGAAACCATCAGCATTACCACAGCAACAGCAGAGGTAAATAATGGGGTGAGGAACAAGAGTTAAGAGGAGGTTTAGAGTTCCTGTTTGGTGAGGGTGTGTTTATTCGTTTTCTGGATCTCGGGAATAATGAAATTATCTCAAATTGAGAATGCTGATGGACTATGGACTTTGGGCCTTCTACATGATGCCAGATGAATGCAGGTGGCTGCAGGACGTCCTGATGGAGAAGAAGAGTGGCGAACGATGGTGTGCACTTAGGAACAAAGACTGTGCAGCTACAAAAAGGAACACTGTTGGGAGGCATGCAACAATGTGAATGGACACTTGGGACATGTGGTGAGACAAAATAAGCCAGATAAAACAACAACAATGGAATGGTCACGTTTAGAAAATGATCATAAGAAAACAGGGGCCTAGATTGTAAGCTTTTAAAGCAGACACATTAAGTCTGGAGTGGTGATTATTATTTCTGGATTCTGAGAGGCTGTTTTTTATATATAACCTGATATTTAGAGATAAGAATGAAGCCAAACAGGTTGGGGTTAAATTAATTCAGAACATGGGGTAAGGAAGATAGTGTCTATATTTTAGAACCACACATACTCTTTGAGACCAATGGAGGAAAGGTTTATTTGGTCTGGAACTGAAATTTTCTATAGTGCATAATCCAATTCAACCTATCTGTATAGCTCATTTGAACAACTGAAACACAGAGAGCACAGAATGAGAAAGAGGTCCTTTAATCCTATATAGATTATTGTATTGCTTGGAAACATCTTCGAGTATATTAACCAGATAATCAAAAAGTATTGGCAAAGTTCCCTGAGAGAGGGAAGAAAGATTATGGAACTATTAAACCTTATCATCAGGGAATCCCCTGATACTGTGCCAAACTTCAGGGATACCCAAGTCAATAGGCCATGCCCTTGATCATGAGGCTTACTCTTGCGAAGTTTATGTAGGCAATATAGAAGCTTAGACTACCTATAGGCATGCCTAAGAGTTACTTCTGGAGGACTTCCATTGTTGCTCAGTTGTGGTCTGTCTTTCTATGACCAACTCTGCAAGTGAAATCATTGCCCTCCCCGCCATGTGGGACATGATATCCGGGGCTGAAAGTGTCCCTGGAGATGTGGGAGAGAACTCCCAGGGATGAATATGGACCTGGCATCATAGGATCAACAATTACAGCCTGACCAAATGGGAGAACAGAAGTGTAATTAATAAAGTATCAGTGGCAGAGAGAGTTCAAATAGAGTTGAGAGGCTACTCTGGAGGTTGCTCTTACACAAGCTTTGGGTAGACCTTGCTACCTATCATAACCTGCCAACCCCCAACCAGGACCATTCCAGCCAATCCTAAAGAACACCTTTAAAGAATCCTAAAGAACAATTTATAAGATTCCACAAGGGTTCCAAGCACTAGAGTATCTTGCCAAAAACCTACAACCTCCAGATGGGTCCCTGGTCCAGATAACTCCTGACACCTAGCCCAGCCTCTCCAGAACATCAGATAGTTCCATCTCCCTACCCCATATTACTGACAGACCCATCCAATATAAAAAATTTAGAATTGCCTTAGCCCAAACAACCCCAATGACAGGTTTGGAAAGATCAAAGGTGATGGTGGAATTATACATAGAAGATAGGATTTAACAAATGAAGAAGAATACTGAATCATTAAATTGATACCTCTTTTTGTCTCCAGTATTTTATAGCAGCTAGAAGTAAAAACTTAAAATTGTGAAATTGTAACCCATGTCAAAGTCTGAAATATGTTCAACAATTAATTGTGGTGCTGTGCTTGGAAATTTATAGCTTTTTTTGTATATATATTATTGCTCAAAAAAAAAGAAGAAAAAAAAGTTGATTGTGATGATACAAAAGTATTTAAGCCCTCTAGGCTCCTATATTTTGGAGCAGCTAGAAGGTAAAATCTGAGAGGATCATATGGTAGCCCATGACAAGCTCTGGGATCTGTCCTATAACCACTTGTTGAAGAGTGCTTTGAAAACTATTGCTTTTTTATTTCTTTGCTTTGTATGTATGTTATACTATACAATAAAAAAAGTTTAAAAAAATGTTATGGATAGAGATGTCTGCCAAATATGCGTGTGTGTGTGTGTACTTGTGTGTGCGTGCACATAACAAATGTCTCCTCCCTGTGACCTGTCCTTTTACTCTTTTAATAGTATCTTTTGATCAACAGATGTTCTTAATTTTAAAGAAGCTTAATTTATCAATTTTTATGTTTTTTTTATGCCCTACTTAAGTAATCACTGCCTATATAAGACCGTGAAGGCATCCTCCTAGAGGACTGGTTACTTTAGCTTTTGCTTTTATGCCTATGACCTCTCTAGACTGATAAGTAGGGGTTAAGGTTAATTTTCTCCCTGTGGACATCCAGTTGACCCAGCATCATTCACTGGGAAGACACCCTTTTCCTATGCACCGCCGTGGAGGCTTTGTGTGAACCAGGAGAAAGGACATGTATGTTTCTGCACTCATCGGTTTTCATGTTCCATTTGTCTGGCCTTGTCCCAACAGTATATTGTCTTAATACTGAAACTTCATACTAAGTCTTGGCATCTGTTAGGGTAAGTCTTCTAGCTTGTTCTTTAATAGTTTCTTGGCTATTCTGGGTCCTTTGCATTTTCATAGAAATTTTAGAGTCAGATTGTTAATTTCCCAAAAATACCAGCTATAATTCAGTTTGGGATTACATTAAATCCCTAGATATGGGGAGAATTTATAACTATATTGCATCTTGTGAACATAAACATGGTATATTCCTCCATCGGTTTAGGTGTTTAACTTCTTTCATTAATATTTACTAGTTTTCAAGGTGGACGTCTGGCACACCTTTCGTTAGATTTGCTCCTTGTAACTTGAACTTTTGATACTATTTTTCATCTGTTGGCCGTACTAAATAAAAAAAATAATAAATTTTTGTATATTGACCTTCTACTCAGTAATTTCCCTAAGTTAGCTTATTTTGTATAATAGTTTATAGATTCATTTGGTTCTTCTACATACACAATCATGCCCTCCAGACGTAATGACAGCTTTATTTCTTCTTTCTCAGTCTCAATACATTTTCTTTTTATTGTCTTGTTACACTGGCTAAAACCACCAGCTAAACGTGGACTAGAAGTGGTCACAGTGTCCATCTCTGTCTTATTCCTAACTCCAAGAAAAAGCATTCAATATTTTAGGCCGTGGGTTTTTAAATCTTTGTGCCAATTTTAAGGGTATTATCTCTCAGCTTTGAACCCATCCTTCTCCACATTTCTCTGTGATTCTATGGCTGGCCCTCAGTAAACAACCCTCTAAGTTGGTAGCTGGCTCAGTGTTACAGTCTATGAAAAGGAGGTGCCAGAGGAAAATGAGACGGCAGGAGGAGAAAGAAGGGACTTGCTCTTTGCTGTCTGCTCCTGAGCCATCCTCACCTTGTCTTCATTCTGACAGTGGATGTGCATCCCCAGAGCCAGCAGCACCTGAATCCCGGGTACAGCTTCTCCATCCTCACAGCTGCAGCACCAGCTGCTTAGTGACCCCTGCTGAGAGGGTGGGGTCCTCACCCTCCAGGGACCCGACTCCAAACTCAGAGACATCAGCACAAGCAGACCCGTGCCACTGCTGCAGCGTCTGGGGCCCAGGCTTATGGGGTCTCTTCCGGGTTAGAGATGCCAGCACTGCTCAGCAGCGCCCTCTCCAGAGGTGTGAGTTTCAACTGCCAGGGAAACCCTCCCCAAGCTTAGAGGTTGTATTATTTCCCTTTTCCCTTTGCTCCCCCAGACCCAGCTGCTTCCTGTGGTTGCTGACTCTGTCATATGTTAGGGTGCTCTCTAAGTTTTGCCTTCTCAGTTACTTAGTTAACAAATCTTCATGCCTCACTAACAATTCTTGGTATTGAATTCTCACCATTTAAATATTAAGTTGATGTTAAGTGTTAATTAGCTGTTACTAAATTCTCTCCATTTAAGTAAGTGGTGTGATTTCTATGTCCAGACAAGACACTTTCTGATACAGAAGATGGTACCAGAAATGGAGCTAGGAAACTCAGGGTTGGTTTGGTTATACCTTTGGACTGGAATGCAGTACTGAGCTCTTTACTAATGGAAATGCTAGCAATCCCTGCATATAGTGGCATAAACCACCACTGGTTGTTTACAATGAGGTACCTATGGAAGCAAGAGCCTTGGGAGACCAAATGAATGTTGTACTTGATTGTTATAGAAATAATAATTTCAACTTCTTTAGTATGGAATGGAATTTTCTAAGGGCCCTGGAGCACCAAAAGAAAGAAGATGTCAAGTTCAGGTCTTAAACTTTCAGCTTGAGCCACAGTTCAAGAACCAGAGAGCTTCTATACAACAGTATCCATAAATTAATTCCTTATTTCTTATAGTCACAAAGCTAAAACTGCTGAAAATCAATCACGGATTTTGTTGTGCAGAATGCAGAGTTACAATACAATTTGAATTCACAGCCTTAGCCAAGTTTCTCACATGGAAATCAAAACTTAGAATGTGTTCATGTGAAGAGATTCAAATGAAATTAAGAAACATGAAAATACCACATCACTCTGAGCTTCCCTTGCCAGCAGAAATAGCCTGCCCTCCTATGCCTTCCTTTATGAAAAAAACCTCAGTAATAACCTTCACTGCAAGGGGGTACCTATTTGCCTCAAGATGCAACCCAACCACTCTTCGCTGCCTTTGGAACCATAACTAATTTAACCCTTTTGACCCATAGGATGTTAATAATTGATACCGACAAAAGCCCTGAGACTGTGTATGGGAAAGGACACTGAGGGTGTCTGATCAAAGAAGATGAGTCTACTCTGGCCCAGCTGATATTGTTGGTAGGAATGCACCTACCTGAGCCTCTCGACACACTGTGCTAGTCTGGGAAGTTTGGGGGCAGCTTTAGCATTTTAGGTTGTTGGCGGACTGAAACGCAGACTTAACGGGGTCTACATTTAATAAGCTGGGATGACGGAATGCCACTGTCATGATACAGAGGGGGCACCTGGAAGGCTTAGGAAGATGGGCACGTTGGAATGGACTTGCCACGTACAACTTGCATACCTTCTCCCCAAACAACCACTTGTGCTGAGGGGACCCGGAGAACACTTCCTTAATGGAGGTAGAGAGAAATACATTGTAAGGGGAGGACTGTGTCTGGAAAGCATGTAGGCCAGGTGTGGTGTGCAAGATGCTACCATCTGTTTCCAGCAGGGATGATGGGATCCTGTAGCTAAGTCTTGTCTGCATTTATCAGTAAAGAATAGAGGGAAAGATTAATTGTTCAAGTGCCCCTAGGAGTGAAATAGATGTGTAGGTATTAAAACGTCGCTTGATCTATGTAAGGAAAAATATCCAATCTGGTGGCTAGAAACTTGAATAAAGGCTTCTCATCCTATTTCCAGACCTAAGTCAGTTTACAGGCTACTAAATTATCTGTTCAATAACTGGTGTGAATTTTATCTCATGATTAGACCCTGAGACGCATTATCAGAGAGAGGAAATACCCTTCTAGTCCTAGTTTGCTGAGAGCTTTTTTTATGATGGGCATTGAATCTTATTAAACACTTTCCCTCTATCCACTGAAATAATCATATAGCTTTCTCTTTTAATATGTGAAATACCAATTGGGTTTCAAATATCAAGCCATCCTTGAGTTCCAAGGATAAAACCTACTTGGTCAAGATGTATTATCCTTTTTGCATATTGCTGGATTTAATTTACTGATATTTTGTTTAGGACTTTCACATGTATGGTGAAAAGCCTAGACTTATCCTACACTTTTCTCTTTCTCTATATCCCACATCTGATCTAATAACAAATCATACTGGTTATACCTTCAATATAAATCCTGAATTTCATCCCAGCTCTCAAACGAAAGATGATTCCATTTTGCTTTGTTAGTTTTTGTCAAATGTCTTTTTTGTTATTTACTGAAATAACTGTATGGATCTATTCTTGTACTGAAATATATTAATTTCCTAATGGTGAACTTTTCTTACATCCTGAAACAAAATCTACATGATAACAGGGTCTTTGCTAATAATATACTACTCGATTAGAAGTGATAAATTTTTAGGGTGTTTTGTTCCATGCATTATTTTTTTATTTAGTCAGTTTGGGATCAGAAAAACGTATGTGAACTGAGTAAGCAGCATAAGAAATATTACTTCTTTAATTCTTAAAAAGGTAGTTCTATTAAGTAACATGGACCCATCACCCTTTGTGGGGAGAGAGGTGGAAATGAAGGTGAGGGACTGTGGAATCCTTGAAATTGAGGTACTAACGGATGCTACTTTAGGGAGTTATAAACTGGCGGCCCAGCTGGCACCTCTCAGGATCCACCATCACATGTACAGGGCATTCCCGGCACTGGTTGAGTAGGGAGGTGAGCCTCTGCAGGCCTGTTCTCGTGACATGTGGGCCCCTCTGTCACTTGGTTTTTGGCCTGGACTCCCCAAGGGTCTGTCTGAATCTCTTTGGTAACTGTGCTGCAATCTGAACATCTTCCCTCTTCCTCTCCCTTCCTCACCCCTTTCCTTCCAGGGGTCACACAGCACGTGGTATGATGTTCTTCCGCCCTTCTCTGGCTCCTTTTTATCCTTTACTGACGTTTCTCCCAGTAAGTCTCCGGCATATCTTACTTATCTTGGCACTTGCTTCTCACAGGACCCAAACTAACACAGGGCCTTTAATTTCTTTTCAGAATTTACCACACTGATTTGTTTATTTAGTTTTTTTTTAAATCTCTTCAGTCAGTTCAGATGTTTATATTTCCCTAAACAATCTTCACTTTGCACAGTACTGTCTAGTTTATCACCACACTTGTTCATGACCTTCTTAGTAGTTCTTTTTTAAATTTGTATCTGGTCATATGCTGTGGGTTTTCATTTTCTTTTCTTCTTTTCTGGATCAACCTTACTGAGCCTTGTATTTAATTAGTATTTTCAAAGTTTCAGTCCATGCCTTAGTCACTGCTACTTGTTTTATTCTTCTCATCTGGGCATTAAATGGGGGACACTAAGAAATACAATCTACTGCAACACACCCTAAGTAAATGTTGGAGCAGATTCCCCAAAGCCTCTCTCCTTCCTTCCTTTTTATTTATTACAGCATTTCTAATGTTCAATGAGCAAGTCCGCTCAGCAGACACGGCCCCACTGTGAATGGATGCCAGTCCTGGGAATAATCAGCCCCGAAGACAGTTGTGCAATGGGGACTCACAGCTGCCTCCAAATATTCGAGGGGTTGCAATGTGAGACAAGGTAAGATGTGCTCTGAGTTACCATGGGGAGCAGAATCATGACCAGTCAGCAGGACTGCAGGAGGCACATTTCAGTTGCATGAAAGGATGGAGCTTCTAACATGAAGTGGAATGGGCTGCCCTGGGAAGCAGGGGTTCTGTGTTCAGGAAGAGGCCAAACAGGCCTTCCTCAGAGGCCCTGGGCCAGATCATCCACATAATGCTGGAAGCCCCTTTCTTCTGAACAGACTCCAAGATGGGCCCTGCTTATCCCCACCTCCTCACACCCACCCTTGACTGAGGGCAGAATCTACCACTTGCTTCTAACCAGTAAAACACAGCACTTCCCTGAAAACATGTCATTGTGAGTGGCTCCTCTTGCTCTTGCTGTCTTGGAGAAACCACATGCAGAGGCTCCTACCTGAGGGCACCCTCTCGATGGCAGCTGGCAAATCTTAAGGTCTTCCGTCTAACCACTCACAAGGAGCTGAGTGCTCCCAACATCCACACAAGCACGGAAGCGGATCCTTCCCCAGCTGCACTGCAGGTGAGAACCCAGCCCTCGCCGATACCTTGACTGCAGCTGTACGAGGCTCTCAGCAGGGTCCCCTGAAACTGGGCCCAGATTCCTCCCCCACAGAAACTGTGGGGTAATAAATGTGTGTTGGCTTATGCTGCTAAGTTTGGGGCATGCAGCAAGAGCTAGCACACGTGATCCAGTAATCACCATAACCCGCAAATGAGTAGGGCTGTACCAAACAAACCCGTTCTCAGAGTGGTGTGCACTGCTGACAGCCACAAGGAACAGCCTGCTCCAAGCCGGAAACTGTCGGCAGGTTGTTGGTGAAAGGGACATGACTCTGTTCCCTCTGTATCTACTGTGCAGAGCAAGGCGTCCGTACAACACGTGCGACTCCATTTCCTCACAGCACAGTCATTTAAATCTCTGCCTTTCTTTCCTCTCTCAAAAACTCTCTAAAGAAATCTGTAATATGGAGATTCTGTTTTCTTGAAGAAAGCAAACAAAAAGGTGTATATCCTATTTATAAGAACACTTACCATACCCAGGAATATCATTTCCTCTTCTCTCTCTCTTTCAATTTTCTTACTTTGATAGAAACCTCGCCACACCTTAAAGCCAAAAAAACAGTTAATTGTTTAATACAAAAAAACAAGTAAATAAAGGAAACCTACACTTTCTCCTATAAAAACAGCACATTCCACGTTAAAATGACCACAAAGCCAAGAACACGTGTGCATACCGATGGAATATTTCTTTCTTCTGTGATCACAGGCAGAATATTTTTTTTAAGAAGGAACTCATGATAGAAATGACCTAAAATCTTCATTCGTGTGGTCTCCTGCCTGGGAAATTTCTACAAGAGAATCTTCTAGATGGGGGGGATGTATCCTAGACTAAAGGTGGCACTTTATTGTTTTAAATGAAACTCTTCCTAAGACATGTAGAGAAATGTAAGATTAAACTTCTGAGAATCATACTGCCTGAGCTTTGCACTCAGGTGCTTTCAAAACCCTTCTTACGTCACCACAGAGACTCCGAAAGAAAATAATTTCCTATCGATCTCATCTGTGAGCCTTCAGCCCTCCCAGCTCCCACGCAAAAACACCTGATCTGCTGGCTCTGTTTATGCCCTGACACTTTCTTTTCTCTCTGATTTAATTCTAATTTCTATCACGTCGCCAAGCTTTTGTATTTTTGCGTAAACAACCTTAGCGTCTATTTAGAAAAAAAGATGGAGCACAAATAAATGGTTCTCACTTGACCAGTGAAGAAAGTCTCACAGCCAAACGCTAGGAAGAAAACTGATGTCTGGTTATTAATTTTGGAGATTGGGATTTTCTTTTCAAATGGTATACATTTCTGCAGCCTGGCAGGTGGTAACCCCTGCTCCCCCTTTGAAATTGTATGTGTGTGTGTGTGTGTGTCAACATAGTTTTTCAGTTAGTAAGGGTGTATTTCCTCATTGGATTTTAACAACAATCTTTCTAATCGTTAAATGATCAGAATAATTTAAAATGATCAGAATAAAATGTCTTGAGGTAATCCCTATTAATAATAAAATTTAAAAATTAGTTAGTGATTTCTTCTGGATAAATTAATATGCCTTCCAGGAATTTAGTCCAGTTCTCCCAAAGACAGAATTTTAGGCATCTGAGTCTCGGAGCCTAGCCCCCCACACTGCGAGATGTCCCTGGCTGTGCCTAGACCCAGCCCCAGCCAAGTGGCCACGTGAGCACCTTCTGAATCTGTAAGGCAGCAGCCCCCTCATCGGCCGTTTTCTCGCTGAGCAGCCTGGCTTGCTTTGCTCTGAATTCTTGAAGAAAGATTTGCTTCATGAACAGGGCTCTTAGACGGCCTTGCCGTGCCCTCTCTGAGATCTGGATTATCTTCAGAGCCTCTTCGAAGGGGATGGGCTTTACCGATCTTTTCTGCAAAACCAACAAACAAAAACGCACATTAAGATAAATCAATGTTTAAACACGTTAACCACATCAATTGATCTCAGGAACATATATACTCAATTCTACCACAGCCTTGATAGGACTCCCAAACTGTAGATAAAGAGTATGATATCTGCTCAAAGCATTTTTCCAATGAATTATATGCATTTTTATAATGTACCATGCTCACACTGAGGTCCCAAATTAAAGGTTTCCATAGCTTTCCTCCCACACTCTGAAAAACACACTGTTTAATTAGCGTCACGATATTGTAGGTTGCCAACAAATCCTCCGAGAGGAGCGAGGCATTAACTGGTTAGAGGGGAGGCCACCGGAATGCAGAAGCAGCTCCAGCAGCAGACCGACACACAGGGGCCATGTGGAAGGGACTGGAAGATGAAGACCCCCCGGCAGGCTGCAAGAGTCCAGGAGAAGAGCCTCAGCGTCAGAACAGAGACAGCTGTGAGGAGGGAAAGAAGGGGGGCGTGCACAAACGGGGACAAAGAAGCAGCAGCCCGCTGGACGGATCATCTCTAAGGATCTCTCTCCCTCTCCCCACACGGTCCACTAGAGGCGGACCACTCAACTTGAGGTTCAAAGGTCATCAGCATTTTCAGAGAGTGCAGTAATTCTTGAGTTCCTAGTAAGTTATCTCAGCATATAACCTAGCTTCTGATTTTAAGCCTGGTGAATGCTAGGTGAATTTGAGATGAAAAATTAAGCAGAGTTGACAATCTACTCAATAATCTTAGAGATACTATTTAACCAACAAATCATCACATTTTGACCTCCGTTTCTGAGTTCTTGAGAACTGATGATGCTGAATCACCAAAAGCCTGTTTGAAAGTGGAAGTGACTTATGTGTCCTGTAGCAAGGTGGGGGGGAGGGGCTGCACTTCTCACCCAGTCGTGAACGTCAGAGAGAGGACCACTTACAGATTAGGGGGTAATTCCTGTTAAAGTGATATACAAACCAGGGTAGATGAGTCTAATCCACTGTCCGCTAATATCTGAGCAAGGATTTTCTCTCTTCCTTTTATCACTTCCAACTTCTCCTTCAGAAAATACTTGGGAATGGGGATATCTAATTGTTGCTAGAGAAGAGAAAGCAAAAGAGCATTTGGTCACAATTCCAGGACTCAAATCCCTTCAAGATACACAATAAGGACAGGTGCCTCAAAGAGACTTGCTTTGTCTCCCAGTCTCATTTAAGAGACGGTGGGCCTGGCCGAGTGAAGGGAATTCATCACCACCGAGGAGACACAGGTAAAGTCGAGAGGAAAAGTTGCAGCAGCACTCCTGGTTTTAATCATTGCAGTACAACCTCATTAATTCATATCAGTTCAATTAAATAATGATTACTTCATGATTTGCTTTTAAGAAATATAATTTTTAATCTCAACCTACCTAAAATAATAATTTCAATTAGAATGGCAATGTACAGAGCTATAGAGATCTTTGAATTAAACCTAATAATATATCATTAGTGCCATCAACTATTTGTGTGTTAATGGTTGCAACTCTTTCTTGTAATTTGGCTTCACTTTTACCCAAATAACTCTTTTACAAGAACTGTTTACAAAGTTAGTCTGCTTTATTAGGGAACTTGCTTTTATATGGTACATGTAAACATCAGTTTTTTGCTCATGTGTATCACACCAAAGACCGCACGTTAGGGGGTTAAATGAATGAGATCTACCCGTCCACGTCCCCTAATCAGGGGAGCAGGAGAGCTACTGAAGGCTGCGGTGGGCCTTGGCCGAGCCCGGTGAGAAGCACCGTCCACACCCTGCCAGCCACCTGGAGCTGCCTTCGGCCCCAGCAGGGCCCCAGGAAGGTGAGTTCTGGTCTGTGGGCCCGGCTTCCCCTTTTGCCCTTTCTGGGTACAACCCCACGCACCCTCCTCGACCAGACCCGGGAAGGTCTGCACAGGCCTTCCCCTAAACAAGCATCGCAGCATGGAGGGGTGTCCTTCTTGGTGCTTGGGGGGCAGCCTCCCCAGGACTTCTGGGAGGTGGTGACAGCATCTGAAACCAAAATTTTCTTAGGCTAATGGAGGTTTGGGGAGATCTGAAGGGGAGCTGGTCCAGTGGGGGAGCGTGGCCTGGGGACAGAGGGTGGCCAGAGGGGAATAATTATACTTTTATTCAGTGTTGTGATTCTATTTACTAACAAGCATGCCTGCTGGCCACTTTAGCTAAAAGGGGCATTTAGGGATGGATTCTGGGGACCTCGTGGAAACAGAGACAGGAACACAGCTGGATGTCTGCCAGCAATAGAGACGTGTCCAGAAAAGGTGTCTTCAGACTCTGTCTCCCTGCAGAGCAGCTTCCTCCAATCTTTGGGCACAAGGTGAACGAAGGCTCTGATGACTTACAGGTTTGGGAGACTCAGTTCAGACCCTGAGACAGAAACTGGTCCCGCCCACTCGGTCCAGGTTCCAGAACCTTTCAGGAAAGGACGGACCGGCACAGCCGCCAACAGACCGAGCCCCGCACCATCAACCCATCGGGGGGCAGGGTCAGACTGTGCAAAGTGCTGGGGCCGGTCCATAACACGTCCAGTAGCCGTGAGCTGGGAGGGTGACGGCCACTGAGGCCAAGACACAGTGGGTGCTGATTGCTCTGGGCTGCCCCTGCCCCCCTGCAGTGGGGAACTGGTGGCACAAGAATTCCCGGGGTGGGGGGTGGCACACGCTCGGAGCCCCTGCTGCTGGGGGAGCCCACCGGCCACCAGAGCCATGACCATTGGCGCCCGGCTGAGTCCCAGCCCACAGGTCAGGAGGGACTCTGTGGGGGCCTCCTGGATGGGACTTGCTCATCCCCGCCACTGCCGGCACTCAGGGCTTGTCTCTGCAGGCGCAAGTGCCCGGGCCAGCGGAGGCCGAAAGGCTGTTCGAAGCGGCGGGAAAAGAATGGAAAAGGGAAGGAGCCCACCATATGATGTTCATAAGTTCCTTATCCCTTAAACTGAGGAATACTCGTAGCGTCAGAAATCAGAACACAGGTTACCAGGGGCAGGGGTGGGGGTGGAGAGTGGTGAGTTAGCGCTCAGCTGGTCAGCTCTGTGGAAGGGGGTGGAGAGGTTTGGGTACTGATGGTGGCACGATGTTAGGTACATGCGTACCCGGGAACTGCCTACTTGAATGTGGTTAAATGGGAAACGTGATGGCATATCTATGTTGCGACAATAGAAAATTGAACAACTTCGGAATCTTATTTAATAGTCTTTAAATTAAATGAATATAATTTAATACTCCTCAAATGTAGGAATGTGATTGAATGGGCATTTGCCTTAAATTTGGCCTCGTTGTTCCCGAGACTGCTGCATGGGCAGATAAGGCCCCCCTGCCGCAAGGGCCCGGTGACTTGGTACTTAGACTACACTGGTGTGAGCGAGTGCGACACACACACCTGTGGGGGCCGACTGCCAAGGTGCTCTTCGCTCTCAGCTCTAGGGATGCCCAGCCCAGGGGAAAACAGCCGGAGAGGAGCCAGATGGCTCTGAAGGGAAGAAACACCAAACCCCATTTGAGAAAACTAAACCTCTTTTCCTTTTGAGTTTACTTCATAGAGACACGTTCCCTTCCAATTGGGTGGTGGGCTCAGAGGACACAGAATCGAGGCCCCAGCTGTCCCCGCAGACCTGGCCCCAGAGCATCTGAGGAGACCCCGGGAACCTGGCAGCAAGGTCAGGAGGGCAGAGGCAGGGTGAGCAGGCTGGGAGGGGGTGCCGTGGGGAGAGCCCTTCTTCAGAGTCAGGGGCCCCAAGTCCCATAGCACACACCCCTTCCAGGCCCCCCTGACCCCCAGCAGAGGAGGAGACACGGCCACCTGGGGACAGGGAGCCAGTGCCCACAGGCTCCCTGTGCCTAAGACGACGGAGCAAATAAAGGCCAGAGCGAGCTTTCCTGTGGAAACCGGGTAGGGGGCACTGCTGTCAGACATTGGCACATCCTTGCTGCAGGACGGGGGACAGGCCTGGCTCGTCCACCCCACAGGCCTGGGCAGCCAGGGCAGCACCAGGGGGAACTGCAGGACCCTGGAGCCCGACAGACCGAAGGGCCGCAGAAAGAGCCATGTGGCCCCAAATTAAGGTCTACCCGAAGGACTGTGCTTGAATTTTTAATACGTCAAACAAGTGGATACGTCTAAAAAGCCTGCTGCACACTGGCTGCAGGTCTGTATAGCTGATTTAAGCTACACGGAAACTATTAAGGGGGAAGAAAAGGAGTACTCACAGGAGCCAACTTTAGATCCTGTAAGATATCATCAAAATAGTGATACTCGCTTAATTCCAAGTCGACCATCTCGTGCTTCAGCTCCAGGATCCGACCCATGACCCCGTCCAGCACCTTGCGGACCAGCGCCCGCTTCTGGGGGTGAACCATCTGGTCGTAGACGCCCTCCAGGCTCCTGAAGACCTGCACGTAGCGGATGTAGCAGGTGGCCAGCGTTTGGAAGATGAAAGCTCGGTTACTCTGGGGCTCCACCTTCCTCTGAGACTCCTTGTCGAGCATCGAACTGAGGTCTTCTTGGGTCTGATGCCATATCTTATCATACATTCTGAGGGGAGACGGAGTCCAGACAGCACAGTAAGTAACTGGGCACCTGGCATAACAAAATACAACACACGCTTGAATGTGAGTCAAGACTGCTATGTGGATGCGCACCTCAGTTTCGGATGTGACCACTACAGCTATCATCACATAAGCAGTCTGAAAAAATCTTTCGCCTAATGAAATAAAGTGATTGCTCACCATACCTGTGAGGCTAGTATCATTATACTCATGTAAAAGATGAAGAAGCTGATATTTACAATGGTTAACTGATTTGTCCATGGTCACTCAGTGATTTTAGTATCTCTGCAGATATTCAGGAGGAGGCAAGAGTTCTAGACAATCAAGGCCAAAATTTAAATCTGAATTTAAATCCTGAAGCTTAGACAACTCAAAAGATACTTCTATTAGACAAACTTACCTGATACTATAATCTAAATTAAAAGTTTCAGTAGCACTTACTGGAGAATCAACAAATGTATACAAAAATCAATTCTTTATTTATTAAAGACCCAAAGGTAAAAACCTTACCACTTTTAGAAGAAAATACAGCAGAATATCTTTATCACTTTAGGGGATAAAAAAAAATTAGGGGAGTGAAGATTTCTTAAACAAGTCTATACTAAAAAAGTAATAAATTCTATTATATTAAAACTAAGAGTTGCTCCTTAAAAGATACAGAGAGAAAGTGAAAATGAAAGCTTTTCACAAAATGGAAGGGGACATGTGCAGCACATGTAAATTATAAATAATTTGTTATCTAATATATACTAAGAATTCCAAAAAGGAACAAGAAAAGGACCAATAACCCAACAGAAGAATAGACCAAAAGACATGAAGAAGCATTCCAAAGAAGAAGACGTACGACTGAGGAGCAAACCTACAAAAAGATACTTACCCTCATCAGTAAGCTGGGAAATGAAAGAAAACTACAAAGAATAAAGATCTTAAACACACTATACTGGGAAAACTTTAAAAGTTTGATAATACTAAACATTTTCAAGGAGCTTAAAGATTTGCAACAGGACCTCTGGACACTGCTTGGGGAGAGTAAACTGAATAACTACTTAGGAAAATAATTCAACGTGATCTTACAAAGAGGAAGGAGCGCATATCTAACAAATGGGCAATTATGCCCTAGTAAAGACACATCAGGAATGATCATAGTAGTGTTAAAAATAATTGCAGACTCTTTTGTCCGCCGGCCCGCCGCGCGGCGCCCACGCCCCGCAGCAGCGGACCCGCCCGCCCTCCTCTCCCCTCTTTTGTCCGCCGGCCCGCCGCGCGGCACCCACGCCCCGCAGCAGCCGACCCGCCCGCCCTCCTCTCCCCTCTTCCGCCTTCACCGGCTCCTCCGCCACCAGCCTCGACAGCCTTGCCACCCTCACCTTTCCTCCTCCAGAACAGCTACTGGGGGAGTGGAGACAATACAGAGCAGCTCCCAGAGCCAAGAGGGAGATCAAAGGGACGGCGTACTCCATCCTGGAACGGCTGACTGTCTGGGAGAACCAGCTCTGGTGAGAACACTGAGGGACGCGGGCTTTCCTGGGCGGGACGGCAAGCGACCGGAGTCCCTCCCTTCCACCTTCCCAGGCCAGCTGGTAGAATTGGACAGGCGGTCCCCTTAGGCCGCGGCGGCTGGTGCCCCCACCACGCGAGGTCCCCCGGACCAACTGAGAGAGTTGGGTCGGAAATCCCCAGACCGCGGAGAACGGTGACCGGGGGGGGTCCCTTCCAAACACGTGACTCCCCGGTCCGGCTGGGAACAGTGCACTCTCCCGGGCTGCGACAGCTGGCGCCCTCCCGCCACGCTTGGCGCCCCGGGCCGACTAGCTAATTCGGCCAGACGCTCTCCCGTGCTGCGGCGGCCGGCGACCCTCCCCGCATTCGGAACCCCAGGCCGGCTGGCACTCTTCCAAGACGCTTCGGCTGCCGAACCTCCCCTACGGCGAGAATTTTCCAGAGTTAAAGGACCCACAGCAACTTTCACTGGTGGAACCCGTAGAAAAACGTGTGCCATGAGCGCCACCTACTGGGCAGGATAAGAAAAACAGAACCCAGAGATTGCACAGAAAAATCTTTCAACCTGTGGGGTCGAACACCCAGGGAAATCTGACTAAATGCCCAGATGCCAGCAGAAGATAACAGATCACGCTCAGAAAATTGAACATATGGCCCAGTCAAAGGAACAAACCAATAGTTCAAATGAGATACAGGAGCTGAAACAACTAATGCTGAATATACGAACAGAAATGGAAAACCTCTTCAAAAACGAAATCGATAAATTGAGGGAGGACATGAAGAAGACATGGGCTGAACATAAAGAAGAAATAGAAAAACTGAAAAAACAAATCACAGAACTTATGGAAGTGAAAGATAAAGTAGAAAAGATGGAAAAAACAATGGATACCTACAATGGTAGATTTAAAGAGACAGAAGCTAGAATTAGTGATTTGGAGGATGGAACATCTGAATTCCAAAAAGAAACAGAAACTATCAGGAAAAGAATGGAAAAATTTGAACAAGGTATCAGGGAACTCAAAGACAATGTGAACCATACAAATGTACGTGTAGTGGGTGTCCCAGAAGGAGAAGAGAAGGGAAAAGGAGGAGAAAAACTAATGGAAGAAATTATCACTGAAAATTTCCCAACTCTTATGAAAGACCTAAAATTACAGATCCAAGAAGTGCAGCGCACCCCAAAGAGATTAGACACAAATAGGCGTTCCCCAAGACACTTACTAGTTAGAATGTCAGAGGTCAAAGAGAAAGAGAGGATCTTGAAAGCAGCGAGAGAGAAGCAATCCATCACATACAAGGGAAACCCAATAAGACTATGTGTAGATTTCTCAGCAGAAACCATGGAAGCTAGAAGACAGTGGGATGATATATTTAAGTTACTAAAAGAGAAAAACTGCCAGCCAAGACTCCTATATCCAGCAAAATTGTCCTTCAAAAATGAGGGAGAAATTAAAACATTCTCAGACAAAAAGTCACTGAGAGAATTTGTGACCAAGAGACCAGCTCTGCAAGAAATACTAAAGGAAGCACTAGAGTCAGATACAAAAAGACAGAAGAGAAAGGCATGGAGAAAAGTGTAGAAAGAAGGAAAGTCAGATATGATATATATAATACAAAAGGCAAAATGGTAGAGGAAAATATTATCCAAACAGTAATAACTCTAAATGTTAATGGACTGAATTCCCCAATCAAAAGACATAGACTGGCAGAATGGATTAAAAAACAGGATCCTTCTATATGCTGTCTACAGGAAACACATCTTAGACCCAAAGATAAATATAGGTTGAAAGTGAAAGGTTGGGAAAAGATATTTCATGCAAATAACAACCAGAAAAGAGCAGGAGTGCTTATACTAATATCCAACAAATTAGACTTCAAATGTAAAACAGTTAAAAGAGACAAAGAAGGACACTATATACTATTAAAAGGAACAATTAAGCAAGAAGACATAACAATCATAAATATTTATGCGCCAAACCAGAATGCCCGAAAATACGTGAGGAATACACTGCAAACACTGAAAAGGGAAATAGACACATATACCATAATAGTTGGAGACTTCAATTCACCACTCTCATCAATGGACAGAACATCTAGACAGAGGATCAATAAAGAAATAGAGAATCTGAATATTACTATAAATGAGCTTGACTTAACAGACATTTATAGGACATTACATCCCACAACAGCAGGATACACCTTTTTTTCAAGTGCTCATGGATCATTCTCAAAGATAGACCATATGCTGGGTCACAAAGCAAGTCTTAACAAATTTAAAAATATTGAAATCATACACAACACTTTCTCGGATCATAAAGGAATGAAGTTGGAAATCAATAATAGGCGGAGTGCCAGAAAATTCATAAATACATGGAGGCTCAACAACACACTCTTAAACAACAAGTGGGTCAAAGAAGAAATTGCAAGAGAAATTAGTAAATACCTAGAGGCAAATGAAAATGAAGACACAACATATCAAAACTTATGGGACGCAGCAAAGGCAGTGCTAAGAGGGAAATTTATTGCCCTAAATGCCTTTATCAGAAAAGAAGAAAAGGCAAAAATGCAGGAATTAACTGTCCACTTGGAAGAACTGGAGAAAGAACAGCAAACTAATCCCAAAGCAAGCAAAAGGAAAGAAATAACAAAGATTAGAGCAGAAATAAATGAAATTGAAAACATGAAAACAATAGAGAAAATCAATAAGACCAGAAGTTGGTTCTATGAGAAAATCAACAAGATTGATGGGCCCTTAGCAAGATTGACAAAAAGAAGAAGAGAGAGGATGCAAATAAATAAGATTAGAAATGGAAGAGGAGACATAACTACTGACCTCACAGAAATAAAGGAGGTAATAACAGGATACTATGAACAACTTTACGCTAATAAATACAACAATTTAGATGAAATGGACGGGTTCCTGGAAAGACATGAACAACCAACTTTGACTCAAGAAGAAATAGACGACCTCAACAAACCAATCACAAGTAAAGAGATTGAATTAGTTATTCAAAATCTCCCTAAAAAGAAAAGTCCAGGACCAGACGGCTTCACATGTGAATTCTATCAAACATTCCAGAAAGAATTAGTACCTACTCTCCTCAAACTCTTCAACATAATCGAAGAGGAGGGAAAACTACCTAATTCATTCTATGAAGCCAACATCACCCTCATACCAAAACCAGGCAAAGATATTACAAAAAAAGAAAACTACAGACCAATCTCTCTAATGAATACAGATGCAAAAATCCTCAATAAAATTCTAGCAAATCGAATCCAACAACACATTAAAAGAATTATACATCATGACCAAGTAGGATTCATCCCAGGTATGCAAGGATGGTTCAACATAAGAAAATCAATTAATGTAATACACCATATCAACAAATCAAAGCAGAAAAATCACATGATCATCTCAATTGATGCAGACAAGGCATTTGACAAGATTCAACATCCTTTCCTGCTGAAAACACTTCAAAAGATAGGAATACAAGGGAACTTCCTTAAAATGATAGAGGGAATATATGAAAAACCCACAGCTAATATCATCCTCAATGGGGAAAAATTGAAAACTTTCCCCCTAAGATCAGGAACAAGACAAGGATGTCCACTATCACCACTATTATTCAACATTGTGTTGGAAGTTCTAGCCAGAGCAATTAGGCAAGAAAAAGAAATACAAGGCATCAAAATTGGAAAGGAAGAAGTAAAACTATCACTGTTTGCAGACGATATGATACTATACGTAGAAAACCCAGAAAAATCCACAACAAAATTACTAGCGCTAATAAATGAGTACAGCAAAGTAGCAGGCTGCAAGATCAACATTCAAAAATCTGTAGCTTTTCTATACACTAGTAATGAACAAGCTGAGGGGGAAATCAAGAAACGAATCCCATTTACAATCGCAACTAAAAGAATAAAATACCTAGGAATAAATTTAACCAAAGAGACAAAAAACCTATATAAAGAAAACTACAAAAAACTGCTAAAAGAAATCACAGAAGACCTAAATAGATGGAAGGGCATACCGTGTTCATGGATTGGAAGACTAAATATAGTTAAGATGTCAATCCTACCTAAATTGATTTACAGATTCAATGCAATACCAATCAAAATCCCAACAACTTATTTTTCAGAAATAGAAAAACCAATAAGCAAATTTATCTGGAAGGGCAGGGTGCCCCGAATTGCTAAAAGTATCTTGAGGAAAAAAATCGAAGCTGGAGGTCTCACGCTGCCGGACTTTAAGGCATATTATGAAGCCACAGTGGTCAAAACAGCATGGTATTGGCATAAAGATAGATATATCGACCAATGGAATCGAATAGAGTGCTCAGATATAGACCCTCTCATCTATGGACATTTGATCTTTGATAAGGCAGTCAAGCCAACTCACCTGGGACAGAACAGTCTCTTCAATAAATGGTGCCTAGAGAACTGGATATCCATATGCAAAGGAATGAAAGAAGACCCGTATCTCACACCCTATACAAAAGTTAACTCAAAATGGATCAAAGATCTAAACATTAGGTCTAAGACCATAAATCAGTTAGAGGAAAATGTAGGGAGATATCTTATGAAACTTACAATTGATGGCCGTTTTATGGACCTTAAACCTAAAGCAAGAGCACTGAAGAAAGAAAGAAAGAAATGGGAGCTCCTCAAAATTAAACACTTTTGTGCATCAAAGAACTTCATCAAGAAAGTAGAAAGACAGCCTACACAAGGGAGACAATATTTGGAAACGACATATCAGATAAAGGTCTAGTATCCAGAATTTATAAAGAGATTGTTCAACTCAACAACAACAAAAAGACAGCCAACTCAGTTACAAAATGGGAAAAAGACTTGAACAGACACGTCTCAGAAGAGGAAATACAAATGGCCAAAAGGCACATGTAGAGATGCTCTATGTCCCTGGCCATTAGGGAAATGCAAATCAAAACCACAATGAGATATCATCTCACACCCACCAGAATGGCCATTATCAACAAAACAGAAAATGACAAGTGCTGGAGAGGATGCAGAGAATGAGGCACACTTATCCACTGTTGGTGGGAATGTCAAATGGTGCAACCACTGTGGAAGGCAGTTTGGCAGTTCCTCAAAAAGCTGAATATAGAATTGCCATACGACCCAGCAATACCATTGCTAGGTATCTACTCAAAGGACTTAAGGGCAAAGACACAAATGGACATTTGCACACCAATGTTTATAGCAGCGTTATTTACAATTGCAAAGAGATGGAAACAGCCAAAATGTCCATCAACAGAAGAATGGCTAAACAAACTGTGGTATATACATACGATGGAATATTATGCAGCTTTAAGACAAGATAAACTTATGAGGCATGTAATAACATGGATGGACCTAGAGAATATTATGCTGAGTGAATCCAGCCAAAAACTAAAGGACAAATACTGTATGGTCCCACTGATGTGAACGGACATTCGAGAATAAACTTGAAATATGTCGTTGGTAACAGAGTTCAGCAGGAGTTAGAAACAGGGTAAGACAATGGGTAATTGAAGCTGAAGGGATATAGACTGTGCAACAGGACTAGATACAAAAACTCAAAAATGGACAGCACAATAATACCTAATTGTAAAGTAATCATGTTAAAACACTGAATGAAGCTGCATCTCAGCTATAGGGTTTTTTTGGTTTTTGTTTGCTTGTTTGTTTGTTTGTTTGTTGTTGTTGTTTTTTACTATTATTACTACTTTTATTTCTTTTCTTTATATTAACATTTTATATCTTTTTCTGTTGTGTTGCTAGTTCCTCTAAACCGATGCAAATGTACTAAGAAACGATGATCATGCATCTATGTGATGATGTTAAGAATTACTGAGTACATATGTAGAACGGTATGATTTCTAAATGTTGTGTTAATTTCTTTTTTTTTTTCTTTCCGTTAATAAAAAAATAAAAAAATTAAAAAAATAAAAAAAAAATAATTGCAGAACCTGGAGACAAAAGTCCATCAACAGGAGACTGGACAAACCATTTGAGATCTATCCTCTCAAGGAACACTACACAGCAGTGAAAATGAATGAACTATGGCTATAGGCGACCACTGGAACCTAAGGACCATAACATGGTGTAAAAGGTAAGATGCAACAGGATCTCAGAAACGGAAACTGTTTGTTGTTTACTGCATTTACATATTGTAATAAAGTGATAAAATATGGAATGATAAACACAAAATTCAAGATGGTGGTTATAGGTTATCCTGGGGGGATGGGGGGAGGATATGACTCTGGAGGATCCGAAAGCAGCTTCAGTGGTATTGCTAGGAGACCTTCTCTAAAGCTCATCGGTGTTTATTTTGATTCTTGATATCTTACATAGACACGTATTTTGCACAAATCATAGACAGTTATATGTTAATATTTGGAGAACAGACGGATATTCATCAGCCTTTCTGCTGCTTACTGAAAGGCACATCCACTCCACTGTGCCCAACAGGCTCATCAGGAGGAGTGTGGTGGGAGAGGAGGATTTGACTCAGTTACTGTCTTTCAAAGAGCTAACCTTGTGACAGGGGCATATGGTGGCGAGAGCCTCCTACCTTCTCAGCGGATGCTGTGACACGGGGCCAGGCCGTGCCATCCAGGAGGCAGAGACCTAGCCCCGGGGCCAGCAGCCTCGTCCGTCCTGCCCCCACTGCAATGGGGGTCTGGCAAGGCCCCCAGCCTATGTCGGTGAGTGACGTATGAGTGACTGGCTACACGAATGGTGTCATCCAAGGAGAGAACTGAAGAACCAGGAAGAACTAGGAATGGAAAGGGCATGGGGGCAGGGAGGGAAGAACATTCTGGAAGGGAGAGGAGAATACAAGGAAGGCACAGCTATGGGCTGGCCACTGGCACTTTCACAGAACAAAAGGGAAAGGAAAGGCTTGGATAAAACTGGAAAGGAGCAAGCAAGAAGAAACGAAGCTGGAAGACAGCAGGAGTGGAGCTGGTGTGGCTGCTAGTGCCCTGCTAAGCAGTTCTGACTCATTCAGGAGCAGTGAACTAATGAAGATTTTACGTTCTACAGAGACATGACCTGATTTGCATTTTAAAAAGTTACCTTTGGTATAGTAAAGAGAATGGATCAAAGAGGGGCAATGCTGGAGTTGGGGGCATCCAGTTAGGAGGCCATTTCTACAACTCAGGTGAAAGCTGCTGGTGAACTGGACTTGGGTGGCAGCAGTAGGACAGCATTAACTAATGGGCTTGAGAGATATCTGGGAAGTAGAAATGACTGAGCTTGATGAAGGTAAAGAAGGAGAGGTCAAAGGAGACAGCCTGTCTCTGGTCTGAGCACATAGGGTGGCAGCTTATCCATTCCTCCTGAGAGGGAACAAAGAAAGGTGAGCAGGTTTGGAAGAGAAAATGATGAACTCAGGGTGGAACCCATGGCTAACCTTGCCACTTCCAACTCAAGCTTCCAATGACTCCCCTCTCCATAGGGAACAAGGTATCTGAGTTAGGATTCTCTAGAAAAACAGAACTAACAGGAGAGATGTGTAAATATGAAATTTATAAAGGAATCTCATGCAACCATGGGAATGGAAGAGTCCAGAATCCATCGAGTCCAAATTCATCAGAAGCTGGCGGCTCCGATGAAGGGTCTGGACAAACTCCACAGGAGAGGCTTGTTGGCTGGAGAATCAATGAAAGAGTCTCTCTTCTCCCTTAAAAGCCTTCAGCTGATTGGATTATATCATCATGGTAGACACGCCTTAGCTGATCTCTGATGTAATCAGCCCCAGATGCAATCAAATGACTGATGATTTAATACACCAGCCTTCCAGTTCATCACCCAGCCACGAACTATCCTGGCAGCAATGGTCAGGCCAGTGCTTGCCTGGCCACACAGCTGGGCACCCTCACTTAGCCAAGCTGGCACCAGAACCTAACCATCACAGTACCTTTTTAGAACCTTCCATGATCTAGCCTCATTGTTTCCCGACCTTTACATTCATTTGTTTAATTTTGCAGTTACCGAAGTACTCCGTACATGGGGTTTAAAACTCAAACAGTAACCAGGCTTGCAACAAAACAATCAGTCCCCTGTTTCATCCATTCCCAATCCACAGAGGCTACTAGTTTCAACTCTTTTAACAGTTCCTCATAGTGTTTCTCTCCACATATGAAGATAATATGTATATACTGCTATTTTTCTATTTTCAATTTTAGATGTTACCTGTTGACTTCCTATTGTGAAAGAAAAGGATTTCAGCATTTTTATCCCACTGATCCATCCACACTTTCTTCCTTCCCAATCTTCTTACTATGTTTATATCATTCCATATTAAATTGGAATTCAGTGCTTATATGTTTATGATTACGTAAATATTGTTCAAGCTCAGCCTTCAGATAAACTCAGGGCCTCGTGGACCGTTGTGGAGGCTCTGGCTTTCACTCTGAGTAAGAAAAGCAGCCCCTGGAACTTTTGAACACAGGAATAACAGGAACCGACACAAGTTTGCTGCTGTGCTGAGAAGAGACTACTGTGACAGAGAGACCAGTTATTGGACTATTCATTTAGCAAGCGATCATGTCAGGTTCTAGATATATTTGCAGACAGACTGGATGTGGGGTGTGAGAGAGGATCAAGGATGACTCCTAAAGTTTCTATTTACTAAGGTAGCAAAGACTGAGGAAGGAACGGGTTTGTAGAGCTGGAGTTCAGCTTTGGGTAAGTTAACCTTAAGTGCCTATTAGACATCCAAGTGGACACAAGGAAGCAGTTCAATCGAGGGAGGGACTGAGGCAGGAAATGTGACTCACGGAGTTGAGAGCTTCAGGGTTATATGCATAGCCACGAGACCGGACAAGATCACTGAGGTGGGAGTGCTGCCGGAGAAGAGATTCGGTCCAATGCACCTCCAGCGTGGAGAGGGGGGAGACAAGGAGAACCAGGAAAAGAATCAGAGATGGAGTGGTCATCAAAGTGGGAAGAAAACCAGGAACACTGGGGATTCTGGAGATAAATGACGGAAGATTTTCAAAAGCGAGGGAGTGATCAGCTGTGCCAAATGCTAATAATATTTCAAGTGACATAAGAACCAAGAAGTGATCATTGGATTTAGGAGTGGGGGGGAGAGTGGGATCTGGAAAAGAGCAGTTGCAGTTGAAGTGGAGCAGGTCAAAGTGAAACGGGAAGATTGAGAATTGAAGAAAAGCACAGATGGCTCTTTAGAGGATGTGTGCCAAGAGAAGGGCAGTAGCTAGGAGGAAGTGGGGTCAAGAGTAGAATATTTTCATATGGGCAAAATGGTAGCACGTTGGTATGCTGATGGGAAAGATCCAGTAGGAGGCAAACTTGAGCGTGTAGGAGACAAATGGATGAACAGTGACCTTAAGTAGCAAAAGGTATGGGATCTGGAGCATAAATGGGAGAGGTGGCCTTAAACAGGCACACACAGCTCATAGGAACAGGAGGGAAGGGAGAGGAGGTGCCAGAGAAGTGGGGCAGAGGGTAATGGCACCTATCTCGACTGAGTCTCTGAAAACTGCCCTCCACATCTGGGAAAAGTTCTTGTCTCATTTCTAGGATAATTTCCTTCTGTTTTCTCTGTTATCTTTATGACTCCTATTAAGGCAAATTTGGGAACTATAAATTTTTGTATATCTTTCTCTAGTGTTCTTATACTTTTTCTCTTATTGTGGGTCTTTTCATCATTCTTTTCCCTACTCTCTGATTTCTTTCACTTTTCTCTTAATACTTCTCTTGAATTTATTTCTGCAATTTCAATCTATAAGATTTATTTCTTGTCCCTTGAGATGAAATTTTTATATAGCATCTTCCCTCAATGGATGTAAAATCTTCTTTTGGAAGATATTAATTATAAGGGGGAAAGGCGTTTAAAATTTTCTTCTGTTTTATCCACTGTTCTCTATTTCCTCCGAGTTTTGTTCCTTCCTCTCCATTTTAGTGTTTTTCATTGCACTAGCTATCTTCTGTCTGTCCCTCCCAAATCCATTTTCTCCTTGTCTTCACTCCCTGGCCTCCAGGGCTGGCCTCTATGGATGGCACTGGGTGGACTTCCTGGACCTCAGGTTTTTAGGTGGTCAACCTCTTGGGAAGCAAAGGCAGGAAACCCGAGAGTGGGAGGGGTGTGAGATGGAGGTATCTGTCTTCCAGCCCCTTCCTGGAAAGTTGACAAACGCTGGCCACATTCTTCCACAAAGGCACAGGGGGGTGCTAGCTCTGCCACTGCCAGTTCCAGGACCCGACACCACCCTTGTTGTTTCCCTACGTCATGCCCATGCTTTCGTCACCATCCCCTTTACTAGACTCCCTGTTTGAGTGTGGTGTCCTTTCCTGTAGGACCTCTACATTCATGGTAGACACTCTTTTCTTCCAATAATTTTGGGTGATTTTGGCATGGCTTTTATATTTAAGAACGAGGACAGAGATGCTAACCAGAAGCTCAGTTTGTCTGGGAAGAGCTTTGTACCTTTGGCAGGGAGGGAACCTGACATTTCCCTGGGATGTGAGAAACCCACCAATGTCAGTCTTCCTTGTGTGGAGAAGGCTTCTCTGACCTCCTGACCAGGCATGTGTGTGGAGGGGGTGATATGAGACTGGGTTCTGGAGTGTTGGGAAGTAGTGGAGAGATGGGGGTGAGGACACTTATCTCTTCTTTGCCATCAGTCTGCCCGCTCACCCCCCCACCCCCCACCCCCGTGCTTACAGTGCCTGGGGGCCCTGCATCCAGCTTGCTTAATGTGTCACCTTCTGCCAGGGAGGGAGGGTTCAGCTGCCTGGCTCCCTGGGGCGTACACGAGACTGGGGCCTAAACGCTCCTTTCCTGGATCTACTGCCAGCCTTCCCACATCCAGCTCCACCTCAGAAATCCCAGCACCTTTGTCCCCTCTTCCCAGAGCTCTGCTGGGGAACGGCGGGTTCTCTCGCTCCCCTCTGCTGGCACCCAGGTTGCACCTTCCCTGCTCTGGTCTGTTCTCTCTTGCCCTGGTTTACTTCCCATTTCCCGTGTTTTTTGGATACCTCGGGTCAAAATGCTCAAATGCTCTCTTTGTCCTTGTGAGTTTATGGCCCCTTAAACCTTCATTGCCTCTGTAGACCAATTCAGGAGGAAGTGGAGATAAACACCTGGGCTCAATCCGTCTTGTTTAACTGGGGGTCCCTCAGCACCCCCCGCCAAGGTCACCACCAGCACTCTCCCGCGGCACACTCTCCAGTCCTACTCGCTGCCACTCCTCAGACGTGCTGCACACCTTCCTATGAACCAGAAGCAGTATAAACCATTCATTAACACACTGACCACATGCTGTATACAGGCTACAGGGCACCCTCGCAACATCCCCAAGGGCTCGCGCCATTCCCCCGGGATAGGAGTGTCATGGCCACACAGTTCCTCTGTGGCAAAGCCAGCGTTTGAACCAGGTTTATATGATCCTAAGTCTATGTTAGTCAGGGGTCTCTAGAGAAACAAAAACAACAGGAGAGATCTGTAAATATGAGATTTATAAAGGTGTCTCATGCAACCACGGGAAAGAAGGGTCCAAAATCCACAGGGCAGGCTGTGAAGCTGGGACTCCAACGAAGGGTCTGGACGAACTCCACAGGAGAGGCTCGCTGGTGGAAGAAGTAGTGAAAGTCTCTCTCCTTCCTTAAAGGACTTCAACTCATCGGATTATCTTGCTGTGGGAGATGCGCCTTAGTTGATCGCCGATGTAAATCAGCCACAGACACAATCAACTGACTGATGATTTAATACTCCAGCCTTCTAGTTTATCAACCAGCCATGAAATGCCCTTGCAGCAACACTCAGGCCAGCGCTTGCCTGACCAGACCACCGGGCACCATCACCTGGGCCTGGTGACACCTGAAGCCAACCATCACAAAGTCCAAACCATTATACAGTACTGTACTGCTGCCTCCACCCTCACCACAAAGAAGAGACCCACCACCACCAAATATACAACCTTCATTTTTGCCATATCCCAAGGTTTTAACACACATTCACCTGGTTGCTGGTGGGACTAGGAATCTTTTCACATGCGCACTGGCCATTTGCAAGTTCTCGTCCTTACATTGCTTTCTCATTTTTTTAAAACCCATTCACGTACTAAACAGTTTTACAGTGCTTTCCTAAAAATCAATGTTGGGGGCTTGTTTATATAGTCTGGGTTATGCTGCACTCTACAGCGTGCCTCCTAGCTATAAGAAACCAGCTTTTCAGCATGGCCCAGCATGGTCCACAGGGCACTCTGGGATGCGCTCAGTCCTTGGAGAATCTGGTCCTGGTCCCACATCAGCCGCTCGCTTCCGTGCCAGTGCTGTGGGCCTCCCTTGCTGGGCTCGGTGGGTTTCCACTGCCTTCCTGGTCCAGAGGGGCTTTTAACTTGCATTTTAAATATTTAAAGATTCTACCTTGCCTATCATGACTACGCGCGTGCAGCACAGACAGGAGATGCTCATCCTTCTGTCCCAACACTGGAAGCTGACTTCCATGTGGAAAGGCTTCTAGGTCTGGAGGATGACGACGGTGAGGAGGTGCAGGAGGAGGATGACAGCGGCGATGAAGATGCTGAAGACGATGAGGACAGCTCACCTGAACACAGTGCCGGCCCCTCTCCTAAGTGCTGGAGGAACATTAGCTCACGTGCTCCTCACAACAGCCCCTGGGGTAGGGGCTACTATTATCCACGTTCACAGATGAGGAAACTGAGGCATAAGGAAGTGATTGCCTAAAGTCACTCGTTTTCCACGCAGGATCTGTGCTTCTGCAGTTCAGCTCCAGAGCGCCTGCCTCGAACCCCTACATCTCATTGTTTCATTTTTGTAAGGAAGAACACAAATGAGGTATGGCAGATGAGGTGCCTGTGTGATGGTCACTGCGACAAAACAAAGTCAGAGGGGTTCAAAATAGCTCTTCCTCTCCCACCAGCCTGCACTGAGTTAGGAGAATGCCTACTGCCCTGACACCCCATTCCAGCTGCATGCAAACGCCGGATTTCACAAAACTTAATCTTATTTAAGAGGTAAGCCTAGTGAAAAAGCACCCTGCTATACAACTTTATTACAAAAGAGAATGTTATCAGAAAATTGGAACTCCATTTAGCACAGCACATTTCCCTCCTTGCATAAGAAATGACTAAGAAACAGAGCTGTTTATGGGAACGACAGCCACCTCCCCACACAAGCTCAAAGAATAATAACAAAAGCAACAGCATAGGCCAGTTCCAAGCACTGGGGATATTTTGGTAGTTCTGCCTGCCAAGCCTTAAAAAAAGGACAAGCAAACAGGAGAGGGTAGGAGAGAAAGACATGATCAAGGAAACTCATGGGCTTTATGTGACAATGGGCAACAGCCAAGCACCTGCTGGCAAATATACACTTGGGAGGGATATAAAACATTCGAGCATGTTTTTAGTTGACCCAAGCACAGGCTCTCTGAATCTGTAAAGGGACAGCAAATACACTCATCTACTCACCTGAGAAGAGACACAAGCTGAACATACTAACATTAGTGCAATATGTTTTAACATAAAATACAGAAACGCTTTTGGGCCTAAAGTGACAGGACAACATTAACAAAGAAAATTACAGGCAAGTTAATTTTTTTTAAAAGGAGCTCAGGTCTGAAATTCCACTTAACAGAACATAGAGCCAGATCAAAAGAACTGCCCCTGTGACCAAGGAGGGTCCCTCCAGGAATGCGTGCAATTTCGACGTAGAGGAAGTTAACTCCGTGCAGCAGCAGAACAAAAGCAAAAATTGTAAATGATTTCCATAGTTGCCAAGATTTCAATAAATTTTAACTTACTACACATTCCTGATTAAAAATCCCCTTCCAACATCCCCAAGGAATAGAAGGTGATGGATGTCTTCAAAATGCTAAAACCCAGAGACCAAAACTATTTTCAGGGGAGAAGCACGGAGACTCTCCACATATAACAGGGATTAATGCAAAGGATTTTTTAAAACCACTGCTTGTAAATGACATTATTGCAAACTCTAAAGAAATCGGTAAGGAAACATATTAAGTACACTTCACAGCACAATTGTGAGACAAGAGATAAAAACCACGAAAACCAAATGCAAAGAAAAATGAAAAAAGAAACCTCGTTTTTACTGGTACGTGAAATAAAAAAGCTAAAAATTTAAGAATAAGCATGGTGGGAGGCGCACAGGATCTGGCTGGAGAAAATTCCAGTTGCAGAAGACTGGAACATGTAGAAATCAGTATCTGTTCCTGCCTGAATGGACTAGACATAAAGGCAGCAAACTCTTGAGACTGGCCTAGAAATGCAGGATTACAACGAATCCTATACTAACACACTGGAGAATCTGTCAATAAATCGAGGAGTAATTTTAAAATGTGGGGGTGGAGTGAGGGTAAAAGGTGAAAGATATCTTATCAGGCTTCCAGACATTTAGGGCGCCAACAGGCAGTAAGGCTGGAGGAACCCTAAGGAAGCTGCCCGGGCCCCCCATCCTGTCACCCGAGCCCCAGCAAGAAGACCCCAGCCCAGCCCACCCAGCAGGCACTGTAGAAAGTAGGGATCCTGGGTGGAGGAGGGGCCTGCTCCCACCAGGGAAACCCTAGCAGGCCTTACAGGACATTGAAGAAGCCTGGGATTCTGCTCCCAGAATCGACCCGGGCAGCGGGGGGGGGGGGGGGGCGGCTTGCGGCCCAGGTACAGATCACTTGTTGGCTTCACACCGAGGTCAGGAAGCAGGAATCCTCCAGGCCCAAAGATGGCCTGCTGGTTGAGCCGTCCGCTTCCAGGTCCTGCAGGTGGGCTCCTGCCCTTCTCACAAGCCACTGTGTTTCCCGCGAGCCTGGTCGAGAGAGTGCGGGCAGAGGCCGCTGGCTGCCGGGGAGAATCAAGCAGCTGTCAGCAGCACCCCCACCCCCTGCCCCCCAGTACCACGCCCTGCTTTCCTCGGAGCTGAGAAATGGCTCCATCCCTTCTTGCTGGACCGTGTTCCCTGGGGATGGACTCTGGCTTCCTTGTTTTCCGGTTCCCAGGCTGCAGGATGCCACACCCTGTGCAACCGGGTCCCTGGGCAGGGAGCCTCGGCCCCCTGTCCTCCCCTGCCGGCCCCTGGAGCCCTCCACACACACTCCCCCACCCCGAAGCCTCAACCTGGGCCTGAGCCCCTCCTGCCTGGCTGCCCAGCAGGGCCAGCGTCCTTCCTCCTGGCCAGTGATCCCTACGATGACAGGAGATGAGGGAGGGGGCAAAGGGCTCTTATAAACACCAGCATTGTCGAGACAGAATTCACACACCATCAACTCGGTGTTTTTAATATCTTCACAAGGTTGTGCAGCCATGACCTCTAACTAATACTGGAGTATTTCCAATCACCCCGGCAGAACCCTCTTACCCATCCGCGGTCACCCCCTCCCTCCTCCCACTTCCCCCCTCCCCCGCCCACCCCCGCTCCTGGCAACCACTAATCTACCTCTGTCTCTGTACATTTTCCCATTCTAGACATTTCATATTATGGAATCACACAACATTCTGCCCGTGGGACGGGCGTCTTTCATCAGCAGCATTTCGGGATTCCCCGGGGCCGGAGCAGGTGGCAGTGCTTCAGTCCCTTTCATTGCCGAATAATGCTCCACTGCGCGGCTGGACCGCCCCGCACTCTGCTTCCTCCAGCGATGGACATTTGGGTTGCTTGCTCTCTGGGTGGTCACTGGTAGTGCTGCTGGGAACATTCACCCAGGTTTCCCGGTGGACGCATGTTCTCATTTCCTTCGGGTCCGAGGTACAAGTGCCATGCGCTTAAAATCAGAACCCATCTCTGGGCAGCTGGTCTCAGGCAGGTCCCTTAGCCTCTGGCTGCCCTTGATTCCTCAAGCATCCAGGGCAGCCAATGACACCTCCGCTGGACACCCAGAGGGCCCCTGGGGAGATGGGGTGGCAGGTGGAGAAGTGACCTTGACATTTTAATGTCTTTGGAGAGAGAAGGTAGGATCTTATCCATGAAACTACTTAAAACAATTTTTAAAAAATTACATGACTGATTTCAGACTTGAGCAAATGGCCTAGAAATGTTACAGATTTTGTAGCTGGGAGGACTGTAGGAGGAGGCGGACTCTGACAGCTGAAAAAGACCAGATGGTTATTTCTCCAGAATGACAGCTTTCCTAGCACTGGAGGCAGAAAGATGGACATACAGACGTATCCTGCTCCTTGATGGGAAATCTAAATATTATAAAATGGGAGTTCTCCGCAGGTTCCTCTAGACCTTTTACTCTGTATGCTCTCTAGGACATCACCCTCTTGGCTGGGTGCTCCCTCCACTTCAGGCTCGAGGGGAAGCTGGCCCTGCCCTGCTGTCCTGGGTGGGGCTTCCCTGCTGCTCCCAGACCCGTCTCCCTCTCTCCCCACAAGACCCCCGCTTATGAATCCCATTTCTGCAGGTGGCACCACCTGCTGCCCCTCAATGTCCCGTCATCTCCCGATGGCAACTGCCCAGGCCCCTGCCTGCACATTTGCCCAGCACCCAGTGTCGTTACTGCTGGGCTCTACCTGCCTTCCCACCTGTTCCTGCTGGTGGGCTACCTGAGCTCCTCCATCTACGGCCGTCCCCCGGGCTATCCCCTGTGCCGACACCTCTCAGTACTGACACTGGGCCAGGTCATTAGCAAACAGATATGCTCTGATTCTCCTATCTTAAAAAAATTCCAGGATGGTAGAACTATTTTGGTAATGGAAGGTGGTGATGGCAGCATAGCACTGAGAATGTCACTAGCAGCACTGAATTACATATCTGTACGGGGTTAAAAAGAAAAATGTTAGGTTGTGTATATGGTATTAGAATAAAATGTTTAAAAAAAATCGATGGAGCTGCACTACATAAACAGTGAACCCAAAACTAAATCATGGACTAGAGTTAATTGCACAACTATAAAAATGTGCTCTCATCATCTGTAACAAATGAACCACACCAGTGCAAGGTGTTACTAGGGTGGCTTATAGGAATTCGTTATTTTATGCATAAATTGTTCTGTTAAACCCATAATTTCTCTAATAAAAAAATCCATCTTCTGACGCCATTCCCCCTGCTACCAGCTTCCACTTCATTGCTTTTCCTTTAAAGCAATAGTCTAAAAACATTTCTAGTTATACACATTCCTTTTCTCCTCTTCTCTCTTAAACTCACTCTAATAATCTTTCTTTCTATTCCATCGCTCCACTGGGTCCACCCTAGTGGTCAGCACTGGACTCGAAGTTGCTAAATCTGTGGGCATTCTCAGTGCTCCTCCGACTTGTCTCAGTTGCATCTGACAGTGTCAATTACTCTCTCCTTCCTAGAAACACTATTTTTTTTTTTCACTTGGCCTCCAGGACATCATGACCTCTTGACTTTGCTTCTTCCCCACTGACCACCTTTTAGTTTCCTTTGCTGGCTTCTTTTCTCCTTTTACCTCCTACGCTGAGGCTCAGACCATGGACCCCTTCTCCCTCGGATGTATACTCATCCCAGGTCTCACGACACTACCTGCATGCCAGCAGCTCTCAAACCTCTATTGCACACACACAGCTCTCCTTGACTTATCTCCTCTTGGATGTGCAATAGGCACTTCAAACTCACCATGTCCGGAGTTGAAATCCTAATAATGCGCCCCCCCCCCAAAAAAAAAAACAAGCCTCGGCAAGCCCTTCACCTTTTTTGCTCCCATTTCCCGGTCTAAAACTTAGGGGTGATAACTGTAAGAGTGCAGACTGAAGCTACGCGCTGTGGGTGGGCACCACCTCCTGGCCCTATGAGCTACTCAGGCCTGTAAAATGGGGATAATGACATAAGAACCCCTATATTATACGGTTGTGGTGAAGATGAGAGTTTTTACATTTCCAGCACATTCACACTGTAAAACACGTTTGAAATGACTGTTAGGAAGAACAAATGAGATCAGAGCTTGCACGTGGGCTGTAAAAGGCAGAGCACTAGGTAAATATCCCGTTCCCACCTGAGCCGCGAAGCGCTGGCAGCTGTTCCTTGGAGAAATGGAAAGAGTATACCAAAGCTCCCTCAAGATCTTTCTCGACTTAAATATTGGGACCTGGCTGTTCCAGAAAGCAATCCACTACTTACTATCAACAATAACCAAAAGCAGTAATAAAATTACGGCTTCCCTAACAATGTCTCCACAAGGCTTATCGGGCATAAGCAATGGTCCCGGCCCGGGGCTAATCTGGGAGGGGGGCGCAGAATAGGGTGGGGGTGGGGGTGAGCTAAGCGTATAAGATTCGTTGTCCACAAGACGCTGGTACTCCATCCTAAGGCATATGGAAATTTGCTAAAATACAAGGGGAGAGATAAGAGTAGAGAAGGAGAGAAGGAAAGGGAAGGGGAGAGAACAGAGCAAGCCATTTTTTGGCGTCGAAAGCCCACATAGGCTAGGGGAGAACTGCGTCTCTCCCGCGGCGCGGAGCCCCTCACTCACGCGTTGGACATGGCCGGCTACTTTCCCTTTGGCCCTGGCCGCCAGGAAGCTCTCGCGTCGCCGTCGGAGGGGCTGCGGGCTGCCGGAGTCGGGGCCCCACTAGTTGCTTCTGGAGGGCGGGCGGGGGACTCCTGCAAAGAGGGAGGGCGGCGGGACCGGAGATGTCCTCTCTCCCCTGCAGGGAAGGGCCACAGCCGGGGGCGCTTCACCGCCCTGCAGCGGGCAGCGCGCAGACCGAAGCGGTCCCGATCTTTCGCGTCGTGACCCCGAAGCTCCCGAGCCCCCAAACCTTACTTAGGCCACCCAGCAGGAGGCGAGGCGGCCCTAGCAACGGAGACTCTACGCCTGCGCAGTGCCGCTCCGCGCCCACACGCGCAGCTCCGCCCCCCTCCAGGCACGCTCTGCGCCTGCGCCGTCGACTCCTGTTACCATGGCAACCGCACGCGATGCTGAGGCTGGCTCCGCCTGTGCGAGGCGGGAGGGTCGGACCCGCAGCCACCCCGGAGCCCCGGCGGGAGCTGAGTGCCCGCGCCGGCCCCGCCCAGCGAGCCGTCACCGGGCGCCCGCCACCGACCCTCGTCCTCAGTCCATTTCCAGACGCCCCAGACCTCCAAAGGGACCCCCTTGTCACTGTGCTGTTGGCCCCTTTGTCACCCACCTTCAGCTTTGTGGCCTTGGACGAGGTCCTTAATGATAAGTCTTCAATGTTCCCATCTGTAGCGAGGGAATAATAGTCATTCATTCGTTCAAAATTTTACCGGGCATCTATTGAGGGTCAAGCTCAGACTTCAGTTCTGGGGATCAGCTCTAAGGCATTGTAAATGCCAAATGCTAGGCAGATGCCAGGTACTAGTGACTCCGAGAGTTCATTTCCATTGCTCTCTTTTCCTCATCTTTTATAACTGTTGAGATTTATGTGCAAATTTTATAACCTGCAGTTTCTATAGGAACGTATCCAGAACTAACGCAGTCAAGAGAGCATGGGGAAGACAAACATGTAAAAGTGGCAGAATGAATGTGAAACACAGACCCTCTCCCCAACAATAACTAATGAAATAAGGACAATAGTTTTAAAAATCCGAAAAAAAAAAAAAAAGCAGCAACCAAACAAGAAAGTTAAGTACAGCTTTGTACCATAAACTTCAAAAGATGTACCGGTAAAATAAGTAGTCGCCTACTGTAGAGGAGAATGGCATCTAACCTCATCCCTTCTCCTCCAAAGCCCAACTGAGAAAGAAACCAACTAGAAAGATTGAGAGAAGTCTCACTGTTTCTTAATAATAATGAAGACTATAAAACTAGCAGAACAAATCTGAAAGGAAGTGAGCTGGAAGGGGGAGTAGGTTAAGCACGCCACCTGGGGAAATCCAGGCAAACTAAAACTATCATGAGTACAAACCCACCCCTAATTCCTCCAGGACTCAGCAGAGTCACGGAAAGTTGCTAGCCTGCCATTTTCTAGTGCCCTGCCCTGAATTGAGGCACAGATCGAACTTTGAAGTGTGCTCTATCAGAGGAATACACACTCGCAACAAGGTTGGGTGAATGGTGGCAGAAGAATGTACCAGAATCTCAGAAGAGAAGGCAGAGCCTGGGCATTACATAGTTTTGGTGGGTGGTCCTTATCTCCACTGTGCACTTAAGCTGCAGAAAAGAAGATAAAACTGCAATATCCCAGCTCCTTCAAACTCATTTAGAAACAGTGAGAAGGGCATCAAGGAGAGCTCACCCACACTGCATTTCAACAGATAGAAGATTTGCAAAGAACAACCCTTGTTAAAAATGAATAAGATAGGGGGTGCAAAGGTAGTTCAGTGGTAGAATTCTCCCCACCACGTGGGAGACCCGGATTGGATTTCCAGTCCATGTGCTTCCTCAACAAACAAACAAAAAGTCAACAAATGGTGCTGCAGTAATGGAATATTCACATGGAAAAATAATGAAATGTGATCCCGCCATACAGCATACCGAAGGAAGAAAAAATGAGTAAGATAGAACAAGCGTATCCACTATCCAAATCCAAAACTTCCGTAAAGGAGGAATTTAACAAAGGAACATGGCATGGGTGAGTCTGGCAGATTGAATCATGTCCACCAACAAAAGGCATGTTTTTGATCTTGAATTGCATACCTGTGAGTGTGAACCCATTTGTTAACAGGACAGTTTATTATCAGTTAAGATGCGGACTCATTTGTGATTAGGGTGTTCTAAGATCCTATTTAGGCATTGCCAAACTGAGTCAGGGCAGGCCTCAATCCATGTTACTGGAGATCATATAAAAAAACCCACAAGTCAGAGAAAGACACAGGAGGAGATCCACGAGAGCAGCACGCGATGGAAACAGAGATGCCAGCCATGCAGTCCCAAGGACCGCAGTGAGCCAGGCCTCGGGGAGAAAGCATGGCCTTGCCAGCGCCTGCGTCCCGAACATCTGTCCTCCAAAACTGTGAAACAATAAATGCTTGTGGTTAAGACAACTAGTGGGTGGTATTTTTCATAGCAGCCCTGGAAGATGAAAACTGTGAGACAGGGATGAGGAACGGAGTCTGGAAGAAAACATACCCAAATGAAAGAAGAAAAGCTCTTATTGTGCTCTATGTTAGGGAATAAGTTAAAAAGAACATTAATTTACTAAAATAAGAGCTGGCAGAGAATCAAACATCCAAGTGAGAAAGTAAGGAAAGTTATAGAGCCAGGAAGCCAAATGAAAATCAGAAGTAGCTCAATACAGAAAATAAATTAGAAAAACCAGAGAACAGACCAGACACAATTCAGCTGAAATACTGAGAGAAAAACCTTGAGCCAATTGCAATGTGTGCACGAGCAGAAGTCTGAGACCTTTAAGCCGTTGGAAAAGGGTTCGTTGGTGTCCCTGAAAAAGAGACCCTCCAACATTAATGTTTTTTTGGAGATCTGAAGTGTCTGAAATTTAGATTTCATATTTAGAACTAAATCTGCAGATAAAAATTCTCAATATGGGTAAATAATGGGGGAAGGGACAAGAGTTAAGGGGAGGATTAGATTTCCTATCTGGTGGGGGTGTGTTTATTGATTATCTTTCTCTTGGGAACAATGACATTATCTGGAATAGAGAGTGTTGATGGACTATTGACTTTGGGCATTGTACATGATGCCTAACGAATGCAGGTGGCTGAAGGATGCACTGAGGAGAAGTAAACTGGAGAACAATGGTGTATACATATGATCAAATATTGTGCTGCTATAAAAGGAACAAAGTTGTTGGGCATGTGACATTGTGAATGAACCTGTGGGACATTGGGTGACATGAAATAAGCCAGAAACAAAAGAGCAATTATGGTATGGTCTCCTTTGGAAAATGCTTAGAAGAAAACGGGCCTAGATTGTAAGCTCTTATAGCTGTCCCATTTAGTCCGGAGTGGTAATTGTTGTTTCTGGATTTTGAGAGGCTGTTTTGTATGTGTATAACCTGGTATTTAGAGATAAGAATGAAGCCAATCAGGTCAGGATTAAGGGAATTCAGAACACAGGGGTAAGGAAGACACTGTCTATATGTTAGAACCTCATCTACTCTTTGAGACCAAAGGAAGAAAGTTTTATTTTGCTGGAAACTAAATTTTCTGTCGCACATCATTTAAAAAAAAATTTTTATTCATAAGACAATTGTTCTAGTTTGCTAGCTGCCGGAATGCAATATACCAGAAACTGAATGGCTTTTAAAAAGGGGAGAATTTAAGGAGTTGCTGGTTTACAGTTCTAAGGCTGAGAAAATGTCCCAATTAAAACAAGTCTATAGAAATGTCCAACCTAAGGCATCCAGAGAGAGATACTTTGGTTCAAGAAGGCCAATGATATTCAGGGTTTCTCTCTCATCTGGAAAGCACATGGTGAACACAGTCACGGTTTCTCTCTTGGCTGGAAGGGCACATGGCAAACAGCGTCATCTGCTACTTTCTCTCCTGGCTTCCTGTTTCATGAAGCTCCTCGGGAGGCATTTTCCTTCTTCATCTCCAAAGGTCGCTGGCTTGTGGACTCTGCTTCGTAGTGCTGCAGCATTCTCTGCTCTCTCTGAATCTCTCTGAATCTCTCATTCTCCAAAATGTTTCCTCTTTTATAGGACTTCAGAAACTAATCAAGACCCACTCAAATACGTGGAGACATGTCATCCCTTAATCCAGTTTAACAACCATTCTTAACTAAATCACATCAACCAGGGAGATGATCTCATTACAGTTTCAAATATACAGTATTGAATAGGGATTATTCTACCTTTAAGAAATGGGATTTATATTAAAACATGGCTTTTCTTAGGGGGCATACTTTCTTTCAAACCAGCACAACAATGTACAAGCATATACATTCTTAACATACAAACATTCCATACGTGGTGTACAATCAATGGCTCACAATGTCATCACATAGTTGTATATTCATGGCCATGATCATTCCTTAGAACATGTGCATCACTCCAGAAAAAAGAAAAAACTCACACATACCATGCCCCTCACCCCTCTCTCTCATTGACCACTAGTATTTCCATCTACCCAATGTATATATATTTTAATTTTAACATTTGTTCCCCTGTTATTTATTTGTTTTTAATCCATATGTTTTACTCATCTGTCCATACCGTAGACAAAAGGAGCACCAGACACAAGATTTTCACAATCACACAGTCACATTACAAAAGCTATATCATTATACAATCATCTTCAAGAAACATGGCTACTGAAACAGAGATCTACAGTCTCAGGCACTTCCCTCCAGCCTATTACACCTTAAACTAAAAAGGGGATATCTATATAATGCATAAGAATAACCTCCAGATAACCTCTCGACTCTGAAATCTCTCAGCCACTGACACTTTATTTTGTCTCATGTCTCTCTTCCTCTTTTCAAGTGAGAAGATTTTTTCTCAATCCCTTGATGCTGAGTCCAGCTCATTCTAAGGTTTCTATCCCATGTTGCCAGGGATGTTTACATCCCTGGGAGTCATGTCCCATGTAGAGAGGGGAAGGGCAATGAGTTTGCTTGCCATGTTGGCTGAGAGAGAGATAGGCCACATCTGAGCAACAAAAGAAGTTCTCTGGGGGTGACTCTCAGGCCTAATTTTAAGTAGGTTTGGTTTGTCCTTTACAGGGATAAGTTTCATATGAACAAACCCCAAGATTGAGGGCTCATCCTATTGATTTGGCTGTCCCCACTTGTAGCACATAATTTAACTCAACCTGTCTGGATAACTCATTTGAACAATCAAAGTACAGGGAGCTCAGAATCAGAATGAGGGCCTTTAATTCTATATAGCGTAATGTAATGCCTGGATGCATCCTGGAATATATTAAGCAGATAATAAAAAGCAATGGTAAAGTCCCTTGAGGGATGGGAGAAAAAATATGGAACTATTAAACTTTACCACTGGGGAAACCCCTGATGCTGTGTCAAACATCAGGGACACCCAAATCAACAGGCCAAGCCCTTGATCTTGAGGCTTGCTCTTGTGAAGCTTATATACATAGGAGAGAAGCTTAGCTTACCTGCAGGCATCCTAAGAGTTACTTCTGGAGGACCTCTTTTGTTGTTCAGATGTGGCCTCACTCTCTCTAAGCCCAACTCTGTAAGTGAAATCATATCCCTACGTGGGACATGACATCCAGGGGTGAAAGTCTCCTTGGCAGCGTGGGAGATGACTCCCAGAGAGTAGCCTGGCCTTGGCACTGTGGGATCAACAATATAAGCCTGACCAAAAGTGGGGAAAGAAGTGTAACAAATAAGGTATCAGTGACTGAGAGAGTTCAAGTAGAGTCGAGAGGCTACTCTGGAGATCACTTCTACACAAGCTTCCATTAGACATTGCAACCTACCATAACTTGCCAACCCCCAACCAAAACCATTCCAGTCAATCCTAAAGAACACCTAGGGCAATGTAGAAGATTCTACAAAGGTTCCATGCACTAGGGTAACTTTCCAGAAAGCTATAACCTCCAGAAGGGTCCGTGAACCAGATAAGTCCTGAAACTTAGAGGGGCCAGCTTCTCCAGAACATCAACTAGTTCCATTTCCCATCCCATATTATGGACAGCCCCTCCTAATATGAAAAAATTAGAATGGCCATAGCCCTAATACCCCTAAAGAGTGGGAGAAAGACCAAAAGTGATGGTGGAGTTATACAGAGAAGGTAGGGTTAAACAACCTATGATTGCTGAATGAATATATTGGTATTTCTTTTAGTCTCCAGTATCTTAGAGTAGCTAGAAGTAAAAACCTAAAATTGTAGAATAAAAAACAAGAAAGAAAATTCTCCATATGTTCCAGGAAAACCGGGGCAGTGATCACCAAGAGATATCTTGGGTACATTATTGAATGTCAAGGAGAAGCTCAGTAGAAGGAAGTTCTCCTATCAGATTTCTCCACAGTAACTTTCAATGTCATCACTTTCAAATGGAGCAATATTTACAAAGTTCTTGGGGAAAAGTGTGACCCAGAATTCTTCTACTCATTCGATTTGATATTCCCAAATATGAAAGCCCTCGGAAAGTGTAGCATTCATGTATAAATCAGCATGTTTTCAAATGCAAATCATAGAAAGCCCAATGTACAATGGCTTAAGCAATGAGGACTTGCAATCTCCCTTCATAAGAATAGAAATGTTATAGTTTCAGGGTTGATACTTGCAGTGGCTCAGTGACATCAACAAAAATCCAGGTCTTCCCATCTTTTGGAGATGACATCTCTAGGATGTAGGGTGGCTTCCGTTGTGGTAAAAAAATGTCCCCCACGGCTCTAAGAATTGCATCATCATACTCTAACATCTCCAGATAGAAGAAAGGACCGCCTGAGAAATGGAGCCACCATATTAGAGTAGTCAGGATTTGCTGCATTTAAGAGGGAGAGAGGTGGATGAAAGGACCAAAACGGGACTCTGCCAGTGTGGAAATAGGTGGGATCGGCTCTTGTGTAGTAATATTCAGTATCTGCCACAATCCATGAACCCTTCTAGAAAATACATTCTTTGATGGTGAAATACAGACAATAAAAAAATACACATCATATTAAACAACTAGTGCAATACTCAATTTGAGAAGACAGGAGAATAGGTCTTCCAAATGCTGCACAGTGGGAGGACAAAAATATAGCTGTTCTTTGATTATATCCCATGAGTTTTGACACTTGCCCCATTTACTGACCACTTATTCTAGGACCTGATATGGTCATTCATTAAATCTTCTCATTAACTGTATGAGGTGAGTAGTACTTTCATCTCCATTTTACAGTGGTGAAAACACCAAGAGAGGTTTAGCAACATAGGTCTAAGGCCACACTCACGTCTGATGGTGGAGCTCAAACCAGTTTGTAGTCTGGTTTCAAAGACTGCCCTTCTAAACATTATCTGTATGCTGGTTGTGAACATTGTCTTAATTAACATTTGTTAAAGGATTGGTTTTCTATGAGAAAAAAAGTAATGAAAGTTATGGGGAAAAAGTGGTTCTCAAACTACTTATCCTTTAGGGAAGAAAACATCAGTGCCTCCCAACTAGGCAGAAGTAGAAAAGGTTACTTTGGCCCTGAAGCGGTTTTCATTGTTCTTTTTTTTTCTTTTGGAATTTAAAATATAACCTAAAACTTGTTTCTCTTAGTCTGTTTTGTTCTTCAAGGTAAGATCCCAATCAGATATTTCTGCCCCACACAGCAGTGCTTGCTGAGTTCCCCTGTGCTTCCATAGATTCCTTTCCTGCTCACTTTACTTCCAGCCCTTTCACTGCCACTGAAGAAAGCACTTCAGAATTTAGGGATGGAAAGGACATTGTTGAAAAGTTTTTAGTTTATATTCAAGGTAATTGTTCTAGTTTGCTAGCTGCAATAACCAGAAACGGAATGGTCTTTAAAAAGGGGAATTCAATAAGTTGGTAGTTTACAGTTCTAAGGCCGAGAAAATGTCCCAATTAAAGCAAATCTATAGAAATGTCCAATCTAAGGCATCCGGGGACAGATACCTTGGTGCAAGAAGGCCGACGAAGTTCAGGGTTTCTCTCTCAAGTGAAAAGGCACATGGCGAACAACATAGTCAGGGTTTCTCTCTCACCTGGAAAGGCACATGGTGAACAAGGTCAGGGTTCCTCTCTCATCTGGAAGGGCATGTGGCGAACACCACATCATCTGCTAGCTTCTTCTCCTGGCTTCCTGTTTCATGAAGCTCCCAGGAGGCATGTTCTTTCTTCATCTTGAAAGGTCGCTGGCTGGTGGACTCTGCTTCTCCTGGCTTTGTTGTTTTTCTCTGCTCTCTCTGAATCTCCCATTCTCCAAAATGTATTCTCTTTTATAGGACTCCAGAAACTTATCAAGACCCACCCAAATGGGTGGAGACATGTCGTCACCTAATCCAATTTTAACAACCACTCTTGATTAAATCACATCTCCAGGGAGATGATCTGATTACAGTTTCAAACATACAGTATTGAATAGGGATTATTCTGCCTTTACAAAATGGGATTTAGATTAAAACATGGCTTTTCTAGGGGACATACATCCTTTTAAATCATCCTTTTAGGTACTCAACCTAAAACCTTAAAACTTTACTCATATTCAATCCTTATAATATACTATGTAACAATAGTTAAAAAAATTTTATGATGATAGTGGACAAGTCACTGGGATATGGGGAAAAGCTATAATTTTTCTTTATATTTTTCTCTATTTTTCTAACATCAACTTTTTGTTATCTAATATACAAATTAACCCAGGAGTACATACATATGATTTATATGTCTGCACACTGAGGCTGTGTACATCATTTTTAAAAATTGGTTAGAATCCAAAATCAAATATTTTAAAAGATGGTGGTTGAAGAGGACTGAACAGGGGCTGGTTCCCAGACTTGGCAAACTGGGGAGTGAATCCTTTCTCTTTGTTTTCATTCTACTGAAGACTTATGAAGCATGAAAGCTGATCTGTTGGACTGCTGTGTTGACTTCAGGTGCAATCAGGTAGAGGCACTTGCTTCTTGTTCCATGTCATACCTGCAAGTTAAGCCCTTATGGGGCTGGTTTCCAAGCATCTGTCTAACATACAAAGGTAATGTAAAGGTGACTACTTGGTATAACATTATATCCTTATACCTTTTAGTAAATTGAGGTTATCCAGCCAGTGAGAACTGACTAAAGTATTATTTCTGAGCCCCAGGAAGCAATTAAACACTAGTTAAAGACAGCTTAGAAGTTTGAAAAGAGTTATAACAGATAAGTGAAATCAGTAATTAAAAGTTTTATAAAGTTTAGAATTAAAAAACTCCAATAATGATTACAAATTATACTTGTTTAAGGTAATACATTTTAGCCCAAAAAGTCCTTAAATTGTACATTTTAGGTTTTACCACCTTCATAAAAGTACTTTGGGGACAACTGCATCATTTCAATTACACTATTATTTCTTTGCCCATTCTTCTCTCTCTCTTTTCTTTCCTGAATAGGTTCTTTCAGAAATGGGTCAAGATAGAGTTTATCCTCCTTGTGTTTTGTCCACTGCTCTTTAGGCAAGATCTGCTGCCTCACGGTCGGGCCCAGTGCTCTCTTAATGCAAACACTCTGTCATTATAAAGGTTCTCAGGAAGCCTTCTTATGGCTTCTTTCATATCTTCAGTCTCAGCTACTGTATCATCTCGCATTGACCCCGTTTATTGAACCCTGAATTACTGTAATACCATTTTCAAATACCATCCAGTCACCAGCCTGATGCTGCAACAGTGGGCCAGCTCTCCACATTGACCACAGAGCAAAGCATTGCCAGTCTTCATTATTTAATATTATCCAGGAAAATCCAGGCTTCCTTATCACAGGTGCATTTCTGTAAGAAATGATAGCCCTGGAAGAGCCCTTACTAGTACCTGATCTACCTCTGTGTGAGATACTTCAAGCTCACAGGACATTCCTATTTCTTGAGCATCCTTTCTCTACCAATACACTGCCAGTGAAAAGTAATGCCTGATCCTTCTAGAAGGTCCATTGTGGCTTTAGACAACGCTTACAATTATTTTTTTGTTTTTACATCGAGTCTCCAGGGCAAAACAGAACAAGTCCATTCTCTCTTCTCCAGGATCAGTCTCTTAGACATTGTTTTAGTTTGCTAAAGCTGATGAAATGCATATACCAGAAGCGGGTTGGCTTTTACAATGGGGATTTATTCACTTACAAGCTTGCAGTGCCAAGGCTGTGAAGAGGTCCAACTCAAGGCATCAACAGGTGATGCTTCATCCCTAAAGACTTGGTACTGGTGCCCCGGCTCCTCTGTCACATGGCAAGACCCACAGCGAGGTCTGCTGGACTTCCACTCTCTTCTGGGCTTTGTTGTGTCCCGCTTCTCTCTGTGGCTTTCTTTCTGAGCTCCAGTATGTTTCTCTTTGTGTCCATGTCTTTTTCTCTCTTTTTCCTCCTCTTATAAAGGATTCCAGTAAGAGGAGTAAGACCCACCTGGAACAAACCTCAACTGAAGTAACTTAATCCAAAGGTCCAACCTACAATAGGTCTAGACCCACAGGAATGGATTGGCTTTAAGAACATGAATTTCTGGAGCGCATACAGGTTTGAACCATCACAACCATCTAACCCCGTGCATCCCTCCACCCACCCAAACTCTTCTTGATTACACAGTTAATCAAGGTTATTCAACATGATAGGCCTTCAAGTCCCCTTGCCATCATTCTCACTGTAATACCTTTCATCACCAAATTAACAAAGCAAACCAACTAACCAAACATCCTAGATGGGTGCTGACAGGCATTCTATGTAGTAGCCACAGGGGACCTTCCTTGGGTCCCCACACATTAACTCTACAGATGCAAACCCAAACCACATTAGACCTTTGGGTAGTCGCAAAGCACTGTTGACTCATGCGATGCTCACAGTCAACTAACCTCTAAATCTTCCCGTAATTTCTCCTGCTGAGTCTATCGTTTAATGTCTTTACTGAATGCAATTTCATGTCAATTGTCAAATCTGATCCATGTCATCCATAAAAATATTCCCTATGACAAAGTCAGAGAGTCTTATAGCACGGCACTAGAAATGTGTTCTAGTTAGCACCAATCTGCTAATCAATGTTTGTACATGAATGGTCAACCAAAAAGTTACAGACCTGTCTCAACCACACTATCATCTGGCTCACATCTCTCCTTGTCCTCAATGATTCTATGAGATAAGGACTTTGTCAAACTCTTCGCTAATGATGCCCTTTATTGTATCTATAGCCTTGTTCTTATCTGCTAGACAAGTTATGTAGAAATTTACAATTAGGGTAGTCTGGTGTGCCTTGCTCTTAAAGAATCTAAGGTTGCACTTGTGATCATTGCTTTCTTGTCTGAGAACTCAAATTACCTTGATGATCTGTGCTGGGATATTTCCTGGGATTCACATACAGTTCACTAGTTCAGAATTTGGCCTGCTTTTTTTCTGAGTCACCAGTCACTCAGAATGTCCCCAGTTCTCTGCTGCAATTTCTTTCAGTATACAGTGTTAATTCAGTCAGATCAGGGGCTTGGTCCCCACTCATCTGTGAGTCTCCCAGTAAGCCTGCACCCAAGTTAAATCTCCCCAAAACAGCTCATCTGTCTAGTCTTCTGCCCAGGATGACTCAAGCTGCCACAGCTAGCTGGGTCTTTCACACAGTAAGGTGGCATGAAAGCCACTAACCGATCAAAATGGTGCCTATGTGAAGCTTCCCACTGCCACCTTCTCACTCGAGGACCCAACCTCCGCCCCTCTTCCTTCTCTAAAATACCCCATCTCATTCTTTCCAGTAACAGCAAGACTAGAACAGAACAAGAGAGGAATACACTATATTGCAAAACCATCTATAATCACCAACTACAACTGGACCAAGCAACCAGCCCAGGAAAGGCTCTCAGTGGCTTCCTTGGAGAGTTCAAGAGAAAAGAAAGCAACATTGCTCTCCAAAGTTTCTTCCTTTAAGGACCTGACAGCAGCCTAATCCTGGGCTTTCACCTCCCCAGATTTCTGCCTGTGCTGAATTCCATTCAACAGTCCTATCCTCCATGCCTCTGTGGTGTGAGTAAGGCTATTTCTCTTCTTGCATGAAAATACTAAATTTACTTTGCTTATTAAGCATACTCTCTGCCTTCCCAAACATCTAAAACGCAAGTCATTGTTCTTATATACCTTTTCAGCAATTCCCTCTAAATTGATCAGTATCTCTTCCATGGTTATTGTCTTCTGTATTATACAAGTGATGTTTGCTGCTTTTGAAGTGTGAAGACCTTATAATCAGATCACCAGATCTTTGGAAAAATTCATCTTCCCAGTCCTCTTGATACATGTTAAGTCATTTGGTCAAATATTTATTGATGAACATTTTAGTCAAAGCTCAATACTGATACCTGTGCAAAAGATGATTCTGGAATGAATGGACTCTGCCCTCAAGGAGTAGGAAGACAAGAGAGGAGACAGTTGAATGCTGCTACTGCAGTGCAAAGTCCTCTGGGCTCTCAGAAGAGCAAGGAATCATTCCGTCCTTGGGAGAGTAAAAGGAGCAATGCAGAAAGTGGGCTCTGAGCTGGCTATGTGAGGGATGAGGAGAGCTCTTGACCTGGGGAAAGAGAAGGCAAAGATTCCAGGCAAAGGAAACAACATAGACAAAGGTGTGGAAGTAGGGGACACATTAAGATAGGCTCATTTGATAGTCCTGTTTGATCTGGGAATGGCCGCTGTATTATAGAGCAGCGCCAGATGGTATGTGTACTCCATGGCAGGCAGAAAAGTTTGGACCAAGTTGCATGGTTATTCCAGGGAGCTATAGAGGGTTATTGAGCAGGAGAATTGCCATGACCTTGAGGTCTGGAGGACAATTCGAAGACGGGCATTAATCAGGCCCTACCTAGGCTTTTTTGAGCAAGAAACTGAGAATGGAGGAGATGGGTGCAAAATACATAGAAGGTATAATTCATAGGATGTGTGGTGTGCTCAGAGAGGGGGAAATCAAAGATGACACAGGCTTCAGAATTTGGTGACCGGAAGGAAGGTGGTGGTGACACCAGGACTGGAGGGAGGTTAGGGAGCGAGTGGGTGCTGCAGCACTGAAGAGCTGGAGGAACTCGCTATAGCCCACTTAGTGCAGCCTGATGAAGGAGAGGAGACAGGGAAGTAGCTCAAAAGGGATAACAGGCATAAGGGAAGGGTTATAAGTTAGGGAGGCAGGAGCTTATTTGTGGGAGAAACAGAAAGAAAGAATTTGAAGGGGATATATTTATCTAAGTGCACTCAATTTTTAAACCATGGCGTAGGATCAAGTTCTTCTATGTTGTAATTTACATTAACGTCGCGTTATGCTCAGCAGCCTTCTTTCTTTTCCAGAAATCCCGTTCTGTACTCTACTTCTCTTCTACCCCATACAGAGATGCATCCTGAGATTGTTGCTGATGCAATTTGGGCTTTAACGGATCAGTTGAAGTAAGCAGCTGGTCACAGTTTCCGTAAATCTCTGGCACCCCAGATTTCCACTCGGACACACGTCGGTGCCTCTCAGCAGGGAGTTACCCAGTATCATGTGGCGTCTCTTCCTTCCTTTGCCCAATTACAGATTTCCTAAAGCTCCCCCGGAGCCTGTGGATCATGCTTACTAGACTTTAGAACGCAGGATCCTGCTTATTTTCCTTTAATGCCTTACTCCACTGAAGACTTGAAAATAGATTACTATATAATCCATCAAATTATAAGCCATAGTTCATTTAAAATAAAAACTGAGAGCTTTAATTAATGTGGAGGGACTAGTAGACAGTTGGCACTGACAGGCAGCTGGGCCCCATTCTTCCACTTTCTAAAGTGTGGATTGAAGCAAACTTGGGTGACATTTCCAGACCTGCCTGTTTCTATACACCGAGAGGAACAACCACTGCGTGACGTGAAGGGCTGTGGGTGGCAGCTCTTTTCACGGTTTTTAAGTTGCTAAATAGTCAAAAGCTGGATGGCACGATCCTGTCCGCTCGGTATCTGGGTCATTGTCTGACCCTCATGGTTTATTTTTAGGAGATTTAGTTCACGAACCACTTTTCCGAAATCTCAGTGCTTGTTGCATTCTTGGCGATTTCCCTCATATTCCTCACTGAATCTGTGGTAAAAGGATTGAGACTTCCAAAGAGGAGTCTGCTTGGTCCTGGGACGAGTCTGCCGTGTATGTTGTCTGTGAGCGTGGGGCGTGGCGTTTGAGAACTGTGCTGTGATCCCACCCCACCCTGAGGGGCACAGCAAAGCTCAAGGAAAAGGAGGTGGAAGGCTCCAGACTTCCAACATGCTCCTCAGGTAGGCTACGTGCTGCAGTGAAGGCAGGTGAGATCAAAGTGAAAAGGTATAAAGGTCAGATCAAAGTTGAAGGTCTGCTCTAAACTTAGACGTAAGAAACATTTCTGTACTTCTACGTGAAAAATGCCATTCTACATCAGAGGTCTATTTTTTAAATGTCAGGTATTCAACTCTCTGATCTTAGCATGCCACATGCTACATCTGATGTTCTGTCTAAGGTGTTACATCTGCAACATAACTGAAAATGAGCAAGTATGGCTTTCCTGAACTCATAATCAGTGAAGAAGACATTGGCAACCCTTCGGCATCCCAAGTCCAAGATCTAACGTTCGCAGCTTTGGCTTAGCTCATCTTTAGCAATTCCCAAGGCCCATGTGATGTTATGGTTTGTAGAGGACAATGCTACTTACCTCCGAGGGCCATTGCGAGGGTTAAGTGAGTAATGCCCGTGAAGCACTTGGTACAACCTTAAACGAGCATGTTGTGTGGCAGCTGGTGCCTTCGTTCTCTGGGAGTCTGAGTTCTGTTTGAAACCCACATCTCAATTAGCAGTGTTCCTAGTTTTGGGATTCACAGAAATCTTGGGAAATATCCCAGTTGCAAAATATCTGCTCACAACATAGATGTTGTCTTAACAACAATGAACATTTTAAACTCCTATAACAGCTGACATTTACATTCTCAAACAGCACAAAGGTTCAGTTATGCGTCTTGGCTTCTCTCCGGTCTGTTACAGTAATTTATCAGAGAGTATTTGGATTAGAAATGAAACGAGTCTAGTGTGATAGGTTTTCTTGAGAATATGCTAGTAAGCTAATTTAAAAGGGATATGAGCAATCTGAACATTACATTCTGGATGGCATTCCAAAGATAATAGATTATACAAACACGAAAGCCATTTTTACGTCAAATAAACATCACTTCCACTGGGAAATGAGTGTGAAGGTTGTTTGTGTGTGTGTGTTTCTTATAAACTGCCTTTATTATCTATAAATAAAACTGCCCAGTGTGAGAAAAAAATAAAAAGGAACTAACTGGAGGCAGGATGTTTTGGTTTTTTGTTTTTTTATCCTGTTTTTTTCAAAAAACATTGAAGTAGCTTTTGTAACCCAGATGCAAAGGAGGTCACCTCTCATTGTTTTAACACCTGCTGTCTTTTAAAATGAACATGATTTCCACAAGCCATTGATAAATTCAGACTTAGACTTACCTCTGTCGGATAGCTTGATAATACTTCCGAATAAAGAATACTTGTCTGTCCAATTTCTGTTCTTTTTTAAATAATTTGGCTCTCATACTATTTCCCTTCTCTCTTTGCTATTTTATCTTCACAATGCTTATAAAGAACAATAGTTTTGGGGACCAAGGGAAGAAAACTAATTGCAAATAACAGCTGCATTGTTCATAAAGCACAAGGGACACATTTCGCCATTAATGAGACATGTTTAAAGCCATGGCTTGCCAATGGCCCGGACAACATCAGCAAGATACCACTGAAGAGCAGAGAAAAAAATCCATGTAATCTATCAATTCACCACAGTACCCAGCCAGACATGGTAGAAGCAGGATCTTTGTTTTGTAAAACATTAGACAGAAAGCTATTTCGAATTTTCATGTGCTCATTTCTTCTTCCATCTGCCTTTTAGTTGTCTTTCTCCTTATGCTTATTCTTTCTACTGAAGACGCAGCACCCCATCGGGCACTCTCTTTTATTTTGCTAAATTAAAAAAATTTTGAATGCATGTCTGGCCTTTGCACGATCCTGTTGTATTGTCCTTGTACACTGCTAAATTTTATATGCCAAGATGTTGAGAACATTTATATCTGTGTTCATGCAGGCTATTAGTCTGTAATTTTCTTTCTTTCACTACCTGTGCCAGATTTTATTAATAGGCTTGTGTTCATCTCATAAAATCAGTTGGGAAGTGTTACTCTTCCCTGCATTTGGTAAATTTCATAAGATTTGGTCTTATTCTCCCTTAAATGTTTGATAGACTCCACAATGAAGCCATCTGAGCCTGGAATTTTCTTTGTTAAAAGGTTTCTAATAAAGAATTCAGTTTCTTTCATAGATAACACTTCAGATTTTCTGTTTCTTCTTAGTTTTGGCAAGTTGTGTACTTCAGTAATTACACCATTTCAAATATGTGGTGGGATTTATTACATTAAATTTTCACAATACTCCTGTACCATCCTTTTAATTTCTCTAGGATCTGTGGTGCTATTCTCTTCACCACTCCTGATATTTGTAAGTTGCATTTTCTCTCTTTTTTCCTTGATTTGGCTTACTTGGGGATTGAATCATCCACAAAAGACAGGTTAAGTGTTCATCTGTGTTCCTGGGGTATGAACCATTTGTAACTAGGACCTTGGAAGACACTGTTATTAGTTGAGGGGTGGCCAGTCTGAAGGGGAGGGGGGCTTAGTCTGCAGGAATGGGGTCCTTAGAAGCTGAGGAAATTCAGATGCAGCTGGTCAGGAGAAACCAGAAGGCAGTAGATGCCATGTGTCAGCAGAAACCGAAGAGCAGGTGCAAGGAGGTTGGGGTTGGGGGGGGGGCGGAGAGAGAGAGAGAGAAAACAAGTCGTACAAATACCTTGATTTTGGACTTCCAGCCTCAAAAAAACCAAGAAACAATAAGTTCCTGTTCTTAAGCCCAGCTTAATAAGTGCTGTGGCATTTGTTATAGCTGCCTCAGGCAAACTAAGACACAGCATGTTTATCATCTTTATTAAAATGTTCAAAGAGCCAACCTTTCATTTTATTAATGTTCTTTAATGTTTGTCTCATACATTAGTTATTTATTGTCACATAAATTGCCCCCAAATTGCATGGCTTCAAGCGACACACTCATTACCTGATGGCTTTGTGGGTCAGGAATCCAGCCATGGGAAGACTTCTGAGTTGTCCTAAGATGGCTAAAAGTGCCTCTGACTAAAGGTGTCTCACAAGGCGGCAGTGAGGAGATGGGCTGGTGCGGTGGCACATGAAATGCACCAAAGCTCACTCACGTGGCTGTTGGCAGGATTCATTTCCCATGGACTGCTGGACGAGGAACCCAGTCCTTTGCTGGCTTCTGGCCACCTCATAGGGCAGCTCACAAGATGAGGGCAGGCTTCTATCAGAATAGGCAAGTAAGAGAGGGCAAGGGAGGGTGAACAAGATAAAAGCAAGCCTTTGTGTGACCTGATCTTAGAAGCAACCTGCCAGCACATGTGGAATTCCATGAGGTAGAAGTGAGGCCCTAGGATCAGCCCAAACTCAAGGCAGGGGTTAGACATGGGGTGAAGACTGGGAGTGTGTCTGAGGCTGTCTTCCATAGCATCTTTCACTGCTACTGACTTTCGCTCTTACCTCGTTATTTCTTTCACTGATTTCTGTTCTTACAATTGCTTTCCTTCTACTTGTGTTTAATCATGTGTCCTTCCCTAACTTCAGTTGAAAACTTGGATCGTTGATTTTTACATCTTTCTTACGTCTTCATGTAGACATTGGAAGGTTTGTTGGGGTGGGTCGGAAGTGAGCCTTATGCTAGCCCTTGGTATCTGGACATGGTCTTTATAGTGAAGGCACAGCCTTTCTGGCATCCCATCCACATGCTCCAAGTTTTAACAGCATCTCTTCACTCTGGCTGAGCCAAACTTCCATCACCTCCTAACCTTGCTCAGCCTCTCCCGTCTGCTTCACTCTCACTCTGTGTAAGCTGATCTCTGGTGAGCCTACTGTTTTGTTGCCCTTTGCCTGCACAGTGCAGTCCCTCTCCAAGGAATGAGAAGGAATCCCCACAAGACTTCTTGGCCCCACTTCCTTCCTTCTCCCTTGTGTTGCTTCCCCCTCTTGGGCGTCCTGCTCATGATCGAGCTCCTTCAGCAGCCTGGGACGACGATGTCTGCAGAGCTGCAGCTCCTGCTCCACTTGGGCTCTGCCTCCCGCACAGGTGGGAAATTGTTCTCAGGGAAAGGGTCAGGGCAATTGTGGGTCTTTCCTCTTCTCTCAAGTCCTGTGCTGCCTATTGTCTGAAAATGCCGGAAAAGCAGTTGATTCATATATTTTATCCAATTGTCAAGTTGGTTATGGCACGGTAGCAGTTAATTCATAAGGATGCATCAGAATTATTTTTATTTTTTTTAATTTGAATTTTTATTTTTTTGCATGGGCAGGGACTGGGAATCAAACCCAAGTCTCTGGCACACCAAGTGAGAACTCTGCCACTGAGCCACTGCTGCACTGCCCCAGAATTATTATTATTATTATTATTTTAAAAATCATTCCCTTTAGCTTTAAGGAGCTATGCCACTGATAGATTGTTTCTTTACCAAATCAAACATCCTTCATACTTTTCACTGCAGATCTATTTCCTTAATACCAGTTCTTTTTATGCATCAGTGACATCTAGATTTAATGACAAGGCGAAGATTGTAACACAAAGCTAATAAGAAACTGCAATGACCCCATCTATAGGGCAGATTACTTTCCTATCACTATAATGTCTTTAATCAAGTAAATTTCAAAATCATTCAGTTAAGCAGTGGAACTTGGGATATTAAGCTATAAAATCATTGTAATAAACGAGCATTAAAATAAATATGTCATCAAAATTATTTTCAGTACTCTCATTTAAGGTTTTAAACCATTTTAATCCATATATTACTGCTACTACTCATGAATACTCCTTTCAATTTTCCATTCTGAATCTGGAAGTTACTTGAAATGTTTGTTGCTCTCTAAAAGACTTACACAAAAAGTTTTGGCATTGGAATATAGTGCGTCTTTTAGGAAACAGATGTTGTGACTTGTATGAGTAATTTGAGAACTATTTCTTACTTAAAGTGAAAACCTGTTGTGAAATGACACTAAACGCCATTTTCTAGTGTAACTAAAGAGTTCTTTTGTATTATTCAAAACAGGACAGGAACCACTTCTTCTGTAAAACAAAATCTAAGTGCAATTAAAAGTAGAAATGTATCACAAAATAAACATTTACTTCTGTTGGTTTGCAAGCTGCTGGAAAATGATATACCAGAACAGGAAAGGCTTTTAAAAAGGGAATTTTAAGAAGTTACAAATGTACAGTTCTAAACCTATAAAATTGTCCAAACTGAGGCATCCAGGGAAAGCTATTTGAATTCAAAGAAGGCCGATGGGTCAGGAACACCTCTGTCAGCCAGGAAGTCATGTGGCTGGCATCTGCTGGTCCCTTGCTCCTGGGCTCCGTTGCTTTTAGCCTCTGTTCCTGTGGGGGCTCCTCACTTTGTTTCTCCAGGGCTGGTTTTCATCTCTTGGCTTCCCTTGGCTCCCTCCAGGTTCTGGTTTGTTTAAAATCTTATGGCAATTTCTGCTGGGCTCCAAGCATCTCCAAACATCGTGTCTGTGTTCTGTGAAACAGCTGTTCTCCAGGCATCTACATCTGCTCTTTCTGTCAGCTTTGAGGTTTCTGTCATTTCTTGCTCTCACCAAAATGTTTCCTCTTTTAAACGATTCCAGTCAACTAATCAAGACCTACCTGGAATGGTTGGAGTCACATCTCCCTCACCCACAATTGGGCACCTCACATCTCCATGGAGATAATCTAATCCAAAGTTTTCACCCTGCAGTATTGAATCAAGATCAAAAGAAACTGTTGCTCCCACAAGATTGGATCAGTATTAAAACATAGCTTTTCTAGGGTACATGATACTTGCTCAGAAAAATGGGGAATCCTGTGAGCTAGTCTCACAGGATAGTAAAGCTAGAAAGTTCACTTTCCTGGGAAGTAAACTCTAGTGATTCTTCATGAGCGGGGATAATTCTATCCAACTATTTTGATGTACAAATACTTGCATTGGACAAAATTTGGCTCCCAATTGCCCACACTGTGTACCTGGGCAGACAATTCGTTCCTTTTAAAGCTTAGCTTCATTGGGGGGGGCATTTTTAGCTTTTTACTTTAAGATTTCTCACTACCTGTATGATTTTAAATTTAATGTGAACTGTTAGAAACCTTGGTTTTGGCCTTCGGTGTTTGACTGAAAACCCACCTCTTAAAAAACTGACTCTGACTGAGAGTGACTCCTCCAAGCTGGGGGGCATGCTCCCGCATTCCCAATAGTGATAAATGCTTGGTTTTCAGTGGCTGTGCCCCTGGGGTGTGTGTGGGAAGTGGGTTCTGAGCCTGCAGGGTGAGGCTGCTGGAGCTCTGTCCTGTCACTACCCCCCATCTTCCCAGAGAGGAAAGTCGAGCGACGCTGCACTTCACCCATGTCCACTGCAAACCACAGGTGTCCAGGCATGTGAGACCCAACCTGGGACTGAGATAAAATAACGGATGGGAAGGTGGCTGGTGTCACCTCCACCTCTGCCTGTGGTCACCACACTCAAAACTTAAAAAGTTCTCCTCTCTCCTTTAAAGGAACCTGGTATTCAGTTGACACACACAGCTAAGTTAGGGAGAAGCGAAATCAACATTTAAAAATTTGGGGGAATCTAGAAGACATTATGCAACAGAGACTCCTATGAGGCTTACATTTAAGTTGAAAGTTCAGATATCAGAAATTCTCATAGGAGAGGCTGGGAGTGAGGTGGGCACAAGAATAGATGTTCTAGAAGGTGACATTTGCTTGATAATAAATCACATTCTGTTCTCCTTTTGATTTCTCCCTTTGGCGATGCTATGACTGTCCCTCCTTTGTATATTGGAAGCAGATAACTTGTCTGAGTTTCACATGTCCACGGCCAGAGGAGAATTTTGCCTTAGGATAGACCAGGCCTGTAACTGATTATGATGAAACACTGTAGTGTTTTTGACTTTGCATTGTATTTGTATTGTTACTGAAATCGTTTAAGGCTTTTGTGATACTGTGATGGAATGAATACATTTTGTATATGGAAAGAACATGTCTTTTGGGGGTCCAGAGAATTGAACGTGCTGGTTTGAAGCTGTTATGTACCCCCAAAAAGCCGTGTTCTTCTATTCTACTCTTGTGGGTGCAGACCTATTGTGGGTGGGGCATTTCGATGAAATTCTTTCAATGAAGATGTGACCCGCCCAGTTCTAGGTGGTCTTAATCCTTTTGCTGGAGCCCCCATGAAGACATAAAAGAGTGAAAACATGCAGAGGGCTGAGAGCTGATGCAGACAGCAGAAAGATGAAGCCGAGAGAAGGACACGAGGGAGAGAGATGCCCCGGAGAGGCTGACAGGAGACCTGCAGGGCACAGGGAGCTCAGGGAGTGTCCCCAGAGGAGCAAGGATGGACCCGTGGATGCTCAGAGAGAAGCCACTGGACACAGGCTGAGAGCAATGGAGCCCAGGAGCAAGGGCTGGCAGATGCCACTATATGCCCTCCCATATGACAGAGGAACCCTGGACACCAGCGGCCTTCCTTCAGAGTCAAGGTAGCTTCATCTGGATGCCTTAACTTGGACATTTTCATGGCCTAAGAACTATTCGCTTGTAACTTAATAAATTCCTTTTTAAAAAACCAGCCCATTTTTTGGTCTGTTGCATGCTGGCAGCCTTAGCAAACCAAAATACCCACCAAACCTCTAAGAGAAATGGGGTGTGCTGGTCAATGGGGGCAAATTGGTGGGGTTGGAGAGGGAGGGTCAAAAGCAGTTGACCAGTTTATCCAAATAATTGGACGACATGAGTCATATCCACACTGAGGTGTGTCCTTTCCTGATCTAGAAGTTCATTAAATAAGAGCCCTTTAGCCTTGTTTCATGTCATCTGCAGACCCTCTGGAAGGGCCGAGGTCCTTGGCGAGGGGGTCTTTGAAGTGCAAGATCTAGTAGCGCTGGAGCTGGTGTCCCCACCATGCCCTCAGCTCCTAGAAGCCCCTCCCAGGGCTGACCACATGGTGTCTCCCAGCATGGAGGGACAAGTGAGGGGAAGCAACACCATCTAGCCACCTGGTCCCTGCACCCCAGGAGGGCTGCTGGGGATGCCACCAGCTGGGGACCGAAGCCTCTCAGAATGCTCCTCCACGAATGTGAAAGAGCTGGTCTGCAAACACTTTGGGATGGGACATACGAACAGCACTATTTGGGAGGTGGATTCATGGCCAGCAGCGGGAAAGAGTGTGTTTGCCAGACTTTCTCCGCATGGCGCGGTTGGAAGGCTGACTGGAGTCAGATATGGAAGAACCTTTGTAAAACAGCAATGGCCTTGCAAAGGGGAGAGGATTTGAATGTGGTGTGCAGTTATGTTCTCCACGCCGAGTGCCTTCTTCGGGACGCCTCTTCCTCACCCAAAGGGAGTCCTTCGCTTTCCAGCCCATGCTTTTTTAAAATATTTTTATTATAAACACAAACAAACATACCATTCTTGACATCAAACATACTTGGTATGGTACACTAGTGGCTCACAACCTCATCACAATTAGTATTCATCACTTGATCTTTTTGAATTTGCATCTCTCCAGCAGAGAAATAAGCAAGAAAAAAGAAAAAAGCTCAATCACGCCATACCTTTACCCCTTCTCTCATTGCCCTAGTATTTCAGTTTCAATTTATTTTAACCATTGCTCCCTATTATTTATTTATATTTTTATCCATGTTTTTTACTCATCTTTCCATACCTAGACAAAAGGAACATCAGACAAGGTTTTCACAATTTATAGTCACATTGCAAAAGCTATATCTTATAAATCATCTTCAAGAAACATGGCTATGGGACAGAGGTCTACAGTTTCACATACTTCCTCTAGCCTCTCTAACACACCTTAAATTAAAAAGGGGATATCTATATAATGTGTAAGAATAACTCCAGGAAACATCTTGACTCTGAAATCTCTCAGTCACTGACATTTTAATTTATCTCATTTCTCTCTTTCCCCCAGTATTCTGGGGGAGAGTTAGGATTCTCTAGAGAACAGGATCAACAGGAAATATCCGTAAATATAAAATTTATGAAAGTGTTCATGTAACCATGGGAATGAGAGTCCAAATCTGTAGGGCAGGCTATGAAGCTGATGACTTTGATGGAGGGTTGGACGAACTCCACAGAGAGCTCCAGCCGAAGTAGGAAGAGAGCCTGTCTTTCTGAATCCTCCTTAAAGGCTTCCAGTGATTAGATTAAGCATTCATTGCAGAAGACACTCCCCTGGGCTGATTACAAATGGAATTGGCTGTGGATGCAGCTGACATGATCATGATTTAATTATGAAATGTCCTCATAGCAACAGAAGGCCAGCACTTGCCCAACCAGACAAACAGGTACCAACCTGGCCAAGTTGACACATGAATCTGACCATGACAGTCCACCCCTTGTCAACTTGGCAGCTATATACAACACCTTAAACCATACCTAATTTCTAAATAGAAAACAATAAAAGACATATTTTTTATTGCCTAACAATACTTAACTGTCCTGCATACAATCAGAAACCCATTAAATCTCCCCAGCATAAGGTGTAAGTCCTTGGGTAATTTCATTCTTAAATTGATACCTTACAACTTATATAGTATAGCATGAAAAAACAGCATTACAGTCCTCATTTCTGTAACTGATCAGTGGTTGTACTTCATATTTGTCACTACCTTCTTCCACTACCCGTTCCATGTTCCCTTAACCTAAGCAAGCACTTCAGCTGGCCATGGTTCTTTGCCTGGTGGGGTGACCAACCTTCATTCCTGAAACAATATTTGGTAGTTCTGCCTGGATTGGGTTGTTGCAGTTTCCATTGATTTTAATCACAGAGCATGGTAGTACTAAAAGATGCCCTGTGGGATCTCCTATGTTCAGGAAAACTCTTCTTTACCTCATTGTGTAGTTACAATCCTATTTCACCTTGATAGTCAGGGTCAATTACCCCAGCCAGTAATGAAATCCCCTTTTGGTTTGTTGATCCAGGGTCATGAGTAGCCAAAGTGACCAGGTGGCAGTCTTAGATCAGTTCAATGGAATCATTGTTGTTTCTCCTGGTGGAAGCACTCCTTTTGGAACTAAAACCTGTAGACAGTAGAGCTCAAGGTCACGGGAGAGGAAGCAAAATTTTCCTAGTGGATCACAGGGGTAGTAGTGATGGTGCCACTCCCTTTTCACCTCTTGGTTCCTGGACCCATGGATGCTGGCTATGGGAGAAACAGCACCATACAGCGGACATTGATTCAGAGCATACACAGTTTCCTGGAGAACATGACCCCAGCCCTTCAAGGTATTGCTACCTAGTTGGCACCGTAATTGAGATTTCAAAAGGCCATTCCACCATTCTATCAATCCAGCTGCCTCTGGATGATGGGGAACATGGTAAAACCAGAGAATTCCATGAGTATGTGCCCATTCCCACACTTTATTTGCCATGAAGTATGTTCCTTGATCAGAAGCAATGTTGTGTGGAATACCATGATGATGGATAAGGCATTCTCTAAGCCCACAGATGGTAGTTTTGGCAGAAGCATTGCATGTAGGGAAGAAAACCATATCCAGAGTATGTATCTATCCAGTAGAACAAATTGTTGCCCCCTCCATGAAGGGAGTGGTCCAATGTAATCAACCTGCCACCATGTAGCCAGATGGTCACTTGGGAAATGGTGCCATATCGGGGGCTGAGTGTGCGTCTCTGCTGCTGGCAGATTGGGCACTCAGCAGTGGCTGTAGCCAGGCAAGCCTTGGTGAGTGGAAGCCATGTTGCTGAGCCCATGTAACTCCATCCCTACCACCATGACCACTTTGTTCGTGGTCCATTGGGCAATCACAAGATGTTGCTGGGGAAGAGGTTGACAGGTATCCACAGAACAGGTCATCTTATCCACTTGATATTAGAACCTTCCTCTGCTGAAGTCACTTCTGATGCACATTTACAGGGACACAAATATCTCCGTGTTTTTAGCCCACTCAGAAATCTCTTCCCCAGACCTCTTTGTCACCAATTTTCCAATTATGGTCTTTCCAAGTCCCTGACCATCCAGCCAAACCATTAGCAACTGCTATGAGTCAGGATACAAACACAACTCTGGTCAGTTATCTTTCCAAGCAAATGAACAACCAGGTGCGCTGCTTGAAGTTCTGCCCACTGGGAGGATTTCCCCTCACCACTGTCCTTCAAGGACACCCCAGAAAGGGGTTGTAGTGCAGCAGCTGTCCACTTTCAGGTGGTACCTGCGTATTGTGCCAGACCATCTGTAAACAGGCCCGAGTTTTCTCTCCCTCAGTCAATTCATTGTGTAGGGAACTCCCCAAGAGACCATAGCTGTGGTCTGGGAAAAAGAAGGTAATGTGGCAGGAGTGAGGGTCATAGGCATTTGGGTCACTTCTTCATGTAACTCTCTTGTGCCTTCAGGACCTGCTCTGGCCCTATCTCGTACACACCATTTCCATTTTATGATGGAGTGCTGCTGTGCACACCCAACTTTATGACTTGGTGGTCAGACAACACCCAGCTCATGATAGACAACTCAGGTCTCATGGTAACTTGGTGGCCCATGGTTGAGCATTTAGTTTCTACTAAAGTCCAGTAGTAGACCAAAAGCTGTTTCTCAAAAGGAAAGTGGCTATCTGCAGCAGATGGTAAATCTTTGCTCCAAAGTCCTAAGGGTCGGTGATGTGAGTCTCCTATAGGGGCCTGCCAAAGGCACCAAACAGCATCTCTATTTGCCACTGACACTTCCAGCACCATTGAATCTGCTGGATCATATGGTCCAAGTGGCAGAGCAGGTTGTGCAGCAGCCTGAACCTGTCACAGAGCCTCCTCTTGCTCAGGTCCCCACTCAAAATTAGCAGCTTTTCTGATCACTCAATAAATGGGCCAGAGTAGCACACCCAAATGAAGAATATGTTGTCTCCAAAATCTAAAGAGACCAACTAGGCATTGTGCCTCTTTTTTGGTCAAAGGAGGGGCCAGATTCAGCAACTTATTCTTCACCTTAGAAGGGATATCACAACATACCCCACACCACTGGACACCTAGAAATTTCACTGAGGTGGAAGTCCTCTGTATTTTTGTTGGCTTTATCTCCTATCCTCTGACATGCAAGTGCCTTACCTAAGTAAGTCTAGAGTAGCTGCTACTTCTTGCTCACTAGGTCCAATCAACATGATATCATCAATATAATGGACCAGTGTGATGTCTTGTGGGAGGGAGAAATGGTCAAGGCCCTGCAGACAAGGGCTGGAGAGTTGATATACCCCTGATGTAGGAGAGTGAAAATATATTGCTGACCTTGCCAGCTGAAGGCAAACTGTTTCTGGTGGTCCATACTAATGACTATTGAGGAAAAAAAAGTTTATCAGATCAATAGCTGCATATTAGCTACCAGGGGATGTTCTGCTTTGCTCAAGCAATGATACCACATCCAGAACAGTGTCTGCAATTGGAGTTACACCTGGTTGAGCATATGATAATCCACTGTCATCCTTCAAGACCATCAGTTTTTGCACAGGCCAAATAAGAGAGCTGAATGGGGATATGGTGGAAATCACCACCCCTGCATCCTTCAAGTCCTTAAGAGTGGCAGCAATATCTGTAATCCCTCCAGGAATTCGGTATTGCTTTTGATTTACTATTTTGCTAAGTAGGGGCAATTCTAGTGGCTTCCACTTAGCCTTTCCACCATAATAGCCCTCACTCCATGAGTTAGAGAACCAATGTAGGGATTCTTCCAGTTGCTCAGTGTGTCTATTCCAATTATGCATTTTGGAACTGGGGAAATAAAACAGAATGGGTCTGGACCCCTGTGAGATGGAACTGAGCTAAAACTCCTTGATTACCTGACTCTATAAGCCCCTACTCTGACTGGTGGACCAGAGTGACGATATTGGTCCCCTGGGATTAATGTCACTTCTGAACCAGTGTCTAATAATCCCTGAAATATCTGATCATTCCTTTTCCCCAATGCACTGTTACTGTAAAAGACTGTCAGTCTCCTTGGGAAAGGCTTGGAGGAAGAATAACAGTATATTTGTGGCAGTGTAACAGGGTTCTCCCTCAAAGGGACCTGGCCTCCCTTCATTTAAGGGACTCTGGGTCTGTAAACTGTCTCAAGCTGGAAATTGATTAAGGGACCGTGACTCTGTGTGTTTGTAATTCAAGTTGGACTTCTGTTCACTTGACCTAGAACGCTTTTGTTTATACATACGCTCCAATAAGAATTTAGTAACTGCCCTCTGTTGTTCTTCTAGCCAATGCCACAAATCTCTGCAAGTCAGATTATTTTGAATCCTGCTTTGAGTTTGCTGTCTATTATAATAGCCATATCCACCCTATCTTTGGTGATTAAGTGCTACCACCTGGCTTCTGCCAACTCTGGATCTGGTCATCCCCATCATGTTTAAGGATTCCAGTTCAGTGACAGCAGTTCCCACAGTAATATCTGATCTACAGAGAAGTGCAACTACAGAGCTCTTCAGGGATGATGGCGCTAGTCTCACAAATGTATTTCTCACTGTTCTGGTAAAAGACACATCCTTTGGACATTCCTGGGGTGTAAGAGCAGGCTTAGCATGATATATCCACTCTAGCATTCCAATCTCTCTAAGCCTCTGGATCCCCTCATCTACATTATACCAGGGCAGTTTTGGCATTTCAACCTCAGGTAATGTCGGTCACTTTTTGATCCATGTTTCAGGCAACCATTCAAACAAACTGTTAATATGTTTTCTAACCCCTTGAACTATAACACTGAATGCAGAATCTCTGCTTAGTGGGTCCATATCAATAAATTCAGCCTGATCCAGCCTTATATTCCTCCCACCATTATCCCACACCCTTAAAGTCCATTGCCACACATATTCCTCTGATTTCTGTCTATATAAATTAGAAAACTAATGCAGTTCTTTTGGAGTATAACATACCTCCTTATGTGTGATACTTTGTACCTCACCTTTAGGGACCTGTTGGGACTTTAGTCTAGTTATAGGTCTGGAAGAAATGAGGGGTGGTGGTGGGGGGTCATGAAAAGAATTAGAAATATCTTCCAAGCCATTTGCTTTGGGGCATTTATTTGTAGTTTCATCTGGTGAAACATGATTAATCTATCTAGGGCTAATCCCTTCAGGAGGAGGCTGGGTGGCCAACTCCTCAGGGCAGGCTGGAGGTGGGATGGCTATGTGCTCAGGGCAGGCTATTACAGGGTTATCTAGAGAAGACTTAGCATGACCTCAGGTTTCAACCTCACCCCCGACATCATTATCAATCCATATGTCACCATCCCATTTTTCTGGGTCCTACTCCTTTCAATCAATACCTCACTTTAATGGCAGACACCATGCAAGATTGAGATTTCAGTTTATGCTGTAAAGTTGCTACTCTGACAATAAGATTCTTAGTCTGATTTTCTGAGATCTCAAGTCAATGGCTACAGGAAATAAGATTTTCCTTCAGGACACTCACAGAAGTGTTTACATCTGTCAGACAGCACATAAGCTTCTCATTTGAAGACGTAAGCCCATCCCTTTCACTCCTTAATGTAGCCAGTGTATCTAACAACAACCAGCCAACATCTGTATCCTATTCTATAAAACTCCTTAACAGTGTCAAAAACATTATCCCCAGAACCTGGCTTCGCACAAATGCAGCATTAGAAGAATCGTGATTCTTTTGGTGATATTTTGATGATCTCTTTTGCCAACTCTCACCTCATGGAGTGACAGTATCATTCTGATTACAGGAATCAGAGTCCTTAGTGCCTTTGAGTCCAGTCACAGTAGAAAACCAATTGTAAAAACCCATTTTTAAGATTCTGTTTCTTAAGAACCACTCCTGGTACCAAGCTATATCAGTTAGGGTTCTCTAGAGAAACGGAATCAACAGAAAATATCCGTTAAGTATAAAATTTATAAAAGTTTATTCCAGAACCCCTTCTTTGCCTCTACCCTGTCTTGAAATGTCTTTTGTACATGCCTTTAGAAACTTTCAAATGGTGGAATTTGCCCTTTATTCCCCTTTGTATACACTCGAGCATCAGGAGTAAATAAAGGGAAATGACGCACTAAAAAGGTAGCAAATTGTGAGGCTGAAGTACGCCTGCAGGCAGCAGGGCAGGGTGGGGGTGGGGTCCACTAGGGTCCCGATGACCAGATCTGATGCTTTCCTGAGCATTTTCCGTGGCCTGCAGTGAAGCAGGTGAGTGTTCCCAAGTTCTCCAGGCTCTCCACTTTCTTAAAGATACTCCAAAGAGCGGTATGCAATGCTTTCATTTTTCAACTATTTTGAACTACTTTCCCTTATGTTAAAAAAAAAAACAAAAAAAAACTAAATTCAAAAATGCTTTCAAAGTTCTCCGTAGCCAGTAGCCTGCAGGGTGAGTTACCCCCGCCAGTAGAAGTCCTGGGGGGTAGCGTACTGTCAGCAGGCCAAAGCTGCTCCACTTGGCTCACTGCGCGATGCCAAGAAAATGATTGCTCAGGGCATAACATAAATAGTCTGGGCTGAACCACCTAAATCTTTTCGATGAAGGAATCATTAGTGGCACATTGACCTAGTGTGAACTTGTAACAAGTTAAGAGTCATAGCTTTTCTCATTTTCCAGACTCGAGAGAGTTACTTTTCTTAAATGTAACACATCAGGCATGCATTCAATAATACTTGTCAACCATGTCTTAGCCTAGACTAAAAACTCCCCTTGGTTAGGTTTTTTGACACTCTACTTAAGAGTGAACTTGTACCATGAATTCTAATAATGTGAATACTTGAAAACTCAATCTGTTTATCAGACAAGGGCTCTTTCTTATCTACTTAGTGAAAAATTAACCAAGACATGCATCGAGCTACCACATGTTTTCTTTCCAGTATTGAAATTTTCACCCTAGAGAATCAAATTTTAACTCCCTTTCTTCTTCTCCAAGCTGAGAGTTTACCTAAATGGTGCATTGCTGACCAGGGTCACGGATGACCTTTTAGTTCTTCAGCTAAGAACTACGTCTGTTCTGAACTTCTGTGTTACAGCCTCTCCCAATACTGCATTCTTATGTGACCTTCGAAGATCAGACAAATCCACATTCAACACAAACGTCTCCAACCGGCCCAAATAAACTCCTGCAGGATATTTAATTTATTTTTTTAGGTTGTAAGTGGCAGAAAAATGAACTCAAGTTTGCTTAGCAAAAGGAGGTGTGTGTTGGCTTGCAAAATAGAGATGACAAGGAGCTCACACTGCCATGCAAAGCTGAATCCAGGACTTCCTTTCTTTTATGCAGACACACGCATCTCATTCACTGTGGCCGATTCCCAAGATATGCATGGCTGCATTGGAGAGGCCATGTTTCCAGCTTGTCTTGACTCAGCCATATTTTTGCTCAAATCAAATAGTTTAAAGAATTTTAGGACCTATATAATATTTTCCCTTGGATCACTTTCTTACCAGCCATGATAATTCATTTGTGTATGAATTAATAGATCTTGCCCCATGGCTGATTAGAAGCTCTGAGTTCTGAAGTTTCTTTTCTGTTTTTCTTGGTCCCAGCAAGTGTGCTAATGAATGATTCCTGTTATTAGTGACTGCAAATAGTAATGATTGATGGGAAATTAGTACTTTTATCTTTTGCAACTTATGACATATGGAAATGTTTAACTTTAAAGTTGGGCTACATTTCTTTGAGGAGGTAGTAGCCTCTTATTGAATTGGCTTATTAGAAAGAGAGTTATACTTTGCACTGCTCTCTCTGATTCACCTGGAACGACTTACCTCTTCTTACAGGTGCTGTTCTTAACAAGTATTGCCGTGATGACTTTACAGCAAAAAATGGGGAGAACTCACAGCCTAACATAAACAAATGTCATCTGTGTCAGAGCTTCAAAATCTTGTAATCAGAGGTCATTAAAAAATTAAGAAATATGATATTTTCATGTATTCCCATTATAAAATCTGATCAGTAGTGGTGAGTACTGTCTTTTCCAATTTAGAAGGAGGCAGTGATGCATTTGAATGAATTTTTATAAATATGGAGTTTGATGAAATGAGATCAAGGTCCCAAGCTTTTGCAAAAATAATGGTTTTCCATGACCAGAAAAAGAGACTGGAAACCACAATTCAAATAAGTGAAGCCTTTTTTTTACAAAATGAAGAAGTTCCTATCTTAATCAAATACACTTAGTTCAGGTGGCAAAGGGAAATGTAGTTATGCTTTCTTTTGAGTCTAGAGGAGCATCTTTATTATGCCCCCTTCTTGAAAGGGGTTTCCTTCAGGTGGTTCCTCGATACTGGAGCCTGTGGTAATCTTGACCTCTGTTCTTATCCAAGGAGAGAGGATGGAGGTAAGAGTAGATAGGGAAAATGGTGAACAAAAAACAAGATGGCAGACTCAAACTCAGTCATATGGATAATTGTACTAAATGCAAATGGTCTAAATCCTCAGACCTGGGAGTGGGTTAGAAGTGCCTGACAATGCCTGGGGTCTCCTTCTGGCTATGACTGAAAGGGAAATCTGGGGCCATGCCTATGGTCTACTGTTCTGATTTTTCTACTGTGCGTCCTCCAGAAGAAAAGCCCCCGATTTCTTTTGACACATTCCTCGTCTGTGGGGTCCTGCTCCCATTAGTGGCACCTGTAAAAGAGCTCAGCACGGCCTGGACAAGGCTTCAGGCCTGAATCTGCTTCCAAGTAATGACCAAAGCTTTGGGCTAGGCTTCATCTCTCTCTCTCCTGCTCCAAATCACTTCAGATTCCTCATCCAGAAAGGAGCGGTGAAAGCATCTTCCCTAAAAAAAGATTCAGAGTTGTTTCAAGCATAAACTAATATCCAATGGCTCTATACAGCGTGTTATCATTTACAAAGCACGTGTTATGAAAACTTATTCTCATATCAATAAGGCAAACATGATTATTGTTATTATTATTAATTATTAATATTATTATTACATAAATGTGAATGTTCAGGTTTTGTAGCTTTCCAAGGCCACACAGCTAACGAGTATCAGAACCAGTACTTAAATCAGCTTTCAGGTTCTAAATTTCACATGACACAAGATAGAGTTTCAGAAAACTTTGGAAAGTACATCACCAGTGGGGCTCAGGAACCATGTGGCAAAACGAAAAGAAACCACTCAAATCCACCTAAACAAAGAGTAATTTGTTGAGAGGATTTGGGGACATAGCCAGAATCCAAAATCAGCTAGAACTTAGAAGGGCCAGGAGTCAAAAAGTGTCAGGAGCAAACCCAGCTGCACGGTCTGTGGACAATCTGCCTCTGGGGAGCCGAGTGTCCAGTCCCTGCTTCACTCTGCAGGCATGCACCGTTCTTCTCGTTTTCCTCTTTCGTCAGACTTCAGAGTTCAAACTCTGGGCCTCTCAATCCATTGTAAACACATGCGAGATAAATGTGTGTCTACATTCTCATACATAATTTGCTGAAGAAAAACACAAGGCCATATAAAATGGAAATTGTAGTGTCTTAAATTTGAACTGCTAATCATTCTTAAATAGGGTGAAATTATTTTCTGATGCAGTGCTTCACACCACATTCTACATCCACAGTGCCATCTGCTATTGCTCAAGATTTTTCGTCTCATTCATTTTACTACTGGAATCCTCTCAGTATAGAATCTCCATCATGTACAATAATCACATAATTCTCAACATTAAATATCAAATGAAATCCACTAATAAAAATGTTGGTAGGGCGGGCCGTGGTGGCTCAGCAGGCAGAGTTCTCGCCTGCCATGCCAGAAACCAGGGTTTGATCCCCAGTGCCTGCCCATGCAAAAATAAATAAATAAAAAATAAAAAATGTTGGTAGACATGTTTTTTTCACAAGAAGAAATATAATCTGGAAACAAAAGGCAAGCGATATAACAGTGCAGTAATGATATTGTTTGGAAAGTTCCAGAATGAGCACCTGAGAAGATGGGAGAACAAGCCTCTCTCTCCCATCTCTCTATTAACGTGTCTAAGAGTGTTTGAACTCAGTCAAGAAAGGATGCTGTCCCAGTACCGCCCCTTTCCCTTGCATGCATATCTGAGCCCAACGTTCCAGTGTAGGGTTAGTCTTGCTCAAGAGCCAGCTCAAGACCAGCTGCAGAGGCTCCAGGCCCTGGGAAGCCACCCTCAGGGGGCTGTAGAGTTGCCCTATGGGGCCGGAACCTAGGTCTGGACACCTGCCCCATGCTGGACTCAGGGCATGGCTGGCAGCAGGCCAGGGAAGTCTGTGAGCATGCGTCAGCATTTAAGCCCTCGCAGCAGTCTTGGAGACAGCACCCGCATTCCCAGTGTGGACTCCTGGTGCCGGAGGGAGCAGAGCAGACTTTCTTCTCAAAGAATTGTGCTTGGCTATTTTGGCCGGTGGTTGCCTTTATTTCACCCGACTGGGAAGTCTCCCAACATAGAGGTAAATACCTAAGAAGAATTTTTCAAAAATATTTAAAGGCAAATGAATTGGCCACTGCCACTTGCTACAAGGAATATTAGCACAGGCAAATGGTAGACACTAAAATATCTGGAAGTAAGGTTAAGGATTTAAAAACCTTGAAGAATAAGGGATTTGAAAGCTCCCCCCTCACTACTTTGAATCAAAGGCCATATGCTGGTGCAGAGTAGAGCATATGCTTAGAAAAGACCTAAGTCCTCATCTTTGACCCTCGGCCTCTGAGCAGGCAGCAAGTGAAAGCTAAGGCAGGACTGCAGACTGCCAGATAGGCATTGAAGGAGTACCTGAGCACACACAGGGCCCAGGGCAAAGATGGAGAGTTTCATTGTTGTTGTTCCTGTTGTTTTTTAGTTCCAGGTGTTTTAAGAAAATTGTCAAATTGCCAACTGGCTGCTTAGTTAACCAAACAGAGACACCAATGGCCACACAAAGCAAAGAACACAGACATTACAATACTAGTTCCGAAAAGTCACTGAACAAACCACAGCCATCACAAGAGGCAGCAAATGGCACATTGAGGAGTGGAAGATACGATTCCAGAGTTCACACATTCGTAGTGATCAAAAGGTCCAGTTTTCAACAAAGAATTACAAGGCAGGCATATAAGAAAGTATGAGCCATAATGGGAAAAAAAATAGAAACTCTTCCTGTGAAACCCCAGACATTAGAATTAGGGCCTGAATCTCTAACTACAGAATTACAAGTGTGTTCAAGAGCAAAAGGAAACCCTGGAAAATGGATTAAAAGAAGTCAGAGAAATGCTAAATGAGTATGCCTAAGAGCTAAAAGCTATCGTGAAAACAACCAAATTAGAACTGATGGAGATAAAAATTGCAGTAACAGAAATAAAAAATTTACCAGAGAGGATCCACAAACCTGAGCCAACAACAACAACAACAAAAATAACAAACCTGAGTTTAGATCCACTGAGATTACTCCATAATCTAAATGTAATGTAAAAGAATGAAGAAAACTGGACACAGCATAAGAAACTTGTGGGACACCATCAAGCATACCAACATATGTATAGCCAGAGTCCCAGAAGATGAGAGAGGGGGTAAGCCAAAAGAATATTTGAAGAAATAATGGTTTAAAATTTCCTAAATTTGGTGAAAAACATGAATCTACACATCTCAAGCAGCTCAACAAACTGCAAGTAGGATAAACTCAATACATATTATAATCAAACTATCAAAAATAAAAAAGAGAGACTTCTGAAAGCAGCAAAAGAGAAGTGTCTTGCTATGTACAATTGATCCCCAATAAGATCAACACCTGTTTTCTCATCAGAAACAATGGAGGCCAGGAGGCAGTGGAGTGGCATACCCTTTGTCAATGTCTTGAAAAAGACAACTTTCAACTGAGAATACTATATCTAGCAAGATTATCCTTCAGAAAGGAAGGAAAATTAAGATAATCCCATAGAGGATTATCAAAGATTGAGAGGATTTGTTGTTAAAAAACCTACCCTCTAAGAAATGCTAAAAGGAGCCCCTCTACCTGAAGTAAAAGGACACTGGAGAATAACTTGAGTCTAAAGAAATAAAATACCTTGGTAAAGTTAGCTACATGTGTAACTATAAAATTCAATGTTAATGTATTTCTGGTCAGAACTTCTCTTTTTCTACATGATTTAAAAGATAGCTGCATAAAATAATAATAAATCAATGTTAGTGGATACCATATATAAAGATGTAATTTATAGCAATAACTGGATGGATAGGGAATGAAACCACATAGGAGCCATTTTTTTATGATAGGAAAATAGCAGTGGAAGTATTGAACAACAAAAATATTACCTAGAAAACAAAGGTAAAATGTAACCTAAGTCCTTCCTTATCAGTGATTACATTAGATATAAATGTGTTAAACTCTAATCAAAAGGCAGAGATTTACAGAATGGATTAAAAAAACATGCATCAACTATTGCATACAGGAGACTCACTTTAGTATCAAAGACACAAATGAATTGAAAGTGAAATAATGAAAAAAGATATTCCATGCAAACACCAACTGAAAGAAACTGGAGCAACCAGACTAATATCAGATAAGATAGACCTTAAGGCAAAAATTGCTATAAGAGATAAAGAAGGACATTATATATTGATAGAAGGGTCAATCCATCAAGAAGCTATAACAATTATAAACATATATGTCCCTACCAGCAGAGTCAGAACATAGATAAAATAAAAATGATAGGTAAAGCGAAGAATAACAATTATAGTTGGAGACTTCAGCACCCCAATTTTCTGTTGGATAGGACAACTGGAAAAAGATAAACCAAAAAGTAGATGATCTGAATAGAATATACACCAACTAGACCTAACATGTAGAATACTCCACCTGGGAATAGCAGAATACACATTCTTCCGAAGTGCGCATGGAACATTCTCCTGGACAGAACATGTTAGCCACAAAATACGTCAATACATTTTAGAAGAGTAAAATCATACAAAGTATTTTCTCTGACCACAATGGCATGAAATTAGAAATAATTAGAAATCAATTGAAGGAAAAATGACAAATATGTGGAAATTAAAAAACATACACTTAACCAATGTGTCAACGAGGTTAGTAAATGCTTGTGGGTGAATGGCGAAGAAAAGAAAAGCACCCCAAGACCAGTGGGATGAAGCAGAAAGCAGTGCTCAGAGGGAAATGCATAGCTGTGCCTGCTTTAAAGAATCCCGAGTCCATAGCCCAGCCTTCCACCTTAATCCACTAAAGAAAGGACAAACAGAAAGCCAGCAGAAAAAGGAAACACAGTTTAGAGTGGAAAAATATTTATGGCTATAGTAAGGTTGATGTTCCATTTTATTTAGCTGTTTACCAGTATGGAATGTTAATATTCTAATGGTTCTTTACTCAAAATAAAATTGTATAGATCTATCTCCCCCTTAGAGGAAATTCCCAGGAGTAGGAAAAAGATCATAATATTCTAAATCACTGCACGGGTGAGTGTGTGTGTGTGTGGAGAGGACACAGGCTCTGAATACAAGACAGATGTGGGCATAGCAGCCGGAAGGGACAGAGGGACAGAGTCAGATTGCATCCTAGTGTACTCTATATAGCCCACATAATCCTACTACCAAAGACAACTCTTGAAAGGAAAACCACAGACCAATATCCCTAACAATCATACATACAAAAACCCTCCACAAAATGCTAGGAAATAGAATCCAGCAGCATAGTCAGAGGATTATTACATAACCATGACTAAACAATTTCAATCCAAGCATATATCCAAAAGAATTGAAAAAAGTCCTACTCAAATATTTATAGCAGCATTTTTCAGGATAGCCCCAAAGTGAAAACAACGAAAATGTCCACTAACGAATGGATAAACAAAATATACCATATCCACACAAAGGGATATTATTCGGCTTTAAACAGGAATGTTTTACTGATATATGCTGCAACATGGAACCTTGAAAACATTGTATTATTATGTTTTATTCATGTTATATTATGTGAAAGAAACTAGCTACAAAGAGCCACATGATGTAGGACTGCCCGGTTGGGCAAAGCCGTGGGCGCTGAAAGCAGATTCATAACCGTCAGGGGCTGGGGAAAGGGGGACTGCGGGGTGCTGCTTGGTGGGTGTGGGGCTTCTTTTGGGGGTGATGAAAATGTTCTGTAATTAGACAGTGACGATTGGCATGCAATATTAAGAATGCGCTGGAGGTCACTGAGTTACACACTTTAAAATAGTTAAAAGGTGAATTTAGGTTATGTGAATTTTACTCAATAAAAAGAAATTATTTCTTCTCATTAAAAAAAAAGAAGAAAAAAACAATGCTGAATTGGATTTGCTTCAGGTCTGTGTAGGATGTACTTAAATAATCCATAACTGTAGAAATGCATTCATCTATAGCTCCCAAACTCTAATGTAAGGCAGGTCTAATATTTGTAACTTATACTAAGGAAAAGATTATATTAAAAGTAACAGGGTAATGTCGGAGACCTGGGTTCTATTCCTGCCCATGCAAATAAATAAACAACAGGGTCAATATCCATATGTCATTGACACTATGATGGTTTGAAGCTGAATGTACCCCAGAAAAGATCCTTTTCTTAAAGCTAAGCCACTCCTGTGGGTGTGGCCCCATTTTAAGTAGGAGCTTTTGGCGTGGCGGATCTTTACCTGAGATGTGACCCACCTCTTGAGCTTCCTCCTCCTGCTGGAGTCCTTTATATGACTCCAGTAAGAGAGAAGATACTGAAAAAAGCCCCAGAGAAACTTAGAGGGAGAAGCTGGGAGAAAAAAGCCAGAGGAGAGGAGGATACATAGAAGCAGACAGGAAGCCGCTGCAGCCAGAAGCTGGAAGCAACGAGACCTGGGAGAAAAGGGAGAGCCCAGCAGATGTGGCCTCGTGCCTGGCTGTGTGGCGGAGGAGCTGAGGATTGCCGGCAGCCGGCCTTTGGGGAGAAAGCACCCCCATGATTTGGACATTTCCAGGCCTCAGAATTGCAACCTTGTACGTTATTAACCCCCACTGTAAAAGCCAACCCGTTTCTGGCATATTGTGTTTTGCCAGCTTTAGCAAACTTAAACAGACATCTACACAAATTGATAAAAAACACCTCAAGTTGTCAGTGAATAAATGGGCAGGATTATGATTACACATTTCCCAAGAATAAATACAGTCAGTAATGAAGATAGAAACATCTTCACTCCCATAAGTCCTCAAATGACATCATATACCCCCCACCCCAAACACACACTCACTCATGCAGTGATTTAGAATATTATGATCTTTTTCTACTCCTGGGAATTTCCTCTAAGGGGGAGATATATCTATACAATTTTATTTTCAATAAGGAATCATTAGAATATTAACATTCCATATAGGCAAACAGCTAAATAAATTGGAGAATCAACCTTACTATAGCCATATATATTTTTCATTAGCATCTTGAAAATGTTTATATCAGAATTTCAATTGAAAGTACTAAAAGCCTTCAGAAGCTCAGAGCTGAAGAGAGTAGGTTCTTAAAACATCCCACATTCTTCAACAACGGTGATCCTGGAACAGTATGTTGGAAAACAACCTGTGTGAAATATGGGTTGTTTTCCTCTAGCTCTCGACACAGGCTCTGAAAACCAAAGGATCCGGGTGTAGCAGCAGGAAGGGACAAAAGGAAGTTGCTTTAGGACAGAGTCAGAACTATAAGAAAATCTATGGAGATCTGGGAAGGGGCCTGGATTCACCTCTGAAAGGGAAGACAGAGATCTTTAGGGTGAGGAAGACTCACTGCCCAGAAATGAGTGACCAGCTCTGTGACAACGCATGAGAATGGGTCTGTGGTAATTAGATTATGTCCCCCCATAAAGGCATGCTCCAGTCCCAGCCCAGGGCCTGTGGGTGTGAGCCCATTAGTAAATAGGAGCTTTGAAGATGTGGTTAGTGATGGTGAAGCAGGCTGTGGACATTTGTCCACTTGTAAATATGACCACTGGAGAAAGCATTGGTTAGGGTGGGGCCACACTGACTGCAGGCCTTCACCCAACACAGCTGATGTCCCTTTGAGCTGAGGGAATCAGACACAGAAGCAGAAATCAGATGAGCATCCAGCAAAGGAGAGAGTTTGCCATGAGACACACAAAGAGATGCAGCGACAAGCCAAGGGACCCCAAGTATTGCTGGCAAACTGCCACACGAACCCAACGGACTTTGGAAATAGCCTGGCCTGTCAACACTTTGATTTTGATTTTGGACTTTGTGGTAGTTAGAGTCAGTTGTCAACTTGGCTAGGTGAAGGTGCCTAGTTCTGTTGCTGTGGACATGAGCTAATGGTACGTGAACCTCATCTGCTGTTCATTGCATCTATAGTCAGTTAGGAAGTGGGCCTGATGCAGTGAGTGACGTTTGATTTAATTGACTGATGCTTAAATGAGAGACTCAACATAGCACAGCCCAAGCAGCTCGGCATTCCTTATCTCAGCACTCGCAGCTCAGCCCAGGCCTTTGGAGATGCAGAAAGGAATCACCCCAGGGAAAGTTGTTGGAACCCAGGGGCCTGGAGAGAAGACCAGCAGAGACCATCCTGTGCCTTCCCACGTAAGAAAGAACCTCAGTGGAAAGTTAGCTGCCTTTCCTCTGAAGAACTAGCAAAATAAATCCCCTTTTATTAAAAGCCAATCCGTCTCTGGTATGTTGCATTCCAGCAGCTAGCAAACCAGAACAGACTTCTAGGCTTCAAATCTGTGAGATGATAAATTCCTGTTTAAGCCAACGGGTCTGTGGCATTTGTCCCAGCCTTTGCAATCTAAGACAGTATTGAAAGCCACTGGGCATAAATGATAGCACTTGAATGTTTGCATTCACACACATGGATTCTCCACCAACATAACACGCTTTTTTAATGAATAAGACCAATCCTCCTTGCATAATTGGATGCACCCAGTTGTCCGCTTGCCCTGGCTGCCCACGTGGGGGTTCATGGAAAGCATGGCCAGCTGCTCCCGTATCATGGAGAAGCCGCCCTGCCAGCACTCTCAGGTCACATGTGGCTCATCTGCTGCCACTCTCACAGTCTCCTTCTTTGAAAGCTTTGCCGCCCATGTCCCCTTTTCCTTCCTAAACACCCAAAGTTGCACCCAGATGGTCACGAACAGTGTCTGAGGCAGTGGCGACTGCATCGTTGTCTTTGGCCCAAAAGAGCTTAAATTCAAAATATGAAAGGAAAGGAAAAGAATCTTCTTGGTGTCTTTTGATAATCTCTTTCGCTGCCAGCTGTGCAGCACCTTCTCAGGCCCGGTGCCCGAGAGGCAGCATTGCACTGGAGGGAAACAGCTCTGTAGGTGCCCTGGGAGGCAGGATACCATAAGGATAGAAACCAGGGGAGGCGAGCCCCTGGGAAGAGGGTCCCACACCAGGTGAAGTGGCTCCACGTGGTTGGTCTGCTGGCCATGAGCCAATTCCTGATTTGCTTTTGAACATGAATCCATTAACTCTTCCATTGCCAACCCATAGGGTAGCACCTAAGCTGGACTGCCATATTTTTTATCATTTCTCTCTTTGCCATTGAAGAATGGTGGGCCAAACTCATTTTGAAATGAAGCATTCTCATTGTGCTCTGTCTTAGGTGGGCTTACCCAGAAAGATGTAAACCCTGAGACAAAGAATGGAGTACAATCCGATGATTTGGGAGGTGAGACAAGGGAAAAGAAGATGCCAACAGCACTTTCCAGCAGGTTTCTATTGTGGTGACATGCCCAGTCCCACTGAGGAATGCCGGGAGACACTGTAGAGCAGACAGAGAGCCATCCCACCCTCGGGGCAAGGAAGCAGGAGTACTTATCTTCCAATCCATCTACCACTGGTTGGGCCATCTCCAGTGGCATCACGTTGGCTCTCACGGCCTGCCCCGCTCAGGGGCACGGAGCAGGCTCTTAGGTGGGAGGTGTCTGCTGGAGAACGCCGCTGGTGGGCATCAGAACAGTGAGTGCCCAGGGAGCTCAAGCTGGCCCCATGGACACATGCTACCCTCCATCGCCAGGTGATGCATTTGGAGACAGTACTGTAACATTGCGGAAACCAGCTCAGATTCCTTTGTGCAAACAAAGGCTAATGCTCAGCTTCAGAGAAAGCCATTCGGAATCTTGATCCTCAGTCACCCAGTCTGAGAGATGAGGACAGTAAAGTACCTAATTTCTAAACATTCCCGGTTTTAGAAGTCTCGTGATTCACATCTTTTGGTAGTGCATTCAGCAAGGGCTGCTGCACAAGCACCTGCTCCGTGCGCCTCCAGGTTGAGCGTATGGCACACTGCAGGTGTCATAAAGCACCAGGGAAGGCCTGGGGCGCTGACGGGCTACACCTGTGGGGAACCAGCTGCTCCCACAAAGGCTGGGGCGAAAGGTGGGGCAAGAGGTTGTGAAGTGGACTCCAAGAAGGGGCTTCTGACCTTGCATGGGGCCCCTTCCCGGGTTCCAGTGTCAGGACGGAAGAGCCCCTGGGCTGTCTGTGAATTTCTCCTGTAGCTTGTAGGCTGTACCCACATCTTGTAACCTCTGTCTTCTTAATGGGGCAGTGAGCATTGGTGACCTTCCATTCTGGAATTTCTGTCCGGCCTTCTTGTCTTGAAAGGGTGTCCCAGCCTTGGGGGTCAGGAGCCTATCTGAGATGCAGTCTTCTCACCCATGGGATGAGAATGATAAACTCTCCTTTCCCTTTCTCCTGGGCATTAGGGGAGTAAGGAAGGAGGAAGAACTGCTCTGCCATTTGTTGCGATGTGGGAAGTATCACCAGTAGGAAAAGTTTAAGTCATGGACGGATCTGAGCGATTTGGTAATCGAGGCAGAAGGTTTTCTCCAGCGTTCTCCATGCTACCAGCCACTTGCATATGCATCATCTCAGCTCATCCCTTTTGCAGTGCTGCCACCATCCCTTTGACAAATGAAGGTCCGGAGCTTGAAGAGACAAGAACCTTGCCCGGAGTCACAGGGCAAGTGAGTGGCCCCGCGGGGACTGCCGGCTGTCTCCCGTCTTTGCACCTGTCACCTCCAAATCACTCACCCCATGGCTCAAGTAAAGCATCATCTCACCAGGCAGTGTAACCCGGAGCAGGCAGTGAGTGACCAGATTCTAGGGTGCCCACTGTCACCAAGGGACCCCAAAACGGCCAGGAGTGAAAGGGGGAGTGGAGGAGGCCAAGGTCAGCTCCTGCCCCAGTGGTAAGTGTGAGAGGCCCGCGGGGAGAGGCCCAGGAAGCAGATGCTCAGCCTGCTGGCCTGGACTCAATCTGGGGAGGGTCCGACCTCTTGAAATTGTTTGTGAGCCTGTGTGCATACGGCATCTGCCGCTTTTCCAGGAAGCAGGTCCGAAAATTTTATCGATGTCTTAATGACCCCAGAACCACTTCTCCCGGGCCATCCCAATGTAAATATAAAAGGTCCAGGGCCTCCCGGGTGGCTCACACCCATGCTTCAGAGTGGCTTCAATTCCATGGGCTTTTCTTTTTCACATGACCTGCTTTTAATTTTAGGTTTTTAACTTTGTACTACTATTATTTATAAGCCTGGGTTAGTAAATTTCCACGGAGAACTGTAGGGAGGGAAAATCCACAGTAATTTTATGATCAAGATGCTCCCTTCAGCAGCTAGAAATAAAAACGTAAAATAGTGGAATTGCAACCCATACCAAACTCTGAAATTTGGTCTACAACTAATTGCTGTAATGTACTTTGATATTTATTGCTTTTTTGTATACGTGTTATTTTTCACCAAAAAAAAAGAAAAAAAAAGAAGAAAGAAGAAGATACAGATATAATAGAGAAGATAGGATTTAACAAGTGAATATAACTGCTGAATCAGTATATTGATATTTCTTTCGGTCTCCGGTGTCTTGGAGCAGCTAGAAGAAAAAATGAAAAATTATGGAACAGTAACCCATACCAAATTTTAAAATTTGTTCTATAACTATGTGTTGACATCTACTGGGAAATTTATTGCTTTTTTGTATATATGTTATTTTTCACAATTAAAAAAACATTAAAAAGAGGAAAGCTGTTGCCCCACAAAAGCCACTATTAAGAAAATAAAAAGGCAAGCGAGCAACAGAGTGAAAACAGCCACAAAACATAAAAAGGACGTATCCAGAATATATAAAGAATGCTTAGAATTCAATAATAAAAAGAGAAAATGGACACAAGATTTGAGCAGACACTTCATAAAAAGAGATGAAACAAATGGCTAGTAAGCACATGAAAGTTGCTCAACCTCATTACTCATGAGAAAAATGTTCTGAGTTATCTAAAATTAAGAGATTTTCCATACAGAGTGTTGACAAATATACAGAGCAATTAGAATTCTCATATACTTTTGGAGAGAATGTAAAAAGGTACAACTACTATGGAAAAATGACAGTTCTTAAAATGTTTAATACCCCTTCATGATCTGTCCACTATACTGTTAGATATTTACCCAAAACAAAGTGTCATGTACCCATTAATGAGATTGTAACCAGCAATAAAAAGAAATGACTGTTGATACGCACAACAATATGGATTAATTGCAAAAATCATTATTCTGAGTAAAAGAAACCAAGCAAAGGGAGTACATTGGTTTGATTCCATGGATAAAACCTTCTAGAAAATGCAAACTAATGTAGAGTGACAGAAAACAGATGAGTGATCGCCTGGAATTGGAAATTCAGAGAAGGATGGATTATAAGAGGCATAAAGAGACTTTCTAGTGTAATTCTAATGCTCAACATATTGATTGCAGTGATGGTTTTATGAGTGGATCCATATGTTAAAAATGATCCAATTGTACAACTTAAATATGTGAAATTTATTATACTTTATATCTCAATAAAATTATAGAAATAAAAAAATGCTCCTTTCCAACACCTTCATTCTTCTTTGCACTTTTCCCACAAAGTATAATTTCATGATCAAATTTAGTTTTCTTTCTTTCATACCAGCACATTCGCAGTCATTCAAGCAAGGGCATATGTGACTTACAGGAAATCAGCTCTCCTCAAGTATGCCTCTTTCAGTTGCCAGGCCAGGAGAATAAAAATAACCTATTAAGGAAGTGTTTATGCTCAAAGTAGGCATTCTAAAAAGAATAGTTCTTTTAAAAATAAATCCCCAAACAACTGTAACCAGGCTTTTCTTCAAAGAGCTCTTTCTGTTACTTTTTGTCAAAAGCAATATAAATAGATCAGAACACACAGTAACAGGGCGGGTCGCGTCTGGCCTTTGACTTCTGGGAAACTTGCTGAAAATTTGGTGAGGCCCTAATCCCTAACTCAGTGAACAGGAGTGCAGCCTGGCCTGCGACATAACAGGAGCTTTAGATGTCTCCTGAGAGGAAAAGCAGAACAACACAACCCACCGCAAGGAAACGGCAACAGGGTGATGACACATTTCTGCAATTTGCAATAATCCAAATGTGATCAAAGGATCCATCCAAGTCAGAGAATGGGCCCGGGCCAAGGCTGCAGGAGAAGATAACGATCTTCTGGGAGGGACAGAATGACTTGCATCCCTTGCTCTTAACCTGCGAAGGAGGACTTTGAGGAATTGAGGACAAAATTGGCACCGAACGTGCAAAGGGGGGGCCTTCACGCTAGGACCGGGCAGGGGCAGCACTTGTTTTCTGTCTTCTGAAAAGCAGCTGGTCCAGAATTCATGGATGCCTTGATCAGAACAGGCCCTGGTCCTCAGAAAGCCAGCAGGAAACTGCAGGTGGGTTCCTTACCCACAGCGCAGATGAGGTTCCTTACCTGCAGCCCAGGTGAGGTTCCTTACCTGCAGCCCAGGTGAGGTTCTTTACCTGGAGCCCAGGTAAGGTTGCCACGCAGGATGTACTAAATTTATATTAATCTGAAATGCAAATTAATGGAGCATGCTGTATTTTTATTTGGTAAATCTGGCAGCCCTAGCTCAGTGCAAAGGATGCCTGGGCAGGGTGTGTTGGCCTTCCTGGACCAGACTGCCGGAATCTTTGTTGCTCACAGTTTGAGAACTTCACGTAGACGGATTCAGACAGTGTGTCCTCTTTTGTGTCTTGCTTCTTTCCCTCAGCATGATTTTGAAATCTGTCTTTATTGTTGCATCTATTAGCTGATTGTTCTCTTTTATGACTGAATAGTAACCCACACGTGGTAAGTTTATCCATCCACCTCTTAATGGACCTTTAGATTGTTCATCTGTTAAGAATAAAACTGATATGAACATGAATGTACAAGTTTTGTGGTATACATGTTTTCTTTTTTTTTTGGGTAAATATCTCAGGATTGCATTGCTGAATCTTGTGGTGCTTAACAGTTTTCCAAAGTGGTTGTACCATTTATACTCTCGCCAGCAAGGTAAGGAGAATTTCAGTTTGTCCTGCATCTTTGCCAACACTTGGTGTAGTCTGTCTTTTTAATTTTAACTATTCTAGTAACTGTAAAGTGATATCTCATTGTGGTTCCAATGTATTTCTCATTGATAATTCAACTGAGAATATTTTCATATGCGTAAAATCCTTGAATTTTCTTTTGTAAATTGTCTGTTCAAGTCTGTTGCCCATATTTTGTCAATTTGACTTATTATTGAGCTATAGGAGTTCTTTATATATTCTGTATACTAGCCCTTTTCTGGTAGTTTCTCGCAGCCCAAGGCTTATATTTTCATTTTCTTCTTAGTGCCCTTTGAAAAGGAACAAATTTTACTTTTGATGAAGTACAACTTTCTGATTTTTTTTTCATTATGGTTAGGGCTTTTTGGGTCCTAAGAAATCTTCACCTACCTTAAGGTCACAAATTTTTCTCCTACATTTTCCTATAAATGTTGCATAGTTTAATTTTTCACATTTAGGTCTGTGATCTGTTTTGAATTACTTTTTGTGTAGGGGATCCAGTCTGGACTGGGGTTCAGTATTTTCAGTATGATTATCCAGTTTCTCTAATACCCTGAACTCTGAAAAGACCACCCTTTCTCCACTGAATTACATTGGGGCTTGTTGAACATTAACTGAGCACGTAGGTTTGTGCCTGTTTCTAGGCTCCATCACTCGTTGATTTAGATGTCGCTGATACCTGGCTGGCTTGACCACCAGAAACTTTAAGTAAGTCTTGAGATCACTCGCAGCCAACTGCCTCTCACAGAGGACTCAACTTTCTGAGGGAGGACAAGCTCAGACAACTGGGGAAAGGTTATTGCAAAGTCCTTTCTTGGCATGTACATTCATAACCGTACCTCCAGCTTTTCCTGACTCCACTCTGGACTGAGATATAAAAAGCATTAACATTAACTTTGGCTAGTTCCAGAAAACTCGTTTTCTTCCCCTTTCTTCTTTGCAAGTAATTTTTTTCTCAGTACATGATATGAAAGTAAAAATTGTTGAACCTTCTTAAAGCTGAAGTTGATGCTCCATTTTTAGCTTCTTTGCTTTGTTTCTCCTTAACCTACTTGTACTGTAAAAAAGTTCATAACCGTAGTCCCTGCCCGAATCAAGATGGCAGTGGGACGTGTTGGGGCTCCACCCCCCACAGGAGCTCTGAACAACCAGTAAGAACTGGCAGAAACACTGTTTTCAAAGCTCCAAAGCACAGTTAAAGTATGCAGTAACAGGGCAAGCACCAAATCGTGGTGCCCTGGCTGGCTCCCTTTGCACCCCTCCCTGGCTCAGCACAGAGCAGCCTGTGTTCCCAGTGCAGATATCTGGTCAGGTTGCAGAGGGAGCAGAGTCACCTTCCTGCACATACCAGGAGCACGTGTCTCCGGCCCAGCAGTTTGGTGTGGCCTGAGGACTTGCTGTCCTAGAAGCTGCCCTGCACATAGAAAGCAGTCAAACAGCTGCCTGGGGCAATGGCTCGCTGGCTCTAGAACATACAGCGAATGCCTGGACCATGAGTATTTTATTCAGCCAAAGCTACCAGAATGCCCCACACCAGAGATGGATTGGCTTTTAATCAAAGGGGATTTATTTAGTTAAAAATATATAGTTCTTCAGAGGAAAGGCAACTAGCTTTCATCTGAGTTTCTCTGTCACACAGGGAGGCACAGGGTGACATCTGCTGGCCTTCTGTCCTGCCTCTGGGTTCTAACAGCCTTTCCCAGGGTGATTCCTTTCTGCATCACCAAACCCTGGGCTGAGCTGTGAGTGCTGAGAAGAGGTGTGCTGAGCTGCTCGGGGTGTGCTGCATTGAGATGTCTTCTGATCTCTCTCTTTGAGGCTGCTAGCTAATTAAATTAAACCACTCATTGCTGAAGGCACTCCTCTCAGCCGACTGCAGATGTAATCAGCCATAGATGAGTTTCACGTGCTAATGATTCAAGTCCATAGCAACAGAACTAGGCACCCTCACCTGGCCAAGTTGACATCTGAACCCAACTGTTACAATGAGGAAACTGTTTCCTAGGGAAGAAGACACATTTGTATCGTGTACATGGGGGATTCTTAGGGCCAAACACACATGCCCAGGGTGAGTTGTAGGTGCAGAAAGGACCAGGGAGGCTTTGGCCTGGAGCTATCCTCTAAACTCATCATATGACTAAGCTATGAAGGAGAGCCCTATGGGCTGGGATCTGGAGGTGGACCTGACTTAGGGCACTCCCTCCCTCCAGCCATTGCAGAGGGTAAGGTCCGCCTGTTTTCAGCCTTGGTACACCTCTTGATGCAAAGGCACACTGCCTAAAAACAGCCAGCAACTTTCCCAACCAGCTGTAAGTCAGTAATTATCCCAGAGCGTCTGCACTATTCCTTGGGTCTTTGACACCATCACTTTACACTGGCAGCAAGAAACCGATCATCTTATTTACACATGTTTTGGGTTAGAAAGGAGTGGCCCAGATTTTGTTCTGAGCAGCACTGTGGTATTTCAAGGGAAAATGCATTTCAGTTTGAATAAAGTTTACATAGGAATGAAAAAGCATATGAGATTTCTTATCAATGGTGTAAAACTTAAGGAAAGCACATACTGACCTGGGACGCTGGCCATGTCTGAGCATCTAACCTGGATTTTTTTTTCCTTTCATTTTGAAAGTGTCTTGTACAAACTCAAACTATTCCGTAACTCCTAAAGCATGATGCCATTGTTTCTGGTCCTTTGGGGCTTGTTTATTTATCCATGGAGTCACTATTATCTAATACCTACTGTTCTAGTTTGCTAGCTGCCAGGATGCAACACACCAGAGACGCATTGGCTTTTAATAAAAGGGGATTTATTTTGTTAGTTCTTCAGAGGAAAGGCAGCTAACTTTCCACTGAGGTTCTTTCTTACGTGGGAAGGCACAGGATGGTCTCTGTTGGCCTTCTCTCCAGGCCTCTGGGTTCCAACAACTTTCCCCAGGGTGATTCCTTTCTGCATCTCCAAAGGCCTGGGCTGAGCTGCGAGTGCTGAGATGAGGTGTGCTGAGCTGCTTGGGCTGTGCTACGTTGAGTCTCTCATTTAAGCACCAGCCAATTAAGTCAAACGTCATTCATTGTAGCAGGCACGCCTCCTAGCCGACTGCAGATGTAATCAGCAACAGATGAGGTTCATGTACCATTGGTTTATGTCCACAGCAACAGAACTAGGTGCCTTCACCTGGCCAAGCTGACAACTGAATCTAACTGCCACACCTATTATATGCAGATGCTGTTATAGATACGGGGTCACAAAGAAAATGGTTTTCTCCATCTAGACGTATGAGTGTAATGGGGAGGCAGAGTACTAAAACAATTACATTGTAGTGTGATAAGTGCTTTACTGATCCTAAAAGGAAATTAGGGTAACTTTCTGGATGAGGAGACATGGGAGTATAAAGTTATGGTTGGGAAAAAAATAAAGGGCCCAGGATGCAGGGAGTTATTTTTTAAAATTGGGATAACATACACACAACATAAAATTTCCCATTTTGGCTACTTTCAAGCATACAATTCGGTGGCATTAATTACACTCACAATGTTGTGCTGCCATCATCGCCATCCACCACCAAAACTTTTCATCACCCCAAACAGAAACTTTCCACCCATTAAACATTAACACCCCTTTCCCCAGCAAAGAATGCTGCACTTCCGACTTGCAAGAGGTGCAGATCTTATGGTTTCTGCAAATGCTGTGCAGTCGCTGGCGTTGCTGTCACAGGGGCTGTGCCGATTGCCTTCTCTTTTTTCTTGATTGGCCTAATGGTGGACTCATTAACGCCATAATGGTTTTAGCTGTCGTAGCAGCTTCTGCAAAACATTCCCCTTTAATTTCTCATGCCAATTCACGATATACCGAAACTGTTTAGAGTCGTGATATGGAAAGGATCCCTGAGTGTGCCGCTTTCTGTTTATCCGTTCCTTTTGGCCGCCGTGAATAAGGCTGCCATGTACACGTGTGTGCACGCATCTGCCTGAGTTCCTGCCTTCTTGCCGATTCTTCTGTGTGCAGACCGAGAAGAGGGCTTGCTGGGTCATATGGTAATTCCATGTCCAGCTCTTTGAGGAATGGCCAAACTGTCAGAGAGACTTTAACCACGGCTCAGACCACGGGAGGCCCTTCAGTTGCACCACGGTCAGCTTTGTGGTTTCCACGGCCTCCTTTGGTGGCAGAGGCCTGTCTCATGGCGCGGCCTCCGAGTCTGGGGCCAGGGAGACCAGCGAGGAGGCTGTCACGGGAGCACAGGGTGTGCAGACGTGGAGCTGAGGGCAGGTTTGACAGGATCTCAATACAAGACCAAGCCTGCGTTCAACGCGAGGGTCCTGGCAGTTCAGCAGGGACTGAGCTGGGGAGCCTGGGCGGGGAGGGGCGATCAGCTCTCTCCAGGCATTTGAATTTCCTCGAAAAAGTAGTAAATACAGGATGTATGTTTGGGAGAGAGCTCTGGGCTGGATTTGGGAGATATGGAGACAGAGAGTAGGCAATTATTTAAAGAAACTTGGCTAGAAAATATGAGAGAAATAGAGCAGTGGACACAGTATAGATTTTGTTTTTTAATTGGCGGCACTGGGACATATTTAAAGGTGGACTCAGGCTGCTGATTTCACGCCACCAAAGAGAAGAGCGGTCTCCAGCTGGAGGTGGGCAGAGCAGAGCTGTGCCGACGTCAGGGAGACCCATCACCCACAGGAGCCCAGCATCTCAATGGCTCATTTCCCTCCTTTTCTACAGCCCTGGGGACCCCAGCTGGGCTTCCTTTGAGTTCTCTAGGGCGCTCCAGGTCCTTTCTGTATATTCTTCATCTTTGGAAGCCTAAGTGGGGCTGAGAGAGCCTCTGTGTCTAGCAACTGAAGGCTGTAAGGCAATGATCTCGGCTTCCAGGCCTCTGCGTTTGAGTGTTCGTGCTTGGTGGTGTCACAGCTCCGAGGTGCCTGTGGGTTCCACAGCCCTCCTCTTCTCCCCCTGCCCGAGAACACCAGCCCACACCCTCTGCTCCATCACGCTCTCATGTCCACTCGCACGCAATGTTTCCACCTGATTTTTCTTTAGCATCTGCTCAGATGGCCATAGCTCCTGGGAACCCTCCACTAGCGTCGTATTTAGAGAGGAGCCGTGACTGCACATTTCATAGCCCGGGGCCACCAGCACATAATAAAGATTTAGGTGGTGGCGTTCAAGATAGGACAATAAAGGTGGACGAAAGATGAGGACGGCAGGGAGGAATTAGTGTAAGATACATCGTCTTTTCTATCTGTCAAGCCAACACAATCAATCTGTCTTTTTAAACAAAGGTCAGGAAATTCATGTGCAGCTGATATTTTACTTCTTCTCCCAGTAGCACTTTTGTCCTTCAAGAGTGAGAGAGGGCTGGGGGATTCCCCATGAACTTTAATCTCAGTGCGATCAAGTTTTAATGCTATTACTTTACAACCTGGTTATAAAACATTGAGATTTCACGGTACATAATAAGGGATTTTTCCTCTCTGGGGATGTAAAATAAAACTCCTGGGAATAAACTTTATAGCTATTGTGGGGAGAGCCCATTTTGCTTTCCAAGCTAAATACTTTCATATTTCTAGAAAGAGAAGTCATGTTTATTTATTAAATTATTTGCATGGTTTATCCTATCATTGTTGAATTTCACCAGCCCAAAACACACACACCATCATGAGAACTGAAAACCCCTAAGTTTATAGTATGTGAGAAAGGAAATGAAGTTATGGAACAGCTGTTTTCTGAGTTATTTTTTAGCATGCCTACAAAGGAGGGAGTCATATTTTGACCACAGTGAGTTTTGTTTCCTTTTCAGAGATTCATGACACTTATTATGAGAGAAAGTGCTTTGTGAATTGTGAAGCAGAAAATAACAGCGAGGTTTTATTGTTACACCAGCGTGTTCATTCTCACCGATCTCGGACTCATGAGAAACTCGGTGGCTGGGTCAGTTTGTTGAGTGTGTGGCCCGAATATTGCTCCTTCTTCCACTGCAGCCAGGACGGGTCCCTTAATGTCTGGCATGAAAAATTGGCATCTTTCAGAGGTCATTCTGGAAGGTAGCTTCTCAGCTTTGGGTCACCCACCGAGGCCACTGGGCCCGGTGGAGCCGCTTCTCTCGCTCTGTTGGTCTCTGTGCAAGGGTGAGGGCTGGTCCCCATTGTTATTTTAATACATGATCGCTCCCCCCCACTATAAATTTAATAAAACATATCGTTCTTTGGTGATTCGAGTAAGAAACTACATTTAAGACAGGAAGAGCATCCTCTGAGGAGTAAATCATGCAACTCAAAGTTGAGCAGAGGTCTACTCACCTGCCAGAGGGCACCGGATTCGAGCAGCATCGTGATTGGAGATTTAACCCAGGACAGGAAGCCGTGGTCGGTTGGCCTGGGCAGCGCCGAGAGGGCAGTGGTGCGGAGGCAGACACTGTCAGTGCCCATCCACCCCGGGCCACCGAGCCGGGGCACATGGTGTGACGTGGTTCCATGTCCAGAGGACAAGTAGGCTGTGCTAGCCTGGAAGCGTCCCGGGCAGGCTCAGGCAGCCTCCCCTCTCCGCTCCAAATCCACCTCCATGGGGCAAATGTCTCATCAAGTTTTGGCTTCTCTCTCAGAATTGCCCCCAGAGAGAGGTGGGCTGTCCACCCCCCACCCCCCACCCGAGAGTGAGTCCCCTGACCCTGGAGGGTTTTCCCCACTGTTGGCTAGTCCTTCATTGGCACACTGCTTTCCACGCAGGAGTCTGGGGGTCTGGGGGTCTGCCTGGAAAGGCACACCTGCTCCTCGTGGCTCTGGGGCATGGTTCCTGAACCTGTAAGTCGGAAGTGGCCAAGAACTTTTACTCCCCGTCCCTTGGAAGGCATTCCCGGGCCCTGCCACAGATGCACAGTTTCCTGGTGGCACATGGATGCCACTTTTCCTTATTTCAGACCTCTGCAGGAAAAATTCTAGAAAATGTGGAAAACACTTAAAGTCTAGAGAAGGAAATGCAAATTGCCTGGAGTCTGTCCACATAGAGATAACTGTTTAACACTCTTCTTATTTTTCAACATATTTCGAATCATGCAGCATACAGGAGCACAGTGGCTGCAGTTCAGGTCCTAAATGAGGATGCAGAGAGGCCTTTTGTCCCTGGACTGACCTACACAAGAATGCATATTCCTTATCTCTGAGAAAAAGCTCCACAAATCTCTGATCTGAATTTGTTCAGGTTTGCCCTTCTGTTTTTACTTGCCCTCTGCCTGTTGGGTCAGATGTTTCTTTCTGTGGTCACTTTATTTCTTCAAGGAGTAGAGCCTTCTCAGAAGTTCCTTTCATGAAGGCTTTTTGGTAGAAAACTCAATTTTTCATGTTCTAAAGAAGATTTTATTTTGCACTTGTTCTTGATAGATAATCATCCTGGGTTTACAATTTTAGATGGACAGTTTTTTCCTTTCATCATGATAAAGACACTATTCTCCCATCTCTGCTGCCACTGTTGCAGTTGAAAGGTCAGATTTCAGTTTACTTGCCATTCCTTTGTAGTGATCTGGCTTTTCTTTTGGGCTGCTTCTAAAATCTTCCCTTTTGTCGTTATAGCCCTGAAATTTCTTTGTGCTGTATCTGGGTGTCAAGCTTTTGGTGTGTGCTCCGCTCGAGATTTGTTGTGCTTCTGGAATCTGAGAGCCTGTCCTTTCTGGAAACCTCAATCATTTTTTCCCAATCGAGGCATCATTCCCTTTGTCTCTCTCCTTCTGGAATTCTGATAGACGAATGTCAGATCTTCCCACTGCTTCTTCATGTCTTTTCAGTGCTCTTGTCCATTGTCCACGTCTTTTCCACCTTCTCTCTTACAGTCTGTTCCCAGTAACCCTAATACCTGCGATTTGGTAGATCTGATCCTGCTTGTCGTTTCTGCTGATTTAAAGCTCGTCATCTCTGTTTCTTCATGTGTTTTGTCATTTTTTTTAAAATGGTGAACTCATAATCATTGGCCTTGGAGGATCTCCTGGAGATGAAGGTGCATCGATTATGAGTGGGGAGAGGATTGTGTTTGCTTCTGTTCAGCCCTGGGCAGAGGTCTGCTTGAAACCCAGTTCTCAGCTAGGGAGGTTTGAAGTTCCTAGGCCATCGAAAACCAGCTCCCAAGCCACGCAACATCTGGCCTGTATCATAACCTCTCAGGGAATCCTTCGTTCTACCTCCAGCCAGAACCAAAGCCAAGTGAGCAAGACTCCTCACCAGCTCTCTAATTAACCTTCCTCGGGGGGCAGGTCCTCCAACCTGACACTTCACTTCCCTTACGGGGGCAGACCCTCTGCTCGCCTCCAGCCCATCGGTCAAGCGGAAGCCCCCCCAGCAAGAGGCCAGCTGGGAGAGGCCATCCTAAGCTGTATGGGCAAGAGGTACCAGTCACCTCGGGAAGAGGGCGACACACGGCCTGTGGAAGGCATTTCCTGACATCACAGCCAATGACACTTCACATTGGCACCACGCAGTCTTTATTTAATTGCAATTTATATTTACTGACTTATAAAAGCTCATCTCCGTGTCTCTAAAATGACCATATTCCCATGTAGGAGTAGAATTCCTAAAGGGGAAACAAACGGGACACGCATCCTTAGGCTATCCTCACACCTTTCACTTGAGCATCTTGTGGTGTTGAATTAGAGTAGTTTGATCAAAGAAAGACCTTTAATCACCTTCGTTCCACTCCGGAAGGAAATCTGAGACTGCTCTGAGTGTTGCTAGGAACCCACCATGGATTCTGTTCACATGAAACGAGGCTCTTCTGATTTCCAGTGACACTGAGTCGAGATGCCTTCTGCAGGCTGAGGGATCTCTCCTGCTTCCCCTGGGCCCACGGCTCCTGTGGCACACTCTCTCCTCCAGCGCCAGCTCTGCCAGCCTCCAGGGTGCACGTCCCCCACCCTGACCCTTCAGGCCTGGGGTGCTGCGGGGCAGAGCAGCCCCCCTTTGCTGGTCCCAGGAGGCCATGACACCTGTTGGTCTCAGCCAACCTCCCCACTTCTTTACAAACAATCCACTCGTGCGACCCTGCCCGTCAGTCCCCCCCGAGGGGCTGTCTGTGTGCTGCCCCTGCCAGGAGGGCGACTCCACATCCCTGGCGCTTCCCCTGGAGGACCAGGGGGTACGGGCCACGCGGCTTTCACCCCCAGGGCCCTGGCACACGCCATCTGTCCAGGGGTGTCTTCTCAGTGAGACTGACCATGGGTGGGTAGGTCAGGGTCGGGAGTAGGTTCTCAAGGGATTAATCCTTGACTGGACGGCAAGGCTCCCGGATGAGCGCGACATCCACACCTGGCCACGTCCCTGCATGTGGGACAGGAGCAGAGCCACCTGGCAGGGACGGCTGCCTGGCCTGTGGTCACCAAGTCCACACGCGGCTGGGAGGGGATAGGCCCTGCCGATATGCCCTCAGTAGCTGCAGCAGTTACAGGCCCTTGTGGGGAGGGCATGGGGGCATGGGATAGAAGTAAACCGGCTGCAGCCATATCACACCCACTCGTGTCCAGACAACTCCAATCACCAGTCTCATCCCCAGGGCTCAAGGGAGTTCCCAGCTTTGCTGGGCCTTTGCTTTACTGGCCGAGGTCTCCGCAGGAAAGGTCAGGGTGCTGGGACCCTGCTGCCCACACCTCTGCCGGGCCAGTGGCCCCCACCACCCGCCCAGGATGGGGCTGGAAAACCATCTCCATTGTCCACGGTGCAGCTCCCACCAACGAGTCACCAACCTGTTCTAGTTTGCTAGCTGCCGGAATGCAACACACCAGAGACGGATTGGCTTTTAATAAAAGGATTTATTTCATTAGTTCTTCAGAGGAAAGGCAGCTAACTCTCCACTGAGGGTCCTTCTTATGTGGGAAGGCACAGGACAATCTCTGCTGGCCTTCTCTCCAGGCCTCTGTGTTCCAACAACTTTCTCCAGGGTGTTCCTTTCTGCATCTCCAAAGGCCTGGGCTGAGCTGAGAGTGCTGAGATGAGGTATGCTGAGCTGCTTGGGCTGTGCTACGTTGGGTCTCTCATTTAAGCTCCAGTCAATCAAGTCAAAGGTCATTCATTGTAGCAGGCACGCCTCCTAGCTGACTGCAGATGGAATCTGCAACAGATGAGGTTCAGGTACCATTGGCTCATGTTCACAGCAATAGAACTAGGTACCTTCACCTGGCCAAGTTGACACCTGAATCTAACTACCACAACGCCTTTACCTTTCCGGGAAAGTTCTTAGGCTGGAAAATTGCTTTGATTTGCCCCAGACAAGTGCTCCTGGCTCAGGTTGAGAGGACAATCTCAGACTTAGCTTGAGGCCACACAGGGCAGGTGGCAGTCTCTAACCTGGCCAGAGGCTGACTTGACACCTGATGGCCTGGTGAGGTTTGGGGCAAGGCAAGAAATCTTGCTGGACGTAGGTGAAAAGCAGGTGTGTTAATACTTCCTACAGGGCGGTTTCCAGGTTAACAGAGATGGATGCAAAATCTCCGTCAAAAAGCCAATACTTGATCAGTATAACTCAATTATCGCTGTCGTTATTTTTATTGCTTTTAAAATCATTCGCCATGTGCTGCAGGAAGTATTAACACAGCCCAGGGACGACTCACCTGAGCTGCTGCAGCTTTGTGGCTCGCCCTCTACTAGCAGGTCAGTTCCCGGCGCCCCGCAGAGGGGTCTTTCGCCCCTACGCGGCTTCTGCCTGCTCATCACTGCCGTCCAGCTGGCCGCACCCCTACCCCATAGCACCAAACCCTGCACCTCACATCCACCCGAGGGCGCCCTGGGGAGCACAGGCTGCCCTCTCCTGCCCTCGGCCCTCTTTGCCCTCTGGCCCCAGGCAGTTGAAGTTCCTTGCTCGGGCCCCAGAAGACCTCACCAGCAAGGCCGGAGGGCTGAAGTGGGCTGCCCCCGTGGTCCCCCAGGGAGAGCCCAAAAGCAGGTAGCCATGAGAGGCTTCCTGTGCCCGGGGGCTGGCCGGGGTCAGCGGGCATCCTGCCGGCTCCACCTGCCCGCCGTCTGCAGGACATTCATAGGATCCAGCAGGTCAGGTACCCCTGAACCTGATGGAGACACGGGTGTGTTCTGGGGATTCGCCTGCTCCCCCCTTCCACCCCCAGGCCAGCGAAATGATACCTTCTAAAGACCAGCCTGGAATATTTGCAGACAATTAAATATGCCTTGGGCTGTTTTCAAATAATGTACCTTTTGTTTTTAGTGCCAGCTAGCCTTTATTTCTATTTCAATACAGGCCTTGGAGAGTTTGATCTGCTGGGGTCCCTGTGTCCGCCGGGTCTCGAGTCCTAGCAGCCGAGGCCTCTGCAGCGCTGGCCAGAGCGAGGCCGGGAGAGCTGCACTGCCTTGGCCTGTGGATTGGAGAAGCCAGGTGGCTCAGAGGCGCCGCTTCCATTCGGCTACTGGCCCAGCCCCTGCGACTCGGGTACCACCATCGGATCCAGCCTGGTTGCTGGGCATCAAACTCCCCTCCTAGCGACGGAGCTTCGGCTCTTCCCCTGGGGGAAGTCTTTGCCTGGTTTCCTGTCTCCTACCCCAGATTCAGAGTATTTGCATTTTTTGTAAGGGAGACCAAGGGGATTTCCCAGAGCAGACCGGTGATTATCTTTTAAGATGTAAATGGGTATTGTGAAACCCTGGAAGGAGATGTGAAAAGGGAGAGAGACCTTTCCCACTGGGTCACCCTGGCTGAGAACTTGGGAATGTGTCCTCGGGAAACTGCGTCTTCGGATGGCGCAGGTGGGTCCGTACTGCAGCAGAGAATGTGCCTCTTTCCATCTGTCTGTTGCCTGTGGAGAGCTCATTTCACTGGTTTCTATTACACACGATGAAAAACTTAGAAAGTGAGTAAAATTAGAACTACGGGGAAATATCCACATAAGTCCCCACCACCCAGTGAAAACCAGCTCTAAGTGTTTGGTGTATTTCCTTCCAGTCATTGCATCCCACACACACCCTGCCCCCATAAGGCGAATGCTGGGTGCTGGAGGGATCCAAAATAAGTTCTTTTTTTTAAAAAAATAAAAATAAAAACAGGAGTGTGACAGTATGTGTGTATGTAGTTTTATTTGGGGGGGCTGGTGAGTGTTGAAATACTGGATAATATCGATAACTTATAGTCCCAACACCAACGGAACAAGGCAATCAAAATGAGATAATGTGAGGAACACTTGCTTACAAAGGGTATGTTTACAGAGCTGTGGGGACATGAACTTGACAGATGGTGCAAATAAATAGCTGCTCCAGGGTGGGGGAGTGGGGCGGGAGGCTGGGGGGCTGGCAGCGCTGTAAGTAGGGGTTCAGGTCGAGTTCCCGGGGCTTCCCTCTGGAGGGGGAGCTCACAATGCCTTCCCACTCCTTCCCAGATTGTTTGGAAATTTTGCAAAATGAACACATTTTAGCCAAGATCAGATAAGCCCAGGTCTCTTCCCACTCGGGTTTCAGCATCCCCTCCGGCACATTTCACCATGGTTGGTGGTGCAAGCCCCGCACAGGTGTTTCCTATTCATACTTTTGTCTTTTCCTTAAAGACGGCCACCCAAATTGTGCAGCCCCTGGACTCACGGCAGGAAGAGTGACCGGAGGTGGCTGCTCTGGAAGGGAGCCCGGGCGCAGGTGGGAGGGCAGGGCGACAGTCCCCCTTCGCTGCCTGGGCTCCGGGCGGGGGCAGATGGGGAGGCGACAGGGGAGGGGGCACCCGGGGGAGCCCCCCACACGCATCCTACCACCTGGATAACCACTGGTGACATGTTGGTACATCTGGGCTGAATGTGGCTAAAACCGGCAAGTTTGGGCTTGTATATATGTTACTAGAATAAGAAGTTTTTAAAAAAAGCCACATAGGACCGTACAACATGGTGAACCCAAAGTTAAATCATGGACTGCAGTTACCAGTACACTTATTAAAATGTTCTTTCATGGATTGTAACGAACGCACCACCCTAATGCAAGGTGTTAGCCACAGGGCAGTATAGGGGCACTCGATTTTCTGCATGAGTTGTCTGTAAACCTACAGCTTCTCTAATAAAGGGGAAAAAAAGGGAAACCTTTAATGGTGCTTTAGGCAGAAAACACCTGGGGAAGCCAGAAAACTAGCAGAGAGAGAAAGCGGACTCCCTTGTGGCCACGCCTGGGAGGGCATCGGCTGCATGGGCAAACGCGATGGCAGCTCCGAGCAGAACTGCGTGAAGGTACAGGGGAGTCCCTGGCTGATCCTGAGATCAGGAGGAAAACCTTACACTGGACACGCTCAGGGCATTTACAGGACCAGCCCCTGCCTCACAAGGGGCTTCTGGAGGGGCTGAAGCTGGAAGCATCTGTCGCTGCAAAGTGAGCAGGAAGTGTTTCCAAAAAAGAAAGACTTCAGATAAAGAAAGCGTTTCCTTGGCAATGTTTTAATGTTTTCATCTCACCATGCCGCAGTCATGTAGGGAAAGCTATCCTGCACTGCTATTAACAAACCCGTTTGTGGATGATATTGCTCAGAAAATTCTTTCACGCCTGCTGCCTGAAATGGGGTCCAGGACACTGGTTCCAGGGTCTTTTCTCTGGGGACAGCAAGGGTGAGCCAGGCTGAGTCTCCAGGGACCCCGGAATTTGAGCTGGAAGAGGAACGTGTGGTTTGAAAACACCCCGGGTGGCTCTGAAACTGCTCCCTCTGTCTCCCTTCTGGGGAAGCAGGCGACTGAGGAGCTGTCCCTCTCCTGGGGGGCCACTAGACCTTGTACCTTTTAGATAAGTAACTCTAACGTGACTGAAGCCGGCCAAAAGCCAGTGCCCACCGATCTAAACGGACCACCTGGACCCTTCGGGTAGCTGCGGATTCTGAGGGGGGGGGCCTGGGGGGACGGGGGGGGAGAGACTGGGGCTCCAGGGGGTGAGCTCTGGGAGCAGATGGGGACACAGGCTACCCCGCCTGTGAGCCAGGGCCAGGTCACTTAGAGAATGACTCCTGAAACAGGGCTGGAGTGATGGGCAAGAAAGGAAGGAAAGTCGGAAGAAGATAGGACCAGCAGATGTCAGGAGCAGCTGGCACCCCACGGCTGAGACAGGAGCACGTGAGGACAAGCCCCTGCCCGCCAGACTGCGATGCAGACCTCCCGGGAGAGGGTGCGGCCAAGGCTCACGGATGGCACAGGAGGTGCCCTGCTGTCCCGCCAGGAGGGCTTGCTGGGACTCTGCCCTCCAGGCTCTGGGGATAGCTGTCCTCAGGGGGTGTCTGGTTGGGGACATTCTGCTACAAAACCTACCAGGGGGTGCCGGGAAAGCTGCCAGACCCCGGGGGCTGCAGGCTGCCATACACTGCAGGAGCACAGTCCACACCACAGGGGCAGGCAGTGGGGAGACTGGATGTGCTGGGAGTGGGTGCTGGGGACACAGTCCACACCACAGGGGCAGGCAGTGGGAAGGCTGGGTGTGCTGGGAGTGGGTGCTGGGGACACAGTCCACACCACAGGGGCAGGCACTGGGGAGGCTGGGTGTGCTGGGAGTGGGTGCTGGGGACACAGTCCACACCACAGGGGCAGGCACTGGGGAGGCTGGGTGTGCTGGGAGTGGGTGCTGAGGACACAGCTCACACTACAGGGCCAAGTACTGGGGAGGCTGGGTGTACTAGGAGCAGATGCTGAGGACCGAGTCCACACCACTGGGGCAGGCAGTGGAAAAGTTGGGTGCACTGAGAGCGGGTGCTGGGGACACAGTCCACACCACAGGGGCAGGCACTGGGGAGGCTGGGTGAGCTGGGAGTGGGTACTGGGGACACAGCTCACACTACAGGGCCAAGTACTGGGGAGGCTGGGTGTACTAGGAGCGGATGCTGAGGACAGAGTCCACACCACTGGGGCAGGCAGTGGAAAAGTTGGGTGCACTGAGAGCGGGTGCTGGGGACACAGCCCACAGTACAGGGGTAGGCCACTGGGGAGGCTGAGTATACTGGGAGTGGGTGCTGGGGACACAGTCCACACCGCAGGAGCAGGCACTGGGGAGGTTGGGTGTGCTGGGAGCAGTGCTGGGGACACAGTCCACACTGCAGGAGCAGACCACTGGAGAGGCTGGGTGTACTGGGAGTGGGTGCTAGGGACATAGCCCACACTGTAGGAGCCAGACACAGGGGGAGCTGCCTACACTGCAGGAGTGTGGTGCAGAGAAGCCACTTGTGCTGCAGGAGCTGGGCACCTAGGAAGCTATATACACCTTAGGAACCGGATAATGGAGAAGCGGTGGATGTTACAGGAGTTTGGGGAGGTGGTACACCTGACCCAGGAAGCTGACCCTTTCCTTCTGCAATGTCTCTCTGGCACCCTCTACTGGCAAAGCGTAACATTCCAGCTGTAAAAGTAAAAGTATTTAAAGGGCCCAGATCGATTTTCACAGCACAGGCAAACACGTGAATTTATTTGGAGTTGAGAGACAATAAATCAGTAAGTGTCACGGAAGGTTTCAATGCGTGTCAACTTTGGGAGGGACTTTAAAGGTCTGATATTCCAAACACCCAGAGAAAAGAAGTTCTCTGTACTTTACTAGAAAATTGTAAGTTTATGGTTGTTTTCCAAATAGAAAGGAAAGAAGGAAGCAAAGGAAGGCAGCAGGGAGGGTCTCCCTCACAAATTTTACCTTTATGGTGTTTTAAGCTCTTTAGGGGTATTTTCAAACACAGGTGAACATGAGGATATTTAACTCTATTAGCCCATGTAAATTGCTAAATCTTAAAACCCATATCAGCTGAAGTAATTTTATTAGATATACCAAAATTTTTATTCTTTGATTGCCTTCAGGTTTAGAATTTTTTTTTTTTTTGAGCTGGGTCGCTTTTAGGCTTTGACACTAAATCTATATTTATTGACGTTTCAGGAGCATGAAATCACAATACTTTAGAATGTTGCCAAAGTTTCAGAAAAATGAGAGGTAGGTTTGACCTGAGGTACTTGGTATCTCATTAGGCCCTCCATGCTTTGATACATTCCTAAGGCAGAAGTTTCCTGGACTCACTCAGAGTCCAAAAAACATTTTTTTTTCTGTGTCAGACATTAAATTGAAGTGAAAGTAGAGAAAACACTGCTACTCTCAGAACTTTGTAGTCAAGCCTTTCATTTTTCTTTAATAAGTCAAAAGCCAAGAATGAAATATTTTGAACCCAAAGAACCGCACAGCAAATAAAATAAAGGGCATCAATAAGATCTAACAAATGTGACCATTTTACCTAGGAAGTAAAAACATCATAACGACTCTACACCCCCCGGTATTCCCCTCTCTCCCCCTGCCCAGAGGTGACCACTACTCTCAAGGTGGGGCATATATTTTCCTCCATGGATGCAGGCTTTCTGTGGAGTTCCACAAATGACGTGTACTTTGTATGTACATGCATCACTTTGTATGTACATTCTGCGACATGCTTTTTTATTAAAGTAAAATTTTTAAAAGGAAAAACAAAGAACATCAGTGCTTCTAATTTGATGAGTCCCTAAACAAGATGTAGGACATCTCCATCCTTCCAGAAAGTTCCTTCCAGTCAATCCTTATCCCTATAGGAAACCAATATTTTGAGGTTTTCACTGCAGATTAATATAATTTTACCCCCACCTGTTCGAGTATAGCCTTTATGCAACACGATGTTTTTGAGACCCACCCATGTTGCGTGTTCTGGCAGTCCACGCTTTTTTTGGTGGTGTGGAGTAGGGACCCACCGAGTCACCGCGCCCCGTTCCCCAGGGTGGCGATCTGGAACTGTGCGTCTCTCCAGAGAAACCACGGTCTAGATGTAATCCACTCCTGTGGGCGTGAGCCCGTTGCACGTAGAAGCCTCTGATGAGGTTCCTTCCGGGAAGGCGGCTCCCGTCGGGCTGGGTTTCAATTCTACTTCTGGAGTCCTTTATAAGCAGCATGGAATCCAGATGGAGGGGAAACCTGGAGACACCGCCACCTTGCCACCTGACAGAGGACCCACAGCTCGCCAGAATGCCAGTCCCGGGAAGAAGGCAGCACCTGGCTGACATTCGGAATTGGACTTCATTTGGTAGACTCAAATCTTGTGAGCAGACAACTTCTCACTGCGTAGCCCAGCCGATTTCATGGTATTTGCCTTTGCAACCTAGGAAGGGAGTCACCCAGTTGATGCAGATCTGAGTGGTTTCCAGGTTTTGGCTGTTATAAACAAAGCCGCCATAAATATAAACAGGTCTTTTTTGGGGGGGGATGTATCGGATTTTACTTATTTCTGTTAAATATTTAGGAATGGACTTGCTGGGTCATAAAGCAAACAGACTTCCTAAGTGGTACACTACTTTATTTTCTACCAGCAGCATCTGAAGCTTCGGTGCTCCACATTCTCACCAGTGTTACGTGTTGTGTGTATTTCAAAAGGTGTCCACACTCATGGCTGTGAAATGGTTGTATTTTCTTGATGACTAAAGTTGAGAAACTTTTCATATGCATGTTGGTCATGCCTATGTTTTCTTTTGTAAAGTTTCTGTTCAAATCTTTTTCCCATTTTAAAAACCAGATTGTTTTATATTATTCATTTGTAGGAGTTCTTGATATAGTCTAGACACAGGTCCTTTGGATATTTTCTCCTGGTCTGTAAGTTCCTTTTTCATTTGCTCAGTGGTGTCTTTTGATAAGCAGAAGTTTTAAATTTTGATGAAATCTAGTTGATAATTTTTTTTCTGAGAAAAAAGATTATTAAAAATCTTTTCCTACCCTAAAGTTTTGAATCACAAAGTGTGAGTTCTCCAACTTCATTCGTTTTGAAAATGGTTTTACCTATTTTTAGTTCCTTCGCATTTCCATAAAAAGTTTGAAATCAACTTGCCAGTTTCTACAAAAGAATTTGTTGGGATTTTAATTAGGACTACATTGAATCTTTAGACCAGCATGGGGAGAACTGACATTTTAATAACATGGAGTCTTCCAACCCATGAGCATGGTGTAACTCGCTATTTATTTCGGTCTTCTTTAGTTTCTCTCAGGGTTATTTTTGTTGTTTTCCATGTCTCATACGTTTTTGTTTTTGTTATCTGTATTCTGTCACATTTTTCTGATTTTTTTTTTGCATGGGCAGGCACCGGAAATCGAACCCGGGTCTCCAGCATGGCAGGTGAGAACTCTGCCTGCTGAACCATCGTGGCCCTCCAAATGTATTCTGACATATTTTGTAGGTTTTGACACTATTGTAAAGGAATTTCAGGACTTCATTTTCTAATTGTTTGCCAACTGTGGTGGTTTGAAACCGTATGTACCTCAGAAAACCACATTCTTAGAGCCAGCCCATTCCTGTGGGTGTGAACCTGTTGTGACTAGGACCCTCTGATGGGGCGACTTCAGTTAAAGGTGGTCCAAGGTGGGTCTTAATCCTCTCACGGGAGTCCTTTATGACGGGATGAACACGGAGAGGAAGAGAGAAGGCCACGGAGTCAAGAAGCTGGAAACAATGAAACCTGGAGAGAAGGGAGAGACCAGCCGATGCCGCCATGAGCCCTGCCACGTGAGAGATGAGTCTGGAGATGCAGAGGCTGGTCTTCAGGAAGACACCATCGTCTTGATGATGCCCTCATTTGGACATTTTAATGGCTTCAAAACTGTAAGCTAATAAATTCCCACAGTTGAAGCCAATGCAGTTCATGGTATCTGCTTTGAGCAGTTCAGCAAACTAAAACCACTGGCGTACAGAAATACAGTTTTAGTATACAGACTTCATATTCTATAACCTTTCTAAATGCACTTATTAGTTCTTTAAGCTGTTTTGTATATTTGTCAGGATTTTCTATTTAAGTAATCATGACAACTGCTATAAAAGCAATTTTACTTCTTCCTTGCCAATCTACAAGCCCTTTATTTTTTTTCCCTACTGTATTAGCTAGAACCTCAAGTACAATATTGAAAGGAAGTGGCAAGAAAGGATATCTTTGCTTTATTCTCAATTTTAGAAGTAAAGTCTTTACTTTTTCACTGTTAAGCATGATGAAAGCTGTTAAGTATTCAGAGATACCTTACAGCAGACTGAGGAAAATGTCATTTTATTCTAAGTATACTGAGAGTGGCTGTTATGAATTGTTTTTGAATTTTACCAAATGCTTTACTTTGTTAATTTAGTGAATTATATCGAATGATTTTTCAGGTATTAAACCATCCTTGCATTTCAAGGATAAAATCCAGTTAGTCATAATGCATTATTCTTTGTATATATTGTTGAATTTGATTTGCTAATTTTAAAAGGATTTTTATGTCTATGTTCATTAGTAATATTGGTCTGTAATAGCCTTTCCTGGTAATGCTGAGTTATTCCCACTTTCTGTGTGTATAAGTAAACCTTTCACTAGGTACATATGTGGCGTGCAGCTGTTGGCTCATAGGGGAGGCATATGCTCAACGTTAGTGAATACTTCTAAGGAGGTTGTGCCAATTTACACCCCCTGTCAGGGCACGTTATAGCTATTCAGGGTGTGGCACGCAAGCTATTTGTTAGTAGTCTTCAAAGAAGTGAGTCCAGAAATTGAGAGCTCATGTATGGAAATTTAACATACAAATACTTGATCAGTGGACTTGTCTTGCTGAACATATTGACCAGTTCAGTTATTGCCAAGTTTGCACAAGATGAGGCACAAGAAAATTAAAAATCTGGTCCTTTACCACATATAGTTTGAGAAGCCCATGCAGAGAATTCTGGTATGAGAATTCTGGTTATTACACAGCCTCGCCAATATTCAGTACTTTTCAGTTTAGCCTTTCCAGTAGGTATATAGGTACATGACAATTTTAATTTGCATTTCTTGATAATGAAGGAAATTGTACTCTTATGCATCTGCTTTTTGGTGAGCTAGTTATCCTTTGTGTGAAGTAGCTACTCAAGTCCTGTCCATCTTCCAGGCATATGTTTTACTTTTTTCTAAAACATTTCATCTGGGGCCTTTTCCTAACACCCACCACCTATGTTTATGATGAAGAAGGGGACTGAGATATGGGGAGGGCGAGAAACTGATTGAAAAATGAGATCCACCTGAATTTATTCATTTAATTTCTGTCTAAGCCCCTACCGTGCTCTAAGCATGGTGAGGGGCAGTGGGCAAACAGCAGAAAATAAGACCGCAGGCACATTCTGTTACTAAGTTTCTCAGCAACACAAGGAGGACGATAACAGCACCCCCTTTTTCAGATTCTAGTGGGGAGAAGATGAACAGTAAATGAAAACCTCAGATGGCAGCATGTGCTATGAAGAATTGGAAATAGGGCGACAGAAAGAGACTGACTGGGAGGGCAGAATGATCTGACTGGGGTGAGTAGAGATTTTTCTGAAGAGGTTCTATTTAAGCCAACATCAGAACGATGAGAAGGAGGCAGCCCCGTAAGAACCACTGGACAAGCACTGCGGAAGAGTGGGCATCATGTGCTAAGGTCCTGAGGTGGGAACAAGCTGAGCTGAGCGTCTTCATTAGAGATATGGTATGATGGACGCTGAGCATGGGAGACACTGAGGTGCTCTGCTCGAGATCCCCTGGGACCCCCTTAGTTTCCTGTGTGCCCTTCCCCCACCTTTAATGCGAGTGACCCCCAAGGTTTGCAGCTTAAAATAATCTTTGAGAGACTGCCCTCAGGTTCCTGGAGTGGCTCTGCCCACACAGGTGGGAACGGGAACTTGGGGGTTTGTGTGCCTCACCCTCCCACCCAGCCCTTCTTTGCCAGTGGTGAAGGCTGTGGAGGACAGACACCCAGCAATCCTGCCTTGCGTTGGATACACTCGGGACTCATTTGGGCTTCAAAGAACCATGTGGGATCAGACCACAGCTGAGATTGAGCCTGAAATCATACCCGTGCTTGTCCTTTGCCCCTTCCCTCTCTAGTGTCTGCCGAGAGCCCATCCCTAATAAATCAATTGCACCGAATCCTCAGCTTAGGGTCCACTTTAGGGAACCCAACGTCAGATAACTTGATAAACTTTTTGAAATGACTTTTGTCTTTTAAGAGCATGTCTTCTGTGATACTGAATAAGCGAATATGCTATGAAGTCGAGACATACAAGCCCGGGCTTGAATCCCTTTCCCCTCAGACAAGTTACCTATGCTGGCTGGGCCTTAGTTTCTCAGTAACAATGGGACCATAACAGCACCCCTTTTTCAGCTGCTGGGAAGATGACATGAACGAACGTATGTAAACACTCAGCAGAGACACGCAACCAACACACACTCTGACTGAACTCTTAGGAAGCCTTCCCAAATTTCATTGAAGAGCCCATAAACTGTTGCAAGCCAGGGGTTGTGCATTTGCCATATTGTGCATCGCTGGAACTTGGGGACGTGACTGGAGAAGGAAGAGAACAAGCAGCTCTGATAGGATCCAGCACCCCTCCCATTGAACGCTGACAGGCACCTGGCAAGAAAAGCAGGTCCTACTGCAACTATTTTGGAGAAACGGGACTTACAGTCAGGGTTTAGAATAAAATCTGTCTGGATGGGGCTCAACTGGGTCTGCCCCCTCATAGGGCTCAGCATCTGTTATTCAGGGTAAAAGCCCAGTCCCAGCTGGAATAACTCCTGCAATGCTGAACCCCTACATGATAAAGTTTCTTCACAGGACACAAGTCCAGGAACGGACGGTGTCTTGAGAGGCAACATCAGGTTGCAGGGAAGACCCCGTCTTGGGCAAATCTCCTTTCCTGGTATAGCGAGTGTCTCTGGGGCCACATTCGCCATCTCCAGGAACCAAATTCTCCCCATTCTAGCCGCGTACCCACTAGGAGCCAGAGACCCTGCCTGCTGGGCACTGATCCCTCCAGGACACCAGCTCTCAAGGGTTGTGGGGCATCAGGCCCCGGGAGGCAGGGGAAAGCAGAGCTGGAGAGGATGGCCTGCTTTTGGGGGGCGGGGGAGGGAGAAGCCCAAATGCAGACCGATGGCCGGGAAGAAGAGGGGTGCTTGGCCGAAACCCCTTCCTTATCCCTGCACTAGGAGAATGCCTCCAGGAACTTTGGTTTCCATTTCTGCCCAGCAGCACTAGAAGCCAGAGCCCAGTGGCCGCCTTGGCAGAGTTTCTTATCTGGGTAACCAAACCCATTCCCACCAAAACGACCCCTTGTGTGTGACCCTCCCCTGCAAACGCAGTCCTTCCAAAAGCTGGACAGGGACGTGGTCTGCAGCAAACTTCGCAACTTGCAAAGAAAAATCTCAGGTCCTAGAGCAACACCATCTTTCCCTGCAAAGCAGTGCTTGCTTCCCTCTAATTTTCCCCCAGGGCTGGTTTCTGGGACAGAGGCTGACACAGGGAGAACTCTCGAATCAGTGCCAGACTGCCATGAGCTTCAGGCCTCCTCCCACCCCAGGGGGAGCGCCTAGCTCCCCGCTACCAGGGTGGAGCCCAGCAGTTAACCCCACTGTGCCGCTGTGCCTGCTCCTGGGGTTGCAACCCAGGCAGGCTGCATCGGGGCCAGGTGGGGCGGCGGCCGAGCAGACCTCCAGGTAAGAGGAGCAGCCCCCAGTCCAGGAGGCTGCAAGGAGAGACCAGAAGTCCCCGCGCCCTAGTCTTGGCATCCTGGGGGGGGTGTTGGGGTCTCCTGCGTGGGGCAGTACGAGCACTTCGTGGAGGCCCGGGCCCCTGCCCAGCCCGGTGGCAGAGCCCTAGAAGCTTTAAAAAAAAAAAAAAGCAGCTGCTTTGCATTTTCCTTCCTCCCCCTTAGCAACTGCATCCTGTGCAGATTCTCATCGGTGTCTTTTCTTTTAAAGAGCATACACTTAGTTGAGAGCAGATTCAAATCTCTCTTTGCTTTCATCTGGGAACCACGCCTGCTTTCTCCAAAGAGGAGGCTGAGCTTGGGTCCTACAGAGGCGGTCTCTGCTCAGGCGGCAGATACATTTACATCAGGCTCAGGTACAAGCTCACCCGCAAAAAGAAAACAGGAACCAGAAAAAGCTATGAAAGTATTTTGGTGACCGTGTCCTGGCGGCTTGTCACTGGGGCCGGCTGCAGTTTTCCTGAAGCAGCACTTACCTTGGGAGTTTGGACGTGTGTCTCTGGGTGCGACGTGTGTCTCTGGGTGCGACGTGTGTCTCTGGGTGCGACGTGTGTCTCTGGGTGCCGACGTAACACCAAGGATCATCGGGCCAGTTCTTTGATGACAGTGAACCGGAGTGGGCCGGGAGAGGGTGCGGACGTCTGGCCCCAGCAGGTCAGCTCCGGCCGAGGCCTCGGGACCCCAGCTGCGTGCCCACGCCTCCCCTTTGGGAGGGGTCTCTACTGCCCTCTGCAGTGAGGAGAAACATGGGAAGCTTTGGTGCAAACAAAATATTTCCATCGTGAGGGCTTTTCTCCAAAAGGCTTTCCAGCTTGCTTATAGTCCTCCAGTTTCACATCTGGCTGCCTGCTGTTATTTTGAGTAGAAGTATTAAAAAATCTCAAAAAGTGTTATTGGGAGAATGTGCGAAAACGGCTAGTGCCTCTACCCACATACTCTACTGTCCTTACAGAATCCAGCACAATCTAAAAGCAGAGCACAAGCAAAGCTTTTATACATATAAATATTTATTTTTCTATATTGCACATTACTCTGGGGGGAGAAAAGCTACAATAAGCGTGGTCTTAAAAGTAAAAGTTTCATTAAAAAAAGTAAGAGTTTGTTTTATGGTTGATTTTCTAAATGGTGCATTAGGAGTTGAAAATGACGTGTAACACTTTCTTAGCTTGAATTTCCCCATGGGCAGAATTTTCAGCAATACCCTCAGAGAGAAGAATGCTGATTTCACTTAAAGAGAAATGTTTGCTAACCTCAGAAAGAAGACATTATCAAAAGACATTTTTCAAACCCTTAATGTGTGCCTGGCACTGGGCCAGAGGTTTAGAACATTTTGATTAGATGTCTGAGGTCCTTTACAAATGAAATTATTTAAATAAAAGCTATTACAAGGGCTCCTTTTCCCTCTTTGGGATAGCTGATATGGTACCAATGCACTGCTCACCCCAAAACTGTTACTTCTGTTCTGGAGGGATTATAAGAGAAAACCCAGGCTTAATAATGCAAACTGAAGTTCAGAAGTTCAGAGCTATTTCTCTTGGGAGCAAAGTCTTCCCTAAAGCCAGGAAGCAGTCCAGGGAGCTCTTGGTGTTAATTGGGATTATTACAGATATACCTGAAGGCCAGATAAATATTTGATGATTTTGCAAAGTGCTAGGGCTTCTTTGCAGTTCTGCGAACGTTCCCCTCCCACCCCCCCTGCTTTCCCCGCCCCCACTCCGGCCGGTGTGGCTTCCTTTGACTTTATAAATGAAGGAAGGCTGGGGTTTCCCAAGAGTGCACTTGTGTGTGGACAGCTTTTGCCGGAAACACACAGGCCAAGGCTTACGGGGTGTGTGTGTGAGTGTGTGTGCGTGCGTGCACGCGTGTGGGGAGGGGCGGAGGGGAGGGCGGGGATGAGGGGAGCGGAGCTGCCATCTAGAGGCGCCTTCCTGAGTGTATATAACGCACGTCCGCAGCCCGGCCAGCTCACAGTTCCCCAGGACGGCGCCGAGCTCCGGAGCCAGGCAAGTCGGAGCCCCGAGGTAAGGAAAGGGCGCTCGTCCCTGTCCCGCAGCCCTGCCGGGAAAGGAGGGGTGGTGTGGGAGAGGAAGGCAGGAGGGGTTTCTGCTCTGGAGCGGAACGGTCTTTTTCAGAGGCCTTTTGAAACATCGCAGAGGTGGGGCTCGAAGTCTGCGGGTCTCTGAGCAGAGTCTGCGGCGGCATGCCTGCGCTGCAGCGTGCGTCTGCGCCTCGGGGAGCTTCGCCCTGCTCTGCAGAAAGCAAAGGGCAGTATAGCCTGAGGGTGCTGGTGCAGGGAGCGCTCCGTATTCGCTGAATTCAGGAACCTGGTGTTTGCTGCTCCGGGTAGGGAAGCTCAAGTAAGCCAGGAACTTTGCAAGAACAGGCTGTCCCCCTCCTGCGTGCTCGGAGTGGGCATGGGGATTGGCTGGCCCCGCTGCCTTGCTTTTGGAATACTGATCGGGAAATAGAATGGAGGGTAATTCTGTAATTCCAGAAAGATGAACAATTAATTAAGAGGCATCCTTAAGTGAAGCAAAAAAAACTGTGCTGAAAATCTTTGTGTCTCCAGAATATATTTGAGTTCAGTGCTTTGGGGGAGTACCAGCGCCTGCAGTCCCGAAGCTGTGTGAGTGTTAAATGCAGCCTGGTCTTCTTGTCTCTGCGTCCTTGCTGCTCTCATTGGAGTATTTATTGTTCACCTAGAAAAAGGCACACAGAAAGTCTAGGATATTGCTAGTTCACTGTACACTTCAGGTAAAATATGACTTTTGTTCAGTTTTCTAAGCACGCATAAAGACCCAAAGGGTGACTGAGAGTCAGAGCTTTGGAATGAGGTCAGGAATGACCATTAGTCAAGACTTTGGAACTTCCAAGGAGGAGAAATTGTGCAAGTTAGAGGCCTGCTTGCTTTCCTACCTTCCTCCTTCCCTCCCTCCCTTCCTTTCATTTGTTTACTCACAAAAGGATGGTTACGTTTTACAAATGTGGGAGAGGACCTCCTCAAATGCTTTACAGCCCTTTGAAGGTATTTGGTGTGGTGACGTACCCTGAAATTTCATTCTGCAGAGTTTTGATGTGGCAACCCTTTTCCTTTTTTTTCAAATCTAAGATGCTGTTCTGTGTCCCTTCATTCCAGAAAAATGTGACTGTCAAATAGCTTAGAAAAGAAAGTGGAGGCTGCTGGCTTCTATACTTACCTTCCTACAGATTTTAAATTGATCAGCTGCTTGTTTTTCTTTCAATAGCATATGCGCTTTGCTCAGGTAACAAAACTTTCTCCAAAGCAGAGTTGCTTTTAAGAGCTCTAGCTTGGAAACAATTTGCTCTTTTTTCCCCTGTCTTTGCCATAAACACTTGAATGTGCATTGCAACTGTTGTGCACACCAGGCTGCAGCCGTGGGGGTGGGGAGTGGGCGTGGGGGGGCGGGCTGCTGCAGGGTAGGGGGTTGAAACGCAGAAAACTGAAGACTGGCTGGGTTTTTCGGGCCAATCTGATTTTTTTTTTTAAAGAGACATGCGTTGCAGTCAATAGTTTCGAAGACTTTGAGAAAGTGTATCCCAGGCAGCCTATCGGCGTTTAACTGGGTCAGGACTGGAGGTGAGTTTATCCCCAGGAACAACGAGACCTCAGGGAGTTGAGGGTTACGGTTTCTAATCAGGCCCAGAACAGGCAAAGGGAAGGCTTTCTGGATAGAAAAAAAAACACACACACACAAAAAACCCCGACTTAATCAGGAACAGTGGCTTTTTGTGTGATAATTCGAGGCAGAGAGGCTCCTGTTTTCAAGTAGACAAGAAGGAAGTTGGTTCAAGTTGCCCCAAACCTGAGGCTGGCGGGCCGACAATTACATTAAAAAGCCCAAGAGTGACCGAGGGAAAAGCAAAAAACCTCCAAGATTTAGGCTTTTCTCAATGGTTTTGTAGCGCTTGAATGGCATTTGTGCTTTCCAGCCAGGCAACCAAGGAACTCAGTTTTACTCTTAGGAGCGATTCCGTCACACGCTGCCGTCTGTGTCAAGTGTTTATAAAGTCTAGGAAAGGTGTAGCCCAGGGCACGTTTTCCACTAAAATGAGAGCAAGCCAGCAAGGAAAGGATGCAGGGCAGGGCAGGCAGAGGCGCCCAGATTTTGAATATTTGATGGTTTTCAGCAGAGGATATGTGATTCTTTTGCTATATAAGCATACTCTCGTTTAGAATTGGGGGGAAAAGTTACTACTTCACTAGTAACTAAAGTCATGGAGGATTGTGTAATTTATAGTGGAACATTTGCTGGGCCACAGTGGGGTGTGGAAGCAGACCCCAGGTTTTGCTCAAAAGGCCCAAAGTCGGGGTTGGGGGGGTGGGAGTGGTTTGAGACACTAAGGGGCCTTGAGCTGGCCGTGGCTAAGGTGTAAAGGATAACAGGCGTGGCGGTGGGCGCCTCTGGAATGTTCTCTGGGCCACATAGCTCGCACCTTCTAATTTCCTTATTGTCACTGATATCCTTGTGGCTTTTCCTTGATTTTTTTAAAACACTGAGATTTTATTCTAAAGGGATCCCCGGTCGCATAGTGCACGGGGGCTGCGCTGTGTCCGGCTGCGAGTGGGATGGCGCGGCCGCTGCCCCAGCCCTTTCCCGCCTGCCTCGTCCCGTCCCGTCCTAAACCGGCTGGGGATTAGGGTCTGGTTACCCGCGGTCCAGAAGACAGCCTTTGTGGTCCTGGAATCCGCCCCGCCCCGCCGGGCCTCCTCGGGTGGGCCGAGCACAATGGGGCAGCTCGGGTTTCTGGATGTGGATTTCATGCCCCCAGCAGTTAAGGGAGCAGGCTGCGTGTATGCTAATGCGAGGCTGGCGGAGGACCCCGGCTGTAGGTGGCCCAGTCTCAGTAAGGGTGTGGCATTTCCTGCCCGGCACTTTATTATTTGTTGAGTTCCCCCCTTGTCCTGGCAGCTTCCCGTTTGCACAAAATGCATCCACTGAGGAATAGGGGGTCGGCCGCATGGTCTCCTGTTTGCCTGGCTCAGGAGGACACCGCCCCCCCCCCCCCGCCCCCGTCTGGCTCTCAGCCCTGGCAGGGGGCTGCAGGGACCCTGCGCTGCCCACCCAGCATCCCGCGTCTCCACCAGGGCCACTGCTTGGTTGGCTTTCTCATGGATTTAATGCAGGACGGACTCTGGTGTGCATTGCCAAATAAAGAGCTTTTGAGAGGGAGTGTGGGTTCTCCTCATCTAAATTGCAGGCACAGCATAAATCCAGGCCAGTCAAGCAGAAGAGGTGGGTGCTTTCGCAGTGACTCCAGGAAAGGCCTCTGGTGCAGCTGCAAGGCTGAGAAGGACACAGTTCCTGGCTACAGACCTGAGGCGAGCCTGGCCCTGACCCTGTCCTGGTTTCCAGGGGTGCACCCCGTGAGAGGGGCCAAGCGGGGAGCCAGCACTCGTCTTGGGACACCTCCGAATTTCTCCATGAACTCCTGTTTGGGGGGGGGGGACCCAGAAACTGCAGAAGGCTAGTGAAGAGGCACCTTCCAGCTGAGCATCTGTAATTTGGGCTGAGACCCCTCCTAAGAAAGCGGATGGGTGTTTGCTCCCTGTTGGGAGGCCCCCACGGGGCCCCTCAGTTTCCGCAGTTGTGGGGGGGCCCAGGCTTCGGCCACTTATCTTATGTGCCTCCTCTCAGGGTGATTGTGTAAAGCTTGCTGCCGGCAGCACTGCCACCCTCTTTTCGCCCCTAAGCACCTTCCGTGCCAGGGCCTCCTGGGGTCCCATATGGCTGGGCCCGGTCCTAACTGCTCGGCCCCCTGGAGGCCAGGCTCTTGTCTCCAGTGCTCCTTCAGCAGAGCCCCCTGGAATACTCTGAAGGGCCCGTCGGCTCCTGGTGCGCAGATGCTCAGCCCCTGTGCAGGGCCGGCTGCCCTGCTCCAGGCCCACTGCCGCCTGTCACCTGGACTGGGGCGCGGTGCGGGCCCTCGGGGCTTCACCCCACAGGCCCCAGAATGCGCTCCCCCACAGAGAGACCCCATCACGCTCCGGGAAGGGAAAAGAGGTGCTTTTTTCCCTTCCCGGAGCCGGCTTCCCATCACCAAGGCATGGAGCCCAGTGAACTATTCATTCACTGAAGCCACTTTTTACTTGCTGAGGCTGCACCAAGAGGAAGGAGGCAGGGTGTGGGGGCTTGAGGAAGAAGGGGGGGGACCCCATGAACAGTCCAGGCACAGAGAACGGAGCTGAAGAGTGTGTGGTGGGGAGAAGAGGGGGCCAGCAGGGAGCCATTATTTTGGCGGAGGGGGGCACAGAGCATCCGTTTTTTGGGAGAGTCTTCCTGGCACATAGGCGGGAATTGCAGACACGCCGAAGGCGGCTTTTACACACCAGGCAGGTACCTGAATGCTTGGCCGGCGGTCGCAGAAACTGACCTCTCCAACAGGGACGGACTTTGTGTCCCAGTGCAACGAGCACTGTTTATGCAGGCCGAACCACCACTCCTCAGAGACTTTAAACTTGCCATTTCTAGTGCTGGCTTTACTGCCGGCAAACCATTTGGATGCAGCTGAGCGCTTTAGGTTTTCTCTTGCAGCTGGGTCGTTGTCAAGGATACTTGGTTGATGAATAATAAACCACAGAAATGAGAGTCGCATCTCCCAGAAAAGTCCCCTCCACTTGACAAAGGGAAGGGACGCAGCCGTTTGAGAGTTGGGAGGGCCGGGCGGTGTCCACTGCCAGCCGCTGGGCCGGGCGTCCGCCCACTGCAGGGGGGCGTGTGTGCAGGCGGCTAGTTTCCAGGTGGCCAGAGAAAGGGCTAAATGAGGTAAATCACAGCACGTGTTAGGAAGAGGGCGTAAAAAGTGATGTTCAGTGCTTTTCTGTGGTCAGAGGAATGGGACACGAACCGATTTTATTTTTCTGTGGGTCATTCCTCCTTCTATGCGGGGTGTTTTAAAATGTGTATAATTCGCGATGCCAGATTCCAAATGCCACAGAGGCACATGGAGTCAAAAGGACAAGTCTCCCTTTGTCCCCCCATCCAACTTTTCCGGCCCAATGTTTTGTATTTGTTGCAGACAGTTGTCTCTGCCTTAATGCACATACATCTGCATAGGACAACACACATAGCTTTTGCTTTCTTTGAATTAGTGGGATTATGTTATATTTGCATGAGTGTGCATGAAAGCAGCTCTCTCTCTTTTTACAGCTGTCATGTTCCAGACATGCATGCACCATAGCTCATCGAACCATTCTCTACTGACACATATTTATGTTGTTTGCAATTTTTCCTAGTATGAGTAGGAATACTAGCCTCAACAAATGTTCTTACATGTACATCTTTGGGGCACATGTGAATATTGCAAGAGGAGAAATTTGTGAACTTGTCAAATCCTAGAAGTCGAAAAGCCTCTTATTCAGAGCCCCTTGTCCTTCCATCTGGAAATCTTGGTGCAGACACCTTACAACCTCAGCTCCAGCCTCACGCCATCAGGAACAGAATTGCTGGTTTATTCCAGCAGAGGTGACCAGTCCAGCTGAGATAAAGAAGTCTCCTTCTAGTGCCCGCATGCTCCTCAGCCGTCCCTGCTTCCCAGCAAGGACCAGCTGAGTGGCTGAGCCGGGGAGAGGCGTTATGGAGCTTACCCAGCACTCGGGCTGCCCATCCCTAATTTTACAGGAATGCAATCAGCTCTTTATGCCGTAGATGAGGTCATCCCCTGCCTTTGCTTTAGGGGAGCAGAGATTCCTGTGCAGGGCATGGGGGAGTTTAAATGGCCTCGAGGAGTTCATTAGAGTGGGACTCTCTCACTCCCTCCACCTCCAGATTTCTGCTGGGGCTTTGTCACCAGGCGGGTGGAAATGTACGTCATTCGCCTTCTTATTATCCCTTTGTTCCTATCGGGGACTCAGCGAGCGGGTAATTCAGAAGATTCTTTACTGCAGCAGTGGACCCACGATTTTTACACACAACAGCTTGAAATGAAAGTACCCCTGGTGCACCCCCAGGCCCCCTAGATGCAAGCTGGGGCAGCCAGGGCTTTGGTTGCCGACCATGTTCAATGCAACGAGACAGTTTCCCGGTTTGAATAAGGCGATTGTCTTTGTCAAATAATATTCTCTTCTCTGGGAACAGCTCTTGTTTCCAAAACCTAATGCCTGAAAAATTCCAAAATGACAAAAGGTTAAGCTACTATTTGCTGCCCCCACCCCCCTCTTCTCTACGTCTGCATTTAAATTTGCAGAGCATCTGATTACTGCGCTGTGTTTACTCTGCTTTCTCTCCTGCCTCGCCTTCCTTCCTTTGGCTACTGGAGCCTCCTGGGGGGGAGGGGAGAAGCCCATTCAGGCCCCCAGAAGGGCCGGCAGTGCAGGGTGAGCCCCGCCGGAGCCGAGCCTCCAGCCCGGGGCTGTGCACTGCCCGTGCTCCTGGGGCCCAGCGGTGACCAGCGGTTGGTGATGGGAGATCGGAGGGGCCCGCAGACATTGTGCTGCCCAGAGGAGCCTCCCAGCCTCTGCTTTCTCCCCTGGAGTCCCTGTGGCAGCGACACCTCCAGCCCCTGCTGAAAGGCCCGCTGTGGAGCCCTGGAGGACCGCTGGGCAGGGTGGTGACCTCGGAAATGAGGCCTTTGGCTCAGAGGCCCCGAGTGACTGAATCCCGTGTCCGTTGCCCTGAGGCAGTGGAAGGGAACGGACTCGGCCAAGGTCTTGAGCCATTTCCAATGCCGCTTTGGGCTCGGAGGGGGCTGGAGGCGGGCGGCACCCCTGGAGTGCGGCTGTAGGAGTCTGGGTCATAGGGAAGGTGCAGGGGCCTGAAGCACAGCTTGGCCTGATGCTGTCCCAGAGGGGCGAGGCGTGAGAGGCTGGTGGCTTTTCTCTCCCCTTGGGCTAAGCACCAGCCAGGCCGCAGGGCGAGGTGCTGGCCCCGACAGGCCCTGAGGCCTGAGTACCTTATCCAGGAGCTGAGGGAAGCGGAGGGACTCAGGCTCAGGGAGACTCGGGGCCACCCCTCTGTCCCGTGCCTGTGAGCAGCCCCAGCCCCGGATTTACGGCCGTTTCTGTGCAGGCTTTGCTGGGCTGTGCCAGCAGGACCCGGGAAGGAGGCTGAGTAGGTGCCAGGGAGCTGTGTCCTGCCTGGTCCCCGCTCCACCTCTGCCCTCCGGGGCTGGGGTAGGCCCTCTGTTTGTGCCTCTCGGTTCTCTGGGGGTCCTGGGGTCAGATGAGCTAATGTATGGAAAGTGCTTTATCAGCTAAGCAAGTGCAGAATGCTGTAAGGAAGCGGGGAAAGATGGGTCTCTGCGGTAGAACCGTGGGGTGGCTTAGAGTCCAAAGGGGAGGGGGCGGAGACTGCAGACTCAGGGTGGGGGGTGGGGGCTCAGGGGCAGGGCATCTTCTGGGGATTTGGGGAGGATGCAGCACGTCTTGCTCCTCGAGATGCTGTGTGTACTGTCCTGGCAAGAAACTCACCAACCTGCGGGTCTTGGGGTTCGCCCCTGAAAACCTGGTTGGAGAAGCCCCGTGGCTCTTGCCTCCCTGCCGGGGAAGGGGGCACGGAGGGGGTGGAGTTTTATTAAGCAGCTGCTATGTGCCAGGTTCCACACTGGGTCCTTTCATTGCCAGGTGACTTTGAGCTGGGGGCCTTGAGTAGCTGCCCCGCAGTTAAACACTCACGCACAGAGGAGCCCGGAATCCAATCCCAGGAACGCCGGGTGCTCTTCCCAGCTCTTCCCAGCGCTGTCCGTCCGCCAGCAGGCTGACCCACTGACCCCCATTTCCTGGGCAGTTCTCATCAGTACTTGGAGGCCATGCTAAATGAGCTTGGCACGTGGGTGGCACTCTGGGCCCGTCGTTTCCTGGGACAGCTGGCAAGGAAGAGCGGTCACCTGGCCATCTGGCCACCCAGCCACCCTAGATGGCTGTCAGTACCCCCCCTCGAGATAATTCGTTGTTTTCTGCCCCCCTTCCCTTCCCCGTCCCCCTCCCCCCCAGTCTGGATGTAAGTCTCTGTGAGCCCCCCTCCACCCTGGCCAGCCCTGCTGCCCCCAGCCCTGAAGCTCTAGGGCTTCTGGCTGGGAGGCCTGGGCCCGGGGGGATTACCTGCTGGCCACAGAAAGCATCCAGGGCTTCAAGGGAACAAGTGGCAGTGGAGGACGGCGCCTGGATGCTCTCGTGGTCAGCAGATTTGGGGAGAAATCTCTTCCCGCTGTGGCAGCACCTTGTGTCTGAGTGCTCGGCGGGCACTGCCGTGCTGACAGTGGACCATCGGCCTCGCGTCGGGCTGGCAGGGAAACACTTGGGAAAAGTGTCAGCTTCCTCCAGAAGCGCAGCAGGTGGTGGTTTTTTGTGCATCGGGTCTTGGCACAAGTTGCCTTTGAAACAGTTGAACAAATAAAAGTCAGGGAGACCCAGGCGGGGGTGCCCAGCGCCTGTGACAGCTGGTAGCTTCCCCAGGGTTGAAAGCTGCACGGCAAATCCCAGGTCTGCAGGTTTGGGGCGCAGCTAAGTTGCTGGGCTTCCCACATTCTCACCATATTTTCAGCCCTCTTCATTCCTGCGACCGGAGCCTGGACTGAGACCCAGGTTCACATAACACTTGAATTTTGCAGAAAGGTAAAAAGCACTTAGTCATGTTTTCAATGCAAATTTGGAAGAGAATTGAAAATGCTTTTATGGAGACCCCAGGCAGGACCCTGGAACATAGCAGTGCCTAGAACAGCTCAGCTCCAGCTCCACCATTCTTTGGAGATGCAGATAAAATGGCTATAATGTCCCCCTGCTGAAATTGGGCCGTTTTTAGGCTGCCTGTCATTTTTTTGGCCCCAGTCCTGTGTTGCTTTCCCACCGCAGGGCACAGCCGGCTGACGATGTCTTAAGAAGACAGCCTCGAAAAGATGCAAGAAAGCAAACATTGTTCCTGTCTTGGAGGGCGGCATGACCTTGGTTGGCTGCTTTGTTGAGTCGTGCAGCGTTGTTTCGGTTGCGCTCTTCTCTCTTTCTCTGCAAAGACACCGCAGAGCTTTAGTGGAACAGCTGAGCAAATGGGGGTGGGGGTGGCGATGCCGAGGGAGGCAGGTGGGAAAGTAATTGCCCAGAAACTTGAAATGTCCCTGATAAAACATTTTTCCCATCTGTTTTTTGTTGGTTCAGTTTGTGTGCAGGAAAGTGATCGCCCCGCTGGCCCTCGGAAGCCATGGATTTGCATCTCTTTGACTACTCGGAACCGGGGAACTTCTCGGACCTCAGCTGGCCATGCAACAGCAGCGAGTGCATCACAGTGGACACGATGCTCTGCCCCAATATGCCCAGCAAGAGTGTCCTGCTCTACACACTCTCCTTCCTCTACATCTTCATCTTTGTCATCGGCATGGTGGCCAACTCCGTGGTGGTCTGGGTGAACATCCAGGCCAAGACCACGGGCTACGACACCCACTGCTACATCTTAAATCTGGCCATCGCCGACCTCTGGGTGGTCCTTACCATCCCAGTGTGGGTGGTCAGCCTGGTGCAGCATAACCAGTGGCCCATGGGGGAGCTGACGTGCAAGGTCACACACCTGGTCTTCTCTATCAACCTCTTCGGCAGCATCTTCTTCCTCGCGTGCATGAGCGTGGACCGCTACCTGTCCATCACCTACTTCGCCAACACGGCCAGCAGCAGGAAGAAGGCCGTGCGCCGCCTCGTCTGCGTTCTCGTGTGGGTCCTCGCCTTCTGCGTGTCCCTGCCTGACACCTACTACCTGAAGACCGTCACGTTGGCCTCCAGCAACGAGACCTACTGCCGGTCCATCTACCCTGAGCACAGCGTCAAGGAGTGGCTTATCGGCATGGAGCTCGTCTCGGTGGTCTTGGGCTTCGTCATCCCCTTCTCCGTCATCGCCGTCTTCTACTTCCTGCTCGCCAGGGCCATCTCGGCCTCGGGAGACCAAGAGAAGCACAGCAGTCGGAGGATCATCTTCTCCTACGTGGTCGTCTTCCTCGTCTGCTGGCTCCCCTACCACGTGGTGGTGCTTCTGGATGTCTTCTCCATTCTCCACTACCTCCCCTTCACCTGCCAGCTGGAGAACTTCCTCTTCACAGCCCTCCACGTCACGCAGTGCCTGTCTCTGGTGCACTGCTGCGTCAACCCCGTGCTCTACAGCTTCATCAACCGCAACTACAGGTATGAGCTGATGAAGGCCTTCATCTTCAAGTACTCGGCCAAGACGGGGCTCACCAAGCTCATCGACGCCTCCCGAGTGTCCGAGACAGAGTATTCTGCTCTGGAGCAGAGCGCCAAGTGACCCTGTCCACCGAGCCTTGTGTATAAGAGGCCGCTGGCCCGCAGCCTTCTCGGCTTCGGTCTTGACGCTCGGGTGGCTGGACGAGGGCAGCCTGAGTCCTGGGGTGTCCTGCCTTTTCCCGGGCCTTGTGTCCCGACCGTTTTGTGTCCTGCATTGGAGCTCCACATGTCAAACCCCGCTGCGGGATGGGCTCTCCTGGGCTTCTGTAAAATAGGACTTGCTGAGTTCCCTGCAGATTTTTTTTTTTTAATATGGTAATTTGTATTTAAATCCTAAGACTTTATTTTCTCACTATTGGCGTACCTTATAAATGTATTTGAAAGTTAAATATATTTTAAATATTGACTGGGAAGTATAATGCTGACTTCTATTCAGAGTGTTGTAGTTGCAAGGTTAGCTCGCCCTGAGTTTTGACTAAGATGACATTAATTGTTAGCGGTTTTGAAATGATAAATAAATAAATAAATATATAAATATATATATGAATATATGCCAGTCTTGGCTGAAATGTTCTATTTACGATAGTTTTATTTTGGGTGCTGATTTGTACTGGCGTGGGGGTTTGGACGCAAACTGTTGTGTAGTGCAGTTTGCGACATGGACAGTGTTGTCAAATTACCTTCAAAAAATGAGACTGTTCTAGGTTGCGATGCTGTGCACAACTGTCATAGTTCAGAGAGTTCTCTCGATTTGTAAGTTATTTTTTTTAATAAAGTTGGTTTTTTTTTTCCAAAAAAGACATCTGAGTCTCAGTTTTAAAAGTGTGACCTGGTGTGTAGGGGGCGTGCCTGATGATAATATGTCAATCTGTGTGCCATGTGTGAGTCATCCCACCTACAGGTTTTAAACAGAGCTGAAGGGGTTAACTTGCATGAAATGACGTAAAAGGAAAAAACCCTTGGACACACGGAATTGGTGTTTCTTATAAAACGCTTTCCAGGCAATAATGGGTTTGGGGGAGGGGAGAGGGGCAGCGGAGCGCGGCCTGCAGGTGCCCAGGCCAGGCTGGCTGGGGAAAGGTGCCGCCTGCTGCCCACCCCCGGATGGTGCCAGGTCCTCATCTGAGCCCTTTCCCCCACTGAGCTTTCTCTGCTTGGCCTTCGGCTGACTTCTGGCTGCTCCTTTCTCTCTCAAGCACCACCACCCCCCCACAAGTCTTCATTTTAAAAACACACCCAGAAGGAACCCTTGTGCCGAATAAAACTTCTCTATTGGTAGTTTGAAAGAGCAGAGGCCCCCGCCCTGATCCTGTGCCGCCAGGACCTGGTGCAGTGAGAACGATGGTGGCCTGGGGGCTGGTCTGCGCAGGAGGTCAGGGAGGGGCCCCGCGGTGCCCCTGCAGTCCCAGCCCTACTGAGGGGACCTGCGCCTGGGGAGGGGTACACCCGTCGCCAGGTGCAATCCCCGGGCCCTCGTCCCCAACGCCCTGAGCTGTAACCAGCACCGAGCTGCCTGCACACAGAGCGTCTAGGTCACCACACTGGGCCCTGAGTGGAAGCCCCGGCTCGCGGCTGCTACACTCCATTCCTCCCTCCAGATAGGACTCCAGGCAGGAGAGAGCAATGGAGATAGTGAGATAATGGCACAGCAACAGCGAGGAGGACGCCAAGGGGACTAAGGATAGGGTGGCAGCATGAGTCAGGACATGTGTGTCCTTTGACAACAGAAGTGGGTCATGAGCTGACCTGAGTTTTGCAGAGGTCCGTGCTCAGAAGGACACGTCCTGCACCCAGGCAGTGAGTTCACGGTGGAGAGGGTGGGGCGGGGCGTAACTGCGGCTCGCAGACTCGGCTGTGATAAATGAAACAAATGGAAATAGTTCAACTTGTGTCCGTTGTGAGGACTGGTCACAAGAAACTCCGAGTTGCCGGGTCCCCTTTTCCCTGGGTGGAGTGGAGGCTCTGGGGGTAGAGACACTGTTCTCCACTGTCTGTCCATGCCGGCAGCTGCCCTCCGCCCTCCACAGGCCTCCTGTCACCCTGTTCAAGGGACTCTTTCTGCGGGGCCACGGCACCCTGGACCTTAGGGTACCGGGAACTGGAGGGACCCTCCCAGGCTCCTCTGCTCTCATGCCACGAGCCAGCCCTTGGGACCAGGCAGCTGCTTCTTCTGGGCCCAGGTGTGGAGGGCGGGAGGGAGGCTGGACGTGGGGATGGACCTATGCTCGCCTTGCAGCTCCGTTTGCATTGGGGTGATTTCCCCTCTCCCGTGGGCTCCCTGGGCAGGGGACCACGGCTCAGCGCCTCTCCTGCCCCCACCCCACAGACCTCTGGCTGTCTGCAGCCTCCAGCGTGGGGTCTGTTCTAATCTGTAAGCTGCCAGAATGTGATACACCAGAAACAGAACGGCTTTTAAACAGGGGAATTTATTAAGTGGCTTGTTGACTGTTGTATGACCATGAAAATGTCCAAATTAAAGCAAGTCTATAGAAATGTCCAATCTGAGGCATCCAGGGAAAGATACCTTGGTTCAAGAAGGCTGATGAAGTTCAGGGTCTCCTTCTCAAGTGGAAAGGCACGTGGCAAACATGGCCACATCTGCTACTTTCTCTCTGAGCTTCTTATTTCACGTTGCTCCCCTGGGGGCATTTTCCTTCTTCATCTCCAAAGGTCTCAGGCTGTGTGGGCTCTCGTGGCTCTGAAGCTTTTTCCAAAATGCTTCCTGTTTTAAAAGATTCCAGTGAAGGAACCGAGACCCACCTGGAATGGGTGGAGTCACATCTCCCTCTAATGAAACGTTGATACCCACAATAGGGTGTGTCGCATGTCTGTGGGGATGATCTAATCAAGTTCCCAACCTACAGTGCTGAATAGGGATTAAAAGGAATTGTTGCTTCTACAGGATGAATCAGGATTAAAACAGGGCTTTCCTAGGGGATATAATCCTTTCAAAATGGCACAGGGTCCCTTTTGGGGGACACACCAGTGATGCAGTTCTCTCAGCTTCTTCTAGAAGCCCCTTCTTTGCCCTGCCTGTGGCTTGGAGACTTGTTCCTATTTAACCCCTGCTGGTTTAAGCTCCAAATCCCCTTAGCCTCTAGGACTTTTGCAGATCAAAAGATTTTTCTTCGATTTTGGCTTTAGTGGTGTTCCTGGGGCAAAGGCGGTGTGTGCCCAGCAGCTGCAGCTTGGATGAAGGGCAATAGGCCGAGGTCTACAGATAAATTTTCCCCCTGGAAATTATCAGTTGACATTAAAAAAAAAAAACCACAACATTCTCTCCACCCCAGGAGCTGTGGGTTGAGGGGTGGGGGAGCGGGGAGCAGGGCGGCAGGGGGCCCCTCAAAGCCACAGGCCAGGGAGCCTGCAGTTCTCCCATTTGAGGTGCATTCTTTTGGGGTGCTTTCCCCATGGACGGATCTTGCAGATGCCAGCTTCGTGAGGTGATGGTCGCTTAGCAAGTGATCCCGTTTGGACCCCGGGATGGCTGTCCAGAGCCCCAAGATCTCGGGTGGGACCTGGGAGTGTGCAGACAAGCAGCCTTCCCTTCCCAGATGTGCTGCCTGGAGCCCCCAGTTCAGCTCTGTCCCCCACTGCAACACCCTGCTCCTGGTTTCACAGGTGAGACCCCACAGGCTCGGTGGGCGGCAGGCAGCCCCATCCGGCAGTGCCACCCGTGCCCAGCCCGGGCTCATGTGAAACGCCAAGACTTAAATCACCCGCAACCAGCCTTTCTCTGGGCCTCGGGGGAAGCTGCTCGCGGGGGGTGGGGGGCTGCTTTGTCAGACCCTTGGAGGACTTCTCCACCCAGAACACCGGCCGGGCGGAGCCGAGGCTTTCTCAGAACTCGGGGAAGCTTTGCAGGGGGAGGAGGCGTGACTGGGCATTGAGCTCCTCGGTGCTCAGGGCCTGCAGAAAGAGTCAGGGGGGGACGATGGGCGTCCAGTGAGGGTCCCCGTGCTCCTGGGTGACCGATGGGGCATCCAGTGAGGGTCCCTATGCTCCCGGGAACCGCTGGGGCGTCCAGTGAGGGTCCCCGTGCTCTGGGGCACCCAGTGAGGGTCCCCGTGCTCCCGGGGACCACTGGGGCGTCCAGTGAGGGTCCCCGTGCTCCTGGGTGACCACTGGGGCGTCCAGTGAGGGTCTCAGTCTCCCTTTTAGAGCACAGGCTTCTCCCCTGAATCCCGGGGTGGCTCGACAGAAGTACATGCGGTGGACTAAATGCTTTCAAAGCTCCACCCGGAATCATAAAACGCTTCAGTCCCCTTTTCCTCTTAATCATGCATCTTGCAAGAAAAGCTGCCCTCCATCCGCGATGCCACACATTTAAGCCGTACCCGCTGCGCTTCCAACATTTTGCCATTGCTTAATGTGGACTCCAATTTGGGTGAGGTCTGATAGGAAATTAAATTACTTGCTGTACACAGTTTGGATTTGTGTGATTTATTTGCTTTCTAGGTGACTGAGGATGGCCTGAGTCTCCTGTAAAATTCAGTGGCGACTTTACTTACCTAACGTGGTTATTATACACTCACATGCATGTGCGCGCACACGTGTGCACACACGCGCATGTGCATGCACGTGCACGCACACACACGCACACACATGCACATGTGCACGTACACACACATGCACATACACACATGCACACTTGAACTTGGGGCTGCCTGCGGTAACTAACACGCACCTCATGGGCCCAGTTTCCTTCTGGTCCTCTGAGGGTCTGCATCACAGAGAGTGCTGCAGCCCACCCTCTGAGTGCCCCAGGGGTCCCCCACTTTCACGGGGAGCCAGTGCTAATAGTACCTCCCAGTCCTGCAGAGCCCTGGGTATGGGGTGTATGTGCCTTTTCTTTGGAAGAAGCAACGCATTCCAGAGAAATAAGGTCAGAGAGTATCTACCCCTGGGCAGTGGCTAAAAAGGAACAAGGCACGTTGGCCTCGGTGGCGCTTCTCACGGGGGGAGGGGTTGATCGTACCCCCAGGGGACATGCGCAGAGTCTGGAGACATTTTGGGTTGTCCCAGCTGCGGAGGTGCGAGGTGTCACTGGCATCTGGTGGGCAGAGGCTTTGCAAAGGACACTGCTGAGCTTTCTACAGAGCACAGGACCCTCCCCGCCAGCCCCGCTGGCGAGGCATTACCTGGTTCCAAGTGTCTGCAGAGTGGAAGCTGGGAAACCCTGGTTTAGGATGAAACCAACTACTTAGAAGCAAGACTTCCAGACGCCGTTCACCGCCTTCCCACAGTCGTTCCCAGGAGGGGCTTGCCACCCCGGGGCTGGGTGCAAAGACACCAGGCAGGTGCTCGGAGGCACCCCCTCCCCCCCGCCACCGCTCCTCCCAGCTGGCCCTTCAGCCCTGCAGGACTCATGCTCACAGCTCGCGGGCTCCGGCCGGCGTCTCCCCTGTGCCTGGCTCTGTTTCAATCCCATAGATTTGCTGCCTGGACGTTCTGCATAAAAGATGCCCTCTCGGCAAATGTACGCATCAATCAAACTTTTGTCAATATTCTAAATGCATTTGAGAGGTTTTTACTTTCCACTTAAAATGGAAAACATTTGCCTTAAAGGGCCCCAGAGAGCAAACCTAGTGAGCGGGCAGAGCGGCCAGAGCCTGGCCCCCAGACCGGGGGCAGAGGGTCTGCTCTCAGCAACGTGGGCCTCAGCTTCCCCACTCGTCCAGATGCTGCTTGACCTCTGATGGGAGTGCTGCCGAGACCAAGCGAAGCGTGGCTGCGGGAGTGGAGGACGCGTTCTGAAACCTGCCGAGGCCCACGCCGATGGCCAGGCCGATGGCCACACTGATGGCCGCTGGCCGGAGGTGGTGTTCAAGCCCCCTGCCCGCTTCCTCTTCCCGCCCCCCGACCCCCCGCGCCCCCACTGCGCTTCTTGCTCTGCCGTAAGTATTGAAATAGACGCGCCCCAGATGCGCCCACTGTGTACAGCTCGTTTGCAGTCTGCACTGGGCGGGCACTCACCTGCCCCAGGTCCCCTCTCGGTTTCCCAGAGTCCTGCGTCTCAAGCCGCAGACACATGACCATGGCAGGGGACGGAGGAGGACATGACTATCTGTGTGATGTGTAGAGTGACTCACAGTCTGGGAGTTTTTATTTCCCAAAGCTTCATTTTTGTTGGCTTTTCATATGCTTATGTACTCAGGCTTTTTCATGTGGGATTGAGAATCCCGCTGCCAATCATGTCATCTCCCCCGAAGGGTTGGCGGGGGGGAGGAGGGGTGGGGAGAAATAGTTTCATCGGCCATTTGTGACAATATAATGCAGCAGAATGGAAAAATCTGAATTTCCATAGTTATTTCCGGAACTAAACTGATTAGAATAATTTCCTAGGTAGGTCAGAATCTTCTCTTCAGTAATTTTTAGAAGAAAAGGCAAAGAAAAAGTCATTGTGACACTGGCATTAAATCTGCTTGGGTGACTCAGAATGTATGTTGGCACGGCAACATGTCATGTCACGGGCTGGGGTACGGCTGAAAGCGCCTCGGGCTTCTCCATACCGTGCTGAATTTGCTTCCTTTTAGCCTTTCACATGAAAGTGTTTGAAGCTACTTTTCATTCCCTTTTGCGGAGCTGTAATCAATAGGAAGAGTGCATTAAAGCTTTCCCCACCGGTGCATTTCTCAGGGTCCTTGTGTGCTGTAATGAGAATTTGAATTTCTTGTAGAGCCTGGAGTGTAAATGAAGACTCGTCAGTCCCCCAGCTGGACAGTGGCAGGGTTAGGGCTGCGAGGTTGGTGGACATCTTTCCTGGAAGCTGTTCTCTGCTCGTTCCTGTGAAAGTTTCCACCCATACCTGCAGCCGCTCATTCAGTTGCTGGCGGGATTGACTTTCCTGAGTGCCCACCGTGTGCCCGGCTCTGGACCTGACTTTGAAATGTCAAAGGCAGCCAGACCTGGTTTTCTGCTTTAGATGCTCACAACCTGACAGAGCAGATGGACACTGGACAGGGAGACATTGCGATACGACAACAGGGTGAGAAGATTTCTGGTGTCCTTGGCTGGAAGCACTCAGAGCCGAGAGGGGGGAGCGAACCTTAAAATAGAGGCGCTGAGAAGCTTACAGAGAACGGGTCCTTGTGTCATGGCCAGGGAGGGCCAGGGGTCAAAATGGGTGACCACAGGCTTGGAGCAGCCCCTGAGAAGGCACCTGGAAGTGCCCAGGAGTTGGACACTTAAGCAGTTGATTGTTCTGTGAGGGCACCGTGTTTCTAGGAGGGAATGGAAGGCGGCAATGGCCATCCCCACTCTGAGAATAGATGCCAGAGGGGGTGACCGAGCAGCCTCCAGGCTCAATGGCCGGACCCTCTTCCCAGACTAATGCAGAGGTGGGGGCTGATTGGTGGGGTGCCCTACACGGGGGACGCGGCTCGGCGGGAAGGGCCGTCCTGCCTGGGAGCTTTTCCTTCTTCCCTCCAGGCATTAGGAAACTCTTTGCTGATCACAAGGACAATCGGGCACCAAGGAGCCCTGCGGGCCACAGGGCAGTCAGGGGCAGGGGCTGGACCCTGGGGGGCAGGGGCCGGGGCCTTGGACACCCCAGGTTTACTTTCCCGCCCATGGCAGGGATCCATTTACAGCCCAGCGCCAGAGTGGGCCAGTGTGGGGATCGCAGAACGACTCCTCTGAGCCTCGCCGGAAAGGAGCCCATGGGAGAACCTGCGAACCCAGAAGGGCCAGAGACAGTGGGGGCCATTTGGCCGCAGGGAAGGTGTGGTCCCCTGGGGCCACCTTCTCTTTACCTCACCTCTGTTTGCTGCCTGCGTGGCTCTGCTCCTGGGGAGGGTCACGGGGGCCCTGTCGCAAATGCTGGCCTTGCCAACTGTGGGCGCCCCAGACCCCCAGCTGCAGGCCAAGGACAGTGTTCCATCTCATTTCCTGCCCTGGCACCTGCTTTTTTGTTGTTGTTGCTGACATTTTTTTGTTGTGAAATATGACAAATAAACAAAAAAAACAATAAATTTCAAAGTACATTGTAACAAGTACTTTTAGAACAGATTTCAGAGTTTGGCATGGGTTACAGTTCCACAATTTCAGATTTTTCCTTCTAGCTCCTCCAAGACACTCAAGACTAAAAAGAAATACCAATATAATGGTTCATTGTATTTGCATTCAATATATTTAACTCAGTTGTTAAATCCTTTCTTCTCTGTTATAACTCCTCTTTCTCTTTTGATCCTTCTCCCAATCTTTAGGAGTATTTAGGCCATGTCCGTTCTGACTTTTTTCATATTGAAAGGAGTGTCGATAATATGGGATAAGGGAATGGAGCTGGTTGATAGTCTTGGAGAGGCTGGACCCTCTGGATTTCAGGACTTATCTGGCCTAGGAACCCATCTAGAGGTTGTAGATTTCTGGAAAGTAATCTTAGTGCTTTACACTTTAGTACAATCTCAGATAGAACTCTAGATGGCCTTTAGGGCTAGTGGGAATGACGTTTGGTAAACCATAGCAATTAGCAAAATCTAGGTGAAGATTGTCTGAGAGTAGCTTCTTGACTTTATATGAACTCTCTTAACCGCTGATACCTTATGCTGTTACATTTCTTTTCCTCCTTTTGGTCAGGAAAGCCTTGTCGATCCCACGGTGCCAGGGCCAGGCTTATCCCTGGGAGTCATGTCCCATGTTACCAGGGATGTCATGTCCTACATGGGGGGGGGAGGGTAGTGACCTTATTTGCAGAGTTGGGCAGAGAGCGAGAGAGACCACCCCAGCTTTTAAATGCTACGTATTTTCAGTAATCTACTCCATGCCCAACACTGTCTGGCACAGCCAGAGATGGTAGAAGAAGCTCCTCTCCCAGACACCTTGAGACCCTTTGCTGGCTCTCTGCTCCCTCCCCACCTACTCACCTTCTCACCTCTACCTGCTGTGAGCACCTGACTCCTGAAGCCTTGTTGGGAAGCTCTTAATACCGTTGCCCATTGCCCATGGATACGAATGTACATGGAGAGGGCTGGGGTCATCAGTGACCACCAGAAGCAGGAATAGAAAAGACCAGGGCCTTCCCTCGAGGCAGCCCAAGCTGCGGGCTGTGATTCACACCCAGTCCCCATCAGATCGCACACTTGCTGGGTCTCCTCCCTTTTCCTTTACCAGGGCCCTTGAACCTCAATCCTTGGTTTAGGCAGGGCCTGCTTTGGGGAGAACCGACCTTAGATAGGAGTAATAAATGAAATAGGAACATTTATGGCATCCCTACCAGATGCCTGCCCCTCATATAGGCTCCGAAATTCAAGTGTGGAGTTGAAGACAGACATCCGTGTGCTGCCATGTCCCATCCTGGCTGGATGAGGCCAAGTGCAATGTACAAGGGACTAATTTAGAGATGAGGAACCCAGGGGATTGGGGGAGACAATGCAGTGGGGACCACCCAGCTCTGCTGCTTGCAGTCTGAAGGCAGCCGGCCAAGCCTCAAGCCCGTGGGCTTCACCACTCTTGCCTGCGGCCTCTTGCTGGGAGGACATGAGGCATATTCATTTCTTGTTGTGGCTGGAACAAATTACCACTGACTTGGTGCACTCAAGCAACAGAAATGCATTTCCTCGTCTTTCTGGAGCTGAAGTCCAGCGCGAAGGGGTTGGCAGGCTCAAGACAGAAGCTCTTCCTCGCCTTCCCCCAGCTTCTGGGGACTGCGGGCTACCCTTGGCAGTCCTTGGCTTGTGGGTGCGCCACTCCAGTCTCTACCTCCACCTTCCCATGGGCCTCTTCTCTCTATGTCTCAGTGCCTTCCTTTCTTACAAAGACACCTGTCATTAGACTTAGAGCCCACCCTAAACTTAGTGTAGCCGTATCTGAGATCCTTAATTGCAAAGACCCCATCTGTTAGTGGGTTCTGGGTGGACATGCCTCTTGAGGAAACCCCCATTCAACCTACTGCAGGAACCCTCTAGTCCACTAACGGGGCAGACCGACAGCCCTGCTGCCATGTTCCCGTCCCAGCTCTGCCCAAGCCTTCCTTTTCTTTCTGATTTCCTTTTGGCTAGTTTTGGTTTCTCTCTTTTATATTAGAGATTTTTTTCTCAGGTATCTACAGATCTTTGGCAATCTCGTCACATTTCTCAAGGAGAGGCAGAAAGGGACTGGAAGCAGAGTGGTGAGGTTGGACTTGGGGATGAGTGAGCGTCACCTGAGAGCTGCCTCATGGGAACACAGATGGCTCCCCAGGGCAGCCCTGAAAGATCCCAGGAGGGACTTTCTTCTCAGGCTGGTCTCTTTCCAGGGAGATGTCTGCCCATCTATCCTGGAAGTAGGAACCTGACAGGTGGCATGCCAGGAAGGGAGCTGGAGACAGGTACCAGGGGGCCGGGGGAAAATATTCAGTGCATATTTTCACTAAATTGTTCTAGGTTAGTCTTTTTCCTTGCCCCCACCATCTGCTGTGTTTGGTGCCCCCAAGCCCAGAGACTGATTCGGTTTCCCCACAGGATAAACTTGGTCTTCTGTCAGCATGGGGATGGCAGGCTCCTGTGTTAGTCAAGGTTCTCTAGAGAAACAGAACCAACAGGAGAGATCTGTACATATGAGATTTTTTAAGGTGTCTCATACAACCATGGGAATGGAACAGTCCAGAATCTATAGGGCAGGCTGTGAAGTTGGCAGCTCCGACGAAGGGTCTGGACAAGCTTCACAGGAGAGGCTTGCTGGTTGGAGAAGCAGTGAAAGACTCTCCCTTCTTCCTTAAGTCTTCGACTGATTGAATTATCTCATTTGTGGAAGACGTGTTTTAGTTGATCACAGATGTAATCAACCACAGATGCAATCAGCTGACTGATGATTTACTACACCAGCCTTCCCGTTGACCAACCAGCCACGAAATAGCATTGCAGCAACCGTCAGGTCAGTGCTTCCTTGACTAGACCACTGGGCCTCATCACTCGATCAACCTGACACCAGAACGCAACCATCAAATCTCCTGGCTGGGTGAAGTGGGGGTGAGATAGGAGGGCCTCGTTGTTGCATACCAGGTTTTCAGGATCGTAATGGATTTAGTTTGCGTCCATGGTGTGCTGGTAACAACTGGCTCTCTGGGGTGAAACAGCCGTGCTTTGTAACGTTTGCTGATTTCTGCAGTGAGAATATTCCCATCCCGGGCAATGTGGGTTAGCAACGTGGCACGTCTGAAGGCAGGTCGGAAGCCACGTGTGTGGCCTCCACTGCCAAGCAGTGTCCCACCCTGGGTATATGACAGAGGTGACTCACCCCGAGAGCGTCGAGAGCAGGATGTGTAAGAGAACAATTAGGAAGTGATGGTGTTGAGTAACTTTTACCTTTGTTTTTAATGTATTTAATTGTAAGTGTATATGATTGAAGTTTTATAATGCCTATGCTTTATAATTGTGGTGGCTTGGAGGTCTGTACCCAGAAAAACATATTCCATTCTCGTGGGTTAATCCAATCCATCGTAAATAAGATCTCATCCAGGTGTCACTTCAGTTAAGGAGTGGCCCCACTTCATCAGGTGGAGCTTTATTCCAGGTAACTGAGCCCCGGAGAGAAGCCACGGAAGTGGCCAGAAGTCAACAGGACCCAGAGAAGCCAGGAGAGGCACCATGTGCATGGCCGTGGGACAGAAAAGCCAAGGACCCAGGATGTCCGTCAGGCAGCCCCAAAGAGCCACAGTCTTCTGGAGAAAGCCCTGCCTTGATAACATCTTGATTTGGGCTTCTTCTAGCCTCAGAGCCATGAGCCAATACATTCCCACTGATTAAGCCAACCCAATGCAGGGTATTTGCTTTGGCAGCCAGAAACCTAAAGCAATAACCATCTCATAAAAACTCGAAAAGGTAACAATTGGCTCCTGGAATCCTGTCTGAGCTGGCACTAGCATGCCACTGGGCCACGTCCTGCCCTCTTGCTGGCACCTGATAGCTCAGATTTCTGAGACTTTTTGGGACTTTTTATGACACAAACAGGTTTTCTTGTTGGGTCCTCCTTCTTCAGGCTTTCTGATTTCATTAAAAATTTATAACACACATACACTGTCATTATAGTGAGGTTTTGGGTAAGTATGCCAGGTATTCTTCACTATTGTTAATAATTCTTACATTAAACTTTCCTTGTTCAAATATTGGTGTTTGTTCTGTGTCCTCATTGCTCCTGACTGAGACAGAGGCAGGGGGAGATAAACTGGTGCAGTGAATCTGCTGCTTTCAACGAAAGGTCAAGCTGTTGCATGGATTTATCTTTCCAGCATGACCCACAGCCATCTGTCATTTCCACCATCAGGGCTGTTGCCTTTAGTTACATCGCTTATCATGTTTTACTTGTTGTACTCTTCCTGTTATGGGTTGAGTTGTGTCCTTCCAAAGAGATCAGTGTGCAACCTTACTTGGATGTAGGGTGGAATTAGCAAGTTAAAATGAGGTCACACTGGGATAGATGAGACTTATTCCACGTGACCAGTGTCCCTGTAAGAAGGGGAGAGGAGACACAGAAGGACACAGAGAGAAGACGGCCATGTGGCGATGGAGGCAGACTGAGTGATGCCTGAAACCAACAGAGGGCACGGAAGGATTACTGGGCGTCCTGTCCCGAGGAGCCAGGAGAGAGGCAGGGAAGAGATTCTGGGCTCAGAGGGAGCCGCCCTGCTGACAGCTTGATTTCCGACTCAGGCCTCCAGAAGTGAAGAGGACAAACATCTGTTATTTTCAGCCACTCAGTTTGCAGTCCTTCGTTTCGGCAGCCCCAGGACACTAAGAGACGTTATTAGCTTGTCTCTGTCCATCCAACTCATCCTTCCTGCACGAGCCAGAGTCTCCGGAGAGTCCCGGGCCAGATGCTGCCATAAGACAGAGATTTTTTTCCTAACCTGCGGAGCTGGTAGCCCTGCTGTGTGCACACCTGCACGGCTAAGTGTCCACGTGATTGGTTCCCAGCTCAAAGTTTTGGGGGATGATGCACTGTTTTGGGATTGGGGTAACTTCGACACTTTCACCAGTGAAATGTTTTGTGTGGCTCTTGCTCCAGTGTCCTCTCTCTGACTCCTGGAGGTAGCGTTCCCTCCCACCCTGTCTCTTCCTCCTTGAGCGATGTTCAAGTTACTAATCTCCACAAGCCTTTTACTCACCTGGAAAACAGCAGCCGCTGTCTCTGCGAGTGCCTGGTCCAGAGCGCAGATAATTGTGTTCCATCCCGTGTTCTCTTTCTCCCTTCTTCCTTCCCTTCTGCCCACTGTAAGGAACAGGTGGGCCGAAGGTGTCGTTCCCACGAGGTCTCCTCCTGAGTTAATCCCGGAGAGCAGAGCGGTTCATCAGTTCAGAATGGCGGGGTGAGGGGTGGGGCGGATAAACGTCCCCCCACCTCACTGCCTGTGAACTCGCTCACGTGGTTCTTTGCTGTGAGTTGCACATCAGGGGTTCATATGCCACCCCCCCTCTTAATGAATTGGAGCAGGGGCGACTTGGGGTGATAACTGGGGGCGACACCCCACCGAGGGCCCTGGGGCAGTCTCTGTACCACCCCCTCCCCGCCCCCGTGCCTGCGCTTCACCGCTGCAGGCTTTTCTTTGCTTTTCTTCCTTCGTAACAAATTCCAGTACCTGGGTAAAAGGCCACCCTATTTCTGCAGGGCTGCCCAGGTAGAATCCCATGGCCCAGAACTTCCCCTCTGGGGCCCTCAGGCTGCTGGTGGGGCCTGAGCCTCGGCCTACGGGAAGGCCTGGAGCCCCCTTGCCACTGTCTCAATTAGGGCAGGAGAAGAAAACGGCCCCCCTGGGAGCGGGAATGCACGCCCCACGGCGGGGCTGGGCAGGTGAGGGCTCATGGACTTGCCATCTCCAGGCTGCTCGGGCTCGCTGCCCTGTGGACCTCATCTATTTCTCTTCTGGGCTTGTCCATGGTGGGCCACACCAACCACAAGTAGAGCCAGCTTCCTTCAGAGCAAGCCTGAAGTCTGGGCCCACTGCCCTTGGGGGTAGTCTGTGAAGTCTCAGACTGCGGGTGCAGGCTAGCGTGGACTCTACGGGGAAACTGAGGCCTGGCCAGTGCACGTGTCTTGGCTGAGGTTGGCCAGCCCACGCCAGCATTGGTAACAGAGTTCAGCACGGAGCAACCGTGGGTGATTCCAAGGACTCGGGTAGAAGGGGGACGGGCTGCCTGCCCCTCTGGCCCCTGCGGTCATTCTCCATGTGTCCAGCCCTGCGTCATCCCAGGATGCACCTTGGCCTTGGGGGCTCTGGGGCAAAATAGGTTTAAGGAGGCCACATTGCATTGTGGGGACTCCCCAGTGCATGCTGGACACAGCCAAGGCCCCGCGAAGGTGTGGGATGAAGAACCCCTTGGGCTTTGCTGCCCATGGACATGTGACTTCCTCATGGACACGTGACTTCCTCATGGACACATGACTTCCGGGCCCACAGGGCTAGTTCAGGCTGCAGGGCTCATATTGAATGTGGGGAAGGCATGTAGAGTAGACACCCAGGGGTCCAGTTGGGGGTATTTTGGTTTAGAAGGTACAGGGTGAGCCCACAATCCATACTTTTGAAAACTTTCTAGGTGGTTTGAATGACCTGCCTGGTTGGACGTGTACCCAGGTACCTGAAGAAGCATTTTTAGTGGCATTTTAGTGTTTCTTGGGGCTCCTATAGGGTTTTGACCTGCCTTCTTTTGCCCTGTTTTTTCTCAACTAAAAGGTCATCTCCCTGAGCTAGGAACCAAATTATCCCTGTGCAGGGTACTCAAGGCATAGCTATTCCAGGAACACATGAATGAACAAACCAAGCCCCAAGCTCTTTGTACGACATCGTCCCCTGGAGAGCAGGAAGCATGATTGATTAAAACTTATTAAACAATTGTCTCCTACTCGAAGGCTGGTAGATACACTCAGAAACTATGACGGATAGGGAGTTAGAGTCTATGGATAGTCACTCACCAGGAGACGTCCTCAGAATTGGACAGTGCCCACTGGTTTCCTGCTCCGAGCCCTGTGAGCTCAGATACAGGCCAGTACGTGGAGTTTCACGGCTCTGATTTTAAAAACAAACGTATCTCTGTGCTCTGACTTCTAAAGTAGCATCAGGCCCACGGAATTAAAAGCAAAAACAGAAAAGCTACTGTGTTCTTCGTTTACAAAGCCAGGAGCTGCCAGCAGCTCTGACTCAAGCTCTGAATGGGTTGATCACTGCAGCCACTCCACGAGAGCCAGTCCACGGGAGACCCCTGGAAAGCCCCCAGCGCCCTGAGCAGAGGCTGGCTGTAGTGGGTCCCTGACAGAGAGGGAGAGGAAAGGAGACCTCCCCAAGCCCCACCCATTTTTCCTCAGCTGGCTTTGGTGGGGAGGTGCTGTCATCACCCCCTGACACTCTAGCACACCGAGTGTAAGGGAGAGAGGCTCGAATTTGAACCAAGACGATGGGTTGTCTCTGTAGCCACTCCCCTAGGCTCCTTCCAGATAAAAGCATCAGTCTATGCGGACCCCACAGCAAGAGCCCAGCGGATCCTGGCAGAGTCGGCCCAGCTGCTAGAGCAAAGCTTAATGCTCCTAGGAACCCAAACCCAATTTACAAAATAATTTTCCTGTTTCTGGGAGCCTTTGTCTCAAGAGTGGCCACAGCTGACGAAATACAGGTTTAGTTTACAGCATTCTCCAAAGCCAGAAGTCATTCAAAGGCCAGAGAAGATTGCATGCCGACCAGCTCAGCTGAACACAGGAAGCGTGGCCTTTGGTGTTTCACTTAAAATGAAGTAAAGATGAAAAGGAAGATTTAACATTGGGCAACATATATCAACATTTTGCTGCACAGTCCATTCCCCTTCCCCCATTCCTTTTTGATCTCTGGATTTGATCTTAGGAGATTACCCTAAGGTTGTTAAACTGACAATTGATTCTTTTTCCTGACAGTGCATAAAAATAATATTGATTGCTTTATGGATAGAAAACTTACTCTTGGAAAGCTGGATCCCCGTACTAAAAAACTGCTCGACTGGGAAGACTAGCAAACCTAAACCATGTGGCTTGGTTTTTGGTATTGAATCCCTAAATGCCTGAAATGAGATATTGTTTTTAGGGGAAGCTTAACAGAGGTTGCTTTGCTTTGAGAAGACCCTTAAGAGACGCAGCTTTCTGTTGCATTTCTAATCACAAAGCTCTGCTTTACTTTAAAAGGTACTTATTTCTGTAACAAGTGATTCTCCAATGTACAGCATCTACTTTTGGTTATTTGGTACAGAAAACTCCCATCGATGTGAAGCCTCAGCAGACGTAGGAGGTTTTTTTTTTGTTTGCTTTCTTGTACTTAGTTTCTCATGTCACCATATTCCAAGAGAACGTCTCCTTGGGGAGGTGCCTCGGTACCTCCAGAGATCAGCCTGGCACCTGGCAACAGAGGCTCATTGACTTAACAAGCAACCCAGTAAATTCAGGAGATGGCTGCTCTTTTTGGCAAGAATTCCTTCATTTAGGGAACATGCAGACAGAGTGGACCCATTTGGATTTTAGTTCGGCTCCGAGAAACTGGCCAAGGCTGGGAAGATAATGCTCGTTGGGTCAGTTCTGGCTTTGGCTCCAAATGAAGCGTGATTTACTCCACCTTGGGATGTGGGGTGAAGCCAGGATGGCTTCAGGATGAACTCCAGAACCCCAGTAGACCAGGCCTTGCTGGCTCCCGCTGGCTCCCATATACAGGGCAGATGCCAGCGAGCCAGGCTTTCACGCTAAACTTCCCCGGGGGCTGGGGGGCCACCAAGCTCAGAGCCTGGCTCCTGAAGCTACTCCTCTCTGCCCAAAAACAGCCGGCTCCTTTCGCCTGCCAAATGTGGGCTCTATTCTCTCCCTAGGACATTCCAGTGCAGGGACGGCAATGAAGCTTTGGAATCTGATGGACCTGAATTTTAATTCTCACTCTGGACAGTGACTTAGCATTTTGAGCCTGGGCTCTGCTAGAATAGGGACATCCTAGTAGTGTCCATCCCAAAGGGTGCTGAGAAAATGGACAGAGGCCTCAGACAGCATTGGGCACACCGCCCTGTGCCAGGACCTGTGGTACCGATGGCGGTCTGTGCCCCCCACCCCTACCCCGGCTCTCTGCTCTCCTTTTCCAGCCTGGCTCTGCTGTTTGACATTATTAAAATAAGACAATCGAAGTGAGGTGTGAGAAAGCCTTGATAAGTAGGCTATTACACTGCTGGGAATGCTCTGTGTCCACCCCAGGACCCTGCCAGCAAGGTTGGGGGGCAGTTATAAAGTGAACCAATCAATTAACTCAACTTCAGATTGGCAAACTTGGCGGATAAAATTTTATCCCGATGCACTGATTGCACTGCAAAGCCATCTTGTCTATCTCAAAGAAAACTTCTTTCCATATCTTCATCCTTTTAATAAATGTTTACCAGAATTTGTTTGTTCTTACATTTCAAATGGGAAGCCCTCTGCCATTAGTGTCTAAAATTCTACTGTCTGGTTATATGCATCACATCCGAAGAATGCACATATTTCTGAAAATTGGTAACAGTGGGGAAAATGAAAAGCAAGTTTCTACCCCACCTGTGATGACTCAACTCATGTAAACCTCTGCCCTAGCCAGGGCCTGATAAATCATTTTCTAAAGTCAAGTCACTCAGGTTTTGGAGCAACAGAGTCACAAAGGGATGGGCTCAAGCTTGCTGACAGCCCTTGAGGGCTTCCTGGAGGAGGCAGAATTCCTCGAGGGACCAGAATCAGAATCTGCTTCCATTTGGCCTCTTGCTGAGCACAGCCCGCAGACATCCCAGCACTTGTTGGCAGCTCTCAGGTGTGGCAGACAAGGAGGGCTCAGTTCAGGAGACGTGTCCGTCTGAGCACCCTGCCACCTGTGTCTTGTTTCACGTGAGCGTTCTCCAGCCTGTCCTCGATGTGTCAACTGAAAGCAGTTGAGAACTGGCCTACAGAATCGATAAACAGAGACTGCGTCCTACTCATCTCTGCCTTTGAGTTCTCACACACTGCTTACTCATCTCTGTCATTGGGTTTTCACACACTGCTTGGCACATAGTAGGGCTGATACACCCTTGCCAAATTAAGGAATGAATGAATGAGACCTGTGCCCTTCATAGGAAAAAAGAGACTTTGCACAATCAGGTCCAGCTGGTCAATTGATGCACTGTCACAAAAATCCCACAGATTTGATCAAGACCTAAAACGTCTATCCTCAAGGCAGCTTGGGTTCTTGAAATCAACTATCTGCAGATTTCTTGATGGAAACCAAACATCATAAATCATGCCCAGATGCAGAAGTGGCAGCACTGGGGGACATGAGGCTTCTCTCCAATTACCTGAAGTGCTTCTGTGCAGAGTGGGGCCTGCCGGCGGCCCTCAGGATTGGAGAGATGTGTAACTATTATGAGCCATCACAATGAAAGCTGGAGCTGGCCCAGCTGTGTCTTTCCCTGTGCTGGGAGTGATGTATGATGGAGACGTTACTTCAAATGGACAAGGGGTGTAGCTTCCAAACAAACCTCAGGTTGGTATCCCAACTTCCACCTCCACCCCATGATGCAGCATGAACATTGCAGAAGGAGAGGTAAACATGACTATCACTGGAATTTTTTTTTCCCCTTGAGGACAAAACTCATGAGCTGCAGTTACTGACATTTGTCTGTCTCGCTCCTCAGCTCACAGAGAACTTCAGCTCTGCTACCAAATACTCCATCTAGGATGACGGCATTAATCATTAAGCGCTACTCTTCATGCTGATGCCATAATTGATTTTTGCCAGCAGGAGCCAAAGGAGGTTTTGGAATGTTGCTTTAGTAAGAGAAACCTCACGTGATGTTTGGCTGGAGAGAAATATGGCTGTTTGGGTCACCTGTTGTCTGGGCACGCAGCTCGCTCCCTTGCAGACCTCATCTGGGGCTCCTCACTTTACTGAGATAACACTGCAACCTCAAGAGTTAAGGCCAACTTCATAGATTTTGGGGAAAAAAGCTGTTTTTCAAAACCCCCAAATGGCATCATAACCACTACATTAAAATGAAAACTCTTACTTCTGACGTGACAGCATTTAATAAGCTTGCAATGAATGACTTTTTTGTCGATTAGGTTTGAATAAATGGGGGAAAAGACCTTGAGTGCGGCAATGAATTATGCATTGAAAATCAACAGGAGAGCGGTTTTCCATGAAGGCATCCCTGACCCTGTGGCCCCCAGGCCCACGTGACCCCTGGGCTGGGAGCAAAACCCACGGCTGGGCTAAACAAAGGATTAAGTTAGCATTTTTCCATTGATCCAAGAAAAATAACGTAGAAGGTAGGTTTTCAATAATCCTGTTAATTTTATCATCAGAAACACATGCAGGCCACCTGGCCCCCTCGCGATCTGAGATTTACGAGGATTTGGTGATTGACGTTTGGGGAGCGGAGTGTCCCCCTGCATGTGTGTCCCGGGTTCCCAGGCTCGGCGGCCTGGAGTTTCTGGAACTTTCTTAAAGGGACTATCAGCAGCATTTTTATAGGTATCAGGGGGCGGATCTTTCCATTACTAGCTTGAGTTAGCTTTTCCAACATTTATGTTTCCTCTGGTTTAGAATTCTCGTCTATGACTGTTTACAAGACCATGCTTCTTTCCTTGCATCTGAGCATGGAATTGTGGAGAGAATTTTACAGAAATTTGAGAAAGGGGTTATTTAAATTGTTTTTTATTGTGTTCTAGGTAAAAGGTGTTGAAGAGACAATTTGCTTGGTGGGGAGAGGACTGAGCTGAGGGCCTGGAGGCCTGCGTGTCCTCTCTGCTTGGGGGCAGCTGTGAGACCCTCCCCAGCTTGCTTATCTGGAACATGTATGGGGAACTCGGCTCCCCATCTAAGGAGCTCACAGATTTGTAGGGTGAGGGGCACGGCCTGGGGGCATCTACCAAGTTTCCAAATATGTGTTCCATCATCAAGAAAATCAAGGAGCAATTACGGGGAAGACATTGCAATTCGTTTAGAATCTCCTTTATGGGATATCTGGAGCTTAAAAAGGCCTATGAGAGGGCAAATGGCCAGTTACTGAGCTTAATTAATCAACAGGCATCTTATCCCCCCTGAGGGATTTCTCTAAAACGTTCGAAGAAGGATCCAATGATACCATAAAGCACCAGGAAAGCACTATGTCTGCAACTTCTCCAGGACACATCTCTTCAGCACGTCTGGGAAGCCTTTAAAAATTTCAGAAAGCCACTTGCTTCAAATAGGAGCTCCAGACTCTTGGAGGGCACCGTGACCTCTTTCAATTGAGAAAACAACCATCATGGTAGAAAATAACCATACTTTCGAGAATTCATGCCTCAATGCAACTTTCACCCCTAAAAATGCCCAGGTGTCACCTCACCCCCACCCCGGAATTCTAGGCAAGTGGCCAATTTCCCTCTTGAGTGGTTTAGTTTAGCAAAGACAGACTCCAGTGATTCCAGACTGTTCTTTTCCCCGAGTGAGCCCCCCATTTTCCCGTCTCTGACCTGGTTGGTTCTGGCTGCCTGAGGGCGTTTTTGGCTAAAAATGGCCTTATTTTCCTCCCAGCAGAGTAGCTAAGAGCCATGTGCAGTTATTTAAATTAAAATTAATTCGAAAACAATCAGGTCTCCAGGTGGTCCAGCCACATTTAAAGTGCTCAGTAAGTGGTCATAGCCGGGAGCTCTCCTGGACAAAGCAGAGGGACGGTTGGTTCTTCCACTGCAGTCAGTCCCACTGGACGGTGCTGATCTCAAATGTCTACACTGCAAACCCTCAGCCTTGGGTTCATCCCGAAAGCCCCTCATCCCTTCCCACCCCAGCTGGTTGCTGCTGGAGAAAAAGCCCCTTAACTCCATAGACCTGAGACAATAGAGTGGATGCCTTTTTTTTCATCTGGGAAGAACTTCAGAAACTTCCTTCTCCCTTCCTGCCAGATGCCACCAGCTCTCCCCTGTCTCCTCTAGCTCCTACTCCAGCCACACCCTGGCAGCAAATGGCCTTGCCTCTTACATCATGGGGAAAGCCAAGGAGAAGGGGGGGCAACCCCTTGCTTTCCTTCCCGACCTCCACAGCACACTCTACCCTCCCCCTCTTCTTTCTTCCGAACAAGGCCTCTTCACCGGTCCCTCGCTTCTGCCCCTCTGGCCTTATCAGCGACTGTGCTCCATTGCCATTCTTTCTAGATGTGTTGGCTTGCCTGTTGACCCGCCAAGTCCCTTATCTTCTCTGCCCTGTACTGTCCCTCAGGCTGTGCCACCTACAGACTTAACCATCACTGTGCTTCCTTGCTCTGGCCTTTGGTGTGGTTGGATCCTTGGACCTCCAGGGAGAGGTCAGAAGCTGGAAGAAGAGAGGCCTCAGGTTACTTCCTCCCCTCCACCCCACCTTGGTGGCCATAGCTCTTGTGGCACTGTGTCCCCTGGTGTCCAGCTTCTGGCGGGCAATCTTTCCTTCTGGTGGGCAATCTTCCTTCCTGTGGTTCTGATCCTTGCTGGAAGTAGGCATCACCATTCCTTCCTCTTGACTTTCAGGTCTGGCACGATTGATGACTCTGCCCTTGGGTGCCTCAGCATCCCTTTTGGTTCTCTAAAGTCGCCCACCATTCTCTCCTCGGCAACTCATTAAATTCTCTCTGCAATCTCAGCTGAATGTGCCTGAGCTTTTCTGTTGGGATCTTGTGGGATATATCATATTTTCAGCCATAGGCTCTTTTTGTAAAAACAGCCTTTGGTTTCTTATGGAGTGTGCATGATCTTTACCCAAAACAAAACAAAACAAAACAAAACAGAAATTGAGGTATGGGTTACAGACAAGCCACTGCCAGAGCTCTACAGACTTCAGAGGGACCCCGGCCCTGTAACACCTTGATTTTTAGCTTATGGTCCCCAGAACCATAACACAGTGAATTCCTGTTGTTAAGCCCTTAGGTCTGTGGTCTTGGTTACAGCAGCCCTGGCAGATTAAGATGCCTGCCTCCACAACGCCCCAAGGTGAGCTTTCCAAAACGCAGTTCTGAACAATTAAAATCCTAGATGTTGCCTTTTTACTCACAGGGACAAGCTTACCTTCCTTGCTTTAGTATCTTCTGCAACTACTTTTGCTGAGAAAGAACACTCTCCTATCACTCTTTGCCAAAGGACCTTCTGGTCACCCTGTTCATATCACAGTTTACTTGCCTCTCCCCTGTGAGACCCTAACACCATAAGGAGTTCTACCAGCAGCAGAGATACTGCTCCCTCTGGTATCTCCAGGTTGTGCCGTGGTCCTTGACCTTGTAGTTCATGCATAACAGGTGTCTGATGACTACAGGAACATGCTTTGCCCTAAAGTTGTGCTAAGACTTTCCATCCTTACCCAGATTCATCAGTCCTTGGCCTCATCATGGACAATTGGTGATGTCACCACCCGCCTCTGGTCCATGGAGTAGAGAATGTTCCTCTGGGGCTCCCTCCTTGCCCTGGCTGTACTGAGGACATCTTTTCTGGGACTGGCTGTCCAGGGAAGCCTTTCTAGTCACCAGCTTGGTTCTTATCTCGGGTCCCTTTTGAGATGGCCTCAGAGGCTCCCCAGGCTTCTGAAGGGGTGTAAGGGGTGTTGGCCAAGCTTGGCATGGTGTCCCCTTGCAAACCTCAGACCTCTGGTTTTCTCCTCCTTGGGCATGTGGGCTCCATGCTGTCCACCTGGCTCCGTGCTGTCCACCTGGCTCCGTGCTGCCCACCTGGCTCCGTGCTGTCCACCTGGCTTCTGTGTATTCATGTCTGACCACACAAGACGTGGGTCTCTGTCCTCCCTCATTCATGGGTCCTCATGCACCTAGAGCAGGTACCTGCATAGAGTGTGAATCAAACAGACCTGGCTCCTGCCTTGTGGAGCTCACAGCCTGGACTCTGCTTTGATCTCTTTCTTAGGAAAATAGCTCTAAGCCCTGGATCCCTGGTACTTTTCCTCGAAGAACAGACTTCCTTTGGTCCTCTAAGATCTTGAGCTCACCCTCCACTTGAGTAGAGAGATATTCAGGTGGTTGGGGATTATGAGGCTGATATCCTGGATGGTACGTTGAGCCAAGAGTTCAAGGAATGGTTATCTACATCCAGCTCTGCCTTCTCTCACCTGGGGGGATCCCAGCTGAGGCCAGTGACCCATCTGGCCTGCCTAAGGAGCCCTATTTATCCTTGGAGCTGGGGCCGCAGGGCAGCCAGGGCACAGAGCGAGCAGTACGTGCCAGGCCCACGGGAAGAACTATTACATATCCCGTGTCATTTCTGAAAGTGAAGCTTGATGTCAACACACATGGAAATGGTAACCACCAGAGAAGCAGATTTGTTGTTGTAATAACATTTCTTTCAAGCAAGCCTTGTCTCTAGGGGTAGGGCCTGGTTGCCGACACTCAAATACCTTCACCTTTCCAATGAGTACTGCTCCTTTTTTCTATTTTCCTAGAAGCTTGGTAATATTTCCATCTAATGAGTACCAGATGAGACATCCAAAAATCCCAAGGCCATGAGCCTGTTCTGGCCATTCCTGGGGCCTGCTGGTCTCACAACTTATGTGTCCTGACATTTCTATAAGCTAAACAAGAGATTAAAGCAAAACAAAATAAAATAGGGTTTAACCATTTCTTCTAGGCTCCACTGATATACGCTACTGACATTTTAAGTTCTTGACATTATTTACCATGTTCTCTGGCAGAAATGAAAGGTCTCCAAGAATCCAGCCTACCTTAAGGGGCTGTACTGTATCTTTAGGGTTGTTTTACACTTTTCTTTCTGGAACAATCTCAAAAGATGCAATATCTCTTCTTCTCATCAAGTCTTGTGAAAAAAGTATCAGGTCTGCAAGGTATAATTCTACCATGTTGTAATACAATTTCCTCTATTGTGTAGATTATAAACGTTTAATCACCCAGTGCTACAGCTGGAGTTGAGCAGAAGAATCATTTTTAGTTACAGAAATGTAGGGAAGCTCAAATTGGTGGTGGCAGAACGATGTTTTGTAATGGATCCCAAGTAAGACTGGAGGGGCTTAGTTCAGTTTTAAGGCAGTTATGGGGACTTTAGGCAGGTCCAGGGAGGGGGCCTCAGTCTTCTCATCTGCGAACTAGGTAAGGTAGATTGTGTCAGCCCAATGGGGTACAAGACTTTTTCGATCCATGATATTTTAGTGAAATTAGACACAGCCAAAATGGAAAAATGGAAATTGTTGTGGTTAAGGTAGAAGTCAGAGGAATGTGACTCTCTTTCCCCACCTCTACTTAAGGAGCTCCTCAAGGCACTGCTAGAGAGCTTCGTGCAGAAACCATTGGAGCAGCTCATCTCTGTGGCTCATTGACCTATCAGTCTCTAACTGTACATTGGCTCTGTATTGATCAAGAAGGTTACCTTATGATTAGGTTCCATCCTGAAGAATCACCTAATGACTCCCTATTAATTTCATCTTGTATACAGACAGATAATATAAGGTTACCTCTCCATACCACTTGTTTGAGCAAGCCCTTTCATGGAGATGAAAATGCAGGCAATGGCAAAAGTACTCACAGTACTGTAGAAGATGGTATTTTCCAAAGATGTTTGCAGTGAGGTCTTCTGACCTGCAAGGTGAGCTGCCCTGCCCTTGACTTGTGGTCCAGCCCGTCCTCTTGAATACACGCTGACTTGGAACTGCTTTGGTCAATAGACAATGGCACATGTGACATCTCTATGACTTTTGAGGTAGATCATACAGCTTCTGCCAAGTTCTCTTGGGATGCTTGCTCTTGGGGAAGTGAGCCTCCATGTAAGAAGTTCTGCTCTCCTGGCCAGGGGGCAGAGGCCATGGATAGCTGCTGACAGCAAGAATCAACTGTTGGTTCTGGGAGTGAAAGGTGTCTTGAACTCCATCCCAGTCCAACCTTCCGACGACTGCAGCCCCCGCCAGGCAGCTACACGGGAGGCCCCATGTGAGAACTGGCCAGATGGGCTCTTTCTCAGTTTCTGACCCCTAAAATCATGAGTAAAATAAAATGGTTGTTAGTTGTTTTAAGCCATTCACTTAGTTTTGGGATAATTTGTTACATAGCAGTACTAATTGGAACAAGCACCAAAAATATATTTACTGACGAGGCTTCCTTCTGCTTCAATACTCTTCTCCAGATAGGAACACTCCTAGCTCTTTATGATTTTTTGTAGACATTCTCCTTTCTCCATTTACATGCTCTTGCTCTCTCTCATTTAAATATATAGACTATACGTGTATGGATGTATATTTAAAAATGTACTTACCTATATGCATATACACGTGAGTACTCACCCATGAGCACATCATATACTCAGTATTTTGAGCCTTCTATTTGACATACCTTTGGAGAACTTTCTTTATTAGCTCTGTAGACTTATCTCAATCTTCTTTATTGCTACATAGCATTCCATGAGGCCCATTGCACCACAGTTTTATGTAACGAATTTCTGATTATGTGTGTTTAAGTTGTTTCCAGGATGTTCTTCTATCATAATCAATGCTGCACTAAACATTATATATGCATCACAGGATATATGAGCAAGGTTATTTGTAGGATACTTTCTAAGAAGTGAAATTGATGATCAAATGGTATGTGCATTTAAATTTTGGGTAGATTTTGCTAACTTGCTCTTCTAAGAGGTTGCATTTATTTACTCTCCTACAATTAGAAAATGAGTGCAGAAAATAAGCGCCCAGCTCCACCACTTGATTAGCAGACTTGCCAATGCTCAACCGTCTGTCAGGGGAAAGAGGCATCTGTTTCTAAGTCTGGTTTTTAATCCTATAATTATGATTGAGATTGAGCATCTTTTTATCCATTTATAAGCATGAAAAGATGTTTAAAGCACTTTTGCATGTATCAGCCTGTTATGGATTGAACTGTGTCCATCAATATGATACATTTAATCCTGACCTCCAGTCTTGTGGATTTGATTTGATTTGCAACTAGAATCTTTGGAGATGATTTTGGTTAAGAGAAGGCTAAACTGGATTAGATTGGACCTCAATCCAACTAGCCCAGTGTTCTTAAGAGAAGAGGACATTTGGACACAGACAAACAGGCAAGAGAAGATACCCACATGACTGAGCTGAGCCACAAGGTAGAGGTTGAGCTGAGCCACAAGGCAAACAATGCCTTGGATTTCCAGCAAGCCACCAGCAGGACCTACAGACTTCCGAGGAAGGATGGCCCTGCTGGTACCTCAGTTCTGACTTCTGGCCCCCAGATGCTGAGACAGTCCATTCCCATTTCGTGGTACCTGGTCACAGCAGCCCTCTCAGACTCCTAAACTCTCCCTTGTTTGCCTGTCAGGATATGCAGGAAGTGGGGGTAATGTGCACTGCTGTCTGTCTGCACTGCTGTCTGTCCCACAGACATGGATGTGGAAGCTGCTGGGGGTGCCGTAACCTGCCATTCAGACCTCGTCCGGGGACCACCCTCTGGCTAGGACAGTCCACAGCCAGGTACCTCCTGGGGAGCTGCCCTCAGCCTCGGGGGGCTGCCTCTCCCCAGCGTCGAGAGAGGCAGCTGGGGAGAGGCAGCCCCCCCTTCAGGGAGCATCCACAAATTGGGGAGTGTTGTGCTCAGATGTGAAGACTCGGTCCTTTGTCTCAATTTGGGACAGCTCTAAAGGCCATTCCCAGCCCCTAGCGCCATCGGCTTTCCACTCCTCCCTCTGCCCAGCCCCGCCCCTGCCCTGGCAGACGCTGTTCCTGAGGCCCCTCCGCCGGTGCCCCTGGTGCCCCCCCTGCCTCCAGTCCGCTGCCTGGGCACGTGATCAGTGCAGGGCGCCTGCGACGGTAACTGGCGTTCTCAAGTTCGCTCCGTGTCACTAGGTAAGGGCTGTCATTGCACATGCCTCGTTTGGTGCTCTTCGCACAGTGAGTTCCCCCTAACTAACCCAATATTATCTTATATCTAGCTAGATCCGAGAAGGCTACTGACTTTTACCACATTCGTGGAACGTAGGACTCTCTCTTAGAATTGCCCTTTTTTTTTTAACTTTTTTTTTTACTGTGAAATATAACATGTATACAAAAAAACCCCGATAATTTTGAAGTGCATTGTAACAAGTAGTTATAGAACAGCTTTGAAAGTTTGACATGGGTTACTGTTCCACAATTTCAGAATTTTCCTTCTAGCTGCTCCAAGGCACTCAGGACTAAAGTGAAATGCCAGTAGAATGATTCTGCAGTCATATCATTCGTTAAATCCTACCTTCTCTGTATAACTACTCCTTCTCCTTTGATCTTTCTCCCAATCTTTAGGGATATTTGGCCATTCTAAATTTTCATGTTGGAAAGGGCTGTTGATAATAAGGGAGAGGGGGATGGAGCTAGGGATGTTCTGGAGAGGCTGGGCTCTCTGGACTTAAGGACTTATCTGGCCTAGGAACCTATCTGGAGATTGTACGTTTCTGGAAAGTGATCTTAGTGTGTGAAATTTTTACAGAATCTCAGATGGAGTCCTAAGTGTTCTTTAGAGTTAGCAAGAATGGTATTCATTGGGGTTTGGTAAGCTGTCGCAATCAGCAATATCTAGCTGAAGCTTACATAAGAGTAGCCTCCAGAATAGCCTTTTGACTTTAATTGAACTCTCTCAGCCACTGATACCTTATTTTGTTTCATTTCTTTCCCCCATTTTGGTCAGGAAGAGGTTGCTGATTCTACAATGCCAGGGCCAGGCTTATCCTGGGAATCAGGTGCCATGTTGCCAGGGAGAATTTCACCCCTGATGTCATACCCCACCTAAAGGGGAGGGCAATGATCTTACCCGCAGAGCTGGGCTTAGAGAGAGAATGAGGAATTGTACTATCTTCACTAAGATGAGCCTTACCTGTAATTCTTTACATTCTCTGAAGAGTGCTGTTAAATCATTCAAGGGAATATCCTTATAAATTTTCTCTAAAAGTGCAGTTTTCCTACATAAATCTCCATGTGAAAAATTTCATTTATTTTTAGCTGATGAAAGGCTTAATCTTCCAGGGAATTGGTATAGTTTTAGTAATGGGAGGTGGTAAGGATACTGCCATTTTGTGAATGTTCAAACAATAAGGAAGGGAAGAGAAGGGATTATAACTGACCATGTTTCCCTTTTTACCTTGATTACTAGGGAGCTCGGTCCTCATTTGGAGCACATTGAACATACTTTTGGTGACTTTATTGCCTGTTGTAGGAGAGGGCCATCCTTGCCTGGTGCTTTGTGTCATTGATCTTGCTTTTTCCCCTAATGTTATTTGATTTTCCCCCTGAATAATAGTCCATAGTCTCTAAAACTCTTTGTCCCTTCAAGGAGTTTACAGGAGTTCCATAGGAGAAATCTTACCTCTTAGGTATGCTTTTAGTTCTCTGTACTTCCCATCAGCAACATATTTTAGAACTCTGTTATTTCTTACCTATGGGTGGCATCAACATTATTTTCCAGTTCAGCTACGGATTCTGCACTCTGCCCCATTTTTGCAAGATAATTCGGTGGAAATGTACAACGCTGTGTGTGTGGGGCAAGGATGAAATACAGTGGCTCAAACTGGACATCTTGAAATGCAAGACTGAGGGTCAAATTACCGCCAATCCTGCCAGTTGACATACTTGGTTGGCCTTTCACTTTTGCTTGATCCTTTTTCCTTATTTGAACAAATCAAATTGTATATGTTTGTAACCCAGTTTGGATTTATTGTAGAAAGAATGGGGAAATAAGAAAAATGATGTCCTTGTGCATTGCTGGCTGGTGCAGCCACCGTGGAGAGTAGCGTGGAGGTTCCCCAGGAAGCTAAGTGTAGAATGACCGGGTGACCTGGCAATCACAATTCTGGGCTTATACCCCAAAGGATTGAAAGCAGAGACTCAAACACACATCGTATGCCAGCGCTAGCACCAGCACCATTCACAGCTGTCAAGAGGCAGAAGCCACCAAGTGTCCATTAGCAGGTGAACCTGTAAACACAATAGATCCATCACACAATGGACTAGTACTCAGCTGTAAAAAGGCAAAAATGCATGCACCAAGCTGGTTGAACCTTACAATATTATGTTGAGTCGGTTAAGTCAAGGCACCTGGGGACAAGCACTGTGTGATCCACTCGTATGAAATATCTAGAACAGCATATTCATAGACAGAATGTAGATTAGTTTACCAGGGTCTGGGGAAAGGGGAAAGGGATTGTTTGGGGGATACAGAATGCTTATAAATTTTAGAAATTTTGAAAAGAAGGAAAAGAAAATTGATGAATAATAAATAAAAATTGTGCCCGGTTTATTAATGTGGGGCTGGAGTTTTAAAAGGAAACAAAGCTTTCAGACGACAGCTCCTTAGTGAGGTTCCACTAAAGGAGAAGCAGACCTGCAGGGTTGGGGCTGACTCTAGAGGGGTGGGGGAGGCGCTTCTCTTTTCTGTCCCCAGGTCCTACAGAGCCTGGTCCCAAAGGCCAGCCGGAGTCCCGCCCCAGGGCAAGGCTTTCGGATTCTCAGCCACGGTGCCCCGCCCCTGTGATGCACGCGGCCAGCCTGGCAGGTAGGGACAGGCCTGGTATTTGGGCAGGGGCCTGTTTACCTCCAAGGCCCTGCTGTCCTTATAGGGCAGCAGGCTGGTTTTCCCTTTGCTGAGATGTGGGACTAATGAGCGAGCAGTGGTTTGGGGCTGGCTGGTGGGGAAGACACCGATAAAGACCCTGCAGTGCCTCCGAGCCAGGCCTTTTAGTGGCTTTGGGGTCAGGGCATGCAGTCTCACCAATGAGTGGGGAAGCGGTTCCTGCCCCATGAGGGTGCCCCAGTACCCCAGCACCCCAGCACCCCTGCAGCTTGAACCAGGAGCAGAGACTCACGTGTGTGCAGGGCTGTTTGAAAATGTCTATGTGCTGCGTGCACTTATTTTAGAAATGACTGCCCGGGGACAGATTTCATGTCCTGTCAAAGGAACAGGAGGGGATCTCTGCCTCCTCATCAACCCTAGACCACCCGTGGGCTTAAAGAGGCAGATTTAGGACGGCCGGGTCAAGGGGCTTGTGAGGTCACCAGGATAAAAGGGAGCAGCAGCTACAGCCCGTGACAAGTGAAGCTCTGGGTTGTGTGTTTCGTGGCAGTGAAGGAAGCAGGAGGAAAATCGTGCTTTGGCCGGAGAGGGACAGAAGCAGCTGCCGCTGGCTGGTGGACCTCACTGGGGGGTGGGGCGGGTGGGAAAGTGCCCTGTGAAATGCACCACCCGGGTGGGGTGAGAGGGTTAGGTCCCGGAGCAGGCTGGGGGAGGTTTCAAGGAAGACACCCTCAGGGGCATTGGCTCCGTACAACATCTTCTTAAACCATGTCAAGTTGATAGGGGCCTTTGGCCCTGGGCTTGGTTCAAACACAATGGAGTGCACCGGGATGTCACACCCTTTGAAGGAAATCCCACCTAGCGCTCCGACTGCCAGGTAGAATTGCACTTCAACTGCTCCTAATTATGGAGTGAATTGCGTTTGGCCCCAGCAACTGTTCAGAATCAGCCCAAACCTCCCAGCTCGCTCCTAGGTGGCGGGCAGCGTGAGCTAGTCAATTAGGCTCAAATTTATTCTGCTCGCTGAACCCTGGGAGCAGGTGGGCCTCCTACTGCAAGCTCAGACTCAAAGCTGAGTCTCCAGAGCGGGATACTGCCCTGGGAAGCTGGAAGGGAGCTGATATTGAGGTAGAGGGCTCTTATGAAGTTGGGTCAATCCCAGTTGGGGCAAATGAAGCCAGCTGAGCAGAAATACCTGTAGGTCAGGAACGAGAGTATGTGGCATCACCAATACCTGGGTGTTCACGGTGGACATTTCTTATCCATTGTGGACCTGGAGCCCACCGAGTCCAGCAGGCTTGGCTCAAAACCTGGTATTCCTGGAGGCCACCACTGATCAGTTGTGGGGACCCTGAAAAGAAGCACGTTGGATGCTATGCTTTGGAGTGACTAGGCTGAAGTTGTAGGGCCTCCAGCTCAGTCAAATAGGGGACCCCAGCCAATTTGGCCACTGTCTGTTGAGCATGTTAGAGTCTGGTCTTAGAGCCTGGACTGGATTAAACCTTACTGCTACTTAACTGTGCGTCCAATTGTGGTGGCCCAGTGCGTTGGTCCTTCTTTGTTGGGTTGTAAGTTCCCCAAGGTGGGGACTATCCCTCATTCACCTTCCCATCAGCCACAGTGTCCTACACGTGGTGTGGGGCTCTCAGGACATGCTCAGTGCATGAATGGACTGGAACGGGGTTGAGGTGAGTGGTTTATTCATTGGAAGGTGTCTTAGTTTGCTAGAGCTGCTATGACAAATACCACACAATTCATTGGCTTAAACAACAGGAGTTTATTCTCTCATTGTTTGGAAAGCTAGTCATCCAAAACTAAGATCTCATTGGATCACGGTTTCTCCCGGAGTCTGCAGCATTGGGGTGCTGGCTTGCTGCAAATCTTGGGGTCATGGCTTGTGCCTCTGCCTCTGTTACATGGCCATCTCCTTCTCCTTGCCTCTGCCTCTGTGACTTTCTCTAATTTCTGGTTTCTACTGACCTCTGTATCCATATTTCCACTGCCTTATAGAGACTGAAGTCCTACGAGTGAGAGGCCCACCCTGGTTCAATTTGGACTTATAATTGGATCTTCAAAGACCCTAATCATAGATGAATCTGCACCTTAACTGATAAGAACATGTTCAAAGGTCCTGTTTACAAATAGGCTCACCCCCCCAGGAGCACAGATGAAGACACGAATATGTCTTTTTTGGGGGGTTGGGGGCAGCAAGATTCACTCCCCAATAGAAGGCAACAAACGATTGATCTTTATTTACTAAAGTTCAGGAATCCTTTTAGAGCTTTTACAAGGAGAGCTTGGGGATGGGGCTGGTTTCTGCTGTAAGCAGCACAGACCCTGAAGGGCTGCCGCCCACCTCCTTTCCACGGCTTCCTCCACCCAGGAGCTCAGCCCTGCGTGGGGAACGCCTGCAGCCAAGCTTGGCGAGCCCGGGAAATAACTAGATCCCTTAGAGCTCTCCCAGGCGCTCTGTCTCTTAGGTCATGACAAGGGCCAAGAAAACCTCTAATTGCTCCTAAATCCGAGCCTTGGCTTCCAGCGAAGGGTCAAGTGGGAGTTTGACCTGGGTCCCTGATGAGACTCGCGGCCGGGCTTGTAGGCAGGTGTGCCGCCTCGAATGTCCTTCACCCTGGGATTCCCCACTTGTCCATCGGTCCTTCAGCCAGGCTCTCGGTGGGCTGTCAGCAGCCGGTGGTTCTGGCTGCCCCCTGCCTCTGCGCTCTCCGGCCAGCACCTGGCGCGGAAGACGTGGGTCTTCTGAGCTGCAGCTTCTCCGAGGCCCTGGCAGACTTTGAAGCTCTGGGGGGCGACGCGGGGATGTGGTGTCCCCACCAGCTCCTCATCTTCCCCCACCCCGTGCCTGTGGGACGGCAGGAACAGGTGGTCTTGCCCGACACCCCTGGCGTGAAGGGGTCCTTAGGCCTTTGCAACCATCAGGGTGGCTGGCCCGGGGCTGGTCCAGGCCGGCCGATGCACCCCGCCCCCCGCCGGGTGCAGAGCCGTCCCGCCATGCCCCAGGGGCCCCTGGCAGCGCCAATGGGGGCAGCTCCCTGTGCTGTGCCGACACCCTCAGAACATGGGATGCAGGGGGAGCAGCGAGGCCCTGGTCCCCCCCACCGCCCCCTGAGCTACGGTCCATGGCCTGGGCGGGTGGGACTCTCTCGGGGCCCGCAGAGCTCATGGAGGAGGAATCAGTGGAGACTATTTCCACTTCCCTCCCCTGCTGGGACCCTGGCAGCATCTCCACTGTGGGGTGCACGTGCGTGTGTTTGGGAGGTGGGTGGGCAGCCTGAGCTGGGGCGCGGAGGCGAGAGTTGTCTTAGGGGGCCATTTCCAGCCTTGGGCTGGATCCTCCCCTGTCGGCGTGGACTCGCCTCACCTTCCTGTCTGCTGTCCTCCCCACTTTACACCCAAGAGGCTGGGTTCATGTGGGGCCCACGGCCAGAGGGTGGCCGCTGGCATGACCGCCCGCCCTCCGACCCCAGGGCCACGCTCTTCCCGCTGCACCCCCGGCTGAGGCTGTGCCCCCCGCACCCCTGTGGGCTTCACATCCGTGCCACCGTCGCTGCGGCTGGGTCCCCCCTGGGTGTCCCTCCAAGGACGTCGGCTCCGAGGTCCCCAATGAGCACCCCTCGGCCGAGGCACGGTTTACATGGCAACACCACCAAGATTCTTCTGTAAATGTATTTTTTTCCAAACTAGAAACAAAAGCACCCACCCTTCAACAAAAAAGGATGGCTTATTTATTTTACTTACAATGCGCTTCCCGTGTTACAGGTGTGTGCAGAGGTGGCGGCGCAACTGTTGGCCCCAGAGCAGAAGAGGCATCCCCAAGCCTGCAGGGCCCGGGGGCTGTGCGCCGTCTACACCTCCTTCTCCCGCCCCGGGACAGTCAGGGCCAGGGGCTGTGTGGTCTCAAGGCCCTGCTCAGCTGAAGGAGGTTCTCATATGAGAGCTAGTTTGGGTCGACACAGAGCTCCAGACACCACTGATCAGCATTTTATGAAATGGCCAGATTTGGGGAATCTGCCCGTTTTTGTAAAAGTGGCTGCCTGGATGTCTCCAAGTCCGCCACGTGCCGTGTGCCTGTGACATGAGGGTGCCGGCGGGACGTTTGTCCCACAGTTCAGCCTGTGAGGCCCGTCTCTGTCCTCCCACGCGCCCCTTCGTTCGAGAGCGAGCACTGTGTAATTGTCCTGTCCTCTCTGTATTCCAGCTGCCGGAAAGCTTGGAGCTGAGTTTTGTGCTTAGAAGGAGGGCATTGATCTAGCTTTAGATTTTATGCTAAAAATGTTTGCTTTCCCCACCCTGTTCTTGATTCTTGTCTTTTTATTCTTGGTTCAGAGGTTTTTGGATCTAGTGCATCTTTCTCAGTGTAAACTGCCCCAAACTTCCTCTGGACACAGGCCGATGGCTGGGTCACATTCCCTCCGTCGGCCGGGGTGGCCCCTTGACAGTGGGTGGGCAAGGGGATCCCAGCACCCCGAGAACGCACCGGAGGAGGACCTGCGCCCCACTCACCACTGGCCACCTCAGTTTTCTCATCTGGGAGGGGGAGTAACCCCTGCCCTCCCCAGAGCCCCGCGGAAAGAGGAGATGAGGCGTGCAAAGGGCTGGGTCCAGGGCCTGTGTGCACCCACTCACGGGCCGGGTGTGTCCTCCCCTGAGTGGCCCTGGGCTGGCCGGGCCAGGGTGGGCTTCCTGGGTGGGTGACCAACACAGCCCAAAGGTCCCAGCTCAGGAGAGGCCTGGGCGTGGGGCGTGATGCTGTTCCTGCTGCCCCAAAGAAGACGGCAGCAGAGAGCCGGGCACTGCTTGGGGACAGGCCCCCACGTTTGTCACACTTCGCAGGCGCTGCATCACTAGTGCATTCGCTTGTGCTCACCGGCCGCCTCCTGTCTTCCCGGCACTGGGCCACGTGCTGCGGATGCGAAATCGGCAGGACAAAGCAAACCGAGCTCTCAAGGACTGGAGGAGCCGAGCACGGGGTTGGGGAGAGGTGATCCCGGGCAGGGGCCGGGGAGGCCACCACCCATAGATGACTCCAGAATGGGGGTCACAACGGGCCGCTCCAGGGAACACCAGGATTGACAGAAAACAGGTGGAAACAGCCAAGACGCCCCTCACAAAGGGACTGATCAGACACACCGATGTGTGTCGTCCCCCACAGTGCTGTGTCTCCATGGAAAAGAGTGCCGTGAGCTCGCATGCGCAGACATGAACAGAAACCCAGGCAGATGGTTGTGTGCAAAAAGCAGATTGCAGAACAATACATAGCATGCGAGGTCTACGCAAGCAGAGGGAAAGAAGCCCCAACACCAAATACCATAGTTCTCTCCCTGCTTGCATGCGTCCCTGATAGCTGTGTGTACGCCCATGCCTAAGAATGGATCTGGAAATAGCTAATCGTTATTAGTGGTTATTTCTGGACAGTGGGACGGCCCTTGGGACTTCACGGCTCTGTACTGTGAGATGTGCTCATTGCCTCATGCAGGGGGCTGCCCTCAGGGGCGGGTGGAGTCCAGTGTATGGGAAAGACTCAGCGGGCTCGCGAGGACGAGTCTGCTTCTGCATCATCCGGCCCCAGCAAGCCTCCAAATTTCTCTTTCTAAATATGCGGCTTATTTGCCCCTCTTTACCGACCTCCATTTTCCGCTGCAGGGATCAGTGTGCACTTTGGCTGTGGTTTGGCCGGTGTGCTTTGCAGGCTCTCTGCCCGGTGCCCCTGTGGTTTCTCTGGGAGGGCTGTGCCTGGCACCTGACGCCTGCGGAACGCACCCCTGGTGCCCAGGTGTGCATCTCGAGACAGACTGGAGAGTGGCTGTGTTGGTCACAGTCCGCTTAGCAGCACATCTAGTTCCGCCTCGAAGGAAAGGCAAGGAGTTGGGAGTCCCCATTTGATTAGTAGTGCTGCCTCCAGTGGTCTTTGGAGGGGCAGGCCTGGACTCAGGAGTTAGAGAAAATAGAAGCACTTTTCTGGTGACATCAAACTGGGAGGCTGTGAATATGCTGGATGCTGTAAGAGAGGTGGGTGGGTACTAGATGATAGTGTAAAAGGTGGTGTTTCATAAGGAAAATTTACTCGGCCTTCAAAAACCAGTGGCATCGTACAAGGAAGATGTGTCTGAGCAATGGCAGGTGTGGCAAAGGCTGTAGCTGTGTTAATGAAAATGTGGGAAGTGGAATGGAATGAAAGTACTGAAAGGGCCTTGGAAAAGTCTCTTCATTTCTGGGTAACCCACTTTCCCACAGCCTGGTGCTGGAAGTAATTTCCAAAGGGTCCTAGTCTATTCAAGGAAGGGATTTTCTAGCAGCCAGAGAGGTGCCTAGAAATAGGCTAGGATAAAACAGGCTTCCCTGGATCAGAGTGAGCTCCCCGTTGCTGGGTGTATGCAAGTGAAGCTTCCCAACAGGAAGGCCAGCTTTACAAGGCCAGGCACCCAGTCTGTGGTTTTCTCCTCTTTGTCCCCAGTGGTGGCACACACCTAACTCAGAGAGGAGCTCCGTGGTGGGTGCCCAATTAATGCATTATTGAATCTTCCAGATCTGGAGCACTGGATGCCTAGAATGTTCCTTCCAGGGCTGGGTACTATGGTGCCATGAAGTCCCCACTCAAGGGCAGAGGCATGCGTTCATTTCCTTCTGTTCCTGCAACGAAGTATCACAAGTGCGGTGGTTTGAGTGACCCCAGTTTGCTCTCTTACTGTGCAGGGGACCAAAAGTCCAACATCAGGTCCCCCAGGGTGAATGGACCAAAGCATGGGGCTGCTGGTGCCTCCTGGATGCCCTAGCGGCCGTCCCCGCAGTCCTGGCTCGGCCTCTTCCACCATCCTCGGCCCTGCCGTGGCATCTCCTCGGGCTCGCCCTGTCCCTCTCACAGGAGCCGGTGATGGCTTTAGCCCAGGACGATGTCCCACCTCGAGGTCACAGCTGCATCTGCAGAGGCCCTCTCTCCATGTAAGTTACCACGCACGGCTCGGGGGACGGGGGCCTTGGCGTACCTGGGGTGGGGGTGGGGGCAGTATTTAGCCTCCCACAAGGCAGAGGAGAATATTGGGGTGCCCGTGCTTGGGGAATGGGAGAAACTGGAGCTGATGAAGGAGGCCGAGGAATGACATCACGAAGGTCAGAGGGTGCTTGACTGCAGGGTGACCCAGAAAACGGGAGAGGAGAGTCGGATGGAGGAGGGGGTGGGCGGTGGGGAGGAAGGGCGGGGCAGGCCTGAGTGTCCCACGGGACCTCCTCAGTGCCTAGGACCTGGCGTGGAATGGCAGCGAAACAAATATCTGTGGAGTGGACAAGAGAACGAATGAATAAATCTATGGGGGTGCTGCAGTTTCCTTTGCAGAGAGCTAGGTCGACAGTTTGTGGGGTCCATCTTCTCAGCCCCAGCTCTCCTAATCCCTGTGGGAAGCTGAGCGTCTGGCCTGGCAGGGCTTCCCTAGAAAGGAGTTGGGGTCCAAGTGTGGCCAGCCCGTCACCTGCGCTTTTCAGCATCTGAGGGTGACCTGAGGAGTTACAGGCTTTGTGGGGGGTGTCACGGAGCCCAGAGGAAAGGTGCAGGCACGTCAGCTGGAAACCTGATGGAGTTTGGCATGTGGGAGACATGAGAGTGCGGCGAGGTCTGAGGCTGCTGGGCTCGTCCCGCTTTCTGAAGGAGATGACGTGAGATGTTGAAAGGACAGCGTTTGTTTCTACAAGCAAAGGAAAGATGTTCCACTCCAAGAAGCAAATTTATTTTTAGGCAGAAAACTTTCTTTCTCTTCCAACTTTTCCTGCTTATGAGACAGAACCAAAAGGTCTTTGCTTTCCAGCTATAACCTGATACCTGGAGCTGATTAAAGGCCAGAGATGGAAACTCACAGGATGAGCTTTTTCCTAATCACCTTCTCCATTCCTGTGTCCAGCAGACAGGGGACAGCTTTTCCGTGGTGTTTATGCACCGAGCTGCTGAGCCCATCCCGCTTGATTACATCTGCTCACACAGTAAGCGGGGGATGAAATGCACAGCGGCCCCTTACTTGGCTGCCGCAGCCGGCCGGCTTGAGCGACCATGCTATCTCCCTGCGGAAAGTTTGCGGGGTTTGCACACACGAGAGGACGCCACTGAACCCAGAGGTCTTTAAATTCCTCTGCCCAGGTGGAAAACATGAGAAGGCCAGCCTCTCATGATGTGCGCTGAGGCTGGGTCTCTCAGAATTCAGAGAACGGTGTTCACTTCTCAGAGAAAGTGCAAACTAAGCGGTGAGTAAAGCTCTGGGTTTGTCCTTGGTGGGGAAATCCCAGGCTGTTGGGTTTGGTTGGTTCATTCATCCATCCATCAAATACCCAGTGGGGTCTCCCGTGTGCTGGGTGTCGTGAAGCCATAACGAGAAGGGCTCGGCCTCTGTCTGCATCTGAGGCGCATTCAGGTGGCAGCTGGCAGACGGGCATGCCCACATCCTCCCTGCGTCCAGAAGACCAGGGCCTGGGGAGGCCCGCAGGCATGCAGGGTAGCCTGGGAGACAGTCTGGGTGTGGGTGGGGCCCAGGAAGCCTCCCCGGGGAGGGGCATGTGTTTGGGTCTTAAAAGAGGATGAGCTGTTTTCCAGGTAAAGAAGGAATGGACGGGTTGAGCATTGGGCCCAGCGGGAGGGAAAGGGCAGAACCCACTCTGGGCCGGGAGGTTTGCTCAGGTATTGGCACAGGGTGCCCGTGGGAGGGCAGAGATGGCAGAGGCAGGTGGCGTAGGAGAGGCAGGTAACAGGAGCTAACACAGGGATGTAAACAAAGGGGCAGCCTGGTCAACTGGGGGGCAAGGCGGCAAGATTGGGAGATGGGTGTCCGGGAAGGTGGGAGGCCGGAGGGCGGGGGGAGGGGGTGTCAGATGCTGGGCAAAGTCTTTGCGGGCTGGGTGGAGCCCAGGGGATGGAGGGCGGGGACGGCCTTGGGGCATGTGGATTTGGGGAGGCGAGGGAGAGGAGTGGGTGCCCCCCTGGGAAGTGTGGGAGCCTCTGCACCTCACCCAGGCAGGGGACAGACACTGCCCCTAAGAGATGCGGGAGAGATCTGGGGGCTGGTGTCAGATGAGGGAGGTGAGAAAGGGACCATGGAGGGACAGTCCAAGAGGTCAGGGGAGAGGCTGCAGGCAGAGGCATTGCAGAGGAGGGGGCAGCCCAGGGAAGGAGACGCATTGCCCTGGTGTCAGCGGCTGTGGGTAGGTCAGGCTGTGGGGGGACTGGGAACAGCCCCTGAGCTGGACAGGTGCAGAGGGTGGGGCAGTGGCCGAGGGGTGCATGGAAATGACCAACGGGGACAGTGGGGGATGCTCTCCTTTTTTTCAAGGGTAAGAACAGTGAAGCATCCAGGGTTGAGGAAGAGGTGTTCCAAGGTAGTGGCCTCACCCTGTTCTAAAAATGGTGCATCCTTTGCTGGCAGCCAACTATGGATGCTTGACTCAGTGTCGTCCCCAACCTGGCCCTCCCCGTCATGTCCTGCTCCTCCCACCACCCCCTCTGCTCTCTATCCCAGTGCCTGAGCCCACGTTGAGTTGATGCCCCCGCATTGCTTCCCTTGTTTGAACCCAATCGTATTTTAATTTTTTATAGTCCTTTAGGCCCCTATGCTGGGTTGTTGGTTATGTGACCATCTTGCTTCCCCTATTTATCACTGCTTACTCAGGAGGAGGGACGGTGTTTCTCTTCTCTGCTCTGCGGGGGCTGGACACAGAGCAGAGCCACACAGAGAGGGACTCGCTGGCTTGGAGAGTCCTTAGAGACCTCGGCTTTTCCCAGGCTGCCTCTGATGCCTGTGTCTCTCCTCCCATGGCCTGCCTGAAGCCCAGAGATTTTGTAAGCAGAGGGAGGGTTTCAGCCGGGGCCCTTCTTGGAGCCCCAGTTGGTGCAGGGAGGGGCGTGGGGAGCACCCATGCCTGGCAGAGCTAACACACTGCCAGCTGGGCTGGTGGCTGTGGGCTCAGAAGGACTTCCGTCCTGCAGGGAGTCACCCTGAAGGAGCTGGAAGCTTCATCCTGAGGGTGGGATCATGGGGGAGCATGGGAGGTGGAGGGGACACAAGGGCTGTCCAGGGACACCTGGCAGGGGGCAGTGATTGAGCCCACCTGCTGAGGACGGAGCACCCCCCCCAGCTGCCATCCCTGCACCCATGCTTTCTGCTTTTCTTTTTCATACACCAAGAAAGAAAACAATAAAGTAGGTAGAAAGTAATACTTCAAATGATAAAAGGGAAAAAATAAACTAGATAGAAAAACTATGATGGAAGCAGAAAGAAAACTAGGGAAAAAGGATTAAAAAGGATAAACTTTTCAATACTCTAGGACAATCCACATGGGGCCCTCAGCGTTGGGGGCCCTGGAGCCAGCCCCGTGGCGGGCCCAGCTGGCGCCCCTGGTCAGCCAGAGGTACAGCCGGCCGCCAGGCTTGGGCTCTGGGACACCGGAGCCGGCCAGAGGAGAACCTGGTCCCGATGGTGCCTCCTTTCCTGGGGGACCCCTTTCCCCTGGTGCTGGTTTATCCTTGAAAACAGGGGTGCTGGGCAGCCAGGGAATGCTGCAGCTGGGGCACAAACCCTGTGCCCCCCAGGCAAAGTCGTCAGGACCAAACGTCTCCTGGCGCCGTCCCTCCGGAGCCTGCCTTAGTCTCGTCTGCTCAGTGCTGTCGTCGGTGCCATCGTGTGCAAACTGGGACCATGTGGGGGTCAGACACTTGAGTGCCACGAGGCCGTAAACAGCGCTCGATTTGCGTGAAGCCCTTACTGGCCTGGGTTATGCAGCAACCCGAACACACTGAAGTGAGGTCCTGCTGGCGCTGCCTGCACCCCAGCATGCGCGCCAGGCGTCTTCTCTTCTCAGTCTTAGGAAACGCCAACATGGAGAACCCCGGGGGAGCTAATTTTCGTAATTATGTTACCTGGAGCCACTTATATACAAAAGTATGTGACATGTATTCCTCTTTGAATTCCTGCCAGGAAAAAGTTGTTCTTGATTAAACAACCCCATATTTCCTACCCCATGTCAATGAGAACTGACCCTGCTTCCCTTTTTGCATTGTCTTCTAGAAAGCTGTGTGAACTTGACTCAAATGTGATAGCCATCTTACTTCAGGGAACTGGAGGAATGGTCTCTGCCTTTCTTTTATACACTTTTAGCTTCTCTCCTTGGCCTTTATTTGGGCTGTGTTTTGTGTGTGTGTGTGTGTTTTGTGTGTGTGTGTGCTTATTATAAGACACTCAAAAGACTGCTTTTAAAATAAACAGATCGAAACTGATATATAAATAGACAATAGGGTTTATTCTAAAGTCTTGCACTTAGAACAGAAAAACCCAACTGCTAAGGGACAGTTGGTTGGGAGAGGGTTTGTTTAGCAAAAGCACATCTGAAAATGTCTGGGAAGAGTCAGCTGGCTGTAAATAAAGAATGAGTCAAGGCAACAGTGTGGCTGCCCAAGTGTCCTTGGGCTCTGGGACTGAAATAGCCATCCAGATCGAAAGTAAGGAAGGTGCTGGCTCCCCTGGGCTGTGTCCTGGACAGATCGAGTTTGGAGAAGGGCTCTGGGTCCTGGGCTGACCTTTAAGAAGGAGGGGGCAAGGCAGACAAGTTCAAGCTGATGGAAGGCACTGGTCAGGGAATGAAAAGGAGTGGCCAGAGGTGGTCCGTGTTTGAAGGGGCTGAGTTGACTCGGGTTGGACTTGTTCTGGCTGGGGCCGTAGCAGCCTGTGCTGAGTCCCATCAAGAAATCTTTGGGGGTCAAACACAAGCCTGCTGTGTCCTCTCCGCTTGGGTGGAGTTGCAAAGAGGAGGTGACACTTGTGTCTGCCAGGTGGGAAGAGCGGCTGTCCAGCGGACGGGGGCCTGGGCACAAGTGTCCCCTGTGCTGACAGCAAGACAAAACTCAGTTTCCTTCATTTTATTGTCTTGCTAATTCTGGGTCCCATCAATGGCGTGCTAACACTTTGTTCTAATAGGAACCGATTTTTCAAACCTACCAACGGGAACAGGCTCCCCGACACTGATTTCCCCTTTAATAATTTCCAGCTTTTTAATCCAATTTACCAACCATCCTAGAGTAAGCATATAATTAAGCCCAAGAAAGGAGCTGGCAATAATAATAAAAATCAAAGGGAAGGGAGAGGAAAGGAAGCCGAGAGGGGCTATCACAAGGATTTAGAGACTTTAAAAAACCCACAAGGGAAGGGCAATGATGGGGGAGGGCTTTGGGAGAGAGGAACAAGCTGGCATTTCTCCTGGTTACGGGCCATTGTGGAGAAGAAAGGGTGAGGCTGAACTCTGGGCAGCTTGGCTCCAGCCTCCGTCCTGGGGTTAAAACCCCTCATTTTGGTATTCCACGCCACGGTTCAGCCTCCCGCTTAAAACCCTTCTAGAATCAAGGGCTTCTCTTAAGTCCCGAGCGAACCCACCAACCACCGTTCAGAAAGCAAAGCCGCCCGCCTCGTTGTGCCTGCCGGCCCCCCACCCCGCCATGGGGACAGTGCGGGCACTTTTCTCAGGACCCTGGGTGCCTACCTCCGTAGCTTCTGGGCCTTTGCACAGGGGCTATTTGTCACTGTCATGGGACTCAGGAAGTGCCCCTTGCAGCTCCGGTCCAGGGTGGGGATGCTGGGCTTCCCACGGCCCCGTGGGTGGCTGAGGGGACAGCTGGGCGGAGGCAGCAGGCGAGAGGGCCCCGGGAAGGCAGGGCTGGGGGAGGCAGGACAAGTGGTGGCCTTAGGGGGAGAGTCCAGAGGCCCAGCCCCAGGGCTAGTTTTCCCTCTGGGAACCATAGGACCTGACCATGCTCCACAGATGGGCTGGACTGAACCTAGGCACCGAGAGGCCCCTGCACCCCATTATTGCAATTCGAGGTCAGGCTTTCTGGAGCAGAGGCAGGTTTTCTGTTTCTTCAAAAACATTCGAAACCGTCAAGGTAGCAAAAAGCTTCAGTTCACTTTGTGGACTTGTGACACGTTGTGGTCCCTGGACATGTCAGGCGTTCTGGGGCCTCGTTCCCCGCGTCTCCTCTTTAAAGGACGCACGTCTTTGGATTTAGGGCCCTCCTGGATAATCCAGGACCAGCCCTTTGTCTTGGCAGCCTTAATTTAATCACACCTGCCAAGTCCTTTTTCCCAAATGAGGTCACCTTTCCAGGTGCTGGGACGAGGAAATACCTCCCCGGGCGCCCCGGGCCACCTGCGGACTCAGCCCAGAACGCAGGCTTCCCCCAGGGCCGCTGCCTGCCCGGCCCAGCCTCCCCAGCGAGGCCGTGTGTGCAACCGAGAAATCAGGATTTAAGGGATGATTTTAATTACCGAATCGTTATAGAAATATTCCTTTTGGCTTTCTGGCGTATCGGAGTCGACAGGGAAATAACCGGGAATCTCTAAACTGCGATCCAGCTGCCTCGATCTGTGATAATGACTCTCTTGCCCTCATCTCGTGCCCCGTGAGTGTACCTTGTGACTTACCTTCGTCTGAGCCCACTTATCCAGTTTCTCAACTTTAGAGTCTTGTGATCCCTAAAGAAGCCCTTAATGTTCGTTAATGCAGGGTCTTGGGTCAGCCTGGAACTAACCCACCCCAAGTCCCAAATAGTCTTGATGACCGAGACTGGAATAACCAAAACGGCATGCACAGTAGCTTAGACTTGACCCCGCAAGTCTCCTAGATCTCATTCTGCCATTTTCTTACACACGTTCTGTGACTAAGCATGGAATCCTTCTGCGCACGCTCAATAATTAGACCATCTCTAATTACATCTGGGGCCACTGTGCGCATTGTTCTAAACCCTGCTTATCTTTTCCCTAATGAAACCACCCAAAGTACTGCAGTTCTGGAGACAGATTTTGGGCCGCTAGGCCGTCTGCTTTCCTACTATGCATGTAGTAATAAACTCGTTCTCTCTCTGAAACCCCCGTGTCTCAGGAATTGGTTATTGAGCATGTTGGGCAGGAGAATCCACAGCCTTTGTCCAGTAACATCTGGGGCCTCCCTGACCCCATCTGCTGCCTGAAGGGTTAGAACTCAAGGATCCTAAATCTCTTCTGGCTCCCACTGTCTGTTCCCTGATGCTTATGCTCAGCTTACATCGGCTCAGGCTTGACTGGGGGCTGTCAGGATGATGAGCTTGCGTTCAGAGTGGCCCTTTGGAGTCAGCAAGAAGCAATGCCTACCTAACTCCTGGAGGCCACTGCGCTTGCAGAGAGGGGACTGGCCAGATGTTTCTTTATCACAAGGCACAAAGCTGCTCTCATGTCTCGATGATTCATCAAGAATTCTGGCACACCCCAACAAAAAGCCCGTGACATGTCTCTCCAGCAGGGCCATACTTCTCCAAGTTTGTATGTTCTTTTTCAGGGCAAAGAGCTATGTGGTTCCACTTTTATTCCTGGGCACAGCGGTGCCAGGCCCACGGTCCCTATTGAAGCCTTTGCTGGGACCCGCATTGTCCTGGAAGCTTCCGTCTTCCTTTCCCACTTTGAGCTTTGTTTCCTTGACAGACATTTGTCTTTGCTACAATCAGCTATGCTTTTCCCACCATTTTGTGTCTTTTTTTTTTTGGTGTTTTAAGTATCACTAAAAAAGGATCGCTTTTAAAATTTAACTGGGGGTGGTTTGAAAGCCTAGATGTGGTTGGGGGCTGGGCTTCATTGTCTTATTTTCTCCTTTATTTCTCTATTCAGATTCACCTTCCCCTTTGGGTCTTTGGACTTCGGCTTATACATGCAAATGCGTTGAACTCCTCATTCCTTTACCTCAGGGAATGTCAGAATTCAGGCTTTATTTTCTACCCGCAGAAAAAGAAACATTTGCTTCAAGACTGATGTCTTTAGAACTCAGGATACATGGAAAAGATAGGAAGTTAACACTTTAAAAAGAAAAAGGGCTGTTTTTGTGTGACTTACGGTCCAGATAAAGCACGAGGCCCTTTTGTGCCTGGTGAGGGATAGCAGCGGACGGAGTAGGTTTTGAAAAGGATTTAAACAATGCAATTGATGGCTTAACCATATCTTGAAAAAGCTAAGGGGTAATGAGGGTCTCCTCTGTGCAGATGCTGTCCAAGACGGCTCAGACGTGTCTCATTTAATCCACGCAAGCTTGCAAGGGGGGTTCTTCCACCTGCCGTCTTACTGGGAAGGAGGCTCTGCAGTAAATTCGGTTTCTGCCAGTCCTCAGCGATGCCGGCATCCATCCATCCTTCCTTCCTTCCTTCCCCATGCACCCAAGATGAACGGGAGTCCTTCCCGTGCCTGTTCGCCATGGCGCCAAGCCCCGCGATCCCTGCTGTCCTGGGCTGGCAGCTCAGGGGACCATGGCCGGTAAAGGAGGTGTCACACATGAGCCAGACAATGGGCACGGGCGGTCAGAAACCCAGCGCACGGATGTTCGGCATGTCCGGAGGGGGCAGGGGCAGGCCGGCAGGGCAGGGCCTGGGGTGCTGAGGGCCGGAGGGGCTGTCCAGCGGGCATTGCCTACGTGGAGGGAGATGGGGTAGGAGGCTGGGGCAGGGGCCAGACCCAGAAGGGGGCTTTGGATCAGGGCAGGGCTCTGCTTTCATTCCAGGCAGGGGGGCGGGGGGACCCCCGGGCGGGCTCAGCAGCAGGTGATGCCCTTTGACCGATGACCTCAGCCACGGTGCCCGCGGGAGGGAGCTGGGCCCTGGGGTGAGGGGCGGAGGGCGGCAGCCCCCAGCTGTTTGCACCGTGGTGGGTCCTCGCAGCGCGGGTTGTCCCGACCTCGCAGAAGCCTGGCCCTGGCGGCTGCTCCACGGGCTTCAGCCGCGGTGGGAAAGGTGGCCCCCAGCACCCCCCGCTTTCATTTTGATCAAGGTGGGGTTCTGAAGCCAGCTGGTCCACGTTCTGTGGCATGGCCCTCGATTCGGGGTTGTGTGTGGTTTTCTCATGACTACAGGGGTTATGTTTTATTTCTGGAGGAAGACCCAGAGGGAAAGTGCTATCCTCATCATCGAGAGAAGGGTACATGTTGTCACCTGGGGTGTCTCACAGGAGGGTGGGGGGAGTTTTAAAAAAGTTTTTTATTTTTAAGTAATTTCAAACTTATAACAGTAAACATAATGCAAAAATAATATCCCCCCACCCAGATGTACCAACCTGTAGCCCTTTGTCACATTAGCTGTATCATTCTGTCTCTCATCTGTCTCTATCTGTCTGTCTGTATTTATCTATCACTTCCAAACCTTTGGGAGTAGGCTCGTGCATCATGCTCCTTTACTACTTTATTGCTTAATATTGCTTTAGTACTTCCAAGCGTAGTTCCTAAGAACAAGGATATTCACTTATGTAACCGCGTTAAGTCCAAGTACCAAGTTCAAGCCATTTAACACCAACACAAAGCTTACACTCTGCATTCCCAGTTTTTCAGGGGGCCCAATAATCTTCTTTGGGGCTCTCCCTTCTCCATTATTTTAGATCCTGTTGAGGGTCATGTATTGCGTTTAATTGTCATTGCTTCTTTGTTTAGTCTCACTCTTTTTCATTTTGTTACAACGTAAAGTTTCCCATCTCCGCTGCTCCCAAGCACAGTGTTCAGTGGCACCCATCACACTCGCCTGCTGCGCCACCATCGGGGGTGAGGTGGATTCCACAGATCGGGCTGAGGACCCACTGTGTGCCTGATGGTGTTGGCTCTGGGGATTTGACAAGAATGAGCCGGAATGCCAGGGAGCTGCAACCTGGTGTGGAAAGGGGCGGGGATGTGCAGAAAGCAGTTTCTCCGAATGTGACCTGTGGTCCGTGCGGGAGCCAAGGCTCAAGGCACAGGGCAGCGCAGAGGGGATCGAGGGAGGCAGCAACCAGGGGCGGCCCTGGATGAGGAAATGCCTGAACGGGGGCTCAGAGGCTCAACAGAAGGTGCCCACGTGGGTGGTGGGGTTCCAGTAGATGGTGGGGTTCAGGTGGTGGTGGGGTTCAGGTGATGGTGGGGTTCAGGTAGATGGTAGGGTTCAGGTGATGGTGGGGTTCAGGTAGATGTTGGGGTTCAGGTGATGGTGGGGTTCAGGTAGATGGTAGGGTTCAGGTGATGGTGGGGTTCAGGTAGATGTTGGGGTTCAGGTAGATGGTGGGGTTCAGGTAGATGGTAGGGTTCAGGTGATGGTGGGGTTCAGGTAGATGGTAGGGTTCAGGTGATGGTGGGGTTCAGGTAGATGTTGGGGTTCAGGTAGATGGTGGGGTTCAGGTAGATGGTAGGGTTCAGGTGATGGTGGGGTTCAGGTAGATGGTAGGGTTCAGGTGATGGTGGGGTTCAGGTAGATGTTGGGGTTCAGGTAGATGGTGGGGTTCAGGTAGATGGTAGGGTTCAGGTGATGGTGGGGTTCAGGTAGATGTTGGGGTTCAGGTAGATGGTGGGGTTCAGGTAGATGGTAGGGTTCAGGTGATGGTGGGGTTCAGGTGATGGTGGGGTTCAGGTAGATGTTGGGGTTCAGGTAGATGGTGGGGTTCAGGTGGGTGGTGGGGTAAGGTAGATGGTGGGGTTCAGGCAGCCCGTGGGGTTCAGGCGGGTGGTGGGGTTCAGGCGTTGTAAGTAGTGGGGTCAGGAAAGGAGGAAGCATGCAGGCTAGAGGTGCGCAGTGGGGGGCACTCAGCCCTTTCACATTTCTTGGACACAGAGCGGACAGGACAAGAGGGAGATGCGGCCGAAGAAGGCCTTCCAGTCACACCAAGACACCGGACTTCTGCAACCCAGAAGCTGCGAAGGTGTCTGGCCGGCCTGTGGCTACTCAGATGTGACCTGGGGGACAGGCCTGGTGGGAAAGTGGGAAAGGGCGCGGACAGGGGACCTTCCGGAGACTTACTCTAACCCTAACGACGCCCGGACATGGGCACTGAGGGAGTTGGAGCCCTGCGCCTGCATCCGGGAATCAGATCAGGACAGGGGCCCAGGCTGTGGGGATGGTGGAGGGATCAGCAGAGGCCAGGAAAGAAGACCCATGCCCTGGGCAGAGGAGCTGGTCAGAAACAGAAACCTGCAGAGTCTCAGAGAGGAACTTACAAACATGCAATCACATCTGCCACATTGGAGAGACGGTACCATGGAGTCCCTGATCTACAGATGGGACAGGAGGAGCCAAATGGCTGATGAGGGGACACAGCTGCCAAGCAATGGAGCACCTGAATAAAGGTGGTTACCGTGTCTTTTAATTTCCAGAGCATTCATTCTGTAGTATTAAGACTGACTCTAATAATTAGAAAACCACTTTCTGGGCTCTCCACTTTCCCCTGCTTGAGCATCTTGTCAGAAGAGGCTGTACCGGTTTAATTAAGCCCGAAGTCCTGGCGGACACCTCAGCTGACCATCCCTAAGCCAACAGAATGCTGAGGTCTGAGTTGACACATTCTGCAACTACAGGTTTTGGAAGGAAGCAGAGTCCTCAGCTGACGGTGACTCAAGTCAGATGGAAGGTGGCAGCTCTCACCATAAGAAACCTTCCCTCTCGGTAATGTGATGAGCACTGGATTCGGAGTCCTGGGCCGTGGTGCAGCACATGGATTCGGAAACTCCACAATGACCAACAGGCGACTTTTGGCAAGTCTTAATCTTGCCCTCATTTCTACTCTGAGGAAAGGAGGGACGGCTTCTGATTGCCTTGTGCACCCTAGAAATTGTCCTCCTTCTTTGTTTCTCCATCATCCTCTTTCTACTTTTAAAATACAGGTGAAGGCTCATAAATTTGGCAGGTTAATTAACTTCCCACATTTTCTTTTCTCTCCCACTTCCCTCCCCCTGTGAGTAAGTGGCAGGTGTACTGTGATTTATCTGTCGTGCCGTGGTCACGTGTTCGTTGTAATTCCTTCGGCCGTGGACCAGTGAGCTGGAAATCTCTGATGTCTCCTCCTAGATTCCTGTAATTTTTCTCGAGATTGGTTCATGCACCTTCGCCGTGAACATCAGGCTCCACTCACCAGCAGCTCCGCAGCGAAGCCAAGCCTCAGGGGTATGCGTGGTGACAGCTGACATATTCCACACAAGCTGTAGATTGATTCACATTAAATGAGAATTTATGATCCATCCTCATAAATTAAGCCTCCCTCGTAAACTCAAGGTGAGATCCAGGCCGGTGAGTCTTTGTTAATTAGCACGGGAAGGGGCCTGACTTATCTGTGGGTAAAAGTCAACGCGTGTGCTGGTTAGAGATGGCAACTGCCGCTGGTGGCAGTGCCACAGGTGCCGGTGGGGAAGGATGGCGGCCCGTGGTTGGCACTGCTGTGGATGGTGGCCTGCGCTCTACAGGACACTTTCTACTCAACTCCCTGGCTCTAGAAGCATCAAAACCAACGCCGTCTCCAGGCAATAGACTTTGCATTGGGGTGAGGCTGGGTCATCCGAAATCTAGGTGTTCTTTCTCTGGCTCTCTCTAGGACACAGGCACACTCACATTCACACACAGTACAGCTCTGTGCTCCGTTGCTTGGCAGCTGTGTACCCTTATCAGCTATTTAGCTCCTCCTGCCCCATCTGTAGAACAGAGACTCCATGGTACCGTCTCTCTCTGTGAGGATGGGGACGAAATGGCAAAATGCACAGTGAGCCAGTGCCTTGCCTCGTAGTCAGAACCTTCTGGATCACATTGGCCATTTAGTTCTTTGTCTCTCTTCTTCGCTCCCAAATAAATGCTCTGCTCCCGTGCCTGGGGTTGCATGGACGGGAGCGGCCCTGGCCCCTCTCTGCTTCTTGCCGCGGGGACCTTGTTCACTTAGATGCTCAGTGAGGTCCGCGGGGGCAGTACATGTCTCCCTCTTTTGCCATTTCTGATTATTTCACCATCTTGTTATCTTTAAAAAGGATGCTTTTTTTAGGGGGAGGTAAAACATGTCAAATCTTTTGTGGGATGAACTGGGGTATACATAAATTAATAAGCTGATGAAATCAGCCCTGATATTAGCATTTGTTTTAAAGTAGTATCAACCTTGGTGGCGTGGCCTGGTGGACTCCAAGGGAAGTTCATATTTGGGGTCCGAGAGGCCTTTCCTGGGGGCCTCTTGTCTCCATGACCCAGACTCACTCCCCCCCCCGACTGTATGAACTGGGGTTGCTGAAGGGTTAAACAGCGGCTTCTTCCTGGCCCCCACCCCCCTGCACCAAGTGAATCAGAATTTCCCAGTTCTAGGGGCTGCGGGGTGCAGTGAGGTCACAGGAAACCTGCCAGCTGCTGCAGCCAGTGGCATGCGGCCATGGTCCTGGACGGGCTCCCGCTGGGGAAGGGGCTGCCTGTCCACGTGGCAGGGCAGAGACGCGGAGACAAGGCCCTGGTTCCCGGGACACTGCAAGGGAGAGGTGCAGAGCTCATTCCAGGCACCCGGCAGGAAAGAACTCTGGAGGTTCTTTGGCAGAGTCAGAACTTGCAGAAACCTGTGAATAAAGAATGACTTAAAAAGGGGCTCTGGGCAGTTTCAGATGCAAAGTCTAATCGAGCTTTACAAATAGAGATAAGGCTTTAAACACAGAACGGCCAATTTCAGCTCAGCCAGTCTGTGATCAATGAATGGGAAATAGGAAATGAGAGTCCAGATCAGAATAGAACAGCGTATGCCATTGGTCATTTAGTGGGGAATGACCGGGAGGTTATGGTGTGTGTGTTTGTGTGTGTGTGTGTGTACGTGTGTGCCCCGTTTAAACTGTTATCTCTATAACCACGTACAGATGCCACTCTAATCTCATTCTTATGTGACGATTGGTTCTTTTTCAGCACATCCTTTTGTCACCAAACTCTTGCCATTAGAACAAGCCTGCTGAGAATATGTTCTCTGAGAGTATGTTTGGAGAGGATTCTTATTTCTACATGGGACTCAGGCTATAGGAAGCGTCTCTATTACTGCAGAGACTTAGCACAGTGGCACGCTGCTCCCTGGCCGATTGGTGGCTGCTCCGTGGCTGCTCCGTGGATGCTCTGTGGCCTGAATCCAAAGTGCAAATTTGGCTCAGAAATGGATCCTCTCTCTGAAGTGAGCAGAGCAAACCGGTAAGCCTGTCAGGAGAGCTGCCTTCCATTCCTGGCCCCAGCCCAGTCTTGGGCAGTCGTGGGATGTGTCTGGGCTCATCCCTTTCTCTTAGAAAGTGCCAGACCGAGCTGTCTGTCTAGGAGAATTCCTGACATATTTAGGGAATGCATGAAGCAGTCTGGTTTCTGCCCTCGGGACAGAGTTCACCTTCTGCAGAGCCTCCCTTATCACATCTGAGGGGCCTCCCTGGAGCCTGGGTTTCTCTGCTCAGCACTCCGCTGGGGAGCTCTCCTGGGGGAGCTCCTCGCCCCCCCCCTCCCGTTGCCCTTGCTTATCCCACCCCGCCTTCTCGTCTCTGTCTCACACCTTGGCAATTCCGTCCCTAATCCCCTTCTCTTTCTCCCTCCCCCCTTTCCCTGCTAACCTCACCCCTGCGGAGCTCCCATGCTTGTGGGCAGGCTGCGGCCCTGGCCCCATCTCCATCTAGGCTGCCCCTCACCCCGCCCCGGCCTGACCCCACGTGCACACATCCACAGGGCGCCTTCACCGGGACGCCCGTCCTCATGTCAATCTCAACCTGTCCATGTGGACCCCGTGGCCCTTCCTCCCACACCTGTGTCTCCTCTCTTGCTCCCTCTCCACAAATGGCTCCAGCGTCTGCCACGCCAGGGAGCGACTGGACGGAATTGTCTCCCTCTCTGTCCCCTCCCGGGTCTCAGGCACTCAGGCTCCGTGTGCACTGAGAATGCATGTTCCCCGAGCGCGCCGCCGCCACTCCTGACTCCACTGGGGCCACCTGGTCTCCGGGTGAACTTCTAATCATCCTTCAGGGGCCCATGCAAGTGTTACCACTCCCGGCAGCGCTCCCTGAGTCCCCAGTGGGATCCATCACTTCCTCCACTCTGAGCTGCGGCGCTGTCCTGCCAGTGTCTCATTGTGACGGATCGGCTTCTGTTTCTCGCCCTGCAGACTGTGGGGCTTCGTGCAAGGTGGCCTTCATCGTGCGCCTGGCGTGGGCTACCCCTGCCCCCAGCTTCATTCCAGTGCCCAGGGCCGGGGGGGCGGGGGGGGGGGGCTGCTGGTGAGCGCTGCTGGAAGGAGCGGCTGGAATGCGAGAGGCGGGAGAGCAGTTGTGTTCTCACCGAGTTACATCTTGTTTTCCACTCTGAAGGGGCGACACCTGCTCTGGTTTCTCTCGCAACACTTTAAGGCTCTAGCTTCTCTCTTTCTTCGGTTTTATTATTTCCTCTCTCTGTGTCTGAGTCCCAGCAAATGGGAAGAAGTCCTGTCCAGAGTGGGAAAGGAGGGCGGAAGTAATGGGAACACGAGAAGGAGAAAGAACCGGAGCTTTCTTCCCTTCTTACCCCGTTAACGTCTTTGCAGTGTTGAAACCTAATTCACGTACCTTAAAAGTCACCCTTTGAGAGTGGATGGGTCAGTGGTTTTAGCATGTTCGCAAATTTGTGCAATATCACCACTCTCTAATTCCACACTTCTGTCACCCCAAAAAGAACCCCAGTGTCTGTTAAGCACCCCATTTGCCCCCTCCTATACTGTTAGCTTCTAGGTATACATATTTTATGTTTTCGCCTAGGCTGGTCTGAGATGTAAAGAATACATTGCTCCGGTAAACAGCCAACCCCCCATAGAACTCCAGGGCTGCAGACGCGCCTCTCAGGCAGGCTGCTTCTGCGCCGGGGGCTGCAGCAGAGACGCATCGCCCTGGGATAAGATCGGTGAGGAGCTCCCACAGGGTCTGGCTCTCAGGAAGAGCCGTCCAGGCGTTTTCTCATGGGCTCTCTAAGTGGCTGTGTTATCAGGAGAGGTAGGGTTACAGGACTGGTGGCACACACACAGAATCCAAGTTTTCTCAGAAAGGACCTAATGGCATGTCCCATCCGCTCAGCTGGAGGGCAAACACCCGATCTGGCACAGAAGGGGCCCTTAGGAGGGGGTGACTCTTTATTAAAAACTGAGAAATATTCATAACTTCCCTCAAGAGAGAAGCTGTGGAAAAAAGACCAATTTCAAGGAAGTGCAGCCAAATAGAAGTGGAATTATGACTTTTTGCTATAATAATTTCGTATCGGTGGATTCTCTCCGTTCATTATTTATTGTATTCCCATCGGACGCTCCAGCATCCAAAGCACCTTCTTACCTGTCCGCGTCAGTATTCACGAGGAGCGCTGGGCCTGTGGGGGAGCCTTGGAGGGGCCGCTTCCTCCACTGCAAGGTGGAGAAGACAATTTAGATAGAGTTTCATAATACGCTTTAAAAAACAACTCTAGTGTGGCTTGTGGAATCAATTTGATGAGGGCTGATGTGATGCATTTCTGCAAGAAAAGCTCATTTTGCAGCCTTTTTTTTTAAAGACACGATGTAGTGGGGACAACTCCACAGGTGCTGTTGGAAATAGCAGCCCTGGCTGCAGGCTCTGGGAGGAATTCCATTTGAAAGAAGCCCCACCGTGTCGAGGGTGGGACGGCCCAGCAGAGCCATCCCTGGAGAGGGAGTGGGTATAACGACAGGGTTTTGGATGGGGGCCGAAGTCCAGGCATGTGGGTAGAGAAGTTGGCGGCAGCTTCCTGGAAGGCAGGAGCAGCCTCCAGGCTGGTGAGTTGGACACAGGGTCAGAGAACCAAAAAGAGGAGTTTCAAGGGACTAGGAGTGCAGATGCATGTGGGGGGACCCATTTGCCAGAGTGATAAAAGGTGATGGCCCAGGAGCTGGAGAACTGAGCAGGCTAGAGCAGGGCTTGTAGCAGCCCTGCCCTGGGGCCAAGCCTGCTGGGGCCCCAGCCTGCCTTCTCTGCATACTGAAGCCCATGGGGAAGGAGCTGGGTGGGAGGGGGCTGCAGGTGGGCTTGGGTAGCTACAGTTGGGAGGGCAGGAGAGTTTGGGGAAGGGCATTTGTGCCAGTTTGAATCTGTTGTGCACCCCAGAAAAGCCATTCAATATTGCTGGGTGGAAACTTTCTGATTATTCCCATGGAGATGTGACCCACCCAATTGTGAGTGGTAAGTTTTGATTAGATGGTTTCCATAGAGATGTGTCTCCACCCATTCAAGATGGAGCTGCTTACTTGAATTCTTTAAGAAGAAACCTTTTTGGAGAACCAACAGAACCAATAGAGCCAACAGAAGAGACAGAGCCCCAGGGAAGCCGTTGAAGATTTCTGGAGAGAGAGCTAGCAGATGTCACCATATGACTTTCCAACTGAGAGAGAAACCCTGAACTTCATGGGCCTTCTTGAACAAAGGTATTTTTCCCTGGATACCTTAATTTGGACATTTCCTTGCCTTAATTTGGGCATTTTCACAGCCTTAAAACTGTAAAATTGCAACTTAATAAATTCCCCTTTTTAAAAGCTGTTCCATTTCTGGTATATCACATTCTGGCAGCTTTTTCAAACTAGGACAGCGCCAAACTGGCCTTGGTAATCATGAGTTGTGGGTTTGCACACCAGGTGAGTGGGTTCCCATTGGGTCTCTAATAAGAAACACAGGCCTGATGTGGTGCCCCAGCAGTGGCCAGACTCATTTGAGGCCGTTTAATACTAGCCTACAAGAGGTGGTTGCTGGAACAGGCAGGCTTGGGTTCAAATCCAGCCTTTTCATTTACCAGTGTCATGGCCTTTGAGTTACCAGCCCCTCTTGGACAGGGGCAATGTCAACATTTGTTATAAGGATTTTGTAAAATAGTGCATGCAACGGGCACTTATATTTGCAATGTTTGAAACCCATGAAAGTCGGTCTGACTGCACAGTGACACACAATAGAGTGGACATCACCATCTGCTTAGCCGTTCATTTGGCTGCATCAGTGTTCACAAACCTTGTTTATTTTTTGAGTCGTAAACTTGAAACCTGATGGAGATTATCCAGGCCTCCCCCTGAAATTCCCTCATACGCGGTAGTGGGAGCTTCCGAGGGCTCGCACAGTCCTGAGGTCAGCCTCCCTGCTCTGGGGGACAGGGCTGCCTCCGTGGCTGCCGTCTTGTCACTGTGCCACGTCCACATGGAGCCCTCCAAAAAATGCTCCAAAATTTGAATTTGCGAAACTGACTTTATAAATTGATTCCCGCTGCATTCTCAGCATTGGTTATCTGGCTGAGTGGGCCCGAGTCCCTGGCACAGCCTGGGAAGCCCCTCTACTCACTGCTGCAGCCCTTTGGGACACTCACAGAGCCTGTCTGCTGCTGGGGCACCGCGGGACCCCTTCTCCAGTCTGTCCTGTGAGACAGTCCTTCCGTCGGGAGGGCGCGCGGTACTGCAGTCTGTCTGGGGACGCTGCCAGCCACCCTCCCCGGCTCACCCCAGTTCCCTTGTCCCAACTCTAGCCCACCTTTCTACGACTTCATCAACCTCCATTCTGCCCTTGTCAACTGATTTCTGAGTGGGAATTCTGTCCGAGATGAATTCTGACTGAAGTGCTTTTGCTTGGAAATGGGGTGAATTAACAATCAACGAAGTAATAGGCACGTAAAAAAAATAATGTGGAAGATCTTTAAAGAACTGATATGAGGGATTTCCAGGCCTTATTGTTAGGTAATAACTCAAGGTGCCAAAGAATATAAGAAAGAAGGCAGTATGTGTGTGAGGGGGGGTTTCAGATTTTTGCTAAAGGAGACACATAAAAAGAGAAACTGGCATTTGAGAAACAGAGTGGCATACAGGGATCAAGTGAAAATGAAGTAAAGCGAAAGCAATGGGAGTAAGGTTTCTTAGAGTCCGACTGTGTATAGTTTGATTTTGTACCATATCTTTTAATATTCAAAATATAAAGTTAAAAACAGAAAGGTCAAGAAAAAGTAAACTCTCTGATTGTATACAGGCGGAAATAAATGAACTTAGCTCTATGTTTAATTGACGATGCTAAGCCACACAAGAAAAGAGTTGATTCAAATACCTTTGAACTGTCCAAAGTTGGTCTGTTATTGATCATGGCATATCTGTTATAGCTCTATAATTGCAAAATTCCTTTGTGAGTCTTGTAGGAGAGATCAAATAGGTAAATGTGTTGCTATTGCTGGGGTCCAGGACTCTTAGTGGTGGAGAGGGAGAAAACGATGGCATGGGGAGATGAGGAAGAACCTGTGGTGTTGGTTTCCACGAGAGCTGTCAGAATGGAATACCTACTTCTGTCCTAACTCTTCCTCTGAAATGCCCCAAAGCACTGACATCCCAGTAGCCATGGGTACACCCAGCAGTCAAATCTTTGTTTCTAAATAGCATGGCCCACTACAGGAAAGGAGGGTCTTTAGAGAATTGACCAATGTCAAGTAGGGAGTGTCCACCATGAGTTTATAACATTTAATTTCAAAATCAAGGGTGTACTGAAGGGCTGATAGGAACATGTCGTAAAGACAGAGAAGCTTGCTGGAAAGGGCTCCCAACGGCCAAGCTTGGGACATTTGCCCATCAAAAAGAATCATCATAGGCTGCAACAAATTCATCTATGTGGTATTCTTTCCCAAAATGTTAATAATGAGGGAACAATCAGGCAAATCCAGAATGCCATATGTTCTAAAGACAACTAGCCTCGACTCCCTAAGAATTTTCTGATGCCATGAAGAGCAAACAAAAGATGGGGGATGGAAACTGATCTTAAATAAAAGAAACAAAAAAAATAATAACCTAATGCAGTGAAAGCAGCTTAGTTGGATCCTGGGTCAAAACATAAAATCACTATTAAAACCACATTGGGACAATTGGGGAAATGTAATAATCCCATCCGTACAGTGGATGGGATTATTAAATGCTTGCTCCTTTCCTAAGCTGTGCTTGAGGCATTGGGACTCCTAGGAGAATACTCTTGTTCTCTTGACCAGGCATCTACCCTGCAGCTTCCCCATGCTGGCGTTGGGAGGGCTCCCTCAGTCCGTGCTAGCTGAGAAGGCTTCGTGGCCAGTGAAAGGGTGTCGCATCCACTCAAGAAGGAGTCTGGACACATGCTGCAGCCTGCTTATGTGGGGACTCCTGGCCGGTTCCCCTGGGCAGTCTCCTGTGGCTGGGCACCATGTGAATGACTGATCTGCTCTATTCAATTTTCCTGTAACTGGTCCCTCTCAAATGCTTAAACTCTATGAAAGAAGGTTACTCTGGAGTCTCTAAGCCCTCCTGGGAAGGACACAACAGTTTTCTGAACTGGTGGGTTTCCTGCTCATAAATCCCCCTTCCATATGAGGGGGTCATGATTTTCTCTTTTCCAAGCTAAGTATCATTTCTTTGCTTTCTCACATAGGTTGGATTGGGTGTGTGAGGACGAGGCCTTCTTCATTCTCAGATAAATTGGGTTGATTCTCCCCCAAAAGGCTGTGGGTATGTGAAAGGGGTATACACCTGGGGTGGGGGATCTGGGTCTTAACAAGCCCATCCTGGACCTGGGGCCAGGCATTTTGCTTCCCTGGGCTGTGGCGTGCTTGCTGGTTCCGTAAGGCCAGTGGATTTCATAGTTCTTAGTTGGCGGTAAATGTCTGAGTCACTCATGGAACATTAAAACAAAATAAAGCTCAACACAACAAAAATACTCTTAGATCCTGCTTCCATGGGACTCTTGCTCAGCAGATCTGGGGTGGGGCCTAAGCACATGTGCTTTGAAAATCCACAGATTATCCTAACACACGTGTCTGCTGGAGAACCTCAAGCTCAGAATGAAGTCCCAGAAGCTTTTTCCAGAGGTGGGGCCATTGCGTGGCTTACAAAACATCTCCTCGTTCTGCAAAACAACACTGAAGAAGTTGACTCAATGATTGGGTGGTGCGTGTTCCTTCTAAGTGGGGTTGAGTCACTGAAGCTTCTGTTCACCACAACTCATCCCTGATGAGGCCTCTCGGCCCAAGGGAAGGGACATTTTCACACTCATCCTCTGACCTTTCCCCTTCTGAAGGGTCATTTGAACCTGAATGCCTGGTGCTCTAAGGAAAAGAGTGAGATGACGAATGGATTTGACTACAAAGAAGTCTGTTTTCAGACCCCAGGACAGGCCTGGTTTCCCCTTTGAGCACTGAGTCATAATAGCTCATTCGGATTTCACAATCGGTCTCTGGGTTTCTTTGAGTCATGCCCTTTCCAAGGAAAAGCCGAGGCTTGGTCTTTGACATGTTTTTTTTGTGTGTATTATACACAAAATTTCAAAATAGGAAACTAAGCAGCGTTAGTGCATTGTAGACTGGTTATCCTAAGACTTCTGGGATAGCAGACTTTGCTTCTCCTACTGTTGGCATCAGTTTAAGCTTGAATAAAGAACTCCATCATCAGAACACAATGAACTACCCCAGATCATGTCTATGAAGACGGAACTCATCCATGAAGTCAGAATACGTTCATCAAGTCAGAACATGTCTTGATGTCAAAACATGTCTTGATGTCAAAACAGCACCTGCCTGTCCCCTCCCAGCGTCTCAGGCAAACACCTCATCTCTTCTCTCAGGTGATGGTTGGGAAGGACTTGTCTGGTGTCCAATGAACTGCGACAGTCATCCTACTGCCACTGCAGCCCTTGCCATCGCTGGCTCCCAAGGCCCCTGGGGGACAAGCTTCTGGCCACCTGGTCTCCTGAATGACACCACTAGGCCCACCTCACCCCTCCAGGGGTCATCTGTTCACCTCACTCACACTCCAAGAGTTAGTCTTCCCGGAGAGCTCAAACCACACCCCATGTTCCCCCCATGAGAAAGTAGAAGGACACATTTTATTAAGATATATGCAAAGCACATGGAATGGGCTATTGGGTGGCTCCCAAAACATATGCCACATCCTAATTGCTATATTGTGGATGGGACCTCACTGGGCAAAGGGGTCTCTGCCAATGTAATTATGTCAAGATCACTCTGGATTAACTGGGTGGGCCCTCAATTCAATGACAAGTATCTTCACAAGGGACACAGAGTTGAGAGAGAGAAGAAAAGGGCAGTGTGGTCAGGAGGCAGAGCCTGGAGGGATGGGACCACAAGCCCAGAGCTGCTGAAACCTCCAGAAGCTAGAAGAGGCAAGGAATGGGTTCTCCCCAAAGGTTTAGAGGCAGCACCACCCTGCCAGCACCCTGATTTCAGACCTGTGGGCTCCAGAGCCATGAAAGTGTCATTTCTGATGGTTTTAAGTGGCTGCACTGGGGGCAGTAGCCCAAGGTCAAGAGCCAGCTCCACCTTCCAAGCTGCAGGGTCACTGCCCGCCAGGCCCTCGGTCTCTGCTCAGCGGCCTTCCCTGCTTCAGCCCTGGCCCCCCCACCTTGTTGGGAGGACTGCTCAGCTGACAGCCTTGGAGTCAATCCCATGACTTGCTCCAGGCAGGGGTCCCTGCCCTCTTGGCCGTTTGTCAGGCTCCTCGCCCTCCCAAGCAGCTCCATGGCCTGTGCTGTCAACCCCTTTTGACCACTGGCTGCCTCGATGGTCCCCTCCAGCTCCAACACCCCTCTCGGCCATACTTTCTCATCAGCTATGCACCCCCATTGCACCAGCCGCAGGCTAAGGGTTTTGCATATTCCCACCTTGAAATACGTTCTGTGAATCCTTTGATTACTATTTGGATTTTAAAGATGATTTGAGCCAATTTTGCATTTTAATACAGTGGTGCTGATGATTTTTTTTTATCCTCATCTGTTTTTGATAATGTCAAGATATTGCTTATTACACAGAATAGGCTGATGCCTGATCGTCCTGCCTTAGGTAAAGGTTTGCAGCACATTCGCACTGCCAAGAACGCACTAGTAAATTGTCTCAGAGTGGAAATTCTAGACTCACTCTAAATTTTCAGTGACTGCTAGTATGATTTGGATATTAGGTCTAAAAATACACAGATAAAATATTTTTTTCATTATTTATCTCTTCTCCTATATAGCCTGACATTCCCTGAACTGGTATTTTCCTTTTCATTTACTTCTGAAAGGAAAGATTTCCACATAAGGGAAATATGTCTAAAGAGTGACTTCCTGAGTTAGCCATGTCATCATGTCAACTCTTCCAGGACCTTTAATTGTGAGGAGGACCCAGGAGTTTTCATTATTTCTGCTTATTTGGAATATCATACGAGGCCTTGTTTTTGGCAGAGGGAATCCTTTATCAGCCTCATGGTATGGTCTCCCCCACCCCTGTCTGCAGAACAATGGGGATTCTTTCAATTCCGGGCAGAAATGTATCAGCCGATTGTCTGCAATCACTGAACACAAGTCCTTTATCTCCTTTCCCATCCATCACAGTGGGACGCTCCAGTGGGGGTGCTGGTGAGGGAGTCAGATGGGACACCTGCTGGATGGACCACTTTTGTCACATGACGTCAGAGAAAAGAAATGAAAGGAGACAGACAACAATGCTTTACTAAATATAGAGCATCACCATCTTGACTTCAGATGTGGCACCAAGCTAAGTATATTTGGAAGCTAAGTTGCATTTAAAAAAAAAAGCTCATGTTTGTGTTTACATGTTAGGCACATTTCATATGTTCTGTTAGTCTTTAGGATCTTAAGCCGTCAAGGAGACGCTACAAGAGACCAAAAATAATTTCACTTTGCATCATGGGTAGCTTTACTCTCAAAATAAAATCTCCCCATTCATGATGTCATTTAATTTCTAATTAAAGTAATGTATTCCCATCTTGCAATGTTCCAAAATAGTTATTATTAGAATGCTAACGCTCATGGAATTCACTGGATGACTTGGGGCTGACGGCAGGGTCCCAAGAGGGACAAAAAGTTGGTATTTGGGGCAAATGGGCTTCAACCGAGTAGGAGCTGGGGCTGCTCGTGGTGGAAACAGCATTTCTGAGCACATCCAGAAAAAGAGATCCCCTTCCCCATTCCCCACCTCGCGCCCCACCTGGGCACAGGGATTTCTGATAATATTAGTATTTTGTGATTTGTTTTTACATTTCCTCACTTTTGCTTTTAGGAAAATTGGAACGTGTAGTCTTCACGGGTATTAGTAAGATCACATCAACTTCCCCTGCTACTTTTTGAAGGCTTCTCTTGTGCTTTGGTCATTAATTCTACGGCACATTTTGGAAGTGCACGGGGACTCCAAAGTCCCACCAAGAATAGGCCTTCTATGCTCTGAAGAAAGAGGAAGATTGAAGCAGGACAAGTCTGGGGGAAGAGTTTTGGACAGATTGGGGTGGTGAGGAAAGGTCTAGAAATAGTTCTGCAGTGAATGGCATTGGCCAGTTTCCCCTCCCCAAGTACCTTCATTTCTTCCAGCATGCCCTCTGCCCTCCCACGGCCCACCCTCCTGCCCTGCGCTGCCTCCACCCATCACATGGAGAACACAAGGAGGCAGCCGTCACCCTAGCTGTGCCTGTCCTGGCCTGCTGGTGAACACAGGCTGGGCTGGCTGGGAGTGAAAGCAAAAATAATGTGCCATTTAATGACCAAATTCTTGAAAGTTTTTATATGTATTAATGGGAGATAAGGTGAATAAAATAACCTCTTGCCCATAATTCTTCCAATGCGTTGATTTTCAAAATACTGTTTTATCTAGAGGGTGCCACCATCAAATAGTTGCAGCAACTTCTAAAAAGGCCAGGCTGTCAAACTCCAGTTTAACGGATGAACTGTAGTTCAACCCTGTGAACAAGACTCACTCAATTGCAATTATTTGCTTGATGTCTGTATTTCCCAAGTACGGTCCAGAACTATGTGCTTCAGAATCATCTAGAAAGTTGTAGACTATTGGACCTATTCTGGACCTACTAATTAGATATTCTTAGGGTGGAACCTGTGTTTAACAGGCTTCACAATATACATTGACAAAGTAAAGTTGGAGATGTCTGCAAATATTTTCTGTAAAGGGCCAGATAGTAAATATTTTATGTTTTGTGGGCCATAAAATTTCAATGGAAACTACTCAACTCTTCCACGTTAGTGTGAAAGCAACCAGGGACAATACAAAGAGGGATGAGAGTGGCTGTATTCTAATAAACTTTATTTACGCCGAAAAAAAATGGCGGGCGAGGTTTGGCCCATTGTGTGTCATTTGCACTAGACAGTGGGTTTGGAGAGTGGAGGTTGTATCTGCCTTGTTGAAACGTGGTGCTGCATCCAGGGAGGCTGCATCAGAAGATAGTCACTTGGTAAATACCAACAGACACATAAATGGATGGGTGCTTGTAATGGAGATTGATGACTTGAAGTCAATTTTTAATTTACAGACAGAAAATCTCTCTTTTAGGTGCACCGTTCCATGAGTTTTGACAAATGCAAAGAGGCAGGCAACTACCACTGTATTCAAGATACCAAATAATCCACCCTCCCCCCCAATTCCCTCAAGCTGCTCTGTAGAATCAAACCCTCCTCCTTTCCTAACCCCCGGAAATCACTGCTCTGTCTCTGTTCATATAGTTTGACCTTTTCCAGAATGTCAAATAAATGGAATAATGCAATATTCAGCCTTTTGGGTTTGTCTTCCTTCACTTAGCATAATGCATTTGAAAGTCATCCATATCAATAGTCTGTTTCTTTTATTGCTAAAGAGGATTCCACTGAATGAAGGTCTCACAGTTTATCCATTCCCCAACTGAGGGGCATGCTGGTTGTTTCTGATTTGGGGAAGACAGTGGAAAAAGTTGTTATATATAACATTCATATAGAGGGCTTTTTGTGGACATATGTTTTCATTTTTCTTGGTTAAGAACATAGGATCAGATTCCTGGGTTGTGTGGTAAATGTATGATAAACTTTATTAGAAATTGCCAAACTGCTTTCCAAAGTGGCTGTTCCATTTTGCATTTGTGCCAGCATTATGTGAGCATCCAAGTGTTCTGCACTCATGCCAACACTTGGTATTATCAGTTTTATTTTTAAAACTATTGCTACTCTAATAAGTGTGTAATGGTATCTCATTGTGCTTTTAATTTTCTTATTGAGTAATGATGGTGAGCATATTTTCATGTTTATTTGCCATCTGTGTATCTTCTTTGATGAGGTACCTGTTCAAATCTTTTATCTGTTTAAGCAAAACAAGTTGTTTCTTGCTGAGTTTTGAGAGCTGTTTCTCTATTCTCAATACAGGTCCATGTCAGTTACATGATTTGCAAGTGTTTTCCACCAGTCTGTGGCTGTCTTCTTGTTCTATCACAGAATAAAAGTTTTAAACTTTGATGATGTCCAATTTATTCATTTTTTCTTTCATGGATTGTACTTTTGTTCTTTTATATAAGAACTCTTAGTCTAACAAAATGTCACAGAACTATTTCTTATGTTTACTCTAAAAGTTTTTTCTTTTTTGTTTGCATGGTCAGGCACTGGAATCGAACCTGGGTCTCTGGCATGGCAGGCGAGAACTCTGCTTCTGAGCCACTGTGGCCAACCCTCTAAAAGTCTTATAATATTACAGATTACATTTAGGTCTATAACCCGCTTTGAATTAAGTTTTATTTTAGGTGTGTATAGTAAGTCAAATTATATTATTTTTGGCCTATGAATGTCCAATTTTTCCAATACTATTTGTTGAAAAGAATAGCCTTTCTTCACTGAAATATCTTTGCACTTTTGTTGAAAATCAATTGACCATGATTGTGTAGGTCTCTCTCTGCACTCTCCATTCTGTTCTATTGATTCATGTGTTTATACTTTTACCAATTCTGTATTGTCTTGATTACTGTAGCTTAATAGTAACTCTTGAAAATCAGATAGCACGAATTCTCTTATTTTGTATTTTTTCAAATTAGTTTGGCTATTCTAGCTCCTTTGCTTTTCCATATAAATTTTAGAATCAATTTGTCAATATCTACAGAAAAGGCTTATTGCTATTTTTTATTGGAATTACATTGAATCTGTAGGTCTCATTGAGAAGACTTCACACATAAACAATGTTGAATTTCCCAAACAATGAATGCGGAATGACTCTCCAATTACTTGGGTCTTCTTTGATGTCTTTCATCAGTGCTTTGTAGTTTTCTGATCCTGCACATGTTTTGTTAGATTTATACCTAATTAATTCATTTCTGGGTGTCATTGTAAATGGTATTATTTTAGTAATTTAGAATTCAAATTATTCATTGGTGGTTTATAGGAAATCAATTGACTTTTGTATATTGAACTTGTACCTTGAGACCTTGCTAAATTTGCATATTAATTGTTAATTTTTGTTTTTATAGATTCTTTGAGGTTTTCTACACAGACAATCATGTTGTCTGGGAATAAAGACAGTTTTATTTCTTCTTTTTCAATTTATATTCCTTTAAAATATTTTTTTTGCATCATTACATTTTCTAACATTTCCAAAATGATGTTGAGTCAGGGTTGTAAGAAAGGATATCCTTGTCTTGTTCCCAATTTTAGGGGAAAGCATTTCATCTTCAACCATTAAGAATGATGTTAGCTTCATCATATAGGCTTTCCCTATGTAACTTTTACTAGCCTAAAAAAATTTCTTGGTGTAGAATTCTGTTTAATACTTTTCTGCATTTCTTGCTATGATCATGTGGTTTGTCTTCAGCCTGGTAATATGTATTGATTGAATTAAAAATGTTGAACCAGCTTGCCTCCCTGAGTTGAATCCCACTTGCTCTTGATGTGTTATTCTTTCTTATATATTATTAGACTTGATTTGTTAATATTTTGCTAAGGATTTTAAGTTATGAGAGATTCTGGTCTGTAGTTTCCTTTTTTCTTTTAATACCTGTGTCTACTTTTGGTATTAGGGTAATGCCAGTCTTGTAGAGGAGATGGGAAGCATTCCCTCCTCTTTTATTTACTGTAAGAGATTGTGGGAAATTGGTATTAATTCTTCATTAAATTCTTGGTAGAATTCAGTGCTAAAGCTGTTGGGACCCAGTGCTTTCCATTTTGGAAGGTGTTTTAGTCAGGGTTCTCTAGAGAAACAGAACCAACAGGAGAGATCTCTACATATGAAATTTATAGAGTTGTCTTATGCAACCACGGGAATGGAAGAGTCCAAATCCATAGGGCAGGTTGTGAAGCTGGCAGTTCCAATGACAGGTCTCAACGAACTCCACAGGAGAGGCTTGCTAGCTTAAGAAGCAGTGAAAGAGTCTCTCTTCTTTAACAGTCTTTGACTGATTAGACTATCTCATTGTGGGAGATATGCCTTAGTTGATCATAGATGTGATCAGCCACAGATGCAATCAACTACCTGATGATTTAATACATCAGCCTCCCTGTTTATCAACCAGCCATGAAGTATCCACACATCAACAGTCAGTCCAGTGCTTGCCTGATCAGACAACTGGGCACCATCACTTCGCCAAGTGATACCCACACCCAACCATCACAGACTACCACTTGCCAACTTGGCAGCTATACATATCACCTTGAAACATGCTTAGTTTCCAGATGGAACACAATAGCAGACATAAATACTCAACTATCCTGCATACAAACGGAAATGTACTACATCTCTCCAGAATAGAGTGTACGTCCTTAGGTGACATTCACTCTGCAACTTCATATCCTGTGATTTAAATAGTATATAGCATGACCAGTACAACTTGTATGAAAAGAGGAAAACAAGATATTTGCTTATGTACAAATGCAAACTGACTCCTAACAAAACAGGGAGGAAAGATTCATAAAATCATTGTCCTCGTTTCTGTAACTGATCACATGGTCGTAGTTCATATTTATCACTACCTTCTTCCACTACCCACTCCATGTTCCCTTTACCCTCAGCAAGCACTTCAGCTGGCCATGGTCCTTTTCCAGTTGGGGTGACCCAGACCTTTATTCCTGAAGTTTCTGGGCCATTGGTAGTTCTGCCTGGGATTGGTTTGTTGCAGTTTTCCATTGACTTTAATCACGGGGCATGATTGTATTAAGAGATGCCCTAGGGGATCTCCTGTATTCCAGGAAAACTCTTCTTTACCTCCATTGTTGCAGCCCTATTTCCCCTTGATAGTCAGGATTAATCACTCCAGACAGAATAGTAATCCCCTTTCGTGCTTGTTGATCCAGAGGCATGAGAAGCCCAAAGTGGCCAGGTGGCAGCCTTACCTTCTGGTTCAATGGAATCGTTGTTGTGTCTCCTGGAAGGAGCACTCCTCCTTTTGGAGCTAAGACCTGTAGACCAGCAGAGCTTGAGGTTTCAGGGACAGGAAGCAAACATTTTTCTAACCATCACAGAAGGTTATTGATTGTTCATCCAATTTCCTTAAAAGATAGATGTCTACTCATGTTACCTATTTGTCCTGGAATGAGTTCTGGTAGTTCGTGTTTTTCAAGGATTTGATCTATTTCAATTCAGTAAACAGATTAATGGGGATAGAGCTTTTCATAGTATTCCCTTATTATTTTCATTTTCACCTAGTTTTTTAACCTTCTTTGAGATTCTTTATATTTATAATTTCTAAATATTTGGGATTTTTCCAGCTATCTTTCTGTTATTGATTTTCAGTTAATTTTATTGTGGTCTATGAGTGATTACTATGTAGTACTTTGAGTAATTTCTGGTGGTTTCTGAAGTTTTCAGAGCAGTGTTTTTAGCAGGGTGCCCTGGGCATCTACACTGGGCAGGTGAGAAATAGAGACCTTCGTCAGCTTTTTCCAGGAAAGCGCTCGAGGGGCGTGGACTGCAGAGCACTTGGAAGGAAGGAGACGGTGAGTTAGGAGGTAAAGAGGATGGAGGCTCAGGCCCATGCCCCTGCCTTGTGTTTGATGAGAGTCCACCTGCTGCCACATCCCACCGATCTGGAAATAGGGCCCTTGATTCATTGCATCAGCGACTATGTCCCGTGGAGAATGTCTTGCCTTGTGTTCATAGGCAAGAGAGCTAAACGGACACTATTTCCTGGATGTCTTTTCCAAATTGAGGGGAGTATGAATGAACAGTTACCTCTAAAGAACTAAACTTGTAGAGAGTCATATTGTAGTCTTAAATTTCACAGCAGAAAGAAAACTGCTTCCCTTGACCCAATCTCGTCTAACACCTTCAGTTTGCACTTGCACACGGATTGTGTGTTGTGGTTTAACACCTGTCTGCTTAGCACCTGTCTAGGCCCTGCTCAAGATAGTAGATATTTGAAAGAGGAAAAAAATTATCTACTCATTCTTTTAAAATAAGCAAAGCAGCCAGACACTTTTAGAGCACCATGAAGCAAATTTCCTGTGTTCCATGACCTCTACTATCCCCCATAGAAATGTTTCCATTGAGTTCTCGAGACTGAGGGGCCATATCAACAGCATGGTGTGGACGCACCTTTCAGTTTTCTGTGAGTTGTTACCCTCTTGCAATTTAGATTGCCTAAACTTCCTTAAGACCCTTTGCAGTTTATTTGCATGTAAAGCAGCTTCTTGTCTGAGCCTCACGTTAGTCCGTGTTGCCCCCTTTGGCAGGTTCCATATCGCACCACTTGTCACTGATGGTTCTCTACCATTAGACAAGCGTTGGGATGAGTCGTTCCTGGGGTTTAGTGATAGACTTCATCCAGATGTATTTGCAAAGTGCCTTCTGCTAAAAACTGTCACCCATGCAACCAAAGCAGTTCACTTTTGACTCTGACTTTTAGGAAACTTGTAGATAATTTTGGTTTTTATTTACCATTTGGATGACTTTAATAAGTAGATTTCTAAAGCAAGAAATTCTTGAGAAACTGATCACCTCATCAATTCTGAGTCATAGCTAAATTTAATGTGAGCTCACTAATAAACTCCCATTAGGGTGTCATCACATCTACTCCTTCTGCTCCTGGTTCTTTTCATTATGTGAAATCATGCATGGTCCTTTGGGCATGTTAGAGGTTTTGGATTTATCAAATAGGTTTGATAAAAACTTTTTATCAGGAAGTCATTAAAGGGTTTCCTCAGTGAGGGGGAGGTCACCTGATTGAACCTGCATTTCAGAAAGCCATTCTGGCTGTTACATGGGGAATGAAATGGAATTGAGCAAAAACCAGAGGACAGGCTAACCATGAGGTCATTGCAAATGCCCAGGTAAGGTGGGAGCCAAGGAGATGGAGAGGGGTGGACAGAGTCAAGTAAAAGCAGAATTGCTGGGACTTCTTGGTGCCATGGCAGTGTGGGCTGAGTGCAGGGACTGGCTGCTGACTCATAATGAGACCGTGCAAGAGGAAAAGGAGGTTTGGGGAGAGGGTGCAGAGGTGTGTGTGTCAGAAATCATGAGTGCCCTACTTTATGCCAATAATCTAGACTTCTTTTCTATGTGAAACTACAGGATGAGGAAGGAATTGAATCAGATTGAGAAGGGAGCTTGCATTTCTCAAGATCAGGGTCATGTATGATGACGATGCCAAATTGTCACAGGTAGGAGCTGTGCATCGATTGGTGAGGGATAGGATTTCCTCTCTGCTGATGGTAGTGGGGATTCCACTGTGGCCCAGAGGAAAAGCCACTTGGTCATGGTGGGAGGCAGAGGTGGGGGCAGGGATTGTTCTCTGAGCTCTGTCTTGGTTCTTATTCACCTCTTCCTCCTGCTGTCACCTTCTCTCAGTGTGAGAAGATAGGAGGGCCCAATAACTCAGCCTCCCGAACACTGCCTCCTCTGACTTGCTCCCAGATCCTAGATTCTCTCTTCTTCTGACTTGTTCCTCTAATTGTGCAGTAGAAATTGGTATTCTGGCTGTAGTTATGGAGTGGCCACCATATTGCGTGGATCATCAGGATGGCTGCTTCTTCCTTCTCAATGGTAACCTTATCACGTTTCCTTCTGGGGGGCGGGGTGCTAGTCTGCCCTTTTCCCAGTGTGAGTCCAACACTGTAAAAGGGCCAGGAAGAACTGGAGACCAGCTGGGGATCACCTCTCCTGATGGCCCAAGGCAGTGAGTAGACCTCCCTTGCGCAGAGACCTCTGAGTTACAATTAAGCGCAGGAGTAAAAGGCTGTTCCAAGACTGAGCACCTCACAGACACAGGCATGCGGCACTCTCCCAACACTATTCCTTGGATAAACATCTGTTTCCATAAGACTTTTCAATTTCACTTAGAGAACTTTTCTAACCTAATGTTTGTGTCAACTCCATTGTTGTAATCACTGCTCTTGGGCTGCCTTTATAAACAGTCACATTTTGATGGCTTTATGGGATGTCTTGGAGACTCGTTGGGTTACACTAGACATGACTGATGACTGCTATGTAACTCAGCTGTGCAGCTGCCTGACCTTTAATAGGCACATTAATGGTGATTTAGTCTTGGCACCATCTTGCTGTTTTGGCTCTCACGAGGTGTTTAAACCATTAAACTATGGATAATAGCGGACATGTCTAGCAAATTACAGAGTGACCTGAACTGGTTCCAAGTTATGAACCCTTGGTGATTTTGCTTGAAAGGAAATCCAGCAATTAGCTCTGAAGTCATTCTCTTCTCCTATTGACCCCCGGCCCACCTCAAGCCCCGCGTTAACTGAAGGGATGAAAAATTAACCCAGTTTGGTGGGCTATCAAGATAAAATCCTGCATGTTGCGTTCTTTGAGATCCTGAAGAACGAATTGGCATTTTATTTTTCTTTCACCACTCTCTTTCCAGATGTTTTTCATCTGGAAAACCATGAAGGTGCAACAAGCAACATGAGTCAAGAAGATTTGGAGGTTTATATTATTTGATGTGTTAAATTAAAGGTCTTCTCCCAGACTTAACCTAGGTTTCCATTGAATTTCCTTTAGATTTATAAACCCATTCCTCTTCCTGATGGTTAGTCCTGGATTTCTCATTTGCCCAGTTCCTCACTTCATCCTAGGTAATTCCAGTGAAGCACACATTGGAAACTGTGGCTACCATTTCATCAAAAGCAGTCAGTTTTAACAACATTAAGGAAGCAGTGACACTAAAATTTCAAGCTGTGAAGCTACTTGATTTTTGTTTTCTTGTCACTACAGAGAAATCTAAAATTTCATGAAGACAGGTAAGGGGCAATCAGTTACTTCTGGAGATATTATCGAGATTCACCATAATAACAAAAATTAATGGGCAAAAGCAATCTTGATATATAATAAAGATTAACCTCATTTTATAAGGCAGGCTAAACTCTGGTTGAGAAGAACTGAAGAAAAATAAATCACCCTTCCCTCTTCTGGGAGATAAAAGTCTGAGGTTTGGTGTTGGGCACAGAGTGTATTCTTTGTAGCTCTCTGTTGACAGCATTCAGGTTTTCTGTACTATTTTGCAGTTGCCCTTTTCTTTTACTAAAGAAAAAAACAAACGAACCCCCAGATTTACTCAAACTCCTCTTTGCCTTTTCCAGAGCCAGATTGTCTGGCTGTCTTGCCCAAACATTTTCAACTCTTGGGCACATATGAGGCCAGCACATAAAGTGGATTAGAACCCTGAGAGAGGTAGAGAAATGCTCAGGGCTCTGAGGTATGCTGGCTTGCTCCGGCTCGAGAGCTGAGTGTGAAATTTTCAGGTATTGGAAGAGTCCATTGATTTTCCACATTGGTAGCTTGAAATTGGCACGTGCTACAAATCAGGGCAGCCCAATTCTTACATTTCCCAGCCGACCACTGCCTAGACTGGGATAGAATAGAACTGGTACAGCTGCTTCCCTGTCACTACTGACTCAGAGGATAAAATGAGCCATTTCTGAGGAAACGCTTTGGAAACACTGGGCCTGGGCCTGGGTCAGAGGCTGCTCTCTCCTTGTCGCTTTGTCATTGGCCTCTGCAGCTGGGATTCTCCTGCTCACACCCTGAGACTGCTGAGTTCTGGGTCTGGAGAAGCTTCTGCACTCTGGGCCCTTCTCCTCACAATGACCAGGCCTTTGCAACAGAAACAGGCCAGCTCCTGGTGCACCACGAAGTCCCAAAGAGCGGTCAATGGCAAAGCTGGCTGGGACTCAGTGCCGAGGCTCCAGCACCTTGTCCTCCCATGGTGAGGGTCCAGGCAGAAAGGTTTTAGGAATAAAATCAGTGCAGGAACCTGCCTAAAAGCTCTCTTTTCATCCGTGCCACTGCTGTTACCCATATAAAAGAAAATGAAGCTAAAGGGGATGTTTTGAGAAGCTTCAGACAGGCAATGCGGGAAGGGACGTGGCTCCTTGGGTTTAGACCCCATGAGTGGCCTGGCCTCCAGGAATGAAATTTCACAATTCATTAGCTGTAGATGGCATGGAGTTTTTTGTTTTTTTTTCTCTGGATTTCTGAGTTAACTGCAAACCAGAATCAGATACTTTGGAATCTCAGGTCAAGTTTTCCCCTGTGTCCCTAAAGCAATCCACAATTCTGGCCACATTGCAGCCAGAAATGAGGAGTCTGAAGGCAGGCTCTCAAAAACTTTTTCAACTTATTTTGTTTCAGCCAACCAGCCAGGCACTTATTTGATGAAATCTAAACACCAGACATCTTGTTTCATTTCATTTAAACATTGGCTCTTTTATTTCCTTCCTCTTCCCACCAGCTGAAATTATAGGAAGCCATCATTTGCAGGTGGAAAGAGTATTTTTGCAGAGTTCCTTTATTAAGCCTTATGCTTTGAATGTTCTTGGCTGGCGAGGCAATTCCTCATGGAGTTAGGTTTCAGTAATCCTCCTCTCCATCCATTCTTCCACTCCTCTACTCCTTTCATTTCAAGGGACACTGGGCGTTTTTGTAATTTCATCTTCACCATCGTAATCCTTTCAAGACTGCTATTATTGCACATCGAAGCCTTTCAAAAACCAAGCTTTTCTTTTTTTCTTTTTACTAGTCTTATGCTCATTTTAGTGGTTTTATAATCAGAATAAAGCAGAGGGTTTGGGAAAAGGGAAATTCACAGAATACCTTTCAGCTGGAGGGAAACCTATTCAAACCCTTTGCCCCAGTGGTCCTTAAACAGGGGTGAATTTACTGCCAGGGGAAAATTGGCAAAGGCTGGAGACATTTTTAGCTGTAGTTATTCTGCAAAATGTTCTACAATGTACAGGATGAAGCCTTCCGAAACAAGGAATCATCCAGCCCAATATTTCAGTCGTGCCGACATGGAGACACCCGGGCCCACCCAATGGGGACCCTTTCAGATTGAGTAGCTCCAGGGAAGGAGCAGTGCAAGCAATGGTCTATAAGAGCGGCATGTCCAAACCAGAGCCCACACATGGCAGAACGAGCAGGTGGTGAACCGTCACAGCTGGAAGGGCCAAAAGACCCCAGAAAATTTGTCTGGGGTTAGAGAAGATGAGGGGGACCTGATAGTTATCTCCAGGGCCTAGAAGGACATAAACAGATTTATTAAAAGAGATCGGACTTAATCTGTGTGATGCCATAGGGCCGCTTTAGAAACTCTGGGTAGAAGTTACTATGAGGTCAGGTTTGGCTCCATGAGGAAGAACTGATTGAGTCTCATCTAAGGAAGCTTCACCAATTCCCCCTCCTCTACTGGTTATCAGTAAGTTTTTGGCTAAGAAAATCTTGCGGTCTCATTCACGCGCTTTTGTTTACTCCTGCCTCCAGCGCCTGCTTAATCCTTGTGTAGTTGATTTTTTGGCCCATGCGAAGTTCACAGTGGGCAGCAAGGAGAAGTGGGGACTGTGAAATATGAAATTCCGGGAGCAGATCTATGCAATACTGAAGTTCAGGAGGACAACAGCACAGCTCTATAAACTCCTGGCTCTCCTTCCTGCTGGACGGGCCTCGGCATCTGTCGGTGGAACTGACTATCACAGCCAGACCTCTCAATCTCACCCACTCGGGAACAGGGAAAGGCAAAGGATTAGTCTCAAGTTTAGAACACAAGTGTGGTGTGAGTGTGCGCGAACGGTTTACAGGCTATCCCTTGCTCTCCCAGAGAGGGGGGATTGCATTGCAATAAAACACCGAGTATCCTGCACTGGGCCGAGCAGGTTTGAGTGTCTCCTGGGGGCGTCTTGGAAAGGCTGCCCAAACCGCAGCCCTAATGGCTGAGGCACGTGGCTGATATTTTAGCAAGCCTGTTTGGACTTCACATGCTGGTGCAATGGAAACTTGGGAGTCATTTCACCCTGCAGTGTTGGAGAAATACGCTTCATTCTCTTTCACCTCCTACTCCACGCTGCTCGCTGGCAAACACCCTGTTCGGGCAGATGTTGCACAACTCTGCCGGGGGGGGGATGCTTGTTTCCACGGCAGCATCCAGTGGCTGAAGGCCAACGGCATAGTTAAATACGCTTTTTCTGGGGGTGTGGGGGTGGGTGGGTGTCTGGAATTTTGGCACACTTGTGGTTGTTGCTGTAATAATAATGTTTTACATTAATGATGCCTCTTTCATCCAGATGGGTTCTTAAGCAGTCTACAAGCTTTTTGGAGTAATTATAGCAAGTTATAATGATTTAACTTGTCTATTACGAAGCATAGTTTCTGGGTGAATCATGGGGGGTTAGCCCACCCACAGTAACAGGGTACATGCATCACCCAAACCTTGGCCCTGGGGGTTAAGAGAAGCTTTAAAGAAACCGGGTCTTGGGCTGAATTGAAAATGGCACTAAAGCCAGTGGCCTTCCATTGTAAGCCGTGATGACGTAGAAGTGGCTGCTAAAGCATTTGAAACGTCTGTGGGACCCCCACCTTTTTTTTAATCCAGTCTGTCTACATAACCATGTGGGATCCCAACTGAAAGACCAGAAAAAGCAGAAAGCAGACAGTGAGTCTGGGGGGTGGGTCCTCAAGGGATTTTAGAGCAAGTGGGGGCCCTGTAGGAACTCTGGTGTAGGAATCTTCCAACCTGTGCCTCTGAGAACCACTCCAAGGGGCTCTGCACAGGAGGTGGAGGGTGAAGGGGCACTGAGAGGGGAGCACCTGGTCCCTGACCCTCTGTCTCTGACTTATTTCACATTTTGGACTTCCATATAGTATCTCAGCTGAAAAGAAGAGTCCAGGCTGAAAAAAAGTGAAGTTTGTAAACCTGATTGGTGCAGCCCATGATTTTATACGTGATGACCAGAGAGGTTATGTGAGTGGATTGAGGTCACACAGCTAATAACTGGCCAAGCCAAAGCTGGATGGAGCTCTTCATATTCCCAGACCAAGGAGCCATCCTCCACAGTGCCCATTTCAGAAGTAAGGGCAGCTCCTTCAGGGGCTGCAGGACCAGCCTGGGACAGTCTTCTTAAGAACCACCTTTCTCTTCCTTAAAGTTGAAAGATGGAGTATGGGCTGGTGTTGCTGGCACACCTGAGTGGGGCGAGAAAGCCAAGGGCTGGAGAGGAGGACACAGATTTGAGTTGCTCTGGCGTGACATCCCCCCACTAGAAATGGCAGCCACAACCCGGTAGGCAAGCGGGCTTGGTGTGTCACCTCTTTGTGACAGGTGATCCAAGACACACACACATGCCATATTTCCTCCTCCTCTCTGCGGCCGTCGCAGGCAGACTTTCTCAGCTCGGTCTTGCAGGCAAGTAAATGGAGTTTGAAAGAAATTGAACCACTTGCACGGAGACACATGGCTTGAGAAAACTGTGCTCTCCTCTTGCCCACCTGCCTCCCCGTCAGTTGTGAGAGGGAGTGCCTGCAGGCACATCCCCACTGCCCTTGAGTTCCTTTAGAGCAGGCTGTGTGCTATTTGTCCGTTCACCCTAGCATCTGACGTAGCACCCAAAGTATGTGTGGCGAGTACTGGATGAATGGTTCTTCACATTTACCTGAGTTCAGCCTATTTGGCCTTGAAGACTAACCTCAAGGTCGTCTAGGGGTCATAGCTGCGCTGGTTTAATGTCCCTGTGATTGCATTTTGCTGAAGTGCGTCGTCAGTTGAATAAAGACTGCTGCGGGCAGGACTTGTGCATCCCCTGGTTGGACTATGCCTGAGGTTGGCAGAATAACGAGGGGGCAGGGCCAGGAGAGTGGGCGGCATCTAGAAGCTGGAAAAGGCGGGGAAGCAGATCCCCCCTGCCCATCAAGAGCCTCCAGACAGAAGGCAGCCTGCCGACACCTCAAATTTCGCCCAGTAAGGGTGGCATCAGACTTCTGCATCCGGAGCTGTAAGATAATACATTTGTGCTGTTTAAGCAACTGCGTTTGTGATACCTTGTTACAGCGGCGAGAGGAAACTGCTGCACTGCCCCAAGGAAGTCATGGGTAACTAGGCGCCTAGCCCCTTTTCTGTTTCGGAGGGCAGCAGAGGAGAGACACTGGCTCCTGCTTGGACAGGGTGAGCTTTGCCTGTGGTTTCTCCTCCTTCTTTGCAAGACCCCGGCACCAGGTCTGGACTGATTCTGACCCCAAGGCTGGGCTAAGATGAAGGGGGAAAGTCCCAGTTTTCCACACCAGCCACCCACAGTGGACGTGGCCGCCTGGTTTCCACTAACCCCCCAGCAGACTCGATGCCATTTTGCAAATGGGGCTGTTATTCACCAAACAAGCAGTAGAGCCTGCATGGAGGTGGTTCTGAGCTCCCGGCTCTGTGACTCTGCATTTTGTCTATGCCAATATTCGTTTGTGCAAGCACTCATTCAACACGTCCCCTTGGTCCCCCACCACAGGACGGGCATGCAGCAACCTGCTGGAGGCTGGGGTCTAGACAGCACAGCTGCATCCCACACCTTCAAACATGCCCCCTCAAATCCAGGGGCCACAGCCTTCAATGGCCCAGGCCAGGCAGCCCACAAGGAGTGGGTGGTGTGGGAGGGGACAGGGGATGGGTGGTGGGCAATGGACAAGGATGACGCCCACCTGCCTTTTGTATCCATCTGATTGTCCCCATGCAAAGAAGCAGGCCCTGGAGCTTCAAAAGTGTGAACCATCTTTAAAATATTTAAAATTAAAATTAATTTACAAAAGATTGGCAACTAATTCAATAGTTAAACAATACCAGGGACACAACAGAACACTTCTGGGGACTGGATTCCACCCAGCAGCTGCTGGTTCTAGCCTGTGGACTGGTCGGGGCTGGTTTTGTTCAGGCTGGATCACGTGGCCGAGTGAACCTGGGAAAAGAGGGGCGAAGGTCACTGGAGCAGCCAGGGGCCACCCATCACTGGGTCTTGATGGAATTTGCAGGTCAGCGGCAGCAGTTACTGGGGGGCTGGGGGGGCGGCATAATTACACACAGACTGCGCTTTGTGGCTGGGCTTAGGATTTCAAGAGGGAATTTCTACATTTACTGTAAGAATTGTAAATTGTATTGCTGTTCTTAGTAGAACGGAAAAAATAAGAGTTCTTAAGGCAAAGGAAATCGCTCTGTCATTCTTGATTTAAGTCCTTCTCCTTAGGAAGTCACAGATGAAGCATTTTCTCTTAAGCTGAAGTTTTGAGATGACCTGCAGGTCACAGCTCAGGCTCTCGGGTAAACCTGTGCGCGGTGGAGCCCGCACGGAGGGTTTTCCTATTCGGGTTTAGCCTGTCACGGTTGCCTATTGGGTTTAAATTCTCTACGTTCTTGGCAGATCCCCCGCTTCGTACACCTGGGGGAAGTGCGCCTGCCGTCTGGGAGGAGCTGGCAGCTCGGGGGGAGGTTGAGATGAGCTCTGCCTTCTCCATCCCCGAGGGGAGTTGGGGAGAAGCAGCGCCGCAGGCTCATGCCAGGGCATGGTTTCCTGCTGGAACACGGAAGCGGTGTGTGGGGGCCTGGGGCCTGGGGCCCGTGCCCACCCTGGGTCTAGTGGGGTTGCCCTCCTGATGCCCGCATGACTGGGTAGGGCCATGAGATTGGTCCCAAGCTGTGAGCAGAATGAAGCGCATCGTTTCGAGGCACAGCGTTTATTTGAGCACTCTTGCCTCTGAGTCCAGTTTGAGGTGAAGGCTATGGGCGGCCAGAGGTCCCCAACTGACCCCCAGGTGTTGCTTAGGCTGTTTGTCCCACAGCACAGCTCAGTCTATCCTGGCACATACAGGGAGGGCTGTTCTGTCGCCCACCTCTCCTGCCTCTCACGGGTCAGGGGTGCAGGTGGCAAACCCATCCAGAACCCGTCATTTCCTGGGACTCCCGTACACTGAGTAGCACATCCAACTCGATGGCCCACGAGGCCTCTTAATAATTGCCAAATCACAGTCCAAATCCCCTTCCTGGGTGACCAAAGGAAATCCACTCTTTGACTAGGGTCCGTGCTGCAGGTTTTAGGGGAGTCCCCGGGCATGCTTGTGTGTCCGCGGTGGCCCCGGCGGTCACTGGCTCGGCAGCCAGTGTCTCCCCTGAGCCCAGGCTGAGCCCTTCCCAATCCCAGCTTCTCCCCACCTCAGGTGCAACGCCCTCCATCATTTACCTAAAGCACAGTCTAGACGGGGCTGTCACAGCAACAAAGCTTGATGTAAGGCTGGGGCAACAGATTAGAATGCAGGAGAGTAAACTTAATGGTGACCACCAGACCACGTGTTAAGTTGAGCAGGTGCAGGAAGAGGGAAGGTGATTTTTTGTCCAATAAACCTGTACAGCGTCCTCATGATGACTTCCATTAAACCAGCCCCTCTGTGACCTGTGGATGGGGGTGCCCACAAACGGGTGGGGATTTGGGCGGTGACCCCATATTGTAAGCATGAAATTCCACAGTGTGCCGTGTATGTGAGCTGAGTGTGTGGGGTTGCTGGCCATAATTCCTGCTTTGTCCCACCATCCCTCCACAAGAAGGAAAAACAGTCCTGACTCTGTGCTCTCACATTCCTCAGAAGTTCAGACGAGGCCTAGAAATCCCCACGGCCTGGCTTGGAAGGAAATACGGTAAGGCTAACCTTTCTGGGCAAGGGTGTGGAAAAGGCTGGCTGGTATTTGCACATGGATTAGCCTGATGCCAGAACTGCTTGAACGATGAGCCGGATGTCATGCATTTCTTCCAGCGGCCTGGGAAACAGGGGTGTGGGTGCTCGCACAAATGCTTAGCTCACGTGAAAAAATGAAACAGACTAACAATTTTCCTTCACACTTGCATGATTATTATTGGCTATTTGCATAAAGACAAAGCACGATGAAGAAATTAACCTCAGTGAGTGAGAGGAACTTGGATTGCACACAGCAGGTGTCCTGAAGAGCTTCCAGAGAGCTGCTTCCAGAACGCGGCTGCAGCCTGCTGTGCTGAGTCTGCCTGACAATCGTGCACCTTGGCGCCCACACAAGATGCAACAGCATGAAGAATTTGAGAGGGTGGGTGCCCTGGGCAGCGGGTGGGGGTTTCTAGTGTTCATCCGTGGCCTCTTTGGGGCCGGGTGCTGAGCGCCTTCGGTGTATCGTTTCTCTTTGCCCCAGACTCGTGACCCTCCCATTGCGTCTCAGACAACGTCTCAGGCTGCCAGGGCTGCCGTAACAAGTAGCACCCGCGGGTCGGCTCAGACAACAGGCATTTATTTATTGTCGCACGGTTTGCAGAGTCAAGTTGCTGGCAGGATCCTGCTCTCTCCGAAGCCTGGAGGGTTCGGGTGGTGGCTCACCCGCAGTCCACGTCCCCGTCTCTGCCTCTGTCTGTCACAGGCCTGTCTGTCTGTCTCCTCCTCATGACTGTGTCCAATTCTCTTTGCTCCTAAGGACTCCAGTCACAGTGGACTGTGGCCTCTGCTGATCAGTTTGGCCTCACTGTGAGTACTGATTTCAAAGGCCCTATTTGCAGATGGGTTCCTACCCATGGACCAGCAGCTGGGACTTGCGTGTGTCTTTGTAGGGGCAGGATTCAATCCATAACCTATGGGCTTTGGGACAACTGCCATGGGGGAGCCGGGAGGCCAGGGTACGGCTTCCAGCCCCGGCCTTGGACAGATGGCCAGCCTTCCAGGCCTCCTCCTCACCGGGCCCTGCAGCGTGGGCCTCGGCCCTCTCTAATGTCCTCTGTGGTGGGAGGATGGTGCGGGGAGGGCAGTGGCCATCCCCAGACCTCGGAATCCAGTGACCACGTGCACTGCTGACTGAACCAATAACTTCCTAAACATGCAAACGTTCAGCATGTTCGCTTGGAAGGCTCCGCTAACATGCGCTTCCGCTCCCCACCCCAACACCAAAGGACCGGCTTTCCCAAAGCCACAGAGCATGACCAGCTCAGACCCAGGGAAACTCAGCCTGGCCACAGCCGTGCCCACTCCACCGTGACTCTGCGGCCACAAGTGCCGAGTAGCGTGGACTCGGGCAAAGCTGGGGGGAATGGCCCCTGGGATCTCATGGCCACACATGGCTTCCGATTTCCATGTTTTTCCGCGGCCTTGTTGGCAGGCATTCACTTCCCACCTGAAGGCCAGTTAGAGAACCCGGATGGTCTTCCCATTTGCTGAAACGTACTTAAAGACAAGTGTCCCCCCAACTCCAACGGCGTGGCTTTATAAAAATGCATTTATGTTTCGACCTTTTATTTTTCTCCTCTTTGCCCATCCCGAAGCTACGCAACTCGTCCAGAGATCTTCCTTGTTCAGTCCCTGTACTCCTCCATGGAGGAATTTAATCTTCAGTTAAACATATCTAGAAACATACCTCTTAATATCTATTTGGACTCAAGAATTAGAATACTTGCTGAATTTAAACTCTGACGCACAGGGATTGAGATTTGCTGATGAAAATACCCAGCAGTATTTTGTGAACGTCAAATCATTTTCTTTTTCTTGGAAGCAGGTGATGGGGGAAAATCTCATGCATTGAGGCTGATTAAAGGTTGCAGTTCCAAAACATTCATTTTAAGGTATGAGTGAGGCTTAAGCATCCATTTGGGGTTGTTTCCTTCCAAGAATGTTTGGTTTTAGATGCATTCTCACTTGTGATGTATTTTAGAAAAGTATATATATATATTTTTGTAAAAGAGATCCTTGGATCTAGGCCTTCATTTTACAGAAAAGGTAAGTGAGGCCCAGTAAGGGGGCGGAACTCTCCCACACAATTACTTCATGACAGAGGTGGGAGTGGATTCCAGAAATCTCAACTCCAAGTCTCGGGAACTTTCCTTGCACCCTGCTATCTCTCCTGATTGATTTCCTGATGTGGACTTAACGTCCTATTATTTAGAGATGGTAATTACCTGGCAATTGCTTCCTGACATGTTTTTATGAAACTTTCAAGTCAAAATGCACACTTCAAAATGAGGCAAAGTGTTGAATTTGCAATTCTAAACTTTCTTTAACTCAAGGAAAATCATGATTTCTTTATAAGACAATAGACTTTAAAATGCATTTAATTTGTAGCTATGACCTTCTCGTGATCAACTCAAAGAAATTGTCATTATTGCCACGCAGAGGGAGGTTGGTATTTGCTAAAGCATTTCTCTGCATGAATTTACAAAGAGAATTTTGGTTTCTTTCCATGTTATCAGTGGTGGTGGGGTTGATTTTGTAATTTTTAACCCTGTTTACATCCAGTCATATTAATTGCAGGAAAATGTAGGTAGACTTGTGGCCCTATATTTTATTTCTTATTTCTGCTTTTCTATATAATGCAGTGATTTTAAGAATAGAATATATAAATGGAAGGCATGGAAATTTAGCTAAACAGTTGGCTCAGAATAACAGAACCCTTTCATGTTCTCTCGAGTTCTCTAGTCATGTTTCGTGATGCCAAGTTTGGGCGAATAAGCCAAGTTTGGATTAAGTTACAGCCAAGTATGTTGCCTTTGCCCATTCAATTTATTCTTGGCAAACGTCAGGGAATATTTATAATAAAGTCGCTTTTCGAGCATTCTATTGCCCCAGCAGAGTTCTAATAACACTGGGTATTTATTTAATGTCTAACTCTGGGAGTTCAAAGCACTTGCAGACATTCCTTGACTGATCTTAATATCCCTGCCAGATTTTGCAGATTGGAAAAGTCAATCGCGGCACGAAAACTGCTCGAGGTCACCCAGGAAAACCATGGAATATTGCAAATTAATCACACTGCCCCTGACATTTCCACATTTCTGGGCCTTAGATGGTGACGCATTCCCAGCCTCTAATCAGAAAGTTGTTGAATGGAGGGTGTTTATTTCACCATGGAGATATTTAAATAAGGAAAGCAGAAACCCCCACAGTGACTTCTGTTTGTATGTCATAGCGGTAATTGGGGAAAGTATCTTTTAAATACTTTGATTCTTTGGCAGTGACGTTAATTACCATTTTAGTAGTTAGAAAGTAGACACTTTGGGAGTACGCCCCATTCAGATAAGCCAATGGTGGTGGTTTCTCCAAGGCCTCCAAATTAGATGCACACTTGTGTGTGTGTTGGGGTGGGGGTGGAGGAATGGGATGGGGGAACCACAGGGCTATTGGTGAGATGGTGGAGGCGCCACTACAGGGTGTTTGAATATCTCTGCGGCATCTCCAATTATTGAAAGGTACGAATGAGCTCACCATTCTCATCAGATTATAGCTGTTCTTGGACATTGCCTGTAAGATGGTTATTTAGCATTTCCTTGGCACTTTTTGTTTGCCAAGTTATACTTTCATTATAGTTTAACAAAGATGGAGAGCATGCCTTTGGACCTTGTTGAAAATGATTAAGAGAAGGAGGCAAAGGTTGGAGTGTTAGATTTGTAATGCCTGGGCTCAGGTCAACAGCTTTCCTGCCTTCCATGTGCAGTGAACTGGCAATTGTTTTGTCAACTACTTCTCTCAAGTTCCGTGTGGAAAGGCAATTTTAATGTCTTCCCCTGAAATCTCAGAGGTGACATCTGCCTCCGTAGCCTTGGCATGTGGCCGGAAGACCGTGCAAAGGAGAAGGCTCTTCCTTCTACCACCTGTTTGTTTACAAACAACCTATGGTGTAATTCTCTCCATGATGGTTTGCAGGAGTTAAAATTTAACTTTGCACCATCATTTCCCATGTTTTTCCTTCTCTGACATCTGGAGAACTAAATAATGAAATGCAAGCAGTTGGGGCATTTCAATGCATTGGATTGAAAGGTGTATAGGGTGGGTTAAGGGGGAGACACTGGAGGTAGACTGAGTTTGAATGTTGGCCCCACTCACCACCTGTATGACTGGGAAAAAAGTCACCTGGCTGCCATGTGCCTCAGTTTTCTCATCTGTAAAATAGGAATAATAAGGCCAGTGCAATGGCTCAGTGGCAAAATTCTCGTCTGCCATGCCAGAGACCTAGGCCAAAAAAAATAGTTATGCCTGCCTCATGAGGAGTAAAAAATTAATAGATGTTAAATGCTTCAGACTTTTGGTCTATCATTAGCTCTTTAGTAGTCCTATCTATTATTATTAATGTAGAGGGGTAGGTGTAGCTGTCCCACTCTTCTCTCTCCTTGAAACTGAAGGAAAAGATTAACAGGTAAGACAAAAAAACAGGTGGGGGCAAATGCCATCAGGACTAAAACAAGAGGAGGGGAGCCCCTGAGGCTGAGAACTTTGAGAATCTCCTGTTGGACACAAGATTGCCATGTCACCAAAGGCTACCGTGTCTTTCCTGAGAGAGGGGCGAGAGTTGTGGGTATCAGGACTGGGTGTTCAGGGAACACTCGGGGCAGACACTGCTCTTGGCTCCCCTTTGTCCCTGCCCATCGCTGGTCTTTAGAGCAGGCCGAGTCAGGCCGGGAGGCCAAATGGAAACCTGCGGGGGTGGGGCTTGCCTCTAAGGGGTCCTCCTGGTGCTGGCAGGATGGCCCAGATGCACCGGGGCCTTCCTGACCCACAGTTCCATTCGCGGGGGGAGGAGACACTCCCCCAGACCCCCTAACTTGGCTGCCAAAGCCACCCTGTGTCCTGGAGTGATGGCCTGGTTGGACAGACGGCCAGATGCGGAAAGCTGGGTATTGTTGTAGGCTTTCCTCAAGCAGGGGACATGCCAGGCAGGGAGCAGGGGACACGCCAGGCAGGGAGCAGGGGACACTCCAGGCATGGAGCAGGGAGCAGGGGACACGCCAGGCAGGGAGCAGGGAGCAGGGGACACGCCAGGCAGGGAGCAAGGAGCAGGGGACACGCCAGGCAGGGAGCAGGGAGCAGGGGACACGCCAGGCAGGGAGCAGGGAGCAGGGAGCAGGGGACAAGCCAGGCAGGGAGCAGGGGACACGCCAGGCAGGGAGCAGGGGACACTCCAGGCGGGGAGCAGGGGACACTCCAGGCAGGGAGCAGGGGGCACTCCAGGCAGGGAGCAGGGGACGCACCCAGGTTTCATTTGCTCTCAGGCTGCTGAGACCTGCAGTCAGGTGGAATCTGTACCAGCCTACCCTCTGGCTAGTCCAAGGGCAGAAGGTAAAGGTGCCTGGAGAGAGTAGGGGCCCAAGGAGAGTTCCCCTTGCAGGGTTCTGGGTCAGTAGCATCCCGTGACACCCTGACCCCCCCACCCCCTGCCCCACCCCGAAGCCACACGAGTATCCAGGAAAAGACTGCAACGTAGGAGGGAGATGAACTCATGTCGCAATTGACAAGCAGAAAACTTCTTTTTGAAAAATATTTACTGCAGGAAAGAGGAAAATTTAGATAGTATTTTCTTCTTCTTTTACAAACTCTTTCCAGTAAGCTATGAACTATGAGATAAGATGAAGGTAAGAGAGGAAATGGCAGACTTAAGAATAGGGAGAAATAAAGCTGTAACAGAATTTAAAATGGGATTAGATAGGGTAGAAAACGATGAAAATACAGAAAAGTGAACCAGGCAATCTTTAGAAGTGCTTTCAGAATGAGCACAATTGGAAAAAGAAAGGAATTATATTAGAAAAAATATAGCTAGTGATGACAGATAGTGGTGTTTTCATGCACCGATAACTTTTGTTCCTAAAGAAAAGTATTTAATAAGTGAAAGATGCCATTCAAACAGATTGTAGAATTATTTTGCCCTGGACCTTAAACTCTAAGCCAAACAACAGCCACAGCAAAAAACTTGAAATAACATTGAGGAAACAAGATGTGCCAGAAATAAAGAGCAATGGGAGATAATTCTTTGGTTTTTAAGAGACCACATACAAAAAATAAAATGTGTAAGGAAAGTGAGGATTTGAATAATATAATTAATAAATTTAATGAGAGCTAAGAATCCACAGGTATGTTCTGCAGAGGAAGAATCCAGAATCTTCTCAGTTCCCCATAGGACATGTCCGAAAATTGAGCATATATTTAACTATTTTAAAAACTCAATAAATTTCAAAGAGCAGAAATAGTACCATCCACATTCTTTGATTGCAGTGCAATAGAACTAGAGCTAAATAATGAAGATGCAAATAGGAATCTCCAACCGCTAGAAAATTAAAACAATCAAGACAAAACAAAACAGTCTTAAATAACTATTGAGGCAAAGATGAAATCAAAACCACAGTTATAAACTACCGAAATATATGCAAAATTTAGCCTTAGTGATGAATGAGGCATATTGCTCATAGATTGCAACACTGAAAAAGTGGAACATTCAAAATAATATCAATATATATACTGAGGTGTTGGTTAAAACTTCTGATGGAACGCTGTGTGTCCATTGAAGCATCTTATTGACATGGAGAGATGGTGTTACACTAAGTGAAAAAAAGCTAAATGTACAGAATTATCCTACATTTTTAAGTATGGTTTTATATACATATGTGGTTTTATTTGTGAGTGGTAGCATAATATACATTTTAAAAACTTGTTTATTGCTATTTTCTACTTTGTCTTATTGGGCACGTATTAGACATCAAAGTAGACAAACTTATATAGAGAAAGTATTTTGCATAGGAATGTAACATATACTAGCTGAGAAAACTGCCCAATGGCTTTATGATGGTACCCAAAGGTAAAAGACTAACTCAGAATTTATAATCAGAGAATTTGTAATTCATAAATGCCAATTTAGATCCATTTTCATTGGTGACTTTAGAAATTTCCCTTGAACAGGTCCAGTCAATCATTTCCACTGTTTGCACAAAAATTGTAACGTACTTGATCACTGGCAATGGCTTAGCGATCCTGAAACGAATCAGTAATGTTTAATTTTACTTCCAGTCAGAAATGCAGGGCTATGTGTAAGCAAGAGGCGTTCTTCTGAGCTATGGTTCCACACGATGACTGCAGGCACCCAAAGATGTACCTTTGTCCGGAATCTAGTCGCTAGAGATTCTGGTTGGAGGGTTGAGTGGTTCAGATATGTGGAGCTGGAAGCCATCCTTGTGACCTTTTTCTAGTAATCCTTGTGTCAACTTTGGTTGGCGAATTCACCCATCATGCAGCAGCATCTGCCCCCCGAAAGCCTGTCACTCATCATGCAGCAGTGTCTGCCCCCCGAAAGCCTGCCCCTCATCAGGCAGCAGCGTCTGCCCCCCAGAAGCCTGTCACTCACCATGCAGCAGCGTCTGTCCCCCGAAAGCCTATCCCCTCATCAGGCAGCAGCATCCGCCCCCCGAAAACCTGCCCCTCATCAGGCAGCAGCGTCTGCCCCCCAGAAGCCTGCCCCCACTCTTCCTGGGCCCCAGCATCGTTGGCCAGCGCTGGCCCCGAGCCAGCCAGGCCATTCAGAATCTCTCCCCTACAAATTTGGACCCGCAGGGACCCGGTGAATTAATTGGTCTCTATTAGGTGTTTGGGCGGGGAAAGGATAAAAACCTGGAGCAAAGGACGCTAAGAAAAGCAGAGAGAGCGAGAGAGCAAGAGAGAGAGAGAGAGAGAGAGAGAGAGAGAGAGAGAGAGAGAGAGAGAGAGAGAGAGAGGGAGGGAGGGAGGGAGGGAGGGAGGGAGGGAGAGAGAGAGAGAGAGAGAGGTGGGGTGGAACTGTAGGGGAGGAAAAGCATCATATCCTGGTCCATTCCTTCTGAGTTCATCTGAATTTCCTGCCATTGAGTTCCATGAGCCAAAATCCTCCATTTTGAGTTGAACTAGTTGGGACTCTGTTCCTGGCGATTGAACAATTAGCAGCCAGCCAAATATTCTGTGCTTGAAATTTAACCAACTTATTTTCATGTTACGAAACACAAAGCAATATGAAACAGCTTTAAAACATAACTGACCCTTTCACCAAATTCGTTTTCATTTTAGAAATTCAACAACATGCAAAGCCTTATGAACAAATTTGAAAAACATTTCTAAAAGCAAAATAATATGATAAATATATGGATTTATACAATTTAAAAGTTATTTACTGGAGTTGATCATAATTAACATAGCATTAGTGAAAGATTTGTAGGAAAGTAGAGTCCTGAATTATGACTATTAAATAACAACAAAAGCCTCTAAGTAAGAACCATATACATAGAAAGCAGCAACTTAGGAAACTGTGAGATAATGGAAATGACTAAAAGAAGGAAATAAAGTTAGTGGGCTATAGGTAAAAGAAGTTTTGCCCCGTACCATTCCCAGGGCCATCAGTTCGTATTGCCACAGCAAACAGACATGGCACCCGATACATTTTGAATTTTAGATAACCAATAAATATTTATGGAACATATTTATACCAAAAGCATAGTATTTACTTACACCAAGACAATTATTTGTTGCTTATCTGAAATTCAAATTTAACTGGCCATCCTGTATTTTATCTGATGATTCTACTTCCATTCCAAGAATGACTTAGTTTTCAAAATCAGCATTAACGAACTTGCCTTTGACTTTCTCACTTAAGAAATGCTCGATGTTCATAACTGTTTGAACTAATCCATTTCCATCAAAGAGACATCCTTACCAATCCTCAAAAATTATCGTTAGTAATGTGTTTTATAGCAAGAAAATGGCAATGGCATCATGCCGGGCAATTCAGTACTAAAGGTAAAGCTCGTGAGTTGGATGCAAATGACTGGGATCCAGTTTCTAAACAGAGCTGAGAAACGTGCCGTGTCACCTGCCATCATCTCGGAAGGCAGGACACCTGGGAGGGTGAGGTAGAATAATCCCTATTCAATACTGTATGTTTGAAACTATAATTAGATCATCTCCCAGGAGATGTGATTTAATCAAGCGTGGTTGTTAAGCTGGATTAGGTGATGACATGTCTCAACCCATTTGGGTGGGTCTTGAGAAGTTTCTGGAGTCCTATGAAAGAGGAAACATTTTGGAGAACGAAGGAGATTCGGAGAGAGCAGAGAATGCTGCAGCACCACAAAGCAGAGAGTCCATCAGCCAGCAACATTTAGAGATGAAGAAGGAAAACGGCTCCCGGGGAGATTCATGAAATAGGAAGCCAGGAGAGAAAGCTAGCAGATGATGCCATGTTCGAAAAAAGAAAGCTTCCAGATGAGAGAGAAGCCCTGACTGTGTTCACCATGTGCCTTCTCACTAGAGGGAGAAACCCTGAACTTCATTGGCCTTCATGAACCAAGATATCTTTCCCTGGATGCCTCAGATTGGACAAACGTGTTTTAATTGGTCTTAGAACTGTAAACTAGCAACTTATTAAATTCCCCTTTTAAAAAGCCATTCCATTTCTGGTATATTGCATTCTGGCAGCTAGCAAACTAGAACATGCTCCCATCCCAAAAGCAAGTAAACAGGAGCCTCCACACGACACAAACACCTGCTAGGAAGACGGCTTACCGAATTTCTGTATTAAAAGCGTCATCTAAAGCGTGTTTAGACCACTTAGGTAGGAGGAGCCTGTCCCCTACGGTAACTGGGTTCTCTCCTGAGTGGCTGCAGGGACGCGGGGATGCATGAGAAGACCTCGTGCGTGGTTTCCTACAGGAATTCTGTTCCCCCACGGCCATCCATGTCTTGGGAGACCCTGGTAGTGTTGCTGTGTCTCGCAAGGTTCTGGGGTTATTTTATGCAAAGATTTAGCTCCTTTCATCTTGCTGGGACTTCTTTTCCTGACTGTGCCCCAGCAGCTGAGGCCCTGAGTGGGGACGGCCTGGGCTGGGAGCCCTGCCACCAGCTGCGCGGTCAGAGGCAGCTCTGAAACATCCAGTGTAAAAGGTCCTTGGTTTAGGAGTCGGGGACACGGTGCTCCCCTTTGGCGTCTCTGCTTAATCTGTGTCCCCTGGGGAGGGACGTGGCTTCCCTGGGCCTGCCGCTCTCTTAGGCCTGCATAAGCAAATGCACTGTGGGCTGCAGCCAACTTCCCTGCAAACCCAGCAGCAACCCCGGCGAGCAGCTCGTGCTACACTTCACGTCCTTCTCCTTTTCAGCCAAGGGTGCCCTTTCATTAAGGCAAACTGAAGAAAATGCAAGCCCCGTCTCATTTGGGACTTAGGCCACCATTGGTTTGGGCCAGTGAACGGCATCCAGGAAAAAGATGAGAGGGAGGGAGGCTGGCCCATTTGCTGGACATTCCAGCTGGATTTTTTAGGCCTGCCGGGAAGCATTAAATATTTCCACAACCCCACGTGGCTGATGGTTTTATCTGACCTTCTAGAAGAGACACTCAGTGCTAGGAAAGGTAATGATAACTGCCACGGGGTAACATGCTCATGAGGGGACAAGGGTTTGGGGGCTGTCGCGTTTGTTTTCAGAACTCTTCATCTGGTCTACATGAGTTTTGGGGATTTTCAGGTCAGGGATTTTGGAGCTACCTGGCTCCCTGCGGCTACTGATTAATTAAAAGTGTAATTGTGTTTTCCCCATGCACTTTGTAGCTAAGAAAATTCAAGTCCCATATTCTTTTATCTCCAGGAGCAGTTTCAAAGGACACCCATTCCTGTTTCTTTCACATGCAGGGACAGGTCCTATCTTTACCGATTTTGCAGATAATTTTGCAGGCGGGGATTGGGGAAAAAGGCCAAGCAGCTTATCAGGGCTCCCACTATTGTGAGGAGAGTCCCATCTGGGACCTGGTCGCCCTTTGCCTGAAGCAGCTCAACCTCCCGACAGAACTTCTGACACCATCTACCCCAGAAACCAGCAAACAGGAAAAATTCTGTGAACGCCTGGCTAGAAAATAATGGTAAGAGAGAAGTGACCAGGGGAAGATGGCATAATTACGTGCCATCATGCTTCTACAGCAGCTCGTCCCTGCTACTCTTGGTTTTACTATTATATGGCTTTGATTTACTGGAATGACTAAGAATAAAAGAGGGTGTGGATCCTTTTTGGAAGGGGATTTTATACTTGTCTCCATGGACTTCATAAAAAAAAAATAGGGACACCTTAACTTGCCAATTTCTGGGAAGCAATTTCCTATAAAACAAAGTTGAACTTGCTTTGAAAATAAGCAAAGCAGCTTCATGAGTCATAGAGTTTGGGGCTGGTGCTTGTCACAGGAGGAACCATGCTCTGCCTTTAAGCCATGGAATGTGCCAGAACATTATGCTCAGTATTTATTCTATCCCTCTCATCAACCTGAGAGGCAGGTGGGGTTCAGGGTCCTCCTTGGACTTGTGGACGGGTGAACTTAGGCTCAGAGGGGTGATCCGACCTCCCCGAAGTCCTGCTTGCATGTCAGTGGCTGGGCTGGGGTCCGAGCATCCCTACATCGGACCCCAGCAACATTTGTCTTCAATTAGAGACAAAGAGGAAACGCGCTGTACCCCGGATTCTGTGTTCGGGTCTCCAGTATCTGTACCTTCCTCTGAATTGTGATCCCTGCCCATTTCCAGTCCCCATGGCCTCCCTCTCACCAGCCCTTTCTCCCCAGGAGAATAAAATCAGTCCTGCTTGCTTCTGTCAATTCCACATGTGCAGCCCCGAGCCCGATTCCCCATTCCCACCCCCAACCAGGGTGGTGAAGAAGGGATTTGGGGAGTTACTAAGAGCAAGGTTTTAACCCGGTTCTTTCCCTAGACCCTCCAGGGCTCACTGCTTCTACCGTGGGAAAGTGGGGGTAATGCTGGCTACCCTTCTGGATTGAAGTAAGGCTGAATTTTACAAAAACTTGTGAACTCTTGCATAGTACCAGCCATATAGAAGGAATTCAATATTTAATAGATATGATTAATAATGCTAGGTTAATTATATCAATGCATTTCAGCCATTACTTTGCCTCATCAGACATCAGCCCTCCTCTCCAGCCTCCTATGAGCTGGAGGGGCCAGAAACCTGCCAAATTTGGCTGCAGGAGACCTAGTTCCAGAAGCTTCCCGGATCAGAAAGAATTCTCTCCGACAGCAGCAAGCCCTCCTCCCTTCCCTGCATGGACCCCCTTTAAGGCTACCCCTCCTGGAGAACGCCCAATGCCTGTTCCATGCTTTTGTGTATATTTTCGTTAGAGGTTGCCGAAATCGTCCTACGGCACATTGCGTGGTGCTGGTGGGGCTGCTGAGCTGACATTGGAAGGGGAGGCGCGCGTTCAGCCATGCTGGGGGCGAGTCTTCTGAGCGGGTGGCACCCAGCTGCTCCACGTGCCACTGGGCGGCCGTGTCCGTGTCGCTTCTAAGGTGCTCGGTCAGCCCTCCGTCCCAGCTGCGCCAGTTACCCGCCAGCCCTGCGCGCTCCAGGCAGGAAGAGGAGGCGGCTCAGCCCTCCACCCTCCTGGCTCCTGTCCCCCCCACCCCCCACCCCTCTGCGCGGAGAGCCCCTCCCTACAGTCGGAGAGGCAGACGGGGGGGGGTGGGGGTTGGGGGGTGCGGGGTGCGGAGAGGAGGGGGGCGCAGGGGGCGGAGGGGAGTCTCTCTCGTGCCACACTCTCTGGGTGTGTCTGACTTGTCTGGGTTTGCACAGGACCCCGACGACCCGGGCGCCTTCGCCAGTAAAGGCGGGTCTGGGGGTTGGGTGGGGGCCAGAGCTGGAGGCCAAGGTGGGGCAAGGCCAGAGCCAGGCCAGCCGGACGCAGCACCTGCCAGGATGGAAACAAAAATGAGACGAATGTGCCGAACTTTCTAGAATTCGACGCCTCTCTTTGGGGCTGTTTGGTGGCAAACCAGAAGTCTGTCGCTGCACGTGGAAGCCATGCAAAGGGTCGGGGGTCTTTGCTTCTGCCCAGTTGCAGACCTCCCGGCATGGGGCCTCGGAGTTCCCCGAGGTCTGTCACCCCGAGACCTCCCGCTAGCTCGGGTTTGTCTCTGACCCTCACATGTGTCAGCTCGGCCTCTGCCGTCACCGGGACCCAGCTGCCTCCGAGTGTCCAGGCGTGGGTGCACCCCCCACCCCCAGTCGGTGCCCTTCCCAGGGCATCAGGGAAGCTCTCCGCTGAGCCGAACCCCTGCTGCTGCTTAGTTTTACAAATGGGTCAGTGGGAGAATGTGAGTTTTCCTTTCCAGGTTTGCTTCAAAGGTGGCACAGCTGTAACTCGGTTCATCATGCAGGAAACACTCCTCCTCTCTCCTCCTTTGCTCACCTGAGAAAAGGATCCCACGTGCCCTCACCAGGACACGTGGGGAGGTTGCTCTGGTTTGCAGGGAGCTGCGTGGGGTGGGGAGGGCTGGGGAGTGGGGATGGGGCGGGGCCCACGGAGACCCCCCTCCTGCCATCACCGCCTCACCCCTGAGACGGGACCCTTGTGCCTCCTGCACCCTGAGAGGGGGCCAGTGCCTTACTCCCCGGGCTGTGCGTCCCCCGCCAGCGCCTCTTCTCCTCCCCGATGGGCCGGGAGCCTCAGGGGCTCGGGGACGAGGCTGCGCAGCTGGGGTGGGGGACCTGCCTGCTGCCCACTGAGCTGCCGGGGGCAGGGGCACCGGTCCCTGGGAGGTCTGGGTTCTCCTGTTCCTGGGCAGGTGCCCCAGAGGGAGCAGCGGGAGCCCCTCGGGTCCAGACGGTGGCCCGTCCGCGTGTGACAGACGCTCCGGCCAAGGATGCACACGGAGACCCGGCGAGAGGGACGTTCCGCCCACTTCCTTCTCCAAGGTGGGCCTGGCCAGGTGTTTAGGATAGGTTACTCCAGCAGGTGCATCCGAGGTCAGAAGGCGCCCAGCTAGGGGTTCCCCAAGGGGAGGGCTGCCCCCCCCACCCTTTTCTTCCTCCCTCCCTCTTCCTTTCCCAGAGCACAATGCCTAGAATGTATTTTTAACGTAATATTCAAGTGCTTTAAATATTATATACATATGTATATAAAAATGTAGACTTACCTTTTGCTGATGATAAAGCAGTTCCTTTCCATGGAGATGAAAGGATAGGGGAAAATCGGGAATATACAGAAAAGGTTAAAGGCAAAAATGAAGATAATCCACAATGCCAGCATTGTGGAGGTGGTCACTGCTGGCCACTGCTGGCGTTTTGATGTAACCTGTCTGCAGCATTGTCAGTGCTTGTGGGTGTCACCTTTTTCAGGTGACCTTTTACCTGCCTACAGTCTTTCCTTGCAACTTCTTTCACTGAATTTGGAGTATTGTGTGACCTGCTACCAAGGCTGTTTTTCATTCTTTACTCTTACGAGTAACCCTGAAGGGAATCCCTTTGCAGAGCTTTGTTTGCTTATCTAGCCTGTTTGTCTTTTTGAAGGTTTTCACAGAGAAGGCCCATTATTTTAATTTGGAATGAAAAGGAAGGCAGAATCACACAGAGAATTCTTCAGAGGGGCAACAATTTGATGAGACAGACGGTTGCCTAAAAATAAATAGAAGCAAGTGTGACCTGGTGTTCCTTGGAGTGGCACCCCCACAGGGATGCGGTAACCACAGGAAGAGCGGTGGCTGGTGACGGTCTGGGGACAGTGTCCTGGGCTAGTGGCAGGGACTGAGGCCCGGGCAGCTGCGGCATGTCAGGAAAGCCCTTCCGTCCCCCCATTGCACCCTCACCCATTGGGTGGGTGAGTCGGGGGAGCTCCCTCTGGGTCCAAGCAGTCTCTGTGGTTTTTCTGTCCTTCCTCTATTGGTGAGTCCGCTCAGCAGCCTCCGCTCTGTAATTTAAATTGTCCGGTTCCACAAAATGAGAAAACCCGGAGTCGGACTGCAGGTTCACCATCCCACCCTCCCCACTGGCCCCGCAGGCTGGCCTCCCCCCGGACCTGGAGTCCAGTGTCTGACGTTGCCAGAGACAAGTCAGGGAAGGAAGGAAGGGGAAGGGGGCTGGGAAAGTTCTGGCTTGACCAGAAGGCTTGTAGGTGGCCTTGTGCTCCTTGGGCCTGGCTGGCATTTTGACTGGCTTTTTCCTTATGGCAGCTTTGCTGGGTTCATGGAAGTCCTTGGTGTTTGGCAGAAAATGGCCCCCCAAAGATGTGTCACATCCTGCTTCCCGGGACTTGTGGCTACATGACAGAGCAAATGGGAATTGAGGTTGCAGGTGGAATGGAGGTTGCAAACCAGCTGACAAAATTGGGAGGGTGTCCTGCATAACTGGGTAAGTCCCAGTGAAACCGCAGGTGCCTTCAGACGTGAAAGAGGGGAGCCGGGAGAGTCAGACAGATGCAGCAGAGGGAGGATTCGGCCCAGGGTGCTGGCCTGGAAGATGGAGGAAGGAGCCGTGGGCCAAGGCATGGCAGGAGCCTCTAGGAGCTGGAAAGGGCAAGGAAGTGGATTCTCCCTAGAGTCTCCTGAGGGATGAGGCCTGACATCTGGATTTTAGCCCAGTGAGACCTGTCTTAGACTCCTGATCTCCACAACAGTGAGATCATAAATGTGTGTTGTTTTAAGCTACTGAGTTTGTTGAAATTTGTTATAGCAGTCACAGGCAACTAATACCTCTCTCCCTGCTTCTGCACCTCTCTACCTGTGACACCCGCTTTGTCCAGCTTCCATGATCACTGTTAACTTCTGCCTGGCGTTCACCCCTCTGGAGAAGGACCCTTTAATGGTCCCCGAGCCGACACTTGTACTACAGATTCCACCTCTGGTCACCGGATCTACATTTGACCCAACATCCTGGTGAGGGACAGTTTCTTCCCAAACGCAGTTCTCTCTCTGGCTGGCTCAGGCAGGAAATAGGCATCACCCCCTCAGCCCCCCAACTTCCAAGGACACAGCTAGCACTTGGGGAGAGTCCCTCCCCCCAACACCCTTTCAGTGCTTCCCTCAAAGTGCTCTTGGCTCCGTGGCCACGACTCTTCTTTTTCACGGCTGTGGCAGTTGTTCAGCTCCTGCTTGCACACTCATCCTGGCCTTGGAATCTGATGTCTGGTGAGGTGTGTAGGTGCTTTGGTCAAAACCTCCCATTTAACCTTTTTATTCCTGAACCACAAGCAATAGATTCGTAGCAGCTGATGGGATGTCAACATGGGGAAGCCATTGGCATTGGGGCCCAGGCATTCAAAGGCACGTTGTGCTCCAGCCACAGGAGAGCTGGAACAAGTCATGTCCTGGCCCTGGAAAGGTGGTTCCCTCATGTGCAGAATGTCAGGTAGGAGTTGACACTTTCCTAGATTGCTTTTAGTTGCAAAATTCTTAGTAGTTGTGTGATTTTAGAATCTGTGGTCCGTGCTCTTACCATTTTGGGAAAAATAAAATAAAAATAAAAATGTTACCTGCTCTAGTAGAGCTCTCAGCATCATTGGAAGCAAAATGTCCTCTGTCCCTCAAAGATGAAGCACAAAGCAAAGGAGGGAGGCGCTTTATTCCATGGAGGTGAGGCCGAATCATAACCAGCATGGTGCTTGCAAACTGGTTGGTTGCATGAGTCTTGTCTTGCTTTGCTTTTTAAGCTAATATGCATTGAAGAATGATCTGTATGACTATGTGTGAGGACAGCGAGACGTGGGTGAAGCAGTTAGCCACACACAAGGCCACACAGTTGCTGAGCATGGCTAGGCTGTCACGGCCGGAGCAGGACAGGGCAGCCTGAGCCCAAACCCTGGCCCCAAACAATTCTGCTGTCACCGGGTGCAGAGAGCTTCAAGCACCGAGCTCTGCCGGGAGGATTGAGCTGACTCTGGACCAGCAGGTTGTGTCCTTGAGTGGGTGTCCTGTCCCAGCCCAGACCTGAAAGCACATTGCTTGCTTTCCCTGCAGGTCTGAGTCCTGGACTCCTCTGGCTAGTGAGTCCCACACCTGCTGTGGGTGCTCTGTCCTCGGATGGAAGGAGGGGGGCACTGAGAGCTGGGGAGCTGAGCTGCTCTCTAGAACTAGCTTTGCACACTGAGTTTCTCTAAAATGAGTTTTGCACACTCGGGCCTGCTCCCCTAGGTGTGAATATTTTCATCTTCCTTTTTTCTTTCAAATTTCAGGGGACTGTACAGCCTTCTTCACTGGTTATCTGGTTGGAAAACACTCACCTATGAACTATTATGAGCTCTACCTTATAAGATTTCGGCCAGAATAGTGTAATAAAATAAATGTCACAGGAAGATGCAGGAACGCTCTGTTTCTAGCTTTAGCTTTCCAGAAAGTAAGCTTAGCCATTTCATTTGATCTGACTGCACTCTTTCCCCACGAACATTCCTTCCTTCAGCTTCTGTCCAAGAAAATGGAGCACCGTGGCTGGCACACGGCACTGTTGACCTCAGTTAACAGGGGAGATGGCTGCACTTTCACAGGCTGTGGTTGGGGGTTGGCCGCTTCTGAGAGTCCCTGCGTCCCTCGCGGGCAGAGGAGGCCACTCAGGACGTGCAGTCATGACGGTTTAAACGGAGGCTGGTTCCCGTAGGGCTAAAGCTAGGGGCTGGGATCCTGCTGTTCTCCGCCCTCCATCCCCCTGTGGAAGCCGTTGGTTGTGGACCCCGGGTCTGGGAACACAGTCTGGCTGTCGGAATCCTAGAACGTCAGCAGGAAGAGAACTGGAAAATCATGTTGCACAATCCCCTCGTTTTAAGGATGAGGCAGGAGAGGAGAAGAGAGCCGACAGGCAGCCACGTCTGTGCTGGGCCCGAGGGCGCACTCATTGGCTCTTGTCTGTGGAAAGAGGATTTGCATTTTGCAGAAAAAACAAACGAAAGGTTGAGGAATCAATCGGTAGACTTTCCCAAATGAACAGGGTCGTTATTTGTGGGCCTAGAATTCAAACCATTCATTCGCTCACTCCACACAAACTCGTTCAGCTCCTGCTTGGGGCAGGTGGTACGAGTCAGGGGAAACTCGGTTCTTGCCCCAGGGAAATGCTTCTCCTTGAGGAGACGGGCAGGCAGCTCTCCTTTCCTGCACCCACCTCTGCAATACTGCAGCTTCCTGGAGTCAGGAGCCCCGTCTGTGGGTTCCCTCCTGCTCTGAGCCGTCTCCCTGGGGAAGGGGCTGTTGTTTTCCCCTGTGTGGACTGGGCGCTCAGCTGAGCACAGAGCTGTTTCCTAGTCCTGACCTTCAGGCGTGGGTATGGGCTGCTGGGCGCCCGCGGGTGCTCCCCGGGGAGCTCGTGCTCACACGTCGTGGCCGAGCAGTGCTCCGCTTCCAGCTGTGTAAGGGCCCAGCTCAGGGCCAAGGGCCCCCGAAGCCGGGGCTTCCCTCCTGTCTCCTCCCCCTTCCACTGGCTGGTCTCCTGCCCTCATCCACCTGCCCTTCCTGGTCCTGTGGTTAATCCCGTTGATGCCAACTTGGATGCGTCCCCAGCCCCCTCCCACGGCCCCCGGCCCCAGGGCCGCCTTCGGTTCTTGCTGTGACAGGTGTGGGAAGGCTGACCCAGACTGTGGGGACAGCTGAGGGACGCTGCCTTGCCAGGTGAGGTTTCAAGCCCGAGGGGATTCACCCTTCCTTTCATCCTGGCCACGCCCCAAATAGTTTCCCCTTTTATTGTGTTTGCTCCTTGTGGGAGGTTTGGGGGCAGGGGTTCGCTCCCTTCCTCCCTGGACCCCGCTCTTCTGGGTTTTGGGGTGTCCCTGCTCCAGTCAGGAGGACAATGCCTGCAGCACCTGGGGTTTCGGCAGCCGCCTAAGCCGAGGCAGCTGTGGGCTGGCCCCACCCGCTCTGGCTGGAAACGGGAGGGGGTCGGGGACCTGGCAGGCAGCATGATGGGGGGCGCTGACCCTCACCGCAGGGCCTGGCTCCTCCGGGCGGGCAGTTCCCCTCCTGGGCGTTTCTCCCTTGAGAGCTGTCAGCCACGCGCTGCCTGGGGCTGGACTCGGCAGCACGGGGGTCACTGGTAGAAATCTCTAGAAGGTGCCCAGTTGTTGCCCAGGAAAGAGGCTGGAGGAGGGCAGCTCCTGGGCGGGAGGGCAGGGCCGTGCTGGGCGGGAGGGCAGGGCTGTGGGGCGAGGAGTCGTCCCCAGGTGGGACCCAGCCATCCTGAAGAGGCACTTTGGGGCGCCTGCAGCACAGGCGGGTGCAGGCACAGAGGGTGTCCTGCAGGCCAGGGGCGCTGGCTTCCTTTGGTATCGCCCCACCACTGCATATCTCCTAGACCTGACATTCCCTGTGACTTGGGGTCCCCCAGGGTCGCCCCACCGCACCGCCCCAGGGGGGACTTTCCCCAACCCACGGGGTCCTCCCCATCTGAGCCAAGCTGTACACCCCCTCCAGTGAGATATTTAGGTGGAGGAAAGGGGAACAGATTTCAAAAATTTGGGGAGCATAAAAGAACCTGGTCCTTCTGCATAAGATTCTAGATTCAGGCAAGGAAAGAGAAGGCAAGCTCCTCAAAATGACACTGCCCGAAATCCTGACGGTGAAGCGCCGATGGGAGGCCCCGAGGAAATCAGCTCCACTGCTGGGGAGGACTTGCAAGGGCTCCGGCTCTCTAGGACTGTCCCGGCCCAGGCACAGCCTGGGGAGGTAGTGGTGGAGGGACGTGGGGAGCGAGTTTGTTTTGTTCTGTCTCTTCTTACTATACGGATCTCGGCTCTACCTCCTCTCACCCCTGCCCCGCTGCAGGATCTGGCTGAGTGTTTTACAAGCAATAACCCGTTCTGTCCCCCTCAACTCTGGAAGGGTGATGCGTGTTCTCCGCTGGAGGAAGGGACAGGAAGCCACGCTTTGTTGGGCAGGAGAGAGAGAGAAAGCATGGAGAGTCCATGGGACTTGTCACAGGCAACCACAGGGGTCTGAGCTCTGCAGACTGGAGGTGTCATTAATCAAAATAAAGTGGTCTTGCCAAAAAACAGATTTGGGAAAAAAGAATGACTTTGGGTTCAGGCATGTTGAATTTAGTCAAGTAAGTCCTTGTAAAAGTAACATTATGTTCCAAAGTGATTTAAGGCAGCTTATAAAAATACACGCGGTACAAGTAAAGAACACTAGGAGACGGGGGCTTCTGGGAAATAAGGTGAAGCGTGCAAAGATACTAGAAGTGGGCCCAGAATTCTCTTAGCTTCCCAACAGCCAAACCAAAGAGGAGAAGCATCTTCCTCCTAGGGCTGGGGGTGGGAATAGAATGGGCTACTGCAGGGTACACTGCTGCCTGCTCTTGTCTTGGCTTTGTTATTTTTATATGGGCATTAGCTAGGGCATCATGATGTAAAGATAGAAGCTTCTAGCATGCAGCCACGTGGCCTCAATGGGATGGATTTGCCTTGTGGATACATAAGAAATGGCCTGTGCACCCACCTAGGCTGGTTCCTTTTGCACGACTTGATCTTCTGTCATGGAAGGGAAGCTCCTGCAGTGAGGCCATCCCAGACCCTCCCCTCTTCCTCCCCCAGTGTGCAGGGAGGGCTGGCGTGTGCTGGAAACACGCATGGGGGGCTCTGGGGCACAAAGAAAGGCGTGCAAAGTCAGTGGGAAGTTTCAGCTTGCGTGAAATAACGTCTCATTTTATTTAGTTGAGATTTTCCCCCTAACAGTAAGCATCCAGAGCCAGGCTTAATTTAATAATGCATTTGCTTATTACATTCTGTGATTTCTCATTGTGAAAACTCCTAGAATTCATCCTTGAAGTTGGCAGATATAAACCCATCATGTATAAGCCCTTCAAAACTGGCCATTTTGGACGTTGTACAATTTATCACTATTATAAATTTTGTTATCCACCTGGGTATTTGGAACTGAAAATTATTGTAATCTTTGATGTGACAAGATTTTCAGGTCCTTAAAATCTATTCTATTTTTAGGTAACTTGAAAGTTGGGTTTTTGAATAAAGTGGACCTGCAATAACATCTTATTCTTTTAGAAAATTTTGGAAAACAGCTTGTGTCTTCCCCTGAGAAGCTGGGGGAGATATCTCCCTTTCTGCTTGTAGATCATGGGATTCACTCTGCCTTGCTTTGCAATTTCCAATTCGACCTTTGATCTTTTGGGTCATGGCTAATTTTATGGTTTACATGATTCAAATTGTCAGGCCGCTGTGATATGCCAGCTCAGGAGAGAATGTGAGAGCTCTCTGCTGCTCAGCTGGCAAACTCCAGGCACAGAGAAGTCACACAAATATTTGCACAGTTGAATTGCATTTTCTAAGCCTATTTACGCAAATAAAAATCTCTTTAAAATTTCCCAGGAGACTCAGCCATCGCAGTTACCTGCCTGGAAGGGTGGGGTTGCTCATCAGTCTTCTTTGACTGCCCTTGAGTAGACTGTGTGCATCAAAGCAAGCACATGACTGTACTCGGCACATGGATCTGCGTTTTCTGCGTGATTCAGAGAAAATCTCCAGTGGCATCTGTTGCAAATGCACTTCTTGCGTTGTGTGTGTGTGTGCGCGTGTGTGCGTGTGTGTGCACACATGTTAATGGGCTGTTTGCGTTGTGTGTGTGCATGTGCGTGTGTGTGCACACATGTTAATGGGCTGTTTGCGTTGTGTGTGCGCGCGTGTGTGCGTGTGTGTGCACACATGTTAATGGGCTGTTTGCGTTGTGTGTGCACGCGTGTGTGTGTGTGTGTGCACACATGTTAATGGGCTGTTTCTGCATCTCCTTCCAAGTGTACTTCGTGTTTAATCTTAAGAAGGTAGACATTGAAGGGCCAGCTAGTTTCAAGATCCAGAGAGTGCCCACATGTCATACTCAGGCCTCCAGGGTCTTGGTGCTTATTATTATTATGAATTTATTCCTTTGTCCACTTATTCTGTAAGGAGACGAAGAGAGCTTTGAACAGCAGAGGCTGTTAGGGGCAGATTAGGACGGCTGAAAACCCGAGAGCAAGGGCTTCTGGGAATGGAGCAGAAAGGACCTGACAGGAACGGAGGGATGGGTGTTTCCTCCTGCCTCAATGCCTCCTTTAAGAAGGTGGCAGGTGGAATGGAGGGTGAAATTAACAGAGTTGGTGGCGACCTTATTTAACCCCTTCTGTATGGAGATGAGAGGCAGGTTCGCACACACTGTCAGATGGGGACAGGGAAGGGTCTGGAAATGCAGTTGCAGCCTCTCTTCTTGCAGACCTTGGGGCATGTCCAGGAAAACAGTCTGCAAAGCATTTCTGAAACTCCTAGGAGGTTGCTTGACTAACCCCTTTCAGAAGCCCTCAGGCTTGCATTGTCGCTGAAGAAATGGGGAAAGGAGGGAACTGGGTGTAGGATTTGCCATCACACAGGCATTGCACAGGCACTTCCCAAATAGTAGCTTGGTAAGCATGATGTGTTTTATTTTCACTTAACAGAGGAGGAGACTGAGGTAGGGAATTTCAGCATTTTGACCTAGACTCGACGGCCTGCACACAAGGAAACGGGATTTGGATCTAGGCTGAATCCAAAGCCAACTGCTTTTGAGACCTGCCATAATGAGGTGCTCCTTAGGAGACAGTATTCTGCAGCCTGGGGTGGGATCGGTCGGGGGTGGGACAACTCAGGAAGGTTGGGGTAGGGACTCAATTTCAGAATGGGGATTTGAGAGAAGGGGACTAACATCTGGTGAGTTCTTACTGCACATAAATGAACTTAACATTTCATTTCATTTCCACAACAGCCCTACAAGGGCTAGCGATATTTCCATTTTTATACGAGGAAACTGAAGCATGGAGATCCTTACCTTGCTCAAGTTCACATGACCGTTAGGTATCAGGACTGTCTGATTCCAAAGCCTCACTTCTTGCCCAGACTCCGGTATGGCCATGACTTGCCCCAGGCATCAGGCAGTTGGCTGTAACTCTAGGGACAGGCAGCCTTGCCCTTCAGTTTGAAGACAGTTCATTGTTCTGAAGTTGAGCTGTTGCAGACTGTGAGACCCTCATCTCTCCAGTAGTGATGATGCCCCAGTGGCTCAGAATCCAGGTGTTTGCTCTTTACAGAAAATGAGAACCTGGGAACCCTGATGACAAACTGACTACTCTGATGACTCTAGGGGTGGATTTAGGAGCCCTACCACAGCCCTAGTGACAATGGAGAGGCTCATGGATGCAGGCTGCAGGTGCATCTCCCCTTGGGGTAACTGCAGGTGGGAGGACGGTGTGCCTTTGCTAGGACCATGAATGGTTTTGTTGCTGGGATCTCATGGTCAATGCCCAGAAGGAAGAACATGGCCCACAGAATTTTATGAAAGAATCGCGAAGACTGTTGAATGAGCTTCCATTCACTCAAGTAACAGAGCTGGGACCACATGCACTTTTCAGATCAACAGATTCTCCAGTTACTGAAAACTCAACTTACAGTGGTTTGGGACTCAAGTTTGCATTACAGAGGAGCTTGGAATGTGGGTGGGACTTGGTTGTACTGGAGTGAATGCTGGGACATCAGAAGGAAGGCTAGTGCAGTGGAGGGGTCAGAAGGTAGGGACAGAGTGGGAGTCCGTGCATCAAGGCCTGGGACACTCTCCAGGCCATTTTCGTAGACCTGGGCTGAGGTAAGAAGGCCACAAGTGGCCCAAAGTAGATATCGAGATGGTGCTGCAAGCCCAGGGAGTTCAGGCATATATTGGGACTGGCAGCCAGCAAGGCCCAAGAGGCTCAGGCCAGGACAACCCAACCATGACACGGGGCCACGGACTGGGATTGGGAGCTCTTTCTCTTCTCACTTGTTCTTTGGCTCTACTTTTAAGTATCAAGTAACAAGGCATCTTTTGTTTTGGAATTCTACAGATGATCCAAATTGTTATTTTGTATTTCTGTCAGGATAGCTATCTTTGGATGGTGAAAAATGCAATATGGCTTGAACTATCTGATTTTTCTATCACTTGCTAGCTTTTTGGCTAATGTGTGTCTGGTTTACCTGGAGTAGAAGGGAGCATGGTTTTTTTATGGACGTTTTTGACTGGCATTGTACTGGACACTTCTAATTATCAAAATGAAACAGAGTTAACCTTTCTGCCCATTATAATTAACTACCACATTCCAATATTTATGTATACTGCTGGGTTTCCCTTCCCAGAAAATCTTAATCAAATGGTTGAAAAAATATATTCTGCCTTAGGTCTGTCAACTGCCCAGCATTTTTCTATTTCATGTAATAATAACGTGCACAAATATTAAGGCAAATCAATGTTTTTACAGGAATGCCCAATCAAAAGTCATATCTAGGATTCTAAAATGGCCTTGTAAAAATGCTTTCTCACAATGAAAGCAATCTTTTAAGAAACATTTCCCAAGAAAAACTAACTTGGTATCCTGTGAAGACTTCCTGGGTTTTAGTTTTCTAGATCAGATTACTTCCTGGACTTCTGAGTGGATTACAGATTACAGACCAAAAGGAGGTCTTCGTAGTTGGAAAAAAAAGCACATAAAATATGCAAGATATTTACATTTCCAGCAACTGAAATATGTATGCCTGTGCATGCGTAGACACACATACCCTCTAAAACCATAAGCTTTTACATGGGTGTCTGCAGTCCAGACTGCTTTCTGTGTGGTTGTCTTCAGTAAATATCGATCGCATCTGGAACAGCTCAGCAGTAGAAAGGAGGGAAAGCTCCTGAGATCTCTTGGCTGCCTTGAAGTCTACCCAACTCCTTGAAAGTGATCGTGACCTACTCCTGTCCCCCTGCCCTCCCTACTTAGGGCTCATCTCTGGGTTCCCCATCATGCACCTGCCCTTGGAGTGCATTTACCTCCTGATGGTCCTACGGCTTGAACACAGGTGGGCCTGTAGGAAAATAGAGCCAGTAGACCCTTTCCTCACAATCCTCAAAAAACAAGAGCCCTGATGGACATTTGCATGAAACATTTAGCTTTACAAAGTAATCCCAGACCCTTAGCCTTTTTCAGTCCTCATTGGATTCTGAGCTCTTGAGGACACTCGAGACTGTTGTTCCTACTGGAAACGTGACCTCAGATCGTATTTTACTTCTTTCCTATAGCCGTGGTCACTTCCCTATGGGCTTTGAGCTGTCTCCCTTCCACTCCCTGCTCCCACTTCCTCTAGGGCCCTGTCACTCTTCCCCACTGTGCATTCCACTGCCCCAGCGCCCTCCTTCTGTAGGGCTGCTGCTCCCCTTCCCCTCTCCTCTTCTGATTGCTGATGTCTCTGCTAACGTAGAACCTAAGCCGGAGTCAAGTTCTGCTCTCTTGAAGAAGCATTTTCTGCCTTTCAAGGCCAACCCTGGTCTCCTCCAGCCGGGACTGGGCTCCGTCCCCGGCCTCCTCCCGCCCCCGGCCTCCTCCCGCCCCAGCAGAGCCCTCCCCGCACCTGTGCGCACACTGCTCCGACTCACAGAGCGTCCATAACTCGGGGGCCCTTGAATGTGGTCTGTCCGTTTGTCCAACTAGGAAGTGAGCATCTCCAGGGCATTTAATTATTTTCTATTTTGTACCCTGCCTAGTGTGTGGTTATAATATTTATTTGATCTCTATTTGTTAAATAAATGAACGAATGCATTTCGTATGCCTGATATCTAGGGTCAATTTCTATGTCATTGTCTGTAGATGTGACAGCACCCATGCCGTAGAGTTCTTGTGACAATTGAATGAAATAACCAGGAAACTGCCTTGCACACTGGGTGCTCAGCAAAGGCACCCCCATTCCCTGCCTTCCTCAGCATCTTGGTGTCTTTGTAAAAAGCCTTTCACTATCCACCATGCAGGGGTGTAAGCCTTAGCTCCCGGCCAGGTACCATGTCCTGTGCGTTCTGGGACCACCCTTGTCTCCACCAGGTCTGAGCTTAACTCCAGGCGCAGCGCAGAGTGGGTTGCTTTTCTGAGCCGCTCTTCAGGTTTCCCAGGGGCAGTGAGGGCACGGGGAAGGCTCGGCCGCAGCTGCGAGCCTTGGGGCCTGCACGCTTGGGGTGAGAATGCCACCCCTGCCCTCTGCGGCCCCACTAGGGGCCTCACCCCAGCCCGGATCCCCTGGGGACCTCCCGCCAGGCTGGGGGGCCGCACGCTCGCTGCCCAGGCCCAGCTCCTTCCCTCCCTCCATGGGCCGGGCAGTGGCTGCTGCTCCCGGGAGCTGGCTGGGGACCAGCATGCCTAAACCCGCTGCTGTCGCCCTGGAACCAGAGCCCTCGGGCTTTGAGCAGCTGGCGGGGTGCGAGAGGAAAGGGCCCAGGGCTGACAAGCTGAGAGGGGCAGGAAGGGCCCGGCCACCACGCCTCAACCAACACCCGCAGTAAGTAACACACTTTATATCACAGCTCATTACACACGCGCGCACACACACACCTACACGCAAGTGAAACAAAAGTTGTTTGAAAAAGCACTTAAGATGTCTACTGGTATTTTTTATTATTTTTGAGTCCATTCCAGGCTAGTCCAGTCTAGTTCAACCTTTTAAATGTGGGTCGTGGTGCTTTAAATTGATTTCACAGCAATTGAGATTAGTGGGCTTGAGACCCACCATTTGCAAAACAATGTCGCAGACAATTCATCCTGGCCAGTGGGGACTGTGAGCACAGCCTAAGGGTACAGGGGTGGCAGGCCCAGGCCTGGGGAGAGGCCAGAACAGCACCCAGGATGCAAAATCTAAAGAGGGGCCCACCCTCTGGGTCTGAGTGCCTGCAGAGCCCCTCGAGGAGCCCCTCCAATTTTTCACACCCCCCTCCTCACCCTGGTCCCAGCCCTGGTCCCTAGATGCCATGAGCCCATTTCACAGATGGAAGTCTGCATCGGTGGGGACAAAGGCCGTGACCGAGTCAGGGTGCCTGAGGTGGGTTCCAGCCCCATGCTGGTTGGCAGCGGCCTCAGCTGCTTCCCGGGCATGCTCTGTCCAGTCCTGGGCAAGGCAGCGTTTGGAGGGGGCAGGGGCCAGGCAAGATACAGTGACGTCAATTAAACAGTCAGGCAGGATGAGCTCAAGCAAAAGGAAAGGACTTCACATCAGCAGGTGGTGCAAACTGAGAAGACTGATTAAGTTTCTGAGGACAGAATCGAGTGTCTCGTGTAGGCAATTTATTTAAGGCACATCATATTTCACAGCCTTTGGGCTAGTCTGGCTTAGCTCTCTGTACTTGAATTGACTCTCCCTGACCTCCAAGGCTTGCGGATTTCAGAGAAGAGAATCTGCAGCAGGGCTGGAGCAATTGCCGGTTGAAGGAAGGTTCCAGAAGAAACAGAGCCCAAGACCAATGCTCAGCCTGCTCTATTGGGGCTGGCTCACGGTTTGGTACTTCCCAGATAGGAGCCGCGAGGCAGCCTGGGAAGAATGCATGCCTGCCGTGGGACTGGCTCTTCTAGGATGTCTGCTTCCCCCTCCATGATTACCACGTCTTCTCCCCACATTGTGTGCCCCCTTCCCCTCCAGCTCCCCGCAACGGTCCACCCTTCTTGTGCTGCAGACCTCCTTCCTCACTGGCTCCCTTCGCTCTGCCTGGAGGTCTACGATCCTCCCCACCGCAATGACACAGCCCTGTTGTGCCAACTGGATGTGCGGCCTGCATCGAGGCAGCACCCGTCTGCCCCGAGTCAGAGAGAGGCCAGCTATATTTTAAAGAGCCTGTGCCCTGCCTCTGGCTTGCTCCCAAGGCAGGGAAGTAGAGCCCATACAAGGAAAAGCCCGATTTACAAAAATCCTGGGGGTGACTGAGAAAGTTGACACGGAGGTGTCCCGCAGAGAAACTCAGGAATTAGGTTCAAGAAGAGACGGGGCCTTCACCTGATGCTCAGTGGGGATGGAGCTCCACCCAACTCCTTGCTGTTGGCCATGTCACTCCACCTTTGTCACCTTTAGTACTCACCTGAAAATGGGGACCATGACGGTACTGGCTTCTGACAACTGTTTTGAGAATTTAGTGAGATGGTGAGAGCAAGATCCGTTCGTAGTGACACATGTCAGGAGCTTGTTGGAAAAGTGGGGGCCGGCAGTGTTTTCGGCTGAGAGTGACCCACTGCCCTCCAAGCCTGGCCAGCTAGCCAGGAGCCAGGCGCTTCTGGAGTTCCCTGCTGGCAGACCTGTCCTTCCCCAGGTGATGCTGGGGACAGGTGTGTGCTGTCACCCAGTGCCCTTGACCCTAGCAGCCCCCGTCCTGTCTCCAGGCCGGGGCACAGTCGTGACTTGGCTGCATCTGTCACAGTCGTGACTTGGCTGCATCTGTCACAGTCTTGATTCCAGGCAAAGGTCCTGACACCACAGTTTTTAAATCCTTAAAGCCCTAACTAGTCTCTGAAAGCTGGGAAGGGATCTAAGGAGCTGAAAATGAAGAGTGGACAAATTTGTTTCCCTTGATCGCCAATGTCATATTTGCTTAGGGTAGAAAATTTGGAAAACACAGAAAAGTGCACACCCACACATGCAAACATGCACACTCGTTCAAATTTGTCCCTACCAACCAGAGGAAGGTATTGTTAATATCTTGGTTTATTGCCAAGTGTCTTTTTGAATACATTTTTCCTTGCATAAATGAGACCCCATATAGGTAATTTAACTCATGTGTTGTTTAACACTGTAGTATAAGTATTTTCCAGGTCTTAAAGATGCTTCATAAAGAAGATATTTGAAGGCTGCATTACACACTATTGGCTTATTGCATCATGATTTTTTCACCCTGCCCTGCTCATGTTAGACACAGAGATCATTTTCAGTTCTTCTCAATTACAAATACTGCTGTGGTTGACATTAGGAAAAAGTTTTCCTAAATCAAATTCTCCCTACGTTTTCCCAGACATTTTAATTAGATCTGCTGCTGGTAATAAGGAGTGAGACAGAGAAAGTCTGGGATCTTTCCAGGAAGAATACTTGTTGTCGGGTTGCCCCTTGTTACCTAACAAGGTTAGAGGCTTCCTGAGATCTTATCGCAGACGGCCCACACAAAGAGGAGATTGCAGGGCATTAAGTCACAGGGAGCCACACGCTTCTCCTAATGGTGGTGGCCGCGTAGCTTGCTGCCTTTAAGCTGCACAGCGACCCTGTGGGACAAGAGTGCGCTGATCTCTTTCAGCAAATAGAAGATCAGAGACGCTCGGGAAACTCAGCCCAAGTCACGGAGCAGACGGTAAACCTGGAAAGAGCTGCTTACGTCCTCCCCAGGGAAATCATGTCAAAAATAAAGAAAATAAACCCAATTGCATTGCTCTCACCACGGTCACTGACGAGGATGTGGGAAGGAAAACAATACAGCTTTCTTCACATTTTGATTTATTAGATGGTAAGATCTAGCTTTTATTCAGCCACTTGCTCTTTTATTTAATGATTCATTTAGTAATTAATTTAATCAGCAGATATTAATTGAGCCTCCACCAGGTGCCGAGCTTTCCTTGGTGACTCATGGGAGAGAGGTACAGTGAACTCTCTCTCTTTCTCTCTCTCTCTCTCTCTCACACGCACACACACACGCAAACACACACAGTGTAATTATAATTGTCCTAGCTGCTCTGGAAGACACAGAAGCCAGGAAAGAGTTTCCTAAGGGAAGGGCAGGGGTTAGTGAAGCAAGACTAAGAGGCTGCTCAGCAGGGAAGGAGCGTGCGTGGGACCAGAGTCAGAAGGGGAGGTTTGAGAATCTACGGCTCACAGACCAAATCTGGCCCCCCCACCCCGCCTGTTTTGTAAATAAAGTTTTATTGGAGCAAAGTCACGCCCATTTGCTGGTGGCTGCTTTCATGTTACAACTGCAGAGTTGAGTGGTTGACAAAAAGACAGCATGGGTTACTGGCCCTTTGCAGAAAAGTTTGACAAGCCAGATCTAGAGAAATGGAGAGGGGCCAAAGTGGCTGGGGTGAAGTGAGTGGGTGTCCACCAGCAAAGCAAGAGATGAATGGCAGACCTTCCATTCATGGAACCAGTGAGGGAGTTAAGACCTTTCCAGAGGGGCAAGAGGGAGCCATTGAAGGTTTGGAGCAGACTAGTAGGAGGATTAGATTTCTGGTTTTCAAAATGGTGCTTTTCACATGGTACCAAGGGCTCATCTCTAGGCTTGCTTTTCTTGGCCTATAGTAGATGCTCAATAAAAATTTGCTGAGCAGGTGAACAATTAGTAGTAAAAGGTTTAGGTAACATTCCGATGCAAGTTTAATGGGAAACACAATTATATTATTTAAACTGATTATTTTATATTTTACTTCAAGTGGCTTATTTTTAGGTTTGCCTTCTGTATATAAGCAGACTATTCTCAGATATTTTAATTAATTCATTCCCAATGCTTTTTTTTTGTAGTGACTTTGTGTTTCAATATTTGAGCTCAAAGCAAATTAGTTCTGTAGAGGAGATGGAGTTACAATGGCAGATATGGTCCACATTCATGTTTGGATTTCGATGCACCAAGTTTCTTTTGATGTGAAACCAAGCTCCCCTGATAATTCGGCCATAAATCGGAAACTTAGAGCTCGAGGAGAAATTCTGGCCTGACGACTCCACCTGCTTATTGACAGAGACTGTGAGTTGGCATTTATGCTTGGAGCAATGATGTTAGTTACCTCTTTAAACCAAGTTGTCCTGGTCAGAAAACACGTGGACACCCTAGTCCAACCATCTGGTCAATCTCAAAATAAACTGCTTCTGCTGAAATGGATCTGGGGGCCAAGAGACTTCCCTCTGTTCATGTGTACACACATACACAAGCGCATACACACGTATACACAAGCGCATACACACGTATACACACACACACATACACAAGACACAAATGCATGCACACACATGCGTACACACAGATGCACATACCTGCACACACATCCATGTATGCAGACCCATGCACAGGCACACAGTGCTAACACGCACATACACACGTGTTCTTACACTTACTCCTAATTGCTTGTGTTGTCTTGGTCAGTGTTTTCCAAACTTGAATCATCAATGGTGCCTTCAGTTAGTGTACACTCTAAATTATTTTCCTTAAATTAACCTGTTTTCATAGTACATTACAGTTACAAAGGGAACTCAGGACCACTGCTTAAAATTGAAAACCCCCACCACTCGCCTTGAATAAGTCACACAATGCTGCCAGCCTTTGCGTGGTCCCCATGGCCTGCAGCCTGGGAGGCCTGCTGTCTTTCTGTGTTGAAAAGGGAGATAAGCAAGTGTTGGGTGTTAAAGAGAGACCAGAGACAAAGGGAGTGAGGAGGATTGAGGAAGAGCATGGTAAAGGCTATAAACTTCTTACTGTGTGATTGATGCGTTAGTGTCTTATGCTTGCCCAGCTGGCCTCACACTCATAGAAATAGTGGCTTCTCCCTAGGATTGGCCCTGCTCCATCCCTGTGAGCTGCACCATTGCCTCAGTTTCCCTCAAAGACACAGGCTAAGAGAAATCCCAGACAGTGGTTCTCAACCTTTCCTATATATAAAGACCACCAAGGGGGTCGTCAGAACTGCAGTTCCCGGGACTCCTATCCCAGTGCCTCTGATTTGTGGGCCTGGGGAGGGTTGTGGAGTTGACACAGCTCCTTCTCACGCATGTGGACTGTGACCTGCACTCTGAGAAGCGCTGCCAAGGGCATGAACCATGGAGGGTCTGGTCTGAGCCCAGCCTCACAGGATAAAGGGCCTCCCATTAAACAATGGTCAATAGCAACCAAGCAACCTGAGGCAGCATTCTGCCTTCACTCTTAGGAGTGTGGTTCACAAAATGGGTAAATGTCCGCAATTGCATCTACTAGTGAATTATTTTAGATTGAGGCACTTTATTTTTAAATCCCTGGAATGAGATATTGTTAAATATTTACTCAGAACAAATAAGAATTAAGTGAAATATAAAATGCATCTAACTCTACTTCAAGGCAAGAGGGTTATATGCCATCTGACTTCTGGTATGCCAACTGGATTCAGGCAACAGGAACTCAGCATTTCTTGGCTCACCAGGGTTCCTGAGCAGTGGTTCCTTTTCAGTCCCTGGAGAGAGCTAAATGGTGGCCCCCAAGAAGATATGTCTAGCCATCCTAATCCCTAGAACTTGTAAACATTACCTTAGATGGCAAAATATATGGTTAAGAAAAAGACTTTGAGAGAAGGAACTTACCCTGGCCTATGTGGGTGGGACCTAAGCCCTAAGACAATCGTCTTGATAAGAGCAAAGCAGAGGGAAATTTGGCAGAAGCAGTGCAAGAGTCCACGCGGCTGTGGAGGCAGGGACTGCAGAGATGTGGCCACCAGCCACGGAATGCTAGGCCACCAGAAGCTGGAAGACGCAACCAGGAATCCTCTCTCAAGGCCTTTGGAGAGAAGGCAGCTCACCAACACCTTGATTTTGGACTCTGGCCTCCAGATCTGAGGAAATACATTTCTTTGTGTAGGACACCAGATTTGTGGTGGTTTGTTATGGCAGTCTAGGAAAAAAGTCCTCTCCCAAGAGCAGGACTCAGACATGAAACTCGAGGGGCTGTCCACACGGTACTTGTTGGTTCTGCTCAAGGGTCAGATAGACTAAATGACAGCGTTACTCATGGAACATTGAAAAAGACACACATGCTAGAAATGTGGTGTTATGTATGCACACCTGGACAGGTCTGGCTGAGCAGACGCGGTGCAGGGAGCTGGTAATCTTACTCTCTGGCTTGTTCTGATTTTGGTCAGCCATCTGTGGACATAGAATTACCAGACCTTCAGGGGAACCTTTCTTACCTGATTCTGAGGGGCGTTTGGGGTATGGAGACGGGAGAAGCAACATTATCAGGAAAGGTCTAGAACAGCATGTCTGTGTCGGTTTGAATCTATTGTGCACCCCCAGAAAAGCCATGCCATTCAATATTGCTGGGTGGGAGCTTTTTGATTAATCATAGAGATGTGATCCCACCCAGTGGTGGGTGGTAAGTTTTGATTAGATGGTTTCCATGGAGATGTGTCTCCACCCATTCAAGGTGGGGTTGCTTACTGGAGCCCTAGAAGAGGGAACCATTTTGGAAAAAGCTTTAGAGCCCAGGTAGCTACAGACCTTTGGAGATGAAGAAGGAAAATGCCCCTGGGGATAGCTTCATGAAACAAGAAGCCTGGAGAAAGAAACTAGCAGACACCACTATGTTCACCATGTGCCTTTCCAGTTGAGAGAGAAACCTTGAATGTCATCAACCTTTCTTGAGTGAAGGTAACCTCCTGTTGGTGCCTTAATTTGGATATATATAGGCTTGCTTTAATTGGGACATTTTCATGGCCTTAGAACTGTAAACTAATAACTTAATAAATTCCCCTTTTTAAAAGCCATTCCGTTTCTGGGATATTCCGGCAGCTTGCAAACTTAGAACAATGTCCCAGAGGAATACAACTTAAGCCAGGCACAGAATTTAAAATTATTCTAGTATCCATTTAAAAAAACTTAAATAGGTAAGGTTAGTTTTAGTTGTATAATTTCTTCAGTCCAATTAGCCGAAATATTATTTTAACATGTACACAGTATAAAAATTAGGAGTGAGAGGTTTTACTATTTTGTATCAGTCTCTGAAATCTGGCATGTTGTCACATTTATGGTGCAGTCCAGTTTGCACTAGCCACACTTCAAGTGCTCAATGGCCGCATGTGACCCGTGGCCTGCATGTTGGACAGTGCAAAGGCTGCGACTCATGGAACTGCCATGGTGGTGGGTCAGGCACAAGAGTCTCTGATACTTGGTTTGTGTGGCCCCTGATGGGGGTCCCTTGTAGGTATTTCCAAGGGAACCAGGCCATGTGTGCACTAGCATGTGGTCTTGGCCTGGGGTTAGGGCCGGGCAGGGAAGAAAGAAGGAATGCTACTCAAAAATAACTTGAATGAGAGCAGAGCAGACATACAGTTGAAGTGATGGCTGTGGTCCAGAGATTCGAAAATCTTGCCATCGGTTCTGTGAGAATTCTTGGGAGCGGCAGGATTGCATCTGGGTTGGAGTCCTGAGTCCTTAAGTCATGGAATCTTCTAGAACAACTCCCCACCTCCATCCCCTGCCACGTTGCATCTGTTTGGGAAAGCACTGGATACTGTGGGCGTGGAATATCTTTAGAGAGAGGATGGGAGGAGACATTGGTTTATCTCATTTTGAATTGAGAGTTAATTGCCTGTTGGAAAGTTGTTTCCAGCCAGCTGAGGCTCACACAGAGGAAATGAAAATCCGTTGCTGCCTAGGATAGGAGCTGAGCCAACAGTGACAACAGCCCTCTGCTCTTCTGAGTCTGATGGACACTGAGGGCAGCCCAATACGGAGCCATTGTTTATTCTGACAGCTTAACAGCAGGCTTGAAGGAAGAAGAGGTTGAGATGGCAGTGGGAAGCCGTAAACACTTAATCTGTCACAGAAACTTTGAGGGAATCAGGCGCCATGGAGGCCAGACCAGGGCTTTAATTGTTGGGCAATTGGCTGCCTCTGACTGCCCTGGTCTGCACTCATAAAATGCCAGAACGGCCACACACTCAGGCAAGGATCATCAGTGCTGGGAGAGTCCAACGAAGGGTGTGGTAACATCAGATCCCACCCCCCCCCCCGAGATGGGGCAATATGATGGATATTCACCTGTCCATGGTGGTTTGTCTCATTTATTCAAATTAACTAGCACCCAGAGCTGAAAGAAATGGACCTGGGCTCAGACAAAGATGAATTGCAGTAAAGATGGAAATTGCAACTCAGAAAACTGATATCGTCAAGCCACTGAGATTGTATTAGCTGATCATGGCTATGATTTTCCACTTCTGAAAATGCTTCTTGGATTGAATTTTCACCTGGTGTCCGTGAGGACTTGTCCTAATGCATGTTTAGCAAGGCAGGAGGTGAGCACAGACTGTAATGAGCTGTTTCAATTTTTTTTTTCTTTAAAGTTTTTGTTGTGTTGCTTAAGTACCACAGATTTCTGGAACTCGACAAACCTTCAAATTATAATATTAACCTCAAAGTGGCAAGCCAGCATCCAAGTCTGAGGTTGAGCATCATTCATGTCTCTCAGGGAACGCTGACTGCCCTGAACCAGATATCGTGGTGACTTTAGGGTGTAGGCCAGGAGATACCCAGACTATGAAAGGAAGCAGCGTGGTAACGCATTTGGGGTGCTCTAACAACCTCTGCCAGTATTCCTACCTTGCTAACGCTCGCAATAGCTGTTATTTGGCTTTTACCCTTGGCTATGTCTTTACTAAGCTGGCTGAAGGTGTCTGCCGTGAACTCTGACTACTGCCTCCTCTGTTCCTAAAATCCCAAGAATTGATTCTAACCCATGCCGTCATAGTGTCTTCAGCACGGACCTTGTTTCTGAAAGACCTGCATCACAGCCTGCCTCTTGCTTGGAATCACAGCTTCCCAACCTCAGTTTGACTTTAGTTGGGGAGGGCAGAGGAGTGGCGGTGTCAAGCAATTCCCTGCAGGTACCGCACACTGACAGCCTCAAGCACAAGGAGGCCTTTGGTTTTCTGTCCTAGAGCTTCTGCACGGACGCTGCCAGGACCTGCTTTTCAAACTCATAAATGCAGGTGCCCAGAAAGCCCCTCCCCCCCAATGGGGGAAGGCGCCCCTGGATGAGTCCTTCACCAGGATCCTTGGAGGGATGATTACATGAGGCATTCTACGCCATCCTCAGAGTGTCCCTGGCAGAATCGAACCCCCATTTTCCATATGGAGATCTTGATTACACACTTCCATGTTGGGTTTTCTTCCTTTCCTCACGCTCTCCCCAATCTTTCACCCCCACTTCCTGGGCTCTCTCCAAATAGTCCATTTGCTCATGAGTGCTTTTCTCAGTCTCTGCTTTTGTATTTTCATTTTTCTTGGGAGGGGAAGGCTGGGGAGAGAGCACATGGGCCACCCAAGCCAAAGACCTGTCAAATCCCAAGTGTCACCAAGGGAATGGAAAACAATGATAGCTAATAACTATTGCAAACTTCCAACATGTCAGGTACTAAGTGCTTTGCATGCATTATTTTATTTAATTCTCATAAGCATTTTATGAGACATAAAAATGCTATTGTTATCCTCATTTTACAGATATTGAATTTCAGGGAGGTGAAGTAACTTTTCCAACCAAGTCGTAGAAGTCAGATTTGCTAAACTGGGATTTTAATTCTAGCAGTCAGAATTTAGCTCCACTACTCAAAATACAGCCTCCACAATTAATTTTTTTTTAAAAAAATAAGTGTATTTGCTCTATGTTGCTTGAACATATGAGTCTGATGTTTTGAGGTGCTGAGCTGCTCTTGGAGACTCTATAATTCAACCTTCTGCTTGGAGACAGTGAGGATCAGAGAACAAGCTGATGAAAGTGGATCTAAATTAATGTGAGAGAAAGGTTGGCCCATTCAGGGCCATGAGTCTTGTGAGTTTTTAGAGCCATTGAAAATGTATCGAACCTCAGAGACCTGGACTTTCCCCAGACATGTGTTTCCTCCTCAGGCACGTATTAAAAGGCCCTCCTGGATTTTTCCCTGTAATTTGATAATGCTGATAAAATCATTCATCACTTTGTGGGCTATACTGACTATCTTACTAGAGAATATCACCAGACACTCTGTAATAGACTGATCCTGACAAACTTTAATTAGGGCTTAAAAATATAGCCATGGTGGGCCACGGTGGCTCAGCAGGCAGAGTCCTCGCCTGCCATGCCAGAGATCCAGATTCAATTCCTGGTGCCTGCCCATGCAAAAAAAGAAAAATATATATATGGCCATGGACTTTGATGGAAAGGTGGGGGGAGACTCCATGAGTACCAACCCCTCCCACCGCTTATGCATATACACGATCAAAGAAATACACACAAAAATGGTAAAATTCTGTATCTTTGCTGGAAAATAGAAAGGCTGCCATCAACAGAAGGAAATTATGAGGGATTTCTGCAGATTGGAGGCCTTGACATGTCTACGTTTCAACAGAGCAGAATTTTCACCAGACACTCCCAAGCCCTGGGACAGTCGTAGTTACTGGGGGTCTGCTGATATACAGCAATGCTTCTCTAAGTTTGACCTGTCCTGCATAGCAGTGTAACCACGTGATTATAACTGAGTTTAATCTCTGGAATATTGTATTCAACGTCAGGGTTACTATACATTTACATGACAGCCTAAGTAACGTGGGTACACAGACTCTTCATATTTTTTGTCTCTATGGCAATCTAAAATGTGGGCCATGTGGGTGGTACAACGGTGGCTTGGCAGGCAGAGATCTCGCCTGCCATGCCGAAGCCCTGGGTTTGATTCCCGGTCCCTGCCATGACAACAAATGTGGGCCATGAACACACACACACATTTGGAGAATGAGCTTGCCAGAGGCTAAAGTCAAGCGTTTTGACTTTTTCCTGCTTCATTCTCATAGTAGCCAACAGAGGATTGTGGTGATTTAAAGGACTTCTGTGAATCCCCTCTGTGATCAGACTTCCCACGTGATGAAATTCTCCTACCAGCAGAACTGGCAGGATTTGTGTCACTGGGATCCGGTATGGCTGGGGTTTACCACAGGCAGCCTGTGTTGCTTTCCCCAAACTCCAAACACAATTCAGTGAAGCTGGAGCTGGGGGGCCAGGTCCACACTTGTGATGGGGGGGGGTGTTGTGTTTTTCCACAGAGAGGTAGAGCTACTAAAAATCTGCTTGGGAGGTAATGGTTGAATTAAAATGGCTTCATGTATTGGCATTAATAGAGCGAGAATGCATATATTTCCAAAAGGGGTTCCATATTTCACCAGGTTTTCCTTGTACCCTAGTTCCCAACAAACTTTCAAGGAGAACAGGAAGCAAATGTTTTACTTAATCAAAAGGGATCTTGGACTATAGTTTTGTCAGCCAGGGACAAAGGAAAGCTGTCAGGGACAGACAGTCTGCCAGGCAAAGAGGGGCCAAGAGAAGGGGATGTCAGGCAGCAGGGGCAAGTGGGAGTCAAGACCAGATTCCCCCGGCTGGTATCAGAGGTACAGAAGTGGAGAAAGCAGAGGGTAAAGAAGGAGCTCGTGGCATCTGTGATCAGCAGGACTGTCAGACTGCAAGAGATAAAGCCAACTTGAGCTACTTCAAAAAACTAAATTTATTAGTATGATGGAGGAGCATCTCAACATCCCCCCTCCCCAGAGAGAATGCAGACCAGATTCTCCTAACTCTGTCTCTTTCTCTCTCTCTCTCTGCCTGGGCTGATGTTCTTAGATGAGGGGGCATTTCCAAAGTGGGGGACTGCTCTGCACTGTGGAGAGACCCCACCCCAAAGTTGTCTACTAACAGGACTGCAGTGACCTCATGGGTATAATAATGCAATCAAGCTCATTGGCCTTTGCTTCCAGGAGGAATGTTTTCATTGTTACCCATGCCATTGGGTGCTGTGCAAGGGGAGAAGGATCCATTTTCACATCAGTCTCCAATCTGGAAACTTCATCCCCCTAAGAGCTTGTGCTGGTTTGAAAGGATGTGTGGACCCTAGAAAAGCCATGTTTTAATCAAAATCTCATTTCATAATGGCAGAATAATCCCTATTCAATATTGTATGTTTGAAACTGTGATCAGATCATCTCCCTGGAGATGTGATTTAATCAAGAGTGGTCATTAAACTGGATTAGGTGATGACATATCCACCCGAATGGGTGGATCTTGATAAGTTTCTGGAGTCCTATAAAAGAGGAAACATTTTGGAGAATGAAGGAGATTCAGAGAGAGCAGAGCAGAACCACATAGCCATGAGAAGCAGAGTCCACCAGCCAGTGACCTTTGGAGATGAAGAAGGAAACACCTCCCGGGGAGCTTCATGAAGCAGGAAGCCAGGAGAAACTAGCAGATGATGCCGTGTTTGCCGTGTGCCTTTCCAGATGAGAGAGGAACCCTGACCATGTTCACCATGTGCCTTTCCAGATGAGAGAGAAACTGACGTTTGCCATGTGCCCTTCAACTTGAGAGAGAAACCCTGAACTTCATCTGCCTTCTTGAACCAAGGTATCTTTCCCTAGCTGCTTTAAATTGGACATTTCTATAGATTTGTTTTAATTGGGACATTTTCTCGGCCTTAGATCTGTAAACTAGCAACTTATTAAATTCCCCTTTTTAAGAGTCATTCCATTTCTGATATAATGCATTCCGGTAGCTAGCAAACTAGAACAGAGCTCTAAAGCACTCTTTCCTTTCCCACAGCACCCGTCAAGGCTCATCCCACCTAGAGGATGCAAGCAAATGCCAGAGTTAAGGTAGACATTGAGAAATCTCCAGGAGGGATGGGTCAGGCAGAGTTCCCCAAAGTGCAGTCACTGATTGTGATGTATGGCTGTTCATTTCAGCAGAGTGACAGGGACTGGGATGGGGTGCCCGCAGATATAAGCTGCCCCTTTCCTCTACCCACAGTAGCATCTTAGACAAGCCCCATGACCTGGGGACTATTTGGAGCACTTCGTCAGAGAAGCAGGGCCCAGCAGAGTCCTGGGCCACTCCCCGTAACAAGGAGAACCTGTTGCCAACAGGTACTGCACTCACAGGAGAGAGGGGTCCATCCTCAGAAACCAGTGATCAAACTTGGAAATGAGAATACTTGGTTTTGGATCAGACCAGACACTTTTCTGAGAATAGCAAGTAAGAGTAGAATGTTCCAGAACTTCAGGATGGGACATGAGCTCATTAGCTTATATACAGCAGGTGTTTGCTATTGAAACATGCCACTGGCCCTTTACAATTTGTGAGGACGATGTCCAGATGAGCTGGTCCCGTCATCTGCAGTTAACGCCTTTGCGATGGACTCTGAGGGACGATCATCACAGAGGAGTCTTTCCATCAGGTTCTCAGGGTTTGGTTCTGGAATCTGGAGTAGCAGCAACATTGGGAACTTCTCGGAACTGCAGATTCTCTATTCCTCTCCAAACTTCCAGATTCAGACATTCAGGGGTGTCTAGTCCATCTTGGTGATTTGGGCACATGTTCAGGTCTGAGATCCACTGAGGTAGATACCTTCTCTCTCCAGCCATCTTCCTCCTTCCACACCCAGGCACTTCCCAAGTTGTGCTGCGTCCATCTCCTGCTGCTTCACTGTAGGCCTTCCTCTTTCACCAGGTCATCTTCAGCTGTGGCGTGGATCACCCGTGCGCCTTCTAACTCATCTCCACCACCTTCTCACAGCTGTCCTTCCACCCAGCGATGATCTCTGCTGATTGAAGCCAGAAAGGCCCTCCTATAGGACCTAGCTCAGCGCACAGGGGGACCCACTAGCAGAAGCAGGAAGCAGGAAAACCTCCCACTCCCCACCCCGCCTCCACAGCTCTTCTCTAAACTTGCCCTGATGACTTGTCCCAGAATGTGCTTTGGAGCAGGTCCCAAAGCTTCGTTTTTTGTTGTTTTCTTTTTTTTTGGTCTGTCAGTCCAAGGTAATTAAAAGTCCTCAATCACTGCCTATCCCAAGATCAATCTCATTTGAGTAATTACAAAAATCTCATGACGGATTTCAAGTTAAAACTTTGAAATGTGTCCAATTTAAACCTCTCCTTTCCTTAGCTTCCTGACTCACGTTTCCAGGGCCAGAGAGAAAGGAGTGGACAGTGACTGGCCACGTCCATCTCGTACATGGCCTGGTTATGGCAGGAAGAACTGGCCTCTGGCATCTTGGCCAGCCTGCAAGTTCTGGCTGATGCTCTACTGCAGGTACTTGTCACTTAGACTTTTGTCCAATGCGTTTTGGAAACTCTGGGAGTCCTGTTTCAATCTTCAGTTTCAGGATCAAGTCATCATGCATTCCTTGTTATAACTCTTCACTGCTTCCTTTAACCCTCAGGATAAAGTCAGAATGCTTCCACTTGGCTTATGAGCTCCAACCCTTCAGACCATTTTGTTCACCACACTTTACAACCCTCATCCCTACTGTGTGTCTGTCAAACCCAGCTGCTTCAGTTCTTGTAATTCTCTTACCTGTCTTCCTCTCCCTTTCGGTTCTGTTCTAGTTTGTTAGCTGCCGGAATGCAATATACCAAAAACAGAATGGCTTTTAACAAGGGGAATTTAATGAGTTGCTAGTTTACAGTTCTAAGTCCGAGAAAATGTCCCAATTAAAACAAGTCTATAGAAATGTCCAATCAAAGGCATCCAGGGAAAGATACCTTGGTTCAAGAAGGCCGATGAAGTTCAGGGTTTCTTTCTCAAGTGAGATGGCACATGGCAAACACAGTCAGGGCTTCTCTCTCAGCTGGAAGGGCACATGGCGAATATGGTATCATCTGCTAGCTTTCCCTCCTGGCTTCCTATTTCATGAAGCTCCCCGGGAGGCGTTTTCCTTCTTCATCTCCAAAGGTTGCTGGCTCGTAGACTCTCTGCATCTCATGGCTTCATCGTTCTGCTCTCTCTGAATCTCTCTGAATCTATTTCTCCAAAATGTTTCCTCTTTTATAGGACTCCAGTAAACAAATCAATACCCACTCAAATGGGTGGAGACATGTCATCCCCTAATCCAGTTTAACAACCATTCTTGACTAAATCACATCAACCAGGGAGATGATCTCATTACAGTGTCAAACATACAGTATTGAATAGAGACTATTCTACCTTTACAAAATGGGATTTATATTAAAACATGGCTTTTCTTAGGGGGCATACTTCCTTTCAAACCAGCACAGGTTTCTTCTCCTTGGAACTCTCCTACGTACCCTGGCTTGTCTAAGTCCCACCCATCTTTCAGACCTTGGTTAGACATCCTTCCTTGATGAGTGGTCCACCTGGATGAGTGGCCCCCATGTCCCTCCATGACACCCCGCAATCCCATCAAATCGCTCATCCTGTTTGATTGCTGCCTCTCTTCCATATGGAACTGTAGGGTTTTGCAAGCCTGGTCCAAGAGCATAGTCATAACAGGAAAAAAACCTAAAAATAATTGTTGAGGATTGAATGAATGTATGAGAGTCAAGATTCTACAGCCTGAACAGCTAGAAACAGGCATGCAAGTGGCTATGTGGACTTCCGTCTTAAGAGGCCTTTCTCTAGTTTGGTTAGCTGCTTTCAAAATACTACCTGCAGTAATTTACATGATTGTCTTTTCAAAAAGTAGTGAGCTCCTTAAGGAAGGGCTATGTTTGGCTCATCTTAGTAGAGGCAACACTTAGGTCAGTATCCTGGAGGCTCTAAGTGTTCGCTGAGGAAACAGATGAATTGGTGGATGAGTGGACGGCTGGGTGCATGGATGGACTCGTGGATGGTGAGTGGGCAGACAGATGGTTGAAAGGGTGGATGGGCAGATGGCTGGGTGGATGGCTGGGTGAATGGATGGACTCGTGGATGGTGAGTGGGCAGACAGATGGTTGAAAGGGTGGATGGGCAGATGGATGGGTGGATGGGTGGGTGAATGGATGGACTCACGGATGGGTGAGTGGGCAGACAGATGTTTGAAAGGGTGGATGGGCAGATGGCTGGGTGGACGGCTGGACTCGTGGATGGGTGAATGGGCAGACAGATGGTTGAAAGGGTGGATGGGCAGATGGCTGGGTGGACGGCTGGACTCGTGGATGGGTGAGTGGGCAGACAGATGGTTGAAAGGGTGGATGGGCAGATGGCTGGGTGGACGGCTGGACTCGTGGATGGGTGAGTGGGCAGACAGATGGTTGAAAGGGTGGATGGGCAGATGGCTGGGTGGACGGCTGGACTCGTGGATGGGTGAGTGGGCAGACAGATGGTTGAAAGGGTGGATGGGCAGATGGCTGGGTGGACGGCTGGACTCGTGGATGGGTGAGTGGGCAGACAGATGGTTGAAAGGGTGGATGGGCAGATGGATGGGTGGGTGGGTGGGTGAATGGATGGACTCGTGGATGGGTGAGTGGGCAGACAGATGGTTGAAAGGGTGGATGAGTGGACGGCTGGGTGAATGGATGGACTCGTGGATGGGTGAGTGGGCAGACAGATGGTTGAAAGGGTGGATGCGCAGATGGATGGGTGGGTGGGTGGGTGAATGGATGGACTCGTGGATGGGTGAGTGGGCAGACAGATGGTTGAAAGGGTGGATGCGCAGATGGATGGGTGGGTGGGTGGGTGAATGGATGGACTCGTGGATGGGTGAGTGGGCAGACAGATGGTTGAAAGGGTGGATGAGTGGACGGCTGGGTGAATGGATGGACTCGTGGATGGTGAGTGGGCAGACAGATGGTTGAAAGGGTGGATGGGCAGATGGATGGGTGGATGGGTGGGTGGGTAAATAAATGGATGGATGGGGGATGGGGGATGTTCTAGTTTGCTAGCTGCCGGAATGCAACACACCAGAGACGGATTGGCTTTTAATAAAAGGGGATTTATTTTGTTAGTTCTTCAGAGGAAAGGCAGCTAACTTTCCACTGAGGTTCTTTCTTACATGGGAAGGCACAGGATGGTCTCTGCTGGCCTTTTCTCCAGGCTCCTGGGTTCCAACAACTTTCCCCCGGGTGACTTCTTTCTGCATCTCCAAAGGCCTGAGCTAAGCTGCGAGTGCTGAGATGAGGTGTGCTGAGCAGCTTGGGCTGTGCTACGTTGTGCTCTCTCATTTAAGCACCAGCCAATTAAGTCAAACATCGTTCATTGCAGCAGGCACGCCTCCTCGCCGACTGCAGATGTAATCAGCAACAGATGAGGTTCACGTACCATTGGCTCATGTCCACAGCAACAAAACTAGGTACATTCACCTGGCCAAGTTGACAACTGAATCTAACTACCACAGGGGGTTTATGAATAATTTTAAGTATAAGTAGAAATCTGATTTGAGAACATTCAATCTATTTCTCCATGCTAGTATTCCAAGTCCTGCTTTTGGTTGAAGATGATGTATTTTCCATAGGTTTTGCTATATGTTTTTTTCTGTTGTAGTAACCTTCATTCTAAGTACAGATAAGTACAATTCCTCTTAATCATTCAGTCATTTATTCATTCAACAAATATTTGTTGAGGTGAACATCTAATGTTTCTATTAAACAGAAGAAACATAAAGAGCATTAACCATTAAGAAAGCTTGACTCTGCCCTAAGTTTGTGTTATATGTTTCCTAAAGAATAAGATTCGGGATAAGAGTGACCTGTTGTTCCTTCTAGATCCCCCACAAAACAGTTTTTGCAGGAAAATGATTATGATGGTAATAAAACAAGTTTTGTGGTTGTTTTACAGTTACAAGAGCATAATATACCTTTCTCCTTTGTAGTGTAACAACTCTAGCTTTATGCTTTCAGTACATATGTGTACATGTACACGTGTGTGTTTGCATAGAGAGACGGCTTGTTCTCACATTTATATACATGAGTCTGTTCCTTTATAGCCTACATAAAACATTAGCAGACATATATAACACTTCTCTAAATGCAGTCTACTATTCATATGTGTAGAGTGCATATATTAAACACGCCACTTATATAGCATGCATTTTCAAGTGCAAATAATGACATTTTGTCAATTAACCAGTTCTGGTGATTTTAGATACAGGCCTCTCTCTTCTACTTGGGGGCACCAGCACTGCCCTTTCCTTTCACCTTGTGTGTAAGTTTCCGGACATACCTGGCTGTGCCCTGGGCCCACGTGGGCGCCTGCAGATGCCATCAAGTTGGTTTTCACATGGAGTGGCAGAAGCGCCTCCTGCTCAGCACGGGGTGGAGGGTTGGGGGGCCCTGCCGCGCCCACGATGATGTATGGCTGTGTCACTGCCTGTTAGGGTGCACCCGCTCAGTGCTCTGCCTAATTAATTCAATGTCATCTGATGCCATCCAATGTGGCAGCAGGTTCGACATTTAAGAAATAAAAAGTTGTCCATGCCCCGTGGAGCACATCTGTTTAATGGCATAATTCAAATTAATTTCCGACAATTCTGTAAGGGCTCACGGAGCCGTGCAGCACTTCTGCCTGACACCCTCCCCGTCGCACGCGCCCAGCCCTTCTGTCTGGCAGCTCCCAACTCCGCTCACGTGAGACACATTTTTCCTAAATTTATCCTTTTAAAATAATGTTAGATCTACAAAAAGCTGTAACAGTACCCAGGGTTCCTGAATACCCTCTCCCCAATTTTCCCAAATTTTCAGATCTTTTTTTATTTTAATGAAATTTCTTTAAAAATATTTTTACTGTGAAATCTTCACACACATACATTCCATACATGGTATAAGTCAGTGGTTCACAAAATCATCGCATAGCTGTGTATTCATCACCATGATCATTTTTAGAACATTTGCATCACTCCAGAAAAAAAAAATAAAAGAAAAAAGAAAAAACTCATATATCACATACCCCTTACCCCTCCCTCTCATTGACCACTAGTATTTCCATCTATCCAATTAATTTTACCCTTTATCTCCCCTATTATTTGTTTATTTTTTAATCCATATTACTCATCTGTCCATACCCTGGATAAAAAGAGCATCAGACACAAGGTTTTCACAATCACACAGTCACATTGTAAAAGTCACATCCTTATACAATCATCTTTAAAAATCAAGGCTACTGGAACACAGCTCTACAGTTTCAGGCAGTTCCCTCCAGCCTCTCTATTACATCTTGGATAACAAGGTGATATCTACTTAATGCATAAGAATAACCTCCAGGATAACCTCTTGACTCTGCTTGCAATCTCTCAGCCACTGACACTTTATTTTCTCTCATTTCTCTCTTCCCCCTTTTTGGTCAAGAAGGCTTTCTCAATCCCTTGATGCTGATGAATCCCAGGAGTCCTGTCCCACATTGCCAGGGAGATTTACACCCCTGGGAGTCATGTCCCATGTAGGGAAGTGGGCAGTAAATTTTAAGACCTTAGCTAATCATGCTACAATGATCAAAACCAGGAACTTATTATTGCTGTAGCTCTGTTAACGAATATACAAACCGTATTCAAATTTTACCAGTCGTTCCCTGATGGTCTTTTTCTGGCCCAGGTGCACCCCAGGCCCCTCGTTGCACTCCGGGGTCCTGTTCCTGAGCTGTTTCCAGTGTTGTGACTGGGAGGGACTTCAGGGAGTCTACCCCGTCCTTTTGACAAAACTCGGTGATTTTTTCAGCATTCCCATGGAGCATATTTTAAAATTCAGAGATCTGTGAGTAGTGCTGCTACAGGTCTGAAGCAAGTTAAGATGAGTGACGTGTCATTTTTCCCAGAGCTTAAGCTAAGTCAAAGAACAGTACCTCTAAATACAGTATCATTGCAATTTCTTGTTGTCATTTTTTTCATATCTGAGATGATTTTCTAGTGTCACCCAACTTTGAGTTACATGGCTTTCAGGACAAAAGATGACGTTCACGTGATTTATCTTCCCAGAATCTAGGGGAGTGTTTTGTGCATGGTGGACTCGGCACCTGGGTGCTCCCAAGCGAGTGGGCCGAGGAGGGCGTTGGCCGGGGGACTAGTATGCACGACATGAGAACAGTGGGGGTGCCCAGCGGGCGGACTCTGGGGTCAGGATCCTCTGCAGCCCGCCCTGTCCCGCAGCCACCCCAATCGCCCTGGGGTCTTGTTGAGTGCATGGGCCTGGGGCTGGGGGGGGGCCCTGCCCTCCTCAGCAAGCTCGCTGGTGATGAGGGGAAGCCGGTTGAAGACCACGTTTTGATGGGGCGGTACAGCGTTCAGATCTTCCCACACGTACTGCCCCCTAAGAGAGCCCCCTTGCCTGGTCACTGGGCCTCCTTCAGTCTCAGGTCTGTCATCTACAAATGGGGGGCGGCCGTGATAGCACCAACCTGAGCAGATTGCTACCAGAATTAAGGAAGCTTGTGCACATGCTGACATACAGGAAATGCTGGCAGATAACCATACCTTCTACCTGTCCCTAACAATGAACCATCACGATTGCATTGTTCTTTGCTTCCCTAAACAGTGGCCTTGTTAAATCTTTTCCTTCTCATTCCTTCAGATATTTCTCATGTCCCTGGATTTCAGGACTCACCTCTCAGTTCAGGGGAGCGGCTGGGGAGAAGCTGTCTGAGTACCGGTGACACCTCCAGGCGGTTACGTGCTTGGGACAAGCTGGTTATAAGTCAGCTTGCATCGGGGCTGATAGAGACCTGGGTGAGAGGCCACAGAGCAGGGGCGAGGCCTGTCCCCGCTGGGGGGTGTGGGGCAGAAGTGGGCTTGGAAAGGAAAACACACTTGCGTGCTTGTGGGTGCAAAGGCTCCCCCTCGGTGGTCAGAAGGACAGTTTAGAGATGACAGGAAAAGGGCTCAGGGCTGCACAACAGCCGGGTACCTGTGCCCTGCTCTTCGGCTCTGGGATGGCCGCTGCACATGGTGGTGATTCTCCACGCTAGGGACAACCGGACTCTCCTGGCAGGGCCTGGGTGGCCACTCGGCCGTCACTGCTCAGGAATTGAATAAGCAAAGACCGCAGGGCTGGGTGGGGGGCATCTCCATGTCTTACCCTGAAAGCCTTGCACGTGTCGTGGAGGGAGGGGACAGGTCAACGTGGCTGTCCATTTAATGGCCGCCTAACAAATGTAAAGGTTCCAAGAAGTGCTTGGGTTTAGCAACGAGCACAACAGATAAAACCCTGACCGCTCAGACTTTATGCTCTAGGAAGGCTCAAGAGGGAGAGCAGGGAAGCAAATAGAACAGGGCGAGGGGATAAAGAAGCTAGAGGGGTCAGGACAGGTGTCTCTTAAGCTGTGACCCTTAAACTTGACCTGAGAGATGAGAGGCAGCTGACCATCGGATGCCAGCAAGTGACCACACTCCCTGCAGAGGCCAAGGTCCAGGGCCCCAGGGCTTGGGCCAGCTGGGACTGGGCAGACCCTGCCTTGTGGCCCTGCTCCGCTGACACAGCTTCCTCAGCTGGAGTTTGCTCTCACCCTTTCTGTGATAACCTTGATGAGGCAGCAGGCACAGGCAGCCTGCTGCAGGGTCCGGAGCAGAGAACCCGACGTCAGACGAGGGTTCAACTGCAAGCCCCAGCACCAACTTTTTGGGTGACCTTGGACAAGTTACATGACATCTCAGAACCTCAGTTTTCTCATCTACAGAATGGAAAGAATCTCTACCTTGCCGTGTCTTGAGGACTACAATGGCATGCATAATCTAGTGCTGTGCTCGGAAGGTGAAAGATACTGAATAAATGAAATATAGCTGTGCCTATACCACTGTCCATCCGTGTCCATCCATCGCATAGGCATCTGCATGCCAGTACACGTGGCTAATGCCCACACTTGCTTACACGCACGCCTGCGGTCGATACCTTCTTTGAACTGCAGCTTCAGTTAGAATTTATGAGGGAGCCAAGGTAAAGGAAACAAACTCATTAAAATCTGATCATTTCTTGTTTTCTGCTGAATGCCGTTTTCCTGAGCCATCTGGGAACAATTTTTTGAAAACCATAATTGTCCATTAAATATTGCGATATGTTCCAGATTCCGTCTATGAAAGAAACGATGTGATGATCGATCGCAGAGTTAGCCACCGGCGGCCTTGCCGCTCCTGGCATGCAGAGGCCATGCTTTATGGTCCCGGGGCTCCCTCCCAGGTTTAAGGATCCCATCAGAAAAATAGACACTGGGTTTAAAAAAGCAAATCATGCAGGAAAAGAACACACAGCCCGAGTGGAGGCCTCTGTGTGTCAGCGACACGGAAGACATTGGGGTGAGGCCGGCGAGGTGGGCTGCGGGTCCTGTGGGGCGAGCGGTCTCCACGCCCCTGGCCAGTGGCCCCGGATCCTCGGGGATCACTGCCGGGCACAGCGTGGCTCCCGGGGAGATGGGAACGGTCCCCATTGCTCCCCGAGGCCTCGGGAAGCAGGAATCCTGAGCTGAGGGTGACAAGGGGGAAGGTGGGATACGGAAAGGGGCGAGTCTATTGGAGTTCTGGCTTCATGGCTTCCACCAGCCATGTACCCGCGGCTGAGCGGCCGAGACCTGAGACCTGAGTCCTGAGCTGCGATGCAGTGAGGACCTAGAGAAAAGTCGCCCAGGATGGAAAAATGGATAAAAAAATGGGTCGAGTAGCCGAAGAAGGAAACTAATGCTTGCTGAGCCAACTGCTTTGTGCAAGGGACTTTTTTTTTTAATTAATTAAAAAAAATTTTTTTTAAATACCAAAAAAAACACCAAATGCAAACATTCTAACTTTTGATCATTCCCTTCTACATATATAACCAGAAATTCACAATACTGTCACATAGTTGCATATTCACCATCATGGTAATTTCTTGGAACATTCATGCAAGGGAGTTTTAACGATGTTATCACTGAAGGCAACTCGGGGAAAGCCTGGAGAGCTCCATTTTACGTACACGGGCCTTGGGATTTAAGGATCTCGCTTTAGTCTCCACAACCAGTAAGCCTCGGGCAGGGATGCAAAACCTCAGCCACTGCCTTCAAGCTGGGTCTTGGAACCCCCACTCTGGAGCGGTCTACAGATGGGGGAGTGGGCAGGGAGGGGCTCCTCATTCTCACAGCTCTCACAGCACCCACCTTTTCATGCCCCTGCTCCCTGTATGCGGGTCCCACCTGCGCCGCACCCCCAAATCTCCCCAAGAGCAGGGCTGTTCCCTCCCCTCAGAGCCTGTTCTGATGCCTTCCACACCCCCAGGGTGGGCAAGGGATTGCTGAGGGCCCAGGAAGGGCGGAAGGAACGAATGAATGAACAACACCCTTTCAGCCATCCCTACGAAGCCTTCCCTGTATTTCTGCTTTGCATCAGCTAGTCTAGTCAATCATTTAAAATTCAAACAGATTTTCCACTCTGAGTGCTTGTTTGTCTCTGCCTTCCCACCCAGCCCGCTTGTCTTGTAGTCTGCTTTAAATGGGTGATCAGCAAGCTGTGAATTCCTGAATAAAAGCTTCTGACCCAGGGGACCTGGCATTTTGCGTCCCAGTCTGAGCACGGACATCAGGGCGTGGGGGTGACCTTTGCCCCCCAGTAAGCAACTGAACGAGGACAAACGCACGTTTGTGTGACCTTTGTCATCGAGTTGTTCGTGAAGGAAGAGATGCTGTGCCCTTTATTCTGAGTCACTCCTGCAGACCCCCTTCCCCTCGGGTCAGAGGTAACGAAGCTCAGTGAACCCACCGGACAAGCCAGCCAGACCCAACGGGGGCCAGGCAGGCAGCACCTGCTGCTCAGTGTTGAGGAGAAGGGCTGGACGCAGGAGAAACAACAGGAGCCCTGGGGAGGAGAGGGGACCAGGTCCAGAGAGAGGTGACAGCTGACGGGGGTGGGGGGTTGCAGGAAGCCGGGTGGGGGGGGGGGACTGCCACCCCCATTCCTGCTGCACAGGCCTGGGCTCCAGCGCGTGGATTTGACAAGGAACTCGAGAGGGATCGGCCTCCTGCGTGGCCACATCAAACCCTCAGGCGGACCGCACTCCGCAGCCGGCTTCCGTTTGCTCTTTACCCCGTCCGAGGAGCTGTGGCCGCTTAGAGTGGGTGAGATTTCAGAGAGGGTGCAGGTGGGCGGAGAGCCCCGGGCGGGTGGGGGCCGCGGGGTATATTTCAACCTCCCTGAGAATCACATCAAACTGCGAGTCGATTGTATTTCTTTTTTTTTTTTTTTTTTTTTTTTATTTTTTAAAGGAAAGACAGAGAGAAGGAAGGAAGGATAGAAGGAAGGAAGGAAGGAAGAAAGGGAAACATTTTTAAACATTTTCTTGTTTTTATTGTATTCTGTTTCTCCGTTTTTGTTACATGGGCTGGGGCCGGGAATCGAACCGAGGTCCTCCGGCATAGCAGGCAAGCACTTTGCCCGCTGAGCCACCGCGGCCCGCCCCGATTGTATTTCTTAAAAGGTAAGAAGGCAGTGATGAGTTGGATGGTGGCCCCCCAAATTCATGCCCACCTGGAACCTCGGGACGGGGTATTGGGAAATAGAGTGTCTCCGTTTCCCGGCTGCTAAGGCACGTACCATCCGGTGGGTTGGGGTTAACCACAGGAATTCACTGGCTCTAAAGCAACAGGGTTTCAGAGGCTGGTACACTTGCTGCCTCCCCAGGTCGCGACCTTCCTGCCGGCCGGCGCTGGGGCTCCTTGGCTTCTCGTGACACGGTGATGCACACTGCCACGTCTTCTCCGTTCTCTTCCTGCTTCCTTTGACTCCCCAGCTTCTTGCTGCTCCCCGGGGCTTCTCTCTCTGAGGCCTTCCCTACCAGGCTCCAGGACTAGGGCTACAGCCCATCCTGCCTCTGTGGGGCCCACCCAGCGGCAGGACCCTCATCAAGAGGCCTATGCACGATGGGCTCGCGCCCACAGGAATGGGCTGAGATCAAGAACGTGCTTTTCTGGGGGTCATAACTCCAAGCTGCCCATGGTACTTCCTCCAGCAGTCCTAGGAAACTATGAAAAGGGTCTCTCAATTTTGTTTAAAAAATTAAGTAATACTTATATGTTTACCTGTGCATAGAAAAGAGTCTAGAATCCCCCTATTCCGTATTATCGACAGCCCCTGCCAACATGAGAGACTTAGAATGGGCACAGCCCAAATACCCCTAAAGAGTGGGAGAAAATCAAAGGAGAACATGGAATTATACAGAGAAGACAGGATTTAGCAAATGAGCAGTACTGCTGAATCGCTATATTGCTATTTCTTTTAGTCTCCAGGGTCTTGGAGCAGCTAGAAGGAAAACCTAAAACTGTGGAACTGTAACCCACACCAAACTCTGAAATCTGCTCTATAACTAATTGTTGTGGTGTGCTTTGAAACATATTGCTTTTTTGTATCTATGTTATTTTTGACAATTAAAAAAAGAAAAAAGAGAAGAGTCTAGAAAGTAATATACTACAAAGCTAAAATTATCATCTCTAGTGTTAGTATATATTCTTCATTTTACATTTTCAAACTTTTCTATAATAACTCAAAATAAGCAAATATGTAAAAATAAGCTGTTAGGAAGATGGTATTTAATTGAAAAATAGTTTAAATGAGCTTGGGTAAATTTTTAAGAGGGGCATTCTGGCAAAGCCTGGCTCAGGAGTCAAATTCTTTGAGTTCAAATCTTCACCAACTGTGCCCACCTGGGCACGACTCAATTTCCTGCTGCCTCAGTTTCCCTAACTGAAAAATAGAAATCATAATGACACATGCCTGCCAATGTTGTTGTAAATGTTAATTTTATACTTATGAAATGTGTCATTATGCATTAAATATTATCTATTTATTAGTAACTCATCAGGTTTTAAACATCAGCTGCTGACCTAAATAAACAGGTCTAACATTCACGTAGAATAGGGATAAGAAACAAGCGAATACAGCCGATTTTTTCCCTTATGAAAACAGCAAAGGGCAGCGTTGTGATGAGGAGGAGGCAGTTGCTTCAGCAAGACTAGATCCTTTCACATCGGAAACTGCCGCTGGATTTTGGATTTGGAGAGGGAAGCCTGCTGTGTTCTCAGCTGGGCCAGGGAAGGCTGCCCGGTTGCAGGTGGCCGAGTAGGGTTCTGGGGTCATCTGAGGCTGCAGCGCAGCTGGCCCGGCCTGGCGCAGGTTCCCAGGGCACTGCCCATGACGTCATAGGAGCTGGAGGCCCAGCCTGCCCTCCCACGTTGATGCTTCCTCCTTCCCACGTTCAGCCCTGGAAATCCGTGCCGAGGCTCTGTGGGAGAGAGCAAGTCCCGAGGGGTGATCCACAGAGATCTTTTCTGTGTTTATGCTGACTTTCACTGTTTGCATCTCAACCAAAGGCCCATGCCCCTATAGTTGCTGGATTTGCCAAATAAAAGTACAAGACATCCAGTTATATTTTAATTTCAGAATAGGAACTAACAGTTTTTTTGGTGTAAGTATGTCCCATGCAATATTTGGGACATACTTATATTAAAAAATATTGGTTGCTTCTCTGGGATTCAATTTTGGCTGGGTGTGCTGTATTTTATCTGGCAATCCTGCATGCACCACAAATCAGTGAGCATACTAAGGAGTGTATTTAGATAGCGCTACAGGGCATACATTAGAAGGGAGAAGTGTAGATTTAACTGGAGGCAGGGTATCAGCAAACTACAACCCAGGGCCCAAATCTGGCCTGCAGTTTATTTTTGTCAATAAAGTTTTATTCACACATGTCCATGCCCATAATACATAATATGTACATAAAAGTATGTCCTGGCTGCTTTCACCCAATAATGGCAGATTTGAGTAATTATGACAGGGACACCATGGCCCACAGAGCCAGATGTCCTTATTACCCACTCCTTTCCAGAAAGGTATGCCGAGCCCTGATGCAGGACAGGGCCATGCTTCCAGACCCTGTGTAGGCACTGCCCACACTTATCCCACCCAATCTCAAACTGGTCCTCTTTAAAGAAGAGTAAACTGAGGCTCAGCAAGGCCAGTGTTCTAGTCAGGGCTCCTTAGGACTCAACACACAGCGCCCTGGTGAGGATAAAGGGCCCAATGTCCAGAAACACGTAGGCAGGGAATGGAGGGCGCAGGGAATTGGAGGGTGCAGGGATGTGACCCCTACTTTGTCCAAGGGGCTGAGTGCTCCACATCTCTGTCCATCCTGGCACCCCATCTCCTCTCTCCTGAAGCTCCTCTGCTGACCCAACATCTCGCTCTGACCTTACATGGCAGCCTCAAAAGGAAGGACCCCCCCAACCCAGGGCCACCACCCATCCACCAAGCCTCACTGTGTCTTCACATTCCCCGAGAGAAGGAAAATCAGATCTAAGCATCCAGGACTCCCAGGCCCAGGGACATGGACAGAAGTTGGGGTGGGTGCATTGGGCAGGTTGACATGGCCACAACACGGGAACTGAGATAGACTTCAGATTCCAAATTCTAAGCATTTACCTTCTTACTAAGGCAACAGCCAAATAATGAGGGGACACCCATGGGCAGGCTCAACCCTGGTTGCATCCTCGTGGAAGCTGTGGGAAGGTAAGAGCAGGACAGATTTCCTGCATTTGAACACTTACTCCGTCATAACCACGTGATAAAGAGGGACAAGGTACGTAGGACAGACTGTCTGAGAGTGCCCTTCATCCTAAAGGTTGGTTTCCAGGAGCCGAGTGAGGAGGGCAAAGGGCCTTAGAATGCTCAGGGCCTGGTGGACACCGCCTTTGGAAGGATTGTGCTGCTTTGCACAACCCCAGGGACTTAATCGTGGGGTATTATCTTTTCTTCTTCTCTTACCAAAGCAATGTACATCTGAATTACAGCAAGAAGCCAACTGGAGCTGCTGCCACTCTGCTGTCCTCCTAGGACTGCTCCTTGGCTTGAGGAAAGAAGCTCGGCTTACATGCAGCAGCCGATTTCCTAGCTAAGGTTCATTCTGTGCATGGTTGGAAATAGACTCTCTTTTGCTTTGGCTTGGAAGAGATTCTATGAGAATGAAGGAAAGGGGCAGACGGTTTCAAAAGAGAAGGAGCAGAGCAAGCAAATGACATTAGAGGTGAAAGTCAATTGCCTGCGTTAAATACCCTGAAACCCACTCATGCTGCTTTATTTGAGAGGAGGTGACTATAAATGGCCAGCAGACTTCTTGTTGTCTCTTCCTGTGTCTGAGTGTCCCAGCCAGAGTCCAGAAGCAGGAACACTTTTAGCCCTGGGTTGCCAAAGGCAGGTCCCCTGAGAGCCCCAAGACTCAGGCAGTGTCCCTGACCCTTTTTCACTTTAGCTCAAATCTTCAGCCTCCACCTAAACCATTTGTAACCTGAGAAAGAAAGGATTCACTCAGTCCTTCATTCACTCATTCTTTTCTTCAGTCATGTAATGAGTTCCCTGCTATGTTTCATTACATTAGATAGAATCCATTTCTCTAGGACTACTTGGTTTTTTTAAAATTTGAGCAGCGGACCAAAATACTAACCAGAATCTCAATATGCAAAACAGATTAAAGCTAGGGGACAACCCTGAGGCAGACAGTTTATTGATCATTTTGGAAATCACCCCAGCTTGTAAAACTCTGAAACTCTGAGGCCTCAGAGTTTTCGAGGTCCCAGTTGGAACCCCCTGATCATCTCATGTGACTTTGTAGCATTGGCCCTGAGGATGCCACAAATAAAGTTCCCCGTTGACCTGGTTTTAACTAGATTCAGCTGCATTTTCCAGAAGCTATAGATACTCTAAGGGCTTTTTGTATTATCAATCCCTTCCCATTTTGGTTGATAAAAGACTCTGGGATAAATACAAGACCTTCCTGCTTAGTCCAGTTCACCTGGATCTGGGGCCATTAGCCCAGCCAAGCATCCAAGATGTTTCTCTGGTACACAGAGGCTGGCGGGGTGGGAGAGTAGAACCAAGAACCTCCTGGGACAAAGTCGGAAAGCACAACTCACTCCAGTTCCATGTCTCATTCCTTTCCGGAAACCAAGAATAATCGTCGGATCTTAGGGATGGGATCAGGAACACCTCTTGACTCTCTTGAGGTGAAACCCCTCTGAGGGCTGTGCTGGTGGAATCTGCTATGTGTCCCAGAAAGCCACTCATTTCAATCCAATCTTGTGGGGGCAGACTTACTGTTGGGTGGGGCCTTTTGATTAGGTTGTTTCCATGGAGATGTGACCCAGCCCATTCAAGGTGGGTCTGAATCCGTTAGCTAGGGTCCTCTCTGAGAGGATAAAAGACAGTAAAAGCTAAAAGAGCTTAGAGGTGTTTAGAGAGAGGAAAGAAAACACTCCAGAGGAATACAGAAGGACCCACAGGTGCTGAGAGAGCCATTTTGAAACCAACCCAGAAGAGAAGGGCCGGCAGACATCGCCATGTGCCTTCCTGTATGACAGAGGAAGCCTGGACACCAGTGGCCTTTCTTCAGAGGCGATATCATCCTTTATGATGTCTTCATTTGGACATGTTCATGGCCTAGAACTGTACATTTGTAACCAAATAAATGTCCTTTGAAAAAGCCAACCCATTTCTGGCGTACTGCATTCCAACAGCTTTAGCAAACTGAAACAAGGGCTCACCCGGCTTCCGCCTCTACCTTCCTTTATTTCAACAGCCCCCAAATTCGGCTGTATCTTGAACCCACACCACCTCTGTATGACCACTGATCCTAAGTCAGGAGGCATAGAAAATCAGTGCCAACTCTGTTTCACATGTCTGCCCTTCAAGGATTTGGAGACGATTCTATCATTATCCCCGAGTGTTATATCTGGGTCGTTATCTGTCCTTCTGTGGCTTCTCAGACATCACGGGTTTTGAGCTTTTTCCAGAGGTCCCCTGGGAGCACACTCCAGCCTGTTAGGGACTTTTTTCTTGTCTGGGATTGTAGCTGTTGTGGACGTGAGACTGGTACCATGGGGGCTGCTCCGAGATAACGCTGGCCTCTTTCAACGCAGATGCGTGCTCACTTTATGGGGACAGGCTCCCAGGTACCGCACAGGCGTAACTCAAAGTGACCCTGAAGCCAACTAAAATGACGGCACTTTCTCACATACCCTTCTTAAGTCATATCTTTCTTATCCTACCTGTGTTTGGAAGTACTTTTAGACCTAAATGTAAGTTTTAAAATGAGCACTGTTAAGTTTCTTCCTGTTTATTTCTTCTTTTGCTCTAGTTAGCAAGATTTTTATAGCCCTTCTCTTGGTCTTCTATTATATTGGATTTTTTTCCCCTAGCTTAATGTTAGTTTCATACATTTCTATAAATTTCATAAAATAGCATGCTGCTTCACAAAGAACTCTCTGGCTTTATCAAAACTGGTGTTTCAGTTTGCTAAAGTTGCTGAATGCAATCTATCAGAAATGGGTTGGCTTTTACAGTGGGAATTTATTAACTTATAACTTACAGTTCTTAGGCTGTGAAAATATCCAACTCAAGGCATCTACAAGGCAATACCTGAACTCTGAAAACAGGCTGCTGGCGTATGGGACACCTCTGTTACATGGGAAGGCACATGGCTGGCATCTGCTGGTCCTTTGCACACAAGTGTCACTGTTTTCAGCTTCTGGTTCCACTGGCTTCCTCTCTGAGCTTCTATGGGTTCTCTCTTCTCCAGGGCTTTTCTCCAACAGCTTCACTTAATTTCATCTCTTTGCTTCTGTATGCAATATGTTTTATCTCTCATAAAAGACTCCAGTAAAAGGATTAAGTCCCAGTTTGAATAAGCAAGTCACATCTCAATTGAAATAACCTAATCAGAATGTCCCACCTACAATACATCTACACCCGCAGGAATGGATTACAGGACATGGCCTTTGCTCCAGTTTGCTAAAGCTATCAAAGTGCAATATACCAGAAAAGGGTTGGCTTCTACAATGAGGATTTATTAGTTTATACATATGCAGGCTAAGGTCGTAAAAATGTCCAAATTAAGGCACCAATAAGAGGAAACCTTGTCTGAAGAAAGGGCGCTGGCATCTGGGCTACCTCTGTTATACAGGAAGGCACGTGGATGGCATAACAAGTCTGCTGGTCCTTCTCTCTGGGTTCTGGTTTCAGGGCCTCTCTCAGCCACTCCGAGGCCTTTTCTCCCTCAATCTTCTCTTGGTGTTTCTGTTTTGTACCCTCTCTCAAAGGACTCCAGTAAAGGATCAAGATCCACCTTTAACTGGGTGGGTTACATCTCAATTCAAACAACCTAATCAAAAGTTCCCAACCACAATAGTTTTGCACCCACAAGAATAGATTAAAAGAACATGGCCTTTGCTGGGGTACATAACAGTTTCAGACTGCTGCGGCCTTTTTCTGTTGGGGGGGACATAACAGCTTCAAGTTGTTACCAGACAAAGGTAGTAGATCTTTTGCCCAATGTGTTCAAGTGATCAATTCCTGAGACACTGGGGTTTCAAAGAGAGAAGGTGTCTGATAGGAGAGCAGATCTCCTGGCAGCCCAAAATCTGTCTCCCTGAACTGCAGTGCTTCTGATAGTTTTATGGAATTAAAAAATGAAGGGTGCATAGGTGGTTCAGTGGTAGAATGTTCTCCTTCCCCATGGGAGACCCAGGTTCGATTCCTGGACCATACCTCACCCACCAAAAAAAAAAGCTGGACAGGTTTTATGATATCGAGTACAGTGGGCCCAGATGATGTAATTAGAGTGATCTGATTATTGAGGATGTGCAGATTAATTCCATGCTTAGTCACAGAATAAATGAAAGAAAACAGTGACTTTAATATCCCACTAGTGTGGTTTTTAGTATTTTAATGAGGTATGGTTGACTTGTCAGTTAAAGTCTAAGCCAGTATGCATTTCAAGTGGGCCTTTTTGGTTCTGAGGTTATCAAGAGAACTTTGGACTTGGGGTAGTTAGTTCTGGGCCGACCCAAAACCCTTCATTAATAAACATTAGGGGCTATCGTTAGTGACCATAAGACTCTAAGACTGAAAAACTGGATAAGTGGGTACAAGTGAAGGTTAGTCACAAGGTTTTTACAATCACAGGGGCAGAAGATAAGGGCTGTACAGTCATTATCAGAGATCAGGGCAGCTGGATTACAATTTAGAGATTTCAGGAGTTTTTGTCTACTCCAATATACCAGAAAGCATAAAGGAATACCTATCTAATGATTCAGTCATCAAAATCATCCCTTAAATCCTAATTTCTAATTAAATCCTAAAACTACCATGCCGGGAGCCACTCTCCTGCATGGGAGGTTAGCCTGCCGTTACCACACTGCAATTCACACTGAAATCCACAGCTTAGCCTTTTGTTTTTCACTAAGAAAAATGGAATGCTTGATGTTAGTCATCAGTCTTTCATCCTAACTTCCTGGGAATGTCATCAAAAGGGCGTGATGGCCAGATGACAGGGCACGAGGAGGTTACAATGTCACTTTCCAATGTTTGGATTCTGCAAATGCTGCTGAAGAAATGCCAAGAGTGGCGGAAGAATATTTTAACATGCAGGGTGAGAAAACCACGTTTCCTTGCAAAGCATGGTACCTGAAATAAAATAGCACATAGCAATGATGCCTTGCCAGGTTCACAAAATCAGAGATTCAGGATTCTCTGAATTTGTAGGTTACAGACAGAGTAGCCTTGGTGGATAAGTGCCCTGGATTTCGCTTTCTTCCTTCTCACGTGGAGAGGGACATCAACCTCAAATGTTTACAGTGGTCACTTAGGGGTGTATACAGCGGTAAGTGTGTTCCGTGGAAACACAGTCCCACTGGATGTGCTTTAAAATCCAGTTTCTGTGGTCAAGTGAGTTTGGGACACATCACGTATTATGTTCTCTTCCTGGAGATTCATAATTCACACTGAAGCATTAAAAGGTACAAAAAATGCTGCAGTAAATAAATCTACTTTTACTGGACTTAATCAGTGATTTATAAGCTTGTATGACCATGGGACTCTTTTGTTACTTAATACCTATTGACATCTTATGCAATTGCTCCTCTTAAGGCTATTCTTTGGGAAATGCTGCAGTAAGGGTTTCTCATGGATTGAGACGGTTCTCTTTGTCTGCAGTCGCCTTGCTTTCCTTTGCTCAGCTCAGTTGCAGGTGCCCTTGGTCACTGAGAGGCCGCGTACCATGCTCCTGGCGATGCCCCTTTCTAACTGTCACGGAACCAGAGTCCGTTATAGAACCACAATGTAAAAGAAAACCATCAGCAGTGATTCTTGTTCCGTTTTTTTTATTCTTACATATGATATCCAGATGAAGTTTATATTAAAATTCTGAACGCTTGAATTCCTTTTGCAAAACAGTTCATTCAGCAGTGCCTGCTGATTGTCACTGAGGTGGGCTGAACCAGAACGTGTGATTCTGGGCTCGGCCCCCACCTGCTACCCTCACCCCTTTTCCACACAGGACTTCCTGGTGGGATGGAAACTCACCTGGGCCAGGTCAGTTGGGACTGGGGCTTCTGTTTTCCACCCTTCCTGGCTCTGCCCAGAACTCAGTCTGGGTTGGAGGGGTCACGGCCTTTTCAAATGAAAACTCAAGCTGACATGTTCAGTGTTTCCTGCTCCTTCACTGCTAGTGATGCCGTGTGGCCTCAGGATTGGTTGGGGCGCACGGCCGGGGAGGCCCCTCCTGCTGGGCCATCGGAGGGGCTGGGAGAGCCTCTGCGTCCTCAGTGTGGGTGGGGGAGGCTTGGCCGGGGGCAAAGCTGGGGCCGAGACACAGTGGCCTGCACAGAAGGAGGTCTCAGAGGCAGGTGGCCTTGATGTGGGAACTTCGATCCCAGGAAAGAAGACTAATGGAAGTAGGGAAATGAGGGCGGGTGAAATACTCTCATGACAGGTTGATAAAAGGAGGAAATGGAGGGCAGTGTCCTGCCGACTGGCCGGGCTGGATAGGGAGGGAAGGCTGGGAATCGTGGGTACGATGCCCACACAGGAGTCTGTCCTCGCTGACCTCTCCCCTGTCCCGTGGGAGTCACCCAAGCTCACTCATTACTGGGACGTCTCTAGCTCCGTCTGCAGCCATCTCTCAAAGGGCCAGAGCAGGCTGGGCCCCACGGTGGAGATCTAAGTGCCCAGTCCTTAGAGAAAAATATCTAATTGATACTTTCATTGGGTTTATTTACTCTGAAAGAGCAAAAATTGTCAGTACTAAGAAAGGTGTAGGTTTTACTTTGAACTCCAGGCTGTCCTTCCAGAGGCTGATGGGAACCTGGTGACAGGATGCGAAGCCAGGGAAGCAGAGCACTGGCCGGTACTTCCTGGGGTCCGGGCACTCCCAGCCGGGCTTCGGATTCGGAAGACGAGGGTGGAGGGGCAGCCCCTGGCCTTGGGGGTTGTGGATGTGGGGACAGGAGCTCCTCGGGGGCAGTTCCCCAGACGTCTGCTCTCGCTACTGAGGACAAGCCCTGCAGCGCTGGGAGCTGCACTTTCCTGTCTAAGGGAGAGAAAAGCAGGTCCTTAGGGCAGCCTCTATGAGGAAGGAGGCTCCTTCCATCTGTAAGGCTCGTGCTGCCATCCCGTCCTTCCTGCCGACATCTGAGCGTCTCTCTCTGCCCCTGAAGCCAACACTCTTCCTTTGTACCCATCCCCCACCCCCCATAGCTGCAGGGCACCCATTTTTCCATGCAAACTTGCATCCCCTCCTGGCAAGAGCTGAAGGCTCCTCCAGGGCGGGGGCTGTGTGCCTTTCCCTTTTGGGGGCTCCCCAGAGCACCCAGTGAGGGTGGGAACAGGAACAGGAGCTTGTGACCATCTGCAGTGCATGCTCGTGGCACATGGGGCAGGGACGGGGATGCTTTTCAGTCGTCTTTTTTAAACTGCATTTTCTGTCTTTTTTCTAATCCAATCCTCAACTTTGAAAATAGATTCAAACATGAATGCAATCGAAGGCATGGCCAGTTTCCAAACTGTTCACAGTCTCTCACACCCGCTAAATGCTAGCTCTGTGCTTCCTGCCTGGTTGAATTTCATGTCTGTTTGTTGTTTTTGTTTTGGCCAGTTTTCTGTCATCCCCAATTCTAAATTATTTCTGAGTTAATAGACTCATGATGTGCTGTTTTCAGAATACAAAGATATCACCAGTGGCACTGTCATTAGGAAATGCACTATAAGTAGATCTTTGGCTGCAATGATGCATCTATGCTGCTATCCATGAGTGTAATTCCTTGGGCAGGTGGATGGTGGGTGGACAGATGTGTGAATGGGTGAATGGGTGGGTGGGTGGATGAATGAATGGATGGGCAGAGGGAAATCCTTAGAGCTGGAGAGGAACTTAACAAAAATCTATCCTTTCCCAGGGAAACCACACATTCTAGTAATAATTGCATGGATTTTTGAGTATGACTGCCCAGATCTGAACCCAAGATTTGCTGCTGATTTGCTGTTTCTTGAAAGCCACTTAGGGTCCTTAAAAATTTATTTCCTTATCTGTAAACTTGAGATAGTCACAGTACTTATCTCCTGAGCTCCCAGCAAGGACCTCGGGAGGTAATTAGTACAGTCTCTGATGTACTAGTAGGTGTGCAAAAGTGAAAGCTGTTATTTTTTTCATAATTGTTATTTGTAGTGGAGTGAGGAATTTGTCCAGAGAAGTTCCAGGTTATTACCTGCATCTCTCCGTCGCGGGAGCATGGGAAACCTGCTCTCCCTGGTTCCCATGCCTGAGCCTCTCCTCCGTGAAACAATATCTCTGTGGGTCAAGAATATCCAATGGCCAAGAACCAGGGAAAACAAATAACAACCCAAGTGGCTAGCTGCTACAATAATACGGATGTACCCTATATCTCAGGTCTCGATAAGTTCATTAATTTGGTCAATAAACATTTCTTAAGCACTACTACATGCCGAGAATGTTCCGTCGCTAGGAATCCAGTGTGTGGGGGTGGGGTGGGGTGGGGTGGGGTGGATGGGGTGGGACGGGAAATATATGAAACAGACAGAATCCCTGTCTTTATGGAGGTTGTATTACAGTAGGGGTAGGAGGGATAAAAAAGAAACTAAATAATAGATGTCAAACGTTAAATTGTGCTCACAATTCAGGAGCAGACTCAAGCAGGTAAGAGGGAAGTGTGTTGGGGAACGGTGTGATTTAGACATGGTGGCCAGGAAGGGGCAGTGATGAGATTAACAGGAGGCGAGGCCCAGGAACAGTAATGCCTAGAGTGTCGGGGAGCGAGCAGAAGTCAGTGTGGCTGGACAGAACTGGGAGGAGAGGGTGATGGGTGCATGGCGCATGGATATTCTGTAATACACTAAAATGTTTTGTCTTTAAAAAATTAATATTAGCAAATTGCAACAAAACAATTCTACCCTCAGCAGATTATGGAATATCTTGGAGGGCAGTATGTTGTTCCAAGCCTTTATCAAAGAAAATTTAGGAAGAAATGGAATCAGTCCCCGATATGATTTCCACTAACATTCCATGAGACCATGGATGAAGGCTCCCCTGGGGTGGGGGAGTCAAGAAGAAAAAAGAAAACGTGTATCTTTACTTAAAAAAAAAATGCATTGTAGCACCTAGACAGTTTCGTGTAGCCACAAGAAGCAGGATTTACATAAATGCATTCAGTGGGCGGGGGTCCTCCCTGCTCAGGTCTCGAGGCTGCCCGTGGGGGGCGGGCTTCACCCCGAGCCATTTTATGTTTGTTCTGTCAGCTTTCAGCTAATGAAAATGATGACTCCCTCATTTGCGTTTCTGTTGACTTCTCCTTGTTCTTTTAGCAGGTTTCACTTTATGCAATTCAAGCAATGACGGCTCCCAGCTATGGTGTCTTCACCTTGGGATATACGTTTCATTAATACACAATGACCTAGCAATGTTCTCCATACTAAGATATGGCCATTCCTCCTTTCATTTTGCCTAAATAACTGGAAGATGCTTCTTCATTTTTCTGAGTCGTTTTGTTAACGGGTCTCTTGGAGGCAGGATTTGGTGGGGTTCACTGTACACTCAAGTGCACCCTTCCCACAGAGATGCCGGTCAGTGCGCTGGGGTGGGCTCTTTCAGAGGGAAAGACCCACTGAATGCATTTATGTAAATCCTGCTTCTTGTGGCTACACGAAACTGTCTAGGTGCTACAATGCATTTTTTTTTAAGTAAAGATAAACGTTTTCTTTTTTCTTCTTGACTCCCCCACCCCAGGGGAGCCTTCATCCATGGTCTCATAGAATGTTAGTGGAAATCATATCGGGGACTGATTCCATTTCTTCCTAAATTTTCTTTGATAAAGGCTTGGAACAACATACTGCCCTCCAAGATATTCCATAATCTGCTGAGGATAGAATCATTTTGTTGCAATTTGCTAATATTAATTTTTTAAAGACAAAACATTTTAGTGTATTACAGAATATCCATGCGCCACCAGTCACAGGCCTACCGAGGTGAGAAGTACCTGCAGGAAGCAGACATAAGTTGCTGTGTTTGAGCAAGTGCTCTTGCTTGGAAGCCCCAATAAAAGCCTCCCCTCCTCTTCAAACCTTGCAAAACCAGCCAGTGTTGAATACACAGGAGCTCGTTCCAGCTGGAGCAACTCAGCTAAGTCTCAGCCTGTGTCACAGAGGCCAGAGGTTGTAGAAGCAAACATATGCATGTGCCCTCAAGTGTGAACTCATGGAACAAACTTGACCTAGGTTATGTTTTGGGCATAAATGATGCTGAAGAGGAAAGATAGAGCAGGGAGGGGGAGGCCAACGGTGAAGGACAAGGGCAGGAGAAACGGAAAGCAGAGAACAAATGCCCTGTGGAAAGAGGAGGAATGGAGAACACCCTTTCAGTTTATCTGGGTATTTTTCATCACAAGTTTCATCCATTTAAGAATTAGTGGTAGTGGCCACTTTTAAAAATGCATTCTCTTTTCTCAAAAAATGGCTGTGATTTAGGGCCTACTTATTCCAAAGTTACCAATGTAGGGAGGTAAACTAGAGAGCAAGAACACAGAACGGGGAAGAAGAAAATGTGTCCTTCACAATGGGCAGCCCACCGGAACAAGCACTACTGAATTCGGTTCTGAGCTTCTAGAAGACGGAGAATAAAATGGAAAATGATTATACGTCATGGTTTTCAAGATCCAAAAAGAGGAAACATCCCAGTGCCAAGGGGTTGACTAAATGTTTTCTGGCAGTGAATTATTAAAATAAAAATCCCCAAGATTTTCAACTGTGGGGCATTGGATAACATAATAAGAAAAGATCTGAACAATGTTTTTTTTCTCCCTAGAGATCCAGATACCATTTACATATAAATATTTCTTATAATAACTCTGGATAAAAGGCCAGGGCATGGCATGAAAGGTTAACTCAGGAACCGAGGCTCTGCATGAAGTTAAATTAATGTGGTCCATATGCGCAGCCTTCTGATATTCTAACTTCATCCAAAGATTAAAACCTAGAAGAGCAAGAAAATGAAGGGGCAATGTGTGTCCAACACTAATCACCTCTCCATGCTGTGACCTGTTTGGAGATCCCCAGGGAAGACCTGAGATCTGCCAATCTATGAGGCCAGTGGGGGAAAGGCCCTTGAACTTGATGAATCCAGGGGCCGGGCGGGCAAGACTGATTAATGCCCTCCCTGGAGTGCTGAAAAGGCCACTGCTTCAGCGGTGCCCAGAGGGATACTGCATTCTGTCCTCAGAGAAGGACGTTATAGGCTAAGTCCAAGACTTTCCTCAGGAAGTGCCATTGGAACTTTAATCTGGTCCTTCATGAAACCCAGATTCCATGCTCTCTCTAGAGGGTATGGCAGAGACCATTGGGCCTGAAATGTCTTGACAGACGACTGGTGTCATTGGAGAGCTAGAAGATCCCCAAGATAGGTTCTTTTATGTGGGTTGGAGCAACAAAAGGAGGAAATGCACTTGGTGGCATGTCCAAGATTAGCACAGCAGGCTGCTTGCTTCATGAACGCATTCAGTGGTGGCCCCGCTGGGTTCTGGGGAGCCTCTGCAAAGACCATGCGTTGAGCCTTGACATAACTCAACTTGAGTCAGCCTTCCTGGTTGCAGTCAGATTTCTCAAGGTCACTCCTAGTTCATGATAATAAAACTGTGTCACCAAAAGCAGAGAAGAGATTTATCATCCCCAGTATTATGTTAAGGACACACAACCAGGGTTTAAAAGCTCTATTAGACTATTTCAGTTCAAGTTAATGGGTAAAGATGGGAGGAGAAATCCAAAGTACAGCAGTCTGACCCCATTTAAATCCCCGACTCTGTCTGTGGGTCACCACTCCTGCCTCTTCTGATTTGTATCATGGTTTGAAGATGGAGATTTTGTCAAAGCCCTGGGACAAAATTTGTTTGTGCTCAACAGCTTTGATTTTTAATTTGCTTCGGAGTACTAAATTATACCGCCTTGACTTCCTCAGCTATGTGAAAGAATATCAGTCATTAGCCTGATCATCAGGCTGATGAGCATTAACTGATATCAGGCTAATGACTTGATTCCCAAGGCTATCACAGAAATACTTAATAAAAATATTTTTCACATGTTTTATAAATGCAAAAATGCTTCAGAAAATCACCAGTATATTTTGTTCAGAAACGTTTCTGTGTGTCAGCTGCACTTCATTAGTCAGAGACATTTCTTACGCGCTTCGTTTTGACCACAAATATGAAGTTGCTGACCATCAACTGTTCTCCAGAGAGAATCTGTGTGCACGGATGCTGAGTTAGCACAGACTGAGCACAGACACCCTTGGCTGGGAGACAAAGAAGAGGGGCCGCCCGCCTATATCAGTTCTGTAATGACGACCATGTCTTTGTATTTCTTTGCCCAAAATAGTACAACCAAATAAACCATTGTCAAAGTTGTGCAAGTGGGGAAGTCCCTTCATTCCAAACCAGAAAACAAATTGTGGGCGTTGAAAGGGGTATGCAGAGACGCTGAGCTTTTCTGAAGTCATTCACTTTAAATCTATTCTTTGGGTGTTTGCTCCAGATTCATAATCATCACTGAACTCTGGCTAATTGTCTTGAGGAATGAGAATGAATTGAGCTCAAGGAGCGAGGGGCCACAGGTTTCTGTATGCAGGAGGTCATCTCCTGTCCTGGACTCTCCTTTCCCTTTGCCCTCAGGTACCCAAATTTCTTAGGGATGCTGTTCCTTAGTGCAGGGCTTCTGGAATGGAATTCAGCCTCCAAGCCACAATTGTTTTTTTTCTTCCAGCTAAAGACTTTGCATTCATCAAGCTGGGTGGTCCTCTACGACTCACTAGCTGTTGTAAGAATGTGAATGATTTACAGAATTCATAGATATTATCACCAAAGGGGTAAACTAACATGCACTTAGGTTCAGAGCTTAGATGTTTGTTGTTAAAAGACTATCCTCAAAAACGATGGAGCTTTTACAATGTGACCTTGTGATTGTGAAAACTTCATGTCTGATGCTCCTTTTAGCCAGGGTCTGGACAGATGAGTGAAAAAATAAGGATAAAAAAATAAATAATAGGGGAGGATAAAGGATAAAAAGTTGGGTAGATGGAAATACTATTGGTCAGTGAGAGGGAGGGCTAAGGGCTATGGGATGTATGAGTACTTTCTTTTTTCTTTTTATTTCTTTTTCTGGAGTGAGGCAAATGTTATAAAAATAAAAAATGAAAAAATAAAGAATTATCCTCAAGTACCATTCTTAGGTTGCTAGCAAACATCTTCAAAGGTTGTAGATAATTTAAGGAAATAAGTCAGTGGGAATTTCTGCTTCTATCAGCTTTTCATGGCTTACTCTCTTCTTGTCTGTTGGAAGGTTTTGTAAAACTTCCTGAATTCTCTTAAGAAGAACTCGCCCCAAATCCAGGCTGCTCTATCGAGGTGCAATGACCAGTAATTCCTGGTCATTGGGGACTGCTTTAGATTCACGTCACTGGATTTGGGGAGCATACCTCTCTTCTTCTAGAATAATAGACCAAAAAAAAAAATCACAGGTTAGAATTTTTCAACATGTTCTATGGACATCTTTGATCCCCCTGTGGGGGTGCCCCACAAGGAATGGGACTCTTTGCAGAGGAAGTGGTGTCGGGGGGATGCTGAGAAGGAGGAGAGGGATTTGGTGAGCCTGCAGAAGGCTTTTTAGTACACATAAAATGCTTTTAGTACACAAAACTGTTAGAAGTCCTTCCATCAGGCTAGAACTCAAGATTACTTAACTTTCGATCTAAAAATGAAATTCAAAATTCATAAAGAGTCTGTCAGGACTTTGGGCTGGGACCATCAAATAATGCCTTTCTCTCTTACTTCAGTCCATTTGGGTGACTCTCCTAAAACCCGTACCTGCTGTTAAGAAAATGAGCCCAGCAGATGACTTCTCTGCCTACCTTCAGACAAGGTTCGGCTGGTCCATATGCCACCTCACCTCTAAATGGGAAAGGAGAAACATTCGTTTTTTCTGGTGGTGCTCTGTGTTATGTTGCTTTTTCAGTTTCAGTTTTGTAGCTGCCCATGAGAGAGCAATACAAGCTTTCAGGCGAGGAGGGTGGGATGCTGTTAGCTGTCTCTCGGGCTGGTGTGAGTGGCGTGATGAACACGCAGAGCCCTGAAATGGGGGCAGGTCCCGGCCTGCCAAAGCTCTGCCTCAGCCGTGACGACAGCTCAGCCACCTGCTCTGAGCTGTGTGTGCCACACAGTCCTGCCAGCCCCCAGGCCAGCGCATGGGTGGCCATGCCTGCTGCGTCTCTGGACCAGCAGTCCAGCCTTGGCTGGAGACAACTAATGCTTTGTGACCGTTTGAGATACTGTTCCCAGGGTCTTCTTTATTAAAATCAGCTGCGTGGGGCTCCCCCCAAATTATTCTTATTTCAACAGATTGAGATGTGTCCAACGGGGAAGGTGTTGCTTGAGTTATGATACGGGGAAGCGGGGGCTCTAATCTCACCTCTTGTAAAGACATCTAAGAGAGGAACAGACAGAAACGTGGTTCTTCCAAGATGCGAGGAAAAGAGAAAAGCAGTTCATCAGGTAGAGAAGAGGCACCAGCCAGAACTGAGCAGGGTGTCAAAGGGACAATGGGGGCCATTTGAGAACTTAGGGTGCAAAGGGACCCCCCTGCTTTTCTCAATCAGGAAACTTGAGGTAAAGAGATGGGTTCAGCTCCCTCTAGTACAAAATGTATTCTAGAATCTACCAGATCTCCGGAATCATATTCAATATGTATTTCTTTTTGCACCATAGCACTGCGATTCTTAGCGAAAGGAAACATTTAGTTCAAATAAGAAAGACCAACTATTTACATAAATTTCCAAATTCTGAGCCATGCACCAGCATCCATCTAAACGTGCTTCAGACCCATGGTGTTTTTATGGGCCGATAGACCGCAGCAGTTGTTTCCCCGCAGGGTGGGTGGTTGTCAGTGCACATTTAGCTCGATGGCTGAGCTTCAGCATTGATGTTCTTATTTAATCCAGCATGGGACATCCTGGGGTGTGACAGGCTGAATGTGGCATGCTAACCGGGTGTCACAACCAGACCGTCGGTGCCTATAGACCTCAGATGGAATGTGCTGGAACGCAGTCTCAGGAATCTAGAATAATTGGCAGAGTCCGTAATTGGTTTCATATGTGCCTTCCTTGGAGTTCTCTAACATTATTTTCATGGAATTCACAAAAGCAACTGTCATCCTCGGGCCAACCGTCTGCAGATCTGGTTCTGACCTCTGAGGGCCTTTTCTGTCACCTCTCCATTCGGACCTGGTCCCCCGGAGATGCTGTTCCCAGGCTGGTCATGTGTCTGTCCCCAGCTGACCTGCAGTTTCAACGTCCCCACAGTCGTTTGATGACGTGGTTGTCCACTGGGCAGTTCTGGGTTATTGCCTTCCTCACTGCTTTTCTGTTGTCTTTGCATTTGGGCTTTTAAATCTCATCACTTCTTTGAGTCTCTTCCTTAAGTCAGCCAAATGCCAAAAAAATAAAAAATTCCTTATAGTTTAATCAAATTTGGAAAAAATAAGTTAATTCAGTTTTAAAAATATCTAGCATGTTATGTGGGAAAACAAAAATCCTTGATGATTTCGCGCTTCAATGTTTTGTCATTTTGAAATCAAGTTTAGTGACAAAATTCTACTATCAAAGCATATTGAGCCCTGACATTAAGACAGGGGATGGTCTATCCTTTCCTTTTCATTTATTCCAGGAATTTTCCCCTGGCAAGGGGAAAGCTGGTCAGTTTTCAGCCTTGTGACCTGTGCTGGTTTGAATCTTTTATGTACCCCAGAAGAGCCACATCTTAATTCTTATCCAGTCTTGTGGGAGCAGTCATTCCTTTTAACCCTGATTCAATATTGTAGGGTGGAAACTGTTTATTAGATTATCTCCATGGAGATGTGACACACCCAATTGTGGGTGTCACAGTTCACTTAGACGGAGATGAGACTCCACCCATTCCAGGTGGGTCCTGATTAGTTTACTGGAGTCCTTTAAAAGGGGAAACATTTTGGAGACACCTCAGATGCAGACTCTCAGAGAACAGTTGCTTTAGAGTTGACAGAGACACAGATATTTGGAGATGCTTGGAGTGCCCACAGAGAGAGCAGGTGCCCAGACATTGCAGAGCCCAGCAGACATCGCCATGCTCCTTCCCATGAGAGGCTGAGCCAGCCAGAACCCAGAGGTGTGTCCCAGAGGAGCTAAGTGGAAGCCACAGATACTTAGAGAGGAAACTTCTGGAGTTAAAAGCTAGGAGTAACAGAACGGGGAACAACGACCAGCAGATGCCAGCCACATGCCTTCCCATGTGACAGACATCATCACCTTTCTTGAGTCAAGGTATCTTTTACTGGATGCCTTAGTTTAGATGTTTTTCTGGCTTTGGAACTGTAAACTTGTAACGTAATAAATCCCCTTTATAAAAGCTGTTCCTTTTTTGGCATATTGCATTCTGGCAGCTTTAGCAAACTAATACACGTTCAGTGCCCTAGATCACACATTCTCCTGAGCAGCCGGGGGTGGAATGCTCTTTCCTGAGGCCATAGGAGCCCCAGGTCTGCAGGCAGGTAGCACAAGGCTAGCTCTCTGGGGCCTTGAACTTCTTTACTTTAGAGCCACCGGGAGTCAGATTGCTGGTGTGTGTGTGGGGGGGGGGGCTGTCACAGAAGCAAATGAGCATGGGCCTCTCTGCCTGCCACACACTGGCATGGTTCCCTTGCTTGAAGCCCAGCACTTGGGGGTGGGCGGGCCTGGGGGAGAGCTGTGCTGCAAAACCACCTTCCTAGATTCTAAAACCACTTCTCTCCTGCATTTAAGCATATCTCTGACATCCGGAATGCAATTGCATTTGCCTGGAAATATTTCTTTATTCTTCCTACTTAAAAATTTAAATATTTGCCAAAGCCCCTTCCCAAGCCGTGGTGCAACTTATGCCAACGCGAAGCGGTGAAAATGCCAGCGGGTGGTAGAAGACCATGGGCCACGGTGATGGAAGGCTGCAGGCATCTATTTTTATTCGTCCATTAAATTTCTGGGTTGACCCTGAGGAGAGTTTCTGTAGCTACTTTATCTCTAAAATGAAGAGGTTGGATTGTTTCAATTATTTAGGGTCCTTCCAGCTCTAAAACTCCTGGGTCCCTGATTCTAATTAGCAAACATATAACTGAGAGTGTGGGGTGTGGACGGGAGGGCTGTGCAGAGGAAAGAAAGCGGCCTGGGGTAGGTGTGGTCAGGCAGGCCCGGGCAGGATTGGGGGAGGCTGGTGGCCTTGGGATTTGCCATCTTAGTTTCCTAGGGTGGCCATAACAGATTACCACAAACTGGGTGGTTCAAGGATTGAGCATTATCCCTCACGGTTCTAGGGGCCAGAAGGCTGAGACTGGACTGCCAGCAGGTGAGCTCCGGCTCTGAGAACAGCCTGCCCCAGGGCTCTCTCTCAGCTCCCAGGGGGCTCCCAGCAAGGCTCGGCACTCCTTGGCTTGTCCACATTGTTCCAATCTCAGCCAATCTCGACCAATCTCAGCCTCCGTCTTCTGGGCCTCTGTGTCTTCTCACCAGGGCCCCGGCCGCTGGATCTGGCCCTGGCATAAATCCAGGACGACTGCATCGAGATCCTTAACTCCTTACAGCTGCAAAGACCTTTCCAAATCAGGCCCCATTCTGAGGTGTCCAAGGGTCTCACACTTTGGGGGAACACCCTTCAGCCCACTTTGGGAGCCCATTGAGCAAAGTGAGGTCGGACTCGGGCACTTTGCGAGGTCAGAAGACAGTGACAAAGGGAAGCTGGGCGCGTGGATGTGCCGCAGGGAGAAGGGGCCTCTTCTGAGAGTAAACAATAAATTGGAAACCTAAGTTTGTCACTTACAATGTGAAAATAGAAAAGCGACTCTTCATAACCAGGTGCCATGATGATAAAAGCCGAGATGCCACTGCTGTCCTTAAAAGCGCATTCTCTCCAAGATTTCAATATTTATTCCCCCCAATAATTTGTTTTTTCTTCAGTTATATCCCCAAGCCACCTTTCATTTTCTCTTTGGCAAACAGAATCCCCGAGACCAGGGCTGGGGCACTTCACCTTGTGGGCCAGTGCCTCCTGAGTGGAGGGACCGTTTGCTGGGAAAGTGAGTGCGGCCAGCACAGGAAGGGGGCCTCCATGACCTCCTGCTCTTCCTCGGACCTGCCCAGGGAGCAGCCAGGCCTCAGCACCAAGTTGGTGGGCCCAACGTGCGCACTATAGCTGGGGCCTCGACCCCAGGCCCAGGCATGGGCAGCATGAGGGAGAAGGGCAGGTGGCCCTCGCGGGGACAGCTGCCCGACATTTCTTCCATCACTGCTGGGGCGTCGTCTGCAGCTCCACTTGCTGCTGACGGAGTGGGGGGTCCTGCACTCCCTCCTCACCAGGCAGACAGAATTGCTCAACCATACCCTCATGTCTTGGTTCCGGCTTTCCAGCCACCATAAAGAGGTGCCTTAGAGGGACCTCAGGCTTTTGTCTGTCTGAGTCAGCAGCCTTCTCTCAACGTCAGGTTTTGCTTTCCGGAATATTCTGCCAGCTCCGGCGACGGGACTTGGTGGATGACGCCATAGAACCATCCCGCAGCAGGACAGCCAGCCGCGTAAGCATCTCCCAGCCTCACCACGCCATTCCCTCCTCTCTAAATGCAGAACGGGACAGCTTCAGCCGGTGGCGTGGCCCAGCGGGTGGTGGTTAGGAAACAGCAGTAATAAATAATTTCCCTGGTTTCGTTTCCTCTTACAGTCAGCAGGGCCCCTCCACCTCCTGTGTCTTTTCTCTGAGTCACTGTTCCATGTCTTAATTCCAGGGTCACCTCTCACCCCCGTGCTTTGTGACCTGCCCATTTCACTCATATTTTAAAATCACAGGTGTTTGGGGCTGCAGAGCGAGGGGACAGGTCCCCAGCTGCAGCTCTGGGGCTGCCTCACCCCCTGGGCCCGGGTGGGCCCAACAGGCAGCTGAGACCCTCAGGCTTCCCCACACCCGGGCTCTGGACGCTCCACGCTAGGCCAGCTCCTGCAGCAACAGTCTGGAGGAATCACCTTGCACAGGTGAGACACAGCAAAAGGCACGCAGGCCGAGGTCCCCGAAGACATTGGTGGAAATGACAGCTGTGTGGCTGCATTAAGCAAGAGGTGCCGTGCGTCACCCCTGCAGAAAGCAGATTTTGCGTCAATCTAGACATATTGCAAACAGCATTTCTTTCAGAGTCTCGCAGTTGTGTGCTGGCTGGTACCTAGGGCAAGAAAAGAAGAGAAGGCTGGGGGTGGGCTGAGGGGGGGTGACCCCAGCTCTGTCTGAGCACCTTTGGGCACTCCTGGGAGGTGCCCAGCAGGTGGCCAAACTTCAGGAGCACCAGAGAAAGTCACTGTCAAGTAGGCAGACCTCATGCCCGTGGGAGGTGCTGGGCTGGGATACAAACAGGGGACCCGGCCACAGGAAGCTGTACATGGAAACTTGAGAGCTCAGGCCTTGGATGACGACCCCAGGGGGGCCTGCAAGGGGACACAAGGCCAGCACAGAACCACGGGACTCGCCAACCCTACAGTGGGGGCTCAACCTCACCCCCTGGGGTCCATGTGTAAAACAGAAAGACAGCTGACCCCTGTGGGCCCCTGTGCACTGCACGCTGTGCGAGGAGCGTCCCAGGTGCTGTACCATGGAATCGTCAGCACCACCTTATAAGGTGGATCTATCATCACCCCCATTTCACACATGGAGAAACTGAGGCCCTGAGAGATTAAGCAACCCCTGGGCAGGTTCAGTCCCTAACCCCTGCCATACCCCTGTTTAGAGACACGGGTCACGTAGAGGCTGGGGAAGGCGGAAGGGCAGACCCACCTGGCCGGGGCTCCTCCTTGGCTCAGCTTGTGGTTGCGATGGGGGGAGAGGGAGGGGAGGGCAGGCGATAGAACTTCCGAAGTTTCAAGAGCATCTGCATTTTTGTATTTAGTTTCTGTCTTTGAATATTGGCAATTTGATCCCATTTTTAGAAAAGCCCAGATTGGAGCCTTAAAAAATTGGGGGTGGGAGCATCAGCCTGTGGGTTTTCATCTGATTTAAGGTTTGGAAGAAGAGTCGGGCTGTCAGAAGGTACAAGAGGAAAGAGGAGTGGGAGTTCTGAGGCAGGGATGGGGGCAATCGGAGGGAGAGTCCAGGCGGGGGAGCAGTCGGCCAACAGCAAGGGAAGTATCTGCCCGACCAGGCCTCAACCCCTGGGAGAATTTTCTCCTCCTGTTTGAATTGTCCCTGTTTCTGGGGAGCTCTTTTCCTCTGTTTGCTGTCCGTTGTCCGAATTCCCTCCCTGTGCCTGTCTGCTGCCCTCCATTCACCCACATGGCAAGGCAGGGGTCCCAGAGAGGTTGTCCCGTGGCCCCAGGACCAGAGGAGAGCGAGGCGGCCACCAGGAGCTGGGGGCTCACGGGGCGGGAGGCTGAGGTGCTCTGGGCAGCAATTGTCAACCGGCCGCCCAGGGGCCAAGCCTGCCTCACGGGAGGTCTGGCTTGAAAGATGTTGCCCTGTTTAATATTCACAGATTTCATGTACAGCTGTGAGTTTGGGGTTTTTCCTGAAATTTTTGAGGCTTGAGGACCCTGAGTTGTCTTCCACATGGCCGTGGTGAGTCGGAGTTCAGGAGCAGCTACCCTGTCAGAGGGGCTTTGCTTTCTAGTTGGTCGCACACACATGTGCACACATGCACACACATGCACGCACACACATGCACACATACACACACGCACACGTGCTCACATGCGCACCATTGTCTGCTGCTTGGCCTCCTTCACCAATTTCCGTATCTGGCTGGACTATCTCCGTGAAAGGTGGAGACCCCGAAGAAATACTCAGCAAATCGCCGTCTGCCCGAAAACCTCTTTTGTGCAAGGGAGGTGGGTGGAACGAGTGGGTGGACCGATGACTAAGTGATTGAGTGGACCCCCTGAGCCAGCCTGCCCTGCCCCCTGTCCCAGGTCCCCACAATCACGGCCCTGGGCTGGGGCTGGCACGAGGTGGCTCACCCCGGAGAAAAGGGTTCTGGACAAAAAGCCACCCAGATAGCATTGGGTACCTTTCCTCCATTTCCCCAAATTCTTTAGTTCTGCATGGAGGAAAACAGAGCTCTGTGCACAGCCCCTGGGGCTCTTCCCCCACCCCCCTTTGCCATATCATGTAACATCAGGGAGCAAAGGTCACAGGGGCCAAAATTCCATCTACCACACTTCCTGTTCCCAAATCAGTAATTAACAGGAGAAACCAACGTCCTCTTCCAGTGACACATCTCTCTCCAGTTCTGACTCAGCAAGCCAGAGACAGGAGAGGTGCAGTTTTCTTAGTCCATCCCCTGGTCTCTTCTCCTCTGACTGCCAAGAGAGGGTGGGGACGGCTCTCTGGGGGACCCTGGCTTGCATATCCCTCTTTGCGGAGAGGAGACCTGCAGCAGACAGGCCTTTCCTTCCGCGTTCTGATGCTGCCAGCAGAGCTGACCCTGCACGGCACCACCACTGAGCACGCGTCCCTGCAGCTCCCGCTCTAGGACAGGCAGTTTTGTGTCCGCTTGTCTGGGTGACGGGGTCCAGCTGTTTGGCCGACTCGGGCCTGGCTGTTATGGGTATTGTGGGAACAGCATCTGCAGGCGGTAGGCTTTAAGTCCAGGGGACCCCTCCACGGCGTGCCTGGGTCTCCTCCCCTCACCTGGGGATCTCAGCAGGAACTGGGCTTCTGGGAGAAGAAGGAATCCTACCCCAGGACCTCACCCTCCACCCTTTCCTGAGTCTCCAGCTAAGACTCGGCTTCAGGATGGCCTCATCGCTTCCACTGGAGCTTCTCTCCTCTGCCTGTCCTGCAAAATCGGACCTGCCAGCCCCCCGTGTCACACGGTCAGTTTCCTCTAACGAATCTGGTGGTTCCTCTGGAGAACGCGGAGGCTACAGACCAGATAGGGCATCGTCAGAGGAAACTCTGGGACCACCTGTTGTGACCACGCACAGTCCCGAGTGGCGCCGGCCGCAGTCGTAAGTGCCCTAGGACAGAGCCCCTTCCTGCCGCCGGGGCAGCCTCCGAGAGCAGGGCCCTGGGGAGAGGTCCCCGCTGCCCGACGTCAGGGCCTCAGCGCCACTGACCAGCGGTAAGGGTCCGCCCGGCCGGTCCACCCCTGAGCCCTTGCTGCAAAGCAACAGGCATCCTCCTCCAGACCCCCAGGGCAAAAGGCCCGGGTCACACCCTAGTCAGTGAAACGTGACCTCGGTTAGGCGTGCACAGGGCCGGGGACCTCTGCCGGGCGTGGACAGCGTCAGGACCTCTCCTCTCCCACCAAGAAAACCGAAGCCTTGGTTATCGGTAATGGGGAGGTGTATCAGGGAGGAGCAGAGCCCCCCGACCGACCCCCCATCTCTGCTCATCAAACAGCTCTGTGGGACCCCTTGGCCTGCAGGTGCCGCGCAAGTGGGATAGAGGCGTCCCCAGTCGGCATTCTCTTTCCTCAAAACTCCCGCGGTCCCCGACCGCCCACAGGGAGGCCGAATCTCTGCTGCTCGTTGATTTTTTGACACGACACACTGCGTTTGAAAGGATGATGTGAAAGCACTTACAATGAAGCAGGGGAGGAGATGATAAACTCTATGTTAAATGTGGAACTGAAGGGAAAAGAAACGAAGGAACTCCAAGGTGAAGCCTGGGCAACGCGACACTCGGAGTCGTGGGGGATTTGAGCACCGAGCCCGGACGTGGCTGGCAGGTTTTGGAAACCAAAGGGACTGTGGTCAAGGGTGTTTTGGAACTTCTCTCCACGCCCCGTTTGCTCTTTCTCCAACACACACACGTGTTTCTGCTACTTCAGTAATGGCATAAACTGACTACACTGTTTTCAAATCTGCTTTCCATACTCAATAATATATCACAAACATTTCTTCCAGGCCATTAAATAGTTTTGTCAAGCATATTCCTTAATAGCTGCATTAATATTCCATTTCATGACAATACCATATTTTATGTCCCCAAATCCTATTATTGCATGCTTTGGTTGGTTCTCATTTGTTTTTGTTTTTGTTTTTACCTATAAATAATTTTGGGGGAGCAGCTGCAGAGCCAAAGCTTTGCAGGCATTTGTGATTATATCCTCAGGATATATTCTTTGTGGTGACATTTCTGGGTCAAAAGGCATACAGATAGGAGGGTTTTGTTATACGTTACCATCATTGAATGTTTACAATCATTTACATTTATTCTTTTATCTTTTATTTCAGTATAATTTTTAACAAATGGAAAAGTTGCAGGAAAGGCTCTTTCTGTGAACCCCTGAGAGCACGTCACAGCCCGGTGCTCCGTCTCCACGTATGCTTTACCAGGCGTTTCCTCCAAACAAGCCCGTTCTCCCCTGCTGTGGAAGTCAGGGCATGCGAAGTGGTGGGTTATTATTACTTAACTCTCAGGCCCCTCTGAAGCTTCACCAGTTGTCCCCCAAATGTCCTTAGAAACAAAACAACTCAGGATCACGCCCTGCATTCCGCTGCCCAGTTTTAGGTGGTCTCCTTCTCTCTGGGCCAGTTTCTCAGCCCTCCCCTGAGAAAACCTCAGGCAGACATTGTGAAGTGGGCACCTCAGTGTCAGTGTGTCTGCTGCTTCCTCCTGGTGGATTCAGGTGATCCCTCTCGGCAAGAACATCAGAGATGAAGCTGTTTCCTTCTCTCTGCCTCCCATCAAGTGGACAGCGGTCTCCGCTTACCCCATTCCTGGTGACATCGCCCTCCGTCACGGGGTGGGGCAGCTTCTACCTGGCTGGTCTACTCTCAAGTCACTCTTTTTCTTCCAGAAGAGGTATGGAAATATCCTTCTTCTCTGTACACTTTCACCCACTTGTTTTAGCATCCTTTGATTGCTTTTTTTTGGTGGGGGGGAGCATGATTGCTCTTGTTTTTTAATTCTGCACAAGTTAATTATTACTATGGTGGTTGCCAAATGGTGATTTTCTAATTCCATCATACCTTCTATGCTTTCTAGTTGACTTTTGAGTCCAAGAAAGGGCTTTCTCTTCTTCTCACTCATTTATTCATTAAATCTTAATTTGCTCAATGAGTTATAATCCATCATATCATGCCTTATTTTGGTGCTTATGTCATGCCACTATTGGCTGGTAGGCGGGGGTGGGGTGCGCTTCTGGCTTCTCTGTCCTTTTGACATGTCCATATCCTACTTCAAGACCCCCCTATTTTCTGGCACAGTATGTTCCATATGTTTTGGGTGCTTTTCTGCCCCAGCCCCGAAACCAGCCATTTCTCTAAGCGGCTTTGATTCCTCTCAGTTGAGAATGGTGCTTAGACCCAGCGCCAGGGCGCCGGGTATCTCACTGCTCCGGTGGCTCTGCCTTTCGGTCCTCAGGTGGACAGAACCAGAGCCTGCACGCGTGGGACCACAGCCACTCTTCTGCATCCCAGGGTCAGCTTCACTTTCCTCTTTCCTGTATTTAAACCCATTATCCCAATTTCATCACTCTGCCTGCTCATTTTATTCTCCATTGGGAAGCCATCCATCCTCCCCGTGGCCCACTGACCCGGACCGCTGACCCCGCCCGCGGTGGGCTGTGTCCTTGCCTAGCTCCAGAGGGAGCCCCGGGGTGGGCGCTGCTGTCCCCCCGGTCCCCACCGCTGCCTCTGCTTCCCGCACGCAGCAGCCTCCGTGCTCTGCCCCGGCTTCCACACCGGGCGGGGCTGGCCCCCTCCCTGGGCGGCGGCTTCTACCTGACCAGGCCCCACCTAATAGCTGCTTCCCGAGTTATTCGGAGGGAAGGAAGGAGGGAGGGAGGGAGAAGAGGGTGATAGTTATCCTTAGCAAGGGCAATTAGTTCATAAAAAGAGGGGCGAGCTTTTTAGTGTATTTTTCAATTTATTTCTATCTAAACTTTTTCCTAAATGAATGTGCATTAATTATGAAATATGAAAAAGTACTTAATTCTGAAATAGCATTGAGACACAAGGAAAAAGAAAACGAATGTGTGGTTGAGGAGGGGGCAAAGTCCAGACTAGTTGTGATGACCTGACGAAGAGACGCTGGAACAAAAAGTAAAGGATTAAGAAAAGCAAAATAAATGCTCACGAAACAAATAGTTAACATTCAGTAATAAATGTCTATTCATTATACTATTTTTCTAATTGTAATTTTATCCTCGGAAGCAACACTTGGTTCAACATCAGCAAATCTATTCAGATAATCCCATGAAGTTTATAGGCTAAAGGAGAAAAGTCCTTTGGCAAAAAAGACTTTTGGCAAAGTCAAAATATAATTATTTCCAAAGCTTATAGTAAATAGAAAAAAGAAAAATACTTCCCTTATGAGATAAATCATATGGCTCCAAAACCCAAAGTAAACATCAGTCAGGATCTCCAAGCCAACTATTGTAGAGTCTGCCCAATCTTATTCCGGAAGTTTGAGAAACTTCAGTTCAAAAGTATACACTAAATGAGATGAATATGGGAAAGCAAGAGGGAAAGATGAACATTATTTGTACCCCATATTGTCTACCAAGAACCCCAAGAAGTGAATTAGTTCAACATCCAAAATATATTACAAAATTTAGAACACTTATGTTATAAAAGAAAATATGAAAAAAATTCACTCTCTATAGCAACAAAAAATTTTAATAACTTAGAAATCCATGTGTATAACATGTTGGTGCATCACAGGAAATATAGAAACCTTGTAGCAAGAGATGTCTACGAGACAAAATCAGTGATTTTAACCGAGTTTCAAAAATGTCCTCCTACTTTTAACTTTTTAAGTCTAAATTCTCGTGACTATGTTTTATAGCATTCATCTTTCAGTTGCCAAATTCCCATGCCTTCACATGTTAGAGAAGGGCCCTAATTCCATTTTGAAAGTTGGGTTTGTTGCGACAAAATTTACCTCCTATTTGCATGGTTTGATGAGTTTTGATGAATGTGCAGGTCGCTGCGTTACTCCCCCTGCAATCAACAGAATGCTGGCATCCCCTCCAGGAAGTTCCCTTGTGTCCCCTTCTAGTCTGCGCCTCTCCCCACTCCCGTCCTTTGATTTCAGTTTCAATAGGTTTGCCTTTCCCAGGATGTCATGTGCATGGAACCAGCCAGCATGGAACCTTTCTGGTCTGACTTCTTTCACTTAGCATGATGCTCTGAGATTGCAGCATGTATCAATCACTCGTTTCTCTTTACTGAAGAAACAGTCCACTCTATGGCTGCAACACAGTTTGTTTCTCCAGTTCCAAAGTGAGAGGCATGTGAGATGTTTCCCTGTTTTCACAATCACACGCACAGCGGCTATCAGCATTTGGATAGGTCTTTGTGTGAACTTGTACTTTGGTCTCTTTTAGGAAAAATACCAAACAGGCTGATTTCTGGGTCATACGGTGAATCTGTGCTTAACATTTCTGAAAGTCGCCCATGGCTTTTTACGTCTCGGCTCATGTTGGTTTTCATCAGCCCTTGACAATGATTGTACTTACCCTTGCGGACGCTTCACAGTGTTCTCCTGACATCGAACTAAACATTTCTTTTAGCCGTTCTCAACCCTAGCGGTTCATCAGAATCACCTCGGGACGCCAGGGCCCTCGGCTCGTCAGGGCGGGAAGGGGCTTCTCCGGCATTTCCACGCGCCTCCCGTGCCGTGCAGCTCATCGGTGGAGGCTGACGACGCCTGTCTTAAGAAAACCCTTTAGTACTGTAAAGGGTGAATAGGAAGGAGCACCCCAGACGGTGCAGCTCGGGCGTGAGCGGGCGCCTGGAGGGTCAGTGCCGCTGCCCACGGCCATGGGTTGAGAAGGAGATGGCCCTGTGCATCATTCCATGTCGCGCTGCTGGTCCCCGAGACACCCAAGCCAGAAACCCTCGCCGAGACTCTCTATAGAACCCGGGGTGGGGAGGAGGGGACCGAGGGCTGCTTTGCTCACTTGTCAGTTAGCATCTTTCTAAGTGACATGAAATATCTTCCCACGTGCATATGTCACCTTGATGAAAACGACTGTAAATGTGCGTTGCAGTGGCGGTCGCGAAAGGTGGGTCTGAGGACATGTGGGCGGTGCCCGTGATGCCTGGGGTGTGAGTTTCCCCGGTGCTGGGAAGGGACGGAATCCAGAATCCAGTGTGAGCGCAGGGTGGGGTGTTGGGTTTGGGATGCAGAGCCCTGCTGGGTGCGAGGGGGATGGCCAGGGCTCTTGGACCCCTGCCGGGATGGTCTCAACTCCCCTCATTCCCTGAGGTGGGTGCAGGCGGGGGGTTTATGGGCAAGGGGGTGTCTGTGCCGCACACGGACTGGAGCAATGGCCTTGGTCCCGTGGCCGGATCCGGGGTGGCCGAGCCCCCCGCGAGCCATCTCAGAGCTGGTGTGGAAGGCGGAATGGCCCCGGGACCTTCAGTCCCAAAGCCCTTCTGGGTTCACTTGCTAGCCAGACTGCTGTCCCCCGACATCCTGCAGACCCCATGGTGAAAGGAGGGACGATGCGTTCGTTTTCCCCTGAGTCGTAATCTCACGAGGGTTCAGGTGTAGAGTGGGAAGGAGCCACCCTTCTCCCCTCCAGGTGTCCCCTGCCTTCGTGTCCTGGGATGTCCTACGGCCGCAGCCCCACAGCCCTGGGACCCCGATATCTCACCTGCGCTCTCTGTGCCCTTGGTGACCTCTTGGCCCTGGACTCCTGGGAAGCACGTAAAAGCTCACATCACCCTGGAAGTGAACCCCTTATTTGTTCTGGTCACACGTCTGAGAATTCTAAATATGAGGCACAGTGTGAAAAAAAAGGGGGGGGTGTCTTTTTCCCTTTAGTCATCTAATGATTTTGAGTTGGGAAAGAGTGAGTAAAGGTTTATTCTGTATCAGGAGGTTTTGTTCCCTTTTCTGAGACTCTTTTCCTATTCCTTGAGATATGTTTTAGATATCTGAGTTAAACAGGATATTTGCAAGTTTGGGGGAAAAAACCCCAAAACAGTGAAAATAACATAACTACCTGGATATTTAAAGGAAAATTCAGCAAAGATGCTTACTCTCTTCTAGATTTGACCATGTACTGCACTCTCAGTGGGACAGAAGAGGGGGATTCCCAAGTACTTAGACATTTTTAAGAGAAAAACCTTACTTTAGCTGGGGCGGATCATATAAAATTATTATGAGTTTTCCACCAAGTAAAAGAAATGAAAAATAGCATGGGAACCCCATCTGCTAGCTATATTATGACAAGATCAACTGATTCTAATGCATCAAAAATCTGATTGCCATCCAGTTTTCTAGATTGGCATTTGCAAATAAGTGAAGCATAACAGAAAAAATGATAATTTAAGAATTTCTGATATTTTAAAAAATTTTGCAACATGGCTTTTGTTTTACTGTGTCCCACCAAAACTCCTGTTGGGAAAATGAAGAGCCCATCGCCCGCTGAGTGAGATGACAGTTTAGGCAGATCTCACAGATCATTAAACTAAAATGACAACCCCAGAGCTTCAAATGTGATTGGAAAATGTGCGAGCACTTCGAGTCCTTCTTTAGAAAATGTGCATTGAGCTGCGTGACTGCTGGTCACGTTGGTGTTTCTCCTTAAGTTCCAGATGTGGTGTGCTGGGGTGTACACTCAATAATGACACGGCCTCTGTTCAGGCTGCATATGGTTTCCATGTGTGCCGTGCCCTCCCGAGGACGCCCGAGGACACTGGACAGCGCTTAGAAATGGCCGGGGCGGGTTTTTCCTGGAACCGCACAAGCCTTCGGTTTGCTTTCTCTGAACTGAGGCGGTGGATTGGGGGCCTGTGCTACATGGATCTACCTTTCACGAGGCAGCTCCTGCACCCCTGGGTTTGGGACGGTCATGTCCTATTGGGCAGGAGCTCGGCCTGTGTGGTCCCAAGTTTGCGGCTGAGCGGTGCAGCGAGTGACTGAAGCAGCAATGCCTGCGTGGGGATGGCTGGTGGGTGGGAAGGGAAAGGGGCTCCTTTTGGCAGACCAGCTCCCCCTCCCCCATAAAATCTCCCTAAATTATTCCAGATAGCAGCAGCATGTGCCTCCCTGCACCCCAACTAGCAGCCTCATAGGGTCTCTTTTGGTCTCTGCTGATTTTCCTTCTCGGCTTCTTCCACTTCCTCCGCCACGAGGCCCCGGAATGCACAAGCCATTGCTCATTCTCACCCCCAGGGCTGTGCTGTACGGGCCTCTGCCCCAGGACCCTCACCCAACACTGCAGGGCCCAGTGCAATCCCCTTCACCTTAGTAGCATCCCTGCCACGAGATTCCCCAAGGAGAGGGCTGCCTGCCTGCCCCTCCCCTCCAGCGCCTCACAGACACCGTGTTGCACAGATTCAGGGAGAAGGAGAGCTTGCAAGTTCATGCACCGAGATGTTAGCAGAGCTTCACCCTGGATGGGAGGGTGATGCTTGCATCTTGTTCACACCTTCACTCTCTGTAAGAGCATTTACCTGTTCCTAAAGTGTTGAGGTTCTCTACCATGTTTTAAGTTATTTTTAAGAGGAGAGACGAGAACTCAAGCTTCCTGGTGAGCTGCTAGGGAGGACTGGCTTGGGGTGAGCTCCCTGCACAGGGACACAGTGTGGGCTATGGGTGGGGTGGGCTCTCTGAGCTGCAGCCCTCTGCCTTCTCCATGGCCGAGGGGTACTGGGGATGGGGTGGGGGAAACACACCTGCCCCTGCCTGGCACCTGGGTTGCGATTGGTGCCACATGCTAGGCAGACCAGGTGGGAAAGAGGCTTGTCCTGGAGTTTTCTTTCCTGGAAGGTCTGGAGGGCTCTGGGAGACAGTAGCAGAAATGAGCGGAAGCTGCAGCTCTATACCTCCTGGGCCTTTCTATGGAAGCAGCAGGACACACTCGGGGAGTATCTAGTTCGCCGCATGTGGAGGGGAGGCAGCGCTGGCTCGGAAGCTTGGCTCTTTCTGGCCTTGGAAATGCAGGCACCACTGCCTGTGCCCTGGTGTTTTTTTGTTCCATTAAACGCACCCTTGATGACTTTGTGAGCATATCTTAAGACTTCAGCTCCCACCTCAGCTAAATGACTATTTGTTCCCCTTTTTTTAAAATTAGAGAGGTTGTGGGGTTACAAGACAATCATGCATCAAATACAGGATTTCCATATGCCACCCTATTATTAACATCTTACTTTGGTACAGAACATTTGTTACAACCGATGAAAGCACTTCTTTAAAATTATACCATTAACTACAGACCATTTAACATAGGGTTCACTGTTTGTGTAGTGCAGTTCCATGGATTTAAAAAAAATCATTCTATTACCATCTGTAAAACTGACATTTCCCTTTTAATGACATTCACATATACACTTCAGTGCTGTTAATTACGATGTGCTGCCACCACCAACCATCCCCCAAACACCTCCATTGTTCCAAAGATGTTTCAAGTCTTAACATCCCACTCCCAGATCCCCACCCCACCCCTTGTCATCTATATTCCGACTCTGTGCATTTCACTATTCGAATTACTTTTTATCATTGTCATCACGCAATGTTTGTCTTCTGAGCCTGGCTTCTGGCACGCCACATGAGGTCCTCGAGGTCCGTCCGTGCTGTCGCTGCATCAGGACTCCGTCCCTTCCTAAGGCTGGGCGCCCTCCCATTGTGCCCGTGGCCGTCTGTCCTTTTGCTGGGTGACGGACACTTGGGCTGCTTCCTTCTTCGGGCAGCGGTGAACTCCTTTTTAAATCCTCTGCCGGCCTCTGTTCTCTGACAGTCAATATTGTTTGGCTCCAACCCTGCAGCTTCGGGGTTCTTAATCCCTCTCGCTTACAGTCAATTTATTCTTCGTTGCATTTCACATTAACCCAGACAAGTCCTTCCCTGCCTGGGCAGGGCCATGCAGCCACCTCAGTTACGTCCAGTGGGTCCATCTCATGAACGAACACACCGTCTCCAAAGCCTCAAACCTCTCCCCCTGAATAGTTTTTAAAGGAGATTTAAAGGCAAAACTTGATAAACAGGATCAGAGAATGGAGTGACAGGGGACCACCCTGATGCAGGAAGCATCAGGGTTTAAAATGGAAATTTAGTCTGATTTTCTCCATGCAGTGTGGACCTACGAAAATACCCCGAGATAAGACCCGTCTTTTAGTGGTTCTGCATTTAAAAGAGCAATGGAACTTAGATCTTTATGGCTCAGAGGTTGGTATCACTACAAGCTTTTGGCCCTTCTGGCCCAGCCGCGACCATCAGGTCTGTGCATGTCGGACCCACCTCTTGGGGCCGAGGGCCCTCCCAGCGGGGCAGCCCCCTGACCATTGTCAAGGATTCTGGGGACAGTGTGACATCGAATCCCTGTGCCTGTCTCAAGGCTGAATCACAGCTGCTGGCTTCTCCTCACTCCGGCAACTGGTAGTTTGTTCACAGGACGAATAAATGTACGAATCCTCATCAAAGCCACGTGGGGAGACCCAGGAAAGAAGAACGAAGGAGACAGAGGCTGGAAACCCCGCTGACGGCCCTGGGTAGAGCAGGCCACCTCAAGTTTATTGTCCCAAAGCCCAGCTGCTAGGGTTTTATATTGATCGCTTAAATTTAACTCAACCCGCCAAGTTTTATTGTTTGTCTCACACACGGTCTCTGTGTGGGACCCGAGGAAAGTTTGGGGTGCAGCGTAATGAAACAGTGGCCCCGTCCCTCACCATGCTGCAAAGGGGAAGCAGAGAGAGTTCCTTCTCAGGAACCAGGGCGAGGAAAGGGAATCTGGTGGGCAGATCTGGGAAAACTGTTTTTTAGAACTGAGTGTTGATCGTCTGCCTCTCCTTCCAGACTGACTTCCGCCTTCCTGGTGGCCCAGTGCTGCCCGGGAGGGTCGCAGAGTTGTCGCACGAAGGAGAGCACGGGCCGATGGTGGAAGGGGCTTGTGGCTGGATGACCACCGGACTTTAAATCAGCTGCCCTCTTGGTCTGGGGCCCCATGTCCACGGCTGCACTACGCACCAGTCCCAGGCAGCAGCGGCCCCTGGAGGTCATCTAATGCTCACCCAGAAATTCCAGGCCCCGAGGGCCTGTGGGTTAGCCACTTAAGAATCCTTACGTGCAAGGAAACCCGAGTCACTGCATTAAACAATGCCTTCCCCACGCCATTCTGCCTTCTTCCATTTTAGTCCCGGATCCCAAGGCTATGGGCTCCGTAAGGGGCCACCCCACCCTGGCTTCTGCCCTCGGCGGGCCTGGGGTCCCATCCAATGTCCCTGGGGGCACCGGCCACCCGTCACTCAGGGCCTGTCCTGACAGCTGAGATACGCGGCGTCCTTCTCTCTCCCTCTTTCCGCTGGGTGCTGGAGTGGCCCCAGGCCCTGCGCTGACCAGAGCATCTGGTGAATCCACATCTGCTGACCGTATGAAAACGCCTACGAGTCCAGATTACATCGTAACCCAGGCATCTTCCCTCAGTTCAGCATTCCACGATGGAAAGAGATTTTAACAAGATTATTGAAGTGAAATTCACATAACTCTGTGGCTTTATTAGTCACAGTGTTGGGCAATCGCCTCTGCTTTCTAGTCCAAAACATTTTCATCATCCCCAAAAGAGACCGTGCGCCCACCGAGCGATAACTCTCCATTCGTGCTCCCTCCCCAGCCCCTGGCGGGCACCTGTCCACCCTCTGTCTCTATGAATTGTCCTGTTCTAGATATTTCTAGCGTGAAAGTGGAATCACACAACATCCGTTCTTTCGTGTCTGGCTTATTTCACTCCACACGCTGTTTTCTAAGCTCAACCACGTTTTTGTGTTAATTAGGGCTTCAATTCTCTTCTCAGCTGCGTAATATCCCATTCTCTGCATATCTTTGTCCTTTCATCTGCTGGCGGGGAAGTGGGTTGTTTCCACCCTCTGGCTATCGGGAGCTGAGTTCCTTCTTCTTTGGGGTATAGACCTCACAGTGGAATTGCCAGCACATGGGGTGATTTTACAGTTCCCTTTTTGAGGAACCACTAAACTGGTCTCCACAGCAGCTACCCCGTTTTATATTCCCGCCAGCAACGCGAGGGTTCCGTTCCTCGGTGTCCTTGTCAGCCCTCCTGGGGGAAAGGGTCTTTTTGCCCCAAATTCCTCAGCCTCCTAAGAGGAACAAAGTATAGAGTCAGGAGGTGGGCCTGATGGTTCCCCCAGCCCCCAGGGCCTCCAGGCAGAATTCTGGAGGACACATGTGCCGAGGGGTCAGTGGGGGCAGGTCTGGGCAAGGGGCAGCCGTTGGAAAATGCTGGCACCTGCAGCGTAGAAAGCCTCCCTGACCTTGTCTGAGGGCCTGGAAGCCATGAGAGCAGGTGCACGGCCACGCACCCAGACGCAGCATCCAGGGGGGCCTGGGCAGGGGTGGAAGGGCCCACAGCCCAGCGGCGTGGATGGAGGGCTGCCGCGGGCAGCGAGAGCGCCCCTTCCGGGTCTGTGCTTGCCAGAGCCTCCGCGTTCCGGGCAGCATGCAGAACCGGCCAGGTGCCTCGCCCAGCAGGCTTGCCAAGTCGTGCGTTCAATGCCTTCCCGCCCCCAGGTGCGGGTCCTGCACTCAGCAACCACCTGTGTGCTCCATATTGCGAGCACACAGGAGGGCCTGCCCCAGCACACTCGCCCTGCAGGGGGTCTGGCCCTGAGGGGCTTCCACCCCCTCCCCGCCCCGCCCGGGGCCGTGTGCCTAGGAGAGGCCCAGGGAGGACCTGCTCTCTGTCCTGAGGAGCGCGATTCCGAAGTCGGAAGGAGCCATAAAGACACCGTCTGTGCAAGAGAGAAAAGCGGAGGCTCTCTCCTTTCATTCTCCTCCCAAGCCAGGGCACGGTGAAAACGCCAGTGGACAACGTCTCCTCCATTCTGCAGCCCCAGAAATTTCATGAGCCGCTGCCAGCGCCCACAGCTTCGATGACTTTGCTTCTGTGACCGGAATGTTCTCCTCTAGGAGGGGGGAGCCCTGAGCCCCTGGGCCGTGTGGCATCCCACGGGGCCCTCCCCTGACCCGCACCAGCCCCCTTTCCCCGCCTGCCGCTCTGGCGACGTCGCTGAGTCGTTGCACCGTCACCGACTTCCTCTGCAAGGCGGGAAGAGGGGTCGACTCCCCGGGTTAGACCTCACTGCAGGCACTCTGCGAGGGGTGGGGGGACCTGCGGCCGGTTCTTATTTTTTTCTCTCTTCCACGGAAACCTCAGAACTGGGTGCGTGCACGCTGTGGTGTTGGGTCGGCCGCCGTGGCAGTCGCGCCCCGGGGCTGCCCCTCCTGCTCCCCCTTCCTGGCGCGGCGGTGTCTCTGCCTCAGCTTTGCTCAGAGCCTCGTTTCAGGCGGGACGAAGCCTCGGTCACGGCCAGCCCGGCCTCCCAGCGCTGCCCTCGTGGCCCCACCAGCGCCCTCGGGCCCCGGGCCAGTGCCCACAGACGTCTCTTTCCTCTGTACTGCGGTGGCCTGGAATGGAGATGGGACCCGAGTCCCCCAAGCCCCGGACATATGCTAGGCACATTTAGGACACAAAAACATCGAGAAAACCGCATTTGCGTAACGAGTGATGGCCAGCCAGTCCTGCAAGTATGTGGTGGGGACTCGATGACTGCTGGGGACACTCCCCCGATAAGTCAGGACCTGGCGTCTGCCTGGGGCCTGGTGTGGGGACCCTCAGGTGAGCGGCAGGTAGAGGCTGGGTGCTCTGACTCCCACTGTGGGTGCCGCACGCGCCACTGCCCCCCTCCCCACCCGCCCCGCAGCCGGCACCTCCCACCCCTGACTCCACGTCCCCCCAGCTCCCAAGACCTCACAATCCCGGTTATTGGGTGGCAGGCATGTTGGCAGCTTGTGATGAAGTGAGCAAATAATTTACCTCGAGCATCCAAATGACTGTGGTGCTGCATGTGCTTTTGGCTTGCAGCCGTTCAGGACAACTTTCCGACAACTACACATGCACCAAGAGCTTCCCAAGGCTGAAGGTCTGCATCTGACATCGCGTGCCCCCCTGCAAAGGGACAACACAGTGCCCCTCGCTCCAAAAGCGTCATGGGTTTCCCGACCCAACAGCAGATGCTCCATCTGGCGGGGGCCCTTCCGAGTGCGGGCCAGGCAGCCGTGCTGGATCCTGCACAGACCAGTCGGTTCTTGAACGAGGGTTCATTTCATTCCTCGAATGAAGGGGAGAATCACCACCTTAGGCCAGATTAGTAGGAGAGGGACAAAATGCTGGGCTTGGGCTCCAACGGTTGCTGTGATGAACTTGGGTTCATTGAAGGAATTAAAATACAGAAAAGGGCCCTGTTCTAGATTGCCACCGCCAGAATGCAGCACACCAGAGACAGATTGGCTTTTAATTAAAGGGGATTTATTTTGTTAGTTCTTCAGAGGAAAGGCAGCTAACTTCCATCTGAGGCTCTTTCTTACGTGGGAAGGCACAGGATGGTCTCTGCTGGCCTTCTCTCCAGGCCTCTGGGTTCCAACAACTTTCCCCGTGGTGATTTCTTTCTGCATCTCCAAAGGCCTGGGCTGAGATGCGAGTGCTGAGATGAGGTGTGCTGAGCTGCTTGGGCTGTGCTATGTTGAGTCTCTCATTTAAGCACCAGCCAATTAAGTCAAACATCATTCATTGCAGCAGGCACACCTCCTAGCCGACTGCAGATGTAATGAGCAACAGATGAAGTTTACATGCCACTGACTCATGTCCATAGTAATAGAACTAGGTAACTTCACCTGGCCAAGTTGACACCTGAATCTACCTACCACAGGCACATCATACTCTTCACCTCCTCTATACACTCTTAAAACAGTAACAACAAGAAACATGCCATTAATGAAAAGCGATTGCCATTGGAATGGAGAAAAGTCACATACCTATTAAAATCACCAAAGATGTTGAATTAACTTCTGACATTTCCATCACAAATGTTCACCAGTGTAGTGGTTCAAAAAGACACACATTTATGATCTCACAGTCCCGGAGGTCAGAAGTGTGGGTTCCTTGGCTGGTTTCTCTACTCCAGGTCCCACAAGACCCAAGTCCGGGGGCTGAGGACTGGGCTCTCACCTGGAGGAGTCCAGGGACTAAATGCTGGGCCCTCACCTGGACACTCTGGGAAGAACTGGCTTCTGGCTCAGAATTGGCAGAGTCTAATTCCTTTGGGCAATCGGACTGAGGTCTCCAATTCCTTACTGACCTCCAGGCGGAGGTCCTCTCGGCTCCTGGAGGCCCCTCTCTGCTCCTCCACGTGGCCCCAACCTCTCAGATCCAACACCTGCCTGTTGGGCCCTGCCCAAGCAGAATCTCACCACCTTCCCTCTTGGCATCTGGCTTCCCGTTGGCTGCACCTCTCTGCCTGGAGCTGGGGAATTCTTCAGCTTCAGTTCTCCAATTTCAGGACTCACAACCAGTGTGGGCCTCCGGGTGATTCTGGATAGTCTCCATCTTCAGGTCTGAAGCCCTTGTCACATCTGCAAAGCCCCTTTGCCAGGGAAGGTCCCACTTGCACAGGTTCCAGGGATTCCATCAAGGATGCAGTGGGGCCATTGAGTCACGCGCCCAGGCAGCGTGGCATTAGAGAAGATTGTTAGAAAAGAGTTTATGTGTGTGCTCAAAAGAAGCAGGATGGATACTAAGTGGGAGGGCTTCCCAAGTTGGACAGATGCTGTGACCTGCTGTAACACGTCCATTTATGAAAGCGCTCCGAGATGTATGGGGCACATGTCCTCCTAACTTCTTGCCAATACTGTAAACCACAGAGTGCTCAGGGAAAGGGCTGTTTTGCAGAAGCCAGCATGAAGCCAGTTACTCCTGAGACCCCAGAGACAGGGGGTGGGGGGTGGGAGGGGTGTTCACTGCAGAGGCTTCGGTTGTTCTGTAAACAGCCCTGGCGTCCGTTTGCTGTGTGGTCTCTGGCCAAATACACCAGAGCAATACAAGCTCGGAGTTAACTGAATGTGCAACATCAGTGAAGGTCTCTGTTCTCCAGGAGGAGCTCCCTGCTTGGCCAGGGCCCTTGGCTTCTGTGCACAGCACAGCCCCCTCCCCCCAGCCGCGGACTGCCTCCCTCACACCTGCAGGCTCCAAGGGGAGCCATGTGAGAAGGCCAGAAGGAGGGAGTTCTTCCAGCCAAACTAAGAGAAATAAAACAGCCCAAACATCTTTCTACCAAGGGTGGCTTGGCTCCATCATCTTTAGCAGAGGGAAGGAAGCACCTTTTCACCCAGTTGTTAGAACTCTTCTTCCTTTCCCTGTCAGGTTCCTGGACACGTACAGCTCTTTACAGGAGGGTTTTTGTGCATGTTGAAAGGCGCTGATCCATCTTACAGAGAGCCCAGCCCACCCATGTGGAAAGGGATCCTGTCTGCCTTCCCGGGCCAGCTCCTTCTAGCTCTTGGGATTAGAGACAGAAACCCACCTGACACGGGCAGATTGCCTCAGCGTCCCTGAGGAGACTAGGACAAGTGCCAGCAGGTAGCCAGGCTCCAAGAATGCTGCAGCCAGGTGTTCAGACACTTCGGGGAGGCTCTCTCCAGCTTTCTCTGGCCAAGCTGGCGTTCTGCATGCAAAGGGAAATCCAGCTCCCAGATTTTTATTCTGAAAAGCTTTCACCACTGAAGAGGTGTGAGAGCTCTATGTTTCAAACTGAAAAATTTCCAGAACCACTCCCTGGAGAGGCTTGGGGTAAGTGAATCCCGCTGGCCGGAGGGTCGGGAGAACATGGCTGTGTCCCCTGCTTCAATAGCCGAGTGTCAGGGCTGCTGCTCAAGGGGCAGGAGGTCGGTCTGGGGCAGACAGCACCACCCAAACCTGCCCCTGGAGATAGGGGGTCGATGAGTGGTAGGCGAGAGCTCACTCCTAGGCACAGAAACCGATAAGGACCAGTCAAAGCTAATTCAAGTGTCAAGGGCTTGACTCGAGGGTTAGCATAACTGTGGCTGCTTTAGATGCAGAGTATGGGCCACCCCACAGTGGAACCTGAGAAAGCATTCCAGAGACTTCCCCAAGGCTGATGCTTTGAAATGACTGCAGGGAAGGACTGTCAGTGATTAGACACGCGTTTAGTTTACCTTGCTCGGCTGCTGTCCCCTCTCACGGTTCCCCCGCGGTGCAAAGGCAGGACGGTCCACGCAGGACGTGGGAAGACCTGTGGCCCCATGTCTCCAGCTGCAGGTGGACGAGTTTCTGATTATGTCATCTCCAAAGAATCCAGCATCCTGGGGCCACCCACCATCACCCATCCTGGAACCTGGTTAAATAACCACCTTCTGGACCCACTGGCTAAAACTGTGCAGATGTCTCCTTGTCACCCCAGGTTGTGGCCACAGCCCTCTGCAACCAGTCCCAAGTGGAGCCCAAGGGTGAGCCCTGCCCTGCCAGGACACCCCGCCCCATCTGCCTCCACACTAGCCTCCTGGAACCACCGGCTGCCAGGGAGGGTGGGAAGAGCCTTCTCAAAACAGCTGTGATTGATGATGCCCACTGATGGTATTGTCTTCAGTTTAGACTTTCCCTTTCTTGTTTACACCAAATTCATATGGTTGTGCTTCAAAAGTCTGCAGTTTGGATGGGGGAGAATGTTGGTTCTGATTTATGTTTTGCAACATGTGATGTTACAGAACTAAGCTTTACTGTATCAACAAATGAGGGCGGAAAAACCACTTCAATATTTTTCTTATTATAGATGAACTAAGTGCTCATTGATGACATTGGAAACTACAGAAAAGTGTAAATAAGAAAATTAGAATCACCTGTAATACTTACTCACTGCTGGCAGTCCGATGAATTTCCTCCATGTTTTCTTTCTGCATTGAGTGGCTGGGGGCAGGGCGCCTCCATGTTGGACGCGCAGGCGAGTCACCTGGCGAGTCACCTGGCGAGCTCTCTGAAGTCCGGGTCTTATTCAGAAGGTCTGGGGGTGGGGCCAAGGTCCTGAAAGCCTGTTTCCTGGTGAAGCAGGTGCCGCTGTTCTGGGACAGCGGGAGGGGCTTGGAGCTGGCGTCAGACTCACGGGCGTGCTGGGAACATCCTGGGGTCTCTGTGAGACCCCCTTTCCTCCTCTAGAAAATGGGTATAGCGTCTTCCTCGTTGGGATTTTGTGACGAATAAATGAGGTAAAGGCGCCAAGATTCACCGGGTGCCTGGCATGAAAGGGTTTAGTAAATCGTCATGAAATTAAAAATCAACCAAGAAATTAAAAATCAACCAAGTGTTTCCCGTGACGCCAGGCTTTGTGTGTGGCTCAACGTCCTGCTGGCTTTCATTCGGCATCATATGCTGAGCATTTTTCCAACCTTACAAATTCCCTGAAAACATAATGTCAAAAACTGTATTTTAATAGCTCCCAGTGTGTTGATGGGTCACAATTTATTTAGGCGTTGAAGATGTGAAAATTGTTTTCTTGTGTATTTCTTAAAATCCAAAATCATATTAGCATATTAGCTATTTTATGGGAGTGGACAGTTCTAGGTAGATTATATCTATGTGTGTGTGTGTGTGTGTGTGTATGTGTGTGTGTGTGTGTGTGTGTATGTGTGTGTGTAGATTGTGAGTTGTTGCTCTGAAAAACAAAGGCTTTGGGGATTTTTAGAGGAAACAGCTGTAGCAACTTACAGACTCCCAGGCAAGGATTTTGTTTCTATTCTATTTTTTTTTCAGATCTGAGTGTCCCTGGCAATCTGTGATTTCTTGACAGCAATTATAGAAAAACTTTTATAACAATAATAATAATAAAAGTTATAACTCCAACAACAGGAAGCAAAATGAGAATCTTTTAGAGAAAGAGGATATTTCATTTCTTAGCTATTTTTCTATCACTAGAAGCAATCTAAAAGAAATTGAGTGCATTTGGGAAGAATTCTGACACTTTCAGAAAGGATTTCAAATGTTTTAGGATTCTTTTCTATTTTGAGGTCCTTGTCAATTTTATAGCCAATAACCACTTCCAAAGACATTTCAGGCACATTTAATAGACTTTCAGCCTGGAGAATGATGTTCATTTGGAATCCTTCCAAGGCATTTTACAAGGTTCTCTTTTTACTGGGTTCATGTGAGCCTGCTTTGTACTGGGAGACTGTACCTTGTCACCCCACCCTGTGAAACGTGGGCTCTGGGTCTAGCCTCAAAGAAGACAGAGTGGCTGCTAAGGGGTCCAGCTTCAGACTCGCCCCTATAGTAGAACAGTTTTCATAAAACTAGCAATATTTCCATTGACACGACAGCTTTTGCCTGTGGCCGGGGGGCGGGGGGGGAGAGAGAGAGAGAGAGAGAGAGAGAGAGAGAGAGAGATTGATTGCTTTACTATCTTTAAAAGGATTTCAAAACCTGTGAGTTTTGTGGACTGTGCAACCAGTGAGCAGAGACATGACTTGCTTCTATTTATTGTCCCTCAGTTGCTGTGGCTGTAACCCTTCTCAGGTCCCTGAAATCGTCTTTCTGCCTAAGATTCATGCTTTGCAATTATGAATCACTCATCCATAAAAGGCTCTTGATGAGGAGCTCTTATCTCCACTGAAATTCCCTGCCAATGTCCTCACCAAATTCTATTATTCTCTGACTACCAGATTCCACCTTGACATCGTAAACAGTTCTCGTCCACTGATCTCTCGTGAATGTGTCTCTCCATCTCCTGACGCCCACAAGAACATCATCAGTGCTCTGGAAAGGCAGAACTGGTGAAACCCTAAATACCTCCCCATTAAACCACTGTGTGGGGTAAAATTTCTAGGTGGATTGAGCTAGGTTTCCATTTTTTTTCTCAGTGGGAACTGTAAGAGAACTGAGTTATGCTTGGCTTCTACTGATGCCAACGCACAATTCTCTCTGGATCCCTGTAAGGGGTGAAGAGATTAAAAAATTTTTTTTTATTTCTTACCAGCATTTGGAAGAAATTTGCACTTCTGGCTCAGGTAAGTCAGAACAGATAAGTTGCTTTTCAGCTTTTAATTCCAATAATTCCATTACATATTCATCTGCCCTGATACCCTGATACTGTTTGTTTCATCAGTAACCATGCTTAGCCTGGGTAGTGTCGCCAGTACAAATATTATTTCATTGATTTTAACATCTGCTCACATGAAATCTGATATTCAAATTCTCCCTGATTATGTTCTCTGATAGCTAATTGTCATTTGCGTGCCCCGGGACAGTTCACACCCAGTTTCTTTAACCAACACAAGTATTTTTATCTTTGTGGTATGTATTTCTTTTTTTATTTCCTGATGTAATATATGCTTACTTTGACACATTTAAATGATGCCAAATTAAACAAGAGGGGACCAGCCCTCCCCTTGTGCTCTCTGTTCCTCCTTTCATCAGGGTCCTATAAGGTGGGATGTTTTAGAAGATTCCTGGTCATCACTGACTGCATGCCGAAATGACAGAAGCTGACATCCTTTCCCTCCTAGAGCAAAGCATGCTTTTTTGGCAGATGTGATAACCAACTAAACCACAGTCATGTATTTCTACATCTGAGGGATGAACAGGCCACGCCAAGGGACTTCAAACTTAGCACAATCGCTTCCTGGTGCCAGCCCATGCAAAAAAACTCAGCACAAATCTATGCCCGAGAACACATACCGGTTGTACTGCAGTGATGTTGAATATTTGGGGTCCTTCCCCAAGGGACACACCTGGGTAGGACCACTAGGGACCTGGGAGATAGACTGCTTGTCTCATCATTAGTGGCCCTGAGGGGACTTCCCAACAAAAAGGCCATTGGAGGGTGGCAGCAATGGTTATTGCACAAAGAACAACAAATCTCTTGGGTGAGGAGAGGGATTTATAGGCCCCACAACCTGTCCCACGACCTGGACAAGAATGGAGCCTTGTTCCATTCTGTTGCACTCAACAGGTCATCTGGTCACTCGAGTCCCAGCTCTGTGAGAATGGACAGTGCTTGCCCTGTGGCAACCTTTGGGACTTCAGTGGTGCAAGTTACAGATTCCTAGGAAGGAGTCAAATCACAACACATATGGGTGGACTTTGCTCTTGCACCTGTGGTTGACCCTCCAGCCACAGAAGGCCCCATGCTTACAACAGTCTACAACTAGAAAAGTATTTTTTTCCCATGGGGTGGGGGTCCACTTGACCCAGTAAAGATAGCTTTTCATTGGACCAGGTTTTAAGAGGCCTGACTCAAGAGCGTCTTTAAAAAGTATGACTGTAAGACATGTCATGTCTATAGGAACTCTGTTATCATTTGCATCCATCCATGGCAGCTGGATATGGAAAGAGATTTATTCCAAGGGGCTGGCTCATGAAATTGTAGGAGCTGGCAAGTCTGAAATCCATAGTGTAGGTGAGAAGCTGGAAATTCAGGCAGGAGTTGATGCTGCCATCTCAAGGAGAATTTCTTCTTCAGGAAAACCTTAGTTTTGTCTTTAAGGCCTTTCAGCAGATTGGATGGGGTCCACCCTCATTATCAAGGGCCATCTCCTTCTTGGATCAATGGGTTGTAGGTATTAACCACTTCTCCAAAATAACTTCACATCAACACTTAGTTAGTGGCAGATTAATAGCTGGGTACTATACTAGCCTGGTCAAGATAACATGTAAAACTGACCATCACAGGTCCCAAAGCTGCTGTCCCCTAGAATGCCTTTCCATCTTGGCCCAGAGGTCTATGAAAGGATACTCCAGAGGCAGAGGGAAGAAACTGAAATCTTTTCTTACATTTTAAAACAGAAAACAATTCTTTGGTGAAAATATCAAAGGGCCAAGCAGAAATAAGAAAGCACCTTTGATGGTTAGGTTCCTGTGTCAACTTGGCCAGGTGATGATGGTACTGTCCTAGCTGGTTAGGCAAGCAATGGCCTCTCTGTTGCTAGGAGGACATTTTGTGGACTTAAATCATCAGCACATTGGTTGCATCCATGGCTGATTACATCTGCAGTTGGCTAATGGGAGAGTCTCCTATAATGAGTGATACTTAATCTAATCACCTGAAGGAGAATCTCTCTTTATGCTCAAAACCAGCGCAGCACCTCATGGTGACATATCACCTGAAGGTTGTCATGGTGATGGGGAGATTCTTCTGCCATCTGTGGGGCAAAGCCCACATCTCCCTGACCTCCCAAGGGAAGAGCCTTCACTTAACAGTCCTTCCATGTTATGAAATACATATGGATCAGCTCTTGTAATTACAACCTTAGCAGCCCCACTAAGCAAACTTACAGCAAATGCCCTCTCGTATTATAAAGACAAACATGATGGCCCACCAGGAAACCACTCCTTGATTTTTGTATATCACTCCCATGCATGCATAAACATGAGCACACACATGCACGCTCAGCCAGGTGTAGAATTACCTTCCAATCTTCTTTTGATTTGAATATGGCCAGGTATCCTAGGCCTTAATTATCATTACACTTTTAAAAGTTGTACATTCTACACAATATATATTGTTTCTTTCAAATTAGAAATTTCATCCAAGACTGAAGCAGTCATTCCAAAATTCATGTTAGTAGGCATTCTGGGACTTAAATAATTTCCTCTTTACACAGTAGAAAGAGGACACTTGCAGAAACACATGAAACCCTTGGTTCAGTCTTTGTTGGTGTTTTCTCCCATCTCTATACTCCTGTGCTTCAGCTCCTTCTCTTACTACAACCTCAGCTGGGTGTAATTGTCCACATTTGAGTTTCCCACTCTACATTTTTCTCAAACTGCTCCCGGAATTTGAGGCAGCTCAAATAGTCAATCCACCCAGATAGTTTAGAGATACCTGAACTCAGTGTGTCCAGAATGAACATGGCATCCTGCCGTCTATCATATGTCCTTCTCCTTTGAGCCAGATTTCTATTGGCGGCATTATCCACTTCCATGGACTGTTCTCTCGAGTCCCTATCCACCACCTTAAATGCCGCCACGTTTAATCGGTGACATTTCTAGAAATTGTTTTGTATCTGTTCCCCACCCTCACCCCCAACACTGCATCCCCGTTGCCTTTGCTGACCCAGGACCTTCGTGACCTGTCCTGCTCTCTCTGCCTCTGGTGGCTCTTCCTCCCCAGTGTCTACCCCACCACAAACCAGCCACCAGCCTACTAAGACCCTGCTACTCAGGTCTTAGTTTATGATTGAACTCCTCAAAACATGTCTGATATTTTTTCTTGATTTATCTAAAAAGGCCTACATTTCTTAGCTTGTCATGAAGATTTTCCTCACAAGTAAAGCAGGGGAGCTGAAACTCTCCCTCCTCACCTCACAGGGCTGTTGAGAGAATGAGTTGAGATGATGTGAGAATGAGTAAATGGTCTGAATCAAAATGTGAAAGAGTGCCGTTTCAGTGCCAACCATAGAAAATCCAACTATGTCCAGTTTGCTTTCCTTTCTAAGAAGTGAAAACATTTTTCAGTTAATGTTCAAACAAGTCAATACAAAACAGAAAGTTTGTGGGCAAGTAATGGAGATGACCGCAGCTTTGTTTTGGTAAACTCCATGGATAAGCAAGACATGGCAGATGGTTTGGGGAGGCAAGACCCTGGAGTTCTTAAGTTAACCAGCAAATTCAATTAGCCAGAACCACAGCCAGCAAGCAATCTGTTTAGTCAAGGGTTAGCTCTACCTTAATCCTTTGAAATAAGACTGTTGGAAACAATCTACCAAGCAATTATTGTCTGTAGAGTACAAGTACCAATTTGATCTAATTAGCAAAATAAGATTGAATTGAGTGCTCAGGGACTAATGACTTTGTAAGGAAGAAAAGATGCATATGGCAGTAGTAGTTTAACCAGATTTCCTACTTTCACTCTTTCCATTTGACCAGCTTTCATGTGTAAGGCAAGAAACTGAGTTGTAAGAAAGCTGAGTCATTCTGCTGCTCACTGTGGAATGTACCCTTATTAGTTCTTGAGTTAAAACAAACATGGAATGTGCAGACTGCCATAGAAATCTAAGAAGAAAGAAACATTTATGAGGCAATAACATTTCTCTCATTTCCCATGCTCTATTACAGTATTTATTCCATCTTTTTCTATGAACTCCAAAGCAACTGTATTCTGGAATTCATGTGGCTTTAGGATTCTTGGTACAAACATGCTTTATTTTATAAAGAATGAGTACACGAGCTTTCCAAAGCCATGGTCAGGAGTCAAAATCATTACCAGTAAAAACAATTCCCTAAAGAAGTAGAAATACTATGCATATCCCCTTTGCAGTTGATGCATTTGATTTTTAAAGTGATGTAATTAAAAAAATATTGGAAAATTTTGCAATGACCTATGCCTTAAGCCTCATAGTTGACATCCATGAATATTTGACCTCACTATCGTTGACAGATCTTTTGACCCTGCCATTCTGAGACCAACGTCATCAGAGCCATTGTTTCCATTGAGAAGTCTGCTCAGTAGAATCCAGATTTTCCAGGTAATGCTCACCACATTCAGTCATTCACAAGTCCAGTGAACAAATATATCCCAAACTTTGATTGCAGACAAGGCACTGTGATGGTTTTTTACACGAACATATGGTAATTCAATTAAGTTTCAAAGCAAATGCAACCGCTTGGCAAAATTATTGACACCACTGCCCTGGAGAAATAGACCAGATGCATGGCAATTGCTGAGGACCAAGGGCAAAACATCTCTCTGCAGAGAGAGCTCTTAAGAGCCCCCCTCTGCAGCTGGGTCTTGGGGAATGGGGTCCCTTGTGGGAGGGAGTTCACAAATCCAAAAGAGAAGCAAGTGCCACTCTCAGCTCCTGCAAGTCTTTGCCAGTTACCGGTCCTGAGGTTTGCCTGAGAGAAAACATATTATATATGGCATCTTAAACTCAAACTGTGTTTGTCAAGTTTGTTAAACTAGTGCTGCAAGGTCCTGGGTGAATGTAAAGTAAGAAGCTGGAATCTATCCCTGAAGACATTTAGGGTCCAGCTGGGAGAGCAAACACTGATTGTGGAGGACTCATCTAGAGCAAATACCAAGGTGTCCCTTGAGCAATCTGGAAGCATGTTTAGCGAGATGCATCCAATTTCCTGGTGCTGCCTGCCCAGTGGCTGGGTTGTAGATGGTGAGGTCTTCTGGACAGTGACGATACAGCGGGGATGCTCCCTGCTCTGTGCTTTCTCTGCTAACATAGCTACATGCAACAGATTCCTGCACCCAGGGGGAGTCATCTGGATGTAAGGTCATCATGACTGGGTGGGGCTTTAGCCACCATCTAATCCAGCACTGAGACCATGCAGCCGATAAAGGGGAGAGCTGGCCTTCACCCCCAGTGTCCTCTTGTGCTGCAGGAATAGCCACAGGCAGGTGGAGTGTGGACACCCCAGTTTTGCCCTCTTCTCCATTGCAACAAATCCCCGCTTGATTTTTCTCCTTTCCTCACCTCTCATGCCCTACCCAGTAGTGAATCCTGACATCTCTCCCTCTCAAACCCATTCTGACTCCTCCATGTCTTCCTTTCTCCATTGCTCCCACTTAGGCCAGCCACCTCTGTCCCCTGCCTGGGCCCATGCCGCAGCCTCCCGACCCCTCTGCAGGCTTCCAAGCTCACTTTTTCCAGGCCATCCATCAAATGAGAAATGCCAATCGGGTCGCCCATCTCCCTGAGCAGAGCCCTGCCTTTGTGCCCCATGAGTTCTTGGCCCACCTGGGCCTGCGCATTTCTGCTCACTCTGCTTTTTCACTTCTGGGAATATGCCAAGATTGTTCTTGCCTCAGGAATTTTGCTCTTGCTATTTCCTCTTCCTGGATGGTCCCAGATGTTTGCAGGGCTGGCTTCTCCTTCTTGTGTCTGCCTCAGCTCACATCCCCAAAGTGACCTTCTCTGACCATCTAGCGCTACGTAGCTCAGGCCCAAGCACCCCCCAGCTGCTGAATCACATCGCCTGGCATTACTGCTTTTACAGCAATTAACACTAACTGGTTTATATTTTTTTCATGTGTTTATTTGCTTAATTTTCTGGTCCCACCCCTACCCCGAATAGATCCAGTCCATTTCCTCCTCTCATAGAAGACCCAGAAGACATAATTGGCTGACCATCTGGAAGGAGGGTGCATTACCTGGTTTCTGCCAGAGCGCTCACTGCTGTTTCTGTAGGTTAGATGCTGATGTGAGTGAAGATCAGCTAAGCTATGCTGCAGTAACAAACAAGCCCCAAACAAGACAACGATAATGCATATCTTGTCTATCACCTTCCCTCACTCATGCCACATGTCTGCTGCAGGTCGGTTGGAGACATGGCCACGTCTCTATCTCACAGACCTAGCTTGAGGGAGGATCTATTTCTCTGTGCCAGTGTTTAGCAAGCCAGACAAAATTTTCTCTTAAAGCTTTTGCCTGAAAGTGATTTGTGCCCCTTCTGCTCACATTTCATTTTCCAAAGCACGTCACGAGTCCACACCTGACTTTGGGGGAGGGGAGTCCAAGCCTAGTGTGGTCTGCAGAGTTGGAGTCCTTTGGACACCAACACTGACTGCCAAGTGCTTTTGGCCCTGTGCCTACCTAGTCCTTTCTAAGCTCTCAGGGTTCTGTGGACAATCTGATAAGATCCTTTTTGTTACAATGGAAGGAAATGTAACTAACACTGGCCTACAAAACAGAATGAATTTATTGGTTTATATAACAGAAAGATCCGGTAGGGGTGAAAAGATTTAGGGGAAGCTGGTTCTACATATTCAGGCAATGTTGTCAGAACCTTGGTCTCTATCTCTTGGTTCTGTTTTCTTCTGTGTTGATTTCCTGCTCAGACGGATTCTCACAAAGATGACAGCTCTGGGTTTGCATACACAGACAGAAAAGCTCTTTCCTGGGAATTTCAACCCAAATCCCAGGGCTGTTGCTCAGCGAGTTTGATTGGCTGGTTTGGGTTACAATCAATCACTCCAGCTGAGCTGATGTGTCACTGGCCAGGCCTATTTCATAGCCTTTCCATGAAAGATGGGTGAACTACCTGGTTTAAGGATGGGGAAGAAGTTGTTCCCAGAAGAGAAGTCAATGCATGGTCATCTGAAGAAGGGAGGTGGTGCAGGGAAGATGAGAATATCAGATGTACTCCACAGATCCCATTCAGATGTTTATTTTATCTCCAAGGCAGCTGATAACTTAGGAGGCACCTGTCCTTCTCCACTGGTCCCGATTGCTGTGGTCCCATTTCCACCAGAACCTAGCTCCGATCTGCTCTGGGTGGGCCCTGATGGCAGTCAGAAAAGCAAAGTAGCAGCATCTCCTCATGTCCTGGACAGCAGGGCAAACCTGAGGACATTATGGTGGCATTTTCTTATTTAAATACGAGTTTTGTACCTTCTTAGAGCATCAGGAGTAATTAGGTTCAAATATAAGTGCCAAACCTATCACAAAGCCAAATCTGAGCTTTAAAAAAGAAAGCATTATTATGAAAAACTCATGCTGTCCTCTCTCCTAACATGATGGATGAAGATAGCCTGTTATTTAGAGTGAGTGGAAAGTTCTCCACATAATTATGATGGAGAGCCATCTTGAGGTAGTACCTGCCCATTTTAATGAGTGATACCTACGTAGTAGCTATTTCTGCAAAGCTTGTGGTTCACGTTAAAACTCTGACATAACACTTTTCATAAAAAGAAAAAACATGAAGTGCCTCCAACTACAGACCCATGAGCTGGATCCGCGGCAAGAATTTAGAAATGACTTTTAAGTAGATGGTTTATAAAGCCCTGGAGAGGGAAGGTGATCATTCAAAGCCAGCGGGAGTTTAGTAAGGACCAATCATGCAAGATTAGTTTCATTTCCTTGTTTTGACAGGGAAATTAGACTCACAGGGCTGAGGCCTCCTATTGACATAATATATCTGGATTGAAGGAACATTTTTGGAAACGTTTCTCATGATATCCTTGGTTGTGTCCATTTGGGGATCGCAGTAGATTGGTAGGGAATTAAATGACTGGACGGAAATGGGCAGAATGTTCTCAAATTAGATGGGAGACGGTGGCTCTCTGCAGCACTCTGACACTTATCCCGTACTGTTCAATATTTCTGTCCAGAATTTGGGTGATGTTGGTGGCACACTGTGTATTATCACTAATGATATTAATATCCTTATTAATTTAAATAATAATGACATGCTACCACACCTGCCACCAATAGTTGCTGAGTGCTCACCAGGCACTGTGCTAAAGGCTTTCATGGATTATCTCCTCAATGCCCATAGCTCAGAAGGAAGTTGCTTCTATTTCCCCATTTTGCTGATGGGCAAACCAAGGCTGGCCTCGAAAGGGAAGTAATTTGGGAAAAGCCAGCCTCACTTACATAACCCCTGTGTGGTTGACATCATAATGGTCAAAGCAGGCGATGGTAAATTGGGCGATGCTGTGCAAGGGGTCCCAGCTAAGGAAGAGGGCTCAGCAGCTAAGGTCTCACCGCAGAGACCCTACTCTTAGCCTTACTCTATTAATTTCCATCTTGATCCTGGGACAAAACCTCCTGGTTTTAGCAAGAAATGGCAGCCCAGGCATTGGGAAGAGGGGCTGCTAGTATGAAGCGGGTGTCAGGTGCTGCACGTAAAGGGAGCCTCGAGACAGTATCTCCACCCGGCAAGGGTACTGCCCACCCCAATGCCTCACCACAAAGGCTGAACCATCACAGAAGTACTGATGGGAAGCCCCAATGGAAAGGGGACACCCAGAGCTCCCTACTAGGGGGTACTTGAGTACTCTGGGGCTAGGCGGTCAAAATAATTCCTGATCCCACACCTTACTGGGCAGGGGAGAATATGGGTTTCACAAGTTGGTGTTCAATGTTTGGAGTTCTCCTTAAGAAAACAAAAACATGATGACAAATATTAAATTAAGTAACTGAATACTTTTTGGCATTAAAGAGAAATCACAAGTTATGGAATTTAAAAAGTTGACAAATAGCACATAGATAATGAAATCCAGAAAAACAATATCATATTTTTATTAACTGCCAACAGCCTTCTGTAATAATCTCCCATTTAATTTTGGCTGCATAGTCTCTGATCATATCTTCATTTGACTGTAATTTTGGATTATCGTTTTCTATAGAGAGACAAAAGAGCCACTTCAGTCTTTCTTCTACAAGGGTTGACCAAAATTAGTTTGTCTTATCAAGGGTCTCAAAATGTTTCTTTAGCATCACAACCCTTTACTGGTGATGGCCAACAGTAAGGGGTAAGCAATACTGGAGATGTCAGGTAAAAAAAAAGGATTGTTGTCAAGCTGCTATCAAAGTTCGTTCATAATGATTTGAGGACATTTCGAGGTTTTTAATCCAGAGACTAATCTTTAATTCTCTTTGCACTGATCGCACTTAAAACCAGTGCTGAGTTTATGGTGTCAGGAACTGTACAAGCTAAACCAGGGATTGTAGTTAACAGTACAGTTATAGAAGTGTGCGCTCATCAATTGTGAAAATGGACCTTGTGCCACGATGCAAGGTGTTAATAAAGGGGTGGTGTGCTGGTTTGATTTTTTTATGGACCCCAGAAAAGACTATGTTCTTTCAATCTATTCTTGTGGGTTTAGACACATTGTGGTTGGGACCTTTCGATTAGGTTGTTTCCATGGAGATGTGACCCACTCAATTCAAGGTGGGCCTTAATCCTTTTACTGAAGTCCTCTATGAAAAGAATAGACAAAAAACACAGAGAGACAGATACAGAGAACTGAGAGATGAAAACAAGTGAAGGATGCAGAGAAAGAGAAATGCCCCAGAGATGCTAAGAGAAGACCTGAGGACACAACACGCTCAGAGAGGTGTCCCCGGAGAAGTGAGCAAGGACACACAAAAGCTAAAAGCAATGGAACCTGGGATCCAAGGACCAGCAGATGCCTTCCCAGGTGACAGAGGAACCCGGACGTAATAGCCTTTCTTCAGTGAAGGTATCCTTTTGTGGATGCCTCAATTTGGACATTTTCACAACCTTAACATAGTAACCTGTAACCAAATATCCCCATTGTTAAAAGCCAACTCATTTCTGATATAATACATTCTGACAGCTTTAACAAACAAAAAACAGGTGGTATATGAGAATCCTGTGTTTTATGCATGATTGTTCTGTAATGACACAACTTCTTTAAAACAAACAACCAACCAATCATTGCTCAGGGTTCAGTGGGTTAGCCTCTCCTAATCCAGTAAACCAGCATGGCTACAAACATTCTAACTGTAGAGAGAAGTGAACACAAACCATCACGTATAGCCCACTAACCCCAAAGTAATTGCATTCCCAATGCAACTTCTCTTTAAATGGATCCCCCAAATGCTCCTGGCTTCTCCACCACCACCAGAAGGGAGAGGAAGTGAGTGAACAGAGATAGTGAATGTAAACCGTAGTGATGCAGAATATATATTTGCATATATTATTCAAATTTTATAAACATACGCTCACGTGAACACATTGTTAGACCCTGGGTTTCCTGAGGTCGCATGCACATGAGGGGCCTTGAAGGTGAAGCTTCATCACTTCACAGTCTACCCACCGTCACAATGGGGGCAGTTAGTTGGCTTAGCACCTGGGCAGGGTGGAGTGCAAGATGCAGATGCACGTCCCAGGGGCTGGACAGGGCTGCAGGGACTGGGATTGGTTGCTGCAGGCGAGTGGTGGAGATGACCTGCAAAGAGACAGCGGGTTCTCATCATTTCTGAAGTCTTTACCACCTCAAACCTGCAGAGAGGGTCACCACTCGGTCCTTGACAGCCAGTGATTTGCTAAAATGGCTTTAGCCAACATTTAGAATGTTTGCGACCTTTATTCACGTTACGATTATCCACACATCAGCCAGACAAGGATGGATTTAGAGATTATGATTTAGAGTTTGTCTTGTTCCAGTTGACCCAGGAGTGTTCGGCCCAGCTACAAGAAACCGTCAAAGTATGAAGAAATCCCCTTCATGAGGTATTGACCACTCTTCGAGAAGCTTCACTCAGAAGGGAAATGGAGAGGGGCACAGCGTAGAAGGGAATTGTTTCTTTTTATTTTTTAGTATGTTGCAAGGCTGGGTGTCTTTACATCCTTCAAGTGAAGAGCTGGGAGAGAAAGGGAGGTTGAAGTTGGGGTGTGTGGGTAGGTGTGGGGGACAGGGCAGCAATGTATAGGAGCCCCAAGGAACAAGGATTCTTGTTTAAAAAATATTGAGCTCCATTCCTTTGTTTCAATTTTGACATTCAGAAGAATGATACGTACTGGGGGTGGGGTGGGGGGAATGCTTTCTTCCCAGGTTTAAATATGGAAAGGTATGTTCTAGCAATGTAAATGCAACTTTGGCTTAAGGTATTTTAACTTTATGAACTCCTTACTAAACAATTTGGTTGATGAGTATTCCCACCTCATTCCACAAATGTTTTTAAAAGAATTTTTTCATATGAATAAAAAATACAGAACAGTTCACTAGGATGTGGGACCCCCACAGGGAGGCCTGGAAGCCAAGATGGGAGGAGAATGTGGGCACCAGGGGACCAGATAGATGGTCTTACCCATCGGAGCTGAGATGCAAATTTGGCCCTGACCATCCTGGTAGTCAAAGAAAAAACAGGAACATGAATCTTTCATCTGATTTTCAATGTTCACAAAGAGAAAAACAGTGAGCCAGGGCACCAAAATATATAGGTCTAGTAGCATTTCTCCCACAGACACGGTTTCTTAAGAGGTGTGCGATGCAATGCCCTCTATAACTCATGGCCACTCTTGAAGTATCACCATATGGAAACAGAGGACTTTGCCGCAGAGTATGGTTCAACAGTGGAAAAGGGAATGAGGCCGTACAGTCCATGGAGGAAATCCTAGAATCTGTGGAGGAATGAATGGATTCTGTACCCTGCAAACACTTCTCAAATGAACCCTGTAGAAGGATGATTGTGCATCAAACCCAGATCTTTTGCCTTATTGGTTGAGATCAGGCCTCAGAGAGCTATTACTTGACCAAGTTGCACATCTGTTTTTGGGATGTGAACACCCTAACCTAAACTCTCTGGGAAAAGTAAACTGAGGGGAATCAGCTGGTAAAGGCAGGAATATACTAAGAACCAGTGCTGGTCTCCAAAGTTCTGCTCCTAATAGAACAAGGGAGAGGTTACTTTATCTGGGGAGTTTTTGCAGGAGGCTCCTCACCATGGCCAAAGGAAAAGAAAACTCTCAATAACATCCCCAAACCTGGAACATCAGGTGTGATTCCACATGACTTTGCAATGAAATTAGCAAGAATTATTGCAAAATGTGCCTTTCAATAGCCCTATTCCATGGCAGTTTATTTTTGTAGAAACCATTAAAAATTTGAGGGAACATCTGTTGGAATGGGGGTTTTTGTCTGAGACAGGTTGATACCACACTCCAATCCCTGGCAATAATTAGCTGGCACGTCTGGTTCTGCCACTGAGAACTCTCCCAGCATTTAGCTCTCGACAGTAAAACCATGTGGCCCTATGAAGAGGGATTTATCATCGGCCTTCCCAGGTAGGAGGGCCGCCTGCCAGCGCTCCTAAAAGCCATCTGGGTGAGAAAGGAGGAGATACAGCAGTGCTGCGCTACCCCTTTTGGAATTGCGGTTTGATTTGCCAAGAGACCTGGTTGACACCGTGGTGCTGAAATGCAGGTCCCAGGCCAGGTGACTCAGCATCCTTGGGGAGTCCCAGCCGCTCCCCAGGCAGCCTGGTTAAGTGCAGGGTCACAGGCTTGGGAGAGGCAGTAAGAGCCCCTTAACTGGTCTCCCAAGGGGCAAATGAGAACATCATGCTGAGACTATTACTGCAGGAGCCGGCCTGGAAACCAGGCATCTGAGATTGCCCTTAGCATCTCTAAGATGTGGGCGCTTATAGCCTGTGAGTCACTCCGGGTGTTAACTCCCTTGCGTACCAGTCACCCTTACAGCTCTATTCACTCTTATTCTTTCATGTTTTGTTGAAAACAATGAACGATCTTGGTCTTTTCAGAGAAGAGAATGGCGCATGATTTCTGAAGACAGCAGATTTTGTGTGGGATTCCCAGGCTTGCCTGACTCCTACTGCGAAATGCCTTTCTCGGGACAGCTGCACCCACAGGGATTAGCTGGAATACGTTAAGTTTGCATATCTCAACCAAGGGACCCACTGGAACTGTACTCGGCAGAGTTTGCAGCTTCACCGAATCCTCTCCGTCACCTGAGGCTGGAAGCTGCCGAAGGTGTACCTGTGCTTCCCCAGCACAGAGGGCCTTAGGACCCTCGGGGAGGAGGCAGGGGCAGCTCTTACATCACCCAGGTGTCACTCTGCCTGCTGCTTCCTCTCTAACTCTCCCAACGACCCTGCCAAGGAAGTGTCCTAGTGTCCAGGCCTGGCTGCACTTAACACAACAGAAAAGTATTATCTCCCAGTGCCCGCGACCAGCACCCAGCAGCACGGGTGGGCAGCATGAGCTCCCTCCAAGGGCTCTAGGGCACAATCTGCTCCTCGCCTCTCCGCTGGCTTCTGGTATTCTCAGTCAGTTGTTCTCAGTCAGTCATCGCACTGTGCTCTGTCTGTGTGTCCATGTCTGTGTGTCCGTGTCCCCTCCGTCTCTAAGGGTCCCGCTGTGTGGGATTCAGGGCGCATGCTGCTCCTGTGTGGCCTCATCTGAACTAATCACAAATTCAAAGACCCTCTTTCCAAGTAAGGTCCCTTCGCAGGATGTCTGGGGTGCGTTTGGGGGGAGGCACAATTCAATCCATGTAATTATTTCCATTTTATGTAGGAGGAGACTGAGGGTAAAAGAGAAGGTGGAACTTATCCATTCACACGAGGCTGGTGTTATAGCAGGAATTCAAGGACGAGTGTATCTTTGCAGTGCTTCCGTCTCTGTGCTCTCGGCAGTCGCCTGTGCCCCCGGGAGTCACCTGTGCCCTGGACTGCAGGTGTTGGCTGCTCAGGGCAGCCACAAAGGTCCAACGGTCCTGCCTTTAGAGGGTGATGAGAATAAACTCAACGTTTCAAATACATTGCAACACTGCCCCCAGACTGCTTGCTTCGAGCTCCACCGTGACACTGCGAGCAGACAGAACGGGCACGATGACAAACAGGAAAGCCTTCCGGAGATTTTGGCCTCTGAAGATCTCCTCGGACAATATACAAGATATGACCCACTTAACATCCCTCTTCGAGGAGCCTCCACGAGCAGGCAGGCAGGTTCTTTACAGGCACGAGAAGAGGGACTAGTCCAGCTGGATGGGCATAGGAATCAGGCGGGCAGCTCAGCGACGAGCTCTGCACGCAAGCAGGAAGGGCAGAGTGAATTGTCAGCACCAGCCCTGAGTCACATCCCAGAGAAGTCAGGGCGCAGGTACCCGTGGAAGTTCCGATTCCTAGGAGCAGGCAAAGGGCTCTGGGGACAAGACATGTGAAATTGAGGAGTGGGCGCGGGGCTGGCTGGTGTCTCGGGCAGCCTGCTGATCACGAAGGCCATCTGCGTAATGCAGGCGCGTTTGATCCGTATTTCAGTCATCGTGACTACAGATCATGGGAGCTCATTTTCGTGGCACCCCAGATAAGAGATGAAGAAACTGCTGTGTGCATGCAAATCAAAACCGCTTGTATTCCAGGACATAATGATGGGGAGGAAAAAGGCAAATTTCCATATGTGCTAGAGAGAGATTTTTCAAGATGTACGGTCACGCTGTAACACATTCTGATGAATTTTTTAGAGATGAAATATGCCTTTGATTAAGAAAGGTTTTTCCTCCTTTTTTGATAAGTCCTGTGTGCATTGGAGTACTTATTTAGCTATGAGGTCATATGCAAAATGAAAGGATAAAACCTTCACTTTGATTTATGATCATGGTTATTAATTTCTGATGCAGCTTTTTTGGTTTGGATTATCTGGGGGTGGAGGGATTTGGCAATGTATACGAGAAGCCAGGGAGATTTACTGGTGTAAACATCATTGCAGAGATCTAGTTGTAAATAACAAAACTCCTAAAAAGAAGTATTAAATCCCACATTATTAGTAGGTACAGGAAGAAGCTTAAAAATATGAAAAATAAATTGATGCAGGCTAGAACTTCTGCACAAGTAACTTCTAAAGGGAGCCTCATGTCCACAGACTAAAGAGATGTTTTCTCATTTCCCATCAGAGCCATGATTCCAATCCCCTCCACTGGGATGGTGAAATTCCCTGGATCCTGGTATAATCCAGCCAACTACGGTCATAGCTGGGGTTAATTTCGCTAACGTTCACAGGCCATAAAATATAAGTTTGGCAGATTATTTTCTATTCTCTTATGCAAACATAGACATTAGCAGGCTGGCCATTCTAATATCCCAACTTTGGGTGTGCTTTGATTCATAAAATTTTTTGCATACATGTACCAGGTGACACCCCTGTCATGGCTTGGATGAGCAGTCTTATGGTGGGGTGGGGTTTCAAGGTGGCCTAGAAGGAAGGAGTTCAGATCTGGAGATGGGGTGAGCCCAGCGGTCCATACGCAAGGCTTTCTATTCCGAGGACTCTGGCTGTTGTCCATGGCCCCAGAGTTTACCTGGCTTGGAGTCTCTGGGCAGAACATGTGATGGGTTCATGCTTCCCCAGAGGCTCAGCTAGAGCTCCCAGCCTGTTCCAGGAGGTGATAGGTTTGGCCAGTTGTCTATAGGTATGGGTTTAGTAGATGGGTTCCAGAACCTAGCACCGGGACCCAAGGAGACTTGACATGGAAGCCAAGAAGGAGGAAACCAAGCAGACAGAGTCTAGTCTGATGGTGGAGCACATGGGCATGGGTTGAGGGAGAGGAGACCCTTGGTTTGGGATGTCCTGTCTGGTGTGGCATGCCACAAAGGACTCACACAGCAAGGCTGGGTTCTCTACAACCTGCACATTCCAGAGAAAGGTTCATTCTTGCTTGGGTTCTGAAAAGTACCTCTAAGCCCTGGGAACATCCTGTCAGATAAGAACGCCTTCGTTTACCTGGAAGCCTTGGAACTGGCCAGACAGTCTACGTGAACAATGTGATTTGTGACAGGGGCCTTGGGCTATGGGATATTAGCTTATCCTCCAGAGGGGCTGGGCACGAAATATCAGCCACCCAGGTGGTCAGCTATGCCTGTGTGACTGACCCCAGAGAAACCCTGGATGTCAAGGCTCAGGCGAGCTTCCCTGGATGGCAAAGCCCCATGAGTGTTGTCACACACAGAGGCTGGGAGAAGTAAGGGCTACCCATGACTCAACTGGAAACTCATGCCTGGTCTCTCCTGGACCCTGCCTTGCCTGCCTCTTCCTGTTGCTGATTTTAGTCTATGTCCTTACTCTGTGATCAACCATGACCACGAGCGTGAAGGCTTTTCTGAGTTCTGGGTCCTACCAAATGATTGAAGCAGAGGACGGTCTTTGGGGCTCCCACACTCACCTGACCCCCAGAGCACACTGACTCTGAGCATATGGACGAGTGTCTTTTAAACTGTCCCTGTCGGATGACACCATGGAAAGCTGGCATCCTCACATGCGGAGAGAAGTGGGCAGAGCGCCTGCTTCCTCCTCGTACCAGCAAAGGCGATGATGTGGGAGCAGCCGCCGTCTTGACACCATGTAGGGTCTCCACGTAAGGCACAGCTCGTACGCACCTCTCCCACAGGGGAGGGGACATCAGTGCTGTATTTACCGGGGGGAGCCTGAGGGACGCAGACATTGACCTGGTGCTATGGGGTGGAGAGAGGTTCCACCCAGGTCTCACGCTTGGAACCACACCTCTTCGTGCCTGTAAAAACTCTTCACCGAAGAGCGAGTGTGCACATCACAGGTGCACAGTGATGACTTCTCCCAAATAGCTGTGCAGCTAGTGCTGGGTCAGGAGTGAGAACCTTGCCGGACCCCAGAGCTCCCTTCTGCTTTCACCAAGGCTAACTGTGCTCCTCTATACTTTAACTCAATGTCTCTGCCCAGGAGGACAGTTGATCCAAAGGGAACAGATTTCTGAGTTTGTTTCTAATGTCAGGAGTGAAGATTTCCATTATCTGCTAATATGAGTTCCGTCATTGGAAAGGAAACCGGAACTGAGCTGGGAGCTGAGTTTCTCATCTGTGCTCCTCAGACCTGCCCCATTTAGACTACTCAGAAGCTAGAAGTTCCACAAAAGGGAAGCCACAAGGATCAAGGAAAGGGGGCATCTGCTCTCAGTGCTTGGGTGAGAGGGAAAAGGGTCATAAAATTAGAAAATATTACAGTTCAAGTCCATCCCAGTTCTTAAGGGAAATTGAAGAGAATGCTTTCAGATATTCTTTGGGAAGTGAATGTACAAAGCCATGGGAGATCTGGAAGACTAAAACTGTAAGTGCTTTCAAGGATGTTAACTCATGAGTGTGATGTAATTATGAAGCAATTTTTGCTTGTTCTGTGCTCTTTCCTATGAATGACTCTCTCTCCTTCACTTGATGTAGTTCTGAGGGACTGTATCTCATGCAGTGGGGACAGGTATGCAGCCTTAGTCCAAAGTACCCCATCAGCTTGGACAGAGTAAATAGTCCAGGGTGAGATTTGTGACCCCTGCCGGGCTGGTCAGAATCCTAATGGCTAATATTAGGCATGCTGGAAAAAGGAGCCTTTCTCTTTTCTCTGATGTGCCAATCTCCAAGTGTTTTATATGTCAGAAGCTGGCAGCCGTCATACTTGCCATCAAATGGAAAGACACCACCTGAGCAGAGAGAGGCACCAGGACTGAGACAGAGATAGACCACTAGTTATCATGTTGAACCCTGGATCAAGCTGTACCTGATGCCATGAGCTCCTCAACTTCTCAGTCATATGAGCCAAAGAATCAGCGTTTGTTTTGAGAAGAGTTTCCATTGGATTTCTGTCATTTGCAAGCAAAATTTCATGACTATGAAATTACTTTTTCTATATGTGTACATGTGTATGTGTTTGTGGCAAAGGAAAAAATTGAAGAGAAAGGTTGGGTTTATGTTATGAAGGAGGATAAAAGAGCCATTGAGGATTTTTAATGGGAAGAAAGACTTGGCTTTTAGAGAGATTAATCTGATAGCAGGAGGGTGGATGCATTTGATTTTGTGTTTCTGTTTGAAAGGGTAGGCGGGGCGGGGGTGGGGCTACATCTTGAGCTGGGGCAGGTCAGCCTGTTGCAGCCACGGAGCAAGTGACAAATGATGAGCGTTAGAACCGAGGCTGGGCCTTGGGCATGGAGAGGGCAGGGATTGAGAGGTCATGCTGGGCAGAGCCAGCAGGGCCCACTGACAGGAGGGGCCAGTCGGGGAGGAGGGCCTGGGGCTTCTCGAGTGCTTGAGGGGGATGTGCCCACCTGAGAGGGAAGCCAAGAAGGCTGTTTCCAGGGGCCAGGAAAGAAGACAGGGAAGTAGGAAGTGGTGGGCAGGTCTGTGGCTGAGGAGGGAGAGGTTCTGGGGCAGCATCGGGACTCAGGGGTGCTCTGGGAGGGAGGCGTGAGGACGAACAGCAGTCTCAGGAGCTGCGGTGAAACGGGAGTTTGTGCCGCCCACCCCCCAGCCAGGCCTGGGGAGCCCCAGGTCAGCCCTGAGCAAATGTCCTCAGTGCCAGCTAAGGTGTCCGGGAGGAGGACGTGCAAATGTCCTTCAGGATTCGAGATCCCCTGAGTCACCGGGAGGTGAGGGGCAGATGGCCCCCAGGTGCCAAGGCCCGAGGCTCTCTCCACCAGGGCTCACGGCCACGCCAGCCACGCTGTGGCCCCCCATGGGGCGAGCTCCGATACCTGGGGATGCCACGCTGTGCCGTTGTGCTGTCGCCCCCACACCGAGCACCCCCTGATGCCCCCTCTCCATCAGCACCTGCTCCTCTGTCCCACAGGCTGGACCCCTTGGCACGGGCTGGCCAGACGCGCCCCCGCAGCCCTACCTGGGACCCCAGGGTCCCCCAGCCACTCCCTTTCTCTGCGCAGCCCTCCCCCTGCTGACAGGGCAGGGAACACGTGGGGTCGTCATTCCCAGATTCTTCCAGTAAACCAGCGCATGGGAGGGCGGTTGAGTGGATGTGAGTGAGGATGGGGTGGGGACGGGGGGACAGGCAGGGACTGGGTGGGGGGCAGGAGGCAGAGCGCAGGAGGCTGGAAAAGCCAGAGTGCCTGAAAGCGGGCTTGGAGCGCATCTCTGGAGAGGAGGGCGAGCGCACGCGTTTGCACGCGCAATTCTTGGAATCAGCTGAGCACACCTGCAGGCTGCTCAGGGGAAGGGACGCCCTGGACACGGCTCACATGTCAGTCTGGCCTCCCAGGCTCCTCGTTCTGACCCATGGGTGGTGGTGGTGGGGGGTCTGCGAACCTGGGCTCATCCTCCAGGGCTCACTCGCGGCCGCCATGTGCTCACCGTCTACGCAAGGACGGAGCTCTGGCCAGCTGGGTCCATTGGCGCTTTCCCACAAAGCAGGGGTAGACCTATCCTCTCCGCAATGCTGCTATGGATTTCACCTGCAAGTGAGAAAAAGACATTTTGGAACAGCAGAAACAGCTTTTTAATCATTTCAAGCAATTAATCAGAAAATGTAGGCTCATTTGCCCTTTAAATAAATTAAATTCAATGAAAGAACTGGCCAACTTCTGACTACAATTTTAGTAAACCAGGTTTTTAATGAATTTTTCAAATGAATGGACGAGTCAGAGCAATAGTGAGTTGGTCAGAACTGTTAAATAAGCTGCAAAAAAAAGTGAAAATTTTTGCCTTTTAAGAGGCTTTATACTAAGACAGGAGAAAAAGTGTATTTAGGGAATTTTTTTCATTCTGTTTTTTTTTTCAGTCGAGGCATATTCGATCTGAAATAGTTTGCAGTAATTGCGATGTGTGGGAGGGTGGAATGTAGAAATATGAATCTCTCAAAATGGAAAGTTGGAAAGTGGGGAAAAGAGGACATTGCTAATAACTGTGTTATGGAGCAGAATCAGGAGTTAAGCAGGGCAGGCTGCTCTTTTCTGTCACTCTCTAAGGCCATTGCAGAGCCTCCGGGAAAACCTTCTGGATTATTCCTCAACCACAAGCACACGCGAAGGCCAGCCGGGCCAGCCAGAAGCACGAGGGGACGCTGCAGGCAAGCTCGACGCTGCCAAAGAGGTTGTTGCCCGATAATCAAAGCTTTGCGTGTTGGGGACTCTGCTCTGGCCCCGGCCCCCCAGAACGGCCTCTCCTGGCATGCCCCCAAACCACGTCCATCTGGGACTGACAAGATGCAAGAAAGAATTCCGTTTTGTTGTTTCCAGCACCTGTCCTCGATAACGCCCTCTCTGCCCACACCTCCATCTTCATGTATAGCTGACGCTAAGCAGATCGGGGATATGGGGAACAGCTTTCAGGTTCACCACATTTTCTTGAGGTTCTCCCTGACAGGAGTGTGAGCGCCCCCGGAATCTTGGGGTGCTCTGGTGGCACCACCCGCCTCACTGATGCTCCGGCTCTCTGCTCCTCCCACAACCCTGGAACCCACCCAGACCTCACTGCTCTGTTCCCGTCACTCAAAGCCCCCCTAGTGTCTCCCACACGGCTGGGCTCCGTGTTACGACATCCCAGGTCAGGCTGGGCTTGTCCAGGACATGTCAGGACCTGTGTGCAGGGCACGCAGGGTTGTCCGAGGGATGCTTTAAATAAATGGCATTTGGAAAATGGTGTCCAAAGCACACAATGAATCGGTTCATTCTCATGAAATCATCTGACGTGCTCTCTCAGAACCATGCAAGTAGGTGATGGAAGTGTGAAAGGAGTCGGTGACACTTGAGCCATCAGAGTTGGCCACAGAGATGCCATGGAACTGCTGGCCAAAGACATTTTGAGGCGTCTTCTTTGAGAACACCTATTTTTCTCTTCTTCCTCTACATATGAATAACGCCCTCAAATTATAATGCAGTCCTACAGCATCTCAGGAATGTATTGGAAGATAATTGGATTGAGCTGTCAGTGCAGAGGGGGCTGGAGACAGAGAAGTAGGACGTGAGTCACAGATGCAGGATGGCTTGTAAAGCAAGTGTGGATGGGTGGGCAGGGCCGAGACCAGCACCTGCAGACCCCTGTACTAACTGCCCATCCGAGCTGGGTTGAGTAGATATCAAGGTCAAAGGGCAAATTACAAGACAGAGTGGAGAGGATAAAGCACTGGGACAAGGCACAGGTACTGGTAGAAGGATGGTTGGTCCAGCTTGTCCACACCCCATTCCCTGAGCCCGGGGAGGACACTGCCCAGGGGGAAAGCACAGCTGCAGAGAAAAGGAGGCCCCAGAGTGTACCCAGAAATGCCCAGTCTCTGCATCTAAATCTGAGGTCATCGTTGGTTAAGGGTAAGAAGTCAGGGTGGGGATGGCAGGACCAGGTTGAGAGGACACGTGCAAGAGAAACAGCAACAGGGGAGGGTGGCTACTGAGAACCTTTTTCCTGGTATATTGAAAATTTCCACAAGTGAATTTGCACTGCTTTTATAGTGAATAAAAGAAAATCTATATTAAAACAATAAAGCAACAGGCCACAAATAGTCCTAAGAGGCCAGGCTCTCAGCTTCTCTCGGCCTGAATTTGTGGCCTGAGCAGACTGGACATCAGAGGAACTCGGGGGTACATGAGTTCCTGCAGACACTGTTAATACTATCGGGTCTCTTTGGACTACTCCAGCTCTAACCCCACAAGGGTTCGCCCCTGTCTCAAAGCCTCTGCCTTCTGAGCCCTGTCTTTGACAGCCTTCCCTAGACACAGAGGCCGGAAAGAAAGAGTCAAACAGAAAGAGCCTTCCTTCGGTAAGGAGATCCACTCTCGCCTTATAAAATCACAGAAACTCATAGTCATTGAACGTCAGGCCATTCATTTCCACTATTTCATGTTACAAATGAGACAGCAGAGAAACATTAACCAGAGTTGGTACAATTTCGAGAGGGCTTGCAGTGGAGAAAAGCACTTAGCTTTTGTTTGCAGTTAGAGTCTCCATATCCATCACTGCCACGCTCATTCATTTTGCCATTTTTGTGAGAGGCAGTAGACGATGTCATCAGAAACGAGAAGTATCCATTAGCGTACAGTCATTAGGAATTAGACTGAAATGCCATGCGCCACATTAATTTGGTTTATGCTTCAATGGAGAAAATACCTGCCTGGTGGCTCATTTTTCACTGAGAAGGGATCCAGCTCATTCTCTTTGCAACCTGGGACACCTGGAGATGGGGAGCAGGGAGCCAAGGGGGCAGTAGAGGGGCACTTGGCCTTGGGATCAGCAGCCAGTGGGGCACCAGACTGCAGGTGCCTGGACAGGGTCCTGGGAAGCAAATGCGATGCAGACCATTTGTTGATGTGAAGCCCACGAGTTGAGGTTATTGAAGGTTTGACACTGGGGGTGAAGCCCAATGAAGGAAACGGCATCAGGCAGTGGCAGATGGGGTCAAGTTTTGAAGGGTCAGCAGAGCATGGGATCTGGACATCAGTGTGGGGAGAGTTTGCAGGGGACGCTGTGTGAACATCTATGAGCAGATCTGAGATGGTTTTGCAAACCACTTAAAGTAGACCTTCAGCACTCATAAACTGGACTTCAAACGCATTTTAATAGTCCCCTGTTTCTTTTCCTTCCTTGATCATGCACATTATTCTCTTCCCTTCTTGGGTGTCCTTCCTCCCCATCCTTCTCTCTTCTCTTGCCTCATGGTCTTCCCGGGAGCTCTCTCTTCCACAGGTTCGAGCCCATTTCCTGAGTGCCAAGACCAGAAAGCTCTGGTCAGACTTATACCCACCCTCTGCCATCATCTCAAAGTGTCCACAACCAGCTGATTTAGTGATTAAGCACATGAAGTCACCAGCTTCAGAAGTTGGGTGAGTAGAAGGTAGGGCTCACGGGTGGAGGAGCTGGGGTGGCTCAGCGCCCCAACAGGAAACCACCAGCACGCTCACAATAGGATAATTCAAGGAAGACCTATTTGCAAGAGGGCAGCTTCCCAAAGTGTGGGTGCTGGCGAACCCCAAGGGGGCAGTAACCGGAGCTGGCGACAGCTGAGCCAGCACCTCCCATAGGCTCTACGGAGGAGGGGAAAGAGCACGTGGCCCCTGGAGGGAGACAGCCTTTGGCCAGCATGCTCCTTAAACATAAATGTGCTCCAGGAAGCCTGCTGAGATGCAGATGCTGAGAAGGTGGGAATCAAGATTCCACACATCATACAAGAGCCTCTTGGGTAGACCAGGATTTAAGCAGCTGAGAAGGAGACGCAGCCACCTGGAGAGGGGCAGGGACTCTAGGGGAAGGACTGGACTCACAGGGGATGGCACAGGGAGAGGGAGGGGCCAGGGAATAAAGCCCCTCCCTCCCTATGTTCTCCCACCCTTGCTCCCCACTGGCCAGACCCAGTCAGAAGCCAGGGTTCACGGAAGTCTCCTCGGTGCCACCAGACAGATGTGCCTCCCGGGGAGAGGATGGAGCGGGGAAGCATCCACATGGGTCTACAGTCCCAAAGTGGGAAATGGCTGCCCCAGTGGTGCTGGCTTCTGAGATAACCCAGCACTCTGCCCTGGTCTCCCACCCCCTGCTTCCACGCTAGGGCTAGGCTGGGTTGTTCTTTCCCACGTCCTCCCTGGCACCATCCCTAGCCTATTCTTTTTTCAACGTCTCCAGGACCGGCACAGATCACTCACGGGGACCCCACACAGCTACTGTGGTCTGTAAACCAGATCAGGGGACTACAACGTCAGGTTTAGAAGCTAAATCACAGCCGCATGCTACAGAATCCCACTGCCTTTCTGAAGAATCAAGGAACACGGTGATTCTTTGGTGGAGAGTTTCTACAATCTTGTTCACATGAGCTTGCTGTGGTCTTTGACAGGAATGAGCAAAAGTCTCTGAATTCATGAGTAGACATGGTAAGTACGAGAATGGACAGAAGTGGCCCCAGAATCCCTGGTAGCCACACAAACGGGTTATCCCAGAACAAGGCTGTTGAACCATCATGTACTATAGACACAGCTCAAAGGACCTACAGGATTTCCAAGGTTCTCTTATCCCCCCAAAAACTAAATTTTTGCAACCTGGATAAAAAGACATATGGGATCCAAGAAATAACAGGAAAAACGCAAATTCAAAATGGATAGATGCTTAAAAGTCTAAGATAATGTATGGTCATGCCAATTCGTCAACCCATCTCATGGAGTTTCTGTGGCATAGTCAATCTCTGAAGATGCGGCGGAGAGACCTCTGGGGTGTAAGCTTCCTGAGCCCTCACAGGTGTTAAAAGGATCTGTTCCAGCCCAGGCACTGCCAAGTCACGGAGCTCAAGAGGCAGACTGACTGCGCGCTTCATGGCCGGGACTTTACAAGGACAGTTCAAGATTCAGTACACGCATCTGTAATTGGGAGATCGAGGTCGATTAAACTGTTAGGAAGCAAAGAGAAGGATTTATATATCTGTGGCTACTACTATAATACTCATTGTTTTCCATTTTATAAAGTTCTGTTTCCTAAATATATCCCAACTCAGAATCCCGTTTCCCCTTGTTCTTCCCTTACTATAGGATCGTCCAAAATGGGTGCTCTTTGCTCTCTCCTGGTGGACCTTGTGTCGGAGTCAGTACGTCTGCCATAACTGCTTCTGTGCTGGTCAGGGGCTCTGGGAGGCAGCTCTGGGGTGGAGTTAGGAGCAAAGAGGTTTTTTGGGGGGTCAAAAGCTGTGAAAGGAAAGGGAAGGGAGCAGGACAGGGCAGGAATGCCTTCGGACAGTGCAGCAGACCCGACAAAGCCCTGTCCACCCAGCATAGAGCTCGGGAGCAAAGCTCACCTGTTCCAGGAACCCTGCTTTGGGTGGAAACGGCCAGGTTCTCGTAAAGTGATCTTACTCGCCATTGTCCAGAGGTAGGCGGATGCTGAAGGGGCCCATAGATTGGGGTATCAGCAGACTGCAACCTGCCAGTCCACAGATGGGGGTGTCAGCGGACTGCAACCTGCCAGTCCACAGATGGGAGTGTCAGCGGACTGCACCCCACCAGCCCAAAGATGGGGGTGTCAGCAGACTTCACCCCACCAGCCCACAGGTCGGGGTGTCAGCCGATTGCACCCCACCAGCCTGGAAGCAAATCCTTTCTCAAAGATACATCTGAGTGGCACATCTCCACATTGACCGCTGCATCCTTTGAGCGCTGATGCGATCCCACGTTGTTGCCTGCTATGTGGTTGATGAAATGCAGAGATTCTGCAGGAACATCTTTGACCAAGGGTGTCTCATGAGCCTCCTGGCTACCTGCCCTCCATCCTCAGCTTGGCTGTGAGGCAATTTCCATGCCTGTTTTGATGGCGAGCAGCAGATGTCTCTTTACTGAGGACATAAGAGTCCTGGGGAAGCTGCCCAGTTTCCACAGCCTTCAGAAAATGCCTCATTTCCCTAAAGCAGTGACTCTGCAGCCAGGGCATTATCTCGAATCACGTGGCACCCACAGCTTCTGCTTGCCCTAGGGTCGAAGGTCTCTGTGGGACTAGGCCTGCCTGGGATGGGCACGCAGGTTTGCTTGCTGCACAGTGCAGCATTAATTCAGAGTCATTACTCCCGGAATGTGTTCTTCAAACACACTTGAAATCTGTGTTTCTTCTGCCATTTTAAACTCAGAGGACAGTCTCCAGCTCCTATATTTCATGGTGAGCTTTTCTGATTATGAATTACTATGGAATGATATTTTCAAAACTTCATTTCACTCTAAAAAAAATGAGATTTAGAATGACTCAGTGGAGTCTTCTAAATATTTCAACACTTTCCTGCATCCCTGTCTCAACTTTCGCTTACTAAGGCCAAAATTGCTTTAAGATTTATGAAATGGATACGGAACACTCAAGTGTTAAAATTGCTGTAGGAAAAAAATAATTAAAAATAGCATTAATTTGTACAATGAATCACTACCATGAGGCGCTGCAAAAGATTAAAATGATCTCATCAAGGCAATCAAAGGCTTTTATGATTGAAAAGACATAGCCTGTAAGCATTTTCCAAATCACATGTCTTGCTGGATCCAAATCATCTCTCCTTTCAGTGCTGTTGCAGCTATTTAGACTGTTTTTCCAAGGGCCTATTAGGAAACTTACAACTTAGGAAAATTTGATAGCGGATAAGATAGGATGGAAAATGTAAAGGTCTGCTTTGTCTAGTTCCTAAGCTCTTACATATAAATAGCTACAGAATTTTTTTTTAAAGATTTGTTTTGGTTTTTGACAAATTATCACATTTTAGTGCCTTTCAGTAAATGGAGAGCATGACTTTACTCTCCAAACTTTCAAATCTCAGTTCTGCTTCAAAACTTGAGAGGGTAAATGTGAGGAAGTCACTTCAGATTACTGTTCTGTTATTGTAGCATTAAAAAAAAAAGAAGTCTAGGTATCTATGAGGATAAAGGCAGCATTTACTCCTTGGGGCATCATTTAAATGTTGTGGCAGGTCTTAGCATGCCTAGAGAAGAAGGCTAGAGTCAGATGAACTTTTTACAAGTTGATTTTGGCAAGCGGCAAACACAAAGTACACTTTTCTTTTAATACCGAATGTAGTATATCAAATGAAAGTTATTTGTGTCAGAAGAATTTCATGTTGGATTAACTATATAGTGTTATGCTCCTTTAGTCAAAGAGGGAGTGAATATTTACAGCAGGCTGTTGCATGCCCCTGGACTTATCTTCTTCATCTGTGTGTGTGTGTGTTTCTTCTTTTTCACCTGTCTCTACCACGAACTAAACCTTTCCACATCATGGGTAGGAGTCGGCAGAAAGAAGGGACAGGCACAGAATTAGAAGATGGCTAACTGGGGGAACGAGGCATCAAAAGACAACAAGTGGGCAAGCACCTGAACAAAATTGTTGGACCAGATTTTGGAGAACAATGGTTCAGAGCACAGGTGATCTTCCAGATCTTTTTGATTTCAAATCACTTCCTCAGTCCCGGACTGGCATTCTAATAAAGCTGAAAGTCTTTCCTGGAGGGGAAAAACAAAATTGTTTCTTTTGCTCTTACTTGTTCCCTTATGAAAGGCTTGTGCTATGGTTAACAAGCAATCCTTGGAAAGAGCCAATATTATGTCGTGTCGTCCCCTAATACATGAGTCTTATTCATTGATTTCCCCCAGTCACTCGAGGGTAAGATGAGACATGAAAGATCAGGTTGAAGAAGGAACTCGGCTATAACCTAGGCCACCACCGCTTTTCTCCATGAAGACGCATTCCTGTGCTTATCACGATAGGAGGGGCTTGTTCGTGGGAACGAGCCGAGAGCCCCCAGCTTAATGTCATTCCGCCTGCGTGGTGGGGACGTCTGATCCCGGCAGTTGCTCCAGTCCTACCTGCGGAAACCTCGAGGACCAGGGGTCTGTCCCACCTGGAGCCACAGCCCACGGGCCAGGAGGGTCCCCGGGGCACCTGCTCAGCGAAGGGCTGGGCTTGGGAAACTTACGGCTGTGCTGGCTGGCCAGGGAGCTCTGCTGTGCTCCGGAGTGGGAGGAGTCCCAGTCTTTGTCTATATAGTTGTAACAAAAAACGCTTCATATGTTGCTCTTTCTTTATGCCGGCTGAGAGAGTGATTAAAAGAAGGATGAAAGTGAAAATACTGTTTCTGTGCTAAAAACCCCCAAAGTGGTGCCATGATGTATGATATTGTGTAATGCATGTTTCTTTACCAATTAAGCATGGAAGGAGAGGCTTCCTCGTTACTTCCCGGGACACGGCATTAAACCAGACACAATTCTACCTTCACGAAGCTCATGGTCCAGGGGAAGCAAAGCTTCTGAAATCAATTCTGGTACAACATCCTTTACAGGCAATCAAGATGTCAGACTACTTACTGATTTGATTACCTCTTCTGCTGGTAAGAGAACTAACATGGTAAATAACTGTAACTGAAAAGCTCCTACACTTAGAAAATAACCAATGTAAAAGAAAAGCAGAAGAAATGCTGGGGAAAAAAAACCACATTAAACTAATATCAACAAATGCTGTCAGTGGTGTACTGATTTAATTGTGATACTGATTTAGTTTTCACTAGAATGAAATTACTGTTTTACATCTTAAAATTTACAGTCACCCTCCCTTTTCCAACATTTTCTGGAGTGATGAAATTCTATTATTTGTAGGTGGGCACTTGGCAACTACTTCATTTGAGATAGCTGCCCTAAATGTGCAAAGAATTTTCTCTTAGCATCCCATCACCCTTAATTAATTTAGGAATTCTTATACTTCTTAGTCTTCCCTTCAGAAATCCTTTCTTCATAGCTCTTGTTACTCCTTAAAACCTTCCTTGCTGAACACAGCTTGTGATCTATTATATAAGATAGACATTTAACCTGTTCTAATTTATGACTTTACCTCCTCTGGAATTTTATTTCTTTTACTTTAAATCTAAGACAAAAACTATCAAGACTGCAGTCAAATTTTGGTTTTCAATAACTTACTATGATTTAGATCTCCCTTTTTCCAAAAAGGACAAATTATAGACATAAACATTCAAATATCAGAAATGCCCAGAAGGCTGTTTTTCACTGTCTGAGTTTTGTTTCTGGATGCTTTTGTCCTGCAGTTGTTGCTATTGCTGGTTTCCAAATGTCCAATGGGTGCTGTGACTGAAAATTAAAAACAAAGGATTAGCAAAAATAATTCCCCTCAAAAACCGTCCAGAAGACACACAGTGTGGCGAGCTCTGTCCTGGCTGTGTAGAAGCGCTCTAAGCAGAGGAGAGCTGCCATGGCTGTCCAGGGCAGGCGGGGCTGGCCAGGTCGGGAAAGAGGTGGACATCTGGGAGGCCCTGAGGGAATGTCCTCCAGGCGAAGATCACAAGGCAGGTGTGTAAATGTGTGCACGCGCGTGCGTGTGTGTACACTCATTTCTGAGTGCTCCCTGTGTGTGAAGCACTGTTGAGCTGGCTGTTCCATGTTCATCTTTCCAGATCCTCCCTCTCCCGTGTGTCTCTGTCCTGGGAGGCATTCTCTGCAATCGTCTCTGGGCTCCTGGAGCCTCTAGCTTCTGGTGGGGCCCAGACAATGGGGATCCCTGGCAGAGGTCGGAGGGAGGGAGGAGCTCAGGTTTCGCAGGTGTGTCTCCCGCCTTCCCGCCGGGGAGATGCTGCTGCCCTCCGGTCCCAGCTCCTCTCAAAGCGGCTCTCGCTGTGGACCTTCTCTCCCTGGGCTCTGATAACTGCTCCCACTCCTCATCCCTTTGGGCTTAGAGGCTTTGGTAGGGTGGATTATGTCCCACAATAAGTACATCTTAACCTGCCCCCTGTGGGTGGGAACCCATCGTAAACAGGACCTTTGGAAGACGTCGTTTTCAGTGAAGGTGTGGAGAACTGAACAAAGGTGCACTGTAACTCAGATAACCAAGGACTTGTAAAAAGAACCAAAAGCCACAGAGGTGAGGAAGGAGAGGACATCCCCAGGTGACAGGTGCAGAGATGCCAGCCAAGAGGCCTCAAGGACAGCTCCAGCAGTCTCCCGGGAGAAAGCACGCCTTGCTGAAAGCTTGATTTTGGATATCTTCCAACCTCCAAACCACAAGTACCCTCCTGATGTTTAAGCCAAAACCAATTTTTGGAGTTTGTGAGAGCAGCTCAGGCAAACCCAGACAGGGTGGTGACAGCAGCGAACATGCACGGCGCGGAAATAAGGACAGCTGTTGGCGGGTTTAGTGCAGGCTGGTGCAGGGAAGGCTATGGGGGTGCTGGAAGATAGGCTGAACAGACACGATGTGTCTGTATTTGAAAGCTGAGCGCCCTTTACACTGCAGAGTTGCAGTGATCCAACTCCATGTCTCTCTCTTCAAGCCATCTTCCCCCCTCCAAGTGGTATAAAAACAAGACGTGGAGTTAAACTGAAACAGAATCATGAAATTGTTTTCTTTAGTTCATTCTGGGATTCAGCCAGATGCACTTGTTTGGCTTCATCTTCTTCAATTAAAAGAGCATCTGACAAAATAGAATCCATTATCTGACTTTGCCCTCCTTTTTAACAGCTACACAAAGGATAAACACACAGTTGCTCAAGTGTTCCTTCTGGCTCTAAAAATTGGATTGTAGGTTTCTGAACGGCCAGTATAATTATTTCCATAAGGAGGTAACAACAAACAAAAGACAGCTGGCACCAGAGAACACCTACCTTGAAGGGGAGTTGAGACGACTGAGTGATGGAGACAGAAGAGCAGCCCTTGGCATCAGGAGTGGGTGTTAAATGTTGGCTGTGCTCATTTGGGAAGATGTCGGGCTCGACGAGGCATTGCAAGACAGGAGACGGCCGTGCGTGTGACGAGGACAGGTGAGAGGTGGTGCACGGAGGAGCAGCCAGCCCGAAGGGGAGGCCAGGAGATTCCATGGGGTCGGGGTAACTGTGGGGCATTTTAGAATAGGAACACCCACGCAGGGTTCATTTGATGTTGGGACTCACAAAAGGACCACCTCTGTTTCCCCCCAACTTGCACATCAGTGAAAACGCTACTACCCCTATTTTGGGTAAATACTTGTTTAAGTATCGTTTTGAAGAGGTCTTTGGGCTTCCAAAGGTATGGCATTGGGACGTTTGAGTTCATCGCTCCTAGATCCCATGGGATGGGAGATGTCACGTTGTTCATGTTTGCATCTCCATGTCAGGCCATGCTGCTAGGCTGACAAGTGTCAAGAATAGAGACAATGTGCAGTAAATCTGAGGTGTCACCAGAAGCTCAGGGTTTGGGCCTGGCTCCCAGGAACGAGCAGAAGAGGTCCAAAGCTGAAGACGCTTCTGTTTTGGTGGTGCAGAGTGAGCTTTAGACCAGCTGTTAAACCTTCCTCTGTTTCATTTTCCCCAATCAAATTTATTCCAGAATGAAATGTAAAATTTTGAAATGAAACTTAGACATTCTGGTTCATCACCACATTGAGGACAGTGCTGGTTTGGAAGGATGCATGTCCCCTAGAAAAGCCATGTTTTGATCAAAATCCCATTTCATAAAGGTAGAATAATCCCTACTCAATACTGTATGCTTGAAACTGTAATCAGATCATCTCCCTGGAGATGTGATTTAATCAAGAGTGATTGTTAAACTAGATTAAGTGACGACATGTCTCCACCCATTTGGATGGGTCTTGATAAGTTTCTGGAGTCCTATAAAAGAGGAAACATTTTGAAGAATGAAGGAGATTCAGAGAGAGCAGAGAATGCTGCAGCACCACAAAGCAGAGAGTCCATCAGCCAGCGCTTTGGAGTTGAAGAAGGAAAACACCTCCCAGGGAGCATCATGAAACAGGAAACCAGGAGAGAAAGCTAGCAGATAATGCCATGTCCACCATGTGCCCTTCCAGCTGAGAGAGAAGCCCTGACTGTGTTCGCCATGTGCCTTTTCACTTGAGAGAGAAACCCTGAACTCCATTGGCCTTCTTGAACCAAGGTATCTTTCCCTGGATGCCTTAGATTGGACATTTCTATAGACTTGTTTTAATTGGGACATTTTCTTGGCCTTAGAACTGTAAACTAGCAACTTTTTAAATTCCCCATTTTAAAAGCCATTCTGTTTCTGGTATATTGCATTCTGGCAGCTAGCAAACTGGAACAAGGACTACTCAAATATCTGCTATCAACATACATGAAGTTTTTGTTGTATTTTGTTGTATATGTATTCGAAATATATCAGAGCGCATAAGGGGAAAAACATTTTCTTCAGATCAACTATCATAATCAGGCTGTATGTGTTTTTTACTTTAAAAAACAATAACTTTAACTTGCATAAATTATAGTGGTTCATTTCAAGGAAAAATATCAGAAAATAGAGGAAAGCCAAAAGAAAGTAAAGTGTCTCTTTAATGCCTCGTACCCCAAATATCTACTGCTCTCATTTCAGTGAATACACTCCTGGATTGCTTTCTGGAGATGTCTTTACAAATATTATGTTTAAAGGCATACACAGTTCAGTAATCTGCCTTATTCACTCGGTGGTATAGAATTATTGAAAATGGCCGTGAGGTGGTCCATCATGTGGATGGACCCCAATTTACCCCAAAACCCAGAGCTGCCACATGTTCAGGTTGTTCCTCGTTTCTCTATGTTACAACCCTCCTAATGAAAATGATCTTTATGACTAATAAATAAATCAAGCACTTCTTCTATTATGTTCTTTAGAAACAGTGCCCAGGAATGTAAGTCTATGGTCAAAAGACATGCACATTTTAAAGCTTTGGATATTTACTGCTAAATTGCCTTCCAGAAAAGTTGTAACAATTTAAATTTTTATCAATAATTTAGGGATGAGGATTGTATCTTCTTATTATGTAAATTTGCAGTTCTTTGATTACTAACAAATGAAAATTTTTTTTCGTATACTTCTTGGCCATTTACATTTATTTTACATGAATTTCCAGTTCAAGCTGTTTTTTTTTTTAATTTTTCAGTGATGTTTAAATTTTCCATTAAAACTTTCCTTTTTATTCTGCACTTATATCCAAATCCTATCTCAAAAAGTTTTGACAAATTTATTTTTTGAATGAAAATACAAGATTCAAAGAATAAAAACAGATTTAAAAATATAAAAATACACCAAAAATAATAGAAAGAGAGAGGAGTGCAAAATAAGCAAAGCACAGCCCACATGATATGGTTGCTATGATGCAGCCATGCTTTTCGATCTGAGTTGCCTGGCAAGCAATGCAAAGAGAAAGGAACTCTGACTCTCTTTCTTGGAAGAGAGAATAAAACATCTTCAAAAAGGACTAAATTAATTATTTCATTAAAGTTTAAAGCAATTTATCATAAGGCATTATACAAGGTTCTTGAAAATCATTGCTGGAAATGTTTTCAGACAAAAATATTACATCCCTTGGAAGTTATAGTCAAATTAGTCCATAGTTGTAGTGGCAAAAAGCATTATAAAAATACTTAGTCCATTGTTCCTGGGCTTCGGGATTTTAGGTGCTGCTCACATATAACAAAGGAAATAAAGGGAACTGGCAACGGTGAAATTACCAAACACTAGTTTTTCATATAAAGAGAATAATATAAAAAATTAAATAATAATAATTTACTATAATGATTATTTCATTAATGACATTTTATCAACAACCCCCCCCCCCCCCCACACACACACAGTCCTCCTAGGGAAAATAGCCTTTCAGCATAAAGAATAGGAATTTCTCCAAATCATCGGTTACAATTATACAGACACAGAAGCAGTCTTGTCCTCAGTGTCCTCTTTTAGGTGTGGACTAGAAAAGCTGTTTTTGGTGCTGGCACCAGCCCAGGGAATGATGTTTTGAAAACACATGGATTCAGGAAACAGAGGCCAAGAGAACTTAAGTTCCCCGCTCAAGATTACCCAGTGAATTACTAGCAAAGCTGGGATTAGAATTCCAGACTCCTCATTTTGGTCTTCCAGAGCAAGACGGGGAGAAGCAAAGCATCAAAAATATGAATTTCAACGCAAAAAAGCTGAAAAGACAAGAAGAGCGTGTTCCACTGTGCAGACGGATTCATTCTTCAGGCTTAGAGAGAGTCTGGGAAGGACATCCCGGAAGACGGGGGACCCTGTGGCTGGCTCCCCTGGGGTGCTGCTTCGGTTTGCTAAAGCTGCCAGAATGCAATACACCAGAAATGGGTTGGTTAGACAATAAGGATTTGTTAGCATACAAATTTACAGTTCTCAGGTTGTGAAAAATGTCCAAATTAAGGCACCAACAGGATGATACTTTCTCTGAAGAAAGGCTGCTGGCCTCAGGGACACCTCTGTCACGTGGAAAGTCACCTGGATAGGATTGCTGGGCCTTCTCCCAGGTTTTGCTGCTTTGCTTTCTCAGCTCCCTCCAAATGTCTCTGTGCTTCCCTGAAGGGCTCCGGTAAAGGATGAAGACCGACTTGAATGGGTGGGTCACGTCCCAATTGAAATAACCTAACCAAAAGGTCCCATCCACGCCAGGTCTGCACCCACAGGAATGGATTAAAGGGAGACGGTGTTTTCTCGGGTGCATGACAGCTTCAGACCAGCACAGGTGCCCTCTTCTTTTCCTTAAGCTTCACCACACTTTCTGAAAAATGCATTGTACCAACTGCACCCCTCAGGTAATCCATCCCATCACCTGCATCGGTCAGGGAAATCCATCCCACCACCTGCCCTTGATGGAGAAAACTGTCCTTCTGCCATCACTACTGGTGAGCATCCTGCCACCCCACCATCACCTGCCAGGCAGCTAGCTGCGTCACCTGTACCTGTCCGGGGTGGGGGGACAGAGGCTCCTTTGGCTCCACTTGGAAGGTAAGGGGAGCCCCGGTTCCCGGGAAACAGGATTGCTGTGTGGGTTTCAGGGTGCACCTGTTTAGTTTGTTTCCTGTCTGGTTGCCATGGTTTCCCTGCAAACGCGGTTCTCCTCCTCCAGTTTCCTTCACGTTGACGTGGGCAGTGGGTTGGGGTGGAAGGCGGGGTTTCGCCCTGAGTGCCCATGTGACGGGCCAGGGCCCTCCTGTGGCCCTGGGGACCCGCCTGCGGGGTGGACAAAGACCTGCTGCCCAGAAGACGGTAGGACATGAGGCGGGTGTAGGGACCAAGGGGCTCAAGAAGACAAAACTCCCACCAGAAGGGATAAAGGTGGAAGATCTCCTTTAGCCGTGATTCAGAGAGAAATGGTTTTTTAAAAAACTAAATGAGAATGCATGCTGCCTTTCTCTCCATCTCCTGGTTTCTTTGTTTGCAGTTGCTGGGAGGCGGCGGAGGAGCTGAGCTGAGGGCCGCTGGTGGCTGGGAGACAGACCTGTGATTGTGAATAATTAATTCATTCTTAATTAAGAAGTAATTATCCTTCTTAATAAAGACATCTGCTTGGTTAACGTGCTGATGCTGCATACATCCATATAAGAAAGGCAGACACGAAGTGAGAATTATTTTTCTAGAGTGGGCAAGCCCAAGGAGAAGCGCTAGTTTAGCCATCCCATGTTTTCAGAAGAAGCTGCCGTCTGGGGGGGGGGGTTCTCTGAGAAAATGCAAGTAAAGTTGAGGTTTCTGGTGTAAAGAGGGTCCTAAAGGAACACCAGCTTTCCTTCCTCTTATAAAATCACTGTGCCTACTCAGGGCTGAGCGGGGAGCGGTTCCCACCTCCTCTCAGCACAAATGGATACAGTTGCAGTGAGCTCATTCGCCTATGAACGCTGCTTTCGGAGACCCCATCCTGGCTACTGAGAAGCATTTGCTCCTCTGGGTGCTTCAGTGTCTTCCCCCACTTTCCCACTCTCCGACACAGTCTCCGTCTTTGCTTGATACGAAACTTTCTTTCTTCAAGTTAGGATTTACTTTAGCCTACATTCACCTGAATTATTGTACCTTCTGAAATGGCAGATTCTAAATAACAAAGGTGGATTCTCACCTTGCTCCCCCACCTTGTAATTAACGATCAGTGCTCCAAGGAGCACTCAGGAATGAAGCAGGTGGCAACTTCACTGTTTCTGTGAGCCCCAAGCCGGAAAAAGCTGCACGTCCAACCCCGGGGCCTCCTCCGGTTTGTAGGGTGTCCTGGAGGAAATGGGATTAGATTGCCCTCAGGCTGAAGAAAACGGCACCTGTTTCCACCCAGAAGACACAGACCCAACCCGGCTGCAAAGTTTGGTAAATGGAGCATGAGCTGGACCTTTCCCCCACACGCCCCTCTGTGAGGTTCTGTTTTCAGTGAACAATGTAAACAACTATAGAAGGAAAACCTGTTCAACCACAGGGAAGCAGTCCCAGGAATCATGATAAATCCACGAAATGGAATATTATACAGCGATGAAAAGTCACAGTATCAGAGAATGTTTGTTTTAGAAGGTAGGCTCGCAATATAACATTGCTGAAAGAAAAGAGCAGGCCACAGTTTAAAGTGTAAACACAAACACCGACCCCTTGACAAAAGGCACAAAAGGATAAATCATAATTTTAATTATCCCTACCTCTGAAAGATGGGATGGCAGGTGATTTTCCCCCTGGTGCTTTCATACTTCAGGTTTTACTCACGTATAACTTGGTAATTTTTAAAAAAGCAGTTAAAAACTAGCATTGCATCTATAGAATGCATAAATGAAGTCAGTTTGATTACATTTCTGATCTTCTAGATAACTTATGTGAGTCTAAATTCACTAAATTACCATTTTCTGAGTTTTGGACTCTTCTGTAGACTCTCCACGGAGGACTCATAATCCATAAAATTTAATCATTTAACTGGTTCTGTGTTACAGAGCAGTAAATTCCGATCAAAATCGTTCTGTCTAGATTTTCTTCTTCTGCCTGGAATTTTGTGCATAAAGCACTCAATCGAAGCAAGATGTGCTGAAACCCAGTGCAGCCCTGTGACAAAGAGGCCGCTGGCATGAAGGCTGGGTTACTTCTGGGGAGCTTCACACTTGGGGGGGGGGGTTGTATTTCATGCCGCTTGGCTTGTGCTCCACCCAGCACCTGGGAAAACAGACCCCCTTAAGCTCACCAGGCAGCCCTGCCCGGAAGCAGTGCCTCAGAAACAGGCTTAATTTAATTAACAGCCAACAGCATCAATAACCATGAACTCAGCGGGCTCCCACGGCCACGCCAGGGCCTTCTGGAGACTTCCACATCCCCCGAGAAGCAGGGATGCGCCTGCCGCAGCCTGCCTCCTGCTCTGAGCACACATTCCAGTCACCACCCTCCATTGGGAACAGAATCACTATTGCCCCTGGCGCGCTGGCTGGGCTGGCATGAGGCGGGGTGCAGGTCCTGGGGAGAGGAAGCCAAGAGCGCAACCTTCAATCCTCAGCCGTCCTCCCCCCTGGGGTTCTTGCCCAATCCACTCTCGTGGGGCTCTGGGCAAAGGGGAGGGGTGCACCTTCAGCAAGCATCGTAAGTTATGAAAACTGATGAAAGGTTAGCAGAGCGAGGCTTCCAGCGGCTGCGTCCACTGTTACAAGATTGCTGACAACCACAGCTGGTGGGAATTGGGGTTGGCATCCAGTCTCCCTCCGACCAGTCAAGGGAAGTCCAGGAAGACACTTTCTCATAAAAAGGTCAACATATCATCCAACCTGCTCATGTCACTGAATTGCTACATCAAAGGAGAAAGGTTAAGAGGAAATGCTTAGGGAACAAAGCATCTGTTATTATCATCGAATAGAATTCCGCGCAGGAAAGCAGGAAGCGACTCTTCCAGCTTCACTGTTGCTTTTTAATAGCACTCCCGACGCGAGTCCCTTCCATGGGTGACGCTACACATACGGTTATGATACACAATGAAAAGCTTTGCAGGAAAAGCCACGGAGAGATTTAGCAACAGCGTGTCTGTGCCTATTAAAACAGCATTAATATGCGACTCCTTCGGCTCTCAGAAGCCAAAGCGCTGTGAAGGAAGGTGATAATTATGTCCCAGGAATAATTAGGTGAGCCGGTTGGACACATTGGGACATGCTGGGAATGTGCCCTAAGGAGCCTCACCTGGGTGGGATGGCTAGCTACTCATTTTAATTCCCTAGGAAATGAACTAAATCTCTATATGTAAGCACCTATTTATGTATGATATACATATATATTTTTATATTTATATGCAACTTACACATGTGCTTGCGCAGATACACAAACCCAGCTTTCTTCTCGATTGGTTTCTCCATAGATTCTGCCCACTTACCCACCGTTTGCTCCACTATGAAGGGACCGTTCCAGTGATGACAGGCTTATCTGCTGTGGTCGCTGCTGCAGCCCCAGGACAGAACAGTACCCAAGACGTTGCTGGCGATCTCCAAATATTCGCTGAATAAGTGAATGAACAGGTGAATGGCACTCTTGGCATTTACTCATATCTTGTGGAGCTGTGGTTTCAAATGGGGTCACTCCCTTCTCTTCCCAGGCCCTGTGCCCCTGTCCCTGTGATATCTGGGTGCTCTCCTGCTGGCCCCCAGGGCTTGACTGGCATCACCCGCCCTGGCCCTGCTGCCCACCGGGTCTCGCAGCTCTGTCTGCTGGCAGTCGCGGTGCCTGTGAGGCCCGGCCCACTCTGCCAGACCCGACCGCTGCCTCTCTGCTGGGGGCTGCAGGCTCCCAAGAGCCCCAGGACAGCACTGGGGCACCTCTGTCCTCCATCTGGACCACACCGCCTCGGCCACTGCGCGGGAAACAGGGGCTGTTGACAGAGGGCTGGAAATGTCTCTTCCCCCAGGTTGTGTTACAGAGCCAAGACTCGGAGACTCCCGCGGCCTCCATCCACGTCCTCTCCTTTCTGTGGGTCCCGACGGGGTCCTGCAGCTCAGGCCTTAAGATGCGGTGGCAGGAGAAGGCCACACAGACGTAGCACTGCCCCTGCCTCCAGCCCAGAGGCCTGGGGCTTGGCAAAGCTGCGCCTCACTCCAACTTCCCTTCAAGGGAGCTCGTCCTGGGGCTCCCCGGGGAAAGGCCTGCCCAGGGGGGCTTGGTTCATGGGGTCACTGGAGAAGCCCAGATGAGTCTGAACCTCTGAAGAGGTGCCCCTCAATCTCAGGGTGGCCCCCCACCCACTCCCCAATTCTGGATCTTGACTTCAATGAAGGCCCAGACGCAGCTGCAGTTGGGTCCAGGTGAGGGGCTAGGACGTCCTGGCAGAGGGGCTGGGAACCCTGGCCAGGCTGGGTAGGGGATTGTCCAAACCAAACGCCCAGATTTCTCCCTGAGACCCACAGATGCTCTAAGATGCGAGCTGGTCCTCTGACATCCACGTAGGGCCTCAGCATGTCCTCCTTGGGATAGGGCCTAGAGCCTGGGGGGCTCGCGATGTGGGTATGACACCCCCTACCCCCCCACCGTGTGGATGGATCTGGGGTCACCTCACATCGAGACCTTGGCAGCTGGGACGAGGCAGCTGGCTTCCCTTCCGGCTTATGAATCCCAAGCCTCAGAGGGTGGACACTGCACATTCGTCATCCTTTTTCGGTTTTATCAGGTTGGCATCTGAGACTTCGGCCTGTACAAATGTCTGCTTTTGAGGGTTTTTGAGTTCTGTCTCTTCAATGGCCTGGCCCCATGTCCTGCGGCCACCCGCTGGCCTGGCCTGCACCGTGACTTAAAGACATGCTCTGGGGCCCCAGGCCTGTGGGAGATACCCTGCGAGCCATTAGCAGAGAGCCACAGCCTCCCCGGCTCTTCTTTGGCATTTTCAGGGGGAGTTAGTAGTCGAGAGTTTGCGTGCACAGGCTCAAATCACTGTCTTGGGCCAAAAGCCCAACATTTATACATAAAAGTTAATTGAACTAATCTAGGTGGTTTTTTTTTAACTAAATAAATGTTTATTTAAAAAAAAATTGCCAAGGTTGTGCTTCTACACTTCTTTCCTTATTTATTTCTCTCTTTCTTTCATTCCTTTTTCAAACGTATCGCTTGTGTCAGATCTGCATGGCTGGCGAAGCCTCACCCCTCGTGGCCTCCCCGTCCCCTCCAGACCCCCAGGGGTGCTGGATGTTCCTCCATGGAAGGAACTAGGTCGCCTCCCTGGACAGAGCAGAAACACCCACGGGCCACCCACAGACCACGGGATTTATCACCACGCAGCCGGGACCTCCTGCCTCAGGGCTCATTTGATTTTAAGCTGAGCCAATTTGATGTGGGGTGAAAGGTCACTTGATCACCCCAAAGTGCCTCTGCACTTGCTTCTGGATCTCGACCTCCAACCCCTGGAAGGGCTCCCGTGCGCTGGGTCCTGGGTTCCCACGACGCCTGGTACTGCCAGTACCAGGGAAAAGTCACAGGTGAGTGCAGGCTTTTTATCCAATTGCGTGGGCAGGGGAGCCGCTGCGGGCCACATGATCAGCACCCTAGAGGCAGGGCCGTGGGTGGGCCCGGCAGGTCCAAAGCAGGAACCCCTGAGCAGCCTGCGCGAGGCTGGAGCACGTTCAGCTAGTGGACAGGGCAGGGAGGCGCCTGTGGGAGCAGCTGAGGCTGCGGCTGCATGTGAGTCCATCTGGCAGAGAAGGGCTTCTCCCCACCCGTCGGCACTGCTGTGTCTCAGAGGGTCCAGGGCCAGGTCCCAGCCGTCCGCGCGTCCGCTTCCGCGGCAGCTGCACATCGGAAAGAAGACGGCCTCCGCTTCCCGGGCAGGAGCGCCCCGGTTCTGAGGCGCGGCCCTAACGCGGGCGGAAGGGGTGTCTCAGCAGCGCCAGCGAGTGGCCCACTTAGGAGCACTATCTCAGTGATGCTGTTTTGATTCTGTTGAAACAACGAGCTCCTGTCGCTTGCCGGAAGCCCCCAGACCTGCTCTGGCCTGCACTGACCCGCGAAGACCAAGCAGGGATGCTCCGAGCTTCGGGGTGCGTCCTGCTGTTCCCACGCCTCTCTCCCGCCCGGCCCTTCCCTCCCCATTGGACCAGCAAATGAGAGGACGTCTAATCATCACGTCTCACGGGAGGAAGTGGCACTTGGAGGAAAGGGGATGTCGAAGTCAAATTACTTGACCCTGTGAGCATCAATAAGGCAAGTGATGACTTTCAGTGGAAGCTGGATCCCAGGAGAACTGCGAATTCTGGCGGTAGAGCCAGGACGGATACCTGCCTCCCTCACCTGGGGGCCTGCAGCGACCCCGCGTTCACCGTGCAGGGCCCTCGGACGGTCCTCGGAGGTGTGTGGCCCGGTGGCCGCAACTGGGCCCCGATGTGCCATGCCAGGGCAGCCCCGGGAGGCACCCAGCTGGCCGCTCACGCCTTCCATGCCGTCTCCTGGTGCCCGTGAGCCGCAGCCCTGGCACCTGATCGTGACGGAGGTCAGCACCTGGGCAGACACTTCTGGAAGACAGACGCCTTGATTTACAAATCTAAGAATCATTTGCGGTAGATGGTGAGAGAGAAACTGGAGCATTATAGATTCCAGAACTTCTATCTTAGAAACATCCCTCTCAGATCACTTAACGATCGCATCTAGACAAGAATCCAGAGTTTTCCCCTAAGTCTTACAGCTGATTCTGTTGCACGTCAACTGCTCAGTGCCATGGGAGTTGGTTATCAGGGGAGCAGGGAATGGAGGCCTGGTCCCGCTTCTCTGGAGGGGAGCTTGGGGTCTAGGGCAGGGGGTAGTGGTTGTACGTTGAGCATGAGATGGAAAGTTGCGTGAGCCCACACTGCAGCCTGCCTGAGAGGAGTCACTGGGCAGCTCGGGGGAGGTGGTGGCCAGGCCACCTGGGTGGGTTCACAGGGCCTCCTGGTGTCCAGCCAGCCAGGGAGACACTCCCGGGGGGTTTGGAGTTGCCAGTGCCTACGTGCATGGCAGCCACGGCAGTGACATTGACCCATGTCCTTGTCACGCACAGACTGGACCTTGTGGTTTGCACCCATCTGGGCTGAGACATATTCCTCTGGAATTGCCCCAAGTGGGAAGAGAACTATGAACAGGAAAACGAGAGGAAAAAAAATTACGAACTTTTTGGCCTTAAGGCCAAAAGAAATAGGTGGGTTGGTTTGGGTCTGTGGCAGAAGTATTTGCAAAAGATACCAATTGTCTTCTTTCCTTTTCTTCCCTTTAGTGTCCAGTGATGCGCATCTATCTGAGATTGAAGAAGGAGTGGAGCAAAGGAGCCGGAGGAGAAGCAATTGATTCAAAGACTACTTTAGGGGCCCAGGCTCCACCGACTTCCTCTGGTTGAGTTGCAGCAGGTAAGAGTCTGACTATGGGTGGACCCCAGGATGGGATGACCCCATGCCTTCCTTCCCAAGGTGTGCCAGGCAGGTAGAAGGCCTCCAAGAGGAATCAGGTGCCCAGCATCATACCAGAGTGGCAGAAAGTGATGGCTGGAGGAGCCCTGACAGATGAGCATGTGGGCACCAAGGATGTAGACAGATCTACTGTGGCCCAGAAGTGATATTGAGATTGTCTGGGAGAGAGCAAGCTGGAAGACCTGCATTGTCTGGGATGGAGATGCCTCTCTAGGGGATAGACTAGAAGTGGTGGGACTGGTGATGGTGCCAGACCAGCCTGAATGGTCGTATTTCACTGGATGACAGCAAGGGACCAAGAGTGAGGGCAAGTGGAAGCTGGAATGTGCAGATACTGGCTGTTACAGATTGAATTTTGTCCTCCCAAAAGGTGTGCTGAAGTCCTAATATCCAGTACCTCTGAACGTGACCTTATTTTGGAAGTAGCGCTGTTACAGACGGAATTAGGCAAGCTAAAGCGAGGCCATACTGCAGCAGGATGGGTTCTTAATCCAACATGGCTGGTGTACTGATAAGAAGAAGATACTTGAATACAGAGAAGCAGAGGGCCATGTGGCTACCGAGAATACCATGAATTGCCATCCAACCACCAGAAATGAAGAGAGAGGCAGGGAACAGAGTCTTCCCTACAGACTTCAGAAGGAGCACAGCCCTGCTGCCATCTTGGTTTGTCCTGCTGGCCTCTGGAACTGTGGGCCAGTAAGTTTCTATTGTTTATAAGCCAGCCAGGCTGTTACTTTGTATGGCAGCCTGAGCAGACTAAGACACTAGTCAAGAATCAAACATTGGCTCCCGATGCCATGATGCAGGTGGAACCCAGGTGGAAGCCTGGGGCAGACAGGGGAGGAGACCCTGCATTTGGCTGAGTTTAATCCTGAAATGACTGAAAACTCAACAAATTAGAGACTAGGTTAAGGTTTCTGCCTTCAGGCAATGGTGGGGCTCCCACATACAAATTTCAGGTTTCACACCTGAGTTATTGACTTGTAAAATTAAAATCTGTTGCTCAAATTGTGGAATCCTGTGAGTGAGATTATCCTATGGCATCATTACCAGCTGTTGAGTATTTGTCAGGTTGCAAGGTGAGCTCTGCCATCTGCAGGCATTCGCACATTCCATCCTCAATGGGGTGGAGAGTTAGGTGACTCAGCTAAGCTCAACCAGATAGTCAGGACAGAACTGACTGAAACCAGGCCTGCTTAACTGCAATGCCCATGGTTTTAGACTGGTTGTTCTCAACTAGAGTGAAGTGGAGGGGGCTCAAGATGGAATCTCTGGAAATAGCAGTACTAAAAGGAGAGGACAGCAGAAAGAAGAAGTGAGGGAGTGTAGAAGAAACAAACTTAAGAGATGATCCAAGAGAGAAAGATGTCTGAAAAATGAAGGGAGAAAGGGAATATTACCTGTGCCTGCTTCCCCATAAATGTCATGTAAACCTGGTGTCTGAGGATTAGGACTTTGTTGATAGAGACAGAGTTTTTATGGAGTAGTGGAGACCGAGGAACGGAGCTGAGAAAGTGAGACTGTGGACAGATTCCCTTTTCAAGAAGCTTGATGGTGGGCCAGTTAGATGGGGAGAAAGAGTTGAAGAGTGTTTTCTTTAGTTCATGTTTAAGTTAGAAGATATTTGAATATCTTTATCTGTTTAGGTAAAGGTGTCAACAGATGGGGAGAGACTAAAGACAAAGGGAGGAGTGGATTGCTGACCAAGCCAGGAAGGAGAAAGACATACATAGTAGACAGACTTCAAGACCATCCCAGTGATTCTTGCCTCTTGCTGTTGTGTAGTCTCTCTCACTTGAACAAGGCTGACCTGAGTAACCAATAGGGCATCCGGGAACTGATAGGGTGTCACCTCTGAGGCTAGGTCATACGAAACACATCGCTTCCACCTTCTTGTCTCTTGGGTCACTCGCTCTGGAAGAAGCCATCTGCCATGCTGTGAGGGCACTCGTGCAGCTCTGGAAGGTCCGTGGACTGAGACCACCTGCCAAAAGCCAGAGAGAAGCTGAGGCCTCCTACCCCCAGCCTTGGAAGACATATTGGAGGCAGATCCTCCAGCCCCAATTAAGCTTTGATATGAAATGACAACCTCAATGACAACTCAATGACACCAACCTCAATGACACTTTGACTAAACCCTCTGGAGAGACCCTAAGCAAGAACTCCCCAGCTAAGCAGTTCGTGAATCCCTGAGCTATATGAGTTAATAAATGTCTGTTGTTTTTTTTGTGGCATTGTATTTTGGGATACTTTGTAATGCAGTCACAGACAACCAAGGCATCGAAGGTCAATGTCGATATATTTCTTGGTGTGAAGATGCTATTTGTGCTTGGTCTCTATTGTTTCTGTGAAGTAGAAGGAAAGGTCATCTGTTGAGTTTTGGATGATGGAGGTGGGAGAAAGAAGTGTGAAGGTCATGGATAGACTTCATACAACCACTAAGCAGAAGGAAGAAGGGGTCTGGGATGTCAGGCTCTGTGGTCATCACCATTATTTGGGTCACTAACAGAGAAGATGGAAGTGACATTTGGGGTGACTCTGTTGCCTGCCTCAGGGCATAGACAAATGTTGTCTGATCATTCCTGGGTGCAGGAGATAAGTCTTCACAGTGGAAGGGTTAATTCCCAGAGCTAGGGCAAGGTGAGACATCAGGGGCTTGAAGAGTGAATGGAGGTGAGAAAAGCTGAGATAGTGGCTACCTAATTTTTCAACAAGTTTGATAGTGAAATAAATTAATTGGGGAAGTAGAATAAGAAGATATTTCCTCTTTTTCTTTGTGTTTTCCTTCCTTTCTTCTTTTTTCCTTCCTTTTTCTTTTTGTCTTTCTGTCTGTGTTTGTTCCTCCCTCCCTCCCTCCCTCCCTCCCTTCCTTTGTCTCCTGCTCTCCCCTCCCCCCACCCTTCTTTTTTAAAGCTGGGAGATATTTACGTGTGCTCATTAGTTTAGGGCCAGCAGCCAGTGTGCAGAAAGGGCAGGCATCGCTGCAGCCTTGTCTTTGAGGGGCCGTGGATTTAGGGTTCATTGCGTCTGATGCATGTCATGAGCTCTGGGAGCTGTGGGGTGTGCAGATGTGAGCCACTCAGATCTCATCCCTGCCCTAAAGCCGGGTCAGTGAGGGAGGTAGAAAATAACTGCACAAACACATTGTGACAATCTGAGGAGTGCTTTAGAGGAGGGGAGCGGGGAGTGGGGGCAGCTTGAGCCAGCCCTCCTGAATGGGGCCTCAGGGGGACAAGTAAATCCCTGCTGGGTAGGTCTCCTTCTGCTCCCCAGGACTCACATTTAACTTACTACCAGCTGCAGGCTCTAGTCCCCTCCCTTGCATCACAAAGAAAACTTTTGTGTGTCTCCATTTTCTTCTCCCAGAAAATAGAATAATAAAAAAAATACCTGTTAGGTAAACTTCTGTAGAATCCACAGAATAAAAACACCCAGCAAAGCCCTTTGGACTTGGTACAATTGGAGTCCCAGGAGCCCTTTCACCTCTTTCAGAAGCGGCTGAGTTGTCAGCTTTGCCACAGGTGCGTGTCTCTTGTCCACATTATAAATAAAAGACATTCTTCATCTCTCTGAAGAACGTTCCTACCTGCCAAGCACGGCTTTCTGTGGAATTTGTCCCCACCTAAAGCAGACTGGCTTGGAAAGGAACACTCTTAATTCTGTAAGCAGAGAAAGTCACCTTAGTTTCTCACACTATTGAAGGTGAGAAGCCGCTAATAAATTCGCAAATTAGAATCCCAGCCTTGAAACTTGGAAATTTAGGGCTCCAAGGGATGCAGATTCTAATGGGATCTCACCTCTTGTCTGGAAGTCAGCGTGGGTCTGTTCCCACAAAAAGAAAAAAGAAGTAAGTCTAAGAAAATCCTGAAGGGGTATGTGTGTGCGTGTGTGCGCGCGTGTGTGTGTGTGTGCGCGCATGCGTGTGTGTGTGTGTGTGTGTATTTTGTGAAGGTGGGCACAGTGGTTAGAAACCGGACACTGCACAGGTATGTTTCTGAACTTCAAAGTGAGGTTATCATTTTAAATCTAAGGTTTCTCCCTGAGGAAAAACTGATTCTGCTAAATTCTGTTGAAGGGACTTTGGAGCATTTCTACACAAGTTGGGGACACTGCCCGTCCCCCACTCCTCCAGCTTCTGTGTACCATCTTAAACCAAACAACCCTTGAAAACGTATTTACTGGGATATTTTTCTCTAACCTCTGTGTATGATAAGGGTTCAGCCTCTTTCTTGACAGTCAGAGAATGTGGATATTTGATGAGTTTCATAAATTAGATACTCCATTCTGATTACCAGACATTCCGAAAGTGTCTGCACCCTGAGAAAGTATGTGAAGCTGAAACAAAATGCATTTGTATTTAATGAGAGATTACATTGTTTCTTTGAAATACCATCCGGGGAAAATAATCAGCAAGCTTCCAAAGCAGCTCCCGCCCTCTCTGCCTGCATTATTCTTGCCTTAAATTTCTTTCCTTCCCCAGGTGGGAGGGATCTTTCTTTGAAGGTAACTTGCCCATCCTGGATACAATATGCAAAACCCACCATTGAGATGTATTTGATGAAGGAGAAGATAATTACAAAACCAAATCTGCATGCAAGCAATTAAAAATAATGGTGGCTCCTTTTTCCCAAAGTGGACATCCTCATTAACACAGTTTACAGCTTGGATCAGAAATTTGGATGAAATGTTTTTGCCTGCATGGAGGATGGTATTTACTCGAGTAATTACATTTGTTTTCATAGAGTCCACAGATGTCAGTGTCACAGCCATAGGGAATGAAGTTAGACAGGTGGTGCTGCTTGGGCAGGTGGCCTCTGTTTGCGTAGCACTTTGGTAACCTGATAATTACGCCCGTGGAACCCAAGCCCTGGCTGTCCTCTGGCTGGGCCTCCATGCCTTCTGGCCACCTGCGGCTCCCTCCCAACCACACCTGTCAAGACCTTGCCTGCCCTTGAAGACCTGGTTCCAATTTTCACCCCAAACTGTCAGACGTGGGGGCCACAGACTTTGACACTGTTGGCCACCCCTTTATTTTTTTATTTTTATTGAGAAATCATCATGCACATACAGTCCATACATGGTGTACAATCAATGACTCACAATATCATCACATAGCTGCATATTCATCACTATGATCATTTTTAAAACCTTTGCATCATTCCAGAAAAAGAAATAAAAAGAAAAAAGGAAAAAAATCATACATTCCATACCCCTTACCCTCCTCCTTGACTACTAGTATTTTAATATAGCCAACTTATTTTACCCCTTATTTCCCCTATTATTTACTTATTTTTATCCTCATTTTTTTATGCAACTGTCCATACCCTGGATATGAGAAGAATCAGACACAAGGAATCCACAGTTACAAAGTCACATTGTGAAAGCTATGTTGTTATACAGTCATCAAGAATCAAAGCTACTGGAACACAGCTCAATACACCATAAATTAAAAAAGGATATCTATACAATGCATGAGAATAACCTCTAGGATAACCTCTCGTCTCTGTTTGAAATCTCTCAACCACTGAAACTTTGTTTTGTCTCATTTCTCTTTCCCCCCTTTTGGTCAATTAAGTCTTTCTCGATCCCTTGACACCTCATCCTGGCTCATCCCGGGAGTCCTGTCCCACATTGCCAGGGAGATTTACACACCTGGGAGTCATTTCCCATATAAGGGGAGGGCAGTGAATTCATCTGCCAAGTTGACTTAGAGTGAGAGGCCACATCTGAGCAACAAAAGAGGTTCTCTGCAGGTGACTCTTAGGAATAATTATAAATAGGCTTAGCTTCTGTTTTGCAGAAATAAGTTTCATAGGGGTAAACCCCAAGATTGAAGGCTCAGCCTATTCAATTGGTTATCCCCACTGCTTGCGAGAATATCAGAAATATATTTTCCTTTCCTCCCAGTCCCCCAAGAGACTTGCAAATACTGTTTTATTCTGTGCCCAAATCACTCTGGGATATATTGGGCATCACACTAACCTGGACAAACCAACAAGATATCACACCTTATTTAAGATTTCATGAAATTATTGTGTTCAACTAAACTGACCATACAATTTAAATCAGATAATGCATGCTACCCAAAATAAAAATTTTGCATTAAACAAACATCCTTTCCTTTTATCTCACACAGAATTTGAAGCTTTAAAACATGAACCATATCGTCCTTTACCCTGTATTCTGATTTACCTTAGTCCTATTATCAGCTTCATTCATAACTCTATTTGAAGTCTGATCACTTTTTCAACTTTTTAAACAGTTACTGGAGGGAGGAATGCTGACTTTCTCAGCTTCAGAGCTCTAACCCTGAGTCCTAGGGGTTGCATACATACCCAAAGTTTCAGGGAAGGACCAGATTATACACAAATAGTATCTCAGAATTTAGAGATAACAGTTACATCTCCCGAATCTATGTGACTGCTGTAAGAGCTTACAGTCTAGGACCCTTTACAATACGCCCCAATCTGATAACTCATGCTCTGAACTTCAATTCTCTGAGTTTGTATATTTTAGTTAGTTCATATGAGTAAGGCATGATAAATTTATCCTTTTGTTCCTGACATTTCTTTCAACATATTGTCCTTAAGGTTCATTCACCTAGTTGCATGCCTCACAGCTTCGTTCCTTCTTGCAGCCACTCAGCAGTCCATCATATGTACAGACCACAAGTCCCCCTTCCATTCCTCAGTACCGTAGGCCCCTCCAGCCATTGGGTCACTCCTTTTTGAAATACTTTCTCATTAGCTTTCTGTAATGCATGCTCTTGATTTTCCTCTCACCTTTGTTGGTTTACAACTTGTTTTCCTATTAAAAAAGAAGTTCACACACATTGTAGAAAATAGTAAAGAAATACTGGAACAATGATATATATAAAAAAAGAACAAACCATAATGTTTTCTCCATGTATGTTTGTCCATTTTTGCTTATTTTCATAAACTACATTTCCAAAAGTCAACGGGCATGAGTGAGTCACTTGTTTGATGCCTTGTTTCTAACTTGCTTGCACTTCCCAGAAGATTGGACTCATGGCGATATTTGAGTATGCTGTCACTGTTCCTTGGCTAGGCATCATTTCCTTTACCTTTGCAAATTTTAGAGCTGAATGTTGGCATTACATTTCAAAAGACTTTTCTTTGATTTCTATTGACAGTGCTCATTTTTCATGTTTCCTCATTGAGTTTGTTCTGTGACTTTCTTTTCTTGTCTTCTGAACATGGGTATTTTAGTAGTTTTCTTATTGAATCATTGGAACCTTTACAAACAAAGAATATAAAATTTCTGGCATTTGCTGCAACTATTTTGCCATTTGTTTGTAAATACATTTTGGTTTTGATATACAGGCATTTTAAATTTTGTATGATCATGTTGATAGATTTTTAAAATCGTTTCTTTAACTTTTTTGTTTAGAAGGTCGTTTTGTAACTGATTTGTTTGGAAGTCCCTTCTCTAGACAGATCAATATTCATCTATTTTCTGATTCTCTGTTTAACTGATTGAGTCACCTACATTTTACTTAGTTGTGGCTTAAGGTGAAGATCTACTTTGATTTTTTTTTTCCTTTTTTTACCCAGAGGCCCAGTTCTCCTACTGGGCTGTTAAGACTCCTGTGCATATATCAAGCTTTTATTCATATAAAAGTCTGTTTTGAATCTCTTCTGTCCCAGGATCGATCTGTCTTCACTTGAATCAATTCTACAGGGATTTACTCCTTTTGGCTCCAGCTAGCTCTATCCAGGTAGTATTGAGTGGAAATTCTTTGCCGAGTCTGGAAAACCACGAATTTATATGCTCCAGCTCCCGACTGAGTTGATTTTGCAACTTTGTGAGACTCTGTGTGCATTCTTTTGAGGAGAAAGCAGGCTGCGGTGGCATTCCTTTGAGGAGAAAGCAGGCTGCAGTGGCATTCCTTTGAGGAGAAAGCAGGCTGTGGTGGCTTATATAGCTCTTGTTTCTACCCAGAAACCTCCCTTCCAGGGTCTCTGATGTCTCTTTCCTGTCTCCCTAATCCCTTCCTTTCCTCCTAAGCCCTGGTGGGCTGTGGGCTGGCCTTAGTGAGCTCTGCTTGAGTGATGTGGCCTCTCCCAGGGCTTTGGCAGACACCTACATCTATGCAGTAACGGGGCCTTTGAATTCCACGTGTTTCAACCTTGCTCACAGCACTACCGTCCACTTTTCCCTGCTTTTCTTCTAAGGGGCTGATGTTCCCAGTCTTAGAGTCATATCCAACGCCACCATTTAGGCAGACACCTAATTCTATCAGCATACTCCCCAGTGCATCTCCGTCTGGCCTTTCCTTTGCAGTCCCCTGAGTGCCCTTGTCCACCCTTTGGTTCTGCAATCCCCTTCTGAGTGGGTTCTCCCCTGTGGTTTCTCCCGAGGCCAATCCACTGTGCACACACACAGAGGGCCCTCCTGCAACGCTTGGTCCCTGGCTGGAAGCCACAGCTTCAGCAGTGGGGAGCTTGCAATGCGCAACACATGTACCTGTGGGACCAGTTACCAAATACAGGTATGCACACACCCACTCGCACATCGCAAACATGCACAAAAAGCCGAAACAGGTTTTACAAAATAGCAGCTCCCTTAACATGCGGCGTGTCCAGATACTTCCCTTCTATCTTTCAGCCCTGCCACTCGGAGTTCAGAAAATGCAAACTTAGACTGCCTCGTGTGCTATATGTGATTTTCCACAATCTGACGTGAAGTTATTTGCTCGTTAGAAAGTCATCTCTTCCCCAAACAGATTTCAACTCTAAACACAATGAACCACACCACTTCTTCCAGAAATTTCCAGGCCTTAGCATATGCCCGGTCCTCCTTTCCACCACCCCCAACGTCCCCCCTGGCAAACCCCTGTTTTCATTCAGACCCAGTTCAGTGACCTCTTTCATTAGGGGCTCTGCCTGCCATGCTGGCCTCTAGCACCCACAAAACCTTCCCTGCTAATTACCTCAAACTTATTTTTTAATTAAAATAATGCATGATCCAATATTTTTCAAGGTATGAGTCTTGGACATGAGGTGTTGCAATCCTCTGGAATGCTAATAAAACTGTGGATCCCATATCTTATAGATCAAATTAACAGGGACCAGAGAATTTTCATTTTTAAGGAGTGTCTTGGTGACACTCATTATTAAAATTTGAAAACCACTGTATTAGTTTGGGTTCTCTAGAGAAACAGAATCAACAGGGAACACTTGCAAATATAAAATTAATGAAAGTGTCTCACGTGACCGTAGGAATGCAGAGTCCAAAATCCATAGGGCAGGCTGCGAAGCCGACGACTCCAATGGACTGGATGAACTCCACAGGAGAGGCTCACCAGCCAAAGCAGGAATGCAACCTGTCTCCTCTGAGTCCTCCTTAAAAGGCTTCCCATGATTGCATTTAACATCACTAATTGCAGAAGACACTCCCCTTTGGCTGATTACAAATGGAATCAGCTGTGGATGTAGCTGACGTGATCATGACCTAATCCTATGAAATGTCCTCATTGCAACAGACAGGCCAGTGCTTGCCCAATCAGATGAACAGGTACCACAACTTGGCCAAGTTGACACCTGTCCCTAACCATGACAACCACTGACTTATAATTACAGCACACTGGTAAAATAAAAGCAGGTAGAATGAAGTGAAAAGCAAATCACCCCCAATCTCATCACGAAAGCACCTACTGGTGTGTTTGGGCTGATGTTAAGTTCACGCAGTGCGTGCAGGTGCCTCTGCAGGACTGAAAACCATATCAGGCCCAGAAGTAGTGGGACTTACAAACAGGAGAAGTTCTCTGGTGACAGTCACCTGGGCACCAGCATTCTGCAAAGGGAGCAGAAATGCAAGAGGCAATATATGACTTCAGAATGAAGGTGTCCCACGTGGCGTGAGGGCATTGGGTCTCTAACCGTCTGTAAAGGGGCCTAAGACCTGATGCTTTACTAAGATACAGTCAGTCCGTTTTTATATTCGTGGTTCCGTCCTTCCCCTCTGGGAGATTGTCTACTTTCTTGACCTTTGTCTTTGGCTAAAGCAAGCCTGCCACGGGCTTTTAGAAGGGGTTCTGGCACCGGGCACCACCTTATGTGTCTGCGATGGTTTGAAGAAAATCATGATCTTAAAGCTAATCCATTCCTGGGCATGTAGACCTGCTGCGGGTGGAAACTTTGAGTAGGTTGTTTCATTGGAAACATGCTTCAAGTGAGTCATAACCATCTTTCGGGAGTCTTTATAGAAGGTGAAATTCAGAGAGAAAGACACCAAAACAGAGAGAAAGGCTCTGAAGCTCAAGCTGGAGGCAGTGAAACCTGTACGAGAAGGGAGAGGCCAGCAGGCGCTGCACATGCCTTGCCGTGTGCCAGAATTGCCAGAAGGATTTTCAGGGAGCGAGCACCACCTGTATGCGCCTTGTTCTTACAGGCCTCAGCACTGGGAGATTGTAAGTCAATAAATCCCCACTGTGAAAGACAAACCATTCCTGCTATATTGCAATTCATCAGCTTTAGCAAACAAAAACTGAGTCCTTCTATACTTCCCATGCAAATGTTTTCTATTGTGGATTATTTATCTAAAAATATTAAGTAATAACTGATTAAAATTAATTATACTTTTTATGATTTTGGTCATGCAATATATTGTCATGTGCTCTGCTTTTTCCACTTTCCAGCATATCAGAAATATCTTTCTTGTTACGATGCCCTCTTAGGAGATAAGTAATCACTTTTGCACAAGACACAGTGGTGCGTTTCCTTAACTGCTGGGCCCTTTGGGGAGCATTTACAGTGGTATCAATTTGTCATCATCGTAAATTATATGGTGATGAAAATCTTTCTCTCTGAAGCTTTTACGGTGTTTGTTTTTATTACCTTAGGATTCCCAGAAGTGAGATTGCTTAGTCTGTTGTGGCAGATGGTTTTGGAGTTCCGGATAAGCACTGTCCACTGCTAACCTAGAGACCGTGTTTCCAGGCCTTCTTTGGCAAGGATGTTTATTTTTATAAACTTTGTTAACTTGGTAGGTCAAAATGGCATGCATTTATTTTAATTGTATTTATTCCACCCCTAATGCAGCAGGAAATTTTCCCAAGTGTTTGTTTACTAATTTTATTTCCTCTTTGTGAAGTCTTGATTCATGACCCCTCACCCCTATTCTTCCACTGACATTTTGCTGTGGAATTAACCCTCTGTCCGCATGTTTGCTACAATTACATTCTCTTTATCCATCTGCAATGAAATCATCATTACGTTTTTAATATGTACACAGGTAACTGTTGACGTGGTCCACATTGGACAACTTTTTGTTGCTTTGTTTTATGAGATTTGATGCTTTATGTTGTTTATCTAAAAATAGATTTAAAAATATGTCCCTTTTTAATCCATCTAGTATGTATCCTGGTGTGTGGTATGAAGGAGTCTAAAGTATTTTTCTAAATGCTACTGTTCCAAAATCATTTACTGATGTCCTGGGAAATATTTGCCTGATGTTCCCGTGGCTGTCAGTGCTTTGCAGGACCCCATCTGTTTGCAGCGTTACCTGAGGACAGGGCCCTGCCTCGCTCAGCTCTGTAACGCCAGAACTGAGCACAGTACCAGCTCTGCCAGAAATTCCTGTGAATGAATATTTTTAAAAAACTAGAAGAAGGTTAGATGGTGCATGAATACTTCAGAAGTGGCAATTCTGGGTCCCAGAGATGCATCCTGAACTTGCAGCTTCATGCTTTAATATAATCATATTTATTCATTTGTTTGTACTTTAGCATGTGAAATTATCTTCCCAGGAAACTCTCAGCCCATTTCTTGACTGTTTTTAAGCTGTTATTTTTACATTGCTTATGTGAAATGGAGAAATATTTTTAGACATTCTCCACTGCCACAAATGGAAGAAAATGGGAACTTCATTTTACTGCATTCAACGTCGGTGAGAAAAATGCACTTTTGAAGGCACCGAGCCTGAAAGAGGACATGTAGATGAAGTATTTCTAGAATCTAGAGCGTGCAGGACCCTTTCCCCCTAGATTCACATCATCTCACACCCTTCCCTTCACCCGCCCCCCACCCCAGTCAGGCTCGCTTCCATGAATTCGTACCTGTCTTCTGACCTTTGGGGTCCCCAAGCCTTTAAGGATAGGCTCAGGATTTCCATCCCTTTTCTTCTAAGAGTAGAGATGCAAAGAGATCCCAGCGTTTGTCCCACAGCTTGGCCAGCTGTCTCCTGGACAACCTCTCGAAGCTGGACTTGGCTTCTTCCTCTTCCTACTCCATGTACTGCTGCTGCGGGGAGAGGGGGTCCCCACTTCTCCCTCCCCTGGCTCCCCACCAGGGCAGAGGCTGCGGGAGGCAGATTAGAAGGCTGTTGCCCTCGGTCTCAGGGCCTTGATGTGCCTAGTCTGATAACACCACACTGACCATCACTAGTTCTTCTTCTGGGTCTGTTTCCTCATGTCCATTAACTTGGCCATGACTTCATTCCAGCCACTGCTACCTGATTCCAGAGCATAGTGACTTTTCAGAGGCTGGTGCTGGGAGTGCACCGCCTTGTCCCCCGCCACCACCTATGCCCCGGGATAATCCATCAAAGTTTTGAAGGTAGATGTGTGCTTTCAAAAGAATATTCTGCATTTAATGTTTGATAGGGGAATAAGTTATAAATGGTTTTGGTAACGCAGTTTGCAGAAGCTATGCAGGAGCAGAGGGTCTGGGCTGGTGGGGAGAAGGAGGAACCTGCCCGGGTATGCAGAGGGAGCAGGGTCACCTCTGAGTCCAAATGCTGGTGGGTGAGGCTGGTGGTCTGTGATAGTTGGGTGTATCAGAGGAGGGTGTGGGAGCCACGATGAAAGGCCACTTTACACCCACGAGGGTGGCTATTAAAAAGAAACAGAAAATAACAAGTATTGGTGAGAATGTGGAGAAATGGAGACCCCGGGGCACTGGTGGGCATGTAAAATGGTGCAGGTGCTGTTGAGACCAACAGGGCACATTCTCAGAAAGTTGGAGGCAGTGTGACCGTATGGCTTAGTGATTCTGCTCCCAAGTATATATCCCAGACTTGGGAACGGACTCAGTGAATCCTTGTGTATCAGTGTTCACAGGAGCGTGATTCACAATAGCCAAAAGGTGGAAACAGCCCAAGTGTTCAACAGAAGAGTGGATAAACAAGATGTGCTCTGTCCACACAATGGAAAATGTTCAAACTTAAAAAGGAAAGAAATTCTGATACATGCTACAACGTGGATGAACCTTGAAAACATAATGTTGAGTGAAATAAACCAGACACAGAAGGACAAACATCATAAATTCCACTTCTATGAAATGTCTAAAGTAAGCAGATTCATAGAGACAGAAAGTAAATAGAGGCTACCAGGAACCTCTCTGGGCAGGAAGATGATTGGGAAGTCATTGCTTAAAGGCTACAGAGTTTCTGTTTGGGGTAATAAAAGAGATTTGGAAATGCATATTTTTTAAAAAAAGAGAGGGCATGGTTTATACAAGGCTAAGAAACATTACCTGACCTCTTGTTAGTCTGTTCATTCATTTGTTCAATAATTCCACAAGCATGGATAGAGTGCCTATGTTACGGGAGACATTTCTAGGGTTAGGGATGCAGAGGTCAGTAAGACCCGCCTCTGCCCTGGAGGAAGGGAGCCTGCCGGCCCAGGGGGAGGCACGTGGGCAGAGGTGTTGGGGCTGCAGAGGTGTTGGGGCAGGGGGAAGGCACCTGACCCAGGTGTGCAGAGAAAGACGCTTCCTGATGAGGGCAGCCCAAGCTGGCCCTGAAGGATGAGGGGGCTGGCAGGCAGAAGGGGGAGAGTGTAGGGCCATCTCAGGGGGCTCTGACAGCTCTGCAGGGTGGCTGAGCATCCTGGGCGTGGCAGGGGGTGGCCATAGTGCAGTGAGGTTCAGGGAGGAGCTGCAAGGTGAGCCTGAGCTGACCCGGAGTTCGGCAGGTAATTTTAAGGAGCCACCCAGGAGTGAGAGCTGCTGTTACTATTGGTGCTGGTGTTGTTTCCACTTGGGTTTTGTCATTACTGCCAACGACTGGGGGTTCCAGATAAGGGGAGGGCTTGGCTCTGGGCAGACGCTTCAGAAGGAGCCCTCCAGTGCTGGGCTGTCCAGTTGAATTTCAACCTCTCCTCTGGGGAACACAGGAGAAAGTCAAAAGTGCCGGCAGAGGTGTTTGAGCACAGCATCATGGAATTTCAGGGCTGAAGGCAGCCAGGGGCAGGTACCAGCGCTCCTTATACCTACAATCCCATTTAGACTTTGACTTGTCATTTTCTTGCCACCGACGGGTAGGCAAGTCACTCCTTGCCTTCAGCTTCCGTTTCTTTGTGAAATAGAAGCTATGGGCCTGGGGGTCGGCACGAGCCCCCCCCCCACCTCCATTGTCACTCTATTTACAGCAGGAATCACCTGGGAGGGGCTTCTAGCCCACCACCTCTCTCCCCGGGGCCCAGCCCCATGGATCCATGAGGCAGTGGGCTTGGCAGATGCCCCTTCTTCCCTCGCGTTCCCCGTGTGCCCGTCCCAACACGGAGCCTGGGCCGCTGCCTCCATCTCCGCCCTCCCCAGCAGCCCCACGGCAGCCCACACCGTTCCCTGCCCGTGTCAGGCCCACGGTGGGGGCCAGCCTTGCCCCCATTCTCATCTGAAGGGAGCTGACCAAGCAACGTCAAGCTCGCATTGAGCCTCCCACGGCGGACCAGGAGATAAAAAGTTCCTAAGCTCAGTGGCTCATTATATCCTGCTTGGCCCTGTGGGAAATCACTGGACTTGGGAACATACCCTCGCCCTGTACCTCTCGCAGGAAATTAGGTCGCCCTTTTCGATGCTCTGGCTACGGAAGGCCATGGGAATTCCTTTGTACAGTTTTTCTCCTGCCTTCTCGGAGATGTACCTGATGGGAAGAACAGCAATCTTTTCAAACAGGGGGAAAAAAAAACAAAAAACATATCAAAAGCTCTGGAAACAATGAGGAGATTTCAGTCTTTATTAGAAAATTTAAAAAAATGAGGAAAGGTCAATCTCTGGAGAGTAAGCCATGCCACCAATTTCCTTTCAGATGCAGAGGCCTTGGCATGGGCGAGCAGCAAACGCTCGGTGATAACCGTTTGCCAGTTGAGACAGACTGAACACTTCCCCTCCGTTTTCCTCCAATTGTCACACTTCCAGCGAGTTCAATGCAGGGCAGCATTTTCCCCCCAGGTGTTGGGCAGGCCAGCATCGTGGGCCAGGCGTGGAATTCTGACTTCCGCCGAGTCTGCGTGTGTGTTGGGGTAAGGGGAACAGATAGCTACTACATGAGAGGGAGGTGGGTTTGACCTGCTGGAACAATGAGTTTTATTTTATCAGCAATTTGCTGAGCATGTTCGGAAAACTTAACTCCATCTCCTTGAGTTGGAGAAGGTGCCAGAGACAGGAGTGGTCTGGCTTGGGGCTTTGGGATTTGAGTCAATAGGACACTCATTCCTTTATTCCTTCATTCATTCAAGCAACATGCATTTACTGGGTAAGTGCCCCCTGCCTGACATGTCTGTCCCCTCCCTCCATTGTCACTGGCGTGAATTTGACTTCCTAGAGTCTCTTAACCACATTCGTTGACATATCAGTAGAACATGCCTGTTGAATGAATGGGTTTGGAATGAGTGATGTTGAATGAATGAACATGCCTGTGGCCCTTGTGTCGTCATCCCGGGTAGTGTTAGCCCCGGTGTCCTCCCCCAGCAGCTTCGGTTGGAGCCGGCTCTCAACACCCATCGGATGACCTCTCCAAATCGCTGGCCAGCGGGCTTGGTCTCGGACTTCGAGCTCTGCTCCCAGCAGACCGCAATCTTGGAGCCTTTTGGTCAAGAAGGCTTTCTCAATCCCTTGATGCTGGATCCCAGCTCATCCTGGATTTCTGTCCCATGTTGCCAGGGAAGTTTACACCCCTGGGAGTCATGTCCCACATAGTGGGGGAGGGCAGTGAGTTTGCTGGCCGTGTTGGCTGAGAGAGAGAGGCCACATCTGAGCAACAAAACAGGTTCCCTGGGGATCTCTTAGGCCTAATTTTCAGTAGACTTAGCCTCTCTTTGAAAGGAATAAATTTCATAAGTGCGAACCCCAAGATTGAAATCTTGGCCTATTGATTTGGTTGTTCCCACTGCTTGCAAGAATATCAGAAATTCTCCAAATGAGGAAGTTGAATTGTTCCCCCCTTCTCCCCATTCCCCTAAGGGGGCTTTGCAAATACTTAAAAGATCACAATTTTAATTGTTAGAAAAACACAATAGAAATCCAAACATGGACAAAGAGACCAAGTCACATGTCCACTTACCCCACATTGAATACACACTCATGTCTGCTGCCCCAACTCCACAGTGGCTTGTGTGAGGACAGAGAAATAGGTGTAATTCAAGGTGAAACTAAGAAGGAGTGGTATCCCCAAGGACTTTTCGTGCCCTCGCTATCCTGGCCAGCTGGGGCAGGGTTGCCTGGGGCCCAGGAGCGCAGCCAATTGACCCCCGATAGGGCTGAGCTGTAGGAAGAGCTCCCGTGCCTGGAGCCAAGAGCCTGGCACTGCCTGTGAAGGCAGTTACCAAAGCTGGAATGTTAGACATTTGCCCAACCCCAGATACTTCAGTGCCCAGAGGGCAGCCCCGGTTCCTCTGGGATTTCCTCAGCGTCAGCCTCTGGAAATGGCATCAGTGTGTATCAGTAAAAACATCTGCACATTTGGGAGCAGCTGGAATGCTCATACGCCTCAGCCCAGCCATGCTGGAAGAGTTTGGCAGTTTATTAAAAGGCCACATGGTCCAGCCATTCTACTCCTAGGTACTTAGGGTCGGGGGAGAAAGGATGGCAGTGTCCACATAAAGACTCGCACACAATTGTCCGTAGCAGCATTACTTGTAGCAGCCAAATAGTCAATAGCTGGAAACAACCCAAATGTCCATCCACAGGTGAACGGATGACACTGCCTGTGCAGCAGCAGCACAAACAACTGGGCGACCACGACAAATTACATTGAGTGAAAAGATTCCAGACCAAAAACAGAGATTCCATTTATATCAAGTTCTAGAAAATGCAAACTAATCTGTAAGGACTGACAAGAGTCGAGCAGTTGCTGAGGAGGGGCGGCGGGCAGGTGGGGCTCGAGGAGACCCTGGGGTGCTGGGGGGCTGGCAGGCGGGGTTCGAGGAGACCCTGGGGTGCTGGGGGGTGGCAGGCGGGGACGAGGCTTTCTGAGATATTTCCCCCTTTTCAGAAGTAGTTACAGAAAATGGACCCATTTCCCCCATTACCAAAAAGACCAAAATGTTCGGCCTGAAGGACAAGACCCCTTCCCCCATGATCTGCCTTACCCCTATTAACTTTTGATTAGATGGAGATGTTACTCCACCCATTCCAGGTTGGTCTTGATTAGTTTACTGGAATCCTTTAAAAAAATGAAGTATTTTGGAGAGAACCAGAAGTATTTTGGAGAGAACCGGAGCCTACAAAGAGAGAGATGATAGAAACTTCATAGCAGAGCTGACTTGGCATCTGCAGAGAACAGATACATAGATGTTTGGAGGTGCTTGGAGCCCAGCAGATGTTGCCATGAGACGCTAACAAGCCAGAACCTGGAGAGAACCAAGGGGAGGCAAGAGAGGATAGCCAGCCCCAGAGGAGCAAAGTGAGGAGCCCCCGTAGGAACAGAGGCTGAAAGCAATGGAGCCCAGGAGCAAGGGACCAGCAGATGCAGCCACGTGCCTTTCCAGCTGGCAGGTGTTCTGGATGGCATCAGCCTTTTCTAGGTGAAGGTAACCTCTTGCTGGTTACCTTGCCTTAATTTGGACACTTCCACTTCCTAAGAACTGTAAACTTGTAGCTTATTAAATCCCCCTTTTTAAAAGTCATTCCAGTTTTGGTATATCACATTCCAGCAACTAGCAAACTAACATAGATTTGGTACCAGAGATGTGGGAGGCTTTTGCAGTTCCCAAATATGAAACATGTTGGAACAGCTTTTTAAATGGATAAGGGGAAGATTCTGGAAGAACTGTGGGGCGTTTGATAGAGAAGGCCTTGAATGCTTTGAAGAGACTGTTGGTAGAATTGTGGACTGTAAAGATACTTCTGATGAGGCTTTGGACAGAAATGATGAACATGTTATTCCAAACTGTAAGGAAGGCATTCTTTATAGATGGAGAACAGAATCTGAGATTCATGAACTTCAATATTTAGCAGAAGAAATTTCCAAACTAAATGTGAAAAATACAGCCTGGCTTCTCCTGGAAGCTTATAGTAAAATGTGAGAAGAAAGACATAGGTTAAGAACTCAACTCTTGGGTAGAATGAAAACCGAAATTGGTGTGGAAAATTCTGGGCTTCCTGAACTGAGACTCCAGTAAATGGTTTACCTCACATGAGGATTTAAGCAAACGTAAAAGCAGTCAGCCATTTAAGAAAAAGCTAGACTAGAGATGGAGTTATCCAGGAAGGATTTTGGGAAACTCCTGCTGTCTAATGGGCATGATCCCAGTATACTGCATAGAAAACCAACAAGAGTGTTGTGGGATCTGCGTAAATGGAACCAAAGCGAGTCTGTAATAAAATGGACAGAAATGGGAAAAAGTGAAGGAAAAATGTCTTTAGAAGCAGAACCATGGAGGCTAAGGTCTGGAGCCAGGAGACCTTGGGCCAGGAGAGCAGACCCACGCAAGTACTTGCCTTCCACCTCAATGCTCAGGAAGCCACCTCAGGCCTCAGAGAGGATGGAGCACACAAACCAGGGACTGGGGGGAGCCTGGTTGCTACTCCATTGTTCTGGAGAGGTTGAGTGTGCCTTGGAGCAGGCAGAGAGCCCTGATGCAACCCCAATGCTTAGAGAGGGTGGAGCCAAGAAAGGTGGTCTCCCCAATGTCCCCAAGTTGCAAACTCTGTGCCAGTGTTTGGACAGAGCCAAGCCATTTTGTAGGCCCTTGAAAAGGGTGGGACTGCCACATTCTAAATCCCCAAGGATAAATGACTCAGACTTTGAAATCCAACGGAGTTTGCTGTGTAGGTTTTCAGAACTGCTTGGGTCCAGTGATGCCTGTTTTCCCTTTAATTTCTCCTTATAGAAATGGGTATATGTATCCCATTACGAACCCTCTATTGTATGTTGGAAGCAGATAACTTATTCCAAGTTTTACAGGTCCAGAGCCAGAAGAAAATTTTTGCCTTACAACAGATCATGCCTATAGTTGATGTTGAGATTTTTGTTCTATTTTAACTTCATATTGTATTTGTAGTGTTACTGAAATGGTTTAAGGCATTTGTGATATTGTGATGGAGTGAATGTATTTTGTACATAGAAAAAACATGTCTTTTGGGGGTCCAGAGGGTAGAATGTTCTGGTTTGAATCTATTAGCCATGTTTTAATCCTGATCCAATCTTGTAGAAGCAGCTATTTCTTTTAATCCTGATTTAATACTGTATGTTGGAAACTTTTGATTAGATTTTTCCAGTAAGATGTGAGACACCAAATTGTGAGTATTAATTTTGATTAGATGGAGATGTGACTACCCATTCCAGGGTCTTGATCAATTTACTGGAATCCTTTAAAAGAGGAAGCATTTTGGAGAAAGTCAGAAATGACAGAACCATCAGAGAGAGAGCCAATAGAAGCTTCAGAGCAGACAGAGAGAACAGAGATGTTTGGAGATGCTTGGAGCCCAGCAGATGTCACCATGAGATGTAAGCAAGCCAGAACCTGGAGAGAGCCAAGGGGAGGCAAGAGAGGATAGCCAGCCCCAGAGAAGCAAAGTGAGGAACCCCCACAGAAACAGAGGCTAAAAGCAATGGAGCCCAGGAGCAAGGGACCAGCAGATGCCAACCATGTGACTACCCAGCTATCAGAAGTGTGCCAGACCCATCAGCCTTTCTTGAGTGAAGGCAACCTCTTGTTGGTGCCTTAATTTGGACACTTTCACTTCCTTAGAACTATAAACTTGTAACTTATTAAATTATCCTTTATAAAAGCCATTCTAGTTCTGGCATATCACATTCCTGCAGCTTGCAAACTAATACTAGTAAGATCTTTTGGTGAGTAAGATCTTAAGTTGCGATGTGACCCACCTCATTCTGGGTGGGTCTTAATCTTCTGTGGTTTGAATCTGTTACGTACCCCAGAAAAAGCTTATGCTCTTTTAACCCGTCCCTGGGAGTGCAGACCTACTGTGGGTGGGATCTTTTGCTTAGGTTGTTTCCATGGAGAAGATAAAAGGCAGAGGCATTTTGGAGAGAGCTCAGAGAAAGAAAATGCCCAGGAGAAGCCAGAAGGACCCACAGGAGCAAAAAGAGCCGTTTTTGAAATTTTTTGAAATTTTTGAACACAGAAGAGAAGGAACAGCAGATGTGGCCATGTGCCTTCCCATGTGACAGAGGAACCCAGCAGCCTTCCCTCAGAGAAGGTATCTCCCTCTTGATGCTGTAATTTGGACATTTTCATGGCCTTAGAACTGTAAATTTGTGACCTAATAAATCCCCTTTGTAAAAACCAATCTATTTCCAGTATATTGCATTCCAGCTTCTTTAGCAAACCAAAACATCCTCTTACTTGAGCCCTTTATAAGAGAATAAAAGACAGAGAGAAGACAGAGAAAAAAGGCCCAGAGAAGCTCAGAGAGGAAGCCCCTGGAGGCAGAAGCCAGAAGGAACAAAACCCAGGAGAGAACGGAGAGACCAGCAGATGTTGCCATGTGGCTGGCCGGGTGGCCGAGGAGCTGAGGACGTCAGCAGCATTGCTTGTTGATGCCTTGAGATGGACATTTTCACACCGAAGTACTGTAAGCTTGGAAGTTAATAATCCCCCATTGTAGATGCCACCTCATTTCTGGCATATTACATTTCGTCAACTTGAGCAAACTAAAACCGAGGCTGTAGGCGAACATTAAGTGGGAGATGCTGAGGGTAGGAAATAACTGGCTGTCTGTTGTGGGGGGAACAGAGGAATGCATGTGAGAGGAATTACAGAGGGAGACTCTGAAGTTCTCAGAAAGTAATTCGATTTAAGGGACCAACAGGGAAGAGCAGTAAGTTTTGAGCTGGGTGACCAGTTGGCTGGCAGTGCCATCCATTGTAAGGGAACGGGTAGCAGTGGGAGTCAGTTCAGTGCAGGGAAGGATAATAGGAGTTCCTCTAGCCTGAGCTCACTGCAGGTGCCAGGTGTCACCTCCCATCCCACCAACACCCTTATCAGGTGGGCAATGGTCATAGGCCTATTGTACAGGTAGAAAAGTTCGTACATTTTCACAGCTATATAAACTTCCTAACCTTTCAGTATACTTCCATAACCCTAATGAATTGGTATTACATTTATCATTATACCCAGATTCCCAATGAGGACACTGAAAGTAGAATCCTTAAGAGACTCACGTGAAGACATAGGGTGTCTTTGATGGTTATAGAAGCCACATAATGTTTCTTGGTGACAGATCTCATAAGTGTGGACTTGGAGTTGAGTACTAAGTTGAGAATTAATGATATCACATGGGAAAGTGAAGGAGAAATGAATGGGCATTGTACTCGTTAAGGGAACAGAAGCTGCCTAGCCCAGTAGATGGCTCCGCATTGAACCAACAATGCCGGGCAGCTCTCTGGGGTCAGTGGTGGTCCCTGGAAAGAGGTGGAGGTCTGACCTTCCAGCTACCCAGGCCAACTCTTGCTCTGCCGTTTCAACACAAACCTTCTAAGGCCACCCGGGTGCTGTCAGCCGGTGACAGTCAGGGAGACAGAGGGCCATCCTGCTTGTTATATTTTAGCTGCTTGGCCATTCCCAACGGTGATGGGGGCTGGGAAACACGGTCTCCACTGAGTGCCCAGAAAAAGAAAAGGAGTTTGGTGCTCGACTAGTGGTCTCAGCCAGTCATTCACAGAGCTGACGCCCTGGATGGGGTATTTGAGTTCCTCTAAAGGCTAACAGCATGGCATCGCATCATTGTGAAAACTCCTTTTAGCCTATTGACAAGTATTCAGATCCTGCCTGGTGGGAACCACTGTTTGTACTTTTAAGCTAACGGCACTGATTCTGCGAGTCTGCTATGCGGGGTTGAAAGAAGTCCTGGACTTGTTCGCAGACTTGGTGCAGCCACTTACCAGCCTCTGACCTGGAGCAAGATCCTAACTTCTCTGAGCTTCAGTTTCCTCCATCTGTAAAAATCAGGAGCATGACACTTGGGTCAAACACATAAAGGAGAGCAAAGAACCTGGGAGAAGGCAGAGTACTTCACAAAATATGAGGAATAATAGCTTTGCTGTCTTATTATGATTGCTATCAGGTGGAGGGGATACAGGGTAAGTGCAGCTAGAAATGAATCCAGGCAATTGCTGATTCTGTCTCCATGACTCAACACCGGTGTTTCGAACTGATAAAGTTTTCTGGTCCCCAAGTGGACTTTCAGATCAGATTTTTGAGCAAGTGATTTAGGAGATGTCAGAAAAGGGAGTATAATCAATACAGAAGGCAGTTTGTTTCCATTGAGAGCAAATCCTAACAGCTTAAACTCATTCCCTTTATTTCATTTTTATGAAATCCATATGAAATTATTATTATACTAACAACATTGTTAGCTATCAATAATCCTCGTCCCTTGCTCCACAGGCCAACGGCTCATATTGTTTTTATTCTCCCAAGTCTGCCTTCCCTTACTGTCTTCTTTGCATGCATATAAACACGCATTCCTGACATAGTGGAAATTCTTGTGATTTAAAAATAATTTGAAAAATGGAATACAGCATCTTGTATTTTTAAATAAAAATGTGCTGTAATAATATTTATGGTGGCAGAATAGTCCACTTAGCTTTTCTCTGATTCATTTTTCCAGATGCATGTCTACTGCTATGCTGCATGTCTTCCTCAGGCAGTCATATTCTTTAGAATTCCTTCCAGAAGTGGTTTTACTCCATCAGTGGGAATAAGCCTTTACTTTGTGTGCTTCTTCATCAATAATGCCACGTTGACTTCCAAAAATGTTTCTACCAATTTACATCCTCACAAGCAATGTAGGCTCGTTTCCTAACAATGTACCTGTTTCATAACAATCATGCCAGCATTGGGCTTACAGATTTTCTATTATTTTATTTATCAAAGAGATCTTAAGTGCTACTTATTTTATTTTGATAATGTAATAAACACAAGCTTATTTTAGAAGAAGGGTAAATTACAGGTATGCATGGAGAAAACGGAAGTAATTTCACTTTCTGGAGCTAGTCCCTGGGAATAACACCCTTCCAGAATTGTTTTCATGCGTGCGGATAAGCGCACATGAGAGCAGGCTTATCTAGGTGCTGGCGCTGGACATGAGGCCTTGACCTCTTTTTCATTTAATAATATGTCATTAGAATAGGTTTTGTAAGCCACCAGATAGTGTGGATTTCTCTTAACTCCATATTTTTGGAAATTCAGTTTAAAAATTTTGACTCATCTTAAAACTCTATTTAATCTCACTTGGCCTTTTGCCAACATTCTTAGTAGTTTCCTTAGCATAAATTGCTGGCAGTAAGATGTCTGGATGCAAGTGTCCTTTTGATGCGTGTTGACACATTTCCCTTCTGAAAGACTGGTCTACTCAACACAGCCCCCCACTTCCCAGATTCTCATCAAGACAGGGCATTACTTATATCTCTAGTACTGTCCAGTCTCACAGGTGGAAAACACTTCCGTTCTTAATTTGCATTCCTTTGATTATTGCTGAAATTAAGTATTTTCAATGCTTACTAGCCATGTGTATCTATTATTTTATGAATAACTTTTTCAGGCCCTCATTATTTTGTTGATTGTTTCGCGAAGGTCCTTCTCAAACTAAGGCTTCTAATTATTGGTCATAGAATGCAAATATTCCTGGTGTGTTTTTACTTTCAGTTTTACTTTTAGGTTTATTAAAAGTAAATTTTACTTTTAAATTTAATTTTAAGTTTTAAATTTTTAAATTTAATTTTACTCTTCGTTGTTACAGATTATTTTCACATATGAATGTTTCTAATTTTAAGCTTTAAGAAATATCAGTTAATATTTTATTTGTGTTTTACAATTTTGGTGACATCTCCTTATATTTTAAAAACCTCTGTTATTTTTATTTCACTACAAAAGAACCTTTCTCTCTTTAATACAGCTGGATTTTATTTGGCTCATCCACTGAGATAAGGTTCTAAGCTAAACGGTTCACCAATTATTTCATCGTCATATTGAATAATTCATCCTTCCAGCAATTATTCAAGATGACATTGAGGGAATGGGAGAAATTAGCACCCTTTGCTGGGGGGGCATGAGTATCTCGATGTCTCTCACGTGAAATTAGACCCGTTCCGTGTGGCTGCAGGTGGCAGAGCTTGAAGCAGTGGTGGGGCAGGACCGGGACTCTAGCAGGGACACAGATGGAAAAGAATTGTCAGGAACTGACGCGGTCCTTCGGCAGAGGTCACTCCAGCCCAGGACCCATCCAAAGGAGCCCTCTGGCCATCTGGGGAAGATGGGGGCGCTGAGGGGTCTCTAAATCCCCCCCCCAACCTGGAAGACCTGTCATTCCATGCAGCTGGGCAGGGCAGACTCTGAAAATCCCATCTGCATAATGTGGCATGAGATGTAGAGAAACCCAGGGTTGCACAAATCAAAGCAGCGGATAACTTGCCCTTGTGCTAGGGTTTGTCTGGTTCACAGTGGGCAACGCAGCCCAACTCAGGCCGGCCTGAGAAACGAGCGCAGCAAACCCGGGCTGCCGGGGTAAGGGACCATGGTGCCTGGGAAAGTATTTGCTCTGTTTATTCTGGGCTAGAAAACTCACATCTTATTTGTGTACAGTTGTTTAGCAACAGAAAAAAATAGGAAATCTAAATTTAACAAATGCTAAATATATCATCATTCCAATGAAACTATGGCAGTTATTCACCCACCTGTTTGGAAACTATGGAGGACAGTGGTCCCCAGAACTCCGCAGGCCAGAAAAGACACAGATGGTCATCTTTGAGATGATTTCTGGGACCGAATCTGGCATTTCCTCATGTATGAATTAGGATCAGGGTCATCCCATCTGTTCAAAGGGCGTGACACTTGCTCCCTGAAAGTTCGAAAGACCAGGCAGAGTGCCCTTACTTGGAGTTCTCAGCAAAAACTGAGGGCGTCCGGCCAATGTCACTCTGAGAAGGAAAAAAACCAGCCCGACCCTTGGGCCTTTCTCAGTCCCCCTGTGAGGCCGGGTCTCGGACCTCTGCCCAGGGAGCGAGGTCGTGAGTTTCCCTGACACTCGGTGCCCACTGAGGTGCTGCTCTAAGTCTGCGTCCAGAAATGAGGGTCACCTATATACCCTGCACAGCCTCGACTCACACTGTCTACACTGGGCGTCTACACTGGGGCAGGACGGGGGCCTGGATGTGTGTGTTTGTTGGGGGTGGGGTGTCTAGAGGTCTACCAGACTCTGAGTTTATCTTTCCAGTAGCCCCAGTCATGGCAAATATCCCCAGGCCTGCCCGCCGGGTGGCCAGAGGGCCTGGCGGGGAGGGCTCAGTCCCAGCTGCCCCCTGCACAGTGGCTGTGCCGCCTCGGGCACGTGACTTTGCCTCAGGGCTTCTGCTTCCCATCTGCTCATCTGTACAATGGGCATGGTTGCAGTACCCATCTTGTGGGGATGTCATGGACTCAGAGATGCACCCCTCTTGTTCAGACACACCCACTTTCACGTGCATCTGTGTAAGTGATTCACGTTATTTATTCAAGAAAAGCGTCAGTTGTGTGATTGTTTACACCATGTGTCTGATGCTCCTTTTATCTATGGTATGGACAGATGAGAAAAAATATTGATAAAAATAAATAAATAATAAGGGGAACAAATGTTAAAATAAGTTGAGTAAGGCGGTGCGATGGTGGCTCAGTGGCAGAATTCCCACCTGCCATGCCAGAGACCAGCGTTTGATTCCTGGTGCCTGCCCGTGCAAAAGAAAAAATAATAATAAATAAAATAAAATAAAATAAATGGAGTAGATTGAAATTCTAGTGATCAATGAAAAGGAGTGGTAAGGGGTATAGAAAAAAATAGGGGAACAAAGGTTAAAATATATTGAGTAGATGGAAATACTAATGGTCAATGAGAGGGAAGGGTAAGGGGTATGGGATGTATGAGTTTTTTTCTTTTCATTTTTTATTCTGGGGTGATGCAAGTGTCCTAAGAAATGAGCATGGTTTTGAGTACACAACTATGTGATGATACTGTGAGCCATTGATTGTACACCAAGTATGGAATGTTAATAGGTTAATGTTTGTATTTGTATGTTGTTTTGTTGTGTCAATAAAAAAAAGACTCTATAATATTAAAAAAGTAAAAAAAAGAAAAGCTTCAGGTACTGAGTGATGGCTAAGGCAGTGTCCCTGTCCTCAGGAGCATTTGTGGTGTTTCAGAGCAGCATTAGCATCTGCAGTCCTCCAGAACCCACCTGCATCCTCTAGAACCCACCTGTGTCCTCCAGAACCCACCTGTGTCCTCCAGAACCCACCTGCATCCTCCAGAACCCACCTGTGTCCTCCAGAACCCACCTTCATACCCCCAGAACCCAGCTGCATCCTCCTGAACCCACCTGCGTCCTCCTGAACCCACCTGCATCTTCCAGAACCCACCTGTGTCCTCCAGAACCCACCTTCGTACCCCCAGAACCCACCTGCATCCTCTTGAACCCACCTGCATCCTCCAGAACCCATCTGTGTCCTCCAGAACCAACCTGCATCCTCCAGAACCCACCTGTGTCCTCCAGAACCCACCTGCATCCTCCAGAACCCACCTGCGTCCTCCAGAACCCACCTGCATCCTCCAGAACCCACCTGTGTCCTCCAGAACCCACCTGCATCCTCCTGAACCCACCTGTGTCCCCCCCAGAACCCACCTGCATCCTCCAGAACCGACCTGCATCCTCCTGAACCCACCTGCATCCTCCAGAACCCACCTGTGTCCTCCAGAACCCACCTGCATCCTCCAGAACCCACCTGCATCCTCCTGAACCCACCTGTGTCCTCCAGAACCCACCTGCGCCCCCCCAGAACCCACCTGCATCCTCCAGAACCCACCTGTGTCCTCCAGAACCCACCTTCATCTTCCTGAACCCACCTGCATCCTCCAGAACTGACCTGCATCCTCCTGAACCCACCTGCATCCTCCAGAACCCACCTGTGTCCTCCAGAACCCACCTGCATCCTCCAGAACCCACCTGCATCCTCCAGAACCCACCTGTGTCCTCCAGAACCCACCTGCGTCCCCCCAGAACCCACCTGCATCCTCCAGAACCCACCTGCATCCTCCAGAACCCACCTGTGTCCTCCAGAACCCACCTGCATCCTCTTGAACCCACCTGAGTCCCCCCAGAACCCACCTGCATCCTCCCAGGACTCGTGGCTCCCTGCCAGGGCTGTGAGTTGGAGTTGACTGCGTGTCAACTGGAGGCTCTAGAAAGTAAAAGTGGAAATTCATCTTCCCTGGATTTTGCTTTTGTTGGTTTTGTATACATTTTCTAACTCTGACTAACATTTTGGAGGGAATGGTGGCCAGTCCAGATCACAAATGGCACAGAGGCAGTTATTTTCCTGTAAGAGAGGAAGGGTGGTGGGGCCGCGTGGGTTGCAGACACCGTGGCCAGCACTCTTGGTGTGATTCTGCCGTTCAGGGGACCGCTCAGATCTACAGAGTTGGAAGGGCCGCCCCCCAGGGTGTCAGCCTGCATTTCCCTCCTTCCAGGCTGCCTGACGTGAACTCCCAGGCGCTACAGAAATTCTGTTTCAATTTGTCTGACGCTAAGAAAAGAGGTGGGAGGACTTCACGGAGCACACAAAAGCCTGCCCAGTGGCCGGCCATCTGACTCAGCCCATTGTTCCAGACAATTTGTCCTGGTCTCCCCTGCTTTGCCCCAGCCTTGCTCCCGCCGGATCCCGTTCCCACCAGCCCCTGCCTCCCCGGCTGGCCGCCGGCCTCTGCACCTGGGCGTTCCCATCTGGTCCTTCTCCCGCAGGACCCCAGCTCCCTGGCCCCGCTTGACCCCTTGGCCAGGGCGGCCAGATAAAACACAGGATGCCCGGTTAAGTGTGAATTTCACTGCGAATAATTTTGCATAACAAAATATTCTGGGGGTGTTCTTATACTAAAACCTGATTTGAGTTCATGCGAATTTCAACCTTGGGTGGGCATCCTGTATTTTCACAGACAAACTTAATCAGGCACCTCTTCCTGGGTTGCTCAGTCAGGCCCCTCTTCCTTGCTTGAAGTCTGGACCAGCTCCCACCAACCCCAGGACCCAGCCCCCAGCCCCGTCCCTCCCCCACCCTGTTCCTGATGGGTGGACCCCACCTACATCTCAGCCTCATCTGCCCCTTGACTCTTCCTCCTTCCAGCCAAAGGCCGGCCCTGTGTACTCAACCTTGCCTGCCATGATAGCAGAAAACCCCTCTTCTAGCTCTGTTCTGGAAAGTTCTGTCTCCAACTCAGCAGAAAATGAGCCGTGGCTTCCGCCCAGGTGACAGGGGGGTGATCACACACACATGTGAGCTTCCAGACAGACAGAGGAAACCCCAGGCAGGGTGTGTGCAGGGCCCATGAGTCCCGATATCACCCTCAACAGCTGAGACTCTGGATTTTTCTGCCTCAGATGGCTGGCCCCGTTTTCATCTCACAGATGAGAATGCCCCCACAGACTCCATGTGCTCCCCCAGAGCTATGTGCAGTGGGGATCTGGCTGACAGAACAAGGAAACCAGCCAGTGGGACAGCTTGACCTTTGAGGGCTGCAAAACCCAAGGAAAGGAGAGTGAATAGTTCTCAGAAAAGGCACTTTCCAAAAGGCAGTCTCGATGGGGATTGCAAATGACTCAGAGCAATAGGGGGTGGGGAGGCTGGACACTGGGCAAGGACACAGCTGAAGTGGCCAGTGCGTCCACAGTGAGGTGAGTGGAAAGAGGGCGCAGCAGATGCTGCTGCTAACACAGGTGATGCCCAGGTAGCAGAAGTGGCAGCTCCGGGGTACCTGTCACGGCCCAGCATGCGGTCTGACAAGACAACTTCCGCGTGCCAGTCTCGCCACGTCGCTTGTATTTGAATCCTGGGTAGGAGACCAGACGTGGGTCATGGGCCCGATTTGCACTCCCCAGGGCACGTGTTCTCGCAGTCCACTGCTGTGGGCAGGGAGCAGGGGTCACTCCACCTGGAGAGGGAGGGGTGGGCCTGGGGAGGTGTGTCTGTGTCACCGGTGACTGGCCAGGATGGAGACCAAAGAACAAGCTCGTTCCAGGTGGTTGGAATGATTGTCTGTGCTCCTGCTGCGAAACTGCGCTTCCCAGACTTTATCACAACAGTGGGGAAGGGAAGGAGGTGTGGCTCGTCAATTAAAGACAGTCGTCAGGCATCAGCCAAATAATATCCCAATTTTTGTAGGACGAACTAAAGTTAGAAAGCACATGGAGGTTGGAAGTGGAGCTCCCTTCTTAGGTCCGAGATGGTTGACTCGGGACCCCGGGGAACGCCGTGCGGCCTCTGCGCTCCAGTTAAAATGATCGCTGTAGAAGGTTCCAGTGGAGACTAACTGCCTTCTGCAGTGCTGGGGTACACCACAGCCTGGTACCCGGGACTCCCGAGCACTCACTATGTCAGTGCATTGCGAGTTCGTTCAACTGCCAAACGCACCCTGGACAGCTGGTTCCCAGAGGCTGGGGTGGGGGTGGTCTTCAGACAAGCTCTCCCCAGGCCTGGGGTACTACTGACCCGATTTCTGCAACGCTGTCAACTCGGGTCCTTGAGATATCAACTTGGAAGCCACCTGTGCTGGCACGCAATCAGCTCTGCCTTCTCCCCAGAGACGGGCTCTCACGCCTTCTGGTTTTTACCAAGGGAGGCCACTGCAGGACCACTCCCCTGTCCCCTCCCCAGAAGGCTGTGATGGAAAGTCCCTGCTTCTCCTAGGACAGCATCCACTGTTGGACTTTCTCCTTGGTTCCCGTCAGCCTCCCACATTTCTGGGCAGCTGCACAGTTCCTTGTGAGCCTTCTATAGCCTTCCACGCCTTGCAGGGAAAACCATATAAAATGTCCCGGCTCGGGTTCTCCTGATCTGGGTGTGTCCCCTGTTCCCAGTGGGGCCCTCACTAACACAGGGCATGGCCCTGGGCGCCGACCTCTGGACCTTGCACCGTATTCTGGGGTTGGCTGGCTCCCATATTTGCTGACCCCAGGGGAGGCCCAGGTCCTTGCTGGGGGTCCTGAGCTTGGCGGGGCGTCTCAGGCCGGGCAGCACTGCGTGAAGTGCAGGTGGAAGGGCAAACGCTGGGAGGCCAATTGGCTGGGCACTTAGTTGCCATGGCAACGAGAATGATTGCGAAGATGATGGAGTCCTCTAATTTCTCCGTGTCACCGTGGGGAGCCAACAGCAAAAAAGGGGAAATTAACAGCTATGAATATGCAATTAAGAGCCTGTTTGCAGAGCCGGCTTTGAAGGCACCTGGGTCTGCTGGTTCACTGTGGTCTCAGGGCAGACCTGGGCAAGGCCCCAGGCAGGAGCTGACCCTCAAGGCTGCAAGCTCAACCTGACCAGGTCCCCTTCGGGTAAGGGCAGAGGGAAGGAGGGTGTGGGCATAGTGGGGGGATGTCTAGGCAGACTGGGAATGGGTTCCACATTTCCCAGAACTGAGCCTGACCACGGGAATAGTCCCTCTGCTAAAACAAGAACAGTAGTCCCAGCGTGGTGAGCCTGGCGTAGGTGTGGGGCATTGTGGTCCCCTTTGGACCCCTGCCCGCTTCCCCACTGAGCCACACACGTGTCTGAAGCCAAGCAGCACTAGCCACGCTGCCACATCACTCCGTTGTGGTAGGTTTTTACCCATCTAAGAGCCATGATCAGAACTGGTCATATTTTGGACGTTTAATTGTTTGTGGTCCTTCTCTCTTTCTGAAATGTCAGCTCGGCCTTGGGGGCAGCCTGCTCACTCATGATGCCCACCGCTATGCCCTCACCTGGAGCAGGGCTGGGACAGAGCAGGGTCTTAAGAATCCGATTCCATAGAGGATGGACAGACACATTGTGTGTACTTGGTTGTATCCCTTGCAGGACACTCCAACTTCCTCCCAAAGGTCCTTGACATACTGTTTCTAACTTCTCGGGGACAGCCAGCCATGCCGTTGCTTGCGGAGTGACTCGTTGAAAGCAGGGTTTGGGGAGTCATTATGGTAGTGACGTGAGGGTGGACGGGAAGGAAACGAACAAGGTCGAGTCCACTGGGAGGCCAGGAAGCTAATCCAAGCGGGAAAGTGGAGGGTCCACACTTAGAGTTAGGTTGGAGAAGATGGAGAAGGGAGATCCATGTGAGTGAGGAACTGAAAGCATGAAGTTCACTTGACCGTGGTGAGGGAGGTAGCCGAGGGGAACTGCAGCTAGCCCCAGACGTGAAGGGCCCGTGGGAGGAGACAAGGGGCCCAGGCATCTCTTGTGCACAGGCATCACTTGCACACTCATGGTCTTGGCCCTACCCCCGTGCTGACCATGGCCATGGTGAACCATTGCACACAAACATTGACCAGCTTTGAGCTGACAACAGTTCACTTCAAGAGCACGCCTCTTGCCTCTCACTTCTCCAGTTCCTCCATGTGGAAGGCTTGGAGAACCTCCTTGTTCTCACACATGTATAAGCCAGAGCTTCAGGAGAGCTGACAGCTTCAGTCATTGGGCTGGGAGCTGGTGGAGACATGCCTCTTCTTTGTCTCTCGGGTGGACAATACTGATGTCCCAGTGGGGTGGACCAGCTTGACAGCGCATCCTTGTATTGACTTCTTCATCCTTGTCCCTCTCTCCAGACCCACACTCCTTTCCCTGGATGATTTCTCACAGTAAACTACCCAGACAGCCTTCTCTAACGCTGGATTTTCAGTGGAAACTATAAGGTGGGTCCCTACTGGAGGGAGATCATGTGGCTGAGTTTGAGATGTTCTAAGTTTGACATCACTCTGGGCATCTTTAGAAAGCTCTGTCAGGTCTTTTGGGATGTGCAGTGGGAGTGCGGGCTTAACATCACACACCCAGAAACTAGAGCTGTTGCCGAGAACTGATGTGCTTCCTAAGAGGGAGTGTAAGGAAGAAAAGGGCAGAGTGTTCTAGAAAGTGAGTCATGGAAAAAAGATCAAGGAGAGGGAGGCCTCTCAATGCACTGATTTTGTATCCACCAGGTGCCAGGCTGTGGCAAGGGTAAGCAGGATGTGGTTTCTGGCTGCACGGAGTGAACCGTCTAGTGGAGGAGACAGACACACATAGATGGCAGCACCCCAGGCTAACACACATGACAGTAGGGGCCCAGGGGTGACGTGATGGGGAGGAGCTCCAGGACCCCGGATATCAGAGCATCATCTCCTGGGCCGCCTTTCCAGGCTCCTCCGCAATCCATGTGGGACCCTCTTTGGCATTTTTCACGCATTGCCTCGTGCTGTTTGCTTCCTTTTTGCTGCATTCACCTCTCGAATAGACGGCGAGCCCCTTGGTTCCTAGGTTTCTGCCCTGTTTGACGCCCCCTGTGACCCTGGCCCCTGACCCCTCTCCTGCCCCAGCCCAAGCCTTGAGCACATATGAAATCAATCAGTCTTTGTCTATTTTACTGATAAAGGGACCAGGCAGGAAGAAAAGGACACGAGGAGAAAGCAGAGCCCTCAAGGAAGATGTGATCAGGGAATGAACAGGGGAAGTACGCCTGGTCACTGCACTCTGAGAGCTGACCAGGGAGGAGGCAGTCAGGATGGTGGGATGGTCAGTGGTGTCAAAAGGTCAGAGGGTCAAAGAGGACGTGTATGGATGAGGCCATGGGATTTGTAGAAAAAGATATAATTTACTACCACTGAAAGTGTGAAGTCAACAGAGTGATGAGGCTAGCCTGTGGATTTCAGGGGGTCGATGACACAAAAAAAGTTGAGGTGGTAGATGTGAATTGTTTCTCAACCTTCTCCAGACCTAAATCCATAGGCCCCAAGATTCAGCTTGAAGCTACTGTTCTTAGCTTTTCCTTTCCCTCCCTTGGTCATCTCATCCCAATCCAAGTTTTTACCCCACATGAGCTGTTGGCTTCCATCTAAGCGCCTACTCGCATCACATCCCCAGACTTCAGACAGCTTCAGACATCTGCAGATGGACAGCTCATGGAGACTTCAATTCTATACGGTGAAGATGAAAGTCACTACCACCTCTTCCAGGAAGGCTTCTGTGATTCCCCCTTCCCAGTACAGATACTCACTTTCTGCCCTTATGTTGTATCTTCCTCCTGCGTGTTGTTTGCTTGCTGCACATCTGTCTCCTCCAGCTTCTGTGAGCATCTGAAAGGCAGGGGCTCTGCCCTGGTCACAGGGCTGTACCGGACCTGGTACCGTGCTGGGGCACCAACCAGACTCATTACATCATTGTTACTGAGGATTAGGATGTGAAGTTGTTTTAGTTTCCTAGGCTGCTGAAGCAAATACCATGAAATGGTTCCGTTTAAACAATAGGAATTTGTTAGCATACGGTTTCGAGGCTAAAAGAAAGTCCGAATCAAGGCTTTATCAAGGTGATGCTTTCTTCCCTAAGACTGTGGCTTCTGGGGCTGGCTGTCAGGGCCTTTGTCCTGAGTTTATGACATGGCAAGGCATATGGTAGCCAGCGTCTCTGGTTCTGCTGATGCGGTTTCTGGCTGCTCTGTCTGTGGCTTTCCCGCTCTCTGTCCAAATCCATTCCCTGTACAAAGGACCCCAGTAATAAGATTATGGCTCATCCTGATTGCAGTGGGACATAGCCTAACTGAAGGAACCTCGTCAAAAGTTCCTACGTACAGCAGGTTTACTCTACTTAGGTGTAAGAACATGCTCCAAGCCACCACTGAAGTATTGCAGTAAATGGAAAAAGATCAATTGAATATTAATTTATCAACATAAGCCACCCATTGTTTTATGATAAAGGGTAGGTCCACATGTATCAAAATGGAAAGTAAAAGCGGCCAAGGAAGGGAAAGACATTAGGGAAAGTGGGGTGCCTGAGGAAGCATGGCAGCTTGGGCAAGAGGTGGGGGGTGCAAGATGGCAGAGAGAAGAGAAGCAAAGGGGTGATGTTCAATAAAGGAGGAAAATGCTGCTGCTGGTGAATGGGGACAAAATAGAGGTGCCAGGAGCTGAAATGAGGACACTGTTGTCCTCTGGACCCAATCTCCATCAGGTAGGACACCAGCTCAGTGCTGGGAGAAAAGAAACCCAACCTGAGTGAGCACCAGTGGGTAGAGCCTATGCTCAGCACTGGGAGGGTCCTAGTTTGGGGATTCTGCCCAGCACTGCAGGCAATTCCACAGAAAGCACTGGAAGCAGAGGGCTCATCCCTGTTCGGTGGCAAAGGTGATGCAGGGTGTCTGGTTTCGCCGATGGACTTGCAGACACTGGTATTTTTCAACCTGACCTTCCATGGCTCCTTCTCACTCAGGCCTCCTTCATTCCTTCCCTGAGAAGGGTGTCCTTCGTTCCCGCTGCTGCAGGAGCACACGCACGTCCTGACCTTTGCTGTAGCCCTAGGAGGTGATCCCCTAGGAGGTGACTGCAGCAACTCTTATTCCTTATCCCCTTTTCGGAGTGATTGTCTCCAGTTCACAGAGACAGAACAGGATTGATGTTTCCGTCCAACGCAATGTCTCACTTCCCTGGGCTTTCCTGCCCTCAAATCATCGAGGAGCTGAAGACTCCAATTCAGCTTTGCTACGTCCAAATGAAAGTGGACGTGGAGATGGCACTGACTTGTTTCAGGGAGTGCTTGGATCCCAGACCAGGTGTCCCCTTCCTGGCTCAGCCATTTTGGACCTTGGCTGCGATGGGTTTAGCCCTGGAAACTGTATCACTCTGTGATTACTTGGAATCTCATCACCCCATTGAGATCACATGCTCACTGAGCCCTGGAACCTCATCTGCAAATTAAGGGTGATGAAATCTGTGAGTCCAAATAAATATCCCACAGGCGATTGTTTTAAAGGTAGGTTGAAGAACCACAGGGATCCCCCTTCACAGAACTGCTGACAGGCACTTAGTTACAAAGTCACGGCTTGCTTGTGTCCCTTTGCTTTCAATCATTCGTAGTTGGCCTCAGTTGCATTTGAATCAAACTAGAAATCAGAGGCAGCTGACACTAAATAACTAGTTAGAAAGTCATTTTTTCATCTTTCCAGCATTATGTAAGACAGCCTCGATCAAAAATGTTCCATGATGAAATAAAATATGCCTATTTTATTTGCCTATATAGTCCATAAATGTAGCAAGGGGAGCTCTTGGTAAGCTATGCCCGTGCTGGGATGGACGTTAACGGCCACAAGTGAGCACAGATAAGGCCAACTCCAGGGAGGTCTGGCAGTCTCCGTGGTCACATCTCAAATGACACAAGGTCAGGGAAGGTCATACAAAGCTGGGCTGCCAAGGTCTCCGGGTGCCAGTCCCAGGGTGTGAACTGCACTGAAAGCCAACCAGGCACAGTCCAGAGAGAGACGCCAGCCAAATGCCCTGCAGTCGCCTGGCTTTGCTCAGTCCCCTTCCACGGGAAGGGGAGTTTGTCTGGGAATGTCTCTGCTCAGCACTTCTTAGCTGTGGCCGGCTTGCTGGACAGGCGCTCAGTGCACTAAGGCGGAGATGGCCGGCTTCCACGAGGCCCTGTCGCCAGCTGGTTGCTTCCCCGTGGTCCCTGTGGTGTTGGCAGCACCCGCATCTACCTGGGCTTGCAGTGGCAATGGGGCAGAGGCGGGGGTAGCCCGGTACGTGCACTGAGGCTCTCGTCACTGCTACCTGGTGGAGCAGAGGACGGAGGGCTGGTGTTACAAGGGACACTTCTCCCGTCCATGTGTCATGCCATTTGATAGTCACAACCCACTGACCTTGGGGTCATCATCCTTATTTCGCAGATGGGGAAACTGAGGTCAGAGAGTCGAAGCATCTTGCCCCGAGTCACCCAGCCAGGAGTTGGCGGAACTGGTTCCCACACTTGGGCTCTCTCCATCCCAGGTTCTATTTTTCTGAGCTCCTCATGCTGAGAATCACATTCTTAGGAAATTTACAGGCAACTCCTCTTAGGTGCAGTGGAGCCTCTAAGATTTCTCAGGATTTGGATATTTTTGATATCATGTATGAAGTTGGGACAATGTGTTTTGTTGGTTTGACTTGATCAACTAAGTAGCTATTACATTTATTTTGAAATGTCTGGGATGATAATTTGACATGCCTGGTTCATGTGTTGACAGGGTGGATTGCCAATAGTTATGTTTTTAATAAGTTGATGGGCTTTATAACTTGCTAATACCAAGTGAAAATAGTGGAGACAGCTGAGGGTGGATACAATTAGAGTATTTGTTTCTTAAGCATGTTCATATGATCCCAACTCCCCTCTGTGCATTTTGTGGCCTAAAACGCGTGTATGTGGTGGGGAAGGAGGGCCTCCCTATGTCCGCCCCAATCCCACCCTCTTTCTCTTAGTGCCCCCACCCCTATCCTCCTCTCTGTTGACCCAGAATTTGTAGAGGTCCCTACACACATCAGGGTGTTACATACTGGTCTGCTTCTGTTCCTTTGTTTTGTTTTCCTTGGAATCCTCTTTCTCTGGGTCTTTCAGACTCCTACTCACCCTTCAAAACCCAGCTCTAGCATATTTTCCAGGAAGCTCCCCTGAAACCCAGACGAATGCTCCCAATCCCCCCACCCCCACCTTCCCCCATCCTCCAGCACACTGTCACCTTGGCTTGACATGTGTATGAGTTTCCTGCAGCTGCTGTAACAAATCACCACCAATTTAATGGCTTAACATGGTGCAAATGCATTATCTTTCTATCTGGAAGTTAGAAACTCTACTCAGGTCTTAGTGGGCTGAAACCAGATGTCAACAGGGCTGGATTTCTCTTGGAGGCTCTAGGGGAGAACCAGTTTCCCTGCTTTTCGCTGCTTTAGAGGTGGTCTGCCTTCTTTGATGTATGGGTCCTGTCCTCAGAATCTGCACCTCTCACCAGAATGGGACCAAACTGACGATTTTATTTTCTAACATCTATGTTGATACCTGGTTGCTTTCTGGTCTACCCAACAGACAGACGGAGCTTTGAAAGGACAGAAGGATGGCGTGGGGCTCAGGGCCTGACGGATCGTCTACATCTAGACAAGGCCACTCGTGGCAGCATTTCCCCAGCTGGCTCCATGGAGCCGACTTGTTCCTATGTCCCCCACGCATGTCTTTCCCTCCGCCAGCGCCCCTTTCTCCACTCCAGATGAGCAGGGCGAGTGGCTGTTCCTGCCTAGAAACGTCTCTCTCCCTACTTTGCTCTCCTTGGTCTGTCCCCAGTTTGAGGCCAGCCCAGTCTGAACCCCAACAGAGGTAGGTTTAAGAATTCCATGTTCAAAGGGAAGGAGATTTTAGACTGGTCATTGCAAAAATGCCCAAGGATAGACTGCCCACAGGGGAGCCATGATGGTGCCGTGGTACCTGGAGACCAGCGGGGCGAGGATGGCAGCTTCTCCAAGGACGTACTCCCTGGCCTGGAGGTTCCCCCTGGGTCTCTGTGGACACAGCGAGGAGGGAGCGGGAGGCCGAGTGATTAGGCAGCTTCCAGGGTCCTCCCGCCCCGTTCCTTTTGGCAAAGTTTAGTTACATCCCCTTAGCAAGAGCCTCTCAAGGCCCCAGGCCCAGCTTCAGTGAGCTGCTGTGCCCAGGACCGAGAAGAGCGCGTCCCCCTGCGGGGCCTTCCCTCGGGGCCCAGGGCAGGGGCCAGCACACTTGCTCTGTCACGGGTCAGGCGGAACTGCCTCGGCCACAGGTCTCTGCGGCGACTTCTCAGCTCAGCCCTGCCATGCAGCAGCTGCCCTGGCCGATTCCTGAGCCCAGTGAGTGTGCCTGTGTCGCCATAAAACTAACTTCACTGACAAAACAAGCAGTGGCCAGGCTTGCACCGCAGGCCGTGGGCTGCCAGCACCTGTTCCGATTTGTGAAACGAGGGTCAGGAAGGCGCTGCAGAGCTCTTGTCCCAGAACCTGGCATGCAGGAGGTGCTAACAAGGCCGTTTAGCTACTTCACACACCCTGAGGACTGGGTCAGGGTCAGGGCTGGACTCTGCGTTTAATCCCCTGTGAAGGCCGAGGGGCTGGCCCCTGCCCCTGCCCTCCCCAGGGGCCCCATATGTAAAGGGCGATGGGTAGATTGGGGTCATGTCCACGGTTCACTGAAGTCACCCCACCCCCACCCCCCAAACTGAACCAATGATCCCTAAACACTTGTCAGATATTTAACCCTATGGGGGGGGGGAGGTTGAGGAAAGGGGGGTGGTTTCTGTTAATTCTACCCTTAAATATTTCCAGACTCCGTTTCTGCTCCATTTCTCTCCGTCTTCACTTCCCTTCTCCGCCACTGCCCCTGACTCTTCTCAGCCATTTATCTTTTCCTCCCAAGTCTGCCAAGGTGACCTTCCCGCCGTATAAAGCTAATCAGGTCCCTCCCACCATGTCCAGCACCTTCCTTAGCTCTCAAACCCTTTCCTGGAGAGGGAGGCCCTGGCTAACTCCTTTGGAGATGAGGGTGAAGACAAAGGTTTGCACATCCTTTGAGTTTTTAAAGCATGCTGCATTAGTTATCAATCGCTGCAGAACACGTTACCCCAAAGGTAGCTGCTTAAAGCACTAAGCCTTTCCTTCTTACGCTGTGGGTCAGGAACCCCAGAGTGACCGAGCAGAGAGGTTCTGGCTGACACCTCGTGAAGTTGCCATTAGGATGCGACCTGGGGCTTCAGCTGTCCGCAGGCTTGACCGGGCTGGAGGAGCCACGTCCAAGCATCCCCCCGGGCCACTGGCACGGGGCCGCAGCCCTTGCTGGCCATTGGCTGGTGGCCTCCGCACAGAATGGCTTTCTTCTCTTCATGACGTGGCCCCTGGGTCCCCTGAGGGGGTGATGTGAGGGAAGGAGGAAGGAGCCTGCTGCAGTGCCTTCTGCGGCCTCAGCTCGGAAGTCAAGCCCTGTCGCTTCCACCATAACCTGTTCTTTGAAAGCATCTTGCTGGGACCAGCCCGCACTCAAAGGGAGCCGAATCCAGCTTTGCCTCCTGCAGAAAGGAACATCAAGGGATCCACAGATGTGCTTTTAAACCATCACATGTGCAGGGCATAGCCCTGCAGCCCACGTCGCACGAAGCCGCAGGGCTGAGAAGCCTCGTGGGAACTCTCACTCATTACGAGCCTTCCCCGAGCTTCAGCTTTGGGCCTCTGAAAGGAAACTGGTGATGCCTACTTCCTAGGATTAGGTGATGGATTAAATGAGACCATTTAATTAAAATTCCTGTGTATGATAGACCCTTAATTAAAGGCATTCAATTGTTATTAGGTTAATGAAAATTGAGTCCCTGCCAGGCTCACCCCCCTCTGTGCTCCGTGGCACCTCACGTCCTGGCCACGTGGATGATTTCACTTCCGGCCTATTCCGTGCTCCCCCAACCTGTGTTCCCTACTTGTGGGGTTACCTCTGCTGGCAAGTCCCTGACCACTTTTAAACTTAATCTCAATGTTATTAATAATCGCAATTATTATTCTATACACTTCCCCAAAAGACTTTAAATACTGAATGAGCTTATATTTTAGGTATTATAGAAAACCAAAGCACAAAAGAAGAAATCTTGTTTTCCAGTTCCCTGCAGAGATCCTTTCCCATGGAGAGATGCTGGGGGCTGGGCGCATTTTCCAGCTGAGGAGGGGGCACTCAGCTGTGTCTCAATTGCTCTGTAACAAGTTACCCCAAAATATAGTTGCTTAAAACACTAAGCTTTTACTATCTCTCAGTTCCTGTGGGTCAGGAACCCCGGAGTGGCCGAGCAATGGCTGAAGGGGTCGCTGCCCCTCTGAGTTCCCTCTGTGTCCCCAGGGAGGGTGACGAGGACAGCCTCACTGGACTGCTTTGGCGGGGAAATCCACGAGCACACAGCACATCTGCCCAGGACACCATCTGCCGTCCTCCTTCTCTGAGGCTGGCCGGGGTTAAAGGTGCCTACGGGTGACCCCAGGGACAGCCAGCTTTCTCCCGTGCCACCTTGAGAAAGGCAAGGAAGGGGATGGGGTGTTGGGTCATTGTACTTATCAGCAGTCATCTATAGAATTCCTTTAATATCTGTGTAGTAACAAAGAACAGAGGGCTGTGAGGCTTACCTTTAAGTATTACAGCCTAATAATTTAAGAATGATTTTAAAATTTCTAAGCATCTCTCCTCTAAATTAACAAAGTTTAAGGGGCAGATATGAAGGGCCATTTCATTTAAACTGAGTTCCTTTGATTTGATCATAATGCATGATTAATTTCTGTTGTAATCTCATACCATTTTCCATTTTAAGGAATACGTATTTTTGCCTAAAGAGTCATTTTCCACGATATATATTTGTGTGGCAATTCCCTTACTTAGCCTTCTCCTCTTGTGGGTTCTAGGAGTGAAAATCTACCCATCATTTAAAGAAGAGGAGCAAATGCTCCCTTCCAAGTGCCCCTGTCCTGACGGTGCTGAGTCCCCAGAAGGCCCCACCACCCCCAGCTCTTCACAGAGAACCAGCCAGCAGTGGCCCCTTGGGCGTCAGGGCCCGGGTAGAGACGTTTGAAGAGCACGCTGGACTCTGCAGGACTTGCCTTCTAGAGGCTTCGCCCGTCTTCGCTGGAGGAGGGCAGGGGTTCCCTGACCGCAGCGGCACCATCCTGCAGTGCGTGCCTGCCCGTCTGGGACCCTGGCGACCTCTCAGGACGGGGCGCCCTGCTGCCTCCGAGCCGCAATCCCAGCCTCACAAAGCAGGTTGTCTCACCGTCCCCAGCCACGCGACAGCAGAACTCCCTCCGAGCCAGCGCTTTTCCTGCCCGGGCCCACAGGCCGGTGAGAGCTGCCTGCCCTTTGCAGCCCGTGCAGCAGTGCTGGGGGTGGAGGTGGAGGCAGTGATCTGCAACTGCTGTAGTTTCATCACATCTCCTCTTTTCAAAGGAAAGCCCTGACCCTGGAGAGCAGCTGCTGTCCTCGCAGTGCCCCCCTGCCAGGACTCCAATCAGGTGCACGAGTCCCTTTAGGGATGGGAGTTAGAGGCAAAGAGGTCAGGACACACGGGGGGTTGGGGTCGGGGTCGGGGTCGGCCCAGCTCCTGCTTGGTCTGTGGTTGTGCCAGGGCCTGGCAGGGAATGTCAGAAAACCTGCAGTGGGCATGTGCACGAGCAGGCGGAGTCTCTCTCAAACCCACGCGAGCTTTGAGCCGAGGGGGCAGCTGCACCACCTCCACGGGACGGATGCTCTTCGTCCCTGCTCGGTGGTGCTGTGGGTTCCGCGCAGGCCCCGCAGGCCACCGTGTGCTGTCCCGCAGATCTGAGGAGAGCACGTGTCACCACCGGCCGGGCAGGGGCGGAGGCTGGGCAGGCTACACCTCAGATGCCAGCTCCAGTCTAATGACAGCAGGAGTCCACCTTTAGAGTTCTGGGACCGATTGGTAATGTCTTCTGTGAGCAAAGGAGGAGGTGATGGTGCCTCACTTGCTCTGGATTCTCCTGCCTGGTCTGAATACGGACCTGTGTCCCTCAGTTGTGAACTAGAGTTTCTCTCCCAGCCATCCACAGTGAAAGCACAGGCAGCACTTTACCTCGTGTTCTGCAGATTTTATTTTATGTCTTGTATGTTGGCTCTTCAGAAGCCTTCAGGCAGCAGGTCTCTATGGTACCAGGTCTTTGAATCCTGGAAACTGTTTCAGCCTGGTATGTGCAGACGACTCAGTAAGGAATGCACAGGTTAGCAATTAAAACTGAGAAGCAAGGCCATGTGAAAAAGGGGAAGCTCTTACTAGCAGTCTTGATGATTTCAGACTTAAGAGTGCAGAAATGAAACCTCAATCCCTGTGTTGGAAACAGGCAAAGAAACAAAAGCATGGAAATAGGTTTACATGGTTGTTTTAGTGTGTTAAAGCTGCCAGAATGCAATATACCAGAAATGGAATGGCTTTTAAAAAGGGAATTTATTAAGTTGCAAGTTTACAGTTCTAAGGCTATGAATTTGTCCAAACTAAGGCATCCATAGAGAGATATCTTTACTCAACAAAGAGCCAATGGCATTCAGGGTTTCTCTCTCAGTTGGGAAGGCACATGGTGATGTCTGCTAGCTTTCTCTCCTGGCTTCTTCAAATGACTTCCCTGGGGGTAATTTCTTTCTGCATCTCCAAATGTCTCTGTCTGTTTCCACACTAAAGCTTTTTCCAAAATGGTTCCCTCTTAAAGAGCTCCAATAAGAGACCCACCGTGAATGGGTGGAGACACATCTCCATGGAGACCATCCAATCAAAAGGTCCCACCCACAATTGGGTGGGTCACATCTCTATGGAAACAACTAGTCAAAAAGACCCTACCCAACAATATTGAATGAGGATTAAGGAACATGGCTTTTCTGGGGTACACAACAGTCTGAAAATGGCACAAAAGTCTAGGGGTTCATAAAAGGTGAGAGGGGAGCCCAGGGTCTAAGCTCAGAAAAGCAAGAGCATGAGTGGGCTTTTGATGAGAGTCTTTAGTTGGAATCTCAGAGTCTGGGGATTTTAAAAACCCTTTGAGATGATCAAATTCCCTCACTGTCCCGTATCTCCTCCCTTACCCCCATCTCAGGAGCTAGGAGAGCTTGATGAGCCCACCCGCGACTGGGGCTATGGATTGCAGGAAAGAGGACTCTGTCTTTTGGGCAATGTCAGCTGAGAATTCACAGCCCCTGCTTATTCTCCAGTTGGTGCAGATTCATTCAGTGTTCAGGCGCCTGCAGGACCCTGCAGGAGGAGGAGGCGGCCGGCAGCGTCCGAGGCCCTCTCGGGGAGGTCTCTGGGCTCTGCCACTCCATCATCTTTACCTTGGATTCACTCAAGCATAGGGTCACCAAGAACTGTCCAAGGCCTGTTGTGGGTTGGCAACACAGCTCCCCAATACTAAGCACTTAAAGCCCGAATTTCAAATCCACAAGGAGTTCCTCGCAACCACACATTTTCAGACCATTATTAAAACCAGCAAGATACTTCAATAGTCTTAAACTCCTGCCTAAACAAATCACCGTCTGAAGTGGTCATGATGTCTATCCTGCCTGGCTGTGGGCTCATTTGGAGAGGGGGTGGGGAAGGAATGGGAAGCTCTGAGCATACTAGCAGCATTGTATAAACTGTGTGCCGCCGTGCACATGTGAGCGATTAAAATTCTTCCCCAAGCAGAAGGCGAGTCTACAGTCAGTGCCTCTTGGAGTCTGACCCACACCAAATCAGGTTCTGTCTCTAAGCATCTGCTCTCCTAACCCACTGCCTGTTTTCTGGGCTTGGTGCCCTCTTTCTGCCTGATGACCGACTCTGTGTCTGAGAATCTGGAGGCCTATCTTTGCCACATGGCAAAGGCAGAGCACCTCAGTGCACTCAACGCCATGTCCTCTACTTCTTCCTGGAGCTGTGAAACCAGCCCTAGGAGCTCAGGTACTATACATTATGCCTTGATCTGATTTCAAGACCATTTCTCCCAACTTCCTTGGATTCTGGAGAAGGGAATCTGCATTTAGGCAGGGATCTTCCGGCACTTGAGAAGTTCCTTAAAGAACTGGTGTGATTTTCTCACTTTGAAGAAAGCTAAAATGGGAGTCATGCTAAAAAACTTCGGGGTGAATTCTGAAGACAAAGTTAGAGGTAATTTTGTATTGGCAAAAAGGCTCTAGACCGTAAATATTTTAGGTTCCAGCATTCATCACATGTTGTTTCTGGAAGCAAACAAGGCAGCAGGGTGAGCCTTGGTGGATCCTTGAGCTCTGAGCAAGTTTGAGAACTTCTGTGGTGGTGGCCATAGAGAAGGGCCACAGGCCTGTCCTGCCATGGTGGGCGGCAGGGGACCTGCAGGTGCTCAGAAGGGAACAGGGTCCCCGGCCCAGACATGGAGCCACACCGTGTGTCCATCCTCTTCAGGTGGCCAGCCCTACTCCTCTGACCTCTCTCTGGATTTGAACTTCATCAGAGGGTCCAGAACTTTGGTCAAACCATGGTCCAGATGGGATCTGCCCTGTATCTATTCCAGCCACATCCATTCCAGAAGGAGAAGGCTGAGAGCCACGTGAGTAAGGAGGGTGGATGAGCAGTTGGTGCCACTTCTTCATCCACCAAAGCTCCCCAAATTAGCTTCTTTTCCCTCTTCGTAGGTACTTACTATTGATGGCTCAATTTGACTGGGCTCCGACAGCGTTAGGGAAAATTAAAGATGATGTCTGATTCCTTGACTGGCAACAATCTGAGACCATCTGGCTTGCCCCTGTCTTCTCTTGGTCCACTGGAAGGGTTGCCATAAAACCAGCGGCAGCCGCCATCAACATTACTTGTTGCTTATTCTGGACCAAGATGTGCCGTGATTTTACATACCTGAGCACCTTTACACTTCACCACGAGCCTCTGAGGTCTGTATTGGATTTATTTTCCTTTCACAGGCAAGGGACGTTGAGAGTTAACATTTACTCATCACCTCCTCCATGCCTGCTACTCTGCTGAGTGCACTGCTTTGGTTGTCTCAATTTGTCCTCACCTTCGCCCCATGAGACGGATGCTCATTTCACAGATGAGGCTGCTGGAAGCTTGGAGGGGGGGAAGCAATTTGCCCTGGGTCACAGAGTTTCTACATGAGAGCTGGAGAACTCAGCCCCAGGCGTCTGGCCCCAGGACACCCACCGAGCGCCCCCAGACCTGGTGGGCTTCTTTTTGCAGAAGGTCCCTCCTCATCATACCTGCCTTATGATTTTGCCCCATGAAGCAAACTGATGGGGTCTTGATGTCCCCTGTGAAGGACATAGGGCTGGGCAAAGGCTGGGATGCGAGTTCAGGGGTTCTAGTTTGCTATGCCAGAATGCGATATACCAGAGTGACTTTTGTAAAGGGAATTTAAAAGGTTACAAGTTTACAGTTCTAAGGAAGTGGAAGTGTTCAAATTAAGGCACCAAGAAGGGGTTACCTTCACTCTGGAAGGCCAATGGGTAAGGAACCCCTCTGTCAGCTGGGCAGTCACGTGGCTGGCATCTGCTGGTCCCTTGCTCCTGGGCTCCATTGCTTTCAGCCTCTGACCCTGTCGGGGTTCCTCACTTGGCTTCTCCGGGGCTGGCTTTCATCAACTGACTTCCCTTGGCTCTCTCCAGAATCTGGCTTGCTTGACATCTCATGGCAACATTTGCTGGGCTCCAAGCATCTCCAAACATCCGTGTCTCTGTTCTCTGAAGCAGCAGTTCTCCAAGAGTCTACATGTGTTCTCTATGTTGGCTCTGAGACTTCTATCATTTCTCTCTCCAAAATGTGTGCTGTTTTAAAGGATCCCAGTAAGCTAATCAAGACCCACCTGGAATGGGTGGAGTCACATCCTCATCTAATCAAAGGGTCACACCCACAAGTGGGCGTGCCACATCTCCTTGGAAATCATCTAATTAAAAGTTTCCACCCTACAGTATTAAACTAGGATTAAAAGAAACATCTGCCTTCACAAGATTGAATCAGGATTAAAATATGGCTTCTCTGGGGTACATAATACTTTCAAACTGGCACAGACGTGTTCCCTGCTTCTGGGAGTGCTTGGCTAATGCTTGGCCCAAAAGCCTTGGAAAGTGAGTGCTTTCTAAACACAGTGGTTGAGCCCAGTCCTCAGAAGGGGTGGGGTTGGGGGTGGGGCTAGGGGTGGGGTACCAGAGTGGCACAGAGAATTTGTACCTAATAACAACCATATGTCCTACAAGAATGGGTAAGGTTTCCCCTTTCCGCACAAGGACTCTGGAAACTGCTTCAGAAAATTAGCTTCAACCCCCAACTAAGTTAAAGTAAACGTGTCAGAAAGTCAGATGAAGTGAAAATGTGCCTTCAAGGGTCACGTGACTTCCTACACTCCCATTAACCACGCTAAATTGACAGGAATCCCGGACGGAGACAAAGGACATTTCAGAGTACACTGGGTGAAACTAAGTCCTTCAAAGATCAGATAATCCGTTTTCATATAGCTCTTTAGGTAGACTTGAAATCCAATCTCAAACTGATTGGATGATTCAAAGGAGAGAAAAATCTCCTAGGAGAGGGGGTACACTGTTTACTCACATTTGGTCTTGGTTTGAGCTGCCCCTGTAAACACCGTAAAGCACCGATGGCACGTTCATGCGGAAGCACTGCTCTATGTAGGCTGGTTTCAGGTCCATTTTCAACATTCATTAATAATGTTAGGAAACTAACTTAGGAACCCTGACCTTGGAAAGTAAAACAAAGGTCATATTGAATGTGGCCCCTGCCACGTGACGGCTACACACGCTGGCGATTTCCTAGGCCTCCCTCTGTCCATTGGCATTGGATGATGGGTGAGTAGAGTGAAGCCTATTCCGCTTCTTCGTCCTGCCTCAATTGTTCTGATCACTGTGAAATGACACCACTGGAACTTATTTTATGGTCCGAGCAAGGAAAGAGGGGCCAACTCTAGGCCATCTCTTCCCTCTTTACCAACCCCTGTCCAATCTTTCGATTCAGTGAGGAGCAGCTTCTGAGAGTCTCCTGCTTCGAATGGGAAAAGACTTTATTGCTGAAGAAAACAAAAGCAATTCTGGAGAGATTGAGGTCCGTGACTCTGAGCGCATCGTTTAATAATGACATCAAAAATCAAATGCTTCTGGGACAACCAACCACCAGGCATCAGGACCCGGGACTGTGAGCAAATAAAGCTTTTAAACCTCACGTTTGAAAAAGGAGCAATTATTGGTTTCTGAAGGCTCTGAGGAAGTCTGAGTAGGCTCTTGGCTCTGAGCACACCATCTTTAATAGGATTTCACTGGAGCTAAATTAAGCTTTCAAGTGAGTCTTCCCTGGAGCTGGCTGAGGCAGGTCTATGCCTTGGGAGCTGCTTGTTGTCACCATTTTTTTTCCTGTCTGAGACCTGAGATGATTTATGAAGTGCAGGCTGATCATCCTAAGCAAGAAATTGTGGGAAATACAGTCCATGTGACCCAGAAGATGCTGGAATTTCCGACATTGTCTCTCACCTGGGGACCTCTCTGTTCTCCCCTCAGTGCTGGGGTTGGAAAGGATGCCCCTCTCTTCTGCAGAAACAGACGCCCTGGAACCTGAGGCTTCCACTCCTCTGTCTTGTCTGATGATCTGTTTATGAGTTGTTAGGAGAGCCATACTCTATTCTGTTGCACTTAACTCTTTTTTTGTTTGTTTATGGAACTTCTCTGCTATCTCCGTGGGACAAAGAATGAGAGAATGAGTTCTTGCATGCCAGCTCTGGTTTTGATTTATCCACAGGAGTTAAGCAAACCAAGCGCCTATGGAAAAAGAAAATAAGCCTTATGATATGCTGCAGGATAAATTATGGAAAAGGTCTTGAAGGCAAATCAAAACGTGCTGCTTTCCAACTCACTCTGAGTGACAATTTCATTTGTGAAAATAACATAGAAAGATATTTTTAGTCTAGAAAACTTGAAAATCTGAAGCTAGGTCATCAGTTGTATTTTGGTGATATCAGTATTTTGACTGATGTGTAACCATCAAGGTCACTTTTCTTAGCCCTCCCCCACTCTCTGAGCTAAGAGCTAACTTCCAGATTATAACATGCAGGATGGCTCGCATTTTCCATTGCTCTGTTTCCTTTGTAGTCTTTGTTACTATGTTTCACATTTAAATAGATGCGTCTAAATTGGCAATAGTTCTAAAGCATCTGGACAGTCTTAGCTTCACATCCTTGACAAGGAAAGGCCGTCCAGGGTTCGAGTCCTGGACCCTGTCCTGGGTAACACCCTGGTCCTGAGGTCTTGTGCTCCACTGGGCAGCCTTTCCCAGGATCTTCGCTGTGCTCCTGGCTCCCTGAAGATTTCCCTGCTGAGAGTCACCTCCTTCCTTGGAGCATCCCTGATGGCTGAGCACAAACTTGCTGACCGGAGTGCACAATTACACGGACAGCCACTCCTGGTCTTCACTGCGCAGCAGTTGATTATCTGACTTTGCACGGGGGGAAACTGACATAAGTGAAAAGTGGTGTTGTGCTCAAGACCACACAGCCAATGAAACCAAGCAGGACTGGGGGCCACAGCTTTGTGTAACCGTGGGCTCCTCCCAGCAGGTCACCCACCAGCACAGTGGACTGTCACGGGAATGTCTCCCCGTCATGGGCCTTGTTTCCCTAATGGTGGAACTGAGTTTTATACCTTTGAAGCCCTCCCAGTGGCTGGTTGGATGCCATAGATGCTTAGTTAAGTGGTGTTGAATGGATGTAGGACGCTGTGAGAAGACAGTACGCACAGCCATGACAAAATCATGGTCTTTCAGGTAAGACAAGTGTGAAAGGCTCCTGGTGTTGGAGGTGTCCAGGAGAGAGAGAACTCATAGTCCGAGCCTCCAGACCACCTCCCCCAAAAGGAGAGGATCAATAAGATCTTCAGAGAGTCCCTAAGCTCTTCTCTTTAAGCATGCAATTGCCATTTGCAATTAATGGCCAACGTGGGAATTAAGTACCAGAAATCCAGTACATTTTTCAAGTTCTGTTCCCTGAAGAGTGAGGAAATAATGATTTATAATTGTCCAGCTGCACTTGTTTTTCCCCCAAACTGAAAAGCTCTCCATCCTTTCTCAGTCAATGAGGACAAACACAGTTACCCCTTTATCTTGTTTTCCAAATATCTGACCATTTTGTTGGCCCCTCTGTGAACAAGCTTTTCCACTGTTCTCTTCCATTTTGGAAATGAAACAGGACTCACTATTATTGTGACGTTCCAATTGATGCCAAATATCATTAAAAAATTACTTCAGGTTAATAGATGGCAATGCTTTACCTCCTCTTTCAGGGACACTCTTCTTTTTATGGATTCACACTTTGTTACTTGCCAGGAACCAACCCTTGACCTTCCTAGGGCTGAGTATATTTAGCGTGTCATCTCCTGGTCTTTATTTGCTGCTCCAGTGACTCATATTTTGCCCATATCCCTACTGCATTGCTTCCTGTTTCCAGCAGTCTAACCACAGAATGGTTTGGGCAAAACCATTTCCTTTTCCTTCTGGTATTTATTCACACACTGCTCCAGGCAGTTCGTGCGAAGAGTTGCTGGACAAGTGTGGTCAGCGTGGTGTCCTCAGGAAGCTATGAGCAGCTGTCAAGGGGACCTAGGAAGGACTGTGTGGTGCTCGTGATGGCAGCAGAACGGAGAGAGGCAACGTGGGGCAGGGCTGACCGTCACTGGCTCATCCACCTCCCCAACGTTCTCCTTTCCCAGAATGTTTCCTTCCTGAGCAGGAAAGAACTTCCTGCAGCTCTGAGTAGGTGGCACTCTCCTAGACGAGGGCAGGGCGGGTCAGGGATGAGCTTCTTCCCTTGAGCACCTCTCACTCTTGGCCAGCAAATTTTCTTTTTTTATCAATTTAAAAATTTTTTTAAAAACAAAAAAAAACACCAAACAAATGCAAACATTTGTAACTTTGATCATTCCGTTCTGCATATATAATCAGTAAGTCACAATATCATCACATAGTTGCATATTCATCACCATGATAATTTCTTGGAACATTTGCATCTATTTAGGAAAAGAAATAAAAAGAAAACAGAAAAATATTCATACATACCATTACCCCCCACCCCTCCCCCGCACCGATCACCAGCATTTCACTCTAAATTTATTTTAACATTTATTCCCCTTATTATTTATTTTTATTCCATATGTTCTACTCTTTTGTTGATATGGTAGATAAAAGGAGCATCGGACACAAGGTTTTCACAATCACACACTCACACTGCGAAAGCTATATCATTACACAATCATCCTCAAGAAACATGGCTACTGGAATACAACTCTACATTTTCAGGCAGTTCCCTCCAGCCTCTCCGCTACATCTTGACTAACAAGGTGATATCTATTTAATGCATAAGAATGACCTCCAGGATAACCTCTTGACTCTGTTTGGAATCTCTCAGCCATTGATGACTTTGCCTCATTTCACTCTTCCCCATTTTGATTGAGAAGGTTTACTCAATCCCTTGATGCTGAGTCTCAGCTCATTCCAGGATTTCTGTTGTTGGAATTTCTGACGTTGCCAGGAAGGTCCACACCCCTGGGAGTCGTGTCCCACGTAGACAGGGAGAGGGCGGTGAGTTTGCTTGTTGTGTTGGCTGGAGAGAGGCCACATCTGAGCAACAAAAGAGGCTCTCTTGGGGGTGACTCCTAGTTGGTCAGCAAATTTTTAATATTGTGATTCTTGGACAATGGATGGAAAAATTGGTCAGCAGATGTTCAATATTGTGATTCTTGGACAACAGATGGAAAAGCCTATCTAGCCAGAAAAGAACCCACACTGGTCTGTGCTATGCTTTGCCACATTTGTCCATTCATTCATTCATTCATTCACTCATTCGTTCTTCCCTGGCAAACTCTTTGCAGGGCCTTCCATGGACCCTGGCAGAGGAAGCAGGCATATCTTGTGCTGGTTCCACGTGGAATCCAATCTCGGACCCCGTGCTTCCTGGGTGGCAGTGTGGGTTGGCTTTAGAAAGGCAGCAAGACTCATCAATGCCACTACACCTTCTAAACTGTAAACTGGAGCCCAAGGGTTGTTATGAATATTGAATGCAAGACACTGCATGAAGTACTTAGGACAACTGCACGCTGTAAGAAACTGCCCGAGTTTTGTGACACTTCCTTAGCCCTACATCACTCATCTCAATCTTTTATTCTTGAAAGCAAAACTAACCAGAGTTAAACTTGGCCCATGTAATCAGGAGTCGATATTAAGCAGGCTGCTATATAACTGGATGTTGCTTCAAAAAACAAGAATTGGGTGGTGAATAGCGAGCTGCATGCACGGGCAGGTGAGTGTTGTACCACCCGGCACGGTGGGTGCTGGAGCCCGGGGGGCCTGTCTTGCCCCCGTGAATCCATGAGGCCATCGTTTCCCATCCTGGTTGAATTCAGATTAAGCAGACAGAGGGCTTGTTGTTATTTTCAGTATAAAAGACTGGGGTAAATGATGCAAGGCCACAAAAGCTCAGGCAATTTCTTCCTGAATCAGCATTCTGAAGTTAGCCAGCCCCACTCACTGCCCATAAAGTTAGTCTGAAAGGAGCCGGCAGGAAATAAAGTCATTTAAATAAAATAAGTACATGGACACAGTTGTGAAATGTTTTTTGGCAGGCATTTTTTTTTCCAAAAATGTAAACCTGGGCATGAAAAAGAAAATATTGGACCCATCGTGCGTCCTGAGATGAGCCAAGACACATGGATGCTTCCCCTCCTGCTCACAGGAGGTGGCTGCAGGGCTGGCGGCGGCCACCAGCACGTGGCACTTGGCAGCTGCGGGGGCCTCGTGACATGAGATCCAGGCCCAGCGCAGGCCTAAGGCTCAGACATGTGCCCCCAACACACATGTCAACTGCATTTGTGAGGACACGCGATCCCAGTGGCTAGGTGGCCTGGAAGTGACGTTACCCCAGGTCGCTACGGATTCAATTCACAGTCTGTGCATCACGCATTCCTTCTTCCTTCCTGCCTTCCTTCCTTCTTCCTTCCTTCCTTCCTTCCTGCCTTCCTTCCTGCCTTCCTTCCTTCCTTCCTTCTTTCCTTTCTTCCTTCCTGCCTTCCTTCCTTCCTTCCCTCCCTTCATTCTTTTGTTCTTTCTTCCTTTCTCTCTCTCTTCCTCCCTCCTTTCCTTCCTTCTTTTCTTTCTTCTTCTTTTTTGGCTTTCACTCATCCATTCTTCCTATTTATTCACTGGGTCATTCAGAGAATCTTGTAAAATCCTTGAACACTGCCTAAGCCCCAGTACCAGAAAGGGCAATTTTACACATTCTCTCTGGCTAGAATTGGGTGGGATATTACAAAATGCTAAAAAAAAGTACTGAGTGTGTGTGAGATGAAGAGAGAGAGAGAGAGAGATGAGTCAGAAAGAAGAAAGTGATTAGCTGGAATACGATACGAGAAGGGGAAAGACATTTTTAGTTTGGTTCACCACAATGATAAAAGGTCTCAGCTTGAGGCTGATGATATGATAGTAAAATCAAGAAAAAAAGAAAGACCTCTTACCTCCAGGCTGGTTTCTGCCTTCTCCACAAAGTGAAACACCATCATCTGCATTTCGCAGCGTGTAGACCAAGCACACTCTTGGCTGTTTGCGCTATTCTAGTGTCACAGGTTTCTGTGGTGAGGCCGGCATTTTTATTCTAGCACCTACATGTGTGTGAGTGTGTGTGTGTGTGTGTGTGTGTGTGCGTGTGCAGAAAGCTTCCAAATAACTGGATCCCTGTCCTCTGTGCATGCCTGCCGCTGATCCCTGTTGACAGCAGACGAGCACAGACCTCCAAAGGAAACCTCGGGTGTTTCCGTGTTTCCCCTAGAATGTCTAGAGCTGTACCAGTGAGGCTGTACTGAAAATCTGTGGAGTGAATACACTGATCTACATCAAGGACCAACTCACTGAAAACAGACGTTTTCAAGCAATTTTTTCCCTTCTTCCCCTTACCCTTGGGTCATAGTGTCTGTTTCTCACACTGGCTTTGCTCGCCTCTGAACCTACCAGATGGAAATAGGGCTCCCCTGCTGCCTGCTTGGGCCTCAGCCACAAGCTGTAACCCCCATGTCCTCATGCTCAGCAGTGGGGGTCACGTGGACATCGGAAGGGCTGGTTGTGTCCACACGTTCAGGGTCACGCAGCCGCGGCCCTTGGCCGCACTCCCGAAAGGGGTAGAGGTGAGTCCACCCCATTTTCTGAGAACTCTCTCTGTACCTGGAGGAGTTACCTTAGGAACGTACTTTCAGCTAATAAAAGGTGACCCTTCCTGGACTCTCTTGCCTCTCCAAACAAACAAGAGCTTCCAGCTGTAACTGGCCGGGTCCCCTTTGCTGTCCCTTGACCTGTCCCCCTGCCCCTGGGCCCCGGAGGTTTCAGATTTTGGTGGTATGAATTGGGTTTCCCTTTAAGGCAAAAAGCTCAAGTAGCAGGACTCTCTGTGCGGAGCAGCGGGCAGAGGGGTTCAATGCTGTCCTTGAACTGAAGACACAGAGGCACCCGGGGGGGGGGGGCGGGGAGAGGGTGGCTGGCCACAGGCTGCCTCCACCGTGCAGCTGCCGGGATTTCTGCCAGGGCAGGGAAGGCAGGAGGGCTGCTCCTCCATCCCACCCCCACCCCACGCTTTCCTTTCCTCCCACACCTTGTGGGAAGGGGCTCTTTGGTGACACTGGGTGAACCCATCAGAGATTTTGTTAGACTAGTGAGACGTGGAGCTTATTAACTAGGGAAACTGCTGAATAAAAGCAAAGGAAAGGGTTGTTCGTCAGACGGTCCCCGGATGACAGAGAAGCTGAGACCCCAGGGGTGTGAGGTGGCCCTGTGGAAGAAGAGGGACCATGAAAGGCCCGGGAAGCAGGGGAAGGAGCAGAGGACAGAGCCAGGGAGAGAGCGCGCCAGCACCCCTGGCCAGCATCTCTGGGCAGAAGGTGCCAGGAGAAAAAGCCAAGTTCGCACCTAAATTACAAGGGCCCTGTGCACGTGAGTTGCTAAGGACAGAACTTTCTTTCTGATGAAATTGTTTCCTACAGTTACATCTTAGAGGCTCTTTTGATAAAAGACTATTACCAGGATCTATAAAAGGCAAAACTTTCCTAATGGCCCCTGAAGGCTCGTTGGCTAGAAATGACATTCTATGAGGTTTGAAAGCCCAAACACGTGTGTGCCTGGGGCTGGGCAGGCACCAGGCTCCCAATGCTGCCAAAATGCTTCCAGACTTGCAGAGGGAGGGAATAGCTGCCCCCCAAAGGCCCCGAGCTGCCAGGGCTGCAGAGGAGGGGGCCAGGCCAGCAGAAACAGGGGAAGCAGACACCTGTGCTCCATCACCCGGGCCCCTGCCTGGGGGGAGGCGAGGCGCCGGGCCCCACCTCAGCTAGTCTTCCAGGCACCTGGTGGAGAAGACAATGTCAGGGGAAAGTGATGATGTGTTTTGAGCGGGACCTCGACCTGCTGTCCAGACAGGTTTGCAGAAGAACGTGGCTGCCTGCCCAGCTTCCTTGACAAGCATGCCAGGAACGAGAGAGCCTCACGCGCCACTCACCAACATGTCTGAGCTGCCTGATGTGGGCACGCCAACCGAGGCTGCCGTTGCCAGTTTGCCCCCTTGGTTTCCTCTTTCCTCATCAAGACCTCCTGGGCTAGCATGTGGTCCGGGAGGGTTTTGGCAGCATGCTGGCTGGCTGACTGGCTGGCTGGCCTCAGGGGTCCACTGGGAACTTCACTCTCCTTTACATCTTCCGGCTCTGCAAGATGAAGAATGTGCTCTGTTGACTGCAAAATCCCAGATACCCAGCTAATGCCATGGAAAATAACTTGGTTTAGTCAGTCTTTGTGCTTTGTGCAAACTGAGCACCCAGTTCACCGATCTGTATTTTACTATTCAATTAGCTGTTTTGGTGGAAAATCACGTAGCATGGTCATTGAAGTATATATTTTCTAGGCTGAGTGTATCTGCTATTTTATGAAGGGCTTTCAGCTCATCAAGATGGTGTTTGAAGAAACTGACAAATTGATAAATTTTGCTTATTTTAATCCTTTCCCTTTTTTCCACAGGAGGTTAATTGTTTGGCATTCTTTGTTAAACTAACACTTCTGATGAGTTGAAGTCACTAAGGCCACTCAAATAAACAGACTATTCAGGTGAGAGAGAAAAGCTGGTTCAGACACAAGCTGTTAACATGTTGGATTGGGGCCTGACAATTTAGTTGACATTGTCAGTGACATGTGGATTCCCCCATTAACTGCTGACAAGTGTCGGCTTTCTCTTCTCAGTAGAGGTGCAAGATTCTTTGATATTTAACCTTTCTGGATTATTAAAATCAGCCACCTAGATGATGTGGTGTCATCCTTCAAATGCACTGCTCATGCTAGTTGCTATTATTTTTAATCGACTGGTTGGCATAAGTAAGCCAAAATGCAAAATGTTATGTATTTTTATCTTGTCCCATATATGTTCACTGGTTTTGGAATCTGTATTCTAAAAGCTTCTTAAATGATTCAGGAAGTATCCCATTTGTTTCTCTCCTCTAGAAGAGTTGGTATATCATGGAAATTATATACTTCTTTCGGCTATAATTTTGAAGTAAAAATGAGAAACACATGTCTGTTTAGAACGATAAATGTAGCAGTGTGGGGAATAATTTGGAATCGTAGCTACTGACGCAGGTTCATTTCTGCAGAAGCAGACTCTGAGGGAGAGTTTGGGCTGCAAGATATTTCTTGGGGTTCAAGACTTGTGGAAGGAAGCGGGGGGAAGCAGGCTTGGGCAGAGTGGATTGTACTGCAGAGACCACCAGGCCTTGGCCAACCCAGTGTCATTAGTTATTCCACCAAGTCAAGACAGTTCTCGTCAATCCTCATATTTTCTTCTTTTTTTTAAAAAAAAAAAATTTGCCTATTTTTGAACATTGGAAATGCTGCAAAAACTTTAGAAAAAGTTGTCTAATTGAACAAAATCAGTCTGCTGATAGTTTGACATCAGTTTAAAGCTAATCTGGGAAGACTGAGCATCTTAACGCTATTGAGTTCACAATTGATAAATGGGCTATGCCTCTCCATTTATTTAAATCTTTAATTTCTCTCAATAGTGTTTACAGTTTCATTATACATTTTTGAGCACATTTTGTTACATTTATGCCTATGTCATTCATATTTTTGAAGCTATCATAAATATTATTACCGTGTTGTTTTTTTTCGCATGGGCAGACACTGGGAATCGAACCCGGGTCGTCGGCATGACAAGTGAGAACTCTGACTGCTGAGCCACTGTGGCCCACCCAGTAAATATTACTACTTTTTAAATTTCAATTTCTATCATTTGCTGCCAGTATATAGAAATACCACCGATTGTTGTGTGCTAACCTTTTGTTGTGCTACGGTAGCTAAACTCAGTCATTCATTCTCACAGCTTTTTTATAGACCCCTTAGGAATTTCTAAATACATGAGTATAGCTTACTTTTTCCTTTATGTCTTAAATTTCAATTGTTTTTCCTTGCATTATTGTGCTGTTTGGAACCTTCAGGAAAATGTTGGATGGAAGTGGCAAGTGGAGTGATCTGTTTTTTCTCATCATAAATTAAATGCATTCGGCTGTTTACCTGGAGTCAGGTGAGGCATCCCAGGCAAGGGGCACAGTCCTCACCTCAGACACCAGCTGCCAGGTTGGGGGTTCCCAGGCCACTTGCACTATGGACCAATTGGCTACAAAATTTGGGGGGGTTCCCATACCCCCTCAGATTTGATAATTCTCTAGAATATTACAGAACCCAGGTAAGTACTTGTTCTAGTCTGCTAGCTGGCGGAATGCAATATACCAGAAATGGAATGGCTTGTAAGAGGGAAATTTAATAAGTTGCTAGTTTACAGTTCTAAGGCCAAGAAAATGTCCCAATTGCAGGAAGTCTAGTCCAATTGAAGGCATCCAGGGAAAGATACCTTGGTTCAAGAAGGCCGATGAAGTTCAGGGTTTCTCTCTCAAGTGAGAAGGCACATGGCAAACACAGTCAGGGCTTCTCTCTCAGCTGAAAGGACACATGGCAAACATGGTGCCATCTGCTAGCTTTCTCTACTGGCTTCCTGTCTGCAGTAGCTCCCCAGGAGATGTTTTCCTTCTTCATCTCCAAACGTCGCTGGCTTGTGGACTCTCTACTTCGTGGTGCTGCAGCATTCTCTGCTCTCTCTGAATCTCCCTCATTCTCCAAAATGTTTCCTCTTTTATAGGACTCCAGAAACTTCTCAAGACCCACCCGAATGGGTGGAGACATGTCGTCACCTAATCCAGCTTAACAACCACTCTTAACATCTCCAGGGAAATGATCTAATTACAGTTTCAAGCATACAGTATTGAATAGGGATTATTCTGCCTTTACAAAATGAGATTTTGATTAAAACATGGCTTTTCTAGGGGACATACATCCTTTCAAACCAGCACAGTACCAGACTCACAATTACAGTGCTATTCTAGCAAAAAACAAAGAAGAAACCAATAGAAGAGAAGCAAAGAGTAAGGTCTGAGAGGATGTCAAACGCAAAGCATCAGTAGCCTCTCCACAGCGAGTCAGAAAGCATCACCTTCAAAGTACCTTAATGCGTCTTTCCAAGCAGGGAAGTTCACTTGAGTTTCAGTGTCCAGAGATGTTATTGGGGTTTCATTGCACAGGCGTGGCTGATTGAATCAATGTCCATTGGTTGTGGGCAACCTCCAGCCCTCCTTCTCTCCCTGGATGTTGGACTACACATGACGTGGCTCAGAGGCCAACTCCTTAATTTCATGGAAAAAAACAAAATGATTGGTTTTTTCTGGTGTGACCACTCCCATCCCTAAGATTACCCTTGTGACCAGGCACATCTTGAATTACCTCCTTAGCATAAACCAACAGGTATGGTCCGGGACCTACTGCAAATAACAACAAAAAATACTGCTACCACAGGAGATTCCAAAGGTTGAGATGGTATCTTCCAGGAACCAAGAATGAAGACCATTCAAATTTTCTATCAAAAAACACACCTGTGCTTAGCAATTTATTATGCGGTTTCTCGGTTTAATAGTCTTTGTGCTTATTCAGATTAGGGATTATTGGACTACTGGATCTGTGGGCTATAATGTTCATCAAATGTTACTTCCGGTCATTTCTGCAAATATTTTTTCTGTCTTTTTCTTTTCATGACTCTGATTACACGTATGTTAGCTTGAAACTCTGCCCATGGTTTTTCCTTCTTTCCACTCTGTATGCTTTATTTCAGATAGTTTTTGTTGCCGTGTTTTCATGTGCACCGATCTTTTCTTTTGTCATTTCTATTAGTCTCTTAATCCCCTTCCAGGGAAATTTATGTTTTAGAAATTATATTTTTATCTCTAGAAGTTGCATTTTGTTTATTTTTTATCATTAGAGAAGTTACAAGTTTGCAGAAATATCGTGGGGAAGATACAGAGTTCTCATACATCCTCCACACCCCCCCACGAGTCCCCAGTTTTGCCTGTTATTAGCACTTTGTCTTAGCGTGGTAACTTTGTAACCATTGAGGAAACAATGTAATTATAATTATACTTTTAACTGCAGTCCACAGTTCACTTTAGGGTTTGCTGTGTTGTACAGTCCTATATTGTTGTTTTAAATTTTTATTCACCTTACATATATGCAACCTAAAATTTCCCCTTAAAATTATATTCGATTACATCTTTGGGTGCAGTTAAATGCATTTGCAATGTTGTGCTACCATCACCACTACCCATTATCAAAACTTCTGTTACCCCAAACAGAAACTCCGTAGCAGTTAGGCTTCCATTTTCTTGGCCAGTGAACATTTTCCAAATCAACGACCAAGACTACATGAGTAAATGGGCTCTATGTGGCAGGATGAACCATCTGTCTCCTTGAGGTGATTGTGCCTGGACATGGCCAGGGCTCCCCCCGAATGGTGCGTGACCTCTGACCCTCTTCCCGTGTTGTCTCATTTCTGCGTCTTTTACCACCCTCATCACTTTGTCTTGTCTTACAGCTGTTTATGTAAATAAACCAAACAGAAAAGACACTTAATAGATTTTGTTTAATGAATTTAGTGATAAGCAAACCAGCATCCAGCTAACAGTCTGGAAACCAATTAAGCTGATATTTTTTAACTGGAAATGATCAGCCCCTTGGAATGTTCTCTGAACAAGAGCCCCCGTGATGGCTTACAGTCATGTGTCACTTTTGCCAGGTCTTGGTGTCCAGTTGTTTGTTCAAATAAGCAGTAGCGTGATTGATACTATGAGGGTATTTCACAGATGAATTTCCGTCATTGGTCAGTTGATTGCATCCATGACTGATGACATCTACAGTCCACCAAGGCAACGGCCTTCAGCAGTGACAGAATTTGCCTCACCCAATTAGTTGGAGAACCTAAAGAGAGAACTTTAAGAAGGGTTTCAGAAGCCAACAAGAAGAATTTCTCTCTCTACTTCAGCCAGTCCACCTCTCCCAGGAAATTCAAGGACGCTCATTGGCATTTCCAACTTGTGGACTCCCCTATGGGATTTGGATTTGACAATCCCCATGGTTGCATGAGCCAGTTCCTATAGTAAATCTCTTAATACATATTTATGTATTTCTCTTGTGGGTCTGTTTCTCTGGAGCACCCTTATTAATACAGACTTCAATTCTTACACCACTTTCCCCAGTATCTGGGGTGGCAAGGGAGTCATGGAGGAAAGCCGAGTCCTGCTGGTGAAAAGGAAGAGGCCTAATGCCAGGGAAACAGGCGGTGACTGCCCAGCTCATGCTGGAGCTGTAATCAGTGTCAGGAAGGCACATGGTTTGCATTTTACTCTATGGGGCACTCCCATTTTCCTGGTCAGTGAACATTATCCAAACCAATGACTAAAATGAAATGAGCAAATGGACCCTTTGTCTAGCTGGGTGAACAACGCAGCTGTTTGCAGTGGTTGTTCTTGGGAGCAGGCAGAGTTTAGGGGAGCAGAGCAGTGGTGACTGTTGCACCCCAGAGCCCAGCCTCTGGCTCGGCCTGTTCAGTCAGGAAAGCAGTTTTACTGGCTTTTGCTTTTTCCATGGAATTTTTAAGTTGTTTGCCGTAATTGGCTGCATTAATCAAACAGTTGTTTCTCAGAGACATCGTTTATGTTTGGTGGAGCCACAGAGGGCTCTGTAGGCATTATTTGTCCTTGCTGAATGTAAACTATAGGCCAGAAAGTGAAATGCCATTGGTTGCATTTCATTATGAAGCCCCAAGGACAAACGTTCGCCTCTTCCAGATTTATATTTGGCCTCATGACAAATATAAAGTAGGAGGAAGGCAACATGAAGGAATGTCAGGTCATCACAATGGAGGGAAGAGGATATTTGGGGTCTCCAAGGTATGGAACAATCAAGGAAAGCAGCCTCTCTGGGCTACGGCACCTCCTTTTATTAGGAAGAAGTTCATCATTGCCTCACCAAAATTCAAGGAAATTTTACTCAACCAAAGGGTGTAAGGGTATAAGGGCTGGGCAGCTTCCAACCAGGTGCATAGGATGCCAATAATTACTTGTTTATATTGCTCCCAAGTCCCAAATTTAACAAAATCCATCAGAGCATATGACTTAAAGCCGTGTTTATCTAATTATAAAATGTCATTCATTATTTTTCCCGAGAATAAAAGTAATATATGAATCCTGTAAAAAAAAATAAATAAAAAACAGAAAAAGTATAAAAAGAAAATAGAAATCACCCATAAGTACATAATTCAGATATAACTTCTGGGAATATGTTGGTGTTTATCTTTTGTCTCATGAGGCTATCTCCATAACCTCTAATATCCCTTGAAAATGTAATTTTTGTGGCTTCATAATATTTCATACCATGGTTTGGCCATAAATTGTTTAAACATTCTTCTACCGTTGGTTATTTTTTTTCATTTTTCTCACAGCTATAAGTTGCATTGAACGTCCTTGTACAGAAATCTCAGAGCATGTTTCTGATGGCTTGTTCAGGACACAGCAGCTAAACTATAAGGACTACGGAATATTAACTCTGAGAGTTATGTGATAAACATGTATCAATGTTATATGCAATGATAAAAGTACATCTACACAATGTGCAAACAATGTGTTAACTTAACCAACAAAAATAATCACACTTACTGTGTAGATCTCCAGATTCTGGTCATTGATTTATTTTTCTCTAAAACTTTCCACCAAATGTTGGCTTGTAACAGACATGAAGTGCAATAAAAAGTTTTGCTACATCTCTATGTAGAGGATTCATTTTGTTTTACATTTTCAATTTATGAAACAACATTTTTCAGCTTGCTAAACTGCAGGGTGCTGTGTGGCACTGCATTACAACAATTTAGAAGAGCTTCAGATTTTTCAATACCCAGACCAGTCTCTTCCAAGAACACAAGTGACAAAGACATCTGGCCAGCATACAACTTCTGAAAGCTCTTACCAGAAAACAACCTCGGATTTGGTTTCCAGCCCTGGCCACACAAAGGTTAATTCAGATTGCAACGGATAAAATAATTTGTGTGGTTTATGTTATGCTAACCTGAGGTTATCATTGACTTTGCTGGTCTGTGATTTTTCCCTTTGGTTCAATGTTGCAGATAAATCAAGCCATGCCATCAACAATGAACTTGTTAGCTTCGATTGAATAGGTTTCCTTTTTCGGGCTTGAAATTCCTATGCCTTTATGTAACTTCCTGCTAACCATAACAAAAATAAATAAGCACATTCCCCATGTGAGGAAAGGGAGAAAGACAAGTTGAGAAAATGCCATTTGCACCATCAGGGAGGGCTCCTGATTAAAGCTAGGAAGGGCTGGACCCACAGTTCTCTCAAGACCCGCCGGCCTGGGGTCGCCCCTCCACCCTGTTTTCTGGAAGAGACACTGAATGGAACACTTTACGAATACTGATATGCTAGTAACTGCTGAAATCACAGCCATGCTCTGCACTGACCTGATCTTAGCCAGGAAATCTAGAGTTAAGGCAGCAGAAACACAACTCCTGGCTTCTCTCATCAGGCCTGGCACCATGGCTTGTGAATCAAAGCGGATTCCCTGCTGTTCTGAAGTCCCGGGACAGCCAGAAATGCATCCGTGTTCCTACCAGTCGTCTCATTTAAGGGTGCTTTGTCCGTCTGTCCGTTCCCTGCCTCATGCTGCCATCCGGGAGAGGCCAGTAGCATCCCACCCTCTGAGGCCACGTTCCATGGAAGCGCACGGGAAGGTCTGCTCTGCTGAACCACGTGTCCAGCTCGCCTGATTCTAGGGGCTGAGAACACACATGTGAAAAGATGGACAGAGCCCGCTGCCCTCGCCATGCTTACATTTTATAGGGGAGACAGCACTAGGCACACTGAACGAATAAATTGCAAAGGGGGGTGAAGTTTAGTGAGTCACAAGGTGATCTGTGCAGGGGAGAAACTCGAGCAGGCTGGCGGGAAGGGAAGGACACGGCCTCGTCCCTGTCCGCAGCGGGAGGTGAGGTGCAGAGGCTGTTTCCAGGTGGAGAGGGTGCCCCGGCCCGGTGGGAGAAGGGGACTCTACCCAAGGGTCCTGTGGCGGCCCCTTCCCTGCCTGGTGCTGAGTGAGGGAGGGACCGTCGCTGGCCGGGACGTGAGCAAGGCCGTGGGAGCGGGGCGGGATGGGGGGCAGCTCAGGGGGACCTCGGGGTTCTCGCGGGCAGCTGTTGGGAGGGTTCGAGGGGAAATGACCCACGGGGCTGTTTCCAGACCCCCTCCTGGTCCTGGACCCCTCAGATCACCAGCCCCTTGGTGCTGCCCTCCATACCCCTGTGCCCCTCTGCTCCTGGAGTTCCTCCCTCTGGAGCCAGGGACCCCACAGACCCACCCCCCGGGGGCATTGTCCTGCCTGCTGGATGAGCTGGAGGGGCTAGGGGTGGGGGTGCCTCAATGGGCTGTCGGAGTTGCAAGAGTAGAAATGTCCCCAGGGACTCCTGCCTCCCGAGAGCGAGAGAAGCGGGGGGCCCATTTTGGCCTGGGCTGCACCACCCCCTCCCCACCTGCTGCCACGACGTGCAGCCTTGGCCTGGGCACGGCGAGCCCGGCCTCCCCCAGGGGCTGCCAACTCGGGTGGGGAGACGGGAGCCCCCGATTTCCAGGCTGAACATTATCTTCCCAAAACATAGTTAATCTCATCACAAATGGGACAAACCCATTCTACTTTGGGTTGCTTTAGAATTCTTTTTAAAACATCAGCACTTTTATCTCCGGCATGACTCTGGATGAATTATCCCCAGCTTCGTATTTCAAGATAATTCCCCTTCCAGCCAGCATTCCCCTAGGAATAAAGTCATTTAACGCAGACACCACTGTGGCTGCATTTTTTTCTTTGGATAAACACTTCCCTCTGGGGTCCCTCTGACTGTGGAGACCTGGGTGTCACGGTCACTCCTGGGCTAAAGGCCGGGCTTTTCGCTTCCTAGCTGGGCCATCAAAGTTAACCAGTTAATAAAATCCTATTTATCAGACTCCCGAGTCCGTTTCCTCTTCCCTCCGGCTCATGGTTGTAATTATTCTTTATGGACTTGCGGCATTTCTTTAGATCTGATTTCCCAGAGCCCCCTCCTGTTTCCTGCCATCCACACACAGAAGGAGAAAGAGGGTCAGCTCAGTGGAGAGACGTCTGTAATTCATTTCCACCTGGGCGGAACGAGGGTCTGTTTGAAGGCGAATGTTTAAGTATTCGAGGACAGAAAATGGGAGCTGAGCCTGTGGTCCCTTCTCGTGGAGGAGGGAGTGGGGGGCCCTCGGTACCCTCTCCCCCCCCCTCACCAGTTAGCAGAATCTGTCTCAGCCTCAGATTCTTACCTGGGAAACTTGGAGCAGCAGGTCTGGAATGACGAGCACACAGGAAGCTGAGCTACGATAACTTAGGTGGGGCGCGTTGAGAACAACGTAACAAAAACAGAAATAAGACAAGGCCTTGTTTGTTCTCCTCGTTGTTCCTTCCCTCGGCAGTGTGCGGGGAGATGGTGTATTTGGGTTAAATCAGACACACCCTTTCTTATGAGTGAAGATTCATTTATTGGGTTCGCTGACTGTTGGCTTGGGACAAAGGCCAGAGAAATGAAGACGCCTGTTTCTGGGCAGGACGCAGGGTAGGGATGCCGTGGGCCTGGACCCGTGGACCTGTCAGCAGCCAGAGCTCCTGGAACAGGTCTTGGGGTTGTGAGGTCGAGTTCTCGGCGGTTTTCCCCAGGACCAGCCCGCTTCCTCTGCAGGCATGTCAGAAGTCCCGTGCCCGCCCCAAACAGGGCACCCATGCCTCATGTTGGGGGTGGCCACGAGCCCCCGTGGGTCCAGCTCTCTCCAGGCCAAAGAGAGTTTGTATATAAATGCACAGGTGTTAGCACATAATATAGATGTTTTTAAAAGACATGTGACACTTCTTAGCAAGACCTACTTGTCTACTGTCCTCTCCGGAAGATGGAGGCTGGGTGACAGATGAAATGCAAACATGGAGGACAACGCAGTAGCCTCGGAGGACAGCGCAGCAGCCTCGGGAAACACTCAGGTGCCCAGACATGGAAGCTGCTGGACGAGTGCAGAAGGGGACAGAGAAAAGGAGTAGGGCGTGGGGGACTCATGACTTCCCCAGGCAGAGAGGGCAGACACCCCAGAAGGCGCTGGCGACCAGCCTCCAACCTGGGTGTGGAGGACATAAAGAAGGGATCATGGGGGGCATGGGGAGGGAGCCTTGCCAAGGACAGCTTCCTTAGAGGCACTTGGGCACAGTGGCTGCACCAGGAAAGCCGAGCAAACTAACAGGCTAACGCTGCTAAGTGCACACGGAGCACAAAGCACCCAGAGCATCGGGCAGCCGTGCACCCACCTTCTACTGGGCACCTCACCTTCCCACGTATTGAGCACCCCTTCTGCCCAAAGGGTGCCCCAGCAGAAAAAAAAATGCAGTTTAAAATGTCCCCTTTTCCTCCATCTGGACCTTAGAAGAACCAGTCAGAGACCCAGTCCACTCACTCCAGAACCCATCTCTACCCCAGTGATGGACAAGCATAGACTTCCCTCTGCAAAGATTTCAAAACAAGCCCATCAACCACAAGTGATCAGGCATGTGGGTCTATTACTTAATTCAAGATTTAATAAATCGAAAGAAAAAATAGCACAAACAACTCAATAAATGCTAACAAATACAGTCAATAACATTCATTCTACCAATTAATTTTGGAAGTGCACACTAATAGTTATACAGTAAGATTAGTAATATAGCAGTCCATTTTAGATCTTTAATATGCTTTTAAAAATCTTAAAGCAAAAAATTATTGTCATGCTTCAGGATGAAATGATGAAGCCCTTCCAATTAAACTCAGGACAATGAAAAGAACACCTCTGTTCACTATTATTCTTTAATATTTATTTCAGAAAAACCGGCCAATGGAATCAGAGGATGTCATAATTGTATATCTGCAATGGTTAGATTCTGGTGTCAACTTGGCCAAGTGATGGTGTCCAGTGGTCTAGTCAGGCAAGCACTGACCTGACCATTGCTGCAAGTATATCTCATGGCTGGTTGATAAACTGGAAGGCTGGTGTATTAAAGCATCAGTCAGCTGATTGCAGCTGTGGCTGAACACATCCATGATCAACTAAGGCGAGTCTCCCCCAGTGAGATAAGCCAATCAGTTGAAGGCTTTTAAGGAAGAAGAGAGATTTTTTCACTGCTTCTTCAGCCAGCGAGCCTCTCCTGTGGAGTTCATCCAGACCCTTCATTGGAGCCACCAACTTCACAGCCTGCCCTGTGGATTTTGAACCCTTCCATTCCCAAGGTTGTGTGAGACACCTTTATAACTCTCATATTTACAGATCTCTCCATTGGTTCTGTTTCTCTGAATAACCCTGAATAACGGAATGCCTAAAACACACACACAAAAAAAAATCAACTGAAAAATTATTAGAGTTGATAGGAGAACTCAGTGAGCTCTGTGGTTTTAAAAATCAATATACAAAACCCAATAGCTTTCCCTTATATGAAAAATAAACATTTAGAAGATGCCACAGAAGGAGCACTCCCATTTGCCATGGCAATAAAACTAAAGAATGGCTTGGAATAAATTTTACAAGGCAATTAAAGGACCTGGATGGGAAAAAATTTTAATTCTTCTGAGAGACATAAACCCTAGTCAGGGACACTTTCTGTGAGTAAATGGGATGATACAATCTCATATTGGGCATAAGAGACCCAATCATGTAAAGAAATAAATTACCCTAAATTAAACTATATATTCCATGAAACATTAAGTGAAATACCGACAGGATACTTTTGGAATTTCACAAAATGATTTTAAATCTGGAAACAGAAGCAGGTGAAAGAACCAAGGAGATTGTGAAAAAGAAGTGAAGGATGATGGCTATCTTTCTCAGATATAAAAACGTTTAGTTATTCCAGAAAAATAAAAATTTTCTTCACTGGAGCATGACAAGGTAGAGCTGGTACTTAAAAACAGGCGCTGGAAATAAGCTAAACCCCTGTGCGACTTCAGGGCTTCCTGCCTATGTGGGGACTTGCCGTGTTAAGGTCCTGGGGAAGCTAGTGGAAAACTGGTAAGCTAGGGTCTAACAGAGCGTCGAACAACTAGTAGATGAAACAAGTTCTGGAAAGACAGACAAGGAAGTAGTGACAATGGAACTAAGGAAGACAGGAGTTAGTAGCAGAAAGAGGGAAGGAGCTTTTTACTTTACTAACTTTCAGGGAAATAACTTTAGTGTTTCAAAAAGAAAAAAATGCACATCTTCATTATAGGAAATCCAAATGGTATGAAAAATTCAAAGATTCATTCCATTCTTTTATTCATAATGCCAATTAGTTCAGCTACTTTCTCTTTATTTTGTGTAAATCCTCAAACCGTGTCCTTGACAATATCTTCAGTGGTTATTTTACTTTACATTTTTTTCTGGTGTGACTTCTAATTACTTCTTTTACTTGAAGGAATCATGCATATAACAAATGCATGTTATAAAAACAACCCCAGTAACTTTTGAAGGAGGTAGAGAAGAAATTTAATTTCCATTAAGTTAAATTGCCCAGATCTTCAGTTTGTCATTTGCAGATTTTTTCTGTATTCCCCTGGAAAATTTTCGCACAGGGGCCACCCACAACAACAGTTTTAAAAATAGCTCCATATTAGCACATATAAGTCTACATTATTGTTTTTAATGCTGTGTAATATTCCATTTTATGCATAAATTATTGATGAGCATTTACATTGTTTTACTATCTAGGAATATATAGGATAAATTTCTAGATGTAGAAATGGGCATTTTAAATGTCACATATTAGCAGTGGTTCTAATTGGAGGTGGTCTCCCCCCGCCCAGGAGCCATTTGGCAGTGCTTGGTGACAGTTTTGCCCCAACTGGGAGTAGGTGCCCTTGGCATCTAATGTGTAGGCTAAGACTCTGCTCAGCATCCTACAATGCACAGCATGGCCCCTGCGCTGGTTTGAAAGGATGTATGTCCCCTAGAAAAGCCATGTTTTAATCTAAATCCCATTTCATAAAGGCAGAATAATCCCTATTCAATACTATATGTTTGAAACTGTAATCAGATCATCTCCCTGGAGATGTGATTTAATCAAAAGTGGTTGTTAAGCTGGATTAGGTGATGACATGTCTCCACCCATTTGGGTGAGTCTTGATTAGTTTCTGGAGTCCTATGTAAAGAGGAAACATTTTGGATAATGAAAGAGATTTGGAGAGAGTGGAGAATGCTGCAGCACCACAAAGCAGAGAGTTCACAGGCCAGAGACCTTTGGAGATGAAGAAGAAAAACGCTTCTTGGGGAGCTTCATGAAACAGGAAACCAGGAGAGAAAGCTAGCAGATGGTGCTGTGTTCACCATGTGCCTTCTCATTTGAGAGAGAAACCCTGAACTTCATCAGCCTTATTGAACCAAGGTATCTTTCCCTGGATGCCTTTGATTGGACATTTCTATAGACTTGTTGTAATTGGGACATTTTCACAGCCTTAGAACTGTAAACTAGCAATTTACTAAATCCCCCTTTTAAAAAGTCATTCCATTTCTGGTTTGTTGGATTCTGGCAGCTAGCAAACTAGAATAGCCTCAAACGCCAATCGTTCTCGGGTACAGAAACTCTATGCTCTAGAACATAAATGGTCAACACCTATGCTGTAAGCTCAGGTCACATGGGGGAAGTGTAAATGCAGCCCATTCAATGAGAGGAGCTTGAGGAGAACAAAGGCTGCATTAAGGACAAGTGGTCTATAAAAAGCATATAGCGACATAGTAATGATGCACAAATTAGGAGAAAACAAGGAACAAACATAACATAGGAAAGTAATATGTTAGAAACATCAAGGGACAGAAATAGTACAGCTCTTCTAGAGATCAGTCTTTAAAATATAATAATAACACTAATGCAGTTAATGCTGAAATAACTAAAATTTGTCAGGTTGAACCATAAGAAAATGCCATTTGGTGGTTGAAGAGTGGTTGAATGTTGGCAATTCCCTATGGTTCAGCCTAATGTTCATTGCTTACTCTGTGATAGGGTAGTGGACCACGATTCATAAATACAACATTTAATTTGTTCCCCAAAATTATCCAATGAGGTCATTATCAGGACACAGACAGGAGCGGGGGCTCTGAAAGGTTAAGTATATTGTTTAAGAGCAAAGAGAAAGGAAGTGGGCAGCAGGGCAAAAACGAGACCTAGTTTATCTGCTCTCCAGAACCCACGCTCGACACGCTGCCCTGGGAAGCTGATGTTCACAAAGCTCAAGGGGATGAAAATGGACATGAACAAAAAGATGATAATAGAACACAGCCAGTGGGGGTCCAACACACAGACAATCGAAAATCAAAGAAATGGAATAGAAAAACGCATCCAGAAGTGCGAGAAGAAGTTATTCTGAAAGTGAAGGCAGATAGCAATCTCCTGATTGAAAGACCAGGCTATATTCCTGGAAAAATGTAACAGAGAAACTAAATCCTAAGATATATCCTGGTAAAATTATTGATTCTATGGATAGAAAGAAAATGGTACAGACAAAGACAATTCAACTATAGTAGAAGGAAAATGAATTGATCCTTGTGTTTCCCCATGACGCCAATCTGTCACACGAGCAGAGGAAGTGCTTCTGTAACGCAGGAAAAGTCAACATTTTGAAAGAAGAGATTACGGTTTAAAATCTGAAATAATCTGTAATACAGAGGGACTACAAATTCCTGTGTTTGGAGAGAAAGGAGCATGCTGAAATGTACACATACTGATTTCATAGGAGAGAGACAAGAACAGATTCGATTTTTAATTTTTTTGCATCTGAAAAAGATTTAATGCTAGCTACCCATATTATTCAAATCTATGAAAGTATTTATTAGGACTACCAAGGGCAAATTATAAAGCTCTTAAGTGGTCAGAACATGGAAAAATACAAGCCATAAAATATAAAATATAAAACAAAGGAATAGAAAGCATTTCATTCTGACCAAAAATATGCACAGCATGGATGATTTACTCCATAAAGCTCTATTAGCATAATACACTGTGTTATCAGATTTATGGAAAAAAAACAGAAGGTGATCTTACAATAGATGCAGAAAAACATTCAACTAAATTCAGCACTTTTCAGTAGCAAATAACAACTCTTAGAAAACTAATAGAAAAGGGAGTATTCTTGATTTAAAAAAATCAACAACACAGTATAGAAATCATCATTTACGAATGGTGAAGTGCTAGAAGCTTTAATTTTGAACTGAATAATAAGAAAATGTCTATTACCATTGTTTCTAATAAATATTGCATTGGGGCCCTAGCAAGTTGAATAAGTCAGGGAAAAAGAACCCCTAAAAAAACTCAAACTAAACAAATTATAGAGAAGGATTAGAAAGAAAGAAACATAAAAGTTATTATATCCATCCATGATGAATTGGAAAATATAATTATAAAAGTTTCTGCCAACAATACAGCTAAACTTACAAGAGTCTGGGAATAAATCTAACAAAAATTGAGTATGACGTTCATTGAGAAAATTATAACTAATTTAAAAATAACGAAATAAATGGAAACGCAGAGTGTTCACAAGTGAGAAGACACAAATGTTACCAAGATATCAGATTTCCCTAAATTAACTTATGGATTCCATGCAATTTCAGTAAAAAATCTCCCAGGGATTTTTAATGAAACGTGACATTAGTTTTATCATAAAATTCATATGCAAGAGCAAAGTGCCAAGAAATAACGAAGACATTTTCTGAGAAAAAAAAGGAACGTGAGGAGGGAGGTGGGCTGGGGCGGGGGCCTGCCTTACCATTTATCCCAACTTTGCGAAATTATAGTGATTAAAACAATGCGATACTCACACAGAGATGATGAACAGACCAAGAGAACAGAGCAGAGGGTTGGAAACCAATCCACTTACAGTTATTCTACTAAAATTCTACTAAGTTCTGTCAAAACAGTAAGGGAAAGCTCAACTATTGAATGTTGGCACTCGACCAATTATCCATCATATGGGGAATATAAAATTGCATATATATGCTGGCACCATTTCTAATGAGAAATTCCACGTAGATTAAAGGAATGGATTTGAAAATCAAAACTTTAAGTTTTGTAGAAGGGGAAAAAACAGGACAATAGCCCATGTGGGGAGGATGTACAGCATCCTTTCTCCATGAGGGGCGGGGATGTAAACTGAGGCAATTTCTCAGGAAGGTAATCCATATCTTTTAATGAAGTGGATAACTCATATACCTTACATTTCGGTAACTCAAAATGTATACCAGATTCGTTTCCCGGTGCCTGCCCATACAAAAAAAGAAAGAAAAAAAGTACATACCAGAGAAAGTTTCACCCATAAGAATGTTCATTATAGCATTGTTTGTAAGGGAAAATTAGGAAAAGCCTAAATTACACCATATCCATAACGGAGGATTCTACAATACAATTATGAAGAATTCAGATCAAAATATGCCTGTACTGAGTATAATAGGTTGAGGAGGGAAACCTCAATCAACTAGATGAGTAACATTATATCCTTTTTTGTTAAAATAAATAACATCTGAAACAAAAACAGAAAATGTAGTTGAGTAACATAAATTATTATGTTGACAACTGGCACCAGTGTTCCTCTTGGGGAGAAATTTGTCTCTATTTAGAAAAAATGGGTTTAATAAATTCCTTTAGATCCAGAAAGCAAAAGCCAGACAGCATTCTCTGGAGGAAAAGGAGTCTGAAAGAGGAACCCTCAATGCTATTAAACGACAATTAATATAGGAGTGTGAGATCACGGACAGGGTTTACTTAAAAGTTGGGTATTCTCGTCCAAAGATTTTAATGTTTGACTATTTTATGACTATCATGGAGTGCTTTTGTAATTAAGGAAAAAAATTAAGAAATGTTAACTTTATTAGTAATCAAAGAAATGCAAATTAGAGCCGTGAAATGCTACAGATCAAAGTGTCAAAGATTTTATTAAAATGATCAGACTCTTTAATGGAGAGAGTCCAAGGAAACAGGCCCCTTCCTTTGTTGTTGGCAGAATATAAATCAGCACAGATTTTCCAGAAGTCTAAACTCTGGAAAAATTCAGACCTTTTTTTTTTTTTTTTTTTTTTTTTTTTTAAAGGAAAGACAGAGAGAAGGAAGGAAGGATAGAAGGAAGGAAGGAAGGAAGAAAGGGAAACATTTTTAAACATTTTCTTGTTTTATTGTATTCTGTTTCTCCGTTTTTGTTACATGGGCTGGGGCCGGGAATCGAACCGAGGTCCTCCGGCATAGCAGGCAAGCACTTTGCCCGCTGAGCCACCGCGGCCCGCCCAAATTCAGACCTTTTGAGTGGTAATTCCACTTTATATAAACATCCTCAGCAAAGATCAGAGACGTGCAAAATATTCATGTACAAGTAGGTATATTGTTTCTTAAGTCATCAAAGTAAAATATGGGAGATCTTCATTACGTTCAAAGACAGAAATGTATTTAAAGAATATCTGCTACAGCCGTGTGATGGAATACTATGCAATCAGTTTTATAAAGTCTTCAAAAAGTTGTTAATTACATGGGAAATCTAATTGATAAATTACTAAGTGTAAAAATGAAGGTCAAAATAATATTCCACTTCGACTTCTATTTTTGTGTATATACACACACAGAGGGAAAGAAGAGGAAGAAGAGGGAAGGAAAGAGAGAGAAAAAATAAATGAATAGAAGGAAATAGATGAAAATGTTAAATGCACTCACTTGTGGGAGGGCTAATGTAGTTTCTGTATTTTCCAAGCCTGTATTACATTGATAGTGATTTTTGAACGCAAGGAACAACCCATGGGGAGAGGGGCAAAGAGGCTCTAAGAAGCCCTTTGTGGTTGGCGGGGCCAGAGCAGGCAGGGGTCTGATTCATGTCACCTGCGGCCCCTGGGACCCCGTTCCTACTGGCCCAGGTTCTCTCCGTTTACTCAGACGCCGGAAGGCAGAAGAGATTTACAATTCACCTCCTCTGAATCCATCCTTTGTATTGCACAACGACTTAGAAGAACAGAGGAAAAGAAAACGTTATTGCAGGATAAATGTGAGCAAATGAAGGGCTCGGAGACGCTGTTCAGTAACACAACTGCCAAATTCATCTCCTGGCTGAGCAGCCGGGCGGGGGAGAAACTGCCCATCTGCCCCGTGATGCCGAAATTCTCCAGGACTAACAGAGAGAAGTGACACGGGGCCGCCAGGACCTGAACCGAAAATGAACTATGAGGGAGGAGGCCCTTTTTGTTGTGAAAACAAAGGCACTGATTTGACAAGTAGATTAAGGGAGTGGATGGGGGGAAAGGAGGTTGTCTTGTTAAAAACTTACCATTTTTAACAGAGTCCATTAATCACTCCCATTTGTTGTTTCTGATTATTAAAAGAGCAAATCAGCAAGGGAAATCATGGAGGTCACACACCTCCAGACTGCTCATAATTTTTAAGAAATATGAAAAGGCAGCTTTCATCCTCAGCAAAGAACAAAGATTTATTAAACACAAAGGTCAAAGGTCATTATGTATTTGTAGAAATATCCATGCAGCGCAGTTACCAAGGAAATAATACAAGAAAAATCGTCAGAATTTTTTTTAAAAATGAGTTTTCAAATTAAAGGGACTCATGGCCATCATTAAAAAAGGACCCAAAAGCCATTCTGAGATTTCTATATACCAGTGAGTGGGGAAAGCACATGCAAAGTGTTTCTGGAAATAAAGCGAGCACGATGCAGAAACCATTTAATGCCTTTAACAGGCAGGATTGCTCTGGCTTATCCCTTAGGTGCAGTCTCAGGACCCTGCGGTCAGGAGGTTGGACAGCATGTTTGCTGATGACAATCTTTATTTCCAAATTTTATTGGTTAATAGTCCAGTTACGTGTCCCTCCTCCTTGACTGTTTTGGGAATCCTGGAGTCATGATAGTTTCACAAGGGATGTCTATTTCTTTAGAATTTATTTGAGGCAGTGATTAAACACTGTAAAAGCATCAGAAAAAAAAAAGGTTACAAAAAAAAGTTTATTTTTCAGCACCTCTGCGCCCCTGCTCTGTTCTGGCAGCTGTTCCATGACCCATAGTTAGAGGTAGGAGAATACCCAGCCCTGCCTTCGAGAAGGCCAGTGTCCAGGACGGCCTCCGCGACTGCAAGTGGACGTGGCAAGCATTTAGAGCCGTGGTGGGTATAAAGAACTCCTGCCGCGGGTTGATCCTGCCCTTAGGCGTTTCGGGTGTGATGGTCATCAATGCCATAACCGAATGTTCTTCCCTCGAGCACATGGGAGGACTAAGTTGGACATGCACATAGGACTTGCTTTGTCCCGGCAGTCATTGAATCAGAGGTCAAGGTAGATTTTCTTTCAGTCTGGGTTCCTGGGTAATTAAAAACAGGCAGAGTCCCCACTCTTGTCCACACCAGAAATGTAACAGGAGTGAGAAATAAGCTACTGAGATTTGGGGGATGTTTGTTACAACGCATAGTCCAGCTTTCCTGACTAATACAAAGAATGCTGCATGGACTAGGATTTGGAGAGTTGAACCATGTACAAAGATACAGGGGAAGTAAGAACAGTGAGTAGAGGCCCAAAGATGAAGAGTCACTTTCCTCTTTGTGAATGCTCCTGCCTCATGCCCTTGTCTGTTCAGCGCATCCACCACATACTTAAAGCTTCGTTTCAAAAGATAAGCTGTTTCCAGACTGATGCTTAGGCATGGTGCATTGGCCACACCATGTCTCCTCTCCTTCCCAAACTAAAGAAACCACAAAGGCATACCTTTGCCAATGAAAACTGCAGAGGACAGGAATCTCAACAAACAAGAGATTTCAACACAGTTTGCAATGAGAGGAAACAGATGAAAGAGAAGCAGACTATAGGAACTTGGAGGGGAAGACATGCAGCAGGTTCCCAGTTCAGCCTGCAGACCCCATGAGAGACTCAGCCCCCAGGAGGTGCTGGTGGTGGTAAGTCATAAGACTAAAACCAATGGGACCCAAAAAGGACCTACTAATGGAATGGTCAGGTCCCCAGCTGCCCTCACCTGCAGAGCACAGGCCTGCACCTACCTTGCCCAGGAAGAAGACGGCAAGGCCCTGGTCCCAGGTGCCCCAAACACAGCAAACGTTATAGGTGAGGCTCAGGCTTAGAGTCAGAAACTAAATGGAAATTTTAATGCTTAACAGGGGGACCTCCAGATCTCACCACCACCACGGCTTCTGAAATGTTGGCAGCCACAGGCATGCTCCCAAATAAAGATCTCTTCAAACTGACAGTGAAAACCATCAAAGTGCTTACTTCAGTCTACCGGAAAACCCCCAGTCAACAAGTTCGGCGTGTGCACCCAGAACTTCCAAACGCTTTGCTGGTGCCCACTTTAAAAATGGATGACCATCAGGGATCACGGCACTTAAGAGATGCCTCCACCCTGAAGGCATAAAGGCAATCAAGCTAAAGAACGAATGGAAGGAGGCTGGGGAAACAGATAGTACAGGGGCCCGAAGAAAGCATTTTAATAAAACATATGAGAACTGTTCTTAGAGAAGATATTGCATCCACAGCATAAGTGCAAAATATTTTACAAAATGAAAAATTAGAAAAATGAAAGAGATCTACGAAACTAACAATTTAGTCCGATCCTTAAAAAATTGAATTGGATGATATATTTGAAGACTGTCCAGCAACGAAGACAAAAAGATAAAATAATTAATCCAGGAAGTCCAGCATTTGCTAATAAGAGTTCCAGGTAGAACAGATTAAGTAGTGTAGTTATGAAAGAAATAATAAAGGAAAAGTTCTCCGAATTAAATACATGAGTTTTCAGATCGAAACAACAACCATTTAAAAAGGACTCAAACCAGAATATACCTTCATGAAATTTTGATACACTAAAAGTAAAGAGAATAAATTAAAAACTTCTAGACAGAAAAAACACAGATGACATAAAAAAGGATTAGAATCAGAATGGCATCAGACCACTCAACGACACTGAATGCTTGAAGATACCAAAGCAATGTCTTCAAGTTTCCGAAGAGAATTTATTTTCTATGCAAAATTCTATGCCTAGCCAAACTATCAAATATGAGGATAAAGTCATTTTCAGAGAATCAACAACTTAAAATATCAATTTCATTTTCACCTTTTCTTAGTAAGCTGCAGGAGAATAGGCTCCAGCAAAATGAAGGAGTAAACAAAAAATAAATACTAGACAATAACCAGGAAATGGGAGATCCTCAACAAGTTGTTGGGGGTGGGGGGTGTCAGAGCTCCAGCAGGGTGAGAAGGACATCCCCGGTGGGGGGGTAGGGGGGTGGGGGGGTGGGGGGTCAGAGACCAGAATGGAGAGAGCAGCATGGGGTGGGGGCAGTCAGCAAGGGGAGTCAGAGACTCAGTGAGTGAGGAAGGAGACCCCAAAGGAGGGAGCAGCCCAGCATGGGGAGCCGGAGCCCAAGCAAGAAGGCATCCATGCTTGGGGGCACCCCAGTGTGGTCCGTGTCAGCCCCAATAGGGTGAACAGGGCAGGCTTGCAAAGGGGCGGGCAGCTCGGGGCGCTGGAACCCAGTGTGGTGAGGCGGATGGGCTTCTGATGAGCTGGGAGGCTGGCTCCATCAAATGGCATCAATTTAAAATATGTAAATATATTAAGGACCATTGGATCCACGTTCTCAATGTTGGAGAAAGGAGTGTCAAGTATGGAAGAGGAGAAGATGACAATGAACTCTGTTGATTGGCACAATTGAGATATTGTGTATCGGTGTGAAAGCATGGTTTTCAATAGGTAGATGATAGATAGATAGATAAAGACAGGTGATGGATAAACAGATGAGTATAGATATAGATAGGTAAGTTGGTATATGGAGCTTGATATAGGTAGATATAAATAGATAGGCAGATATGGATACATCTGTATTCAGCTATATCATCTATCTAGCTAATCTATCTCTCTTTTCTATGCACCTGACACTAACCACCATGAAAGCCCAAGTACAATGACATCCCAAACACAATAAGCACACCCCACCACTGCACTGAGATTTTGGTTTCTAAATACCATTCTTCACTGAAAGGAACCAGAGATCCTGGAAGAAATGACTGATTTCAGACTGGCCAAGAAAAGCACGAGATGTGCCTAGAACAACTTGTACCAGAAAGCAAGCAAGTGCTCTTTGGGACTCATCTAAAGCTAGACATAAGCTGGTATGAATGAGCTAGGGGCCAAATTGAGGACAACGTGGGCATCAGAATAATGTAGTAATGGATTATAAACCATTGAATTAAATAGGAAACCATGAGTCTGAACGATATGAATAAACAAATTTACAATTGAAAGGTTTATGAGAAATAGGTATTTACATAATTTCAAATTGTGCCTCTCCCCAGTACTCATTAATTACCTAGGGGAAAAGAGAAGGTTGACAGCGGAGAAAGCTGCAAGACAGTGGCTGGACAGAGGGCACAGTGGGCACCGGCAGTCTGGGGACAAATGGGATCATGTTAGCCTGGAAAAGGTGCCCTAGGAAGAATGCAGGGTCACTTCTGCGATAGTCCTGCCAAGGATGCATAATCCCAACGCAGAGTTAGTGACATTCTACAAAATAACAGGCCTGTTATCTTCAAAAGCATAAGGGTCTTAAATGTCAAGGAAAGACTGAGGACCTGCTCCAGAAGAAAGACCTAAAGCAGCGCGACAATTAGATGCGATGCGCGATGGAACTGGAACTTTTTGCTGTAAAGGGCATGGGGACAGACTGACGGTCGTAGATGGCGGAGGTTATTGCTGTGTAGGAGAGCGTCCTCGCGGTAGGAATCCCAGGCATCCGTCTGGCAACTTCCCAAATGTCTCAGAAGGAAAAAAGTTATATTTTTTTACTGTACTACCAGGTTTTCTACAAGTTTGTGGTTAATTTTTAAAAATTACCCTTAAGTCAGGCCTTCCAAAAGCAATCCATTTCAAGTACTTTGACTTCCTCTGGTAGTTATCTACTTATTTCTAAATAACATGACTTTACAGCTATCTTCCGGGAGGGATATTTTCATCAGAGGACAAGCTTTGCTGCTCACTTATGGTAGATTATGGACTATTTGTATAGATGTTGCCTGTCCTTTTTTAGGTTATAACATAGTTGAGGTTTCAGAACAAAAAAATAACAGGTGTTTCTACTTAGGGTATTTTGTTTCTGTAGCTTCCTCAACTTCTACCACTTGTGTTTTTTATTCTTTCCCTTCACCAGCAAGTCTCCACGGGGCGTCTCCTTCTCCCAAGTTCTTCCTTCCCCAGCACATTTCCACCTGAGACCACCGATTCTGGGCCTCTGTTCTCTCCAGCCCCTTCCTTTTGCTTCCCCCATGGCCAGTGCTGGCCTCTTCTCAGCACCCTTGGCCAGGATGGGAGGCCCCTGCTGGGCCGTGCCTTGTGTGCTCAGCCACCTTATGCTCTCGCTGGATTTTCTTTTTTTCTGTACAGTTTTCACATGGCTCCCCACATTTGGATAGGCTTCCAAAGCTGGGTGGGCTGAATTCAATGTTGATTTTTTCCAGTTGCACGTGACATTGACATCTGCAGTATTCTCTGTCTCCCTGGCTATGACCATCTTCTGGATTGGCGTGATTTGCGGACGGTATATAGGGAGATTGGAATGTAGGCGGTCACAGTCATAAGGACAGGGAAGTCCAAAAAATAAACAAAAACAGGAATATCTCGATAAACTGAGTGACGTGAAAATTAGGGAATTCTTGGCAAAAGATATAAACAGGAACTTAAACGTGAACATTTTCAAATGAACAGCTGTTGAGGGTACTCAACCGCCTTAGTTTTCAGGGGTATGTAGATTACACCACAATGGCTCAAATGAAAGAATGGCTGAAATGAAAAGACAGAAAACACCAAGTGTTGGCAAGGGCGTGGTGCGGCCAGAGCTCTCACAGGCGGCTGCAGAGGCTGAACCGGCCCTTTGTCAGCTTCTAGCCAGTGGCCAGGGCCGCTCCTAGGAATAGGCCGAGTGCATGCACGCTGAGTGACTGTTCAAGGATGTTCATGGGGTGGGTTTTTTCATGGGATCAGGAAACTGGAAGTCCAAATGCCCCTGGCAGAGACACAATAAATAAATGTTTTACACACAACGGAATAGCATATATTCTGATAGTGATGAAAAGAAACAGAGTTTCACCCCACAAAAAGGATACATCTCACAAAGGAATCAGACACATGGAGAACACAGGCCACGGTTTCCACTGATATGAAGTTCAAAATAGGTTTTTAAAAAGTACATGATGTAAGAAGCAGGACAGCGGCCTCCTCTGGGGAGAGGCCCTCGAGAGGAGCCTCTGTGGTGAGGCGACGTTCATTCTCTTTCTCACCCCAGGGACTGAGGGACAGTGTTCACTTTGGGAAAATGCATCAAACCATGCATTTATGATGGGTTTGTTCTCCTGGGTGAATTGCACGCAGCAATTTTTAAAAGTTTATTGACATGAATCCATCTGAACAATTTTGCAACCTGAAGTGGGAAATTTGTTCTAATTAAACATGACCTGAAAGTATTTTCAAATTTTTCTTTAGCTGCAGATTCTTGCCTTTCGATGGATCTGAGATGTTGCCCATTAGCCAGGAGATACACTCAGGTGGTCCCCCCCAGTGGGTGCCCCCAAGTGTTCCCCTCCAATGGACTCATGACTATGTGTTGAGGCTCCACGATGTGAGGCTGAGGCCGTGGAGCACCTGGGGAAGCCAGGGGCTGCTCGGTCAGGTAAGGAAGGGCGAGCAGAGACCCTCACTCAGAAATCAGGGGTCCGGCCTAGCTCTTCCTCTCACTGGCTCTGAGAACCTGACAACCCAGAGAGGACTTCTGAATCCCAGCTTCCTCCGGAATAAAATGGAGTCACCATCGATTGCCTGGATTAGTGGGACTACACTGTACCGTGTAAAACTCTATTACAGTCATACCGTATTCACAGTTGTTCTCGTTTTATCGAGAACTGTTCACAAAAATTTTAAAGGAGAGCAGGCCACAGTGGCCCAACAGGCGAGAATGCTCGCCTGCCATGCCAGAGGACCCAGGTCGAATCCCTGGTGCCTGCCCAGGTTAAAAAAAAAAAAAATTAAAGGAAGTTTTGAAGCTGATAGCAGAGGCCCAAGGCCCCGGTGGAGCCCCTCGCTGCTCCAGCCCACCCCCCACATGCCCTCCCGCAGCCCATCTCTCCACCTTCAGCCAGGACACGTGGAGCCTCCGAGGCTGGGGCAGGCCTCGGTTCTCCTTCCCCATGTACACATCCCTCAGACTTCAGCTCCAGCAGCACTTCGTGTCCTGACCACCCCTCGGCCCGGGCAGGGAGCCTGCCACGTGCTCGGACAGAAGCCTAGCCGCTCCTTTCCTGCCCTCACCACCATGAGTGATTCTAGAGTGATCCGTGGCGTGTCAACGGCATGTTTTTCCACCAGCGAACTGTGAGCCACACCATGGGATCTCCACCAACGCCAGCTCAGTCCTGCTGGGCAGTCAACAGAAGCTGCAAACAAGCTCGTTACACCAACAGGAGAACTCTTTCTTTTTCGTATGCGCCATTTATTTCTGAAATCTGATTATTTCTGAAATCTGGTGCCTATGCACATATATATATATATTTTTACAAAGTTGTTATCAGACATTCATCAATTTATGTTAAATTTCCCTTTTAAAATTCTTTTACCATCAATTGGTAGAAAACTTGCACAAAATCCCCAGGGATATTTCTTGCAGGAGAGGAGGGAAGGTGCTGAAAGAGAAGGGAGAGGCACGGAAGGCTTGGATGCTTCCCAGACGTGCCCACAATGAGCTCTGGCTGCTCCATGCATTGCCCCACCTGTTCCTTCTGCCAGCGGGAGCTGGGGACGTGAGGGAGCCCCCTTCACATGTGATGCTGCCTGTGGGCACAGCAACTATAGACTAACTGATTTCACTTAATTTCATCCGGCAACGCAAAAGCCATATTTTTTAGTTGCCCATGTTAACAAATCATAAATTGTGCATATCTTTGTCACATCAAAATCAGTCATTTCACAGCCCTCTGGGGACCCTGCACTTGATGGACAGATAACATAGTGAAAGGACAGTCAACAGACAACGCGCTTTAGAAAACAAACATTGCTGGGGCATTCATTCAAGATACATTTGAATCTTCTGCATAGAATTCTAAGGCCATTCTCTCCATTTGGAAGATGAGAAGCCCTGGTTTCAAACCAGGAATCTCCTCTGGTTGTCTCAACATCCCCTATGACCTCTCCCTCCCTCCACCTTTCTCCTCACACTTTTCTACTCCTGTCTTCTCCCCGACCTCCCCAGACCATGGAGAGAGATAGGAGATACTAAGAGGCACAATCTATTGGTTACATGCCTGCCATCTGTCACCCATGACATGATCTGTCTTGGAGATCCCCAGGGCCAACTCCAAGGGTCCTTGCAAAGCACGTGTGACCTCTCTAATAAGTTTGAAGGCAATAGAGAAATAGGCTTGAGGTGCTCAGGGCGGGCGTTTGAAATAGAAAGTGACGTTGAGCTGAGCATGTCTAGAGGAAAAATCTCTTTGGCATCAAGAGGAGACTTATTAAGAATGAGAATGATCTGTTCAGGATTTCCAAACAGTGCATTTTTGTTATCTGACACTCTGGTTTTGAATTTTCCTCCATATGCTTCATCATTTCAGCAGGATGATTTCCTTTCCCCTGCATTCGAAAGTGCACTTGTCCGTGTTCCCACAGGAAAGAGCATATTAAACAGAAATCAAACCTTTTCACTGTTGAAGACATGACATAATTTTAGGTCTACCCCAGACGTCTGACGTGAAGCCCAGTGGCTCCAAGCATCAGTGCAAACAGAGGAAAACGAAAAGAAAAATACAAGCGCGGAGCCAGGTTTGAGCACTCAACACCAAATAGTAGGTTTAATGAATATTTTCCCAGGGCACGGCCGGCTGTTTGAATTGGATAAACCGACTGGTTGTTTTGGCATTATGCAGACAGTCTAACAGATCAGATTCAGTTTGTGTAATGGACCAGATGACCATTTCACCGTACAATGCCTTTTCTTCTCCCAATTCTTCTCCCTGCTCTGAGTGGGAGGGGGTTCTGGCCAGGACATGAGGGTGGGCGTCAGGAGGTCCTGGGTGAGGACCTGCTGGGTGATTCACCAAGGACGTGACCCGGGCATGGCCCCCGCGTGCCCGGCTGCCTTGTGAAGTGGAGACAGATCTGCCCTGCTTTCTGCACAGGCCTGTTTGCGAGATGCAGGACGTGTGGGCTGGGGGAAGCACTCAGAACAACTGAAACAGCCGTCTAAGACATTTTAAAGCAATCCTTAAATTTCTGTTTCCGCCCCACCTCTTCTACCCTAAAAGCATTGGAACTCTTTTAGGTAAGGGGCAGGTCCGGTTTGCTTTTGTCCCTAAAACATAATTTAGTCATCAGTTTGGTGAATTTCATTGAAAGCAATCATTTGCTTGCAAGAAAACTGGCGTCCCATTTTCATGTCATCACACGACACCCATTTTCAGTTTTTCCTAGCATTTATCGGGGTAAGGAGTTTCCTTTTTGTTTGTTTACTGCTCATTATCCTTCCCCCCAACTTCACTGTAACATCACTCTAAGTGTGTGAGCATCCTACAAATATTGCTTGAATTGATTAATTGGCCAAATCTTTCATTCTCAATTCACGATCTTAGAAAACTGTAAGTGCTTTGCAAACATCCTGGGTACAACACATGCTCAGCGCTGGTCTCTTAATTGAAGCGCATCACAGATTTGTAAGTTTTGGGGGGAAGAATAGAATTTTGCTGGAAAACAACCCAGGAACCATGAATGTGTGCTCTTGAATTGAAAGGACAGCTGCCATTTTGATGTATATACTTGACCAGGCCTCTTCTTTCCAAAAGCTTGCCGCGGAAAAATGTGCTCCAGACATAAAGCATTTGGCAGGAAAGAGAGAAAACTTAGAATAATGAGATCACGCTCCTTACCTCTGTCTGACAAAGAGTATAAAGAATGATACTTTTTTGTGTGTTCATGAGCAGAAGAAAATGAGGACTCAGCCGACAGGAGTGGTAACTGGGATAAAGTTCTGCAAGGCAATTTGAAAATTTGTGGCAAGATGCACTTAAAATCTGTATACATTTTTACCCAGAACATCAACTTTTAAACAGTTATTCTAAGGACTAATCAAATATGTGCAAAAACTGTTTATGAGGAGAGGCTTATGTCTTATTGTTAAATGAGGAAAGTATATCACTAAATAATATGAATTAGCCCGGTTTGATCCTTCATAAAAATTCAATTTTGGACCCAGTGCATTCTGTTAAATAGCCTCCCAGAGTTGTTTCCAAAAGGAATTCACCCTAGGGTAGTGGGATCATGGATCATGTTTTCCTTTGTTTACCTACAGTTTATGTTTCTTCTGCCATAGTCATGCTTTATTGGGAAAATAACTGTATAAAAAGGACTGGATCTTCCGGCACTGGAGATGAGTTTTTGCCACAGGCATTGGCGACGAACTATGCATTAATAAGACATACCAAGTTTGACTGCAGGATACACAACTGCAGATCTTAAATAAAAACTGCTAAATATTTACAGAAAGCAGAGGCCAGGGGAGGCAGGGGGCCATCAGGGAATTATGTGTTTATAAAGAACACAGTTGAGGGAAACTGTTTAGGAAGATGGGGACACAGGAAAGAAGAAACGTTTGGATCTGAAGGGGGGGTTACATCTGAAGACACAGGATGGAGCTGATTTATTGTGAAGACTTTCTAAGGTTTTTCTAAATCCTATAGCTCCCACCTTCGCACGGAGTCTCCCAGGGCCTTGCCCCTGTGTCTTGCCAACCAGATTTCTCTCTTGACATCTGCGGATATCTGAAATGAGTTGTCTGGGGGCAGATGTCTCATAGCAAGCTGCAAATATGGAGCCTATATGCTGCCACACTCTGTGGCACCCCCAGGTATCACCCCACGAAGTAATCCTGACATTCTTGACCAACTCACATCTACAACCAAAGGCTACTAAGAAATTATAGTCAGCAGTGGTGGCACGTCACACTCCATGGGGTAAAAAATGCCTTCTTTAGTACTTCTGTTCAGGTGAAAATTACTCTTTTATCCAAAACATCTTGCAGACAGTGCCTGGAGCCTAACAGATGTCCAAGGAATACTTGTTGAATGAATAAGTGTGTGAATGAATGAATTGATGAATAAAGATGATTAGAACCATCAGTGTTTTGCACACTGTTCTCATCTGTCCATAAAGATACTATGGTGGATCATTCGACTGCGGCCTCAGGGTTTTGAGATCCTACAACATCTCAGGCCTTCTCTCTGTAGGTACAGCCACCGCGGGAAATGAGAACACACAGGTGGAATGCATGGGGTGGATAGGATGTGTTTTAGGGTTGAATGTTAGTGATATGAACCACAGTTTCAGTGACTGGAGGAGGTAATGTGGGCTGGAATGAGCAAAAGATGGTTTTGTAAAAGAGGGATCCTTGAGGTAGACCCCAAGGACTGGCAGAATTGTGGAAGTTACTGAGAGGAAGGAGAATCTGTGGGAGACAGAAGACAGGAGCAGAGGCTAGAGACAGATCAGTGAACTGACCAGCCAGGCAGGGTTTCTTGGTGGGTCAGGGCTGCTGGAGCAAAGCCCCATAAACTAGTTGGCTTAAATGACATTTATTGTCTCGTGGTTCTGGAGGGCCAAAGTCTGAAATTAAGGTGTTGGCAGGACCATGCTCCGTCTCACAGCAAGAATTATTCCATGGCTCTCTCCCGGCTTCTGGTCCATGACGCCCCTTGGCTTGTGACGGCATAACTGAATCTTCTCTCTCTCTCTCTCTCTCTCTCTCTCTCTATCTGACTGTGTCCACATTTTCGCTCCTTACAGGGTCACCAATCATATTGGTTTGGCCTCATCTGAACTAATAACAACTTCAAGATCCTGTTTCCAAATAAATTCACCCATTCACAGGACCAGGGGTTAGGATGTGAACACATCTTTTGGGGGCACAGCTCGATCCATAACGGGGTAGAGGCACGCTGACGAGAGGACTAGAGCCAAATCAGAATTTTCTCCATGATGCAGGAGTAAGAAATGCCTCATTTCCTTACTTTCTGAATCAGATCAATCTCTCTGAGCCTGAAGCATCAGGGTGGCAAGAAATTCAAGCTTGGCCATCTATTATCAACTCCTCCTCCTTCCGGGTTGATCCGAGGTGGATGGACGGTTCATCACGGCCATAACTCAGGAGCTCGTTCTCCAACTCCATGGACGCCAGGCCTTCTTCCCAGGCCACAAACCCAGCTTTCCCTCACCCACCTTCTACACCATGACACAGCCTCATCTGCCTCGTCGGGTCACCATCCAATGCTGCTTTTATCCGGAAGCCCCTGGAGCTCTCACAGGACATGGACCTTAGAATTAGTGGTGTCCACTCCTTCAGCCTTTGCCCCTCTGTCTTTCTCTTACTTTCCCGAAGGAACCATGGTCTTTTGTCCATCTGAGGTTGTTCACATTTGCTGGTGGTTCCTCCTAGAAAGAGTTTCCTTGTTCTCCTCATCTAGCTAACTCCACTCATCCTTTGAGTGGCAGTTGATTGCCACTTTCTGGAGCCACCATCCTGTACTGGTAACGTGCTGTACCTCCCCTCTGTACCCCTCAGGAGATTATGAGTTCATTTACTCAACACCTGTTTCTTTTGCCTCACCAGTTTCCACTAGGCCAGAAATCATTATTGATTCAGCCCCCAAGTTTCTCCCAAGTGCTTTGCCCACAGCCAAGCATGTAGTAGCTCCCCAGTACTCTTAATTCAGACACTTAGTAGAACCTGCCTCTCAGGGAGGTGGATAGTATTAAATTAAATAATGCCTAGGAAGGACTTGAGGGAATGAGAGGAGAGCCAGGGAGGCTCATGGGGAGGAAATTATGCTGATAGTAACTCACATTTATTGAGCAGTTACTGCAGCCAGGCTCTCTTCCACGTACCTGAACTATGGGGCACCACTCAGCCCTCCTCTCACTCCCCAGGGCCCTTTCCCTGGGAGTGGATAAAATCTTAACAGTGGATAAAATTTCCACTGTTATCCATACTTTAAAAATTAGGAAAGAGGCAGACAGAGAGTAAGTAATCACCAAGCTCATCTCATAAATGGCACAATTTGGCCCATCTTACGCTAGATGAGGCCGGATGAAATCAGGACAGGTGTGGTGGTGGCGAGGGGGGCAGGGCAGGTCCTCACAAAGAGGGTAGGTGGGCAGGCTGTGGGCAGATACGGGGAACCTTCCAGAAGCGTGTCTTCTATTTTTGCTGTGAACTAGAGTTAACTAACTCTAACTCTGATGCCTGCTGAATATGAGGTGGGTTGGGGCTGTGGATGTCAGGGAGGGGCGAGGAAATGATGATGAAGATGGTGATGGCTAATAGTTACATAGAGAGGGAGTTCCCTTTTCTGTTTGTTGTGATGGTCAATTTTTATGTATCCGTGTGGCTGGACTCTGGTGTCCAGTTGTTTGCTCCAACACTGGCTAGCTGGGGCTGTGGAGGTATTTCTTGGATGGGATTAGCATCGACCATCGGTTGGCACTGAGTAAAGGAGATGACCCTCCATTGCATGGACGGACCTCTTCCCGGGACCTGGAGGCCTTCCCAGCCAGAACCGAGGGCTGCAGAAGGAGAATTTCTCGCCTGCGACTTCAACATTGACACTGGCTGGAAGCCCGTCAGCTTCCCCCAGGGAATTTGGCCTCAGGACGTCGGCGTCCCCTTTGCAGGGGTCCTGGTCTGTGGCCTGCACGGCGGTGCTTGGACAGGCCAGCCCCTGTGGTTGCAGGAGCCAATTCCTTACGATCAATCTCTTCACCACACACATGCACACAGCTATGTTCCACTGGTTTCTCTGGAAAGCCCTGACCGAAACAGCTGTCACCTCAGGTGGCCACCAAGACCACCCCTTTCCTCTCCTCCTGTCCTGGCTGGCATCCTATGTGCAGACCACCTGCCTTGTGCCCTGCCCTGCTCACAGCGTACCACCCTTCCTTGCCACAACTCTGCACGGTTGACACCAGGACCTGGGAGGAGCAGGAAGAGTTGCCGAGCCGTGGGGACAAAGGTCAGCCTGGAGCAGCCCATCGTCACCGCAGCCATAGTGAGAAGCCCGATGGACGTGGGCAAGGCAGAAGGACTTCCAAGGCGGGCAGCCAGGGCAAGGAGGCAAAGACACATAAAGTAAGAAGAAAGAAATCTCTGAGGCCTCCGGTGACCCCCGGCCATGCCCACCCTTGTGTCTCGGGGGGAGCGGATCACACTGCCCGTAAGAACCATCTGCCAGCAGGGCTGCCACTGGTGACGTGTCCCTGCATTCAGACTGTCACCTCTCCTGACCAATTAACCAAGTGGGAACCCATTTGCAGGTTTGATTTCCTGCCTCCCAGAAGCTTTGGCAAAAGCCGATAACTTCATGTTGTAGATATTATTGTTGAATCCATAGCCAAGGCCGTTTACAATTTTTTCCTAAGGGACAATGACTGCGGTGGGGACGAGGTTGAATAAACATTTATTTATCGCCTGTTTTCATAGGACAGGTGGAGAAGTAATTTTACGCTCAGGGAGAAGGAATGGTTTTACAAGCTGGCATCTGGGGATACGGTTACAGAGTCCTGCTCGGCACCGTTATTCACCAGATGGCAAAGGCCTCGTTTAAATGCCCTTTACGCCACAGCTGGGGAAGCTGTCGTGCGCCCCATTCAGATCCAGCCACGGGCGCGGTTTTGTCGCCGTGGTGCTCATGGGTGACACCCTGGAAGTGCTGTGGGGCCGCATCACGTGGCCTTGTCGGCTGTGGGATGCAGTGGAAGTGCAATTTACCGTGAATGCGGCTGTAGCTTTTGCAGACCCTAATACCCATTCATGGGTATTTCTAGACCAGGAGAAAAACTGTTGCATAAATACCAGCAGTGCCTACATTCTGTGCCGCTACAGCGTGGGGGGCACTTAACTGCCACGACTGAAAACAGACGCCCTAAGGAATGACAAGAGACAGAAGGCAAGGAGGAGACTTTGATTTTGCATGATTTGCTCATGTCCTTTGCAGTAAAATGTAAAATCCAGACTACCGCATGGAAAACTCAAAAGGGAGATGATTTTCATTAAGATGGAAGCACTCCTAGTCTGTGCAATAGAAATGTTTCCTTTTTTACGTATTTCTCCTGTTTATTCCACCTAAATATTTTGGCTGTGTGACCCATTCCTTCTGGACAGTGGGGCCTCAGGCCACTTTCTACTTCCCCATTTTTGAATCAGCACCTGCATTGCGTGTTCATGGTGTGTACTCGTGATTGCCTGTCCAGATGCAAACGTGTCCCATCACAACCGCTGCCCTCCAGCAGTGCCGCGCGAGGGAGAAAAGGCTCCTGCAGAAACAAGATCGGACCGAGCGGGGTACCTCACGGACAGAGCTTCACTTGCTAAGTGCCCTGTTGGGACACAGCCCTTGCACAAATGTCCCCTGTGAGGAAGCCCTCTCCACCGCTGGCCACAACTTCCTTCCTGGTGGGAAGGGGCAGGAGAGGCCGAACCTCTGATTCCTTTCCATGTGTCTGACATCACCACCTAGCCTCTTCCTTTCCAGGGCCAGTTCTCACGCTTGTCCCTCGATGAGGTGCATTCCCCCAGGTGTGTTGCTGAGAGGCTTTGGCTGATGAACTTGTGGCTTCCCCTCGGCTCAGCTGACCCCTTCCCTGACTCTGCTTCATTAGCGATGAGCCCACAATGGGGGATGACAGCGCCTGCTCCCCGGCTGTCTGTCCACTGTAGCCCCTCCAGCTCCCACCCAGCCCGTGGGCTGCTGCCACAAAATATTCTGTAAGTACCCCGCATCCTGCAAAGTTAGTGCTTAATGATGCATCCTGCAAAGTTGGTGCTAAGAGGTGCAGAACAACCCGTTTCCTAGCTTTCCTTTTTCATTGTATTCCCCCCGGTACTGACACTGGACTGGATTTCTACCCCAGATACTCAAAACCCACTCCTGTCCTCACTGTGCTCCCCTCTGCTCCCCTAGCCCACCCACCATCCCTTTTCCTCACACTTGTTCCCACCCCATCAGGAATTCTTTTTCCCTCTCCTTCCTTTCCTCTCCTCATCCTTCTTTGAACTTCTACAGAATTTGCATCTGTAACAAATCACTTGTTATTTAACTATGTTCTGTCATTTTATTTGTGTTGACATTGGATGCAAACTGTGCATTCCTTGAAGGCAGAAACTGTCCTTTGTTTTCCAGACTCACGTATTAACCTTGCCACCTTCTTCTGCAGAAAAATGCTTCCCAAACTTGGGTCATCTGAGCATTTCTGAATTGTATGCTTTTCTACTTCTACATATTTTTTAGAAACCAATTAAAAATGAAAAAAAAAAAAGTAAGCAAATATATTTTTAAAGGAGCTTTTTATCGGCACCAGAGATGGAAAGCTGCCATCGCTTGCCATCGCTTATATCAGCAGACGTTGGCTGTGAGAACAAATTCGGTGTCAAGAGAGGAGTCCTCTCTGATCCCACCTCCCCACGCCTGAGACTTGCTCTTTCTCTTGGAGACTTAGAGGAACAGACATTCCGAAGGTGCACGAGGAACACACCACGCCTTCTTGTATCCGGAAGGACTGAGAGAGCCGGAACTGGAAAGGGGGCAGCTCCTCATGGTGGACTCTGCTGCCTACGGCCCCCTGCCATCCCCGCCAGCCCACCCTCCCCACCGACTGCCATTCTTGTGTCATCTCCAGTAACCAGTCCTAGGCATGACCTGATTTAAGCCACCCAGGAATTCTCCCAGGAAGGTGCTGTTGTGAGGCCATCTTCCAGGTGAGAACGCTGAGGCACAGAAGGATGGAGGCACTAGCCCAAGGCCACACAGTGGTCAGTGGCCGAGCCAGGTTCCAGCCAGGATACCAGAAGCCACTGAAGAGAGTCCAGTGGAGGGACTTCACAGATGTCCGAAGAGCTGAGAAGCCAGACAAGGACCTTGAAATCCCCAGCCTCAGGAGGCAGCCACCACCTCTAAGACGGACAGGGAAGGAAGCCGGGCTACTGCAGCTGAGGTATCCAGCTCACCCAGCCGAAGCTGGGGCGACACTGGGGCTGACTGGGAAGTCCCGGCACCAAGGATGCAAGGAAACTCAGCAGCCCAGGAGATGCTGCTCAAGTGTGTGTTGGTGGGAAGAATGCTGTGGGTTGAATTGTGCTCCCTAAAAAGGAATGGTAAAGTCCTCACCTGGCCACCCCCTCCTGCACCCAGGACCCGAGGACATGAACTGCTTAGAAATAGGGTCACTGCAAGTAGAAGCAGTTATGTTAAACTGAGGTCAGGCTTGGGGAGTGGGGGGGGGGGCCTTAATCCAACGGGACCGGTGTTCGGGCAGAGACAGACACAGGGACTGCCACGTGACGACCAGCACAGGAGAGAGGCCAGGTGATGGCGGGGGCAGAGGGTGGAGCCAGGCCGCCACCGCCCTGGGAGAGCAGGGACTGTGGGGCCCAGCGGAGCCGAGGGACGTGCGGGACGAGCCTCCGCAGGGCCCGGCAGCACCCTGCTTTCCGACTCGCCTGCAGAGCGGTGACTCCATCTGTGCCTGTGCTTTAAGCCCCCAGGATTGTGTCTGTCTGTTTGCAGCCCGAGGAGCTAAGCCAGGAGCAGTGCCCGGGCTCCCCCCTTTCTTGTGCACGTCCATCTCCCACCAGGCTTCCTACTGGCCAAGCCCAGCCAGAAACGGGAGACGCGGGAATCCCAGAGTCACACCTGGGGGGCTCGGACCCCCGGGCTCAGAGCGGAGTAGAGTTGAGGGACTGTGGGGGTGAGGGGCAGGGTGGGGCGGGGGCGGAGCCTGTGGGGGCGGGGCCAAGCCTGTGGGGGCGGGGCCAAGCCTGTGGGGGCGGGGCCAAGCCTGTAGGGGCGGGGCCAAGCCTGTGGCAGTGGCAGGTAGGGGATGCGCTCACGCAGCTCCTGACTCCAGGGTCATCGGTGACACGAAATGCGGTATTAATTTGAGCATGTTGCCCCCCGCCCCCCTCCCCGTTCCAAGAAGAGTGGGCCCTCTGAGCCCCAGCCGCAAGACGTTTGCAGAGCCACCTAAAGCCACTCTTTCTTCCTCTCCTTCAAGTTCACTGAAAAGATGGTGCAGAGGGCCCCAGAGTGGGGCAGATGAAAGGGAAATGAATGTTTTTTTCTCGGACTAGGAAGAGGTGTGACGTGTGAAGGCCCTGTGGGTGGGGGCTGCCTCCTGGCACCCCCCCCCCGCCAGCATTCCCAGGAGGAACAGGGTCTCCCGTGTTGGAGGAGGCCGGGGTGCACTGGAGGAGGCTGGGGTGCCAGCAGGGGCTCCCTTGGTCAGGACGTCCAGCCCCTTAGGAGACCAAGAGAGTGAATGGCGGGGGCCTCCTCCCCCTGGGCTGGGCAGCACGCAGGCTCCCGCACTGGGGCAGGCAGTAGTGACCCAATTGGTGGGTTGAACACATGGAGTCAGGTTCAGATTAATTTGAAGCCAGGCCATTCTTTGCACATCGTGAGTGCGTGGATTAAAATTTTCAGCTGCTATGTGATGTGGAAAATGAGTGATGCTATTGGGGGAGTCCCCCAAACGCTGCCAACCATGGGGCTCATTTTGACTCTCTACAGCTAGAAAAGAATAGGCAGGCATGTCCAGGGACTGCTCAAGGACAACCTGGGCACAAAGACCTCCAGCCTGGCCACGGGCCAGTGCAACACTTGCCTGGGGGTCCATCCTGCATGTACCAAGGGGAGACCCTGTGTTGGGCACACAGGCAGCCCCCAGAATCTCCAGCAGTCATGGCAATGGAAGGGACTGGAGCAGAAGAGGTGAGCGGCTTGTCCCTAGTCGCCAGGGACTTGCCCCTTAGACGTCCTGGCGAACACAGCCAAATCTTCACCACTCTCTGAGTAGAGAAGCACTGTGTGCTTTGGTCCACCCTTACCTGGTAACAGGTGGGACTTTTGGGGTCACTTCGATTATTAAAAATTGAATCAAGGATTTTTTTCTTCTAATCATTTCATTTCATAGCCAATTTAGGTCACAGACCCATCTCCATCGTTGGGTCTCCTTTTACCCAGCTTTAACTGAAGTTCAGCAAGCTGAGGGAGCACTTCATGTTCCTTACACCAAAGATCGAAGCTGTACCATTTCCAAAGAAAAGAGTAGGATCTCCGAGGATTTTACTTCCTGTTTCCAGAGAAAAGAATGGTGCTATCAGCTTGTATCATGTTTGAATCAAGACTTTTGGGGTCACAGGCGCTTTTCCACCCAGGCTGGTTTCCTTCTGAATTTCCTGGCAGGATCTTGGGCATGATGCTTGGCAGCACTTATCTCAGACGGTGACACAGGGATCAGGGTAGGACAGCCCCCACCAAGGACCCTGAGATTATCCTCAGCCCAGGAGCCCAGTGCCTGAAGACTACAAGACACAGCGGGGCTGCACCTGGCCGGCCATGGGAGCTGCTGCTCCATGCACCCCACACTGACCTGACTGTCCTTTGGAGGAATCGAGGAACTGGGTCTTGAGTCTCAGACCTCAGTCAATGATGGAGCATGGCTCACTCAGGTCACCGATATTCCATCCCCTGCAGTGAACTTCTTAGAACCAACCAAGTGGACGTTAAAGTTCAGAAAAGACCAGATGCCACCAAAGTTTAGACTGGATTGGCCACTTATCATGTGATATCACTCCTGTGGCACTGATTGGACAAGCTCTAGGAAGTGTCCAATTTCTTGGGAACCCTTTGGGTCATTGTGGTTTCAAGGCTGAAACAGAGTAATGCAATTCTTAGGTCTCTATGAGGATTGTCTGAGAATGGGGCCGCTGGCCTCCCAGGAGGCCTGAGGACATTGGAGCTTGACCACTGGAATTCCCCTTGTGGCCTAGCTGAAGACAAGGCCTTGGAATGAAATTTGTGCTTTGCTCTTTAAAACAGATATGGGCTTTTGTGGCTGGGAAGAGGGAAGCCCATTCGTTGGTGAGGAATTATTCAGAACTGTCTCCCAGATCTTGAGGAACAAAGGAAAAGCATTTGCAATTTGAACAGAAGCTGCTGAAAGACTTCTTTTAGACTCAGAGATGTGAGGGGTTGATACACTCTTCAGTGTGTTCTTCCATTTGCATTTTAACTGCCGTTTTCAAGCAAGTCCATTGTGAGCACAAAAGGCACCGCCTGTCTACACTGCATGTACAGCTGGACCCCGACCCATTGTGGGCAGGTGTTTCTTGGGGGACATGGGTCGTTTCAATGGTATCCTTTCAGTTTCCATTGGTATGCTAACGTCTCCCTCTCCTTTGAAAGAATTTTGTCTATTATTTCCCTCATCCAGAAATAGAAATAGAACCAAACCATTAGACTACTTAGTAAATATTTATAAAAAGTAATTGAATTAAGAATACCTGCTCTGTAGCAGGTATTCTCATGGCGAAGTTGGGGGAGCAGATAAACCAAGACACACAGGGGCTTATATAAACCATTAAATGCTCTGCAAATGTTTCAAACCAATGTCAGATATTGTTATGCTGTCCCCAAAGGTACCGAGTGGTCCAAATCAACTAACATCATTCCATTGGGAAAAAAAGAAACTGTAGAAAGATGTTTCAATGAAGTAACAGAAAATCCCATTTTGTCAATGATTATCTAGCAAAAGTCCCACAAAAAGATCACTGCAAAAAGGTTACACCAAAGCACTGTCTAAGGAGCCCACCTAAGAATCATTTGAAGCTCCAGGAGAAGGATTGTTTTTCATTGAGTTAATACTTACTACTGAGATCTAACAATGCAAAAGATTGATACATCGCAGATTATTTCTGTCCAGTAGAAAAGAGAATCAATCTCCAAGGTTGCTTCCTGTCCTGTCCCCCACCCCCTCAGGCCATTACCAATTTTGTTTCTGACTTTCCATGCTTATTTGGCATTCTTTTCCACACTTACCTTATATACCGGTCTCTTCCTTTCAATGAGCTTTCATCCTTCTGTTTTTCTCATTAATGAGTTAAATAAATCTTCAACACATGCTCACTGTGTGTTTGAGAAGTTGTGCTTTAAAAGCTTTTGAAAATTATACATCAACAGCTGTGTGGGAAAGTTCTTAGAAAATAATGCTATTTTTTGAGCTAGATTATATCAGCTGATCCTAACTAGAGAAGGAGCTTGCACATAAATGCCTAAATACAAGCAAGTAAACAAAATAACTGCCTGAGGAAATTTTGAAAAGCCACCCATATCTTGTGAGAAATTCCCACATGGTAGAGTGTCCATGACTGTATAAATATTATACACACATCAAACAATATTTTATGGGTAGCAGCTGAAAGAAATATTATTTCTATTTCTTGAATGAGAGTGAAACCATAGCTGGCTCTCTTGAGTTGTTCATGGGATAATTACTTAGTCATGCTCTCCCACTGTCCTTCCCTCTTAAAGTCATATTATTCTAGAAGAGAAGGCAAACAGTGAAAAGAAAGGGCATACAATGAAGAATCCTACTTCAGACCTTTCCTACGTGGGACAACAGACATTTTTTTCCCAGGAAAACTTAACTTGTTCGTAGTAGCAGATACCAATAGGAGACGTCAGCGGCATAATCGCTTTAGGAAAGAAAATTCTACTCTGCGCTGGTCTTTCTAGTCTTCAGGAGAAGACCTTGAGCACTTTCCCAGGGCTGTCTGGCTGATCGGCTGCAGCTGTCCAACTAATGGGGCCAGAGCAGTCAGCATATCACAGTGTTCACAGATCAAGCAGAACTTCTCAAATACCAGCTTCCGAGGGGGCACATGGGGATACGGGAGTTTTCCGGATGAAGGGTCGGCTACCTACAACTTAGGGAGTCTCTGGAGAAATAAAACACATCTTTCCCTTTAAATCCTCCTGAATCACAGTGGAGAAGGCAGTGAGCTGCCCTGAAGGTACACAGTGACTCAGGCCAGCCCGGGTGGTGAGACAGCATTTTTATAGTGATGGTTTTTATAGTGAATGGCTAAAATGTGCTTCAAGCTGGATGGCCACACTTTAGGAAATGAATGCCATGCAAGGTGCATATCTGGGTTAAGACATTATGTCTCCAGAGCGATCTTGTTAGAACGTGTTACCTGGAAGGAAGAGCTCATTAAACAATTAGTGCTTTCAGGTTTCTGCTGAGGAGAAAGGGCACAGAGGTGAGAAGTCCAGGTGGGAAGAGGCTCAGGAGATGCCCAGGTGACAAGAGCTTCCCAGGGAAGTAGTTTGCTTCTTTTTGTTTCTTGGAGGAGCTGGAGGTGAGAAGTGAGGATGTGGGAAGTGCTGGGCAAGGGCTGGTAGGCCCCTGGAAGAAAGTCTGTAATTCCCAGTTTTATAAAAAATTCCATGGTTGATCTAACATTTCTTTATTTCTACAATCTCAGACAATTAAGTTATATATATGTGTGTGTGAGTGTGCATAGACACACCTATACATTCACACGCATAGCTTCTCAATGATCAACATGAGAGAAGCTTTGAAGTAAAAAAATTCCAGGGTCAAACCAAAGCTCTGCCTCTTATAGCTACGTGACCTTGGAGAATTTACCCAACACCTCGGGTCTCAGTTCTTCGTCTGTTAAAGAATGAGCAGGTAATAACACCTTGCCCCCTAGATTTTGTGAGGATAGCATGTGCTTGGTGTAAGAGGGTTCCAAAAAAGCTGGCAGCTACTATTCAATGAAATTAAAGCAATTTCTTGGGAGAAGCAACCTGGCATATCACCTGGGCTCCAGGCTCTGTACCGTTCGAGCTGTTATGTAAGGGATCTTGGTCTACTCAGTACTTCACCAGGGAAATCATGTTCTTGTCTTTGAAATCAGACAACAGTGTATTTAATAGAGACAGGAATTAGACATGAATAGATTCCAGTTCCTAACAGAGTAGAGCTCAGTAAATTATATTTTAGATGCTCAACCCGCACTCTCGCTGTGGATATTGAAAAGGCTGGGAGATGTAAACCGATGAGATATTCCATAAAGCTCGGGACTCTGTGCTACATTGAGTTTAAGTAACATCTGCCTTGGACAAAGCATGGAATGTAAGCATCCTAATTTAATAAAGCAGAGTGGAGAAATGGAAGGAAAATGTTTCTCTAATACCAGGTTGAATATAAAGTTTGCTCTTGATGAACTAGATTGCTTTTCTTCTATCTTTAATAGCCTTTCTTTAAACAAGCAAAAATCTCTCCAGACGACATTAGACATATACGAGACTTTAGAAGTGAGCATTTATAGAAATCATGAGTTTCTTTAAATGTTCCTATTTAAATCTTCACGTATTTGGCCTTTGTTTAGGTTTTTATAAATATACAAGAGAAGAAACATACTTATATTTGGCACGAATTGCTGGTGAAGGGGCTAATTCCTCAGACCCACCACGTTAGAGGTGAGGGGTGTTGCTGGGCCCTGACTGTCCAAACATGGGGCCCTTGCCGGCCAGGACTTGCGGCCACAAGAGGACGTTGCATACATGGAAGTTGTGTCATTGGCCTTTGGTTCCAATACCTCCCATGCCCCTGCTGTCCCCATTGCAAACAAAGCTTTCTCTTCCTGGCCATGTCTTTTCAAACCACATCTCTAAACTCCCTGGTTTTTCTCTGCCACGGTTCAAGTTTCCAGGCTGCCCCCAGGCTGCCCCCAGCCTCGCTCTGACCGTGGCCTCAGAGATGACCATCGCAGGTGGCTTGGCATTCCACTGCCTTCAAAGCACCTCTCATGGGCGTTTTTGCCAGTGCTGGGGTTGGGGGGAGATTGGAGGACTTTTTCCCTCTCCTGGTTTCATGCTGGCCACAAGTCCCTTGACGAAGAAGCTTGGTCAGAGAACATTTGCCTGGCATGGGCCACTGAAACTAGTTCCTCATCCTGACCAAATATTAACTCGGACCCCTCCAGTCATTCCTCCCCAGCCACAGGGGACTATCTGGGGCTGTAGTTATCTGAGAAGGACCCTGGAGAGCAAAATGAATCAAACGAGGGAGATTCAGGCCCAAACATGGAGCAAACATCACGATTCAGAACTCACTGAGGAGTCAAAGAAAATCAGTGTCTTTCATCAATCACACTTGAATTTCAGATAAAAAGACAAATGGTTTGCTGCACTCCTGCAGAAGATGCAAAATTTCCTTCAAGGGAAGGTCACTCATTTTACTTCTTCTTCAAAAGTGCACGGAGAAAATACCTTCCCAAAGCTCGGTTCATTTGAACTTACTAGACAGCCATAAGCTCACTACAGATTTAAGTACAAACTGAATTTTTAGAATAAAATTATAAAGAGATGTGTGAATATCTGGAAGGTTTCTCTAGCAGTAACCACCTTTCTTTCTTCCTCTTCTTTTCTGGCATCACCACCACTGCCATCATCATCCTCGTCTTCACGTTGTTGGGTAGACAACTTAGGATCAACGTTAAATGGAAATCAGCACAGCTGTAGAGATGGTTACTAATTTAATATGTATGTTTGGTATTGTTGATAGTTTACTTAGTGTTCTATGCATTTTATTTTATTTTAGTGCTCATGAATTTTTAAAATATTTCGGGGGCTTCCACTAATTCAGTACTAATTGTAGTTAGCTCTTCCAATCCAATTTTCTATACAGCGTCAACCACTCCATACTCCACTAAGTGATGTTTTAAGAAACTTAACCCTCACATTTTGGGAGAAACTATTTTACATGCAATTGGTATACCATAAACTGATTTAAGTAAATTAAATTTATAACCTATCACCATGAACAATTTTAAAGGCTTTGTTGAGTAACTAAGAAAGCACATATTTAATTAAGAGAAATGCTAGACAATTAGGGGAAAAAACATTAAAATTAGAAAAAAATTAAATGTATTTAACAATTACCTGTTCTTCATTTTGAATATATGGTTATATTACCTAGAGTCATTTTGATATTTGGTAAATAAGATTATTAGACCCAAGTATTGCTTCAGCTTCTAAAAACTTTGCAACTCGTATTAAATACTCCCTCAGATTGAAGAACAGATCAATTACTCTGAGATTTATAATCATTTCTCTTATAAAACCTTTATCAGGTTTGCATCACAAGTTTGCGTTTGGAGTTAAGGGACCTAACTTGAATCACAATTTTGTACTTACTGTAGGAAAAGGGGAAATTATGTATAAAAATATTTTTAGACTAACATCAGTCCAAAGGATTCTGAGGTACGCTTCAAATTCTTTCACTATCCTTGCCTTTGGGTGTAAAATACATAGTTTACATCAATTGCAGAGTTAGATATGTATCAGTAATAGGTTATCATTTTAATGGTGTTTGTGTAAATCAGATTTGTTCTTGGTGCTGCCGTAACAGGACGTTCACATGGAAAAACAATGAAATGTGACCCCACCATACAGTATACAAAAAATATATATATTAGATTTTGTTCTAAGAAAGGCAGAACCCTCCAAAGTGAGTTCATGATGAATCTAAGGGAATGAACCCTTGCTTCTCTAGCGACCACCTGTGCTGACAGGTAGTTCTTACTTAACACAACTAAAACCTGAAACCATGTTACACTCATTAATTTGAACAGTCAGAAAATAATAATAGTGATAGCATATAGAAAGTACACTGAATACTTTCCTAAGTATATAGAATGTGCACCGAGCACTTTTCTAAGTACTCTACACACATTGACTTCTAACCCTCCCCTCCACTCTCAGAGGTGGGTACTGTCACCATCAGCATCTCACCATCATCCCAGTAGCACCATTTGAAAGGTAAGGAAATCTTGGTACGTGCAGTTTAAAGAACTTCCCCAAGGTCAGCCAGGAAGTGTGGAGGGGCTGGGCTGTAAGGCAGGGCATCCTGGTTGCCTACTCTGCTCTTTAATGGATGTTCCACTCGACCCTCCGGAGGCAGGGCACGTGAGCGTGAGGGGCTTCGTTTCTCCAGGTCTCTCTGGCGCTGGTGCATGTGTCACGGACTGAGAGCATGGCGGAGCTGTCTGCCTGGCACCGTCGGTGCAATGCCGGTGACCTCTGCCGTAGGTGATCTTTGGCATTTGACTCCTTAACACAACATCAATGTTCATATTTAGAGAAAGACACTTGAGTTTAAAGATGTAATTTTGCCCTGCAATGCGGGATGGGTATTTTGGGCAGTCTGCACTGAAGACCTTCTTCCCAGTGAGATGCTCACTCATCAGTGGGTGCTGGTTTCCATGTATATCTTTAAATGACAGGTTTTCGTTTAGCCATGAGCCTCTTCTCTACTGTCTGGTCGGTTTGGAAATTAGACTTGCTGAAATGAAAGACTAAAATTGGATTGACCAAAGGATTTCAAAATTATTTTTTTTCCTCTTTCTTTTGTTTTGATTTTATTTTAGAAAAGGCAGATGGAAAAGTGAGTGGCAGACCAAGGTATCATTTCCCACTGAATGTCATTTCTCTCACTTTTCCTTTATTTTTAGGTGAGAGGAAGGGAGTGGGGGGAGACGAAGGAGGTGAGGGATGAGACTGGTTTAATGATTTCATTTCTAGTCAGCCAATCGTTATGTTGTGTTTTTAATTTCTGTTTTTAAGGGGGATGTTTTCTAATATTCTTTCCTACTTCTTTTTTACTTAGAGGCATATAATTCCCAGTCCATAATTCTTTCTGTCAGAGTTTAAAATTTGGGCTATATAGTGTATCAGTATGATTAACCTTCCCAAAATAAGCTTAAAGTATCCTAGGACTATCAAAGAAAGTTTACCAAAGGATCATTTAAAGTCGACATATCTTCATATTTGTATTTCCAATGTGCAGATCTCCATTTTGAGAAATCTCCAATTTAGATTGTGACTGAAATTTATATCCATGATAGAACAAAAACAAGAGGCACTTGGTCACATACTGTTTTAAGCATGTTACACTCGTTTACCCTCATAGTAACTCTATGAGGAATTGTTAATTTCAAAAGCACAGAGCGATTCAGTAACTTGCCCGAGTCACATCACCAGTAACAATAGCTCACAGAAGCATACGCTTTCTCGGCAAATACCTTCTCTTGGGCGTCTTTTGTGACCACCCCAGCTGTCCTGGCAGGAATGTGTTCTACATTTTGTCCTGCTTTCAGATGAGGAAACCAGTGCCCAGGAGCCCTTAAATGACGTATGGAACGTAAATATCTTGGAAGTGAGGCTTGGCTTTCTCTAAACCTGCTCTGCCCCAGCTGCCCCACGTTTCTCACACCTGCTGGAGCTTCAGTTGCTCATACAGAGAGGGAAAACGAGGCCCTTCTGATGACAACAATCCATTCTTGTAATTGAGACACAGTCTTTGGGTCCTGAGTCTGCCTAATAGGAATTTCTCAAACAAAAGGTAAAATCTTTTTGGGGTGGGATGGAGCATTGTTGATACGAAAAGCAGTCCTAAGGAAGGACAGTTCGGTACGTGTTCAAAGATTTTCTGTGATCTTACATATCCAGAGACACTCCCAAAGAACCAGAATCTTTGGGTGCCTAACATGTTCCTGAGGCCATCACATCCTTTTATGCTACTGTCTTGGTTGGGACGTTTGACGCGAGTTCTACAGCAGAATGTACGTGTTGGGTCTTGAGGACTTGTCTGGACCCCACTGCTCAGTTTTACGATGTATAAGGCGTATTCTTTCTTTGTCCAGATTTACATTTCTGCCTGATATCATATTCCTTCTGCCGGATAACCTTCCTTTACATTCCTTATAATGCAGGTCTGCCGGAAATAAATTCTTTCAGCTATTGTTTTTCTGAAAAAACCTTCATTTCATCTTCATTTTGAAACTTATTTCCCTGAATATAGAATTCAGTTTGTGGTTTTGTTTCTTTCACTACATTTAAGATGTCACTCTATTGATTCTACCTGCGTCGTTCTTTGAGATGCCTACTGTAATTCTTATCTTTGTTTTCCCATGTTTCTCTTTAGCTGACTGTAAGATTTTTCTCTTTAGATTTGTTTGTTTTGTTCTAGAACTTTGATTATGATGTGTCTGGATGGGTGTTTTGGGAAATTACCTTGCTTAGGGTCTTCTGAGCTTCTTAGATTTATAGTTTGATATCTTTCATTATTTGGATGAAATTTGTTGCTATTATGTTTTCAAGTGTTTCTTCTCATTCTCTCTCTCTTCTCTTTCTGTAACTCAAGCTACACCTATGCTAAAGGTTTTGTTATTGTTGCGGGACAGAAAGTCTGGGGTGCGCCAGGAGCCGGCTTCAAGAGGTTGAGGGCCCTTCTTGTCCGGAAGGGGAAAGAAAGCTGAGAAGAGGTGAAGTCTCAGTGGCTGGGAGATTTCGGACAGAGTTGAGAGGTTATCCTGGAGGTTGTTCTTGTGCGTTGTATGGGTGTCCCTTTTTGGTTTGGAGTGTCTGGAGGGAAATACCTGAAACTGTTGAGTTGTGTTCCGGTAGCCTGGATTCCTGAAGACGATTGTGTGGGGACGTAGCGTTTACAGTGTGACTGTGTGACTGTGAAAGTCTAGTGTCTGATGCCCCTTGTATCCAGGGTAGGACAGATGGGTAAAAACATGGGGACAGAAGTAAATGGTGACTAATAGTGGAGGGAAGGGGTGGAACGGACTGGGTAGGTGGGAACGCTGGTGGTCGATGGCAGGGAGGGGAAAATATATGGTATGTGTGAGTTTTCCTTTCTGCTTCGTTTTCTGGAGTGATGCCGTTATTCTGAGGAATGATCATGGTGATGAAGGCACAGCTATGTAACGGTGTTGTGAGCCACTGATTGTGCACCAGGTGTGGAAGGCATGGTCCTGAAGACTTTTCTCAATAAAAAAATTTTTTTTAAGTTTTGTTATTGTGCCACATATCTTAGAGACTCTCTCTCTCTCTTTATCCCTCCTTTTCTCCCTCTCTCTCTCTCATTCCTTCCTCCTTTTCGTGTTTCAGTTTGGTTAATTTCTGTGGACTTACCTTCAAGTTCCCTGACTTTTTTTCCCTCAGCTGATGAGCCTGTCAAAAGCATTCTTCATTTCTTATGTCACTTTTTCTTGCATTTCCATTATACCATTACTTAGTTTCCCTCTTTCTTTAAAATAAAAATATGTCTGTGCATGCATATTGTCCAGCTTTCCTGACATTAATCAATTCTTAAATTAATTTTATTTACAAACACTTTAATCAATTATTTTAAAGTCCCTGTTTCATAGTCCCAACATCTACATCATCTCTGAGCCCGCCTCTGTTTACTTGCTTTGTCTCTCAAAAATTAGTTTTTCCTTCTTGGTGTGTGTCCTGATTGTTTATTAAAGCTGGGTATCACATTTAGAGCCATAAATGACATTTCTCTTCCTATAATAAAAGAAAACTTTAGAAACAACACTAATAAGAGCAAAGCAGTAATATTTCATCCCACAGATCCAGAGAGGGCTTTGCGCCATAACGTGGGACTGGGTTTTCCCTGAGCCCACAGCACGAGAGGCTGCCCCACCCCGTAGGGCGGTGTGCTAAGGACTCTGCGCAACAACTGGGCAGTTAGGATGGGAAGTGAAAGTACTCCATCCAGAGGACTCATTTTTTTTATCCATGTCTACAAGGAAAGAACCTTGCATCTCTCGTCACCTTATACACATGAATGAATGAATGAATGAATGAATGAGTGAACGAGTGAGCTAGTCCTTACGCAGGCTTCTCCAACAGGTTTTTAGCGTGATTGTGCAAACCTTCTGAGCTACAAAACAAAAATCAACAAATAAAACTGAAGTATAATCCATGACAAACATGTCTAAAAGATCTCTAGCACCAAAAGCATAACCAAAAATAAAGTCAAAAACCAGCACAGCTTTAGATAGAGGTGCCATTACAATATGATGAGCAAAAGAAGGCTTCTTAATATGAATTAATTTATTTGTTAAATTCACGGTGCTTGGATCACTGACGAGTTATTCGGGGGTGGGGGGGGGGTTCAGATTTGAAGAACTACAGGGCACACGTGGATACCTCCAGAATCTTCCTCAGCTCTGCACTCCGGGAGTCCCCTAAAGGCTACCAGAGGTCAGCATGCCAGTTGAAACGTACTTGGCAGTCCTTATTTAATACCTTATTTCTAATAGATTAAAAACAAATGAACAGTCTCCAGGACTCACATGTACGGGTAAGTTTGACATTTGATCTCTGGATAGTCAAAGACTTTCTTTACTGCCAAAATCATAAACAAATCACAAAGGAATATATCAATGAGTGTTAATACATGAAAACTTAAAATATCCCCTTAAAAATTCTCAAATAAATTTATACATGTATATTATATATATATATATAATCTTTGAACAAAATCTAACACAAACTATGTATATGCTGGAATGCTTCTATTACTAAGGATATTACTTCTATACCTTAGTGCAGGTGGTGGTCACATGGGTATATACGTATATAAAATCCAAACTGTGTAGTAAAGACTAGTGCACTTGCATACCTTACTGCACATATATTAAACCTCAATAAAATGTACAAAAGAAAGGGATAAAATATATTACCAAAAATGTTGAATTGGCAAAAATAAAAAATTTCAAAATTATGCTGCATGAATTTGATAAGGAAAGAACTAAGATCCAAGTGCAATACCTGACAAAGTACATGAATGGACAATTCACAAGAAAAAAATTACTAATGGCTTCTGAACACGTATCTATATATTTTTAAATAGATAAAACATTTAATGGCAATTATCCAACCTACTAATCAAATTTGAAAAGGTGATTAATGTGCCGAAATTTACTACTGCCCAATTCATAGAGATATGCATTCCCCTGCATTGCTGGAGGGGTTCCTTACAATGCACGGAGAGCTTAATATTTAATTTTGGAGCCAGAAATGTCATTCCGAAGAATGGTCTTAAATATACCGTGGCAGGCAGACCAAGATCTGTATAAAATGTTTTCAGCACTCTGTTGTTTGAAACAGCAAAAGAAAAAAACGGACATAGCAAACAAGAAGCAAAATTTATAAAATCTAAAGGCAAACTGTAGCAGTCCCAGGACTGCTGGTTGTTGATTTTTGTTTTGTAGCTCAGAAGGTTTGAAGGATCACTCTAGGGAGGGCCACGGTGGCTCACTGGCAGAGTTCTCACCTGCCGTGCCGGAGACCCGGGTTCGATTCCTGGTGCCTGCCCATGCTGAAAAAAGAGAATTGAGAGATCACTCTAAAAACCTGTTGGAGGAGTCTGCGTAAAGAGTAGCTCACTTGTTCATCCATCCATTCATTCATTCTTCCTGCACTTGACTGCCTGGGGGTGGGTCTGCCCGTGACCGGCTGTGTGACCTGGAGCAAATCGCATGGCCTCTCCAGGCCTCAGTTTCCACATCTCCAAAGGGAAAATACTAACTTTATGGGTGTATTTTCATAAGGTTTAAATGTTATGCTTCATTCTGTAGTAAACTCCATATAAGTGCTTGCTATTACTGCTATTGTTTCCTACTAATGTTATAAATTCATTTAATAAATTGTCAGTATAACATAGAAGTTAATAGGATCATTGCAGATTTTTTAAACTAAAATTTTTTAAAGCAATTAAAATTATTCATATTATATATTGGTAATTAAGACCTTTTTGGAATATTTTCTTCTAATTATGTAGATATTCACTTTAGTACAAATTTGGATTTTACGGCATAACTCATTCTGTCCTGCCTTTATCATCTGCTGTTGCACCTTGAATGTTTCCCTATGTCACTAAATGTCTTTAATGATCTGGTTTTTAACCTCCTGGACTTACCCATGCTCATTTGAGGGCATTTCCACAATTTGTTTATTGTTATGATGATGAATTATTCTGTGGTGAGCCCTGTCATTGGTGTGTAGATGCATCTTCAATTATTTCCAGGAATAGGAGACACATTCAAAACATTTTTGTTTGAATGGAGAGATGGGCAGATGGAGGAACAGAATATGGGTGAGTATGTGTGTGATTTTCCTTTATTTTTTTGGTTTGATGGGACATGACAAGGTAGGGCTCTCAGTCCCTCCCCTGCTTTGGGAGGTCTGGGATGGAAGCTGTGGAGGATAGGTGAGTCTCAGAGTTGGGGGATTAAGTTGGGGCCTGGACTCCCCAGCAGCTATGGCCTCTCTCCCTCTCATGCTGTCACCTGTCACTGGGTCTGGTGATCCAGGGACTCTTATTCCTTGGAGGCTACGGAGACCATCAGGCCCACCAGCCTGTGGCTGCAGCTAAATTCATTCTCATACCAGGAAATGAGCTTGACGAAGTGGTCGTTGAGGACAGCACCAGCCCCAGCATCGAAAATGGAAGAGGGGGTGTCACTGTTAAAGTCGCAGGAGGCAACTTTGTGTAGCCCAGGAAGCCCTTCAGGCGGCACTTTGACTTGGCAGCACCAGTAGATGCAGGGATGATGTTCTGGGCAGCCCCACAGCCATCACAATTTCCTGGAAGGCCATCCACAGTCTTCTTGGTGGCAGTGATGGTGTGGCTGGGTCATGAGTCCCTCCACGATGCCAAAGTTGTCATGGATGACCTTGACCATGGGGGCCAGGTAGCTGGTGGTGCAGGTAGCATTGCTATTGATCTTGAAGGAGCTGTCCTACTCCTCGTGGTTCATGCCATCACAAATGTGGGGACACAGGCCAAAGGCGCAGAGGTGATAACTCTTTTGGTGTCAGTCTTCCCGTGAGCCCCAGTCTTCTCCATGGTCATGAAGACACCACTGGGTTCCACATTTTCAGCAACAGAGTCATTTCATTTAATGTTGGTTGGGTCTCATTCCTGGGAGATAAGTAATGGGATTCCCACTGATGAAAGCTTCCTGATCTCCACCTTGATGATGCCTCTGAACTTGCCATGGAATCATACTGGAACGTGTAGACTATGGAGTTGAGGTCAGTGAAAGGGTCATTGATGGCAACAACTTGCACTTTGCCAGAGTTTACAGAACCCTGGTGACCAGGCACCCAATACAACCAAATCTGTTTATTCCAACCTTCACCATCATATATCAGAGATGCGGCTGGCACTGTACAGAAGGATGTTGCTGTCTGCTGAGCAGGGAGGAGCAGAGAGGAAGTATGTGAATTTTAAGCACAAAAATAAAAAAATGTCAGTGAGACATTAAGACTCAAGGATATCCATTGACAAGTGAGGCATATATATATTTTTTAAGATGAAAGAGTGTAGAGATTATTTTTTTGTTGGATAAAGGACACATAGTTGAGACTGTGAACTGAGGTGGAGAGGGTTTGACTGAGGGATGTAGACCCCTAGGCAGACAAAAGGAATGATACAGAGCATGGGTAGGAGGTGATTCTTTCAGGGATAACCTCATCTTTTGTGAGTGGGAAGGAAGCAAGGATGTAAAGAGGTGTGCTGATGCAGGTATCCTCTGTAGAAGCAGGGAGAAAGTTAAGGGAGACTGATGGTTCCAGTGGTCCTCCCTAGTTAAAGCTAGCATTTCCTTTTCAAAGTGGATGGTGAAAAGGAGATGGGATCATAGTTTGAGCAAAGGGTAAGGATTTGAGACACCAGCCATAGGGAATGAAAATGAGCCAACAAGAGGCTCCCAGAGATGGTAAAGCAGCTCTAAAATATGATCGAGTTGAAGACCTCATAATGCTCTACAGAAAAGGGGAAATATATCATCTGGCTTTGCTGGATGAAAGGAATAGAACGACAAGGACAAGGAAGTGAAGAACTGGAGGGTTGAAAAAATTATATGGACCTTGTGACAGCACAACCAGTAAAAGTGAGAAAGAGGGGACCAGGCAGATGGAAGGAAGACCAAAGGATTATGTTCCCCAAGGTTTCGCTGAGTCTCAGACAGGTGGAAGGGGATGGAAGAAAGAAAAAGCTGGAAAGATAGGAGAATGTGGTCAGAAAACTCCAAGGAGAGAGGAGTTTAAGATTTCAAAGCTGGAGACATTCTAGGTGACAAGGCCAAGATTTGGCCCTGAGACTGATCACCTGAAGTTGAGTGAAAGAATGTGCCACTGGACTGAGGAGCTTGAAACACAGTGGCCATCTGATCAAACCCAGTGGGTATTCATGCCATTTGGAATAGTCTTAGAGTTAGAGAGGGAAACAAGCAGCTGGTATCAAAGTTTTCTATGAATATAGAACATCAACTCAAACTGGATTAATGACAGAGAAATGGAAGTGTAGAAAGTGGTAAACAAGATGGCTGAATCTTTGCACATATGGAGCACATGGTGTGGTCTGAAAGTGATCTTGGGAAGGGAGCCTAAGGGGAGGAGTGGGATCACAATAGACAAGGGGGAAGGAGCACATGAGCTGAAAAGCCAATTTCTCTAGACCATATGGGGACAGTGAGGAGGACGAGAGTGTGGTGTGTTCATATGACCAGGATGTACTAAGCCTGCAGCAAATATGCAAGACCCTTGTACCAGTGAGACTCGCAAACTCACTGAGTAATGCAAAGTATGCTTCAGTTTCAAAAATAATTGAATAAAACACGTTTTATGGGGCGTTATTTTTAGTACTATAAGGCCAGATGTTCCCAGCTGTACACTGCCTTGCATGCCTATATTTCCTAGAAGAGACATCATTGCCATTTTCCTTATGGTCTAGAAATCTCCCAGCAAGCTTGGCCTCCACTGTCCAGAGTCAGTTTCAACCTCACTTATATGAACCCTGGAAAGTAAAATAGACGGAACAAAATAGGCTTTCAGGCAGCCAAAAGTCCACGATGCCTATGGACTTCAGCGGCTGGCGTCAATCGCAGCCCATTTTACTTTAAGGCAAAATTTCAGCAGAGATTCGTTCTTTGGTCCCTTAATCCAACGCAGCATTGAGGTTTCTGCTGCTAAGTACTAAAGTCAGACAGGGAATAACAAATCAAAAGGATCGAGTCACAAAGGAAGCAGGGAGGAGAGGCACGAGGGGCTTCCAGAGATAGGAGGAGCTGAGGGAGGGAACAGCCAGGAAAGCAGCCGTGTGCCTTGTGGCCATTACTGCCATAAAGCTCTTTGACAATAAAACGGTCAATTTCCTCTGAGTTGGGGACCTCCAAAGTCTTAGCCCCTGAGTCTCCAAGCCCCCTTCTCCCTCCGTGGTTGTCCAGCTCCCCTGGGCATCCCTTGCTTCCTTCCCACAGATGCTGGAATCTAGGTCACCTCCTTACAGATGCCACCCTGCACAGCACCTCCAGGACCAGCTGTGAGCTCAGAGCACCTTTTCTTGTCCAAGGTTTTTACTGCGGATCACCAGGCCAGAGAAAGAGAGAGGGTGACAGCAGAGATATATGGGATGATTTCAAAGACCAAGAAGTTCTCCAAGTGGTTGTTTTCTGGCCAATAAATATTCGCCGGGTAAATTAATGGTCTGTTTAAGAATGAACCCAGATTTCAGCCCAGCTTCTACGGCCCCTCCCCTGAGCCAGCTGTCTCAGCAGGACCCCTGGAAGTCACAGTGTTTTATTTCTATCAGATGCTTTTGGACATTTGGGGTGGGGGAACAGATTCTCAGCCCAAGTATAAATAGATCCCTGGGGTACAGCTGGGGGTGCTGGGGTACATTCCACAAGACGCCCCTTCCCTCTTCTCACCCAGTGACCTCTCCCTCGGCACCCTTTCCCAGCCCAGAGTCCCCAAGACTCCTTTATGGTGGCAGCTCGGTAGATCCCTTAACTGCTCCGAAACGGGGAGAATCATGCTCACACCCCAGAGGTTCCCAAGGCCCGACTTCTTCTGTTTGAATTATTCCCTACTAAGTCAAAACAGTGCCAGATACACTGTAGGAAAAACTGCAACTGATGACTCACATTTGTAAAATGGTGGTGGTTAAAAGCACAGCCTCCTGCTGTGGAATTTGCTTCTGTGGCTCCTGGTCCCAGATCCCAGCAGACGGATGAGCGGTGACAACATTTGCAAGCCACTCTCCTCCTCCCCGGGAGAATGTGCCGCGCAATGTGTCACCTGCCGCCTCCTCTCCTTGAGGAGTGCAGAGCTGCGAGGGTGGCCAGTGGAGACAAAAAGACTTCATGGAGCACGAGCAAGAGTTCCTGCCTTGAAATAACTTGAAATCCAGCTAGAGGCGGGAGGATCTTCTAGGAGCCCAGTGAGCGGCCTGGAAGCGGCTCTGTCGGCGCGCACAGCACGGCTTCCAACATGGGGGAAGCTTCATGGCACTCAAACCCCCACTGTTCAGCGCAGGACCCTCCGTCAGGCACCCATGAAGTGTCAGAGGTGTGCTGAATCCAAGGGATGCAGAGGCAAACGATTGGCCCTTAGACTTGAGGATCTCACAGTCCAGAAGCAGAGGCAGGTGTGAGGATGGGAGTTTCCAGTGCAGGGTGCAGGGTGCAGGGCGCAGGCTGAGTCCCACAGTTCTGCTTTGGGTAACTCAGTGCATGGCAGCACTTTGGTCCAAAACAGGGAACAGAAGAGAACAGGGCTGGGGGCGAAGTGCTGGCTCCAGTTTGGGGCACGTTGAGCTCAGTGCGCCCTGTGGCTATTCCAGTGGAGACATATACGCGCCTTCTTGGTGCCGGCACTGTGCCAGACTTTGTGGGAATCAGAGGTGGCCTCTGTCCTCCAAGGATCCAGTGTACGGGGCTGAGAGGACCTTATCAAAGTCACTCGTGCAGCTGAATTTCAGATCGCGTTGACCTTCAAGCCATCCACTGTGTGCCAGCACTGTGACAGGGCAGAGCGTGCACCGGTGGCCCACATTTAGTACAAGGATTGGAGGGGACCCTCATCCATCAAGCTGCCTGAGAAGGTTTTGGAGCTGGCTGAGGATGGAGAGGAGAGCTTTTATGCAGCACGTTGTTGGGGGGAGGAGTGGAGCCCAGTAAGGTTCTTTCTCCAAGGGTGGGGTCTTCATCTAGGAGTCCCACGGCAGGAAGGAGGGACTGTGTCAGACAGACAGCTCTGCCCCAGGGGCAACGTGGCTGGGGGGTGCGGGAGGCATTCTCCCTATGTCTGCAGGGCACTGGGCCAGCAGCCAGCACAGTGCTCACCTGGGCTGCTCCCAGGCCACCCCTGAGCGTGGCACCTCGTCCCCATGCACCCGTGAGCTCTGGGTTCCACGTCTTCCTGAGCAGCATGCCAGAGCAGAAGGACCTAGAAGAACCCTTTGTGAATGAGCCTTAGACACAACTCTGGGATCCCCCAAATCACTGGGTGAGTGTTTGAGCAGGCAGGGGGTTCTGTATTTGGTGGGTGGCTGCAGAGAAAGAATGTGGGATGATATGTTGGACATAGTCCCCCATTTGCACCGAGGAGTGCACTCCGAGGAGGATGAGAAGGCACAGTCACTCTCCAGGACAAGGCAGGACTTGCTAAGTTGATGCTGCTCAGAAGAGTGAGAAGTCGATGGCAGCAGCAGAAAGGAAGTTTGCACAGCTCACACGACGGGATCAAGTTGCTGACTGTCACATATCCATCACGTCCCCTGTGCAGTTTCAACTGATAACTGTTTGTCTTTGAAGCAGTTTACAATCCACCCAGTGGGGCACTAACCCCCATTACCCAGTGCATGCTGGTGCCTCAGCAGGGAGCTCAACTGGTGGAAACACCAACAACCCTGGTGCGTCTGTCCCTGACGTCAGAGCGTGTGGCCTAGTGAGGGGTGAGGAAGCCCCTGCAGAAGCTGAAACACGGGGTCACCTTTGCTCAAACCCTTAGTGTCCCGGGTGGACAAAAGGCGTCAGGGCCCCGAGCCTCCCCACTGTGGAGGCAGACTCATTCCCAAGGATTGAGGCAGAGGCCACCAAGACCCCAGCCTAGTCCCGTTCCCCTAGGCTTTGTGCAAAGGACTCCAGCGAGGTTGGGACCAGCCCCCTCCGAAGGATGCTTCCGGGAAAGGGGAGCACCTTGTTTGAGCCACTGAAGCATCCATCTACCCCAAGAAATCAGCCAAGGAGAGAAGGGCAGAGCTGCTGCCCACCCCAGGGGCAGCCTCTCCTCCCGGGAGGCTTTATTGTCCCCTTGGAAAAAATACTTTCTCCAGTGTACTTTCCCGTGCTGGCCTGAAGGCCAAAGTAACTAGAATCCAGTGAACTAACCCCTAAAGCTGCTCCATTTGCAAAGTCTGCGTTTGCTCAACATTCTGGTAAAATACATTCTAGAGCTGAAAGGTTATCCACCTAGAGACCTGGGTCAGTTCACCAGGAAGAGGCTGTGCCATTGTTTTTAAAGCAAAGTTATAAACTGCATAATAGAGCAATTCAGTTTGTCTTGAATCACAATGGTACATGAGGGTTTTGTGTTTTATTTTTTGAACAATTTCCATTCAGAATCAGAACAGTCTTAAATTGCCATAATTTTTGTGTCATTTAAGAATCTACTGTTTAATTTAAAGGTGCATTTCTCAAATATTTCATTCATGGTGTCTCCCTCAACCCAACCCTTTGGTTTGTTGCTTTAAGTTCTCACCCATCACTTCACTTCTCTCTTTTACTTTGACAGTCACACAAAGGAATGTACTAGCTGGGTTACATCATACCACCATATTACTAATGCACTGGGAGATTTTTATTTTTATTTTTTAGATTTCTGAATACCAGGTATGTGGGCTGGTTTCTACAACGTGTGAAAAGCTATACTTCTCTGAGTGCCACCGGTGTGAATTTTAATCACCTGATATCGTTTGATAACCCCTAATTGATAGCAAGCCCTTTCTGCTCAGCCTCAGACAGGTAACAACGCACCGCTCCAAAGTCATATAAAGCCAGGAGGGGCGTGGATGGGGGCCCCCGCTTGCCTTTCTCAACTGGGAGCCTGTGGTGTGTGGTTTCATGTGTAGCTGGTCAAAGCTGATGACTGTCTGAGCATAAAATTCTCCTTCATTTATTTCAGCAAATACGTATTGAGAAACTATTTTTGCCAGGTACCAAGCTGGATGTTACGTATAGTCCCTGATGATTAAAATAAACCTTCCTCATAAGTCATACAATCTTTTTGTGGAGACAGTTAAAAGACCAGAAAATTAAGCACAATCATAATTGTTCTTACGAATAAAACAAGGTAGTGTGGCAGAGTACCAGTGTGTGTGTACACATGCATGCATGTTTGTGTACGTGTGTGAGTATGTAGGTGTGTATGTATGTGTGCAGGTGTGTGCCTGTGCACATGTGTGTGTGCATGTGTTTAGCACATGTGTGCATGCATGTGTGAGTGTGTATTGAGTGTGTTGTGCATGAATACATGTAAGGGTATATGCGTGTGTGATGAGTGTCTTTGTATGCATGTGTGTGTGTCTGTGTGTGTGTTAGTGAGTGTGTACATATGTATGCATAGGTGGATATGTTGAGTGTATATGTGTGTCTGTATATGTGTGTGAGTGCATATGTGTGCTCAGTGTGTACGTGTGCGCATGCATGTGTGGGAGTGTGTGCCTGTGTCTATCTGTGTATGTGAATGTATATGAGTGCATGTGTGTATGTGAGTTGAGCGTGTGCTTGTGTCTCTATGTGCACATGTATGTGTGTGGCTTATGTATGTGTGTGCATGTGAGTGTGTGCAAGTGTGGGGGAGGGGTATTGGGCAGTGGGAGGAATCCACTTCGGCTGGGGGCTGAGGGCCCCTCTCCGAAGAACAAGCAATGGGGGAAATGGGTGAGGTGATAGAGAAAGGCAAAGAGTTTTGAGTAATGGGTTGGCATTGAAGATTTTGTTTGTTTGTTTGTTTTGCATGGGCAGGCACCAGGAAATAAACTCAGGTCTCCAGCATGGCAGGTGAGAACTCTGCCTGCTGAACCACCATCGCACTGCCCTGAAAATTTATTTATTTATTTGTTTATTTATTTATTTTGGCATGGGCAGGCACTGGGAATCAAATGAAGATTTATGTTTAATAAACTATTTTTTAAAAGTTTTAGATTTACTGAAAAGTTCAAAGATAATACAGAGGATTTCCATATATCCTGAACCCAGCTCTCCCTATGTTAACAATTTACATTAGCATGGAATATTTGGTACAGCCAAAGAACTAGTAACGATACATTATTACACACTATTAGCATTTCATCGTTGGAGCATCTCCTTATTCTCTGACACTGCAAAATGCTCCAGGCTCATCCTGTATGTACCTTGCAGCAGCCCTAGAATTGAGGAGACCCGTTCCCTTTATTTTTTAAATGTAATTTAATTGAGATTATTTGCACTCCATACCAAGCCTGGTTCCTTTCATTGGAGAATGGTCTTAGAAACCAGGATCTGGACTCTGGGTGTGCTTGTGGCACTGAGTGCCATGGCTTCTGGGCCTCTCGGCTGGCAGGGCTTAGAAATCCAGGGGAGTCTACTAACCGTGTACAGTCACCTATTATCCTTCGGCATCTATGTTAAGCTGAACATGCGTTCACACTGATGTTTCCAACTCTAATCCCGTGTCACATGGACCGGTGTAGCCTGCTCCCCTCGCTAATCTGTAACCTCCCAACCCATCGGTAAGAAACCGGCTCTCACCACCCACCCTCGTTTACTTATTTCCTCAATTAGTACACAGTGCAGTGGTTTCAGAATCGTTACCCTGAATCCCTGTAAGAAACAGCTTTACCAACTACAGTACAGTACCTGGGTGCTGTCTTATAAACTTCTCATTTCCTAAGTTACTTAGGTCAGCCCCTTTTTTCTCCCACCCCCTCCAATGAGGTTTTTCTCCCTCTCCTTCTAACTAGGTACATGTACATGTAGGAAGACATGCGTTGTAGGGAATCGTCTTACATGCTCTTGGGGCTGGCAAGTCTGAAATCTACAGGGCAGGCTGGCAGGCTGGCAGGCTAGGAATTCTGGCAAGTCTACACGGCAGTCTTGAGTAGAATCTTTTTCAGGAAACCTCCCCCCTTTTTACTATTTTTTGCTCCCAAGGCCTTCGAGCGGATGGACGAGACCCACCCACATTGTGGAGGGTAAACTTTACTAAACGTCAGCCAACTGTAGATGCTAAAAACATCTAGAAAATACCTTCACAGCAGCACCTAGCCTGGGGTTCCCCCAAACATCTGGGCCCCATAGCCTTCACCAAGCTGACCCATAAAATTCACCATCACAAAAGAGTATGGATTTGAGTTAATTTTTGAAGTATAAAGATGTCCCATATGGATGTATCTCCCCATTAACTTTTGTCTCGAGACCAGAAGCCTTCATCCCCAACTTCCCAGCCCCAGCCCAGCTCTATGTGGGGCAGGGACCGTCAAGTGTGACATTACCATATCCCAGAGAATCAGTTGAAGGGAAAACTGCTTTCTTTCTGGTGCGGCTGATACTGTCATCTACTCATCATCCTCACGAGTGCTGCCAGAGACCTGCTGGCCAGGCTGCTTCCCCGGGCATGTGGCGAGGGCAGTGCGGCAACCTGCCTAGGCCACCTGCTCAGCACCGGGAAGAGCGGGCCTGGCCTGGCAAAGGGGTCACGTGCACACGCCCCGCTCCTTGGACAGACTTGTCTGGGGGAAATGTTCTAGTGATTTACGAGCCACTTCCTGGCTGAATCGGGGCACGTGTTGTCATTAACAAGCGATTCCAACACAGCCCTGGCCCAGCGTCTCCCTCCCTGTATCTCAGGATGCGGCTGGCTGGGGCGTGCTGGGGGAGGTGGGCTGGGAGGGGCAGGCTGAGAGGAACTAACTGGGGGTGGGTGGGCTGGGGAGAGTGGGTTGGGGGGACTGGCTGGGAGGGGGGGCTGGGGGGGCAGTCTGGGAGGGTGGGCTGGGAGGGACAGGCAGTGGAGGCGGGTTGATGTGTTTCTTCTTTAAGCAGGAGTTTTTCATTTATAACAGCATACTTTGCTTCTCAGGGGGCAGCTTGCTGGCCTTGCCAGGGCTGCCATGGGCCCCAGAAAAGACACGGATGCCACAAAGTAACAGCCGTCCACAGGTCTGCCCACCAACCCTTCACTGCCTAGCAGTGGGGGCGCACACTCCTGGAGTCCTTACTGGGACGTCCCCAAAGACGCCCCTACTAATGTGGGGTCACGGCTCGGGATGATCCACCAGGGCTGACACCCCGCGGATGGGGGCCCTCGAGTACACTGGGGCCCACTGTCCACTCGGGCGTCTCCAGAGCCTTGGGGCCAACCCACAGCCCTGCCACTCATGCGGGATCTCGGGCCTGGAGGATGCACCCCATTTGTACCCCTTCTGTGCTGAAGGGTGAGGCATGTCTTCAAGGCTCCGGAGACCTAAGCAGCTTGGAGAAGCCACACCCCGGACAGGCTTTCTCTGTCCTGCCTCTGCTTGCATCCCTTCTGACCCTCTGCTCTTCCTTCCCTCCGTCTGGGTCCCCGACCCAGCTGAGGTCTCAGCTCAGGTCACCTTCTCCAGCAAGACAACCCTGACCCCCGAAGCTAGGAGAGAGGGCCTTCTCTCGGCTCCTATAAGGTGCCCTGCGTGTTCTAAGCATTGGGGTGACAGCACTGATTCGTGCAGCTTTTCCAGTAACCCCCTCAGCCCCTAGAGGTTGGGATTCCTGAAGCCAGCGCTGACTTCATACTCCCTGCCGCCTCCTACAAACCCACCTCGGCCGCGTGCCTGGGGGAGGAACAGCGGGTGAAAGAATGAGGTCTGTGAGGCCACTTGGGATCAGCCACGCACCCTGTTCGCCCTGCTCTGGGGAGAAGGCCCCACCCCACCCGCCCCCGCAGCTGGCTGCAAACCTTCAGAGGGAGCACGGGGGTGACGTCTTCCTGGGGAGGAGCCAGGACCTACGATGCCCCCTCCTGCAAAAACTGGGGGTTGTGAAATCAGTTTGGAAGGTCGTGACCAGCGTTTGTTTAATGGGATAGAAAAGCATAAAGAACTACAAAAAGAGAAATAGAGTTATGCAGCTACAAAGCAAGAATAAGTATTGTCTTACAAAGCTTTCCTTCAGTTACATGTGTATCATTAAACGCACGCAAACACACACACACACACGGGAGTGCACAGAATTTCATTTTTGGGCCAGAATCTGACATTTAGCTTTGAATTCAGCCTTAAAATGAGAAGCCTAGTTCACTACAAGCCTGTTTCATCATTGTTTCTGGCTTTCCCAATCTTGGGTGGATAAAAAATTGGATAATCTGTTAGGTTAGTATCTGATCTAAGCAGTGTAGCAACAATACTGATACACAGTTAAAGCATATCATTCAGATGTATCATTAATATCTGAATATTCACTTTCGAATGTGGATAAACATCCTAACTCTAACATGAAATACAGTTCTTATGTGTTTTACATTTCAAAATTCCATCAGCCCATGTAAAGAAAATTACATATTTTATATTCCATAACTAAAGTGTTACAGAAATGATCATTTGTATTAATTAATTTTAAAGACAAAATTCATTACAAAATTTTTCATACAGTGAAATAAGGAAATAGATTGGCAGCTAAGATGGAGAGAAAGAGCACGTGTTAGATAATGTTAGAAATTATATTGTTTTAAATTCTCCTTGAGCCAAAATATCTATAAAACTGGAAACAGTAATGCAGGTAGGAAAACTGCGGTAAGTTTTATCATAACCCTAATCTTTGTAGAACTGTTTAATACTGGACATAATCTAAATAACACATTTAAATTTTTGTCGTTTTTGTTCTGTTTAGGCCCTGAGTCTTTCAAGTAAAAGTCCTATTTGAGAATTCTTCACATCTGATGTGGATGAATTAAAAGCAGAATGTCTATTATGTATCTTAATAACCATATTATATATTCTATTATAAGAAAGAAAACACCAAAATAATTATCTTCAGCACACATGATAAATCACCTTCAATCCAGATGTAATAAATTACACAAAGGAAATGAATAAAAGAAAACAGGTCTCAGGCACACACTTTCCACTGAGGTCCATAGTGGAGCAAAGTATTTGGGGGGACCTCATTTTTCTCTAATTCATTTGCAAATGTACAGAAGGAGCACTAGCAGCAGCCAGTATTGGGAATTGATTGCTCCTGCCCTATATTGTCAAATCTTAAATTTTTGATCCCTAAAATTTTAATAAAGGTATAATTATAACCTTTTAAATAAAAGTTTAAGGGATTTCAACTTTGTTTCTTATTATTGAAACCCAGATGCTTTGACCTCAATTCCAGCCAACAGTCAGTTTTAACATTTGGCCATTTGGCATTTGGCCAATAGTTACACCCTGTGCACTGCCAATGTGGGTGTGTCTGTGCCTCTGAGTGTGCATGTGCGTGTGCAGGTGTTTATGCATTGCATGTGGGCAAAGCACACATACACGGATTTATCACTTAGTATGTTTCTTCCTCCAGCTATTGACAGCGTCTTGTCCCTTCACACCTAATATCACTTGCTTCTTGCAGTAAAGCAGGATTTGTCTTCATTGAACAGATGATGCTCAGAGAAGGGAAATCGCCAGCCCAGACTCACCCTTGAGTAAGTCCCAGAGTTAACCCAGGAGATGCGTGACCCCCAAGCCTGTATACCTTCCAACACCTCTTCCTGCTCCAGAGAGCTCCATGAGTCATTTGCTGAGAACCTGATTACCTACAAAGTGCCATGGGGACAAAAAGGAGATTCAGTTTCAAGAGTGAGGCTATGTCACAGCACAGAGCTGAGAGTCCCTGGAGCCAGGGATCAGGAGAAAAGGGCCCCACTGGAGGTGGCACAGGTGTGCTGGGAGCCAAGGATAAGAAACATCTGTACTTACCTGGAGGACTCAGAGAAGTTGTCAATTCAGAGGGCATCCTCGGGGGAGACGGGAAGGAAGCACGGCGGTCTACCAGAAATCTGGGGGAAGATGGAGCAGGAAGCTGGGATTTCAGGGGGGGTAGCAACGGTGTGTAAAGAAATGGGCTGAATGGTGGGAGAGAGGAAAGGGAGGGAGGGAGAGGAAAGAGAGGGAGAGATGAGGTGAATGTGCTGGAATAAGCTGAACTGTGAATGGGAGCAATGAGCTCAGGCCACATGGATGGTGGCCGGTCCAGGAAGGTTGCTGCAGAGCTCAGGACGGAGGGCTGCTGGGCAGGTGGGAGAGCCAGGTGGGCAAGGCCAGTCCATGGGTGTCTTGTGGCCAGGCCAAGGTGCTGAGACCTCATCCTGGATGGGAGGTCGGGGGAGACGTGGGAAGGCTTTGAGCAGAAGCTGATATGAACCTCACAGGGACGCAGGGCGCTCGTGAGCAGGAGGGCCTGGAGGGGCTAGGGTAGAGGGTCGGGGCTGAAGGTCATTGCCTCAGGCTCTGCGGGAGGCCACGTGGAGTTCAACCAAGGACCAGCCAGGCAGGTGCAGGGCAGGGCATGTGCAGAGAGGGCTGACTCAGCAGGGCTCAGAGGGCTTGGAGGATTAGGCAGAACTAGTGTTCTAGTTTGCTAGCTGCCAGAATGCAATAGGCCAGGAATGGAATGGCTTTTTAAAAGGGGAATTTAATAAATTGCTAGATTACAGTTCTAAGGCAGAAAAAATGTCCCAATTAAAATAAATCTATAGAAATGTCCAATCTAAGGCATCCAGGGAAAGATACCTCGGTTCAAGAAGGCTGATAAAGTTCAAGGCTTCTCTCTCAAGTGAGAAGGCACATGGTGAACCCGGTTAGGGTTTCTCTCTCATCTGGAAGGGCACATGGCGAACACGGCATCATCTGCTAGCCTCTTCGCCTGGCTTCCTGTTTCATGAAGCTCCCGGGAGGCGTTTTCCTTCTTCATCTCCAAAAGTTGCTGGCTCGTGGACTCTCTGCCTCATGGTGCTACAGCATTCTCTGTTCTCTCTGCATCTCTAGCTTTCTCCAAAATGTTTCCTCTTTTATAGGACTCCAGAAACTAATCAAGACCCACCCGAATGTGTAAAGACATGTCTCCACCTAAACCAGTTTAACAACCACTCTTGATTGAGTTGCATCTCCAGGGAGATGATCTAATAACAGATTCAAGCGTACAGTACGGAACAGGGATTAGAAGAAACGGCTGCCTTTACAAAATGGGATTAGGATTAAAGCATGGTTTTCCTAGGGGGCATACATCCTTCAAACTGGCACAGACAGAGAGGGAAATAGCTCCCAGCTTCCCCTGTGCTGGCTCTGGGAGCGCAGGATGGGAGGGTGGGGTGTGGAAATGGGGCCCAGGCATGGACGGAATCCCTGCAGGTGGTGGCCGTGGGTTCAGCCTGCTCTGCTGTCCTGTCCTGCTGGCTGTGAAGAGAGGGCTGGGTCCTGAGCAGGGCTCGCGAGGGCTGGGAGCCAGCGGGGTGGGGGGTGACCTTGGCAGTCGCCAAGGTGACATGGAGCCGCGTCCTGGTAGTAGACTGAGCGCACTGCCGCACACGGCTTCCTAGGGGTCCCCAACAAGCCTACGTGTCTGGGGTCCGCTCTCCTGTGAGTGGAGACTAGACATTTCAGGAGCCTCTGCTAGTGCTGGCACTCTCTGCCCTTCCTCCCAGGGCACACACAGTGTGTGTGCCCGTTTCCTCACTGTGGGGGACTGGCAGGCACTGGGGGGGCTGTTTCTGCCCCTTGCCGAACCCCCCTCCACCAGGGCTAGTGCGCCCACCACAGGGCCACGGGCTGGACCCGGGTTCTCCACTAGAGGTGAGTGGCCTGGGCTGGCCCCTCCCTGCCTTCTGGAGGGACTGTCTGGGTGACATATAGCGATGCCCACCTTGGGTCCCCACACTCCTTCGCTGACCACCAACAACCCAGAGCAGCCTCCGGAGTCTGGAACGGGGCATGAACTCTTGGCCGGCTCCTGCAGGGAAGGCACAGCACCTCTCAGCCCCTCTGGGGAAGGGGTGGGGGTGTCCCAGGCCTCCGATATTCAGTCCATGGGGGACTCCAGGAGGTTCCACAAACAGCCGACACTGTAGGAAGCATTTTGAGTCATGTGTTTATTTTTTGAAGAGTGTTTATAGCTTCCATCATATTTTCAAAGAGATCAGTGACCCAGAAGTGGTTGAAAACCCTACTTTTCTGTGAGTTTAACTGCACCTCTGACTAACCTGGCCTGCTGAGAAGTGACCTTCCCTTTGCAGCTGGGACCAGTCAAGAGTAAGGAGATGACTCCCCTGGAAACTGAGGCAGAAGCTCTGCAGAAGCCTCCATTCCAGGTTGAGATGGGGGTGGGGGGATGGGGAGGCATCTGCTTGCCCAGCTCACCTGGGCACTTTCCAACCCAGGTGCATTGACAGGGCTTCCCGGGGAGGCGTAGGGCAGCCTGGAGGCTGGTGTTTGGTTCAGAACACCGGACACTTTACCAGCAGGCAGGACTAGGAAAGGCCTAGCAATGCAGAGCATAAGAACGCATTCATTAGAAGCCGAAGTTTATTAGAAGCCAAAGTTTTTTTTATTTTTTTTTTTATTTTATTTTGCAAAGTGTTATTTTTTGCAAAAGCAGCTGTTGCTGAACTCCCGAAGGAGAACTTATCATCCTGGGAGGGGCAAAACGAGGTCATAAGGAGCTTGGGGCCAAAGTGTGTCCCCACGGCCAGAGCATGCGTTTGCCTTTTGGCACCCGGGCATGTGCACTCACAGCCGGACTCGTGAGCTGGACCAGCTAAGTCCTCTGGACTGAAGTCAGGAGAGTCCAACCAAACCCTAAGGAAGGTGAATCCAAAGATGCCAGCCCGGTCCCTCGGTGGTAGCTGCCTTCATGTGAGTCTTCCAGGAGTTTAAATTAGATCAACCCCACATACTTCCGCTTTCTGGGACACAGTTTCCCTCTTCTACCACCTTCCTTGGTGACTTCAAAAGGCAGGTGCCAGACTGCCTGCCTCCAGGGCCTTGGAGTGCCACCACCTCTGTCTTCAGAAACCTTCCCTCCCATCACTCACTCTCTCCACCCCCTGGACTAGCTCATTCATAGGACATAAATTAATCCCCAACTGTCTACCTCTTCTTCGTGCATTGGACAGCTATTCTGTCTAGGGTTCCTCGTTGACACCGAACCTATTTCTTATCTTCATGTTGGACCCCTCACCTTGATTTTTCCCCTTTGCTCTTGGTTCATTGATCCCCACTCAGATTCCTTCACCTGCCTATGTAATCCCAATAATTGTCCTTGAGTGGTAATAGCAGAGATAGATTTTGGCTAACTGAACCAAAATAAAATAATATGCAGAAAAAATACAAAGCGGTTCACAAAATAGAAAGACAGTCAAGAACCAACCAGTTTGAGGGGCCCCAGTAGTACTGAGACTTCTCGGGGCTCAGCCCCCTGGCTGTCCCGTCCCGCAGGACAGTCAACGGGGTCCGCCACCTGCTGAGGGAAGAATGGCTATGGGACAGAGAGACGCAAGAAGGACAGCAAGACGGGATTCTGATCAAGCTGCAAATTTTATTAAGCTAGCCGGGTGTATACATACCGACTTGGGGAGGGAGTAGGGTATGTGGAGCATTAGGATAGGAGGGAGTTCGCACTGGCGGGAAGGGTTGGTTAGATGATTGGTGGCACTTGTTGCCAGGGGAAAAAGGGGCAGAACAGACTCTTGGCGGGAACCTATTTCCGTGAAGAACCTTGTTGTAATATGTAGGTGCTATTGCATCAGCCGGGGTGGCCATGTTGGCTTAATCGCCATCTTAGGTTAGCCTCTGGTCCCCAACACCTGGTGAACTTTTCCAACCAGTTCCTGACCTTGAACCACTCAGCTTGGTGTTCAAATGTCTGAGAGAACCTAAGGTGTCTAGTTTGGAATATGTTCCCACATGGATGAAGTTGGATTAGAGAGTGGTGGAAATAAGCGATGCTGGACCCCCAAAGCTAGAGCAAGTTCTGCTCCAAGGGTAAGGACAGGTAGAAGCAGCACACATCATCACACAGGACACAAACACACCGAGAACACGAGTGCACACCCAAGGGGCAAGGGCACTTCTGAACGTGCGAGGGACGAGGTCACCGTCCTGTATGAGAAGCGTCATGAATTCGGACTGATAACAGCATTTTTCCGGAGTCAGCCTGTGCCGGCACCTCAGGCGGGACCGAGCAAGGGCGATGGATTATGTTTATGGAAACTGTCCATTTGGTAAACTTTCAGCCACACTCCAGCTATTGTCCCACAGGATATGAGATAAGATTCTTATGAAGCAGGAAGGGTGAGTTTAAAACAGTGTGTCATTTCAGCAAGGAATTAGATAGAGAAGGAACGGCGTTCCTAATGGAAAGTCTGGACCTCAGCATTCTTTCCTAGTGAAAAAAGAAAATCAAGATGCCCATGGAAGGGCTGGGTCAGCTGGGGCCCTCACGTTGCAGGACAGAACTGAGTGAGGGAATTCAATTTGGACGAGCCTCACCCAGGGCTGGGGTGACCCTGAGTGCCAGAACCTTCTGTGTGAGCTGGGCAGGTGCCCCTCAGCTGGGTGGGGTCCGAGCTGTCCTGAGGAGTGGCGCTCAGGTAAAGACCCCCAGCCTGGATCCGTGTAAAGAAGACCTGGGACCTAAGCACGTGGGGGCAGCCCCTGCATCCAGGAGGGCCATGCTGTTTCCTCCTCAGGGGCCCCCATGTGTGGGCTGACATCTCTATTTTAAGCAAAGTGAGCTTTGACTATGTCACCAAGGCAGGGCGCTTGGAGAGTTCCAGAAGAGGCATCATGGAATCAAAATATCAACCCTACTGATAAAGGAAGAAGGAAGGAATGGCAGAGCAAGAGAAATTAATCCGTAGATGCCAGCCGGGTCTTCAGTGCCCCCTCGAGATCCGGGCGCATGCAATTGGTTCCTCCTCTCCCCGAGGCCTCCGCGCACACCTCCACCTCCCAGCCTCTCGGCCCCATGCGGACGGCACACGTGTGTGCCCTGCACCCCTCTGAGCCTCAACAGATCAAAGCGGATCTCAGGCAAAGTCGTGCCGCTCTGGGTCTCGGGTCTGGGGCTGGAGTGCTCAGAAGTGTGTGCAGAACCAGGAGGCAAGGAGGAGCGAGAGCCCTAGAGACAGCACCTTCGGAGCTGGGCTGGCACGTCAGCTTGTTCCAACCTCCTTCTGCTTCTCCTGCTCTCCTCCTCCCTCCTCCCTTCCCCGTCCTTCCCCCTCCCCCCACTTCTGAAAAAGCAGTGAATTTCTTCCCTGGAATTTCAGAGAAACTTCTTGCCTCACTTGGTGCTTTGGTGATCGGCCGTGCAGATGTTCACCTTTTCCCATTAGCAGCAGCATCTCCCCAACAGTGCTGGTTTGGAGAGCAAATACCTGGAATGCCAGAGAGGTTTCCAGTGCCAGCTGCCAAGATAATACGAAATGACCCATATCGTTAACACATACCATTGGCTGGGCAGAGTGGAGAAGGTACATCAAATCAGCAGAGTAAGCTTTTGATAAAAGCAAGAAATGAAAAATAATTTATAGAAGTTAATAAGTGATGTAAGCTATCAAGGTTAAAAGTAATGGAAGAAATACCAAAGGGAAAATGAGCGGCTCAATCGACATAAAAAATATGGAACTCTAAAGTGAACAAAGTTTAAGATAATGCATATACCTGGAACAAATCTCTATCAGTCATGATTGGTTTCTAGTTTTAATATATAAATAGTTCCTACAAATAAAAAATAAACAAGTAACAGCTCTAATACAAAAGAAGGTTTGGTTAAACAGAGTATTCTCTGAAGAGGAAATAAAAAATGGCAAATAGAATGTTTCAATTCACTCTTAAAAGCAAACCTGTTTTATATAGAGATGTAATTTACTGTCCATTCAATTGTCAAAAGTTTTAAATGATAATCTTCAAAGCTGACAAATTGTGGTGACATGGATAGAGTAAAATAGTGTCTGTTTTCATGGAATTCTGTTTTCTAACAAAACTTCTAAGCAGCAATTTGGCAATAGGGATCAAGGGTCTTAAAATGTTCATTTGGATCAATCCTTCTAGAACTCCATCCTCCGTGCAGACATTGAAATGTGTGTACCTAGTTTTACATCACTGTTTTATTTATAAGTATGAAAATCTAGCAAAGATTTTATTGTCTGATAGCATTAGGAAGGGCTAAATAAATACATATGGAGCGTATTGCAGACACTCCATAAAATTTATAGTTTGGTGGATTTAAATGACTGCTAATTAACATTAATTTAAAATCAATATTAAAAATATTCTCTATGCATTAACAAATTATTTGTTTAAAAATAAACACATATATTCATAATATACAGTGTAAATATTTTTATTAAAAGACTGTAAGATGCCGAGTCAATTGGATATTTGTGGAGAAAAAAACCCACACCATATAAAAATCACTGCCAGACTTGTATATTTAAATGTAAAACAAAAAAATATGAAAAATTGAGGGGAAAAAAATTTTCAAAGATGGGGGGCCATGGGGGAAGTGGTGGTGAGATTATTGATGGCACTTCTAGCACACTCACACACTGCTGGTGGCAGTGGACATTGGCGCAACCATGAAATCACCAAAAGGGCCATCGGTTATTTATTGATGGGTAAATAAATTGCTAAATTGGGTCTTATTCCCCCAAGTGAATATTAAACAGCAACAAGAACAAACTACTACCACGTGTAATGATGTGGATGAATCTCATAAACATAAGGTTGAGTAAAAAAAAGAAGTTCTGCAGAAGTGCAGCCTATATTTAAAGCTTGAAATTAGGAAAACCCAATCTGTGGTATCAGCAGTTAGAACAGAGGTTACCCCCGCCCCAGCGTGGGGGGCTGGGGATCAGAAGGAGACACATGGAGACCTTCCCAGGCGCCAGGGAATGGCGTTTCCTGCACTTTGTGTCGATGCACAGGTGTGTTTAATTTGTGAACATCCATCAAGCTCAGCTCTTAGGACTTGTGTACTTTTTTATATGTATATTTTACTTAATTCTTTTTAAAGAGAAAGAACTGGAAGGAATGTAAATGGTTTTAATATCCGTGTTATGGGCCATTCTTATTTTCTTATGCCTTGCTTTCTAAAATGAGTGCATATTATCCTATTGTAAACCAATTTTATTTTGCTGGTCAGTTGGTTCTGAGGTCAGCCTAGCCTGCCTTCATCTGAACCTGTCCAGAGATGTCACAACTGCCAGGACGTGAGGGCCATGAAGACTGCGTGTGGGAAGGGTTTCTTAGTAAGAGCTCCTCAGACTGCTGAATCCAGAACTTAGACACAGAACGCGCTGCAGAGTCTCAAGGGACTGCCCTGCCCTCCAGGATGAACCACTTCCTTCCTCTGGGGAAACAGCCAATGGCTCTCCCACTGGCATCTGCCCCAAACTGTCTGTTGTGCCAGTTTGAAGCCGCTGTGCACCCCAGAAAAGCCATGTTCTTTAATTCTGATTCAATGTTGTTGGGCAGGGTCTTTCTGATTAAGTTGTTTCCATGGAGATGTGACCCACCCAGTTGTTGGTGGGACCTTTTGATTAGGTGGTTTCCATGGAGATGTGCCTCTGTCCATTCAAGATGGGTCCCTTACTGAAGTCCTTGAAGAGGGAAACATTTTGGAGAAAGCTTCAGAGCAGAAACTGACAAAGACATTTGGAGATGTGGGGAAAAATGCCCCTGCCAAGTAATTTGTAACCAGAAGCCAAAGAACCTCCAGACACCAGCCATGTGCCTTCCCAGATGGGCCTTTCTTGAGTCAAGGTATCTTTTTCTGGATGCCTCAGTTGGAGATTTTCATGGCCTTAGAACTGCAAACTTGTAACTTAATAAATGTCTTTTATAGAAGCCAAGCCATTTCGGGTATATGCATTAGCAAACTAAGACATCTGTATAGGCCAGGATGAACTCCTCTATGTTCCATAATTGTCCTTTTTGAACCAGAAAGGGTCAAGGAGAACTGGGAAGAGAATGGTTGAAATCTCTTCCAAATATGTCTCATTCAACCATCAATTGGCTGAGCATCTCCAAGGAAGAGACACTTTTCAGAAGATGCTAATGTTAGATTATGCATTTAAGATTGTCATCTTATTTATTTTTCAGACACTCAGTCAGCAAGAAGCCTAACTAACATAGCTGTGATCAATATGTTTTGGTCTCAAGTATCTGACCACCCAAATCAAACTGGCTTAAACAGTAAAAGAATTTCTCACTTCACAGATAAATAGAGGCTGGTATGCTATTTAAGTATGGTTTGATCTGGACTCTCTGGCCATCTTTGTCATTTCTCTACTCTTTAATCTCTCTATATTGGTCACCTCCATGATTGCAGGATGGCAGAAACCACAGGATCTACTGTTTCCACCTTCCCAGCCATGACCGTCCAACTGCTATTGAGCTCTGGGCTGATTGGAACAACCCCTGAACCAATCCCAGTGGCCAGGAGAATGGCATGCACTGATTGGCCCACGCCTGGTTTGCCTGACCCAATCTCTGTACCAAAGGAAGAAGTTAGTCCAATCAAGGCCCTGCCCCAGAAATAGGGGTGGAGTCATTACCCTCAAATCTTCACGGCAGCTGTTATAACAAGGAGGGGAGGAAGGCATATTGGCCTGGGGTGGGGGGGGTGACCACTGTACCCTTTAAGTGTGCAAAGGAAAAAGGAAAGACTGGTTTTCTGACGTTAGACCTTTACAGTGAATATTTGGAGTATTTCACCTTAAAAAAAGGAAAGGAAAATAGGATCTTTTCCTTCTCTAAGAACTCTCTCAGACTCCTAGGAAATAATTGGCCATCTCTAAGATAAGGGGCAGGAACAGAAAATGTAAAGGGGCAGATTCCTTGGCTTTGAAGTGATGGAGAGCACCCTTCTCCACTTGGTGGTATCCCAGCCCTTCAGTTTCCATGTAAGGAGAAAACACCTTAGTGGTTGCCATGGCAGGCATGGGGCTTAACTACAGGGTTGGGGTGCAGAGGAGCTGCCTTTGAATGCCTCTGGCCAGACAGGGGGTTAAGGGGACACCTCCTACCACCTTCTTCTGAGGCCTTGCTGGGGCCTTGGCTGGACTGACTAGTGTCTTGCCTTCCCTTTCCCTAGCCTGTGGAAGGCAGATTGAGCCATTGTGGACTGAGAAAGGAAGGCAGCTGTTTGCTTTGGGAGGAGGCATTGTGCCCAGCCTGCCTCTAATTGTCTTTCATTCCAGGCACCTTCTCTTTAAAAAGCATTGGCCCTTTCCAATGTCTGGGAAAAATAGTGAAGGAAAGCTCAGGGTTGCCTTCCTTTAGAAGCTGACCTTTCCTCCCTTCACGTGCTGGGATTCCCCCTCCAGGGCCTGCTTGTGTAAGCCTCTTAATTGCAGAGTTGATCCAAACCAGAGCTGAAAGTATCCATCCAAGAATTCTTGTTTGGATGCTTTACCATTTTCAAAGGGGGCCCGAGATCCCTCTCTTATCTCTTCTTAGATCAGTTGAATGATGCAAGTATTTGCAAAGTGCTTAGAGAAGAGATAACACAGGATCCATCTCTGGTGCTTCCAACCCCAGTGTGGTGGGGGATATACTCTAAAGATTACTGAATCTTAACTTCCAGCGAGTGAGGAAACCCAGATTCAAGGACAGCGCTTACCCTGATAGTGGGCCCCACATAGCTCGAATGCCCTGGGGAGATCAGAAGGAGGGGGTCTCCCCAGAGTACTGCTACCTCAAAGTAGTGACATAAAGGGGTGAGCGATACAGGTTCTTGTTTCAATAGGGAACTGGGTCCCAGTATATATACAGTCTTGCTGGAGGAGTGGATTAGCTCACCTTGAAGTTCAGAGAAGACCATCTGCTCTCTGTGCCTGACAAGCCTAAAGAGAGATGATCAATAGTCACACCACGTATGCAGACACAGAGAACCAGAGCTCAGATCCCTGTCAAGCTGAGCAGAGTGTGGTTAGCTGACAGCCTCCAGATGTAGGGTGACAGCTCAGGTCACCCTCAGCTTTTGAGCCAAGGCCTGCTGTTCTTGGGATGGCCCCAGCCAGCAATTGAGCAAGACCGAGCTATGAGGAACTGGCCATTTCCACACGATGCCATTTCCTCAAACAAGCACCCTGTGCTTCAGAGCTTGCTGCCAAGTGGGCAGGGACATTTTTAGGCCTGCATCAGTGTTGGATGTGCCCCAGCCCTGACCTCACACCCAGTCCCTCTTGAACGCCTTCCCTTTCATAGCTGTTAGCCTCAATAAGCTGTTTGTTCTCCTAACTCTATGTCAGTATTTGCTTCCCAGAGGGCCCAACTGACGTATCTCATTGTTGATGAATAGTCTACTAACCATTTCACTGGGTGAGGCATCACGGCCTCCACCCTGCAGGAGGTACCACGTGACAGAAGAGACCCCAACAGTGGGGTGGCACTTCAGAGGTGCACGGGCAGAATCGGTCTGGAGAATTGAGGAAAGAACCATCTTCTCGGAATCTGGCACTTCTGAGATGTTTCTTCCCCCACATGGATTCCCAGAGACCACTGGCTCAGGGAGGGGGTGCTGTTTTAGTCAATGGAACACCAACCCCGGGACACAACATACGGCAGGACGCACGCATGAGCTGGCAGATCCAGCGTGCTGCCCAGGGTCTGTGATAAGTCACGAGGCGCACACTTCTTGAGATGCAAATGGGTCTAAATTTCTCATAACCCCCAATACTAGATAGACCCCAAGACTGTGGACTGGGTCCTTGTCATGGAAAAGTTTGAAGGAGGAAATCTCAGGGCCCAGTTCGCTCTGATCCAGCTTCACCTATAACCAGAGGGCGTCTCCCAAGGACGTGACGTCAGGCAGTGTCCACCCGCCTCGGGCCTTGCCTGCCGTGGGTCCTTCTCGCCTTTGTCTAGAGAACCTGACAGCTGTCCGTAGTCCATCAACTCTGGCTGAGGGCAAACTGACCGCCATTTTCTATCTCCCATCTTTGTTTAAGAGCTAAATGTATCTTCTTATCCTGTAGGTTATTCTGTAAAACTTCGAAGGCTTTCATTTTCATCCTCTTTGTTACCCATTGATATAAGCCATAAATAACCTCTAAAAGGTATTTTGAGAATTTAGTACTTTGAAAAAAAAAATGGTATGTAGAATTTTAGAGGATTCTTTAATTGAAAGTCAGTATATAAGTATATTCAAACCTGGGTTCCTTAAACTTAACCCTAACTCTAAATCTAACCCTACACCAGTCCTAACCCTAACTCTTGTTTCTTGGACTAGAGCTCAGGAATGAGGACATATAATTCTCTCTCTCTCTCTCTCTCTCTCTCTCTCTATATATATATATATATATATATTCACCAGCATTGTTGCAAATCACCAAGGGTTTGTCTCTCATCTGGCATGCTACCTTATGAAAATATGTTCCAAAACCAAAAATTAATGGTTTTGTTTTATTTTTATAGTGGGTGGGTTACAGAAAGCCAGAAGGAAATTCTGTTTTCTAGACTGCTTATTTAACTTGGAAAGGGAATGTGCCTCTCTAATGGCTGTCCTTGAGAGCAACCAAGCCAAGAAAAAGCATTGCCAAGTTTAAAAGGGTAAATATTTTAAAAAGTAGTGTTTAGCAAATTATTTTCAGGAGCAATGCCCATGGCTACCATCATTAATAGTGGAGATTTGGAAGAGTTGGTTGTTGCAACATTGTAATAACCCAGGCAACACAATAAAATGAATGCATGTGGGAAACGGAGTAAAATACACTGCATGGATGCAGCACTTAAGAATATACTATCGATAGAGAAATAAATCAGATATATGTGAATATAGATAGAAATAAACCAGGTAAGAACATACCATCTGTTTTTAAAAGGCTCAGTTAAGTAACTTTTAAAAAGGAAAATATATAAAAACCAATAGTATAGATCTCATTCACAACAGTATCAAAAATATTAAGTACATGGAAATGACTTTGAGACAATATGTTAAATATTAATAAAACCTCAATGTTCTGTAGGAAATAATAAATCGTAACTAATTTGAAAGGAGAAAACTATCTCTAGAGACAAAGATGAGTAACCCAAACAAGATTTTTGCAAATTTGGCAAAAATAATTTTGATATCCATCGGAGAGAATATTTAGTGTAAACTACCAAAAGTTAGACTGAAAAACAAGAGCAATGGAAGAGACATTTGTAGCCCTACCAGATACTGAACCATATTACAAACATTAATTAAAACATGAGAAGACTGGCATAAAAACCAAGCCAGAACTAAAGGAATGCAGTATGTGAGCTGGAATTAAAGGCACTCCCACAGGGCAGTGCTGCCTGAGGGAGTTGTACATTTTCTAAACAGCCATGTTAAAAAGAAAAAAGAAAAAGAAACAAGTGAAATTAATTTTAATAATATATTTGGCTTAACCCAATATATCCTTTCAGCATGTCATCACTCCAAGCAATTATTTCAGGATCCTTTGCCTTCCTTTTTGGCACTGAGCCCTTGACATTTGGATGAGCTGGCTATCACGTACTCGGTCACCTGTGGATCCACAGCTGCCGCATCGTCCGGTTCAGGGCAGGTGGGAGGAGTTGTATTGTTATTAAACAAACATCAGAAAAATGGTGAAGAAGGAAAATAGATCTTTAACATCATGCTGCCCTGATAATGCTTTGTAAAATCCAGAAAGACAGTGCAATGAATTAAAACCACACCATATGGCATCTGATGCAATACTTTCTAGATGAATAGATTATAAACCATTTTTCAAACAAAGCATGGAAAAGCTAGCAGTCGGTCTGACAGAGTCATGGCGCTGGTGAGCATGGGTGTGAGCCCTGCTCGTTCCTGAGGACGTCAGGAGAAGGGAGGTGGCAGGCACGATGAGTACGAGTGGCCTGTCCCCCGAGACAGATGCTGGGGAAGGCAGCCAGGAGGTCGAGCCCAAACACCCAAAAGCAGAGAAACAGTTTCCAGAGTGACTCAGGACTGGGCAGTCCTAGTGGGGTGAGGCCAGAGAGCAGAAGGCCCCAGGCTCTAGTCCAATTTGGAAGGCCAGAAGGGTGCTGGTCAGTGCTGGGAAATCAGTCCACATACGACAGGACCCCACCCGTGGAAGCCCCACCGTGGAGAGCTGGAGCTGTGCCCTGGGGAGAAGGTTTTGTCAATGCTTGGGTATCCCAGGAACCATCAGGGTTTAGTGCAAGGCCACACTTCTAGAGGGAAAGTGGGGACCCAACAAAGTCCAGTGCCTCAGACGGACGGTCATGGGACGGAGGCTGCTCAACCCAGAGGTCTGCACCAGTGACAGAGAGTCCCCTGCCTGCCTAGCTACTGTAGACCCCAGGCCCAGGAGCAGAAAAGGAGAGGCTATGGGGAGAAGCACACAGGCACTTACCTCTGTGTCTTGGGCTAGCAACAGTTCTGCCTGAATTCGTTTTAACCCCTGGCTGGGAAGGGCACAGGAGGGACCGAAAACCCAGATAAATAATAACTATTAGTAGCATAAGTATATCCCAAATATTGCATGGCATCTGCTTGTTCTAAAAATTGTTCCTTATTCATCAGAAATTCAAATTTAACTAGATGGCTTGTATTTTTATTTGCTAAGCCTGGCTGTCCTACCTGAAGCATAAGGGAAGGGGCCCTGTGGGTCTGGAAGGAAGCTCCAGGGATGGCAGGGGAGAAGGCTCAATGTGGGAACAGGTGGACAGCATTCTCCAGGGCCAACCAAGGAAGGCGGCTTTCGAAAGACAGAAGCCAGAGATGGAATGACAAAGAAATGTTTAACAAAATTAGCTGCAAGAATGTTTCATAACTACAATAAAAGAAACGAGGAAAATAATAGACCAGGGGACCATACCAACAATATGAAGCAGTGGGTATGAAGATAAAATGCTTATTCCCACTTGTAAGAAAAGTATTAACACCTCAGTAGGTAAATCAGTAGAAAATGAGATCAAACAATTTGTGCAAAATAATCTACAATTACTAAACAAATTTGGGGAAGTAGTCCATCTTTCTAGTAACTGTTAAGTGCAAATTTTGCAAAACTTGGCATCATCTTTCACTTTTCAAAACAAATACTTAAAAAATAAAACCTAAAATTTTAATGAGGGCACAGATATGGTTCAACTGATAACACCCTTTCTGGTGGTGGAAACAACTTGGCAGTGATGTTCCCACTTGCTGACCCAATGAGGTCATTTCTGGTTTTTATCCTAAGGGTAATCATTTAAAATGAAGAGTGACAAAAGGTGATGAGATAGTACATTGTTCCATTATTATAACTATAAAATAATGAATTTACCCACACAATGACTGGAAGGGAATGTGGAAAAATGAGAACATTTGATGTGAGTGTATTTTTCTATTTAAAATTGCCTCTGGATATCTTCTTATGAAACTTACAATTGGAGGCGGTTTTATGGACCTTAAACCTAAAGCAAGAGCACTGAAGAAATAAATAAATAAATGGGAGCTCCTCAAAATTAAACACTATTGTGCATCAAAGAACTTCATCAAGAAAGTAGAAAGACAGCCTACACAATGGGAATCAATATTTGGAAATGACATATCAGATAAAGGTCTAGTATCCAGAATTTATAAAGAGATTGTCCAACTCAACAACAAAAAGACAGCCAACCCAATTACAAAATGGGAAAAAGACTTGAACAGACACCTCTCAGAAGAGGAAATACAAATGGCCAAAAGGCACATGAAGAGATGTTCAATGTTCCTGGCCATTAGAGAAATGCAAATCAAAACCACAATGAGGTACCATCTCACACCCACCAGAATGGCCATTATCAACAAAACAGAAAATGACAAGTGCTGGAGAGGATGCGGAGAAAGAGGCACACTTATCCACTGTTGGTGGGAATGTCAAATGGTGCAACCACTGTGGAAGGCAGTTTGGCGGTTCCTCAAAAAGCTGAATATAGAATTGCCATACAACCCAGCAATACCATTGCTGGGTATCTACTCAAAGGACTTAAGGGCAAAGACACAAACGGACATTTGCACACCAATGTTTATAGCAGCATTATTTACAATTGCAAAGAGATGGAAACAGCCAAAATGTCCATTAACAGACGAGTGGCTAAACAAACTGTGGTATATACATACGATGGAATATTATGCAGCTTTAAGACAGAATAAACTTATGAAGCATGTAATAACATGGATGGACCTAGAGAACATTATGCTGAGTGAGTCTAGCCAAAAACTAAAGGACAAATACTGTATGGTCCCACTGATGTGAACCGACATTCGAGAATAAACTTGGAATATGTCACTGGTAACAGAGACCAGCAGGAGTTAGAAACAGGGTAAGATAATGGGTAATTGGAGCTGAAGGGATACAGACTGTGCAACAGGACTAGATACAAAAACTCAAAAATGGACAGCACAATACTACCTAATTGTAATGTAATTTTGTTAAAACACTGAATGAAGCTGCATCTGAGCTATAGTTTTTTTTGTTTGTGTTTTTTTATATATATTTGTTTTTTATTTTTTTATTATTATTTTTTAATTTTTTCTCTATATTATCATTCTATATCTTTTTCTGCTGTTTTACTAGTTCTTTTCCTAAATCGATGCAAATGTACTAAGAAATGATGATCATACATCTATGTGATGATATTAAGAATTACTGATTGCATATGTAGAATGGAATGATTTCTAAATGTTGTGTTAATTTTTTTTAATTAATAAAAAAATAAATAAATAAATAATAGGGGGAACAAATGTTAAAAATAAATTTAGTTTGAAGTGCTAGTGGTAAATGAAAGCGAGGGGTAAGGGGTATGGCATGTATAATCTTTTTTTTTCTGTTATTGTTTTATTTCTTTTTCTGTTGTCTTTTATTTTTTTCTAAATCGATGCAAATGTTCTAGAAATGATGAATATGCAACTATGTGATGATATTAAGAATTACTGATTGTATATGTAGAATGGAATGATATCTTAATGTTTTGTTTGTTAATTTTTTTTAATTAATAAAAAAAAATTGCCTCTGGACTGTTAGTATATTGTTCTTTTATAATAACCAAGTGTTAAAGAAGCTCACCAGACTTGCTGCCTAAGGCATGCCGTATAAGAATCCCCCCGGCTCATCCTCGAAGTAGCTGTGCCTGGGAAGACGAGCGCTTCTCTTCTGGGTGGCAGAGCTCCTGCATCTGCTGTAGAACAACCCGCTGAGGCTTTTTTCTACTCTCCCCGGTGTTTGCAGGTCACAGCTTTCCCAGCTTCTGGGCCTTGTAAATGGCTATTCAGAAGCTCTAAAAGGTTCCCTCCAGCCCAAAGTACAGTGCACTAGAGGCGGGAAGCCTTCCGCCGAATGAGACACTCATCTTTATGTTAATGACTTTAAGTCTTGCCACTATTTTCTTTCGAGGAGAAGCTGAAACCTAAGTGAGGGTGTGTTAACAGGCTTTGCGTGGTTTGGGGTAATGAATGGTCTCCTGCCGTTTCCACATCCAGAGGCAGGGCGGGGTGGGGGGTGCGTCTCAGCTCAGGCTCTGGACTCGACGTCACTGGCCATTGGAATGACGTGGAGAAAGGCACTTCATTAGGGTCTGATTAAGTGGATACATGGCATTTGGGGAGGGTTTCCTAAAAATAGGAAGATCTGATATTAACATTGGAAAGTGCTGAGCTCTTCCAAGTCCCTCAAAGCCTCTCCGGCTGCAGATTGAGGGCCAGAGCTGTCCCACAGGGTCAAGAGGGACCATCCCCGTCACTGGCCCTGAGCTGGTTTCCCATGGGACCCCGCCTTGTCCCTGAGTGAAAGCCCATGACCAATGTCCAGGCAGCGCCCTGGCTGCCCGGTGCAGTGGGAAACAGCAGGAAAGCAGCACATGTGTCACTTTGCATTCCTGAGATTTTCCAACTCAATCCTAAAATCGCCTCAGGGGAGGAAAGCTCAGGGCACCAGGCCTGGGGTTCGGGCAGGCAGCCTGGAGGGCCAGGCTCGGGGGCGGTGCCACCCCCTGAGCTGCAGACCCCCAGGCACCTCCTCGTCTCTGCTCTGAATCTCTTTTACGCCCGTCTTCATGCTCCATCAGTACTCCCACTCAGTCCAGGCCTCCTGGCATGTGGCCTCCACAGGCTTGACGTCCCAGCCCCCGACTCCAGCCCCTGCTGTGCCCCCCCCCCAGGTCCCCTGGCCTCCTGGACCAGACCTCCTGACCATTCCACCCCCTTCCTGGCCTTCCCACCTCCAGATGCCCCTACTGTCAGGCTAGAGCCACCCCGCTGTAAACACATCAAGGGTGGATTTGAAAGGCAGGGCGAGTAGAAGGGCTCCGTTCCACTCTTCCTGGCACAAATAGAAGGAAGTGTGTATTCGGATGATGCACGTGCAAGAACACTCCTCCGTCAGGGCGGGAGCCAGGTACACCCCCATTTTGAACATACCCCCACATCTGCTCTATGGGGCTTAACGGCTGCTTTACAACAAGGGCTCAGACCCCACCTGGAGCCCGCGGCTCACGCCGAAGCGGCATTACACAGGGGCAGGGATGCGTCCCTCGGATCGGACGGGGCCAGCTCTGTGGCCGGTGCTGATTCTTGGAGTGGTTGGGTGATATTTTGTAACTATCGCAACTGGGGAAAGAGATTCCAGGACAGGTGGGAAGCAAGTCTGATACATCTGCCTGTGAGCATCCCGGCTCAGGATGAGGCATTTACGCCTCTGTATACATCTGTATGCAGCATATGTATAAAAGAAAACGAAGTCAGAGCTGTCTATATATTAGCACAGGCAGAGCAAGCCTGAAGCAAATTCTGTAAGAATCAAACGGAGCCGCTGTTCAGGCCAAGGGCATGTGACTCTGCCTAAGGCAAGCCCAAGAAGTCAGACAGCCTCCCTCAGCTGACTTCTGCCTGCCTATCGCTTCAAGATGAAAAACAACTTGAAATTCTTTGCCTTATCTTTATTGGAATATAGGATATGAAACTACCCATAAAATTTTTCTTTACTCAAATGCAAAATATCCCGACCACAAAGAACAAGGAAAACTTCAAAGCGATGTCTTACATTAGAAGTATAAGACAACCTTAGATTTTCTGGCTCACTGGGTTAGTTTATTTTTTTGGTCATTAGGAATTAAAATGTCTAAAATGGACCAGGGTGGAAAAACTAAGGAAATGGAAAAGAAATACAGATCTGAGCGTGGCAGGAGAACCTCTGAGCAGGCAGAGGTCGAGGCCAAAGGAGCCAGAGAAGTCGGACCCCACAGGGGATCTTGGGGAAGCTCGGCACTTAAGCCAGGCAGGACTGCACAGGGAGGCTGCCTGGACAGGGCACTGCACTGTGTCCCCACATCGGGGAAACTGAGGAAGGCGTACACAGGAATATCTCCAGATTATCTCTTACAACTGCATATGAACCTAAAACCATCTCAAAATAGAAATTTAATTTACAAGAGAGGATGCCCTGGGAGCGGGGATATAGCTTCTGTACCATCACTGCCTGCCTGTGCGTCATCTGAACCATCCTGGAGAGCCTCTGCCAGTCACCTGGGGAGAAGAGAGGGCCTGGGGGTGCTCAGCAGAGGCTGGGCCTTGTATGGACCCCCCATCCCCGGCTCATCTGCTCCCACAGCAGCTGCACGGAGGGCGGCAGCTCAGGCCATGGTCCTGCCCCGTGCCTCCTCCCCTCCCCAGGTTAAGCTCCAGAGTAGGGCTCATTGGCAGGTGGAGTTAATGCTGCAAAAAACACCTGTCCTCACAATTAAAAAGCAATCAAGAACTCGGCAATGTAGCCACCTACATAAGAAACAGAAACTATGTGCCCAATATAGAAGAAAAGTCTCACCATGAGCACAAAAGCTGAGATATTCTTATTTCCTGGGGCTTCCAGGTTGGAAGGGAGATGCTGGAGTGTGAAAAAGTAGCAATACGCTGTCAAACTTAGCACAGACCTAGGATCGGCAAGGGTGGTGGCTCAATGAATGAAAACTGAATTTAAATGAATGACTCGATGAGTGAACAAACCAGCACAGGGTCACGTGAAGATGCCTCCACATATGGGCTGGGAAATCTGCAGAGTTCGCTCATCACTGGATTTTGTCCTATTTCTGTATAACTTAGGCTGTAATGATCCCACACTGCTTTTAGATGAATCTCTTCCCAGTCGAGAGGCAGGAGAGTTTCCTTATCTTACCGATGACATCTTTTTACGATTGGAGGAGGGGCTTCAAGAAGCACGCTATTCTACTAACCGTTTTGCTGCAAAGGATGCGTCTATATTGATTGTGCAGAAAAAGAAATTGCTGTGTCTAGCAGACAGCTTCCAAAGCATAAATGCTCAATTCTAAGTAACTCCTCTCCTCAGTTAAATTCTCCAGCTCCTGGGGGTGCGTCTCACCTCTGGCCCATCCCTTTAAATCCCAAGAGGCCTCAGATATCCATGGGGGTTTTTCTGGAAGGTTTTTCTGGTCACATGTAATGCCTGCACCCCATTTTCCAGGAAGAACACTCTCCCCCAAACGTCTGAAGATTTGTCATCCTCTCAATCCCCACTGGCATTTGCTTTCGCTGGGACTCAGGAATGGGGTTAACGGTTTACCTGCCCAGGGAAGGTAAAACATTCAGCTCATATTATGACTGGTAAGGACAGGGTCATAATCTCTCTATTCTGCTTATTACTAATCTACCTTTTGAGTACCTACTCACTGGTTTTGGGGTAAAGTAAATAAATGTTGATGCTATGTTAATGTTTAATTCCATCTGACGATGATGACTTCAACACTTTAGTCTTTACTACAAGGAGAAGAGAGGAAAAACCCTCTCTGTCCACCTGCCTCTCTCCTCAGATGTTGCTTTCCCATGCAGGAGAGGAAAGGTGCTGCTCGGGGGAATGGGTGCCTGGAGGAAAAGGCTGAGGATCTTGGGTGCAGAATTTTCTGGCAGCTGATGTGAATCTGGCTGCTGTCTGCCCTGCTGATTCCCAGCTTATGTCCAAGGTGAGAGGACACAGTCTGATCCGCCAGCGCCTGGAAAATGTACTTAGGAGCTCCTGGCTGCTCGGCTGGTGCCTGAAGGCCCCTAGGACGCTCATTCCCATTTTAGGGTTCGACGCTGACTGCAGAAACTGACCCCACTTCCCAGGCAGGTTCGGCTTCTTGGGAAAATGTGGCCTTGGGAAAGACTGAAAAAAGAGATAAAAAGTACAAACAAGGGCTAAGGGCGGGAGGCGGAGGTGCAGGGGTGGGTGGGAGGGGGTCCGTGGCTGTGGAGCAGGGGCTCCCCAAGTGTGGTCTCTGGGTCACAGTACCTGAGAACTTGCTAGAAAGGCACATTCTCCCCAACGCAGACCTCTTGGGCCAGGAGGTCTGCAGGGGAGTCCAGTGCCTGCTCAAGGGTGAGAATTGCAAAGAAAGTCAGCTTTCTCAGGGAGCAATTAACTCCCTGAGAATTTACACCCGATTGTTCCGTCCTTTGATTTCCTTTTTGAGGTTCAGAACCGGTGTTTCATCGTCGTCAGTGATTAAGCAGCATAGGAAGAGATGTATCCACATGTTTCCATGTGTGCTATGGGGTGCCACCAAGGCGGAAAGCTTCTAACACTGCAGGGAAGGTGGCAGGGAACCCCACCTGGACCTGGCGCTCGGAGGAGTGGGCGAGGCCGCACTCCACGCATCCACTTCTGGGAAGTCCCAGACCCCATCCTCTGTAGATGAGCATGCATTGGGAGGGGAGTTGGCTCTTGGACTCTCTTTGTCATTCCACAGCAGAGCCAGCAGCGTTTGGGGCAGAATTTTGGGCAGGGCCGGCTCAGTCAGGCTCTGGCCCCACGGGCTGGGAGCTCTCCTCGGAGTCTCGACTCTCTGGGCGACGCCCCCACCCAACCCCACCTCATGTCCCCCCCGCTTTGGGGGCTCACCATCGCCTGGTTGAGAAGGTGAGAAGGGCCCCCACAGCTACAGCATCCCTTTGTGCCCTGGTTGGAGACCCACAGAGGTGGCCGCTCACCCTGGAGGTCAGATTTCCGGACGGTGACCCTGACAGGTTCTCTGTGTCTCGTGACCCCATTCCCGAGGGGTGGGCAGACAAGGTGGGGGGAGAGCAGCAGCAGCGTCCCTAGAGACCCAGACCCACGGGAGGGGGCAGGAAAGCAGGGTCCCTGCTGCGGCCCCCTTCACAGAAGCTCCCGCACCCTTCTCACACCAGCCCACACCCCTCACCTGCAGCTGCGGAGCTCACGCTCCCTGCTGCCGTGGCTGTCAGAAGCCAGGCACTCCCCTTGGAGTGTGTGCCAGGGGCGCCCTGAGATGACCCAGTCGGAACTTCACGGCACCACGAAGTACATGGCCTTCACCACCATCACCACCACCGTCACCACCGTCATCTGAAATCCGGGGTCCAAAGAGGTGAAGAAGCTTGCCAAAGCTTGGCCAACTGCGGCATGTCCTCCTGGGATCGGTGCCCAGCCCTGGGGCCCCCGAGCCCTGTCTATGGCTCCATCTGCTCTGGGAAGCCTGCCATCCACGGCACGTGGCCTCCAAAGGTGTCCTGGTTCTGACCCTGGGACTCTGAGTGCTGCTTTAGATGGCAGGAGGGACTCTGCAGATGTGATGAAGGTAAGGCTTTTGAGATTGGGGATTGTTCTGGCATCTCCAGCTGGGCCTTGAATGGAAGCACAAGGGTCCTTACAAGTGGGAGGGAGGGGGAAATGAGCACCGAAGAAGAGGAGGAGATGCGATGGTGGAGGCAGGGGTTGGAGGGACATGCTTTGAAGTTTGAAGCCCAGGGACACCGGCAGCCGCTGGAAGCTGGAAAAGGCAGGAGGAGACCCTTCCTGGAGACTCCAGCGTGAAGCAGCCCTGGCCAACACCTGGATTTAGCCCAGGGAGAGTCAGCCCCGACTTCTGACCTCCGGAGGGTAACGGCATAAGCACGTGTTGTTTTAAGCCACTGGTTGTGGTCGTTTGTTGCAGTGGCCACAGTGGCCCGAGATGCCGCCCGGGCCAGCAGTGCTAATCACAGGGAGTGCCTCGCTTTCCTCTCCAGTTGCCCCACACTTAAACGCTCCTTCCCTTCCCACGCCCGGTGCAGCCGAGAGCTGGACAGCGGGAGGTGGCCATCCAGACATGGGAGACGGGGCGGGAGCACGCTTCTGTGACGGGACGGACAGCAGGACAGAGTAGCTCAGCACCCAGGATGCGCTTGGGGGGCTGAGGCTCCCAGTGAGTGGGTGTGCCTTTGGCTCGGGAGCAGGTTGGGTCTAAAGGAAAAGGACAGGAGGAGCCCAGGGGCTCATCTGGGGGGTCTTTGGGGTGCCTCTGCTTCCAGGCTCTCGACAAAGCGTCACCAAACAGCATGTCCTGAGGAGGCCAGGGACCAGGTGGGGGCTTCACACCCTGTGTCACCAGAGGCGTTCTCTCACCTCTTCAGTGCATTGGTCCTTTAGGAAAAATTTTCTTGCAAAAAAAAAATATATATATGTATTAGCTGTTTTAAAAGTTTCTGCAGTTGGCTTTTATATGCTAGTCTTCTGATATTTATGAGGATTTAGGAAATAGATGAGCTGTCTAGAAATGATGTCTGGCTGCGCTCTGACACTTCAGACCCGTTCGGGGGAAGGTTCGGGAGGCTGGAGACCCTGTCCCCGGGCTGCCTGAGGCAGCTGTGCACATGCAAACAGCCGTACAGATGCTTTCTCATAGGTGTGCATTGACACGCCCAGGCTTCCTCCTGAGCTTTCCGACTGACTGCGCACGCTGGCATGTACCTGGCTGGAGCCGGAGGGGCAGTTGAGGGCCTCTAACCTCAGACCTGGAGGAGGTGCCTAGCGAGCCCTGCCCCCTGTGAGCAGGCTTGGGCCCACCCTAACCCTAACCCTAACTGCAAAGAAAGTCGGCTTTCTCGGGGAGCAATGAACTGGGGAAGCAGGAATTTACATCTGCTGGCCTTTGACTTCCTTTTTGAGGTTCAGAGGCTGGGCAGAGGGGACAGCTTCCCAGACAGGGGCTCACCAGATGCTGAGCTCCCATTCCCAAGAGACTGCCCACCTTCCTTGGAGCCTGGGCCCTTCAGGACAGGCCTGGGTGACCTGTACCAGCTGGTGCTTTCCCGCCTGCCCTGAGCCTCCCACCACCCTGCTGGGGGGGGGGGGGGCACTGGGAGCTGGTTTGTCAGCACCCCGAGCGCTTGCCTTCGCTCCCCGCCTGTGGGCCCCTCACCACCAGGATGGCAGCTCCAGTCCTGCCTCTAGAGCTGTGCCAGTTACACCTACTTAGACGGCGAGTGTTCTAGAGATCTGCCCGTGCCTTCCAAGTGGGCTACGCAGACTCCCTGGGCTGCACCTTAGGGTAGCAGGATTCCTTACACTGAGCCATTGACTCCATGAAAACCAGCACATATCAAGCAAGTACATATTATTTAATAAGGCAAAATGTGCCTGCCTTGTAAAGATAAAATGGAAATGGTTTCAACCCTCTCGCTCTGCCCCCTGCTATTTCCCCAGCCCCTGGGATCACGCATGCCTTCTCTGCAGCTGAGGGGGGAGGTGGGTGGGGGGCTGGTGGGGGGAACTCAGGCCTGCCAGGACCAAAAAGGCGTGCAGGAACCATCCGACATCTGCTAAGAAGACGTTGCTAAACTAACCACAAACGAGGCTCGTTGTGCTGCCTCCCCTTTATCTTGCTCCCGCGGCCCCTCGCCCTCCAACTCACACTTTGCTTTCTATCTTCTCTCCCCCAGCAAGGAATTCTTGCTAAGTCTCTCCAGCCTTGACTTTCCTGGAGCGAGGCCTGGATGTCATCTCAAATGTATCAGACTGGAAATCCTTTTCTGTACGAGTAGCTTTTCTCCTCAGAAGGCAAAGGAGCTCAACAGCAGCAGGAAGTGGGGGGTACGCTTTTGTGGGAAAAAATCTCACCTTTCTGTGACAGCTGGAGCTCGGCTGGGATGGGGACAGCAGCACCTGGTCACTGAAGCAGGGTAGGGGGGCTCTCCATCGTGGACTTGCTGCCTTCGGGAGCTTCTAGACTATTCCCCAGCCTCCTTCCCCGCCCCATCCCACGTGCCTTCGCCTCTTCTCTCCTCTGGGGCCTCTGCACAAGCCCTTCACTGTTTGCAGCTCCTATGGGTTCTACATTGGGGCAGCCCAGGCGCTGGTCTGGCTGCATCGCCTCCCGTGCCAGCTGAGCCCTCAGTGACCGTCACCTGAGGAGCACGTGGGTCGAGCCCTTTCATTAGAACACAGGTCGCCAGGTCCCACCCCCAGGAGCTTCTCAGTCAGCGGGTCTGGGCGGGGCCCGAGAATGTGCATTTCAAATATGCAGTTCTTTGCTGTTGCTGGTGTTGGGGGACCCCCCTTCTGCAGCCACCCCTCTGACCCTGGGGGCCCAGAGGTCAGCCTCTCCCCGGAGCATGCCAGCTGGGCACGGGCCTGGGCCACCGCCTGCCCCTCACACGTCGCTGCAATGCCACCACCCGCGCTCAGGTCTGAGGGACGCGCCTCAAACTCCTCTGAACTGTGCTCCTGAGGATGAGAGCGTGTCCTTACTTTTCTTACCTCCCCAGGACCTGGGACAGGGATACGGGGAGGCTCAGGTTGGGACCAGCCGAGAACAGGAGCAGAAGCTCTGGCCTGAGAAGAAGCCCCTCCCCGGCCCCCTGTCTACAGCCGCGCACTTTAGACTCTTCAGGCTGCACCCGCCGCTCCCCCGGGGTGTTGTTTGACACTTAGAAGAAAAACCCACCAGCATCTCCAAGCTCCTGCTAGGGTATGCAAACCTGTGAAAGAAGAACGTCATTTCTGTGCCCAGGAAACTTAAGTGAAATTCCAGCCTGGGTTTGCAGGCTTTTCGGCCCACTCCGCGCTCGGTTCCTGCAGAGGAGCGAGTGTGGAGCCCTGACTTCCGGGCAGTGGGCATCTGTTCAGGGAGCCCCCAGCCCATGGGCCGCAGCTCTTGGCCACCTGGTTCGAGACCCAAGCCCGGTTTTCTGTTATCGTTTGTATTCAGCTGCTCATGAGTGTGTCGCCTTCTTTTTCAAAGGGTTGAAAATTTAACAGTGTTTTCTTTGCTGTGCCCCGGGGACCGATGGCCGGCCCACCGCAGCGGCAGTGTCTTTGATGATCTGTGAGATTCCGATTCCACGCGGGCACCTGAGAGCCAGACCCACGCAGCGTGGGCCTCTGCGTGGAGTGGGGCCAACGCCGCCAGTCCAGCAGGGACGGGGTGACGGGAACGGGGCAGGCACGTCGGTGCGTCCCGCAGGCGAGGCTGGGAATCAGGTGGTGGTCAACGTTCTCATGGGGCCAAATGCACAAAATCCTCCTGCTTCGCAAATGGAACGTACCTTGAGGAAGGAGCCCTGGTCTGAGCTGAGCCTTGCATCAGTCCCACGCCACTATTTCCCTTGGGGGCCCTCAATGGAGAGAGGAGAAGGGGCACATGACCTAAAAATTGGATGTCAAAGATTGGCCCAGAAAACATCTTACAAAATAACCATCCAGGTCAGGCCATTTGACAGATCCCTGTTATTATGTGTTGGTTATCGATAGAGCCCTGCCGAAGCCAAGCAGGGAGCTGACTCCAAAGGCCTGGCCTGGCCCCGGCTGGAGAGTGTCCCCTCCATTGGGGTTCTCTTCCCTCACCCTGCAAGCGTAATTTCAACTCCTATTCACATTTCGGCTGACTCTGTCTTTCCCCAATATTGTCTCAAAGAATTTTCTGTTGAAACCTGAGTTTTTAGGGCAGAATGGGGATTGAGGGGTGTGTTAGTTAGATTCAGTTGTCAACTTGGCCAGGTGAGCGTACCTAATCTTGTTGCTGCGGACATAAGCCAATGGTACGTGAACTTCATCTGTTGCCAATTACATCTGCAGTCAGCTAGGAGGCGTGTCTGCTGCAGTGAGTGATGTTTGACTTAATTGGCTGGTGCTTAAATGAGAGATTGCAATGTAGCACTGCTAGCAGCTCGGCATTCCTCATCTCAGCACTTGCAGCTCAGCCCAGGCCTTTGGAGATGCAGAAAGAAGTCACCCCGGGGAAAGTTGTTGGAACCCAGGGTCCTGGAGAGAAGGCCAGCAGAGACCATCCTGCACCTTCCCGCATAAGAAAGAACCTCAGTGGAAAGTTAGCTGCCTTTCCTCTGAAGAACCAACAAAATAAATCCCCTTTTATTAAAAGCCAATCCGTCTCTGGTGTGTTGCATTCCGGCAGCTAGCAAACTAGAACAAGGGGGAATAACCAAGTAAGAAGGCATATTTCGTATGTTCCAACCTTAAGCCCTTGCTTTAAGCTCTTGCTTCAAAATCCCTTTTCCTCTCTCTCAGCCTACCAGCCTAAGATGAGCTCATTCGAAATCTGTCAAAATCCAGCCTGAGTTGAAAACATCTGCCTCTTGCCCCTTTGCTTTTTGAACACCCCGTGGTCAGACTGCACATGCATCGGGACTGATGAGGCTGTGATTCTACAGGCTGGAGAAGAAGAGTTGGAGACCAAGAACATGCTTGCCTGCTCTGCTTCCTTATCAGTCAAAGCTCAACTCAGGGCAGCCCCTACTGAGTGGCTGCAGGGCTGAATCTGTTACTGCTTCTAAAACTATTCGCCTTCTAGAGGATGAAGCATTCGCCAAAGGCCAAGGGAGGTACTCCCTCCTGAACCCCATCATTCTCAACATTAGCCTTCCTTTGGATCCTCCCCCCATTACCTTCACAACACACAGACAGTGACATGGAAGAGTGCAAAGTGTATTTCTGCTACATAGGACTCATGAGGAAAACCTCTGTGCATTAGGGATGTTGTTTCCATGGAGACGAAGGCAGCTGTTAAAGTTCTCCCCAGTTCTCTTCTGCTTTGGCTGCACAGGCATTCTCCACCAAAGATGAAGCTTTCCCTCTAGGTTCTTTGGTTAAGGGGGGAAGCAACTGCCTTTGCATCATCCCACCCCACGCCAGCCCAACTGTTCCTGGTAAGAATGCTCATCACACAACTGTCCCGACTGTGACCAGCAGTTCCCTGGACTCTGGTCAGACCCTCCCTGAGCCAGCCTCTCCCTTCGCCTGACCTCTGCTCAGCTCCTCTGAGCTGCATCTGTTCTCAATGCTTCTCCTCTGTCTGCATTGAGCGGCTCCACCCAACATAAATTCTTGGACTTCTTGGACATTTTGAATTTAGAATTTCTCTGAAATCCCTGAGTGTGGTCATTACTGTGGTCTCAGTCACCACCCTTCACAGATGCCAGGAACTTCCACTTCTCCTCTTTATGATCATAAGCAAATGTTAGCATCCAACTGCGCATTTTCCAACACAGTTACTACTTTGTTACCGTCTTCGCCCCTTGTTCCAGAGGCTGAGGTTTGTTTCCAAACCAAAAGATGATTATGGGTTTGGCTATTTGTGCCCCAGTCACCATGTCTGCCTGATTTTGCTTTTATAGAGCTATATTCTTTTCTATTTGGATACTGGGCTAGAAAATCTTGAAGTTGAGAAGTTGTGGCTCTTTCCAAGATCAGAAAGCAAGTTGAGGCTACGAACAGGAAAATACCCTTTTTCTTTTAGGCTTGCTTCATGGTTCCCAGATGACCTCATTTTAGTGCTGTTGTGTGTGTTAATCCGCGTCTGTTACCTTCTGACCTTAGCCAGGTGGGGATGCTGCTTCAGGATCAATCGGGAAGGCAGAGCAGACTCTGTGTTTGGCTAACTTAGCATCCTTCTCCTACTCACATAACTCTGATCTGACTCCACGTAGGGACTGAAAGAGCTCAGTGCTCATGTTCTCAGTCTCATGTGTAGCGAGGAGCAGCCGTGTGCTATAGTCCCGGGTGCTTAGAATGCAAACGCCAGTGTGGACTAGACTAAGCTATGTTCTGCTATCAAAGTAACCCTGAAAAATCTGTAGCTTTAAGCAACAGAGGTTTATAGCTCACCCATGTGTGCCTGCATGGATCTCTTGTGGTCTCTGCTCCACGTAGGCACTCAGGGACCCAGGCTGATGGAGGCTTTACTACTTTGTAGCTGTACTATTGGAAACATTTGGTTCCCGAAGTTGCTGGTAAAAGGGAAGAGAAAGATAGAGGACATTTGCAGGCTTTTAACTGCATGGAGTGTAAAGTGTCACATGTCACTTTTGTCCATGATCTATCAGGCATAGTCACAACCTAACACAAGAAGGTTGATGTAATGACTCCAATTGCATGGAATCATGGGCATTCATTAACTGTGGCATTCACTAACTGCCATTGAAGTGCATGTAGAAGAATCATGGAATATGGGAGTTTCTTCTGAAAAAACTTTTGCTTTCCTGGTGAGAAGGACAAGGAAATATGGTTGGTATAACTGCCTCCCTTTCACCATCCCCCGCCTTTCCACCTCATTCCTGGACTTGATGGCTGTCACATGGACACAACAAACCAGTGTCCTAAAAACTATAGAGTGGAGAGACTGAAGGAGTTTTCAGTATCTTTGACAAGTTGCTGCACTGGCCCTGGCTTGCTGACTCCAGACATCTTGTTATGTGAGAAGCTAAACTTCTGTTCATTTAGACCATTGTATGTTATAGGTTCTATTACTTCATGCAAAATCGTTCCTAGCTGATATTAGGAGGCTTTGAAGAGGGGTAAGAGTTCAGAAATGCTTTACGTGAAACATTATATAATGAGGGATGGGTCAGGAATACGGAAGAAAAGGAGAGAGTGAGGTAGAGAGGGAGCAAGAGAGAGCAAGTGAGCAAGCATGTGCAAGAGTGTGCAAATTCTGGCAGCAGGGGCGGAAGTTCACATGTAGAGCTCTGTTTACAAAGTTCCTGATTCTTGGTGCAGTGAGAATCTGTCCAGACAGGGCTTGTCCTGGTGAAGACCCCCACTGTAAGGGGACTGCAGGGCTCTGTCTTAGCTACCCAAAGAATGTTGTATGTTTCCAAAGGTTCATTACAGACTAAACCATACCATCCCACTAAACCATAGAAACATGTCGCTTGGGCCCTGTGGACCTTAGGATGGAGGCAGCGTTGACTGAGCCCTCCATTCCCCTGACCAAAGAGCTCCCATGATCAGCAATTTGCAAGGGGTTGCACCCCAAACTTCTGCTTCCACTGGATCCATTCGGTTTTAAGGAGAATCTCTCTGTCCCAGGAAGATTCTCTCTCCCTTTCATCATGTTTAGTGCCTTGTTAACCTCAAGGCTGGTGGGTATAGCATGGATCCTACTGAAGATTTTGGAGCCGTAGGGGTGTTCCATCCCAGGTTTCCAGGCATTTTAAATAGAATGCTAGGTCTTCGTTTGTTTAAAATGTGCTTTGTCTAATCCCAAAACTCAGCCTCCAGATTGGTGCCCTTAGCTCCCTCACCTTGCTCTTTCTTTTCCTCTCCTCACCTCCTCCCTCCTATTTACTTCTAAAATCCCTACTTATTTCTAATACAGAGGAGACTCTGTCTCTTGTTTCTTTTGTTTTCTCTTAACCAGCAGTCCCAAACAAAGACATGTCTAAGGGGAATCCTGCTCACAGCTGTGCATTTTTAAATACTCACACATACATCCATCCACTCAGGGATGCCCCAACATAAAATGAGATGCAAGGTGATCAGGTTTAACAGCCCTTTTTCGCATTGCTGTGACTGAGGGCAGCCTGTTTTCTTCTCCCTTCTCCTTAGTAGGTCCTCGTCATTCTCCACTCACTCTCTCTCCCCCATGTAGCTCTGTGTTTCATGCAGGTACCTCCTCATCAGAATCCCACAATCACTGAGAACACTCTGTCTTGCTGCTGCATTTGCTTGGAGATCAGATTCTAAGGCCCAAGGATCCCTGGTCTCTGTTGAGCCAACCGCTGCAGGCCTCATTTGTCCATACAGGGATGCTCGTCTTCTGTACACACACGTGCACATATGCACACGCACACATGCATGCATGCACATGCAGGCACACACACATGAACATGCCCGCACACACATGCACGCACAGCACAAACACACACACATACACGAACACGCACATGCATACACAGTCTTCTGAGACTGCCTGTTGCCCGAGGACAGCTTTAGTGGATGGTGGGAGGTGTTAGAGACCCCACCACCTTCCAGCCTGAGCAGCCTGAGGACAAGAAGCCCCCTGACCTGGGCAGTGTGTGGACCCTCATTACCTGTCCTCCATCCCTCTTTCTCTCCCTGCCCTCCCCACGCCTGAGCAAAGTGGAAGCCCTATTTCACCATTTCATGGTAACTTCGTAAAGCCAGGCTGGTCAGGCAGAAAAGTCAGGGGGTTGTATTTGGAAAGAGGGCTGCTCTGAAGATACACAAGTTTGGGTTCCACATGGTGCTCTGCCATGTGCCGGCTCTCTGACCCTGGGCACGCTGTTTCACCTCTTTGGGTTCTGTCTCCTCCTTTAACTAATAAAGGTTTGAAAGACTGGATTGTTCCTAAATCATCTTCAATATTTAAAAGCTGTTTCTTAGCAAGATGCCCGTAGTTGGAAATCATGGACCTCTCTCAACTTTTCCATGACCTCTGGAAAGTCTTGCTGAGATGCTGGAAGGTTCCAGTACTTTCCCCTGTGCCCCTGGGGAGCCTGACTCCACTGATCTCATGACTGCCCGCTGACTCCAGGCTCTGTATCCCTGCCTTGGCTGCGTTACTGCTTGGCGCACCTCTGTGATGAACAGCCGCTGGTTGCTTCACTCTCCACTCTTGAATCACAGTCAAGAGTTTCGAAAGGAATGAAGTAGGGAAGTCTCCCGGTGGCTGCCATTTGCACAAATACCCCATCAGCGCCTGGGTGTGTGTCCCCTTGGCTCCAACGAGGCCATCCCGGGTTGATCACATCAGCCTGCGATTTCCTAATAGCTCTGGGAGGTATTTTACAACTGAATAGAAGGGACTTGCCCGCCGTTCCCCCTCCAATACATTCTGTCTGCACACATTTTAATTGAATACCCAAAGGCAGAGAAATGATTTCTTTTCTCCTCAGTAATAAAAGAATCTATAAAGAGATAAGCCTCCGTCCCCTGGGGAGCCAGAAGATTGCAAAGCGAGCTCTCCTAGGAATGCAAGTCTCTACCCATGATCCCCAGAGCTAAAGACAAGAAGTTGAGCATAATGCCTGCATGTGGAAGGTAGCCAGAGAAGCCCCATCTGCCAGGGGGTTGCCATGTGCTCTGCCTGGTGGACTGACCAGCTCCTCTGGTCAAGCTGACGGTTCAAATGAACCGAGAGATTAAGTCTAGAAAAAAACACTTTTAAAAACCTAGGTTACGGTAAATAATAAATTCTCTGTGGAAACAATTAGCACGGCATTCGGTATGCAGTAAGAATCCAATGAATATTAATTCTTCCTCCTGTTTAAAAATTGTTCAATCCAGCAATTTGTAGGGTAATCTGCAGAGGTGGCAGAGAGGTGGGAAAGTACGGAAGAGATTTGTTTCTGAAAGTGATGGCAGTTCTCTCTGCCATTTCATACACTCTTTCATCCTTTGGCTTTGCCAGTCCTTTCCCTGAGGTCTGATGAGCCTGGGGACCTTTTCTGACCAATGAAATGTGGTACGAACGACGCCCTGTAACTTCCCAGACTGGGCATAAAGAGTCTGCAACTTGTGCTTTCGCCGCCTGGAAGAGTCCTTCTTGGAAGCCAGACCCCATGTGAGAAGCCCACCTTTCCTGACGCAACCACTCTCTGAGGAAACCTTGACTAGCCTTCTCCAGGCAATTTGGTCACATTTCTGGGCAGGAAGGAAGAGACAGGACAAAAATCAAAGGGCATATTCCAGCTAAATCTGTCCCTTTTCATCAGGAAATCAATAGCTTTCTTATAAGCTCATCTATTAAACTTCTACTGAAAATTTTTTTGGCCAGAATTGTGCTGCTGGTCTCCCCTTAGCTGCAAGGAATCCTGGGCCACTCTGAGTGAACTGGGTTTCTGTAGGTAAGGAAAGAGGGGCAAGCATATACTGAATTTGAAGTAAGGAAGGAAAATGGGTGAGCCATCAGTAATGTCCTGTACCAGTCAGAAAGTTAACAGACTTAAAAGGTCTTTGAACAACATGAAATACAGCAGTCATATGCCAAAAGGGAATTGAGATGTACTTCTTTTTCCTGGTGTTTCTGTGTGGGAAGGGGACTTTGATATTTGAGGGTCACACTGTGACTTTCCTTTCTCAACATCTTCTCCAACTCCTTGCAAGGTGCCCTTTTTGCGCTAAGAGGCTAGAAAGCTAAAAACTACATTTCCCAGGCTCCCTTGCAGCCGGGGCTCTGACAATGACTTAGCGTATGCCAATCAGAAGCACCCATTCAAGACTTGCACTGCAAAGTGAGTTAAGTGGGGAGAAAGGCAGCTCAGAATCAGATTCTAGAGGCGGCATTGAATCTGGGCTTCCCCGCTTGATATCCTACTTCTGTGGCATGAGAACTTGTTCCCAAGAGCCCACCTAGAATCCTGATGACTCACTAACCCATTTAATACCCTGAAGTAATACCCACCCGCCGCCACCCTAGCCCAGAGTGGCTGTGTTCTCTGCCACAGAGGCTTGACTGCAGGCCCCTTCTCAGACCTCCACCCGTTCCAACCGCTCCCACTTACTAACTTTGTGAACTTGGACAAATGACTTAATCTTCTCAAGCCCCAAGTCCTTTTCTCCAAAATGAGGTTATCATGTGGAATTATTGTATGGACTGAGTATGAAACTGCTTGCAAAATATTTTACATAGTAGCTGACTCATAGTGAATGTTCAACAAATATTAGTTCCAACAACCTTATCTCAGAACCTTTAGGAAAAATACAGTCTGAAATAGATGTTGAATGAAGAGTTGGTAAGATGGCACTGGAGAGACATCCTGAGGTCAAACAATGACCTCCTGCCCCCCAGGCTATGAAAGGAGGCGGGGAGAGGACAGGATATGGAGCCCTTGTTGATAAGGTCTGCTCCTCCACTGACTTGCCAGCTGCTTGGGGTCTGAAACTGAGTCTGAAATCTCCTTGTGTTTGGTTCAACTTCTACATATGGTCTGGTAAAGGGAGTCTGACCATCCTGGATGGAGAGCTCCAAAGGCTGAGGTTGGCCTTAGGACCAGGAACCATCCATTTTCCATCTACAAGCACCACCCATGTGCCCAGACGTGTGCTAAGTGCAGGGAAGCAAGAGTGACATCTTTATGGAGTCTCCAATCTACTGCTGGAAATGGAAGCTAAAAAAAATTCATTGCAACTATTTAATGTTACAATGCTATGAAAGAAGAATGCCAGTGAAGGTGTGGACCTGGTTGCTGGGCCCAGAAAATCTTCAGAAGAAGTCGTGTTTATGCTGCAGCCTGTTAAAGACATAAATCAGTATCAACTATTTCAGTTCCCCACTGGGGTTTTTGGTTGCCAAGACACTTTACCGCCAAATGTAAATTTCCAGGGAGAAGAAAGTTAGCTAATGTTGCTGAAGGCAATAGGAGCCAAGGCAGACTGTTGGAGAGAGCTGGGGAAGGCTGAAAGTACATGTTCTAGAGGACAATCTGGCCACCACTCAGAGGATGTGAGGGGGGCAGAGGCTGGAGGCGGCCAGCCTAGGGAGGGCTGTAGAAGAACCTCTGGTGTGAGACTATGGGGCCTGGGACCTGGTTGAAAATGGAAGAGAAGATGAAAGAAACATTTTGGAGAAAGAACCTACATGGATTCATGTATCCATGCTTGCTTCTCCTTGGGCATCTCCTTAGAAGGTAAAATGAAAATGAATGCAATTGCTTGGTTGGCCAAGCGTCTCCTCAGGGAAGTCTTCACACCCCACCCATGGGCTTGCATTACACTCTGTGTGTGCCTCTAGACTTGTCAGATCTCACGAGCGTTTGACAGTTACCCTGTCTTATTCTCCATCTCAGTGAAAGCCTCAGTGGAGAAAAGGTGTCTTCACCTCTGCACTATAATGCCTACAGAAGTGGTGCTGAACTAAAAGGAGCCATTAGCAGTACAGTAGAAGGTGGCATTCAGTATATATTTGTTGAGTGAGACCATGCACATTAAATAAATGTGAAGACATTCCACTCCCTCTGGCTGTCAGAAGGGTGTCCTGTCAGTCACCAGTGCCCTGAGGACATGGTTTTCTACATAATTATAGCTAAGCTTTATTGAGCCGAATTCTGGGTTCAACACTGGTGAGAATACTGTGGAACATCTTGGTAGATACAAGGAGAGGCAATGGCAGTGAGAAGATGTTAAGGACACAGAACTTCCAGCTCTTCCCTTGGCAATCCAAAGAAGTCAGGGAACGGGAAGTCTAAGCAATATTCTGGCCATATCCTGAATGCATGAGTTTTCTCACATTTAGAATGGAGACAATGGTATCTACACTGTCTAATTCATTCCGTTGTGTGAAGCCTAGATGAGACGCAATGTGAAAATGCTTCCTTGCGCCATATAGATGTAATGAATGACTGGTTACAATTATTACAGGGCCACAGAGTGCAAACTGAAAGCTCCTGAATGAAGCATGCGAACTTTGCAAGTTATATGAATAACAGAAGGGAGTGGAGGTAGAGATTTCAAGTAGGTTTCCTGGAAAAGGTGACGTTCAAACACAGTTTAGAGGTAAATATAAGAATTGGCAGAAAGGAAAGGGAATCCTTCTGGTCATGGCAAAAAGGCAAGGTCTACCTAGCACTGGAGGGTCACTTTAATTGTTATTAACTCAGTCACCTCTAGAGCTCATGAAATTGGCAGCTTACCAACCTGGGACAGATGAGGAAACGACCTATGGTTGCTCCAAGTGATAGCTTGGGCTCCCTCACAACATGGAGGCTTGGTTCTAAGAAGGAGCATTCCAAGAGGACCTCATTAGCCTTCTACTGACATCCTTCCTGTGAGTATCTTATTGGTTGAAGCCAGTCATGTGACCAATTTCAGAGCTAATGTGGGAGGGGACTATTCAAGAGCATGAATAAGAGAAGGCATTGTTAATTGGGGGCTGCCAAAGTGACAGTTTACCTCAAAGAGTGACCAAATACAACCAAACTAATCAATATGAAATTACTACTGGCATTTTATTGCATATATGTTTTGCTTCCTATTGAAGGATAATATACATATGGAAGTGTGCATATTATAATGCATAGCTTAATGAATTTTCACAAACTGAGCAAAACATGCATTCAGTATTCAGATCAAGAAACAAACCTTACCAGTCCTGAAAAGTCCTGTTCATGTCCTTTATCAGGAACCCCCTTCCTCTGATCCCATTTGGGGTGATGGGATCCTGACTTTTAATAGCACTGATTCATTTTTCAAGATTTTTAAAAATTTTATGTTCATGGCATTACACAGTAGTTCATTTTGGAAAGCTGGCTTTTTTTGTTCAATATTATTTTTGTGAGATTATTCATATGGTTGTGTATAACTGTCATTTGTTTTTTTTAATTGTTGCATTCCTCTATGTGATTATAGCATATTTTATTATCTATTCTGCTATTTTTTTTTCAAACAAACAAACAAAAAAAGCTATAGCTCAGATGCAGCTTCATTCAGTGTTTTAACAAAATTACATTACAATTAGGTAGTATTGTGTTGTCCATTTTTGAGTTTTTGTATTCAGTCCTGTTGCACAGTCTGTATCCTTTCAGCTCCAATTACCCATTATCTTACCCTATTTCTAACTCCTGATGGTCTCTGTTACCAATGACATATTCCAAGTCTATTCTCTAATGTCAGTTCACATCAGTGGGACCATACAGTATTTGTCCTTTAGTTTTTGGCTAGTCTCACTCAGCATAATGTTCTCTAGGTCCATCCATGTTATTACATGCTTCATAAGTTTATTCTGTCTTAAAGCTGCATAATATTCCATCGTATGTATATACCACAGTTTGTTTAGCCACTTGTCTGTTGATGGACATTTTGGCTGTTTCCATCTCTTTGCAATTGTAAATAATGCTGCTATAAACATTGGTGTGCAAATGTCCATTTGTAGATACCTAGCAATGGTATTGCTGGGTCGTATGGCAATTCTATATTCAGCTTTTTGAGGAACCGCCAAACTGCCTTCCACAGTGGTTGCACCATTTGACATTCCCACCAACTGCTGTTAATGGAAAGTTGCTTAGTTCACAGTTTGAGACTACTATGAGTAGTGCTTCTATGAGCATTCTAATACATGTCTCTGGGTAAACATCTCCATGCATTACTGTTAGCTAAATCCCTAGGAACAGAATTTCTGGGTCACAAGGTATGTGCATGTTTTTAGTAGGTAATGACAGTTTTCGAAAGCTGTTGTACAGGTTTATAGTATAATTGGTATTGAACAAAAGTTCTTATCCTTCCACATCCTTTCTATCCTTTTCATTTTAACCAATTTGATGGTCATATAGTAGGTTTGCATTTTGGTTTTACGTCGTGTTTCGCTAACAACTAAAGAGGTTGAGCACATTCACATATCTTTATTGGGCGTTTTGATCTCTGCTTCTCTGCAATGCCTTCTGTTGGGCCAAAGTTCACTTCATGGGGCATTGATCTTCCCTAGTTCTTGCAGGCAGCATGTGTACAGACACTAGTGTTTGAGCTGAGAGGTAAGAAGAGAGGCACCGTTGGGCTGTGACTATGTGATTCATTGGAATCCATGCAGACCTGGTCACTGGTGCATACCAAGTAGTTAAATTCCTCAGAAAAAGGCATGGCACAAAGCAAGTATCTGATACCTGGCCAACATAATCTTTCACCTGAGTGACTTTAAGGGATTCCCAGGTTTTCTAGTCTGCTAACTGCTGGAATGCAATATACCAGAAATAGAATGGCTTTTAAAAAGGGGAATTTAATAAGTTGCTAGTTTACAGTTCTAAGGCCGAGAATATGTTCCAATGAAAACAAGTCTATAGAAATGTCCAATCTAAGGCATCCAGGGAAAGGTACCTTGGTTCAAGAAGGCCGATGAAGTTCAGGGTTTCTCTCTTTAGTGGAAGGGCACATAGCAAGCACAGTCAGAGTTTCTCTCTCATCTGGAAAGGCACATGGAGAACACGGTCAGGGTTCCTCTCTCAACTGGAAGGGCACATGGCAAGCATGGCATCATCTGCTAGCCTCTTCTCCTGGCTTCCAGTTTCATGAAGCTCCCCAGGAGGTGTTCTCCTTCTTCATCTCCAAAGATCGCTGGCTGGTGGACTCTCTGCTTCATGGTGCTGTAGCATTCTCTGCTCTCTCTGAATCTCCTTCATTCTCCAAAATGTTTCCTCTTTTATAGGACTCCAGAAACTAATCAAGACCCACTCAAATGGGTGGAGACATGTCGTCACCTAATCCAGTTTAACAACCAGTCTCGATTACATCACATCTCCAGGAAGATGATCTGATTACAAATTCAAACATACAATATTGAATAGGGATTATTCTGCTTTTACAAAATGGGATTTAGATTAAAACATGGCTTTTCTAGGGGGCATACATCCTTTCAAACCAGCACACCAGGTCCAGGACAGTGCCTAACACTTAACAGTCATACAGGATATTTGTTGGATGATCTTACTGTTCTTTCTTTTAAAAATCTTCCTTACAACTGTTTTCTACAAAAGAAATCTTTCTTCTCCAATGTCATCTATTACTTGAAATAGTAGAAAGAGGATTAGACTTTGGTTTGACATGGTTTTATTTAAATTGGATTTGAATCATCTTCTGCTCTATCCTTTCCTTGTGATCTCTGAAATGTGATCTTACCTATGAAACAGGGATAATAGTCCTGCCAAATAAGTTGCTGTGAGCATTAAGTGAGTAACTATACACTGAAGCCCTTAGAGTGCCAAGCACAAGGAAACCCTCAGTGAATGTGGCACCATCATCATCACTGCCAGCATCATCAGCAACAGCATCTTCTTAATCACCATCACCATCATCACCATCACCATCACCATCATCATCTTCACCACCACCATCATCACGATCATCATCATCATCGCCACCATCATCAACACCGTCATCATCATCACCATCATCCCCACAGCACCATCATTGCCATCATCATCATCACCACCATCATCACCATCATCACCATCATCACCATCATCACCACCATCATCACCACTGTCATCATCATCACCATCATTCCCACAGCACCATCACTGTCATTGTCATCATCACCACCATCATCACCATCATCACTATCATCACCATCATCACCACCATCATCATCATCACCATCATCCCCACAGCACCATCATTGTCATCATCATCATCACCACCATCGTCACCATCATCACCACCATCATCATCATCACCACCGTCATCATCATCACCATCATCCCCACAGCACCATCATTGTCATCATCATCATCACCACCATCATCACCATCATCACCACCATCATCATCATCACTATCAACCCCACAGCACCATCATTGTCATCATCATCATCACCATCATTATCACCATCATCACCATTGCCACCATCATCACGAGCATCATCATCATCATCACCACCATCATTACCACCATCATCATCATAATCATCACCATTGTCATCATCATTGTCACTGTCATGATAGTCAGGCCCTTCTTTGTGCTCCTCTGTAGTGTGACATGGTTTCCTGAACTAGATAACAGTCGTGTCTTCTGGGGGCTTTTTGGAGAATAGCATGAGATAAGTTTATCAACTAAGGTACAATCTGCAAAACTCGGGTGTCCCTATTTCTCTGATGCCTCTCATATGTTCCAGGCTCTGCAGCATTTAAAACACATTTTATGAAGAGAGAGAAAGTGAGAGTGGTTCAACAGAGATAGAGAAATAAAGATAGAGATGTATAAATATGATGTATCTCCAGTGCATCACCTCACTTGATCCTCAGGACCGCTCTGCAAGGTAGGATTTATTACCCACATTTTGCAAATGAGGAAAAGAAAGCTCAAGAGATCCAGGAATACACCAAAGTTCATAAAGCTAGTAAATCACAGAGCCAGCCCAAGAGCCCAAGTCTGACTTATTCCCAGCCCTCCCTCCTTCTCCAGACCGACCTTCTACTTGTAGCTTTGGGAGTACTCTGCATCTCTAAATTCAGTCATTTTTGTGCAATTTGAAAGCCAGAAATTAATTCCCATGCCCAGCGGAATGCTCTTAGAGCTGAGATAATTCTGTAACATATCCTCATATGTATTTTCTGTGCATCTCCTCTTCCACCTGGTTTGGAGCTATAAGTCAATCTTTTAGCCAGTAAGCTAAATTCCCAGGGTGGTCCTAAGATACAGACATTCCAGCAGTAAATAGCAAAACTGTTAGACCAGATTAAACTTGCCAAAGTGATTTGAGCAGGGCTGAGTAAAATGGACCCCCTTGAAATGATCCGCTATCAGCCAACAGTAACATAACCTGGAAACAAAGTTTTCAGTTGATTATCCAAAAAGCAGAGCACTAGTAGGGAAGGAGCCCAAGCCAGCATCGAGCATCCACCCAGGGCGTGGAAAATGTGAGCTGTACTTATTTGCTTTTCATTTGCTCTCTCTTTTTCTCTCCTTTTTCTTTTTATTCAATAGTATGATCATTTAGGGAATTCTCTGATTTTGATATTTGAAATCTACAGAGTCTGTCTAAAAGGTGATGGATGAAGGTAGAGCACACGAGCTCACGTTTTGATCAGAGTTTGATAAAGGAGGATTTACAGACGTTTCAGGTGAAGGCAGCCTGCACAGGGGATGATTGTGGGCATGGAGGCAATTTCATCTCTCCCTTCACTCCATTTTTCTTATAATGGCTTAAAATGGAAAACAAATGCTGTGGGGGGTCTTATTTTTCTAGGGAACTGATCCAGTTTTAAAAAGAAGATTCACAACAGGTGCTTACTTACACTGACCAGTCTTTTTGGTAAGACTGAAGCCATCGCAGCATAATCACCCACTCCTTGACAGCTCCTATAGTTCCCATCGTAATGTAAACAATTTTAAGTAAACGTTCTCTGCCCTTTTCTATTTTTGCTCCTCATATTTATCTTTGTGCTTGAAGAAGCCTGTACCAAGGCAACACTCTGATAAGTGTGTCACATTGGGCAAGGAGAGAAAAACAGCTCCGTTCCTGCAACCAGGTGGGTGATTTCATTACAAAATTATTCAGACACCTGGGGGAATGCCCAGACAGAGAAATCATGTTTGTATCTCTTTTCACCCTTGTCATGGTTAGGGACAGGTGTCAACTTGGCCAAGTTGTGGTGCCTGTTCATCTGATTGGGCAAGCGCTGGCCTGTCTGTTGCAATGAGGACATTTCATAGGATTAGGTCATGATCACGTTAGCTATATCCACAGCTGATTCCATTTGTAATCAGCCAAAAGGGAGTGTCTTCTGCAATTAGTGATGCTGAATGCAATCTTGGGAAGCCTTTTAAGGAGGACTCAGAGGAGACAGGTTCCATTCCTGCTTTGGCTGGTGAGCCTCTCCTGTGGAGTTCATCCAGGCCATCTATTGGAGTCATCGGCTTCGCAGCCTGCCCTGTGGATTTTGGACTCTGCATTCCTACGGTCACATGAGACACTTTCATAAATTTTATATTTGCAAGTGTTCCCTGTTGATTCTGTTTCTCTAGAGAACCCTAACTAATACATCTTGGTACCAGGAGTGGTTCTTAAGGAACAGAATCTTAAAAATGGGTTTTTATGAATGGTTTTCTACTCTGACTGGGCTCAGAGACACTAAGGACTCTGATTCCCGTAATCAGAATGACACTCCCAATCCATGGACTGAGTTGGCAAAGGAGATAGTCAAAATATCATCATTCGATTCTCCTAATGCTTCGCTTGTACGAAGCCAGACTCTGGGGGATAATGTTTTTGACACCTTTACAGAGTTTTGTAGAAATAAGAGTTATAGAGATGTTGGTTGGTTGTTGTTAGATACACTGTCTACATTAAAAGGTGAAAGGGATGGGCTTAAGGCTTCAAACAAGAAGCTTAAGTGCCGTCTGAAAGATGTAGAGGTTTCTATGAGTATCCTGAAGGAAAATTTTATCTCCTGTAGCTGTAGACTTGAGATCTCTGAAAATCAGACTCAGAATCTTATTGTTAGAGTAGCAACTTTACAACGTAAACTGAAATCTCAGTCTTGCATGGTGTCTGCCGTTAAAGTGAGGGCATTGATTGGAAAGGAGTGGGACCCTGAAAAATGGGATGGTGACATATGGATTGATAATGATGTTGGGGGTAAGGTTGAAACCCTAGACCATGCTGAGCCTTCTTTAGATAACCCTGTAATAGTCTGCCCTGAGGACATAGCCGCCCCACCTCCAGCCTGCCTTGAGGAATTGGCCACCCAACCTCCTCCTGAAGGGATTAGCCCTGGAGTTATTAATCCTGTTTCACCAGGTGAAACTGCAAATGAAAGCCCTGAAGCAAATGGCTTGGAAGATATTTCTAATTCTTTTCATGACCCACCCCCACCACCCCTCATTTCTTCTAGACCTATAACTAGACTAAAGTCCCAACAGGCCCCTAAAGGTGAGGTACAAAGTATCACACATGAGGAGGTACGTTATACTCCAAAAGAACTGTGTGAGTTTTCCAATTTATATAGACAGAAATCAGGGGAATATGTGTGGCAATGGATTTTAAGAGTGTGGGATAATGGTGGAAGGAATATAAGGCTGGATCAGGCTGAATTTATGGATATGGGCCCACTAAGCAGAGATTCTGCATTCAATGTTATAGCTAGAGCAGTTAGAAAAGGTGTTAACAGCTTGTTTGGGTGGTTGGTTGAAACATGGAATGGGTAGTGGAAGAAGGTAGTGATAAATATGAACTTCGACCACGTGATCAGTTACAGAAACGAGGACTGTAATGCTATTTTATTTGTGTTATACTATTTAAGTTGTAAGATATCAAGTTTAAAAATGAATGTTGCCCAAGGATTTGCACCCTATTCTGGAGAGATTTAATGTGTTCCAGTTATATGCAGGACAGTTGAGTATTGTCAGGTAAAAGAAAAAATGTGTGCTTATTTGTTTTCATTTGGAAATTAAGTATGGTCTAAGGTGATATATATATAGGTGCCAAGTTGACAAGGGGTGGACTGTCATGGTTAGGGACAGGTGTCAACTTGGCCAAGTTGTGGTGCCTGTTCATCTGATTGGGCAAGCGCTGGCCTGTCTGTTGCAATGAGGACATTTCATAGGATTAGGTCATGATCACGTTAGCTACATCCACAGCTGATTCCATTTGTAATCAGCCAAAGGGGAGTGTCTTCTGCAATTAGTGATGCTAAATGCAATCATGGGAAGCCTTTTAAGGAGGACTCAGAGGAGACAGGTTGCATTCCTGCTTTGGCTGGTGAGCCTCTCCTGTGGAGTTCATCCAGGCCATCCATTGGAGTCATCGGCTTTGCAACCTGCCCTGTGGATTTTGGACTCTGCATTCCTACGGTCACATGAGACACTTTCATAAATTTTATATTTGCAAGTGTTCCCTGTTGATTCTGTTTCTCTAGAGAACCCTAACTAATACAACCCTGTATTTTATATTGTTCATTGCATTGTGTTCTAGGATAACTTGGGGCATTTAACATTTATTTAGTTGTCGTTCCCACAGTCAGAAGCCAAAAGCCCTTCCCCTGTGTGCACAAAGGTGTTCGGACACGCTGCTGCTTGCAGGAACCCCTCTAACCGGGACCGCCTCTCATTTCTCTCTGTCTGTCTGTCTATCTATCACCATCTCTCTATCCCTTACTTCTAGAGGGTCAGAAACTCCTTTTTCAGTCTTTCTGCTAGGAAAGTGCTTTCAAAATTTGAAATTGTCATTTTGTGATGCAGGTAGGTCTTTGTCCTATATAATTGATACCAAGTTACTGCTGAAATTGCAAGAGACAAGATTTAATTGAAAAAAAAAACAATAACCACCAGATGGCAGCTGCATTCCTTTAAGACCCTCCTTTCTAGCAAGAGTTCAACCCTCATTTTACACCCCCTACTCCATTTTCCTTTTATGAGAAATGTTTAGCCACAATCCATCAATCTGTTCATTCATTTGCAGTTATTTATTCAGTGGTAGCTTTGATCAGATCTTAGGAAAACAAACCCTATTAATTTGGGAGTAAGGAAAGGGATGGGAACACTAGCTTACTTTAATGTGTATTTTTAATTGAAGCTGTAAGTTTACAGAAAATCATGCAGAAAATACAATTCCTATATAACCCCACACGCACACCCCCGCACACAGTTTTCCCTATAATTAACACTGTGCACTGGTGTGGTAACTTTGTTACAATGGATAAAGTATTAATTTAATTATCTTGTTAACAGCAGTCCACAGATTGTACTTCAGAGTTCAGTTGTGTTGTGTAGTCCTCTGTTTGTTGTTTTTTCATTTTTATTCTGGTCACATATATCCAACCTAAAGTTTCCCCTCTGCCTACATGCAAGTGTGTAATTCAGGAGACGTGTGAGGGGAGCCTCCATCCTGAGCCCTGGTGAAGACACCCGTGCCGTTTCCGTTTACTAAGGGCATCCTGAACTGATGGGCTTCGCCAGCAGCCAGGAGGGCACCATTTCTCCCTAAATTCTAGACACAGGACAGGCTGCAGCCAGGCAGAGCCACTTAGAACGACATCGCCGCCTGCATTCAAAGGAAACTGAGGCCCCCGTAACTGACCAATATTCACAGTTGCCTCGACCGGAGCGGATCAGAATTTAAAACCCCGTGCTGTACTCCTCAGGGCGTGCTGACAGTGAATGAGTGATTTTTAGCCATTGTCAATTCGATATTTACCTTTGGAGAGAGGCAGGGGTCAGGCCTGGTCAGAGGAAGGCTGAGTTGGTGCGCTGGGGAATTTTGTTGAGGAATGTGCTTGAGCCCTTAGAAAACACTGACATGCTTTTTTCCACGGGGCCGTGTCCCCACAAGAAGGCAACTTGCCACAGTAATTCCAACACTTCGCATGAAGTGTTTTAAGTTTTTCCTCTTGCAAAGAACCTCCATTCTTGTTGCATAAGTGAGTTTTTCCTGGCCCTGCTCTGTGATTCTGTTGATCTTTCTTTAAAACAAAACAAACAAAATCTGGAGAAGAGACACCCTGTTCTGAGTTACAAACTTTGGGACAGTAGCAACATTCCGTGGCCAAAACAAAACATCGTGCAGCTGCGGTCCTCTGAAAATGTCAAGGCAAGCTTCTCTTCACCCCGGAGACATGTCCTCTACGTTCGGTTCAGGTGGGAGCCCGCCAGCCGCTGGGCAGTCCCCAAGTAAGAAGAGGACGCAGCTGGTCAGCCGCGTGACCCTGTTGAGGACACACCGAAGGCGGGTACCAGCCCCGACCACAGCCCAAGGCTCGTCTGCAGATGACCAGCTATGACAACCAAAGGGGCAGAGGCATCATGCAGCCCCCCGAAATGCATCGGCAGCCCCAACGCTAATTTCACCAGTTGACTGAGACAATTTGGAGCAGTTGCTGGAAACTGAAGAGGGTGGGAGAATGATAAGCAAGACACTGCCTTAATTAAAAGCACATTTGTAGAGGGTTAGGGCTGGCAGGAAAATGACAAAGGCAGTTAAAATTTTCAAGTCAAATCCCTCCCTTGAGAGATTTCTTCCAGACCCTGGTGGGTTTTCTCTTCCACACCGAGCCGGAATATGTGAGCTGGGGTGAGCCGAGTGTTCCTTGGTTGCTTTCAAAGTGAGATTTTTTTTCCCCCAAGTTACACCACCTCTACAAGCCATGGTAGGACGGAGGCAATGCCAACACATGCCCGTCCTTCACTCCCGAAAGCAGGGCCTGAGTACAGTCAGGACAATTCCACTTGATAGCATCAATGGGCCTCTGAGACAATGTGACTTCATCCAAGTGGCTTTTTATGCAGAGACTGGATCACTGTAACAGGTGAAAGAATGGGAAAATTTGTGTTGAGAAAGGTGAATTCTTAATAGTAATTTGATGGCCGCTTTCATCTGCCTGAATGAGAAACTGCATGCATTTGTTTGTAATTCCAGAAGGCAGACCAAGGACCTTATGGGGAAATTACAGGACGGTGGATTTCTGATGAAGAGAAGAACTTTCCAACAGCTGGCACTGTTCAAATAATAAATGGCTGGCAGTCCGTCAGCCCAGCCCCTGGATGTGCCAAGAAAGAGATTGGAGACCTATAGCCTGGAAATATTGGGAAAGTGTCCTACCATATGCGGAGGTGGGGCTACATTAACTTCTCCCAGTGACCTAAAATTCTGATTCTGGATGATTGCAAGATGCTCCCTAGAAATCTTTGCAGCTCAAAAGCTTGGGAAACAATTGCTTGTGTTTATTGTTTGTTTGTCAATCCATTTGTGATTGAGACTTCATGTGATAAAACAAGAACATTTAAATGCTTTTCACGAGTCTGAGAACTTCACCTTTCCCCAGTGAGTCATTATAACCTGAGTACATCGACCCGCATTCTTGCCCAATCAACTGATGGGAAGTGCTTCTTAACTAAAAGCGGTGTTTCCAGTTGGCAAAACAGAGATGATTTTTGTTATTAGAGATACTGGTTTCTTAAGACATTGTGATTGTGTCTGTAAGCCAGAAAATCTATCAAAAACAAAATGTTTTTCTCTGCAGAAAGCACTTACACATTCCTACAACGCCATCGACCAAATACGACATCTGGGCTGACTTCTCCTGCTTCTTTCCCAGGCTCCTGGGAGATTGATGACCTACCACAAAACCAGGGCAGCACCTGGGGCCGTTTCTCTGGCTCTTGAGGATCCAAATGAAAGTGACACCCTAACTCCTGATGTAAAGAGAGGAGCATTATGGTGAAAACGATGAAAGAAGTTTCCATTTCCAATCAGCGAGGCCCTTTTCTTTTTTTGAGCTCGTTGGCAAATCCTGTTGGCTTTGCCTTCCAAACAGATCTGGGATCCAACACATCCCTCTACTGCCAAGCTCCTAGCCAAGCAGAGCCCCTGTATTGCACTGCTCCAGCAGCATGGGGGTGCAGTGGCGCCCCCTAGGGTTGTGTGGGGCACCCAGGCTGCCTGGGCTTCCTCCCTGTTTCTAGAACATGCCAGACCCGCATGGCTCAGGGGCTGGCTGCTGCTGGTCCCTCCATCGGGAAAGTCTTTCCTCCCTTCAGCCCCTGCATGACCTGCTCTCTCACCTCACCTCTGCAGGGGAACATTTCCAGGCCACTCTTGATAGAATTGCAGCTGCCCCTCATATTCCCTGTCCCTCTTCCCTGCTTTATTTTTTCTACAGCACTTGTGACAATGTGCTTGTCCTCCTTGTTTTTGTCTTTCTCCCTCGCAAAGAAGATGGCGAGGTCTGTATCTGCTTTGTCCATTACCGTACCTCCTCTGCCGTGCCTGATGCTCACAGCAGTTTTTGAATGAATGACTGGGTGGATGAATGGATGGGTGGAGGCATGGACCCTTCCACTAACCCAGAGAACATGCAGCTGCTTTAGAAGGACCAAGGTCCTAGAAAACTGGGACACCTCCACCGTGGAGATGTCGGTTCAGTGGGTTTGCAGCATGGCCATTCCACGGTAATAACTCCCCAAGGATCGCTCCGTTCGGTGAAGTTTGTTTGAGGTCAAGGGATGACAGAGTGAACTGCCCACGGCTCTCCACTGGCCTGGACACCTGGGAGGATGACGTGTGGGTACAGAGAAAAATCAAGAGGGAAACTCCTTTGGGAAGAGCAACATTTGAGAGGTGTTGGTGGCCTCATTTCATCTGGAGCACATGCGCTGTGTCAGGCGAGCTCCTTCACGCTTTCCCAACCCCCCTCTGCAGCAGCCGGGATCCCGCCTGGAGAAGGCATCGGCCAAGCGTGCACCGCGGCCTCTGCCCCCTGCTCTCCTCGCTGGGATGCCGTGGGCTGGCGGAGCCCAGACAATTCGTGGCACGTCCAGCGGGCCTTCGCCTGCGGTCATCAGCCCGCACCCTGGCCTCGCATCTCTCTTGCTCTTGGCTGGCAGCGCATTTCAGTGTGGCCTTTCCAGGCCCCGCCCGAGCCGGCCTGGGGATGGGACTTTCAAGTTGGAAGCCACTCTGCGCCCCACCGGTTGTGTCCTCGCCTGTCTAACGGCATGTGCCCCACGGCATTGTATTTTCACCTGTCTAGCGGCAGATGCCAATGCAGCATCCTGTAGAATCTGTGCACGCAAATGCCCAGTCATCTCTCACTGCCAGGCTCTAAAAGGGTGGGCACCCAAGAAATCTTCGCAGGCAAGAAGAGAGGAGGGAAGTTGTCACAGGGTGATGCCCGAGTGGCTTGTCAGAATAGTGACATGGGGCACCACATTAACAGAGAAATGAAAGGTAGCAGAGAGGATGGCAGGGAGAGGGGCGGGATCAGCTGGCTGTGGACACAGCCAGAGACCCCCGTCCGGCCCCAGGGTTGGCTGAGCACGGTGGGGACCCACCACCTGGAGCTTGCAGCCGATGGTGAAGGGCCTGGGTGGGCATGGCCGGCTCCCTGCCCCACTCAGGCGTGAGGACTCCGCACCATGTTCTCTGCAGTCTCCCCGAGGTGGAGGCGGGGACGAGCCCCGAACGACTGACATCGTGCTTCCTGCACTGGTTCCTTCCCGTCCCCTGTCTCATCCCCACTCGTCTGCCACTGCTTCTGGGCTCACCTCCCAAATGCTCCGTCTGGACTCATCTCCTGGACTTGCGTCTGCCCTTGGGGAGCCCAAGCTAAGAGGGGCCTGGACAGGAACAGGTGAGTCACGTGCACAGATGTGACACATGCGGGAAGATGTGATGGTCTCACACTCTCACCCAGAGGTTCCCGCGCAGAATTATTAGAAACCTCTCCCAAGCTGGGGGAAACCCCAGCTCCAGTACAGTGGTCAGCGCGTTGTAAAAGTAGTGGTTTAAAGCAGTCGTGCTTTCAGCCCTGCCTCGGACGGTGTGCGGCTTCCGCTCCCTGCTCTGCAGGTCGACCCCTCAGCTTCGGGCCCCCGTCCGCCTGTGTGCTACCCCTCGGCTTCGGGCCCCCGTCCGCCTGTGTGCTACCCCTTGGCTTCGGGCCCCCGTCAGTGCCCTTCTGTGTTCCGCCAGTTCTCAGGCGCTCAGGCACCAGCGAGGGTGGTGGGAGAGTGAGCGTCCCCCAGTGAGCAGGGGCAGGTCTCCACCTGGGGCGGGGGCCACTGCCGGGAAAAATTAGTAAAAGTCAATATTAACACCCACAGTCTGTATAAGACGGAAGTGCTTTAAGTGGTGCTCAAGATGCGGGTTGAATGAAAGAAAGACGGATGAGTGAGTTTATGCTCTTGGCAGGTTTGTCTCGGCCCTGTAGGTGTCGAGACCTCACTCCTCTAGGAAATCCTTTTTCCAAGGGTCTGCCTCTAATGAGGATGGCCTTACTTAGAGGGAAATCCGAAGGGGCACCTAAAATTGCATTTTATACAGTCTGAGAGCTTGTCTTTTAATGAAAGAGTTGAACATGTTTATTTCAGTATATTAAATGATTTGGTTGGTCTTAATTACATCATGTCCTTTCTATTTTTTACATTTCCCTCACGTATCCAGTTAAATTCCTCTCCTACCTTTTGTCATACCACTTAAGCAGTGCTTGCTCTCCTTTTTCTTTAGTGATTTGCATATTTTCAGTTTATTTCACTAGCAATAGTAATAATAATTTTGTGTGTGCATGTTACGTGCATGTACCTATTTAAAGTGCGTGTATCACATGCATGCACCTATTTATGTGTGCATACATGTCCCATGCATGTGCCTATTTATGTGTGCATATATGAGCTGCAAAGCCCAGCTCCTCCTTGGAGGACGGAGAAGTTAACATGTTTCTGGGGGTAGTTTGTCCTGCCTCCCTTCCAACAGTCCTGTAGAAGTCCCTGGGAATTTTAAATGCCTCTCATCATTATTAAATTATTTCGATGTAACAAATCATTTCTTCTTAACTTTTGCTTTAAGTTTTATGATCTCATTATCAATATTTACTTCCTCATTACTGTGCACTCCCTGTGATTTGCAGTATGACACATCTTGCCCATTGTTGCTTCCTCCTTTTGATCACAGCTCAGTGGTTGGGAGATCTTGGCTGGTGACGATTGAGCTCAGCCTCGGGACACAGAGGGCCGTCCATTTCTAAGAAAGCCACAATGTGGTCATGGTTAAGTGGACACTGCTTGGCAATAGAGTAGGCTGGAAGCCCCTACGTTCCCCTCAAAACCCAGGAGTGCCGCTTCACCACCACCACTGTTTCAAGCTGCAAACAAGTCTAATGCCAGCCTGCTTTGTCTTGTTTTCTTTTGACAGGTTGCCTGTATACCTGGTTGATAACACATTTTTTTCTTCACAATCTTGGAATCGCAAAATCTTTGCATAGGTGTGTCTAGCTGCATGCATCTCTTTTTAAAATCCAAAATGGAAATACTTTTCTTCTGGTTATCACAGTGATAAGCGCTCAGCTTTCTGCAGGAGTCATCTCCCGTTCAATGAGTCAATTAAAAACAAAAGCATATGAAGCATGTTTTTCAGTTTCCACTGTTCCCTTATCACCAAAGAATGCCCTCCACCTCACTTATGTACATAAATAGGTACATGCATGTAACATGTATGCACCACGGGAGTCCAGCGGGAACTCCATTCCCTCCATTCCCTCCATTCCCTCAAGCCGGGCTGTTTCGCGGGGAGGTGGGGCTCCCCTCAAGCCCTTTCTTTGGCTGTTTGGGAACCTCATAATTTTCTCTTTGTGGACTAGGGGAGAAAGGTGCTGGCCGTGGGTCCGTGGTAAAATCTTTTAGGCCCGGCACTGTGGACAGAGAACAAGTATGTCTCCTGTCTCTGCGCTGTGCGGGGAAGGCAGTGGCAGGAGCAGCCCGGCTCGGGGGTCAGGCCTGGTGGGGGTACGCGGAGGGGACCCCACCCTGGGGGCACCTTCTGGTACAGCCAGGTCCTCCAGAGGCGGGAGGACCCCCCTCCCCCCGGCCTTAACAGGTCTGTGCTCCCCCAGCTTTTCCTGCCACCCAGAGGGGGCTGGGGTGGGGGTGGGGGTGGGCTCGGCTGGGAGCAGAGCACAGTGGGGTGCTCAGGGCTGGGCCCCTCCTCCACCCTCCCAAGTTCGCAGTGTGCTATGGATCGAACTGTGGCCCCAAAAGACACGTTCCAGCCCTGACTTGAGCCCGCGAGTGTGGCCCTGCTTGAAGCTGTTCTCAGTTGGCAGGAGGCCAGGGTGGCCCGGCTGGACCGGTCACACCCCATGTGACCGGTGTCCTTGGAAAGAGAGGACACTTGGACACGGACAGACGGGCAGGGAGATACGATGGGCAGAGAGATGTGACAGCCACGGGGCGCGGGCCGAGCCCAGGGAGGCCACATGCAAAGGCCGCCGCAGGGACCCTGCGGGCTTCAGAGGCACTGCCCAGCGCACCCTGTGACTCCCGCCTCTGGCCCCCAGAGCTGGGGGACAATAAACCCCTGTTGTTCCCGCCGTGGGGCCTGTAGCACTTTGTCACAGCAGGCCCAGGACTCCAGGTCCCAACTCCTGAGAGGCCCGGCCCCCTCTGCTCCTTTCCGAGCGGGGCCCCGAGGAGCTCAGGGCCTGTCCCCCACTCGGGAACGAGGCTTGCACTTGACCACCGCAAACCAGCACCGCCAAAGCCAAGGGCCTGGGCCTCTGACTTGGAAAGACCCTGCCCCTGGCCCTGCGGCAGCTTTGAAGCCCTCATAGCCTCTCTCTTCTGACACACTAACACACCAGCATGTGAATTCACACGCGGCATAAAGCGTATTTTATTAGCTCATTGTGCATGAGGCTGTTTTGGTACCTTACGTGTCTTCTAGGAAGAAACCCTATTTTCCTACTTTTTATTCCCCACAACACTTACTTCAGTGTCAGAGGGCGAGGGGCCGATGGACCCCAGCATACAGCTTGTTCGCTCGGTGGAATTTGGGAGGGAAAACACACAAGAGTGTTTGCAAGGCAGATACTGGAATGTAGTATTTTACTCTTTCTACTAGATAGCTCGGGAAAGGTCGTGACCTGCCCACCACGTCAAGCAATTATTTTTCTGTTCAGCTTCCTGACATTCCCAAGGAGAGAAGGAAAATGACAGGTAATTAGGGGGACGCAGGCCACCGGCTCTCCTCCGTCTTAGAGTGGCAGGAGGTGCACAAAACACCTAAGTTATTAATGTGTGTTTTCCCTGCTGGAGTCACGTCCGCAGAATTCTGCTCAGTGAGTGGAGAAAACGATGGGAAAGTCATTCTTCACTTTTTCCAGAAACATATTTTTGTTTTGGTCAATTTCCCAAATAAATTACAGTCTTGTCTCACTGCTGCATTGGTGGAATTCTTGCTGGTGTTATTTAGCACATTTAAAGGCTGTGCAAAACCCAAGCGTATTCAAATGTAAAACATAAAAAATATTAGCCGAGTGGAATGCTGAATTTTTTGCATTGTTCGGCCGATTCCAGTTGGGGTTAATCATCATGGCCTTTCAACCTATAGTCCTTGCTTTAAGACACAGCACAAGTCAAATGCTCAGGAGTCTGGATATTTTGTTTGCATGTAACTCATTAGGTATTTCCCGGTTACTGTGATAAATGTCTGTCTCAGCCAGGAATTTTATTTCACATTTGTATGGCCCTGTTTCACTCAGCAGCATAATTAATTCTCAGAATATATAAGCTAATGGTGACTGTGGATTTGCAGTACTGTTATTATTATTATTTGTTTAGGACATTTAAAAAATCTGTGGACAGGTTATTTGCAGGATGCTGCCAGTGAACACAGTACTGGACCTTATTACCGGTTATTGCACCCAGATGCTATGCATGTCAGGCTTTCCAAAGGATTAGTAGCAAGGTCAGCTACCAAAATCTTGCAGATATGAAGCCTAATTTTTTCTCATGAAAAACAAACATGCACACAGAGCAAGTGGTACAGGCTGGGTGACATGCCAGATTTCAATAAAGCAGCATTGAGCAAACAAGAACTTGGCGTAACAGGGGACAGAATAAACCTTTGGCAACTGTTGAACTCTGGCCTGAAAAAAAGAAAAGGTGGTTGTTATGTTTGCATTTTAATTTTATAGAATTTCCTACTTGGAAAGGAATGTGATAAATTATGCTGCTAAACATGCAGATAACAATTTTAAAGAAAAAAAATTTTTTAATGAAAAAGAAAACTAAGCAAACGGAACTTTGGTGCGTGTTCAAGTGCACTGAATTTGAGCCAGGAAATCTGCTGTTTGCAACCAGAAGGTATTTTTCTGCTAGCCATTTCAGACACCATGGGGAAACAAATGGGGAAGGAGAACGGGGGTGGGGGTGGGGGGGTGGGAAATTATAGTTTGGCAGCAAAAGTATTCTGCTAGCCCCATTGCACAGTAAACCACATCGTAAATAACTAGCTTTTGAAAAAACACATACAGAGTGGTACAACAGAAGAGCAAACAAAAATGCAATTATCCTTTATAAAAGTTTAATATATAACAAATAAGCGTTGCATCTGAGGGAAAGAAGAATTATATAATTGGGATGTCTTGTGAGGGATTTGGAGAAAAGTACTTTAGAATGAAACCCGAAGTGGGCTGCATCAGCAGGTCTCCTGCCTTCTGGCTTCCTGCTGGCTTGGCCAATGGAGGGAGACAGCGGGAAGCTAGAAGGTAGGAGGAGGGTGTGGGAGTGCTGTCCCCTGGGTCCTCCATGCCAGGTCGTCTCTGTCTTACCTGCCCAGCTCCGGTCAGGCAGCCTCTCCAGGGAATGGCTCATGCACCTGTGCTGTCAGGCCTGGCCATGGTAGCAGGCTCCAGCTGCTGCCGTCTGGGCACTGCCTGCTCCCTGTGGCTGGCCCTGGGCTCTGCCAACCCTCCCGGGATGCTCTGTAAGCTGTTCCAGTGGCTGGTTCCTCCAAGGTGCTGACTGATAAGGGACCCCTGGGCTTCAGCCGTTGAGTTTCAGCTTCACCTGAGGCTTCAGAATCCCACGCTCATCAGTTTACCAGGCCTGGGGGTTGACACCATTTGTGTCCCAGATGTTTGAATGACTGGGGAACGGGGTTCACCTCATGATCCAAGTCAGGGATTCTTCTCCACCAGGGGTCGGTGCCCCCCAGGGTCATTTGGCAATGCTGGAGATACTTTTGGTGGGCACAGTTGGGGGTGTGCTGCTGACCCCGAGGGGGCGGAGGCCTGGAATGCTGTAACCCTCCAGCACTGCGCAGCCAGACCCACCACAGAGACCTACCCAGGTCAGAGGTGCTGCTGTCGGGACACTCAGCTGGCCAGAGCAGGCGTAGCAGCTGCCAGCAAAGCTCGCTCCTCTCAGAGGGAACGTTTATCTTGGAAACAAAATTTCCACGGACCCTTTTGTGAGTGCTGCCAGGGACCCTAAGGAATGCTGTCATCCAGCTCAAGAAGCCCAATTCCGTCCTCGAGGGGGCCTCCGGGTGAACCGGACTGTCCACTGGCTGTGGGTAGGGTCAGCACTCAGGCTGCAGCCCCAACCGGCCTTTGGGCGTCCGAGCCCGGTGCCATCCTTACTGCCTGACTAGGCCAGCTGTGTCGGCTCTGCCAGGTTCAGGTGCATCTTTGGTTAGGGGGGGTGGACACTAAAGTTCAAACATCCAAGGGTCACATGAAGTTCCCACGAGCCAAACCCCTATAACGTGCCCCTAGAAAGAGACCTGCAGTCGACCCTTGGAGAACATGCTGCAGTAAATGAAAGAAATGGGGTTTGTTTGCTTTCCTTGTAGGACTCTCAGAGCTTTGGGGTGTTGCTGAATGCAGTGAGGTCCTGAGAGCAGGGGACAGTGCACAAGGGTCCCCATGCTGGGCGCCACCACAGCCTGCCCCAGCCAGGGCCTAGCCTCAGCGCCCAGCGGTAAGCTCCTACACATACATCGGGAAGCCCAGCTGTGCCTCCCGCTGGGGGGCTTGCGTTCACGGATCCCCATGCTCTTGATGTCATCTAGGTCACCATGAGCTTGTATTTCAGAAGGCGGCACCCCAAGACCCCCCCAAGTGAAAGCCCACGCAGTGGAGCCGGCAGCTCTGGGGCCGCCTGTTCACACCGAGGTTCCTGCTGCATCTCCTGCCCCACGTTTATCATCGGCCTGGATCTGGGTTGTGCACCCCTTTAAATGCTCACCCCCAAATATTTGGGCATTGAAGGGGATACATTTTGCTTACCAACATTTTCCAGCATATTCCCTTTATGAACTTAATTCAATAAGCAAAAACTTAAATTGAGCTACCTGCTTATCATAATCTGAGTCCACCTCTCCATACTATTGGGGATCTGCTGGTGGGATTCATCTTTGACTCCAAAAAAATAGAAATACAATTCTGATACAGAGATGCTGGGATGTATATCATTTGTCAGAGTAAACCGCCTACTTAAAATGCCATAATAAAGTATAAAGCATTTTACAAACCATGGAAACGTTTAGTCTGAATCCTGGGTTCTGGAATTGCCCCACTTAAAAGAAAATTTTAAACCCAAATTACAGAAGACCTATAGAAATTAAGACAGAGAGAAAAGAAACAGAATTTTGGAAAGCTGAGCCCCAAACACTGAAGATTTAAAGTTTGGGTAAAGTCCCAAGCGCCACCACCCTGATTTCTGGGTGACAGCTCATTCTAGGGACACACGTGCTGGCCGGCAGTCACTCACCTGTGCAGGTCAGGGTAGAAACCACCGGTCCCAGGCAGCGGACCAAGCCGAGGACAGCACGTCCCTGGCATTGAGGCCCAAGGGGCACGTGGGTTCCGCCCAGGGAGGGTGTCAGCTTTTCAGCTGCCTCTTCTCCGCGTGGGCTCATCCCTGGGGCACACCTGCGGCTTCTCTCGTGGGTTCCAGGGCATCAAGGTGTCACAGGGTCGACTACAGTGACAGTTCCGTTCAGTCCAGCTACCTGCCATTGTAGGTTGATTTTTCTGTTTATTTCAGAATAATTTCGGAACGAATTTATTGATTTCTACAGAAACATTAAAATGGCTGAAGAGCCCCGAGTCTGAAACTCCACCTGTGGGTTTGTCTAATGTTTGGAAACAGTTGTTTCAGTAGAGATTCCAATTGGGCACAGCTCTTGGTAGATGGAACAAGTTTCCACAGCTGAAAAAACATTAAAAAATGGAGGAGATGGGAAAATTAGAGAGTGAGAAAGAGAAAGAGGGGGAAGAGAGAGGAAGGGAAGGAGAGAGAGAGAGAGCGCACGAAGGGGTAAGTATTTTACTGGGGTAATTAATTAGGTAAAAATTGGAAGAGTGATGAGCAAGGGTTCGGGTCCTTCCAATCACCTGACAATCTCGTTTCAGGATTCCCATGGCACAGGCAGCTGCGGAGACGTCCACTGACCTACCCAGGAAGGCACAGCCAGTCAGACACCGTCCTGAGCTGAGCTGACCCCAGACACTGCACCGTGCCCGGAGGGCAGAGCTGCCACTCCAGAACAGGAGGACTTGGGAGCAGACACCCTGGGACACCCCTGAGCATGGACAACCCTGAGCTTGGACACCCCAGAGCCTTGACATCCCAGGAACCCTGGACACCCCTGAGTCCTAGACACCCCAGAGCCCTGGACATCCTGGGAGCCCTGACACCCACGAGCCCTGACTCCCCGGAAGCCCTGACACCCCGTGCTCTGAGCTCAGCCCGGTGCCCGTTGCTGCAAAGCACGCATTCCCGCTGGGGCCTCCGGCTCTGCAGGCGCCGCTCCTACTGCCAGGTGCGGGCGGGTGTGCTGAGGACGTGGCTGAGCTGATCCAACCGCACTGCCCGGCGGCTCTCGGCACAGAGCTATCAACGAGGAGGCCGGGCGTAGGAAATGCCATATTTCGGCATTTCCGAATTCTCCATTTTTTTGCCCATCCCCGTTTTTCAATCAAAGAGATGTTGGCTTTAACTGTTCACATTGATTTCGAGATAACGAGAAAGTCACTGGATGCCAGTTGACAGCTCCTTTTTAGCAAAGCAGCTGATGCTGGGTGACACCCATCAGGCAACAGCAGGGGCCGAGGGGAGCGAATGCCCCACCATTGTAGGGACCGAGCCTCTCACCTCCCAGCCTGCTGCTTTGTCCACACCTGGAGAGATAACCCAAGAATTCAGTTTCAAAGACCCGCCGAGGCAGAATTAGTAAAATTCACTACAGATTCCTAATAAAACTGTTTAGAAATCTTCCCTAAAACGTTTAAATACTTTTCTTTAAAAGACCACTTTCTGTGTGATAAAGAAGTGCAAGAAGGACACTTTGAAATTCAAGAACGAAACGAAGATAACCACCATCCCATTGCTTTAATTTTTAAAGTTCTCCACCACGTAACAAAATAAGAAGAAATACCGATAAATACATTGTTCGGATGGCTGCTGGGGGCTGTGGAGGCAGGGGACGTACTATGGGTCAGATAATGTCCCAACTCCCGTGGAGTTTACAGGAATAAATAAACAAGCAGATGTTGCACCATGATACATGCAATAAAGATGAAATAAAAAGGGCAGTGTGGTAGAAAGTGACAGCCATCAGGCAGCTACTTTAAAGAGAGCAAGCAAAGTTCTTGGAGGATGTGGCATTTGAAGTAAGATCCGCCTGCTGAGAAGAGCCAGCCCATGGAATATATGTGGGAAAAGCATGATAGACAGAGAGAAACAGGTGCAAAGGTCCTGAGGCAAGGACAAACATGTCGTCTTCTGAGGAACAGAGAGAAAGTGATGAAGATGGAGCACAGGACAGAAAGGGGATGGGCAAGCCAGAAAGAGGTTAGATATTGCAGGGGGGTGTGAGCTGTGGAGGGAGTTAGGGACTCCATCAAAGAGTACTGAGGAACTGTGGAAGGGTTTTAAGCTTTCATTTTTAAAAATATGCTTACTTAAAGATGGTCTGACTTTACCCCTAAAGGAAGTCCAAAAGACAAACTTCTTACAAACGTAAAGATTAATGAAAAGTTTTCATGAAGGGGAGAGATAAAAGAAAAATCTACAGGAGGGAAGTAGGAAACTCAATAATCATGCAAAAACAACAAAAATGTGAGATTCAAGATCCCATTCATAAAAGTATCCATGGTGAAATAGTAATAAATTGAATTACCTGCATGCGATGCCATCATTTAAAAACGTTGAAAACTTACTGAAGAAGAATTCAATAAGTTGTTGCTGGATGAATACATGAAGTAAGAAAAAGAAGACAAAGTGAGAGCTGTTGTATTCTCTTTTAAAGATATAATGTGATTCAATTAAAATCTGAATAGAGTCATCTTATTAAATAATTCAACTAGGACTTCCGGAGAAGATGGCGGCTTAGTAAGACGCGCGGATCTAAGTTTCTCCTCCAGAACAGCTACTAGGGGAGTAGAAACGATACACAACAGCTCCCAGAGCCATGACAGAGATCAAAAAGACAGCGTACCCCATACTGGAACGGCTGACTGGCTGAGAGAACCCACTCCAGTGAGATCGCCGAGGGGCGCGGGCTTCCCGGGCGGGGCGGCAAGCTGCCGGAGTCCGTCCCTTCCTCCTTCCCGGGCCAGCTGGCAGAATTGGGCAGGCGGTCCCCTCAAGCCGTGGCGGCTGGCGCCCCCACCACGCGATGCCCCCCGGACCAACTGAGAGAATTGGATCAGAAATCCCCAGACTGTGGAGAACGGTGACCAGGGGGTCCCTTCCAAACACTTGACTCCCCGGTCCGGCTGGGAACGGTGCACTCTCCCGGGCTGCGACAGCTGGCGCCCTCCCGCCACGCTTGGCGCCCCGGGCCGACTAGGAAATTCGGACGGGCGCTCTCATGGGCTGCGGCGGCCGGCGACCCTCCCCGCGTTCAGACCCCCGGGCTGGCTGGCACTCTTCCAAGCCGCTTTGGCTGGCGAACCTCCCCCACGGCGAGAGTTTTCCAAAGTTAAAGGACCCACAGCACCTTTTACTGGTGGGACCCGCAGACAAACGTGTGCCACAAGCACCACCTACCGGGCAGGATAAGAAAAACAGAACCCAGAGATTTCACAGAAAAATCTTTCAACCTGTTGGGTCCAACACCCAGGGAAATCTGACTAAATGCCCAGACGCCAGCAGAAGATAATGGATCACGTTCAGAAAATTGAAAATATGGCCCAGTCAAAGGAACAAACCAATAGTTCAAATGAGATACAGGAGCTGAGACAACTAATGCTGAATATACGAACAGAAATGGAAAACCTCTTCAAAAACCAAATCGATAAATTGAGGGAGGACATGAAGAAGACATGGGCTGAACATAAAGAAGAAATAGAAAAACTGAAAAAACAAATCACAGAACTTATGGAAGTGAAGGATAAAGTAGAAAAGATGGAAAAAACAATGGATACCTACAATGATAGATTTAAAGAGACAGAAGATAGAATTAGTGATTTGGAGGATGGAACATCTGAATTCCAAAAAGAAGCAGAAACTATCGGGAAAAGAATAGAAAAACTTGAACAGGGGATCAGGGAACTCAAGGACAATATGAACCACACAAATATACGTGTTGTGGGTGTCCCAGAAGAAGAAGAGAAGGGAAAAGGAGGAGAAAAACTAATGGAAGAAATTATCACTGAAAATTTCCCAACTGTTATGAAAAACATAAAATTACAGATCCAAGAAGGGCAGCGCACCCCAAAGAGATAAGACCCAAATAGGCATTCTCCAAGACACTTACTAGTTAGAATGTCAGAGGTCAAAGAGAAAGAGAGGATCTTGAAAGCAACAAGAGAAAAACAATCCATCACATACAAGGGAAACCCAATAAGACTATGTGTAGATTTCTCAGCAGAAACCAGGAAGCTAGAAGACAGTGGGATGATATATTTAAATTATGAAAAGAGAAAAGCTGCCAACCAAGACTCCTATATCCAGCAAAATTGTCCTTCAAAAATGAGGGAGAAATTAAAACATTCTCAGACAAAAAGTCACTGAGAGAATTTGTGACCAAGAGACCAGCTCTGCAAGAAATACTAAAGGGAGCACTAGAGTCAGATACAAAAAGACAGAAGAGAGAGGTATGGAGAAGAGTGTAGAAAGAAGGAAAGTCAGATATGATATATATAATACAAAAGGCAAAATGTTAGAGGAAAATATTATCCAAACAGTAATAACACTAAATGTTAATGGACTGAATTCCCCAATCAAAAGACATAGACTGGCAGAATGGATTAAAAAACAGGACCCTTTCATATGCTGTCTACAGGAAACACATCTTAGACCCAAAGATAAACACAGATTGAAAGTGAAAGGTTGGGAAAAGATATTTCATGCAAATAACAACCAGAAAATAGCAGGAGTGGCTATACTAATATCCAACAAATTAGACTTCAAATGTAAAACAGTTAAAAGAGACAAAGAAGGACACTATATACTAATAAAAGGAACAATTAAACAAGAAGACATAACAATCATAAATATTTACGCACCGAACCAGAATGCCCCAAAATACGTGAGGAATACACTGCAAACACTGAAAAGGGAAATAGACACATATACCATAATAGTTGGAGACTTCAATTCACCACTCTCATCAATGGACAGAACATCTAGACAGAGGATCAATAAAGAAATAGAGAATTTGAATATTACAATAAATGAGCTAGACTTAACAGATATTTATAGGACATTACATCCCACAGCAGCAAGATACACCTTTTTCTCAAGTGCTCATGGATCATTTTCAAAGATAGACCATATGCTGGGTCACAAAGCAAGTCTTAACAAATTTAAAAAGATTGAAATCATACACAACACTTTCTCGGATCATAAAGGAATGAAGTTGGAAATCAGTAATAGGCAGAGTGCCAGAAAATTCACAAATACATGGAGGCTCAACAACACACTCTTAAACAACGAGTGGGTCAAGGAAGAAATTGCAAGAGAAATTAGTAAATATCTCGAGGCGAATGAAAACGAAAACACAACATATCAAAACCTATGGGACGCAGCAAAGGCAGTGCTAAGAGGGAAATTTATGGCCCTAAATGCCTATATCAGAAAAGAAGAAAAGGCAAAAATTCATGAATTAACTGTCCACTTGGAAGAACTGGAGAAAGAACAGTAAACTAACCCCAAAGCAAGCAAAAGGAAAGAAATAACAAAGATTAGAGCAGAAATAAATGAAATTGAGAACATGAAACCAATAGAGAAAATCAATAAGACCAGAAGTTGGTTCTATGAGAAAATCAATAAGATTGATGGGCCCCTATCAAGACTGACAAAAAGAAGAAGAGAGAGGACGCAAATAAATAAGATCAGAAATGGAAGAGGAGACATAACTACTGACCTCACAGAAATAAAGGAGGTAATGACAGGATACTATGAACAACTTTACGCTAATAAATACAACAATTTAGATGAAATGGACGGGTTCCTGGAAAGACATGAACAACCAACTTTGACTCAAGAAGAAATAGACGACCTCAACAAACCAATCACAAGTAAAGAAATTGAATTAGTCATTCAAAAGCTTCCTAAAAAGAAAAGTCCAGGACCAGACGGCTTCACATGTGAATTCTATCAAACATTCCAGAAAGAATTATTACCAACTCTCCTCAAACTCTTCAAGAAAATCGAAGAGGAGGGAAAACTACCTAATTCATTCTATGAAGCCAACATCACCCTCATCCCAAAACCAGGCAAAGATATTACAAAAAAAGAAAACTACAGACCAATCTCTCTAAAGAATATAGATGCAAAAATCCTCAATAAAATTCTAGCAAATCGTATCCAACAAAACATTAAAAGAATTATACATCATGACCAAGTAGGATTCATCCCAGGTATGCAAGGATGGTTCAACATAAGAAAATCAATTAATGTAATACACCATATCAACAAATCAAAGCAGAAAAATCACATGATCATCTCAATTGATGCAGAGAAGGCATTTGACAAGATTCAACATCCTTTCCTGTTGAAAACACTTCAAAAGATAGGAATACAAGGGAACTTCCTTAAAATGATAGAGGGAATATATGAAAAACCCACAGCTAATATCATCCTCAATGGGGAAAAACTGAAAACTTTCCCCCTAAGATCAGGAACAAGACAAGGATGTCCACTATCACCACTATTATTCAACATTGTGTTGGAGGTTCTAGCCAGAGCAATTAGACAAGAAAAAGAAATATAAGGCATCAAAATCGGAAAGGAAGAAGTAAAACTATCACTGTTTGCAGACGATATGATACTATACGTCGAAAACCCGGAAAAATCCACAACAAAACTACTAGAGCTAATAAATGAGTACAGCAAAGTAACAGGTTACAAGATCAACATTCAAAAATCTGTAGCATTTCTATACACTAGCAATGAACAAGCGGAGGGGGAAATCAAGAAACGAATCCCATTTACAATCGCAACTAAAAGAATAAAATACCTAGGAATAAATTTAACTAAAGAGACAAAAAACCTATATAAAGAAAGCTACAAAAAACTGCTAAAAGAAATCACAGAAGACCTAAATAGATGGAAGGGCATACCATGTTCATGGATTGGAATACTAAATATAATTAAGATGTCAATCCTACCTAAATTGATTTACAGATTCAATGCAATACCAATCAAAATCCCAACAACTTATTTTTCAGAAATAGAAAAACCAATAAGCAAATTTATCTGGAAGGGCAGGGTGCCCCTAATTGCTAAAAACATCTTGAGGAAAAAAAACGAAGCTGGAGTACTCGCGCTGCCGGACTTTAAGGCATATTATGAAGCCACAGTAGTCAAAACAGCATGGTGTTGGCATAAAGATAGATATATCGACCAATGGAATCGAATAGAGTGCTCAGATAAAGACCCTCTCATCTGTGGACATTTGATCTTTGATAAGACAGTCAAGCCAACTCACCTGGGACAGAACAGTCTCTTCAATAAATGGTTCCTAGAGAACTGGATATCCATATGCAAAAGAATGAAAGAAGACCCGTATCTCACACCCTATACAAAAGTTAACTCAAAATGGATCGAAAATCTAAACATTGGGTCTAAGACCATAAAACCGTTAGAGGAAAATGTAGGAAGATATCTTATGAAACTTACAATTGGAGGCGGTTTTATGGACCTTAAACCTAAAGCAAGAGCACTGAAGAAAGAAAGAAAGAAATGGGAGCTCCTCAAAATTAAACACTTTTGTGCATCAAAGAACTTCATCAAGAAAGTAGAAAGACAGCCTCCACAATGGGAGACAATATTTGGAAATGACATATCAGATAAAGGTCTAGTATCCAGAATTCATAAAGAGATTGTTCAACTCAACAACAAAAAGACAGCCAACCCAATTACAAAATGGGAAAAAGACTTGAACAGACACCTACCAGAAGAGGAAATACAAATGGCCAAAAGGCACATGAAGAGATGCTCAATGTCCCTGGCCATTAGAGAAATGCAAATCAAAACCACAATGAGATATCATCTCACACCCACCAGAATGGCCATTATCAACAAAACAGAAAATGACAAGTGCTGGAGAGGATGTGGAGAAAGAAGCACACTTACCCACTGTTGGTGGGAATGTCAAATGGTGCAACCACTGTGGAAGGCAGTTTGGCGGTTCCTCAAAAAGCTGAATATAGAATTGCCATACGACCCAGCAATACCATTGCTGGGTATCTACTCAAAGGACTTAAGGGCAAAGACACAAACGGACATTTGCACACCAATGTTTATAGTAGCGTTATTTACAATTGCAAAGAGATGGAAACAGCCAAAATGTCCATCAACAGACAAGTGGCTAAACAAACTGTGGTATATACATACGATGGAATATTATGCAGCTTTAAGACAGGATAAACTTATGAAGCATGTAATAACATGGATGGACCTAGAGAACATTATGCTGAGTGAGTCTATCCAAAAACTAAAGGGCAAATACTGTATGGTCCCACTGATGTGAACGAACATTCGAGAATAAACTTGGAATATGTCATTGGTAACAGAGTCCAGCAGGAGTTAGAAACAGGGTAAGATAATGGGTAATTGGAGCTGAAGGGATACAGACTGTGCAACAGGACTAGATACAAAAACTCAAAAATGGACAGCACAATAATACCTAATTGTAAAGTAATCATGTTAAAACACTGAATGAAGCTGCATCTGAGCTATAGGTTGTTTTTTTTTTTTACTATTAGTATTACTTTTATTTTTTTTCTCTATATTAACATTCTATATCTTTTTCTGTTGTGTTGCTAGTTCTTCTAAACCGATGCAAATGTACTAAGAAACGATGATCATGCATCTATGTGATGATGTTAAGAATTACTGGTTGCATATGTAGAATGGTATGATTTCTAAATGTTGGGTCAATTTCTTTTTTTCCGTTAATTAATAAAATAAATAAAGAAATAATTCAACTAAATGATGTTAAATTCATTCAGCAAAATAAAATTGATAGGAACAGGAGTGGATTTGCCACAAAACTAATGCCACTTAAGCTTCAGGGCCCCTCATTTCCTGGGTCTACCACAGTGAAACCTCTGACATTTTGTATTCATAATTTTGTATTTTTGTTCCTAAAGAGGGCATCCATATTGTATCAGCTTCAGGCGCCACGAAACCTGGAGTCTCCCCTGGGTGAGTATATTAAAGAATATTTCAAACAGAAGAAAATAAATTGAAGTTTAACCTTTTCAGCCAACAGAATATTAGCTTATGTAACAATAATAAAAAGCCAAGTGGAATTGCAAGAGAAATAGAAATAAAGATAAATGGATGAGATATACATAGAAAAGACCCAGAACAATATATTATTACACAGTCCTCTCAAAACAAAGGGATAAGGATGAATTGTCATATAAATAATATTGGGATAACCTGGCAACCATCTGGAGAAAAAGTAATTTATTTCCACACTTTACACCATAATCCCTAAATAAAGGGGATTGCTTAATCATTAAAAGTGTATTCATAAAAGTAAAAAATATCCTGCCATCCTGCCTTTGAAGAAATCATAAACTAATTTTTTCGATATTAAAGAAGACATGAAGTACACTAATGACAAATTCAAATGTAAATATTTCAACTGCTCTATGAATAAAATAAAAAGAATAAATTAAAGTGAGGAAGGAAGCATGCAAGATAAAATATTTACATGAATTATGCAATATGTTATGATTAACATAAACATGATTTATATTGATAACATCCTTTGAAAATATCATACATATTTAGAAGGACACACAAGACCCTCATAAAAAACTGAATCAAGCCATGTACAAATATATTGATAGATGATATATAGTATTGATCTATAATAGAGGGAGAGATACACACATAAGAGAAGGTAAAATTCATAAATTGCGCTTGGTAAAGCATTCATCCTTGAGCGTAAACACCAAAATGGACAAATTTAAACTTAAGTTAGAAAAATAGTCTAAATAATAACATGCGTTGCTGGTGAATTTGTGATGAAGCTGGTATCTACGCACACACGTATGCGCGTATGGGTGTGGGAAATGCACAGTCGATGGCATCGTAAATTAATACAAACCTTCTATAGATCACTGGGGTAAACTAAAATGTTCACCTAGAGTTCCTACTTCTAAAAATGTGTCTCTAGAAATGATTAAACAGTAGCTATAATCTGTATAAAAAAAGGTCATCGTACTCTCATCACAAACGTTGAATAGCACAGTGATAGATAAGTAAATTCCAGTACTTTAAATTCATGGCATATTATATGCTCATGAAAAGTAACAGAAGGACCAGGGAGATGCTTGAGACCACGTACAGCGGGCGAGTGTGAGATGGATCGACGTACAGAGGCTGGCACAGGAGAGCACAGGCTCGCCCCTCCCCCCTTGTCGGAGCAGAGGGCAGGAAGGACATCTCCAGGTGTCCTTAGGACCTTGGGGTGTGCGTCTGCACGTGGGAAGGGGGGTGGGAGGGAAACTCTTTGGCATCCAAAGGTAATGGGGACTTGCCAGATATCACAACCACTTTATGTAAGAAACAAGTGGATTGCTCAACTCCCATAAAGGAATCCATATTTCCAAGCAGTGGTTCTGTTTAAGATTCCGCCTTTCAGACCTGGAGCCTCTTAAATGTCAAAACCTCCATTACCTGCAACATAAACCCTGAGTTTCAGACAGGCATTCTTTCACATCAAAAGAGTGCACGGAAAATTCCAAATAAAAACGTCTGCTTAGAAGAATCTTGATCACAGAACCAGGTCCACATCAAATAGACCGTTATTTTCCACTTCGGGAGAACTGTGGCGTGGCATCAGCCTGTCCAGCGTGAACCCTCTGAGCCAAGCTCCAGCCAGGAAACACATTTTCGTAGCCCAGTTAAAAGCAAAGAGAGGGAACACTGTGATTCTAAACATCTTAAACTTTGTCACATACTCTTTTATCTTCATGGGTCAAATGGAACCACCGCGTCCTCTCTTTTGTGGACTTCGAGGCTGTTTTCCTTGTCCATACATCTCCACCTGAGTTTACACTCAAGTAAATAAAGTGGAATGCTTTACTGTAAATGCTTTTATTATTATTAAATGAAAGATGGACCATTTATAGAATGAAAACTTCAATACCTACTACGAATCAAGCAGAAGGACTTTGAAACTATGTTTAAAAATAATTTTCTCCATTTGGGCTCACTTCTCTGTGGAAAGTTTCTTACCCCTATGTCCTGCTTGTCTGGGATGTGGATGTGTCTTCCCAGCCTTCCTTGAGATGATTCCGTCATCTAACTGAATATGCTTTGGGAGGAATCAGTGAATGTCCCTCAACTTTCAAATGAAATAAGCACTTAGAACAGTGCCTGGCCCATGGTAAGTACTACGGATCTCTCGGCTGTTATTGCTATAGTGAGGAGGAGAAGGAAGTGGGGGGTCGGGGGAGGAGAAGGTGGGGTGTACGTGTTTGCCAGGACTTAATAAAAAGTGGAGAATGTTCTGGAGGCAGAGCAATGAGCTCCGATGGAATATTCTGGAAATAGCAATGGCTTTGGAGGTGTCAAGACATCGACAAGCAAGCTCCTTTTCAGCATACACAGCCGATGGTCCAAAAGAATGAGATATATCTGATATACAAAGTTAAATAGATAATGGGAAGGATTTGGGATTATTGGATTATTACATGCCACTTCTATAGGTTTTCCTCATAAACAGGAGTCAGCTTTTAACTGGCTAAGCTATAGCTGGGAAAACCAGAGACCGGCCAGAAAAGAAGGGCCAGGAGGAAACCTGGAGAGAAAAAGAAATCATATCTTGCTTTAGGAGAACATGGAATGAGGAAGGGATCAGTCAACTCGTGACTTGATGGGTCTCCGTCCTGCCTGCAGACCAACATGTGACTGTGTGGTCCCTACACTCTCACCTGTGCTCAGCCGTGCCGCCTCCTTGCCCGGTGCGGTGTGAGTAGCCTTGGTGCAAGCAGAGGCTTGAATGTGCAATTGTGAAGGGCTTGCTCACTTGTGTGCCTCTGCTGCCACCATATGAACAGGCCTGGAAGAGGCTACTCTAGGGGGCAAAAACCACGGACAGAGGGAGCACAGGCCCCCAGTCCTCCCAGCAGGGTCCATTCTGGATGGGCCAACAGCCAGCTGAGCCAGGCATGGGAGCCCAGCCATGCTTGCCAGAGCTTCCCAGGGGATGAGCTCCCCAGACAAGGGAGCAATCAAGGTCAATCTTATCTCCTAAATATTCCCAAATTTATACCTCTCTCCATCACTGTAATTATCACCTTAAATTATTTATTCCTTGGAAAAATAGTTATTCAGAAATTATTCTATCCCAGGCGCCAAGCCAGCTGCCAGATCCCCCTAAACGGGAGTTAGCCAGTGCTTTCCCTGAGGGCCCTTCTCATGGTCTCCCCGCATCTACTGCAGCTTACTTGGAATGTTGACCCTGCATTGTGGTCAAGGTGACTTTTCAATGCCCTTATCTCACTATATCAGATCCTACTACACCCTTCAGTGGTTTCTCCTTACTCTTGGGACCAGGGAAGCAGTCCCTAACATGGTCCAAGTCTTCACCTAGCGCGACCCCTGCCTACCCCCTCAGCCACATCTCCCATCATACTTCCCCTTGAGCACCATACAGACTTCCTGCTCACCTTGTTCTCTCTTAACATGGAGCCTGTGTACTTTCTATTCCCTGTTCTGAGAATGCTGTTCCCTGCACTCTCCAGCTGGTTAACTCATTCTCTAACATGCCTCACAAGTTCAGGCCCTCCCATATAGACTCTGGTAGCTCAATGCTCCTCTCCTTCATTCTACTCAACACACATGTAATTTCACAGGCCATCATTAATTAGATCAAAAACTTTGCTCTCCCTGGCCTATAAACTACATTATATTTCTAGCATCAGAACTATATTCAATAAAAATTTGTTGAGTGAATCTTTTATGGATTTCTGTTTCAAATATGCAGAAACAAGAATCAGAAAGGCCATTGACCTTGCCCTGTATCACCGGAGTTTGAACTGGAGCCCCACTTAGCTGATTCCAAAGCCCAAGCTCTCACGCATCCTCTCCTGAGCCACCGGGCACTCAGACGCAGCCAGCACCTGAGCCTCCATCCTCTCAGCCACCTGGGCTGGTTCCCGGGTCACGACCTCGGTGGCTGACAGCCAAGCGCAGGGCGCAGGGCTGGAGAGGAGGTCCCCTCCCCAAGGTCGCCCGCCACCGTGCGTCAGGGCCCGCCTGGCCAGCCATCGCTCTCCAAACAGGGACTGCGGGGAGAAGCATAGGGACATTTCTCTTTGTTTCCACCAGCCTTTCAGGCCTTTAATTTTCATTATCTCAATGATAAAAAAAAAGTCTCTACCGTGTAGGAGATCATTCAAAGACTTCGCTTGTTTCCTGGGGTCAGGAACTCATGAAATGGTAAGTCTTTGTTGGAGCAGAAAAAGGCCACAGTGGTCAGATTTCGATGAAAAGTGGTTAGTTAAGCAACAGTCTTGAGGCAACCCCAGGAAGTGATTAATGTGCTGACAGAGTGATAGATGATAAGCATAATAGAGCTTGAAGGAAATTAATGATATTTTGAATCTCTAATAACGGTACCTAACTATCTAAAGGAGATATCTCCATCACAATGCCATTCTTTTAAAGGCAAGAGGAGCTTTGATGACAACTAAATAAAAACTCTGTGTGTCTATGGACAAGGATTAGAGAGAAACAGAAAAAGAAAATAATGATATGTGTCAGAGTGGAGGGATCATTGGTAAACCTGTGATTTTTAATGTCCTTGATTTAGTGTTATCATGAAGGGATTTTGTGCAGTGAATTCTTGTTAAAAAGTAAAAATACCAAGTGGAATGCTGTCCTCTTCAAAATATATATGTGTTTTCCTGAGAATATAAAAGTTAATTTATGTCCTTCACCCTACCTCCAGAGACAAAAACACTTTCTGTTCCATCCTGCAAATATGCGCTGCATGCAGGGCTATTGTTCTTTGGTTTTTGTCCATTGGGCGTTTGGGAAAATGCAGAGCCACCCCAAGGGGAAAGGGTCAGATGCCAGCAGAAGGAAAGCGTTGGGGGGGACAATGGGCCATTGAGTCACCCGAGTCTTGATTAATCATTTGTGTCTTCCGGAAAGCCCCGAGCAGCGCTGCTCCCGAGATTCGAGGTTCAAGGCTTTGTGGGAGCGGAAAGAAGGTGTGTGCAGGGGAGCCCGTGAGTCCCCACGTGCCAGCCTTCCCGTCTGGAACGCCAGGCTGGGCGAGCAGCAGCCTCCTTCCCTGAACCCCCATTCCTTCCCCTTCACAGGCCATCAATTGAGATCACAAATAAAAACCCTGTGAAATTATGATGGCAGGTGGCCATACTATACTAATGGAGGAGATCATCAGAAAGTAATCCTGTCCCCGCAGCTGCAACCGAAGAGACTGGCCAAAGAAACTGTGCCGTGTCTGAGGTTGGAAGTTTCAGCATCGCCTCTCAGGACACTCCTGAGCTGATCTGCCCAGGGGCCACGTGTCGCTCGTCGTGGTGGAATTCCCTGCATGTGTCACCAAGCCTGGCCCACATTTACTTCCCTTCGTCTGAGATGCTGAGCGGCTTCCCGGGAAAGCAAACCCTGTGTTAAAGCAGGCCACCTGAGCTCCTCGTCCCTGAATGTCAGAGTCTGGCTGTTTCTTGGGTTTATTTGAAGAACCCCTTCAAATGATCCTTCTGGCAAAAAGGATAGGGCTTCGCCCACACGATGCCCAACGAGGCAGCCAGTGGAAAGCAACCCACCCCCGAGGGTCCTACTGAAGCGTCCCGACAAGGACTGCCTGTAATTCACGCCGTCGGCCACAAGGAGGCACCCTGGGCACCTGCACTCACCACCAACAAGTTTGATTTGTGTGCTTCATGCGCCTCAGTGTTTGGCTGAAAGAACTGTCAATGAGACAGAAGGGGGAGCAGCTTTGGAAAAGCAGCACCCTCGAAAGGCAGATGGGAAGAGTGAAGGTCTCTCTTCTTACAGCCCTTTCCAGCATCAGCCACACCCCTGCCACTAAAAGGGGATCTGACAGCATGATGGCAGTAAAAGGGGGGAGGGCACATACATGTTAATTAGAGGCAATATCCTAAGGAGAAGAAATAGCTGGCCCTGCGGTATCTGTCTGCAAAGAAGAGGGAGAGTCAAGACCTGTAAAGGCACCAAGCAGTTTCGGGACCCCTTGAGCCCCATTCACAGGAGGGGTCTGAGCCCTGCTGTAGCAAAGCACCCCAAGCCCTGATTACGCCCAGGTGTGTCTTCTCTTCCTTCCTCTCCTGCCCTCAGCCCCTTGTCCACCAAATCTGGAATCCATTCAGCCCTTGTCCACCAAAACTGGAAGTATGGATGGATACAAACAGCAAGGGAACTGTGCTCCAAAGCTGGTTTTCACACCAGACGGCAGTGTGGCTCAGCACACAGGGCTGCAAGGTCACCACCGAACAGCAGACTCCATCCCTGAGCAGCCCGTCTGTGCCACAAGTTCCAGTTTACTTTCTAGTGGCACATTCCTCACACAGCCACCATTCTGGGAGGCTCAAAAGAGCTCCATGGCAGGTGCCCTGAAGTCGAGGCTGTTTCATATTTTCTTATATGTCTGGGGAGCTCTGGTGCATCCATTCAGTGTGTGTTTACGGGGATCTTCCTCTACAGGCTCTGCTGCCTGCTACAAAGGAAATTGCACAATTATTACAAATCATAGTTGTAATTATAGAAATTACAAATTATACTTATTCTCAAAGGGCTCAGAATCTGATTAGAGAACTGAATGGAGTCACAAAAATCAATTCAGCAATAAGAGCTGATAAGCAAGAAAAGGCAAAGTAGTACAGTGCAATGGAAGGGACAGAACGAGCACGCTTGGGCTCAACCACACCTAACTCTCTCATTCTACCTCCTTAGGCCTCAACCTTCTTGTCTTTGAAATGGGGGCATCAGACTACACGATCCCCCAAGGCCCTTTATGAAGGATGTATTACCTGACCCAAACTGTAAGGTAAGGAAGCAGAGGCAATGTGTGTGCAGGGGTGGGGCACTCCATGTGTGACCCAGGCTGGGCAGTGCAGTGTAGGGGACAATTGGAGATGCTAACAGAGCAAGGAGCCCACTGGGGGCCACTGGGGACCAAGGACTGGAAGGCCCAGATGGTCTAGTGGCCAGGAGCACAGGGGGCCTGCTGCAGGACCCAGAGCAGGGAGAGACGGGTGCTGGGCTGGAAAGGTGAGAAGTCAACTGTTCTAGTCTGCTAGCTGCCAGAATTCAATATACCAGAAACAGAATGGCTTTTAAAAAGGGGAATTTAATAAGTTGCTAGTTTATAGTTCTAAGACAAAAAAAAAATGTCCCAATTAAAACAAGTCTATAGAAATGTCCAATCAAGGCATCCAGGGAAAGATACATTGGTTCAAGAAGGCTGATGATGTTCAGGGTTTCTCTCTTTAGTGAGAAGGCACATGGTGAACACAGTCAGGGTTCCTCTCTCATTTGGAAGGGCACATGGCAAACACGGGGTCATCTGCTAGCTTCTTCTCCTGGCTTCCTGTTCATGAAGCTCCCTAGGAGGCGTTTTCCTTCTTCATCTCCAAAGGTAGCAACCTGGACTCGTGGACTCTCTGCTTCGTGGTGTTGCAGCATTCTCTGCTCTCTCCAAATCTCTCATTCTCCATAATGTTTCCTCTTTTCTAGGACTTCAGAAACTAATCAAGATCCACCCAAATGGGTGGAGACACGCCTCTACCTAATCCAGTTTAGCAACCACTCTTGATTGAATCACATCTCCACTAAGATGATCTAATCACAGTTTCAGGAATACAATACTGATTAGGGATTAGAAGAAACAGCTGCCTTTACAAAATGAGATTAGGAGTAAAGCATGGCTTTTCTAGGGTATATACATCATTTCAAACCAGCACAGCGACCCATTCCCAAAGGAGATTGTGACCTTCCCGCTTTGTGCAGCGGATGCTGGGAAGCCTGTGCAGGATGCTGAGCAGGGGGATGTGTCCATAAAAGTGGAATAGCCATGTGGGCCAGGCTGCTCCCAGCAATAAGGAGCTTGTGGGGTAGACGCCTGCCCCGCCCTGGGCAGCTCCTGGCCCATCCTGAGCCTGTCCCACGCTGAGAGCATCCGACAGGTAAAGGAGGCAGTGGGGAAGGTGGGCCCTGAAGGAGCCCACGCTGCAGGGAGTATCAGCCTAGGCACGCTGGCCACAGGCTGCCATCTTCAGAGGCACAGAGGTTTTAGAGCTCTGCCTGGTGCCTGAAAATGAAGCATGCTGCAGCTCCTGGTAAATTGAGCCTACTCCTTGGAGAAGCTCCACAGAAAAGGCAAACATCATGAAGAAAACCAACCAACCCAGATTGGCCACAAACCAGAGAGAACCGCCCCTTCTACCAGCCCTGCAGACAAGAACGAGGAGGGTGTTGTGTGGTTTGACAGTTGAGTAACTGATGGACTGAAATGCAGCCATTCTTGGACAAAAGGTGTATTGGTTAGGGTTCTCTAGAGAAACAGAATCAACAGGAAATACCTGTAAATAAAAAATTTATAAAAGTGTCTCACGTAACCATGGGAACAGAGTCCCAAATCTGCAGGGCAGGCTGTGAAGCTGACGACTCCAATGGGGGGTCTGGACGAACTCCACAGGAGAGAACTTATCTCTTCTGAATCCTCCTTAAAAGCCTTCCATTGATTAGATTAAATGTCACTCATTGCAGAAGACACTCTCCTGGGCTGATTACAAATGGAATCAGCTGTGGATGCAGCCGACATGATCATGATTTAATTCTATGAAATGTCCTCATTGCAAGAGACAGGCCAGCACTTGCCCAGCCAGACGAATGGGTACCACCACCTGGCCAAGTGGACACACGAACCTGACCATGACAAAAGGGGAGTAAAAAGTGCAAAGGGGAAGCAAATCTTCAAACCAAGCATTGTTTCAAGGGAGGGAAGGACTTTTCTACCCACCTAGAGGGTAAAAGCCTTTCTTTCAAGGCAGTTGAAACTTTTACACCTTTTCCCTTTGGGCCATTTAAGAGGGCTGGAGGACAGTTTTACCAAGAAAGCTGCCTAAACCCTCACAGAACCACTGCTAATGCTCTGAAGAATCACTAAAAATCCTCCACGGACAGAGACAGGCCTTTAAAGCTTACCATTATTCCAAATCTATTGTACATTTCTTTCAAACAGCCTGACTAATTTCATTTAGGAAGTCAGAAATTCACATATGAGCTTAGCAGATACAAAAACAGCTAAGTCTTGTCCTTGGTTTTTCTCAGAAAGAAAGTTAAGGTAAAATTCCAATAAATGTTCACAAGAATTGGGGGATGCAGAGGGAGAACCCACTGAAAGGAGCTGTCCTCATGCAAACCCAGGCCAGACAGAGCTTTCACTCTGTGGCTGATGGTAAGGAAAACATACATATACAAAATAATGTAACAAATTAACTGCCTAAAACATACAAAAAAGGCCTAGGGGCAATCTCATAACGCTTGCACTTAAGCAGTGTGATCCTCTCATTCTAAATCTTGGGAAACAGGTGTGAAGACAACCCATGAGCTGGGCCTGCAGTAGGTCATTGGATTCTAACCAGCTGAGATGAGTGCTGCGCTTGCCTCACCCTTGTCAGTGGCAGACATCACCAGTGGATCACGGACCTCTTGCCCTCTGAGCTTCACAATCCTTAACATTGTCTGGCCCTGGAGGGGAAACGTATTTCCTGTCCCTGGTCTGGAGAGTGAGTGGCCATGCTGGACCCCAGGATTTAGAATCAGGGGACTCTGGAAAGGATAGGCAACTGCTGGACCTCAGGGAACCTTGGACATTCCTCCTCCTCTAGGGTCTGGTGATAATGCAGTGTTCCCCCACCCAGAGCACTGCCCACACCCACTCCTGGGGGGAAAGAAAACTCCTCCCTTACTCCAGGCAATCCAGAGAGCAGTTCTCTCAAGGTCAACATCAGCGGCAAGACCCTCCTTTTGCTCTCTGGTGAGAAGAGGGACAAAGAGATTTTACTAATCATTGACTTGTGGCAGGTACTCAAACAGGCACCTGCAGACACGGGGTCTCATTCGATGCTTTAACGGTTCTGAGAGGTTGATTATAGGTTATAGCACGCTATGTCACGTTACATTACGCTAATTTTGCATCACATTATATCATTGTATGTACACATATATGACTTTTTAACCACCAGTGTCCTTCACAAACCAATAACCAAGCCAACCTGTTTGACTAGCTCCCAACTCGGTTATTTCTGGCCTTTTAGTCTAGCTTTTTGCAGCTGTCGTTAATTTCCCAAGCACCCGATCAGGCAGTCAAGCTGCATGAGCTAGAACTTGTCTGAAACTTGCTATGCCATCTCTAAACAGCAGGCAGACATCACAGAGGCCCTAACTATGATCTGAAAACCATGGGCGCCTTTGTCCTCTTCTCAGTCCCTACCACACCGTCTTACACTCTTCACCGGGATCGAGTTCTTGAAGTCAGTAACTTCCTTACTTCAAAGTTTCCTATGCCTAAGGAACAGCAGGTCCTCGGTGTGGAAATAGCAGACGGGGACACTCTGCGTGGTATACCTAGCATCCGTCAACGAGGACGTGGACCTTTGCCCACTTGGGTTACTGCAGGTCACGGCGTGAGAGTCTACCCCAGCCTGTGTCCCGGTGACGTCTGAGGCCCGGCAACTTCGGCGCTGGGGGTAAGAGTGTGTGTCGGGGGGAGTCGCTCGTGTTTGGATTCCATCGATTTGCTCTCCACGGTCCTTGGGCATAAGCCCCGCTGCCTGGGGACCCCAGGAGCCCCTTTGGGCATGCCTGCAACTCTTCTCATCAAAGGAAGCAAAATGCCCTTTATTTCTTGGGGTTTAGCCTCCAACAGGCTTTGGTGAGAGTTTAGACCCTGGAGAGTTTAAACCAGGATGCTATCCTTTGATAAAACCTGAACATCTGTATGACACCCTGCTGTGATGATAAGGTGTAGTAGGGACCAGGTATTGCCGACATCATCTGCATTATCTCAGGCTGATCCAAGCCCCATTCTAAAGATGTGCGTGTCGAGGCTAGAGCCGTTAGGCAGCTTGCCAGAGACCAACAGGTTGTAACTCTGGGAGCCAGCCTTTGAATACCAAGTCGGCCTTTTTTCTCTTTTCTTTAAATCCAGTTCTCTCTTTCTTGTTTTCCTATAACCAAGGTAAAAAATCTTTAGTTGACTATCCAAAAAAAGTATATATGTATGTACATATATATGTATTTTTATTTGCTTCTCTAGTATTTTAAAATCTAAGTTCCTCTACAAGCTCTATACATCTGCAATCATTTCACTTTATGAAATGGGAAGTTGCAATATTTTCATTTGGCAGGCTGTAAAATCAGTCAGAAAGAATCACATCATTTCCCTTAAGCTCAGCACAAGAAAATAATCTCTTTACCTTAAAAAAAAAAAGCCCCCCTACTTTATCAGCCTCCCTCAGACACATACTCTGCGTCTTTACTGCTGCTTTCATTACTTTGCTTTGCTTAGGGTAACCCAGATGTTCCTAATTTGGGGGTTGTTTTCCATTGCCACTGAGCCTTTGCATGCGATAAATATTTGACTTTCGGCATTTTCCATTAGCATGGGGAATTTTATACTGGTCACTTCAAACATCCTTATAGAATGTTCTCTGCTTCTTTATGTTGTTTTGGAAATTAGGAGCGTGTAGACACCTTGCCGACTCCAGACCAACTTTTTTCTCGACGCCTGTGTTCAGAAGTGTGTGGCGTTACCTGTCTGAAGCACATACGGGGGGGTGGGGGGGCAGCCCTTGATCACCCCGGACTGGCTCTTAGGAAGGAATAATTAGGTTTATGGCTAGTTGCCCTCCCTGCTTGGCCTCCAAGCTCTGTTTTTAGAAGATGCCCCAGTTCTCTTTAGAGACGCTGTCCCAGTTACACCATCAGGTCGCACTTAACTCACAAATGTTCCACTCCCAAAGTGCCCTGAAAACAACCTCACTCTGCACGTCTAGACCCCTGCCGTGCTTGCTCACCTCCATGCCCCCCCCTCTTGCTCCCTCTAACCAGAGCCCCGGCCCCCACCCCATCCCGCCCTCCCTTCCCTTGGCCCATTTTAAATTAATAGGTTCTAATAACCATGTTCATATTAATACATCATGTCAACCAGTAATAAATCAATTTCTCGTCATCAAAGGACAGGTGCACATTCACTAATCTGGCTTTTAAAAGAATCATGTTCAGTTGATATTACACAGATTTTTATTAATCTGCACTGATTTCCAAGTTAAAAGTTATAAAAGTCAACTAAAAATATCTTCCCATGTTCATTCATGGAAAGAAGTCTTTTTTGCTTTGGTGTTGAAGTCGAACAGCCCTGGCGTTCCCGGACAGCTGGAGAACTCAGCCAGGGGCTGCTGCCGGGAGGTCGGGGACTTGGTCTCAGGATGGAACCAGAGCGGGAGTCAGTGCGCACAGCACAACAGCTTAATAAACTCGATGCCGAAAGCCCCGGGAATCCTCGGAGAAGTCCAGACCCCACCAGGGGCTGACAGCATGAAGCTTCGGACTCAGCCGCAGGAGAGGACCCGAGGCCGGTCAGCGCGCACAACCAGAGATGGAAAGACTCGCCCGGTGCGAACAGCTCCAAACCGGAAAGCGCGGGGAAGGGGCACGCTCCCAGCAGGACATTCCCCAGGGGAGGAGAAGCGCGCTGAGGTCCAGACGCTTGCGGTAGGAGGGCTTGGGGCCCTCCCCCCTCTGGCTATGCTAATAAGGGATCAGGAGCTGCGCTTTTCATTGGTTCTTTCAGGTGCCGACCTGAGTGAGGACTGGGTGTGGGGGCGTGGCAGGTGTGCGCGCATCGAAAGGAACGTCTTGCTCTGGGTCTTGGGGTGGCTTGCTGTGCCCTCCCCCCCCATCTATCTGCCTCAATGTTACATTCCATAGTGCAAGAAAATGGCAGTCTTTTTATCATTAAAAAAAAAAATAGGATACTGTAATTTAGATCATCGGCGGATATGAAAAAAGTCTTAAAGCATCTGGCCAGTCTCACCTAATGTGCTGCCTAATATTTTGTCATGAGATGTTGATCATAGCACGTTCATAAGTGGCTTAGATAAGGGATTTTGAACAACTTCCTTGGGAGATAATTTGATTGTCCCAGAAGACTCTCCTACTATGAAAGTTCTCCTGCCACTTGGCCTAAATTTCCTTTTGACAGATTTGATGACTCATTTAACTGTTAGTTTCTTTAAGTGCTTTACTACTCACGTGGAAGTGGCAGGGAGGTTCAGGGTGTTTTAGAACAAAAAAGAACCTATGAAATACAAAAATGTCTGTATTAAAAGGTCACTATCTTCTCCATTCAATTAAAATGAGGTTGCATATGTGTGTTTATTGATGGTAAAATACTCACAAAGTTTTGCCTTTTTTTTTTTCTTTTGTATGGGCAGGCACGGGGAAATGAACCTGGGTCTCCAGCAGGGCAGGCGAGAACTCTGCCTGCGGAGCCACCATGGCACACCCTTCCAAAGTATTTTTAATGGAGAATTTTAATTTTGTACACAGCACAGTGAGTATGGGGCGGGGGATGGGGGAGGCTGTGTCTCTGTTGCCTGCGTGTTAGAAATGGCTGTGTGGGCTGTTTACACTGAGTCTCCTGGATGACCTGCCCGTCCCACAGCTGCTCAAGGAACTGGAGAAACCACGTTAGCTACAGCTCACCCTCTGCTCCAGTCCCCACCTCCTCTCCCCACCCTGCTGCCCCCAGGCATAGCTCCTGTGGGGACAGCGGGGGATCTGGGGCTGCTCCAGTACCTCCTGGAGGCTGCCATCTCCCTCCTTCTCTCTATCCAGTGAGAAAATGCCTTCCACTTCTGCTCACCTGTCATCTGTTTGCTTTCCCAGAGGAGGTCCACAGTACCGGGTCTCGAGGTCCCACCCATACAGTTCGTGCAGTTTGCCTTCGCAGGACGAGGAAGGGAGGAGGGGAACTGGGTCTGGGTCTGAGAAGGCCAACGTGTGTCCTCATACCAGACCTGAAAAGGCTGCCCTGTCCTCGCCCCTGCCCTCGCTGACCTTGTCACCGCTAGCAGTGACTTTTCTTTCAGGGGCTGCTCTGTCCCTCCCCGTAGTTTGGCTTCCAACCCCAGCCCCCCAGCCCAACATATCCCTGCAGTCCGAGCCCCACCCGGGCTGCACAGCTCAAGTGTCCCACTTCAGCTCCCGGGCTGGGGTTGACTAAGGAGATATGGCCGTGTGCTGGCCCCAGAGTCCCAGACATCCCATAACCACAGGAAAAGATCTGACACCCCTAAATCCACAGAGGACCCGAGAGAGTGTGGCGTCACCTCCTTCCACATACGAGTGGGGCAGGCCTCGGCTCAGAGCCCAGTCCCACCACTGGATTAACATGCACAATGAATAAAAGGGAGATACACAGAATTCAAAATGTTAACGGCTGTTTTTGGATAATGCGAGTGATTTTTTTTCCTTTAACTTTTCAATATTGCCTTAATTTCCCATCACAGCATGTTAAGATTTTGTCGTAGGTTATTTATTGTCATTGAGTTTTGGGGTATGGATCTAAGGCGATGGCGTGAGGCAGAAGAAGGTGGGGTGGTCATTAAGCACGAGACGTGGCAGCCAATGGAGTGTGGGGAGGTGAAGGAGACGCTGGCCCAAATGACTGGTGGTCCGTGACGCTAAGTAGCAATATGGAAAACAGGAGAAGGGACTCATGGCAGATGCCAGAGGTGGCCTCGACATCTCTCCCTCTCTTCTCCCACTGAGCAGAACCAAGCACGTTGGGACAATGGTTCCAGGGCCCAGATGTGCCCCAGCACCCCCCACCCCAGCGCTGCACGGTCTGATGACACCTTTGATGAAATTTGCTCTGGAATGTGAAATGCCCGATGTGACACAAGTGGACTAAAACTCTTCCTAACTCTGGAAATCACCCTTTATTGGCTCCTTGTGGTAGAAGGTTTGTGCGGCCTTTGGCATCAACCCATGCAGTTGTGCTGAGGTTGGGTCTCCTGCAGGTGGGGCCTGGGCTCCGTGGGGACAGGGACTGGGGGCTGGCAGGGACCTGGCGTGACAATGGGGACAGGAGGCTCCAGGATGGATGAGGGGAACTGGGGAAGATGGGGTGGGCTGGGAGGGCATGGGGACCCTGAGACCAAGGAGAGGCGCCAAGGGGCTGGAGGGGGCTGGAGAGCAGATGGGTTGGCATGGCTGCCGCCATCCATGAGCTGGGCTCGTCTGCAGTTTATAAGCCATTAGGAGTCAAACTGTGTCTTTCACCAGGGGTCAAAACTGTAGTAACGTTTCTGAAGATTTGGACATCTAGGAACCAGTCTCCCAGAGGACTTTGTTCATATCTAAAATCCCAGAAAAAAAAATAAAAAAGGAGACCACCCAGCTATGGGGAGGAATGGGTTTCAGCCCCGTTCTAGTTTGCTAGCTGCCAGAATGCAATATACCAGAATGCAATGGCTTCTTTAAAAAGGGAATTTAATAAGTTGCAAGTGAACAGTTTTTAGGCCATGGAAATGTCTACAGAAATGTCCAATCAAAGGCATCCAGGGAAAGATACCTTGGTTCAAGAAGGCTGATGAAGTTTAGGGTTTCTCTCTCAACTGGAAGGGCACATGGCGAACACAGCACCATCTGTTAGCTTCCTCTCCAGCTCCCCGGGAGGTGTTTTCTTTCTTTATCATCAAAAGTCGTTGGCTGGTGGACTCTCTGCTTTGTGGTTCTGTGGCATTCTCTGTTGTGGCTTTCTCGTGGTCTGTTGTTCTCTGCTCTGAATCTCCTGCTTTCTCCAGAATGTTTCCTCTTTTATAGGATTCCAGTAAACTAATCAAGACCCACCTGAAGTGGGTGGAGACACGTCTCCACCTAATGCAGTTTAACAACCACTCTTGACTGAGTCACCTCTCCAGGGAGATGATCTAATTAAAGTTTCACACACAATACTGAAAAGGGATTAGAAGTAGCAGCTGCCTTTACAAAATGGGATTGGGATTAAAACATGGCTTTTCTAGGGTACATACATCCTTTCAAACCAGCACAAGTCCTGTGAAAGACGAGGCATTGTTTGGGGTGCACAGGAAAGGCTTAGGAACCCTGGGTCCCCATCAGGCCCAAGCTGGTCAGGGGGCTGCAGGGCTGGCCTGGCAGGCCCCAGGGTCCCGGTGCTGCAAGGCAGGAGAGGCTGGACCCCCTAGACTGAGAGTTTAGGGGTAGGGGGCATTCAGTTTTGGGGGGGTAAGGGTCAGATGGCAGGAGTCAGCACCAGGCTGAGGGCAGCACCTTCCGGAACACGCCCTCATTCCTGGCAGGACCCAGCAGGAGCCTGAGCCCTGGGCCATTCGCCCAGGGATGTGGCTGATGGCCAGCAGGACGAAGCCCGGGCCGGGCTGTAGGACGCAGAGCCTCAGCTCAGCTCCGAGGACAGGAGAGCCTGAGTAGCCGCTGCCCAGCAGGGGTGTTAACAATGATAACTGCAAGAGCCGACAGCCTGTCCCATGGCAGCCCCGATGGGGAGGCCCAGCAGCTTCAGACCCGTCCACGCCCAGGGAGGCCGCCTGGGGCTGGGCTGGGCTGGCTTGAACCCGGGCAGCGTGGCCCAGGGACGTAGGCATAAGCCCTGCACTCGCTTCTCTCGGTGTGATGAAGGTGGCCCTGCTGCCTGGGCCCGGAGTTAACTCCAAGAAGCAGTGGGAGGGCGCAGGAGCTGCTTCTGGGACCCGGCCCATGGCAGCAGCCCCCCACCCCCAGCCTCTAGGTGGGGAAGGAAGAAGAGGCAGGACTTACCTGCCTACGGAGGGATCATCTGCCCCCCATGTGGGACAGAGTCAAAGTCAGACTGTGCTCAGTGCATGGCCTGGGTGCCTCCGGGAGCCCCAGTGGTTCTGTTAAGACCCAGGTCACGTGCTGTCCCTCCTCTGTTCGGAGCTGCCCCAGTCCGTCTCCCTTAGTCCTCACCAAGCTCTGCACGGCCCTGCCCGGGATGGCCCTGTAGCCCCGTCTTTTAAGAACCCCCCCTCACTTTGCTGTACCCTTATGGTCCCACCCCAGGGCCTTTGCAGGTGACACACCCTCTTCTAACAGCACCTTCCCTGCAGGGCTGCCTGCCTTGATTTCCTCAGGTCTCTGCTCCAATGACCCTTTTGCAGGGAGGCCTCCATGGTCAGCCTGGGCCAAGCAATCCTCTCTTCCCTCTGCTTTATTTTCTCCATCGCAGTTTCCGCCCGCGGGTGTTCTAACACGGACTTGCCCACATGCTTCTTGTCTGTCTCCTCCCGCCCCCGCCCCCCTAGAACTTGGATTTGTTCACTATTGTATCCCCAAATAATTACTGAATGAAGGAAAGAACACGTGGGTGAAACAGGCCCTCTCCACCTCCACATCCAGAGTATTAGCTACCAGGGTGCCGTGTTGGCACCTGTTCCATCAGTGCCAACAGTGAATGGTCCACAGCAGGCTCGTGACACACGCCCGTGGGCACTGGTAGGCCCGCGCCATCAGAAACAGCCCCTCAGACCCCATTTCTCTAACTGCTCTCAGAAACCCTTGCGAGAACCATGATTTATTATCCTGGCTTTGGCTGTTATCAAAGCTTAAAGCAAAAAAAAGAATACTTCTGCATTTTTTTTGTTGTTGTTTTATCAAACTGCTATAGGTTTAAAATTCATCAGCTTTCCCACATTTCCTACCTGGTGTGCCTACTGTGTAATCGCCATTTTTAATGGTGACGTATTTTAACTGCACCATGTCGATTTAATGGAAGACATTTGTAGCCGTACTTGCTTATCTGAGCACATTGCAATTATGATGAGTAGAGAGGGATGGTAACATCAGATTAAGTCCTACCTCTTAATGGAAAATTAACTCTGAAAGCAGATATTCTAGGATTTCTGTTTCCTGAAACAACGGCTCCTGATTTGTGGGAGACAGACCCCTAGGGGATTCCCAAAGTTTTGTCCTATTTCAAGGAGACTTAGACTCAATGTGGCATCAGGTATTGCCTGCACACTAAATAAATGTCTCACGAAGAAATGCTCGACTGTTGACTAAATATATCCACATGGGGCTTTGGGATCGACAAGTTAGGAGTTCACATAAGCATGCGGCAGGCTCTGTCATTATGTACTTTTCAGTCAGTCTGCACTAAGCCTCGCCTGCTGCCATACAGAAGGTGCCAAACGGCTAATCTCTCAGGGAACTTTGCACGCAGTAACACTGAGGACAGCTGCTCTGTAACTCGCAATCTTTTGGCCAAGTGAGAATCCTACATTTATCATCAGAAAGTGATGGAGATGTCTGAGCAAAAGCTCCAGTAAACGCCAGCGGGGGACTTTAAGTTATTCCTATCAATTACTTGGGACTTTTCTTTGTTCAGGTTTCTTGTCTGACATTCAGTGCACGTCATGTTCCATCCCACCCGTTCTGAGAACCCAGAGGCAACACACCCATAAAACAGCTGTCTGCATTCAGTACAGTCAACGCCGAAATAAATCCGGCTCCATTGGCTGCTTTGCCATTTGCTTCTAACAAAGCACAGAGAGCAGGGGCTGTGGGAAAGCTGCCTCCCGAGTTCCTGGTAGCCCTTATCTGTCCTCCTACAGCTCTGTGCTGGCGTCCGAATAAAGCTGCCTTGAGCAGTGGGCAGTGATATGGGCCCACGGTGGTCTCTGTTCCAGAATGCTCGGAGATTACAGACAGGAGCCCAACCAGTGCTCAGAGATTACAGACAGGAGCCCAACAAGTGCTCAGAGATTACAGACAGGAGCCCAACCAGTGCTCAGAGATTACAGACAGGAGCCCAACCAGTGCTCGGAGATTACAGACAGGAGCCCAACCAGTGCTCGGAGATTACAGACAGGAGATCAGCCACTGCTCAGAGATTACAGGCAGGAGCCCAACCAGTGCTCAGAGATTACAGGCAGGAGTCCAACTAGTGCTCGGAGATTACGGGCAGGAGCCCAACCAGTGCTCAGAGATTACAGACAGGAGATCAGCCACTGCTCAGAGATTACGGGCAGGAGCCCAACCAGTGCTCGGAGATGATGGGCGGGAGCCCAACCAGTGCTCGGAAATTACGGGCAGGAGCCCAACCAGTGCTCGGAGATTACGGGCAGGAGCCCAACCAGTGCTCGGAGATTACAGACAGGAGCCCAACCACTGCTCGGAGATTACAGACAGGAGATCAGCCACTGCTCAGAGATTACAGGCAGGAGCCCAATCAGTGCTCAGAGATTACAGGCAGGAGCCCAACCAGTGCTCGGAGATTGCAGACAGGAGCCCAACCAGTGCTCAGAGATTACAGACAGGAGATCAGCCACTGCTCAGAGATTACGGGCAGGAGCCCAACCAGTACTCAGAGATTACAGGCAGGAGTCCAACCAGTGCTCAGAGATTATGGACAGGAGCCCAACCACTGCTCAGAGATTACGGGCAGGAGCCCAACCAGTGCTCGGAGATTACAGACAGGAGACCAGCCACTGCTCAGAGATTACAGACAGGAGCCCAACCAGTGCTCAGAGATTACAGACAGGAGCCCAACCAGTGCTCGGAGATTACGGGCAGGAGCCCAACCAGTGCTCGGAGATTATGGGCAGGAGCCCAACCAGTGCTCAGAGATTACGGGCAGGAGCCCAACCAGTGCTCGGAGATTACAGGCAGGAGTCCAACCAGTGCTCGGAGATTACAGACAGGAGCCCAACCAGTGCTCAGAGATTACAGACAGGAGACCAGCCACTGCTCAGAGATTACAGGCAGGAGCCCAACCAGTGCTCGGAGATTACAGACAGGAGCCCAACCAGTGCTCAGAGATTACAGACAGGAACCCAACCAGTGCTCGGAATTTACAGGCAGGAGTCCAACCAGTGCTCAGAGATTACAGACAGGAGCCCAACCAGTGCTCGGAGATTACGGGCAGGAACCCAGCCACAGCGGGGGATTACGGAAAGGAACCCAACCACTGCTCGGAGATGACGGAAAGGAGCCCAACCACTGCTCGGAGATTATCGGCAGGAGCCCAGCCACTGCTCAGCAGAAAGCAGCGGAACATGTGGAAGCAATTCTACAGAGCACATCACGTGGACCCTATCTCTGCACATATGTCAAGATTGAATAGATATGAAAGAAGAGCCCAGCAAGTCACGTTTTATATCAATTCATTTAGGAGCATCGCTAAACTCATCATAGGCTTCAGATATCCAAGACCTGTAAATATCAAGGCCTGTGTGTAAATGTGTGTTTGTGCACATGCACGTGTGTGTCACATGTAGCACCATTCCACCGTGTGTACACTGCTAGGAATCTGCCATCACATGTGTGCTTTCAGCCTTATGCAACCCCAGTGGGTGAAACCCAACTGAAGACCACCACTTAGCCCAGTGGCATCTCACTAGACTAGAGGGGCAGAGCCGACAGATGGATAGAAATGCAGACCCATCTCTTCTCCTTCTGTGAAATCAGTTCCACTCTCATCTGTTTATCACATGTATTTTTTAAATTATTTATTTGCTTCCATTGGTCCCAAAGGAGATATCTGTAGATATGAGATTTCTAAAGGTGTCTCATGCAACCATGGGAATGGAAGAGTCCAAAATCCATAGGGCAGGCTGTAAGGCTGGCAACCCCAATGAACGATCTCAACAAACTCCACAGAAGAGGCTTGGTGGCTGAAGAAAGTGAAAATTCTCTCTTCTCCCTTAAAAGCCTTCCCCCGATTGACTCAAAGCCAACTGATTGGATTCTCCTGTTTGCCGGAAACGTGCACTTAGCTGATCACAGATGTCACCAGCCACAGCTGCAATCAACTGACTGATGATTCAGTACACCAGCCTCTGGTTTATCAGCCAGCCATCAGATGTCCTTGCAGCAATGGTCAGGCCAGTGCTTACCTGACCGGATGACTGGGCACCATCACCTGGCCAAGTGGACACCTGAACCCAACCATCACATATACCTAGTTAGTTCTAAAACTTCTTTTCAGACCATTGTTGCAACTTGCAGCAGTCTAGCTTTTTGAGTGTGGCATTAGTTCTGTGGTGTCGTGGAGAAAACAGGATGGGTCAGAGAAAAAGCAGCTCAGATGTCAGAATCTGGATGCCTGCACATGAGTTCCTGTCTTGTTGCTGTTACCCGTGTGACCGTGAGCCAATTGCAAGGTCCTACCAGCGGATCGCAGTGGGGAGGGAAGGGCGTGAGAATAACACCATCCGCCCTCACAACACCCAAGGGCCCTGAGAGCATCGGCCTGCAGGGAACCCCTGCAAGCTTTCTTATAATTGGTCATGTAAGCAATATTGCCACATTCGTCCCATCGTCCTTGGAAAAGGCGGAGATGTCCGGCAGGCTGCTGACACCACCCAGATGGGTCTAGACTGCTCCCTCGGTGTCCCTGCCTCACAGGACCCTGCAACACACTCTCTCCTGCAGATTTTCTCTCCTTCAGCCCCCAGGGTCTGCCCTGCCTCCTACATTCAGATGACTCCCCAGCTGCTCCTCTCTTCCAGGACACTGCTTACATCCACTGCCTGCTCCATGTCCCACAGCTTTTCTGATCTCAAAATGAACAAATCAATTTATTTCCCACCCCCACCTGGCCGTTCTCCGTCTCCGTTGGTGGCACTAACTAACATCTGTGGAGTTTCTACAGCTGAAAACCTCAGGGCCACGAGACACACCTCCTGCTGCCTGGTCCTGTGGCTCGCCCTCCTGAATGAGCCTCAAGCCCCAGCTTTCCCAGCCATTCCCACGACAGCTAAATGCAACGACGCCTCCCCCTTGCCTGAACTAGGTTGCAGCTGCCCAACGGGTCATCATACATCTGAGCTTCCTTCTCCCAAATACTGCCTTTCTTACTGCGACGATCAATTACGTGTCAGCTTGGGTAGGTCATGGTGTCCGGTCGTTGGCTTGAACTCTGGCCAGAGGTTGCAGTGGAGGGGTTTGTAGATGGAATTAGCATCCACATCGGTTGCCTTTAATTTAAGAAGATGCTCCCTGAGAAGTGGGTGGGCCTCCTCCTATCGGTTGGAGGTCTTAACAGCAGAGACTTGAGGGTTCCAAAAAGAAGAGAAATTCTGTCTCAAGACTACGGCATAAGCGCTTGTCTGCGTTTCCAGCCTGCCAGGCTGCCCCACGATGGAGTTCATGACGGCAGTCGCGCTCTTAGAGGAATCTGAGCCCGCACTGGTGTAACACCTGCCCGCAGAGATTCTCCCCAGCACCAGACAGCTGGTCTCCCTCTGCTGCCTGAAATCTTTCCCTGGCTCCTCAGTGCCTGCAGATTCCAGTTGCAACCACTTCACGGGTGCCTCCGGGCTCCTGCTCACCAGGTCCGTCTCCCAAAGCCCACCTTTTCCCCAACGCTCCGGCAGGAGTGCCCCCACACTGGCCACACCCTGAAGCCTCCCAGCACGGGAATCCCCGCAGGCTCATCCCTACCAGGGCCGCCCAAAAAGGAGCCCTATTTGTTTTTCAAAACCCAATCCAAGCCTTCCCTGATTTCCACAGAGAGAGAGAGGCCCCTTAATCTGTGTGCTCTCTGCCTGCGATTTAGCATAAGTGATAATTATTGCATTCTTTTCCCTCCGCATGTAAACTGCAGCTTCCATTTCTCTCCTCCCAGTCCCTCCCACCAGGCTACAGCATAGCAGGTGCCCAATAAATATTTGTGGAGTGAATGAATACGTGGAAACAGCCACAGGCTATTACAGAAGAAATGTCTGTCTGCAGAAAATATGCGCACGGAACACTTGAGATTCATCAGAACCATGTTTGTAGAGACTTGTTTAGTACAATTATGTTTACAGATAAAACTTTCCTTTTAGAAAGGTTTCAATATCTCAAACCAACACCATTTGGGAGGCTGTCCCAGTATAGTGAGAAGTAAACATGATAACGTTGTAATTATCATGAGGGGTACTTAATATTGGGTCTAAAATAGAATTAAATTTTACCAGTTAAAGATTTCCTAAGAAAGTGAAAAAAGAAATGGCTGCTTTTCTGCATTGCACGGAAAGTAGCAGCATAAAGACCATTTGTCATGTAGAGGGAAAGCAAACCTCTGCTTGGAATGTCCAGTCCTGCAAGCTTGTTCCTTTTGATTATAAATTATGAATAGAGAGAGGAAAGCTCAGAACTGAAAAATAATTTAGAATAAGTGATGGCAGACAAACTCCAGAGAGGTCCGTAATTCAGCTTCCAAGGAGGCTCTAAATGAGCCGACCCTCAGATTTTATCCCTGCTTCTACCCACACATCAGCCAGAGCTTTGTCATGCCAGCCCTACTCAACTGCCCCATGGTTCTTCCTAGAAGGCCTTAGGGCCTCTGCCCTGGAGGCTCTGCGTGATTAGCTCCTCTTCCCAGGCTCGTTAATCAGAACGACTTAAATCAGGAGTCCAATGCCATATGCAATTAGAAACATTTAACAATTACTTGGAGTTGATGATGATTTTTATAAGTTTGCCAAGGTTATTTAAACCTAATGAACTTGAGTTCAAGCCAAACTCGAGGCAATTGCTCATTTTACAGTTTTGATGGGTTTAGTATATGGTGAATTTGTTTTCTCTCCAACTGCACTAGTTTGCCAAAATATTTCTGTTCATAATTATTTAGTAATGCGCTCTTTCGTGTAATATGTTTTGGAGACTGCTGCCTTTTAGATAGACATATAAGGCTTTAACACTGCATTTTACTCCCTGTAAGAGATGCGTAATCCCCTTACATTACCTTTTCTGTTGCTCCTTTACAATTTTCATTTTTTCTGTTTTATCCATCATAAAGCTACCTACCAGATGAAGGTACCTTTTGCACTAAAGAATACAATCACTGTCACTGGCTTCACAGGGAGATGGAAATGTGGTGTCTGATGACACATTTACCTTAACAAAATCAGCAATTTACCAAATTGTCCATCCAGTGCAGGAACGAGTGAAGCTCCGTGTGCATTCCTTAGCTGTTTTTCCACAAAAGAAGCTTAGGATCCATTTTACTGCATGTACCATTTGGCTTCCAAATCCAATTTACTCAGTGATTTCCCAGCATAGCACTAATCAGACGCTATATCCCATATCAAGCCTAGACTGTTAAACAACAGCATGGCCTTCTCCAGTTTGGATTTTCCTTATCATTTATTTCAGATCATCTAGACAGCAGTGAGGCATGGACAGCTGCTAGTCACACTCGAGAGCTTGCCTTGTTCCGGGCTGCTGCGCGTGATCTGCACAACCACCCTATGAGGAAAGCATTGTTCCCATTTTACAGATGAAGAAACCGAGGGCCCAAGAGTATAAATACCTTGTCCAGAGTCACTCAGATACTCAGCAACGAAGTCGGGATTTAGACTCCCACAGCTCTGAACTTGAAACCCAAGCAGTCATTGTACTATATATACATCTAGTTCATGCTTTCAGCACCATGGAACCGAGTTTATAGACTCCTGGGAAGAAAAAAGTCCTCTGGAATGATGTCTTTGCTTTTTCCGTTGGTTCTATGGAAGGTCTCCTGGAGTTGGCAAGTTGCCTCTAGCAGCATCCGTGGGCACCAACCCAATGAGGCTCACCAAAGGCAGAGCTCCCTTTCCTCATTTCTGGAGATCCCATGCACCTTTGCCTCTGCTGGGGTCTTGAGAAATTTGAGACTGGAAGGCCGAGCAGGAAATCAGAGCGCCATCTCCCAAACCCAAGAATAGCAGACTACCCACCCGAGGTCCTCCTGGCTCTCAAAGGACAAGCTTTGACTCAATTCCGAGTTCCAGAGTGACTCCCTCGATCCTTTATTAATTGAAAAGACAAAACAAAAGAAGAAAGCAGATCTGCAAGGAATAACAACTCCCTTTATGGAATGATTTATAGCCCTGTGTGCCAAAGGCTATTTACACCCCCATTTTAAATCATATCTTTAAAAATTGCTTATTGAGCACATACCTCTCGCCAGATGTCATGCCAGGGGCTTCACATGCACAATTTCACTGGATTATCAAAGAACCACAGTGTGCTTCCACCCATCAGTGGAAGTGACTTCAGTTTCCTGAAGTCAGTCAGGAAACTGGCTGACTGGGCAAGTGTGTACAGTGAAGCCTTTGCAATTTACAGCCAGATCTCAGAAGCCAGGATGTTTGAACAGGTGAAAAATTACGCATCCCAGATTCCAAAGCTACTCCTCTTATTAGTCTACCCAAAGAATGCAAAGTGTAAAAATTAAGTCCTGAATTCTTGCATGTTTGTAGTTATGTATTTCCCTCCCTCTCCCTTCTTCCGGAGGTCAAAAAGAACTGTGCCTTGAATACATTGATGATCACACAATATATAAATGAGAAGCCAAGGTGTGTTTAGAAGGACCAGCATGTTGAAATTTTAGTCTCGTCTCTCCGAAAGTGGTAAGGTCCAATCTCTCTGATTTAAATGACATTATTAGGGCAGCTGTGTTCATTGAAAACAAACCACCATGTGGCTAGAGCCCAAGGTAATTTCTTCTTGAAGAAACACATCCGAGGAGGAAAAAAGAAAAGGTCTTCCCAGATGACTGTTTTTTCAATATTATGTTTTCACACTAGATGTGAAAGACTAGATGCTGTGCCATTTCTCACCCCTAAAGCTAATGATTCTAAGGCTGTCCTCAGCCTGCCACTAACACCTAACGTCCCAGTCTCTTCCTGGGTCATCAGGTCTTTCTATTTGTGATCCCAGAGGAAAGGAGGCAAAACACACTGCACAGCCCATAACAGCCACCTTTTCAAAGAAGAAAAGACGTGAGTTGAATTGCCTTCATAAGAAGCTCATTGCTCCCCTCTCTCGTCCCTGTGCATCTTTCCTTCTCCTTTCTTCATCAGTTCCCAGGGGTGCACGTGTGTGTGCGTGTGTACACATGTGTGCGTGTGTGACCCACCCATGTGTAGGGTGAAAGAGCCATCCCTTGAAGACTGGAAGACTGCCCCACCCTCCCGTGTCCCTTAGGCTCCTGGAGTGTGCACCTGTGCCCGTGACCTCGGCTCTGCCCCTCGGACCCACCCAACCCAGCCTCTGGGCAGGCGTCAGGCCACGTGTTCCCCCAAGTTCCCGAGGAGAGGGCTGGAGCCTGCCCAGGCCCCAGGCATGAGCCGAGCACTGCTCCACTCCCGTGCAGGAGTGGGGGGTCAGCAACACTCCCCAAAGTCGCCCCCAGCCTGCCCGCTCTGGCCCCAGCCCACCCTCAAGCGTCCACATTCGGGGGTTGGGTATTGCAGGGACAGAGCATCTGCTACCCCTTTCCAGGCTTCCCTTCAGGGGTCTCGCTCCCCCTCGCTTTGGGAAACTGATTCTCGGCATTGCCCAGTTGTTCTTTGCCTTAAAATCCTGAGGCAGAGCAGGGCTTTAAAGCCGGGGACAGTCCTGGATGGCTGGCAAGTGATAAGGCAGATTATAAAAGGAGAGTTACAGGATGACATTTTTATCTTATAAAAGCAAATATATATAGAAAAGAACAAAAGGGGGAAAAAGGAATGCAGGTAAGTGATTCTCATTTTCTTCTTTTCTCCTCTGTCTATAATGGTCATGCTTTTCCTTTATACTCATAGAAAACTTTGCAAATGTATTTCAAAAATTTGAAGACAAAATGCAGAAAAGACTACAATGTCATTAGAGCTGTATTACTAAAACTTGAGTAATTTCTTTTAATAAGAAATTGATTCCTATGATTGACAAGTTATTTTATTGCAATGTTACTTAAACATGTACAAGCATAAAACTCATTATAAAGACCTTATTCATTGGCAATACATATTTACAAAGGAAATACAAGACAAGGCCTTAAAATCTAATGCAATTCAAATCAACAGCATTCATTAAATATGACCAATTGCATTATTTCACTAAAACTAAACCACTGGTTCTGGGTTCAGCCATAGAAAAATGTACTGGTGGCTTTGTGTTTATTCATCATTGACTAGAATATGTTTTATTTAGCCTGATGGACCATCGTTTGAACCACCAACATTATCACTGTCGTAATTTACCCTTTTTTATTTTTTACGTACCCTCCGAGTTATTTTTAACTGCCAATCCATTATGTTGACAGGCCAATCATTGTAAAAGTGTATTCCAACATGCAATGATGAAAAATAAAAATATGCCATTTAACGAACACTCACTCATGGCCCTTCTCCTGCTACATTTGCTGCTAAGTGGCTGCTGCAATTGGTTGTGTGTGAAGCGGGGACCCTGGAATGGGGAGATCTGAGACAATAGCCACTGCTCCTGTCTTCTGGTGGGCAGTTTTCCACCCAGGTGTGGTGGGACAGCCCAGTTCACCCAACACCCTTTTCTGTCTAGTCTGAAAACCTCCATTGATAAAATCAAATGTGACTTCCCTGGCCTGGGTGTTGCACAGGTCTCGCTTTAATATTTAAAGTGTGCTCCTACTCTCTAAGACAATCCAAATGGGATATCGATATGCAATGCTAGATCTTTTTAATTTTGTCAGATCAAAGACTTCATTCATTCAGTAACTTAAGAAAGCAAAGTCTTAGACTGTAAAAATGTCTTGCAAATCATCATGGCTAAGGAGAAGTTTTGCATTTATAGCTGATTTTAGAATTCAGTTCTGAGCAAATGGCAAAAAGGGGGAGGATGTTGTCATGACATTAGACTCAATTTATGAGAGCACAGGTTGTGGGGCACTGAAGGGTGGTGAATCTAAATGTGGGGCTTGAAACAACATGGCAAAAGTGATTTTCCAGATAATCCAAATATGTCTATCCCTTTTTTCCCCGTTATCATCGAGAAATGTATGAAATATGTGAAATACTCATGGGAAATTTGCAAATGGCTACAAAAGTTTCCACAAATATAATTTCTTAAGCAACCTAACCTAGTAATTTGATTTCTGAAAGTTGAGATTTATTGTATACCCACGACACCTACTGAAGAGCATGCATGACTCCTTATCTTTGCAAAAAAAGGACAAACTTATTGCTCTACTACAAAGCAGATGGTTTCTCACAGAACAGTGCCTATCACACATCCAGAAGGAAGAAATGACTCAGTTTTCTAAAGGGCTGGCAACCATCACACCTGAACTGGGAAACGTCAGTATGGGCTTCTGGGGAAGAGACATCTACACCCTTTCCCCTGACCCCAGTGGCCTTGCAGCTCCCACCCATACCCCTGGGCATAATCGTGACCCTCTTGGAAACGGACTGAAAGGTGCCTGGGTGTCTTGTGTTCTGGGTTGGCTCCAGCAGACACCGCACCCTGGGCGGCCTAAGCGATGGGAACATGTTGACTCAGTTTTGGAGACCAGAAGTGCAAAAGTGAGGTGTAGGCTGGCGTGCTTTCTCTCAAGCTTTAGCAGTGCCTGCCAGCCACCCTAACTCAGTCTGTGCCTCCATAGTATGCCATCTCCCTCTCTTCTGGTCCAAATGTCCTCGGCTTCTAGGGACTACAATCATTGGCCCCCTGGTTCAGTGATGCCTCACCTTAGCTAATAGGGTCTCCAAAGACCCTCTTTACGAATGGGTTCATATGTGCAGGACCACAGGTTGGCACGAGAGCACGTCTTTGTGTGGATTCAGTCCCTGACATTGGTTGCCCTGTCTGGCCCAATACTCCAGTTTATCACTGCCTTCCTGTGTGTTTGTGCTATTTTAAGATTCTCCAAATTGTAGAAAATGGAAAATTATGCAAATGATTTTGTCCATTGAAATGCAAATGAATTGAGTCCAACGCAGGTGCAATTGACCATTGCCCTAAGGATACTAAACAGTTGAAAATCTATCTGTAATTTCATCGTAGTTTTAATTATTACCCAGGTGTGCTGTTTTGAAAGGGTTATGTACCCTAGAAAAGCCATGTTTTAATCCTGATCCATCTTGTGGAAGCAACCATTTCTTTTAATCCTTATTCAGTACTGTGGGTTGGATACTTGATTAGATCATCTCCATGGAGATGTGGCACACCCAATTGTGGTTATGAACCTTTCATTAAAAAAGAAGCATTTTGGAAAAAGCTTGAGAGCCACAAGAGAGCACGAGAACCACGAGAGCCCACGCAGCCAGAGACCTTTGGAGATGAAGGAGGAAAATGCCCCTGGAGGAGCTTCACAAAACAAGAAGCCTGGAGAGAAAGCTAGCGGACGTCGCCATGTCTGCCACATGCCTTTCCAGTTGAGAGAGAAACCCTGAACATCATCGGCCTTCTTGAACCAAGGTATCTTTCCCTGGATGCCTTAGATTGGACATTTCTATAGTCTTGCTTTAATTTGGAGATTTTCATGGCTTTAGAACTGTAAACTTTTAACTTAATAAATTCCCCTTTTTAGAAGCTGTTCTGTTTCTGGTATATTGCATTCCAGCAGCTAGCAAACTAGAACAGCTATATATGCATATATATGTGTGTGCATTTTAAAAAGTCTCTTTTAAGTCAATTGTGACATTTGACTGGGTCCCCCACTAAATAATGAGTTAAATAAATCCATTAACTCATGTTCACTTTTTATTTGTATGAGAGTTGTGATTTTTGTTACACAATTGTGATCTTTGTTTAAAAATTACTCTTTAATCATATCAATAAATATTTTTTGAGCATCAACTTACTGTACAATAAATCATTTCATATCTTTTGATTTATCAAATTTCACATCCCAACATGAAAGTACAAAAAAGCATACTTGTAGCATCTTGACACAAAGGTTGGCTCTGTTTTTAAGTCTTTAAAGAATACATTATAAACCGTAAAAGCATGAGTTTACCGGTGTTTTACTACTTTGGGGGACAAAATAGTAGAAGAACTGTTCACTCATTCTTCCTTCAATAAGCAATACGTGATTGGTAGGCTGTGGGGGAGAGCATTTAAATATGCATAAGACAAGGTCACTGGCTCTTAAAACGTTTACTAATCCAAACATGAAAAGTCCCTTCTTGCTGCCTGGCTCTCCTCTGTGCTACATAGCAAAAACAGCCCTTTCTCACTCCAGGGGAAGAAATTCGCTTTGATCCCTCTGTCTCAGAGCAACAGGGACTTTTTGCAAGAAAGCCAGCAGAGATCTGCTTTGTGTTTGGGACTGGTTTGCAAATGGGACCTCTCAAAGCAAACCCTTCCCATGGAAAGTCTATGGTTTCCCCATGGGACACAAGAATAAGCCTTGCTATTGTCAGGCAGATAAAGCAGGGTTTTTCCTGCTCCAGAGGTTCATCCCCTCCCTTGCCATCAGAAGACTTTCAGCATTGCCAGAAGTCGGTTAGATAAAATTTTGAAAAGAGGGAGAGTCAGATCAAAGAGAATATTTTCCAGTTAGGGTGAAACTTATGTAACATGAAGCAGTGTTTCCCAAACTTGATGTTTACCATGTCCATGCACCTCCTGTATCATTATTACTGAGTGTTTATCTTTAAATTGATGCATTTGAAAATGTAAATAATTTATGCCCACCCTAGGCAATAATATACATGAAACAACTGGTTTAATGCTCCAGTTACTTTTTTTTCTCTAATTCTCATTCACATTAAAATAAATAAATAACAACTAAGATATAATATACTCAGCCATCTGCCATGTAAAATCTTCCCCATATGGAATGCTGCCACACTTAGAGAAGCACTGATTTACTGCAGCTTCGCTGGTGCTGAGTTCCTGCAGTCAGTATTGGTAGCCTGGGACCCAACAAGATGGTGAAGCAGGTCTTAACAGAGGAGGAAGCTGAAGGCAGCTGAGTGGTGGACAAGTACACAGAAGTCTGCAGCCCCAAGGGCCTGGCTTTGATGACACAGAGCCTAGCTTCTTAAAGCCTCAGCTTCCTTTTACATACAATTGGAACAACATTTCTAACTCTCTGTTCTCTTGGGAGAGTTGACATTGACATTCATTCATTGACAGACATTTATTGAGCACCTCTCATGGATTCCAGTTCCAAGCAAGATGCCCATCCATGAAATATACATGTCATTTCTAAGTTATTTGCTGTCTCTATATACATGCTCATTGATAGCATGATATAATTACTATCAATGCCCTTATCTCTAATCTTCCATCAAAGAACAAGAGAATATCCAAGCAATGTGTGGGCTTACTCAACGATTAAGTCACTGTGTTAATTTTAATGCAGGGGAATTCCTGCTGAATGGAGCTCCCCTGCGCTGGAGTAAGAGACATGAATCTACTAATCTCACAAATATTTGAGCATATTTCACAAAGCCCTCTCCTGGAATAATAAGTAAAAGAGATAATGTATATAAAGCACTTGGGAGTAGCATGCAGTCCACATTAACTCTGGTACTGATGGTGAAACTGAAACAAGAAAAGGGACACAGGAAAACTTCTCAATCTCTGATCCAGGCCAGGCTAGAGGTGTTCCAGTGTCCAACAAAGAACTCTAAGAAGGCTATACACATGGGTGAATGGCTCCCTCTATTTCTAAGACATATTAGAAATTCATTAGAATAGAAATTCATTAGCTCACTCCATATGCACGGGCATATCTAAGGAAAGAACCACTCTTACTGTCCATAGAAGAATAGCAGGGCAGCGTGCACTCTGTAGGCAGATTATCACTCTTCCAGTAATACTCAGCCAGGGCTGGTCCCAGTGGAATGACTGGGTCATGCAGCCACAGATGGCGTGTTCTCATAAAAATACAGAGCGCATCACCAACTACCCAATGGAACACCATGGAAGTTGCTGGAGATATTCCAAAAGACTGCACGTTAAATGTTTCCATCTCTGTTTATATCACTGAGACTATAGGATGATCATTCCAATAACATAATGGTGATCTAAACTATTTATTTTTACCAAGGCATATCATTTATTCCATCTGACTTCAAAACATTATCTGGATCCTTCCAATTTCCTGCTGTAATCACACAGAAGTAAATATTTGCTTTTATTACTGGATGACTCAATTACTTTGAAGTTTGTGAATTTTTAACTTCCCTCTCTTTTACAATGATATGGGAAATGCAGTTCTTGCTAAAAATCACTGTGTGCCTGTGTGTGTATATATATATATATGTATGTATATATATCTTTACAAAAGGCACTGGGGAATTAATAATTTTCAGTGAGTTCAGATGTCACAGCTGCAGAGTCCACTTTCTTCAGTGTTAGCAAGAGAGCCGAGAAAGGAAACCACAGAGAAATCTTTGATGTCAAAGAAATGCCCCTTTCATGGCAGCGAAGGAGATAATGTATGTCACTTCCTTAGGAAAAAAGGGGGAGACATAAACCAGAACATAGAGGGCAGTAAGGAAGCTAGGCCTAGGAATATCAGAATTTGGTGTTTATTTTATAATACTATCAGGAAAGTCTCTAACATTAAGGAGTAGAGAACTGTATACTTTCTTTTATCTAGGATACATTTAATCCCTTTACAGAAAGATGAACATAAACCACTTTTTACAAGAAAAATTTAAAAACTCAGAGCTAATAACCTGTTTCTTAAAAGGAATCATCACAACAAGATTTTCTGCTCAATACATTTTTACCCCGATATGTGACGATATGATGCTTCGGCAGTTTTCCTAGCATTTTCTTCCAGCTTCATTATTTGAATGATGCTGTTAAGAAACCTCTCAATGAAACTTGTATATTTGTTCAACTTATATAAAGGAAACTTGTATAATGGAATTTGAAAACTCTAGTAGGACCTGTTCTTTCTCAGTATACTCTGTCACATTCTCAGTCATCCCCTTACACAATTGTGGAACTCACATTTGAGAAAGCAGGCCAGTTCCCGGATCCAAGGGTCTGCTGCTCACCGGCCCTCTCTTGCGAACTTCCCACAGTGCCTCGTTGTCCATTCCAACCCTCACCCCACCTCCTGCTTCTTGCTAATCCAGGCATATTGGGTTACCTGGCTTCATGCAGAAGCCTAAGAGAAGGGAGATACTCACCATGATGAGAGCCTCCAACTGCTGCCTGGTAGAAAAGAAGTTTTAAAAGTACAAAGGAAGCCTTTCAAAAGGATATCAGCCAACACTCTCTGGGCCAACGGTCTTCAGGGCACAGCAGTATAACACTGAGCAGTGACGGATTTGTGTAAGGGCTATTGTAAGTCATAAAAACAAGGTTAAATTAGACTTATTTCCTCTATGTTCTGTGTAGTCTGTTACATTTCAAAGTTTCGCAGTTTACAACAAAAAGTTTTCTTCATAAACATTGGGTTCTGTGATTTGGTAATTTTTCTTGTGCGAAAATAATGTGGACTCGAGGGTATCAGGTAACCAAAGTGTTGCTGGAGTGAATGACTAGGGGGTGCTGCCCACCCCCAAATATTTGCATTGGCTGATTAAAACCACAAATAGCTCCTAATCAGACGGAGGGGTAATGAGAAATTCTTTGGAAGAAGTGAAATGGTTTTTCCAAGTCCCCCAAAAGGGCCTCCACGGGTGGCATTTCAAGCATAACCATGGAGGGATGTTTGGGAGGATGGAGCTTTATTAGGAGTTCCATAAAAACAGCAGGGAATAGACAAAGGGTAGTCCCTAAAGGAAAATAGGGAGACTATTAGCAAAAGAGAGGGAAAGCATGCAAAGAGAGGGTGTACCACAAATATAATGAGGTGATTTTTCTAGAATACTCTCTTTCTGCCCCAAAGAATCCCCTGAGAGTACCACAGTTAAGTTCAGTGACCTTCAAAGCAAGGAGAAAGGGGGACGTCTCAGTCATGCCAACAAAAGTCATGGCAAAAAGGGGGCATCCATGCCTAACACCCATTTCCCAATGGTGATAACAGCAAATCCTATTGCATAAGAGACGGAGCACAGGCAGGGAGCTCATACAGCATTTATGTGAGAATATCTCACAGACACGGATGCTTCAACAACCTTTGGAATTCATCCACTCGTAGAGAGAAGAAAGGCCACAGTTCGAGCCACGTGAAATAGAAAAGCACTCCGCAAGAAGCCAACGGTGTGTCCATGGCTCACTCAAGTTGTCGCACTAACTGAATAGTCCTCGCAGCTCTGTCGAAAGCTCTGACTTACTTTCGAAGAGATAAAAGCCATCAAAAGCTGAGGACTTAAAACATATTTGAAGAGACACCTTTACCATGTGGCCTTGGGGGTGTTTTGAAACCCTCAGTCTGCTCACTAATTTCAGAGCGAAAGGTCTGAGCATAGACACTGAATATTCCTTGTTAAGTGGAGTCAGTCTGGAGGATGAGAGGGAGGTGCCTCCCTTGCCCAAGAATTTGGAAAGAAAGGAAATACCCTCTGAGGATTGAGCAAAGAGATCCTCTTTAAATCAGGACTGAGGCCTCGTGGGAACGCCCCTGGCTTCGTTCCACTTGAGTTGATTGTAATCTCAGTGATGCAGCCCTGGAATCTGACTGCAATTATAAAGACTGCCATCGAATCCCAAAGAAATTGAAATCATAGACAGATCCTGGTCTGCACAAAGAGGAGACAATGGAGAAATAGTCAGAGCCTGAAATATCTATCCAGCACTCTCCAACAGAGAGAGGAGCATGGCATAAGGTGGACACAAATATTCTACTAAAAGGATGTTCTCAGGTATGAAGTGGGAAGAGGTTTTCAGGTCCTATCATGTCCGCCTTGATTTTCCCTGAATTTGCATTCACCACACCACTTCATCATCCTGTTGGATTCCCAAGCTCCTTAATTCTGAGAAGGGGGTCTTAGCTAGCAATCTCTACAAAAAGAAACATCACCTATGAAAAATTAACATGTTGCTCTTCTGGTTTATTCCAATCATTCCATTCCATTTGCATTTATCATTAACTTCCCATTTATCAGACATACTGCTATGGCTTGATGATATCTAAATTCAAATCAGACACAACCATAGTCCTTAAGGAGCTATAGAGACATTTATAAACAATTGTGGCTCCACTGTCATGGGCTATAGGGACAGAGAGGAATGTCACCTTGCTTGGCTAGTGCTTAGTCAGTGGTTTGGGCTGAGTTTAGCTTCCTGGAAGAGGTTTTATCTGGGCTGAGTCTTTAACTCACCCCATCCTTTAATAGGTAAAAGACAGGAAAAAGGAGGAAGAGGACAGAAGACAAAGCATACAGGTGTGATGTAGCAACGTATGTTTGCGAAATCTCAAGAATGTTGGTATTGCTGAAGCATGGAGTTTGAGGTCTTGAGTGGTGTGAAATAAGGAGCCAGAGGTTTGCACACATGAGCTTCTCAAAGAAAGGCTGCATGGACCCCATGGCAACAAAGGGGATATTGCAGCAAGCCAGGGAAGAGAGAATAATGCATGGCCATTAGGCGAACAAGGTAAAGTTTACTGAAAGACCTAAAAGAATCCCGAATAAAAGGATAGATCTACATGTTGATGGAAGGGAAGGCTCAATATCACAAATATGTCTTTTCTCTAAAATTCAATCCAAAGCAATTCTAATCAAATTCTCAATGGGCTTTCCTTTGTAGCATTTGAGAAAATGATTCTAAAATTCAGTTTTGATGAAGAACTAGGAGAGACAGTCTTGTCCAATAGATGTCAAATTTTATTATAAAGCTATGTATTTTTATATCATCCCAGATATAAACAAACAGACCAATACAAAATAATAGAACACCCAGAAACAGATCCTTTAGAAAAGCAAAGGCTTAATAAATCTGGCAATACCAATGCTGGTGAGCAGCTTTCCAGACACTTTGGAGGGCTTCTTGGCAAGAAGAAAAATTGAAGAGGCACTTGGCCTATGGCCCAACAATTTTTCCTTTGGGTATATGTCCTGGAGAAATGCTCATGTGGACAAAAGATAACATGTGCATGATCCACATGGCAACATTGCTCAAAAAGCAAAGAAAGGGCACCACCTAAATGCCCATCAATGGAAAAATGAAAAAGCACATTGTGCTATATTTATTTGATGGAATAGCTTTTGCATTTTGAGAAAGTCAGTTTACCTTCATTTTTTTGAAAGCTATTTTCACTGGGTACAGAATTCAAGGTTAGCAATTCTATTTCTTTCAGTACTTTAAAGATATTGCTCCAATGTTATCTGGTTTGCATGGTTTCTTGTGAAAAATCAGCTGTCATCTTATCTTTATTCTTCTTTATTTTGTCTGGCTGTTCCTCTTGTCTTTTACTGTCTGGTTGCTTTCAAGATTTTCTCTTTATCGTCACTTTGAGCAATTTGATTATTATGTATGTTGGCATAATTTTCTTCATGTTTCGTGAGTGTGTGTGTGTGTGTGTGTGTGTGTGCAGGAGGTTCTCTGAACTTCTTGGATCTGTGGATTTAGAGTTTTCACCAAATTTTGTGAAATTTAGGGCATTACTCCTTCAAATATTTACCCTCTCACCCCACTTTGGGCATTCCAATTACATATATTAGACCACTTGAAGTCCTCCCATAGCCCACTGATGTTCTGTCCTTTTTTCTCCCCAATCTTTACTCTTATTCTTTTAATTGGACTATTTTTATTGTTATGTCTTCAAATTAACAAATATCTTCATCTGCAATGTCTAATCTGCTATTGATGTCATCCAATATATTTCTCAACTTAAACATTCTATTCTTCATCTACAAAAGTTTGACTTGTATCATTTTTATAACTTCCATGTCTCTAATTATCATTTTTGACATGTGCAATACAATTATTATATTGCATTTTAATATATTTGCCTTATAATTCTGATATCTATATTACTTCTGAGTAAGTCTCAGTGAATTTATTTCCTTATTCTGGGCCATATTTTCCTGCTTCTCTGCATGTAGTGTTGAATGCTGGAAGTTTTCGTATTCTTGTCAGTATTCTTCAGCTCTGTTCTAAGATAAGTTGTTTATGTTATTTGAAACTGTTTGTTCTTTTTAGGTCTTGCTTAAAAGTTTAAAGATCTTCTGGTGAGACCAGAGTAATGTTCTGATTAAGGCAAGGCCCTTCTGTGTCCCCAGCCAAATGTCCTGTGAGTCATGAAGTTGTCCACTCTGGCTGGTCCACCACGATTTTTGGACACTTGTGTGCTCCAGCAGAGGTGCTGCAACCTCTAACCCTTTCAGAATGTTCTTTCCCCCAGCATCAGGATGCTTCCTTAAATTTATGTGCTTGTCAACACCTACCTGAATACTCAAGGATGACCCACTGTTTATCTCCAGAGTTTTCTCTCTGAATGGCTCTTTCCTCTCTGTGACTCTGTCCTGTGAACTCTAATCACTTTGCTTTCCTTGGACTCTCAATGTTGTTTTACAACCCAGGGAGTCTGAGGGGTGCTGCTTGGGTTCTCGCCTCCCCACACTCTCTCAAGGCAATAATATCAGGCAATTAGGGGTTCACATTGTTACTATCTCCCAGAGGTCAGTGTCCTTCATTGCCTGACTCCAGTGTCTTGAAAACTGTCATTTCCTGTATGTATATATATACATATTATATATATAGTCTACTTCCATGGTTGTTCCAGACAGGAGGGTAAATCTAGTCTCCATCTTGGCTGTACCACGTCAATCTAACAGTTTCATGTTGGGGGGAGTAAGAAGTTCATTTGATGAAATACAATATTGCAGTTTTAATAAATGAACTAGATGTATAATTGGTTTTATACAAATTAACATGGATCTTGAAAGTTAACACTGGTGGAAAAAATCAAATTTGAAGAATAATATATTCTGTATGAAACCATTTACACAATTCAAAAATGTACAAGTGTATCCTGTGAATTTATTTTGTATATCAAAAACATAAAGATATGGATGGGAAAAAACCAAACCAATTTAAAGATGATAATATTTCAAGGGAGGAAGAACTGTGGGAATGAGAGCAGGGAGTAATAAAAATGGGGCTTGAACTTTATATGTAATGCCTTATTAAAAAATAAGAGGGAAGTATAAAATGAACAGGTCAAAATGCTAGCCTCTTAACTTTACTTAAATCTGATGGTTGGCTGATATCTTTGAATTACTTCATAATTTAAAATATCTTCCTGTAGGTTATCTGGAGTTTCTACGGTCAAAAAAGAAATATTTGAATTTGCCTTTGGGGCTCAGTGTCCTTTCCTCATATTTGAATAATTAGAAAGCTCACAGAGGTGGCTCCCTAGGGGAAATAAAGAACCTCTTCTAGGAAAGAAATGTTCAAGATAATGTAGCTCTGTGGAGGCATATCGTTCTGGTGGGTTTTAGAGAAGTTTTTAAACCTGTAGACAGAGTTCTAAAAGTGTATCTCTGCCAAATAAATTTTACGTAAAATTTCTTGGGTAAATATTCAGTTAGGCTGACCCCTGCATACGCATTAATGTTCATTCTTGTACTTTAGGAGATGAATGTGTGCATGCGTGTGCAGGCACGTTTTCTTATTCAAGGATAACAGGAATCAAAAACCTCAAAGGCAGGACAATTTGTGAGCCTCATCCTCAGAGCTACGAGAAGGTGCCGGATCCATTGGAGATCCATTCTGTAACATTACTAAGATTAAGTAACTAGTTACCTGATAAACATATTGATGTTGGGACCCTTTCATGATTATCTTCTTGGGGCAAGCCCAAGCTGGACCACACCTTGTAGTGTGATATTTCCCTGGAAGGAAGTGGATCTTCCCTTGTAATAAGATGGGGTTTATCTAGGAAGAGCAAATGAAGAACTTCCCCATTTCTTTGTGGAGACTTTTGGTCTGGACTCAGAGGCAAGGACATGTTATTAGAGCTATGGTGGAGAGCAGCTGGCTCCTGCCATATGGAACTGGGCCAGGAGCCAGGGAAAGGAAGCCCTTCAGCCAGGCGGCTGTAAGAATAGTAACATGTGGTAGCATCTCTAACCATTGCTTGTGATGTCTTCTCTTCCATTAGCCCAAACTTCCAGAAACTCCCATGAAAAGTGACAGTCTGGTCTCTGTGATGTTTTTGGAGAATTAGAGGAAAGTGTGTCCCACAGTTGAAGCAGGACATGGTGGGAGTTGCTCTGGCATTCCCAGGAGAGAACAGCTGAGAACTTGATACTCTCAGGAGGAAACCACAGGCAGTAAAATGGCACACTGGCTTGGAGATCAAGTCAGAAGATCACGAGGCCCATTCCTGAGCACACAGAGCAGCTCACTTGGATACTTATCAATGGAACTTGGAAATAACTTGAGGTGGGATACTTTCCAGTAATTAAATTATTGGGAGTCTCCCAATGTTGTTGAAAATGTGATTTTATTTTATAGTCATAGATTGGTAAGAATGAGATGGGTACAGAATACCAGGAAAGAAATATAAATTTAAGTTTGGAAGCTATGCTCTATAGCAGGAATTTCAATCTTTTCTCTTTCCTAACAAACTTAACCAACAACACATTCTGTTGATGTAAACAGTTAGGTGGGTTACTGTATTAGTTAGGGTTCTCTAGAGAAACAGAATAAACAGGGAATACTTGCAAATATAAAATTTATTAAAGTATTTCACATAACCATGGGAATGCACAGTCCAAAATCTGCAGGGCAGGCTGTGAAGCCAACAGTTCCTATGGAGGGTCTGGATGAATTCCACAGGAGAGGCTCGCCAGCCGAAGAAGTAAGAGGGCCTGTCTCCTCTGAATTCTCCTTAAAAGGCTTCCAGTGATTATATTAAGCATCACTCATTGCAGAAGACACTCCCCTTGCAGAAGATAGCTGATACAAATGGAATCAGCTGTGGATGCAGCTGATGTGATCATGATTTAATTCTATGAAATGTCCTCTTTGTAACAGATAGGTCAGCTCTTGCCCAATCAGATAAACAGGTACCACCACTTGGCCAAATTGACACATGAACCTGCCCATAACAGTTCACCCCTTGTCAACTTGGCAGCTATACATATCACTTTAAACCATACCTAATTTCTAAATAAAAAACTTTAAAACACACATTTTTTTCTTTCATCTAACAATACTCAACTATCCTGCATATAACTGGAAACACATTAAATTTCTCCAGAATAAGGTATAAGTCCTTGGGTAATAGTCATTCTTAAACTTATATCTTACAACTTAAATAGTATAACAGGAACAAAACAGCATTACACCCTCATTTCTGTAACTGATCACATGGTCGAGTTCATATTTATCACTACCTTCTTTCACTACCCATTCCATGTTCCATTTACCCTCAGCAAGCACTTCAGCTGGCCATGGTCTTAGCCTGGTGGGGTGACCCAAACCTCCATTCCTGAAATTTCAGAGCCATTGGTAGTCCTGCCTGGATTGGGTTGTTGCAGTTTTCCATTGATTTTAATCACAGGGCATGGAAGTACTAAAAGACACCCCAGGGATCGCCTATATTCCAAGAAAACTCTTCTTTACCTCTATTGTATAGTTGCAGTCCTATTTCCCCCTGAAAGTCAGGGTCAATCACCCCAGACAATAATGTAATCCCCTTCTTGGTTTGTTGATCCAGGAGCATGAGTAGCCCAAAGTGACCAAGTGTCAGTCTTAGATTCCAGTTCAAAGGAATCATTATTGTTTCTCTTGGTGGAAGCACTCCCTGTTTTGGAACTAAAACCTGTAGACCAGCAGAGCTCAGTGTCGCAGGGACAGGAAGCAAAAATTTTCCTAGTGGATCACTAGGGGTGATAGTGAGTGGTACCACTTCCATTTCCACCTCTTGGTTCCTGGATCCATGGATCCTGGCGATGGGAGAAATAGCACAATACAGCAGATGCTGATTCAGAGCATATACAGCTTCCTAGAGAACACCACCCCAGCCTTTCAAAGTATTGCCACCTAGTTGGCACTGTAATTGAGTTTTCAAAAGGCCATTCCACCCGTCTATCAATCCAGCTGCTTCTGGATGATGGGGAACATGGTAAGACCAGAGAATTCCATGAGCATGTGGCAACTCCGGCACTTCATTTGCTGTGAAGTGTGTTCCTTGATCAGAAGTGATGCTATGTGGGATACATGACGATGGATAAGGCATTCTGTAAGCCCGTGGATGGTAGTTTTGGTAGAAGCATTGCATGTAGGGAAAGCAAACCCATATCCAGAGTATGTGCTTATTCCAGTTAGAACAAATCGCTGCCCCCTCCATGAAAGTGGTCCAGTGTAATCAACCTGGCATGTAGCTGGCTGGTCACATCGCGGAATGGTGCCATATCAGAGGCAGAGGGTAGGTCTCTGCTGCTGGCAGATTGGGCACTCAGCAGTGGCTGTAGCCAAGTCAGCCTTGGTGAATGGAAGTCCATGTTGCTGAGCCCATGCATAACCTCCATCCTTACCACCATGACCACTTTGTTCATGAGCCCATTGAGCAATAACAGGAGTTGCTGGGGAAAGAGGCTAACTGGTATCCACAGAATGGGTCATTTTATTCACTCGATTATTAAAACCTTCCTTTGCTGAAGTCACCCTCTGGTGCACACTCACATAGGACAAAAATATCTTCATGTTTTTAGCCCACCCAGAAAAGTCTATCCACATATTTTTTCCCCAGACCTCTTTGTCACCAATTTTCCAATTATGGTCTTTCCAAGTCCCTGACCATCCAGCCAAACTGTTAGCAACATCCCATGAGTCAGTATACAAACGCAACTCTGGCCAGTTCTTCTTCCAAGCAAAATGAACAACCAGGTGCACTGCTCAGAGTTCTGTCCACTGGGAGGGTTTTCCCTCATCACTGTCCTTCAAGGACACCCCAGAAAGGGGTTGCAGTGTTGCAGCTGTCCACTTTCAGATGGTACCTGCATATCATGCTGAACCATCTGTAAACCAGGTCCAAGTTTTCTCTTCCTCAGTCAATTCACTGTAAGGAACTCCCCAAGAGGCCATAACTCTGGTCTGGGAAAGAGAAGGTAATGTGGCAGGAGTGGAGACTATGGGCATTTGGGCCACTTCTTCATGTAACCTATTTGGGCCTTCAGGACCTGCTTGGCCCTATCTCATATATACCATTTCCATTTTACAATGGAGTGCTGCTGCACACGCCCAACTTTATGGCTTGGTGGGTCAGACAACACCCAGCTCATAATAGGCAACTCAGGTCTCATGGTAACTTGGTGGCCCATGGTTAAGCATTCAGTCTGTACTAAGGCCCAGTAGCAGGTCAAAAGCTGTTTCTCAAAAGGAGAGTAGTTACCTGCAGCAGATGGTAAAGCTTTGCGCCAAAATCCTAAGGGTCTGTGTTGTGATTCTCCTATAAGGACCTGTCAAAGCCTCCAAACAGTATCTCTATTTGTCACTGACACTTCCAGCACCATTGGATCTGCTGGATCATACAGCCCAAGTGGCAGAGAAGCTTGTACAGCAGCCTGGACCTGTCGCAGAGCCTCCTCTTGTTCAGGTCCCCACTCAAAATTAGCAGCTTTTCTGGTCACTTGATAAATGGGCCAGAGTAGCACACCCAAATGAGGAATACGTTTTCACCAAAATCCAAAGAGACTAACTAGGCATTGTGCCTCTTTTTTGGTGGTAGAAGGGGCCAGATGCAGCAACTTATCTTTCACCTTAGAAGAGATATCTTGACATGCCCCACACCACTGGGCCCCTAGAAATTTCACTGAGGTGGAAGGCCCCTATATTTTTGTTGGATTTAGCTCCTATCCTCTGACACACAAATGCCTTACCAGTAAGTAGAGTTACTTCTTGCTCACTGGGTCCAATCAACAGAATATCATCAATATAATGGACCAGTGTGATGCCTTGTGGGAGGAAGAAATGATCAAGGTCCCTGCGGACAAGTATCCCTGAGGTAAGACAATGAAAGTATATTGCTGACCTTGTCAGCTGAAAGCAAACTGTTTCTGATGGTCCTTACTAATAGCTATTGAGAAAAAAAGCATTTGCCAGATCAATAGCTGCATACCAGGTACCAGGGAATGTATTAATTTGCTCAAGCAATGAAACCACATCTGAAACAGCAGCTGAAACTGAAGTTACCATCTGGCTGAGCTTACGGTAATCCACTGTCATCCTCCGAGACCCATTTGTTTTCTGCACAGGCCAAATAGGAGAGTTGAATGGGGATGTGGTGGGAATCAAGTCCTTAAGAGTGGCAGTAATCTCTGCAATCCCTCCAGGAATCCAGTATTGCTTCTGATTTACTATTTTTCTAGTTAAAGGCAGTTCTAGTGGCTTCCACTTGTGCTTTCCCACCATAATAGCCCTCACTGCATGAGTTAGAGAGCCAATGTGGGGATTCTGCCAGTTGCTCAGTATGTCTATTCCAATTATACATTCTGGAACTGAGGAAATAACTACAGAATGGATCTGGGGGCCCACTGGACACACTGTAAAATGGACCTGAGCTAAAACTTCATTGATCACCTAGCCTCCATAAGCCCCAAGTCTGACTGGTGGACCAGAGTGATGTTTTGGGTCTCCTGGAATTAATGTCACTTCTGAACCAGTGTCTAATAATCCCAGAAATATCTGATCATTTCCTTTTCCCCAATGCACAGTTACCCTGGTAAAAGGCCGTCGGTCTCCTTGGGGAAGGCTTGGAGGAAGATTAACAGTATAAATCTGTGGCAGTGTAATAGGGTTCTCTCCCAAAGGGACCTGGCCTCCCCTTCATTCAAGGGGCTCTGGGTCTGTAAACTGTCTCAAGTTTGGAAATTGATTAAAGGGCCTTGATTCTGTGTTTTTGTAATTCAGGTTAGACTTCTGTTCACTTGACCTAGAACTCTTTTTTTTATACAGCTTGAACAAGAATTTAATAGACTGCCCTTCTACTGTATTTCTAGGTACCCCATGATTTACTGGCCAATGCCATAAATCTCTGTGAGTCATATAATTTTGACTCCTGCTTTGAGTTTGCTGTCTATTATAATAGCCACGTCTACCCTGTCTTTGGTGATTAAGTGTTGCCACCTGGCTTCTGTGAACTCAGGATCCTGTCATCCCCATTGTGTTTAAGGATTCCAGCTCAGTGACAGCAGTTCCTACAGTAATATCTGACCTACAGAGAGGTGCAACTACAAAGCTCTTCAGGGATGATGGTGCTAGTCTCACAAATTTATTTCTCACTGTTCTGGTAAAAGGTGCATCCTCCAGACATTCCTGGGGTGTAAGAGCAGGCTTTGCATGATAAATCCACTCTAACATTCCAGTCTCTCCTCTGGATCCCCTCATCTATATTATACCAAGGAAGTTCTGGCATTTCAGCCTCAGGTAATGTCAGCCACCTTTTGATCCATGTTTCAACCATCCATCCAAACAAATTCAACATCTTTTCTAACCCTTTGAGCTATAACGTTAAATGCAGAATCTCTGCTTAGTGGGCCCATATCAATAAATTCAGCCTGATCCAGCCTTATATTCCCCCCACCATTATCCCACACCCTTAAAATCCATTGCTACACATATTCCCCTGATTTCTGTCTATATTAATTGGAAAACATGCAGTTCTTTTGGAGTATAGTGTACCTCCTCATGTGTGATACTTTGTACCTCACCTTTAGGGGTCTGTTCGGACTTTTAGTCTAGTTATAAGTCTGGAAGAAATGAGGGGTGGTGGGGGTGGGTCTTGAAAAGAATGAGAAATATCTTCCAAGCCATTTGGTTCAGGGCATTAATTTGCAGTTTCATCTGGTGAAATAGGATTAATCACTCTAGAGCTAATCCCTTGAGGAGGAGGTTGGGTGGCCAACTCCTCAAGGCAGGCTGGAGGTGGGGTGGTGTAGTTTTCCGGGCAGACTATTACAGGGTTATCTAGAGAAGGTTCAGCATGTCCTTGGGTTTCAACCTCACCCCAGGCATCATTATCAATCCATATGTCACCATCCCATTTTTCAGGGTCCCACTCCTTTCCAATCAATGTCCTCACTTTAATGGCAGACACCATGCAACATTGAGATTTCAGTTTATGTTGTAAAGTTGCTACTCTAACAATAAGATTCTGAGTCTGCTTTTCAGAGATCTCAAGTCTACAGCTACAGGAAATGACATTTTCCTTCAGGATACTCATAGAAACATCTACATCTGTCAGCTGGTGCTAGGCTTCTCGTTTGAAACCTTGAGCCCATCCCTTTCACTCCTTAATGTATCCAGCATATCTAACAACAACCAGCCAACATCTCTATACCTCTTATTTCCACAAAACTCTATAAAGGTGTCAAAAACATTATCCCCCAGAGCCTGGCTTCATACAAGCAAAGCATTAGGAGAATCAAATGGTGATATTTTGACTATCTCTTTTGCCAACTCACTCCATGGATTGGAAGTGTCATTCTGATTATGGGAATCAGAGTCCTTAGTGTCTTTGAGTCCAGTCAGAGTAGAAAAACCATTCATAAAAACCCATTTTTAAGATTCTGTTTCTTAAGAACCACTCCTGGTACTCAGTTGTATTAGTTAGGATTCTCTAGAGAAACAGAATCAACAGGAAACACATGCAAATATAAAATTTATAAGAGTGTCTCATGTGACTGTGGGAACGCAGAGTCCAAAATCCACAGAGCAGGCTGTGAAGCTGACGATTCTGGTGGAGGGTCTGGAAAAACTCCACAGGAGAGGCTCACCAGCCAAAGCAGAAAGAGAGCCTGATTCTTCTGAATTCTCCTTAAAAGGCTTCTAGTAATTAGATTAAGAATCACTCATTGCAGAAGACACTTCCCTTTGGCTGATTACAAATGGAATCAGCTGTGGATGCAGCTGATGTGATCATGATTTAATTCTATGAAATGTCCTCATTGCAAGAGATAGGCCAGCACTTGCCCACCCAGACAAACAGGTACTGCCACTTGGCCAAGTTGACATATGAACCTGACAGTTACCATGAATTCCAGCTTTTCTTTTTCTTCTCAAGAACTATAATTATAGTTTTCTTATAACAATATTAGAATGCGAGTGACAGTGTTACTATTTTACAGGCAGCCTTGAAGCTACTTACTATTTTCCACAGAGAAGTAACCTTGGTGCTTTAATATTAATAACACAGTATGGGTGCCATGCTCTGCAACTGATTCTCCTTTACAGGAAAATGCTGTGAGGAGGAAAGGGAAAAGGGAGAAGGGATTAGGCCAAGGCTGTAGCTGTGACAGGCTGAAGGAAGGAGAAGGCAGGAGGGGCTCAGGGAAACTGGACGAGAAGACAGCCCATAATGTTGTCTCTATCGAGGTCTGGGCAGGACAACAGAAGCCACTCTAGATACTTCAGCAGGGGAAATTTAATCCAGGAAATTGCTTAAATGAGTACTGGTAGAGCTGAGTATCTGTGGTAGGTTGAATCATGTACCCCAGCAAATGCATGTTCTTACTCGTAATCCAGAACCTGTAAGAGTGAACCCATTGCATGTAAAACATCTTGAAGATGTCAGCTTTCCATGAGGTGTGGCCAACTGGAGCAAAGTGGGCCTTACTCCAGGTTCCTGGAATCCATACAAAGAGAAAGGAGAAAACATCACCATTGGAAAGGAGGCAGAAATACAAGCATCCAGCACCAGAATGCCACAGATTTGGGGGAGACAACAAGCCTTGCCAACATCTTAATTTGGGGCTTCTTCTAACCTCAAAATGATGAGCCGATAAATTATTTTGTTAAGCCGAAACCAGTGTGTGGTATTTGCGATAGCTGCCTGGCAAACCAAGACAGAACCCAAAGGGGATGTTGAGGCCACACATCAATAATGTCAGCAGGCACCTGCTGCCTTCCCCAGGTGGCAGGTCCCAGGCAGGGGCAGTAGAGCCCTTGCCACCTGATGGAAACTGTATCCGTGGTAGGCACATCTGGACAGAGCTTAAGTCTTGGAGAAACTCAACTGTGACCAGAGTCTTCTCCAGAAGATGAGAAGGGAGACAGAACTGGGTTTTTCCTATTTTCAGGCCCATGAGTCAAAACCAGATTTACCCAAGATCTGATAGCAGTGCAACTGGGAAATGAGGTCGCTGAGATGTCAGGCAGAGCAGAGGTAGGGCAGGGAATGGTCTTCAAGTGGGGTTGCCAGATTAAATACAGGACACCCAGTTCAATTTGGATTTTAGACAAACAGTGAATAATATTTTAGTGTCACTATGCCCCACTTGGTATTGGGTACATACTTAAAATAAAAATTATTCATTGCGCATCTGAAATTCAAATCGAAATGGGCATTTTGTATGTTTATCTGTTAGATCTGGCAACTAGGAGAGCAAACAGGCAAATAACAGTTTGCTAATATAATCCCAGAAAGATCCTCTCCCAGAAAGTAGCAGTCATGAAGAAAAGGGAATCTTGAAAAAGCCTAATGCTTCATTGCAAAAATGAAATACATATAGTAGGGGAGGGAGGTAGCAAAGGAGTTAATACACCACTCTCTTCATAATACGTATAGGAGAGAGCAAGGGAAAGGGACTCCCGGCAATGCCTGGGAGGAAGTCGGGCGCTGGGGGATGGACTGGGGGTCTGCACTCAAGAATTCTTGATAATGAGTCATGTCCCTAATTGAAGTCTGAAATCAATTAGAGGCAAAAATAAGTTCGACCTCAAAATCCAATCAGAATTAAAAGCATAAGGCATAATTTTGAAGGACGCGAAAGAACAACTTTGACTGGGGCCCCTCTCTGCCTTACTGTGTTGTGGTGGACAAAGGCAAAAAAACAGGAAGGAGTTAGACAAACACATCATTTCTGTGTGGGCAAGTCCGGAGCAGTAGCGAGGGCTCTCATCTCTTCTCAGAGGGACAAACTGGGTGGAGACGGCTCCGACTCTGGGGTACTGGATTATCAGTGAGTCTGATAGTCTATGGGTCTATTAGGAGGCTGGGCTTTCTCTGGGCATATCAGGCCCTACCTCTTCTTCAGAACCCTCCTTTGCCACCTCTCATCAACACGCATCCACTGGAAGCACTGTCTACCCAAGTGGAGCAGGTGGGCACCTCCCTCATGGCGAAACAGTTCCCTACTTCCCAGGCCTTTGCCTACCATAACTGACTAATGTCGTGAAATAAGGAGGACCTCGAAGCACACTTATTACAGTTATCATGGGCTTATTCCTTTTGGCCACAACTAAGGCTGGATCAACTAAGACTGGATGCTGCAGTTGATGAGACAACCATAACAGCAATATTCAGGAGTGAACTATTTCCTTACGAAAGGGGTACTTCTGAATATTTCATCTAAAGTGGTTTCCAACCACCAACATGTAAATGAAAAGAAGAAATCAGCAGCTCAACCATGGTTAACCCTTCAAGATGCTTGGCTGGTCTGCTAGAAACTTTTCTTGTCTACCGTCATTTCTATATAAAAATTCAGATCGTGCAAAAACTTTGAGGACTGGCATGCAATGTCAAGTTCACGCAACCTGTCCACAGTAGAATTCCGGCCTCAGATTCAAAGGTTGGAAAGGGTTGCTGCCCTCAAAGGTCTTATGATCCAAAGGGGGATAGGCCATGGATGAAGTGAGTTATGAGTAGGAGAGCCGCATGCTAAGAGGGGTTATGAGTAGGAGAGCCGCATGCTAAGAGGGGTGTAGGGTCCCTACAGTTTGAGATAAGAGTTCTAGCTTGAGGAATTGGGCCTCCCAGATTTTGATGCTTCTCTCTAACTCTGACCCCTCTTCGTGAAATAATCCCTTGGACCACAGTTCGCCAGAGCTTCTTACAGAAGTTTCCACTTGTGTTTAACATAGTCAAGGGCTGCCACCGCTGCAATCTTTAGAAACAAAAACAAAATACACTCCTAGCCATGTGTGACTATTGCATACTTGAAATGTGGCTATGTGATTGAGAAACTGGGTTTTAAATTTTTATTTTAATTAATTTAGATTTTAGAAACTTCAGTCAATAAATTCTCATTACAACAAATGGCTAAAATGAGCCAAAAAAAATTTAAAACTAATACAGTTTCAGTTATTGGAAAACTTTAAAGTACTTTGGAAATACTTAGGCATGTTACCTTACATTTTCAACCATAAATTTCACGAAATTTAAATTCAACTGAAGTATTTCTGATGAAAATTTAGTGACTGTCTTGAGATATCCAAGACTTGGTAGGAAAAAAATGTAAAACTGTACAGATAATTTTATATTGATCAGATGTTGAAAGGGTAAGATTTTGGATATATTCAGTTAAATAAGATATTTTATTTAAATTAATGTCCCTGGTTCATATTTTTTAAGATGACTACCAAAAAGTTTTAAATTACACATGTGGCTCACATGATATTTAAAGCAGCACTGCTTCAAATTTCTCTCTGTTTATATACTGCATTCTTCGTGTACCTAAAATGCGGTGAGCCCTGGGCTTCCCCCACGCGTCCTTGACCCTGCCATCTAACTACAGCAGTGACATCAGGTGGGTGCGCTGTGACGGCTCTGCCAGAGAACAGGATGGAGGTGCACTCGCAATGCAGACAGTAGGTGGAAACTCAGAATTTTCTTCCCAGCCTTGTTTTTGTTTCCCTTTTTAATCCCCAATGGAAAAGACACTTCAGTAGCCCAGAGTAAAGGAACAGGGGCTCTGCAAAAACAAAACGAAGCATTGAAATGATGAGAGATGCCAGTGTCCCTGCGATAAACGCTAGATCGACTCCTTGAGAATCCATGTGAAGATTCTCATGGACTCAAGCATTTGTTTGATTTCTTGGCCCCCTACCTGGGAAACTCTCAGGGCTAGTGCTCCAGGGTGCCTGCAGGATGGAGCCTGGGGGTGTCCAGTGTCTGGAAAACCCTGAAGGGAATGTGGGGGCTGGAAAGGGAGGGACAAAGGGCAAAAGGAACACCCAGATGACAGTCTGCTCGGCTGCACGGAGTGGCCTGCGTGGGAGACACGCCTCACCGTGGTATGCGTCTTCCAGACTGCGTGTCTGCAAGTTAAAGCGTTTTCTTCCTGCTAATAAGATACCGTGAGCACAGCCAAGGGACCTCATTAATAACCTATCATTCTGGCCCCTAAAATAGAAATGGAATTGCAGCTTCCCCCCCGCTCGCGCTAAAAGACAGCCACCCAGCTGCAGGGGGGACAGCGTGGACGGCTGCCTAAGTGCTTTCCCAGCCTGAGTCTCAGGGCTGTTATGGGGTGGCTCCATTGCCGGCCCCGACGTTCACTCTTTCAGAAATAATGATAGAGACTGGAATAGGTCAAACTCATGGAATATACAGGGTTCAAAAGAATGTCAGAACGAGACCAGATCTCTAATGAGGCCAGACCATGTCCATCTCATTAAGCAGTGAAATTACAAAGAGGAGAAACCGGTTCTTATTATAGGAGCCTCGAGCTCAATGATCGCGGTAATGGCCAAGAATGAAATTAAAACAACCAGCCAAGGCGTGCTTCTGCCAATTTCTCTCCATATGGTCAGAAGAGAAAGGGGGCTAAAACCTTAGAGATGAAATAATTTATTTTCTAAAAGTCCAGGTGACTGGCAGGGAGATCATATTATAACCCAAAACAGTAGTTAACAGACTAGGGTCTTCGTTTATGGACCCTCACTGCAGTGGGCAGGGAGAGGGAGTGAGTCCTGGGGAGTAGCATGCCAAGGGACCGCTTAGAGCCCCAGCCTGGTGGCTCTAAGTAGCCACTATGGAAGCTGCTTAGTTAACAACTCCAGCTGGGGGGCCTAAAGCACCAGTGCTGAGCCTTGAGGAGACCCTAGGAGAACCTGCGTGCACAGGGAGGAGGGAATTGGAGCCCTGGCAAGCAGAGGGCAGTCCCTGCAAGCTGTGGCTGGAGGCACAACCCAGCAGAGCCCTGGTGACCTAAACAGGAAGCCAAGACCAGCCCCCAAGGAGAGGCGGCCTGGGGAGGCTGTCAGCTCAGCTAAGCAGCCATGCCCCTGGGTTCTCGCCAACTTCCAGCTGCACCCCAGGAAGATGTCCAACAGTGGTGCCCACAGCTTCACCTGGAGAGCGCCAGCGGATCGCACGGCCCAGGGCCAGAAGCAGCAGCATATGGGGGGCGGGGGGCAGCCACACGCTGCCTTCTTCCACCAGGGGCGACTCTGCCAGGGCACGGAGGGGAAGCCGGCGTCTCAGACTATCATGAGAGCCCTTGCCCCTTCATCGGTACTTGAAAATATTTTTAAAGTACAAAATACAGTATGTTTAACTTACAAAAAAAAAAAAGGAAAATAAACAAATGTCTCTACAATCCCACTAGGCAGAGACATCCAATGGTAAAATCACATAGCACACATCACGGTTCGCCTGCACCATTTCTAGCCTCCTCTCTTCATTTAAGAGTACACCTTGAACATTCATCCACGCCACCGGAAATGTTCTATATGTCTATTTATTGGGTTCAAAATGCTCATTTTCAAATATGTACAAATTCACTTCTCCACTGTTTGGGTTTTAAGTAAAGTATGTCTACATTGTCTCTATTTCTACAGATTTCACAAGAATTCCCTTTAGATAATTTCTCTTGTTCCGTCCTCTGCAGGCTCCAGCAGGATGGGTCCTAGCCAGGTACTTCTTTAGCTCTGCTTGCTGTGCCCAGGCCGCCTTGCCCCTCAGCTGCCCCCAGCCAACAGCTGAGCACAGCAGAGATCCTAAGTCAGGCCCATGCTGGGGGACGGGGGGCTGCCTCGTGACAGTGGCAGAGGCTCAAGGACACCCCAAACTTTCCTGAGGTACTCACCCCAACATCTTTTCCTCTCTCTTTCACGTGGGGTGAGACTGACATGACAGGTTCTTCAGCCTGACCCAGCTCCCTCCCCATTTTCTCCCACAGGCGTTTTTCCTAAGGAAATTCTCCCCATTTTTATCCCATTTTTGCATCTGCTTCTTAGGGGACTGGGCTAAACCAGGCCAGCTGCCCCCACCCCCACCCCGGCAGGGTCTCCCCTTGCAGGTCTCTGCTCTGCTCAGGCCTCCACTGTCGTGCCTGCAGTAGCTGGAACCATTGTTCAACGGAACACATCACATTCCCACTTTTCTGGAATACACTGCCTCCTCCCTCTTTGTCACCAGGGTGACTCCCAAGACTGCCCTTTTGGGGACCCCCATCGTCCCTTTTGTGCAGCAGTTTTGGGGATCGATCGCCTTGCCTGAGGGTGGAAGACCTGGAAGTGTGGAGAAGGAAGGTGAAGGGACGTGCTAGGAAGAGGAAGAAAACTTCTGCTCAGTTCGCCCGAGTCCTTGTGCCCAAGGCACCAGGCAGGGTGGCACCTTCTCCCACGGCACAGCACTGGTGGCCGGGCCAGGGGACGGGGAGCAAGTGGGGAAAAGTGGAGATTCTGTGAGCTTCATCCCGGGTGGATTCCACTGCATCCACGTCCATTCGCCTTTCTCTAGCAGCCCATCCTCACAGACTCAGAAACATTGTTTTCCTTTTGCTGTCATTTCCCCCTTTTTCTATTTCTTCACAGAAATTCTCGTGAGAAGCTGGGGAGACTTCGGTGGGAGCTTTTTCCAGACCACTATTGCATAAGGGACAGACTTAATCCCTGTTTGAAATCCATGTCTCTACAGACGGTCAATATTTGAGATGAAATACACCTAACCAACTAAAATCTGTTTCAGGAACCTCATGGCAAAGGGTATTCTATTTCTTGCCTAGCAATAGGGAAAAAACTGTTTCATTGTGGATTTTGTTAAGTCATTCATAAGCTTTGGCGGGTCGTCACACCTTTACTCTTCCCAGTTGGCACATGAGAAAATGTGGCAAAAATCACAATGACAGTTTTTGCAAAAAATGCTGATGGTGTAGCGATGAGACCAAAATCCTGCATTTTGAGGCCAAAACTCGAAGATGTTTGGGGAGAGAAGACAATTCTCTGCAGTGAGAAAGCTGCAAGTAGGGCCAGCGCGGGGAGAGCGGGCCGGACCTGGAACAGGAGCTGCGAAGGACTCAGTGCAAACCCAGACCTTAGAGCAGCTCCGCCCACCACGGCCGCCTCCAGCCTCTGTCCGCCTTACCATGGCCTTCGCCCCAGGCCCCGGTCCATCCCCCGGGCAGCACCACTGGAGGAGACTCTGCCAACCTGGACCCTAGCCTCGCTCTGGGGCAAAAGAACTTCCAGACAAACTCTCAGCCTGCCTGACATTAGTCCGGTTTGTGATTTCTTGCATGTGAGTTTGCATGCGTGCGTTTGGGTCAGCACACGAGGTGCGGTTCGCGCACTGGGCTCAGTTCTTCAAAGTGAGTCGGTGTGGATGACTCCAGGTCATCTAGGACCCCAACACCACACAGCAGGGTTTGGGGCAGGTGGCCCGTCCTGACCCGTGAGCCCCTTCGGGTTGGCCTGGCTACGAGTGCATGGAAGAGTAGGCAGCGCTCAGGGAGGGTGGTGTAGACAGCACTCCAAATTAGTGCTGCGTTCACACACACGCTCACACGTGGTGGGGGCTGAACCATGTCCCAACGAAAGGCGTCTTCTCCGTCTTAATGCCATTCCTGGAGCTGTGAACTCCCGTGGAAAGAACACCTCTTGAAGATACTACTAGTGAGGCTGCGGTCAAACGAATCAGGGAGGGTCTTAGCAGAAACCGGAGGAGCAGACACCAGGAGAGAGAGAGAGAGAGAGAGAGAGACGGCCAAGCGAGGGGAGGCAGACACCCGGGCCAAGGGACCCCAAGGATGATGGCACCATCAGACTTGAGGGGGACACGCCTGGACCTCCTCAGTGGAAGGACAGAGTGCCAGAGGCCGGAGGAAAGCATGAAGAAGGTGAGAAGCGACAGCACAGGGGCCGCCCAAGATGGCAGTACACGAGAACGGAGAGAAAGGCTGAGGTCTGCAGAGAACCGCTCGCCACCGCGGCCCTATGCCACTGCTTCCTGGGGCTGCCAGACAAAGGGACAAACCGTGCGGCTCAAGACGCTGTGGTTCATCAACTCACAGTTCCGGGGGTCCAAGTCCCATTCAGGGGTGGGGGTGGCCGCACACCTCCCCCAGGTCCCAGGGACGGTCCCTGCCGGCCTCGCAGCCCCTGCTGCCCCACGTGTCGCTCCACCTGCTGCCCCCACCTGTCTCTGGGCCTTCCCTCATCTATCTCTGAAAAGGACACCCCCATTGGGGCGAGGGACCCCTTAGTCCCGGGTGGGCTCATCTCAAGCTTGACCTTAATTAAATCTGCCGAGACCCACCGTCCGCCTAAGGACACGGGTTCCGCGGGGTTAGGGACGTTTGGAGGGTGGGTCTTCACCCCGGCCCAGCCCACCCTGCAATTTCAGGACAGGTCCGGGGCGCATGTCACGGAGGCCGCCCGGCCCTCCCCTCTGCCCCTGCCCCTCCTCTGTACCCTGGGAAAGCAGCTTGTCCCCACAGAGTGGGCTGGACACCGTGAAGAGGTGGCTTTCCGGTGGCAGCGGCCAGGACGCCGCTTTGTTGGGACCTGGGCCCGGTGACGGCCCAGGGTTGGGTTTCCGAAGCAAACTAGAGAGATCAGGAAAGGAAAGAAAGGGAAGGACACCCGAGGCGAGGCTCAGCCTGCCTTGTGCATGGTGTGGCTTCTGCAAATCCCGGGAAAACGGAAGATTCAGCTCGGGGCTGCAGCTGCAGCCGGTCCGGCAATTGCTCTGCGGGGACCACCACCTTGTGGCGGGTCCTGGAGTCGGTGGCCCTCGGGCGTCCCGACAACGCAGAGCAACGTCCCAGGCTTGTTATAAAGCCCATGACCGGGCGCCCAGCCTGGCCTCCGCACCCGGACAAGCCCACGTGAGGGCCCAGAGCCGCCCCCAGGCTCGCCCACCGGCCGGGTGAAGACGCAGCTGCCCGGGCTCCCAGCCCGCCCTGTGCCCACATCACTCCCGCCATCCCGGGTGGGGCTCGAAGCCACACCCTGCCCCGCCGGACGCCCACTTGCCTCCAGGCCCTCTCCCCATGCCTGCCCCCATCTGGGCAATTTGTAGGGGTTTTGTTCCTGTTTTTGTTTCATAACTGTGGTGGATTTGGCCCGTCCCCAGACACGTACCTTCTGGGAAGCCATGTGGGGGGATCTAACTGCAGGCACAGCCCCCGCGCCATGCTGCATGCCACCTCCCCACCCACCCGAACCTTCCATCCCTCCCCACGGCAGTCAGACCCCCACAGGCAGGCAAGGCTATGGGGGGGGCCAGCCAAGGGTCTCAGCAAGAGTGATTGTGACCTGTCAGAGAACAAGGAACAAGGCGTGGGGGGTGCAGGGAGCAGGAAGTCAGCAGTCCCACCCACCAGGCACTCAGGGACACTTCGCTGGGGCTTTCTAACGAGTCCCCACAATAACTATTCATCCCCCCATTTTACAGATAAGGAAACTGAGGCTCAGGGAGGCTAAAAACATCTTTGTTTGTCTAAAGTGTCCCTAGACAAAATCAACCCGAAGTGCCAATGGGTTCGCTTGATCACAGATGCTCAAATACCGCTGGCTTGTGACCCCTAAGGGAAGGGGGGCCCCCAGCAACCCTCCCCAGACCCTTTCAGTTGTATCTGCGTCTCACTTGCCGACCATGGAGCCAAGGAGGGCAGTGTCTTCCAGCTCCACATTGTAGGTGTGCCCCAGGACAGCCTGCAGGGAGGACTCACTGGGATCCAGGGGTGCTGTGCCCCGTCAGCCCCCCACTGCAGCAGACCTGGGCCACCCCCCGATGCTGCACAGATTTGCTCCCCTCCCGCCATCCACGCAGGGCGCAGAGGGGGCAGCCCTGGGGCAGACCCTCCTCTCCTCTCTAGCCCCGGAGGAGCTTCCTGGGGCTGCTGTCACAGGTGACAACTCAGTGCCCTGAAACCATGCGAAGTCACCGCAGGGTCGCGGGGGCAGAACCCTAGCCCGGCCTTCTCTGGGCTCAAACTGGGGCGCGGGCAGGACTGGGGCTCCCCAGCCCATTGGCTCATGGTCCCTGGCAGTGGCCGTCACCACTGCACATCTCGGTTCTCTCATCTGCTTCCACTGTCACGTCTCCCTCTCTGACTCTGACCCACTCTTGCACCTCGTCGTCCACCCTCAGGGACCCTGTGACTCCGCCGCCCCCCAGCCCCGAAGCACCCAGAAAACACCCACTTTGCAAGGTCAGCAGGTCGGGAATGGAAATTTGGAGGCTGCAAGACTGAGCCTCCTCCACATGTAAAGCTCACACGGCCCGTGACTGGGACACAGACATCCTTGGAGGTCCTTCTTCCCCCACGCCACTCCCTATCTCTGTCCCCAGGCACCGAGCATGAGGTCGGCTCCCGCCTGCAGACCGCCGAGGCTGCTCTGCCCATTGCAGGACTAGACAAGGCTCAGCTAGACCAGCCCGGGGCCTCCTGGCCGAGTGCAGCCCCACCCGGAGTGTCACAGCCGGCGTGGAGCCCAGGGCCAGGCTGACCCACACAGGGAGAAGCCAGCAGGACAGGTGGGGTGCACAGTCTGCCCTCCCAGAGGCCTGCGGGCCCCGAGCTGTCAGGCCGTGCATGCATGGGGAAGGGGTATTTGGTTTCCCGGGTCTCAGAAACAGCCTAGAATCCAACTCACCCCCGTGACGGAAGCCCCTTCCTCACTGGCCATGGTTTCAAGACAAGCAGGTATTATCTTCTTCCTTCACCTGAATCCCCTGTGCTTCTCCTGCCATTGTCCCCAGAGCTCTTTGCCAGGCCCATGGTCATCTCCAGGCCCCCGGTGACTCCTGAGGTCTTCGCCCCAGCAGCTTGTGGGACCATCAGGTTCTGTGGGACAGAGGCCGCCACAGGGAGTGCCCCTTCCTCAAAGCTATCAGTACTGTAGGAACCCACAGCTTTTGGGGTCTGGTGGGGTAGTTCACTCCTGACTCCAATGGGGTATTGATGACAGTAATGTGGGGACAGAGGCTGGATGGCTTGGAAATGGAAGGGCAGAGGCAGGGGTCCCAGGGGTGGAGCCTCAAGCTGGGGGCATGATGGTCTTTAATTGCAGAGCTAAGGGTGGAAAGCAAGGATGCAGCCAAAGGCAGGAGGGTGGTCCTAAGTGATTCTGGGAAAGCAGCTGCTGTCTGCACCTGCCTTAAACTGCATGGAGGAATGCAAAGGTCAAGCTTGGCTAAGGGGCCCTGCACATCACCCACCCCCCACCCAGGGCGGGGAAGCACAGGGCTGCCACCGGGCCCCTGCCACAGCTTCAGTAAAACCCTTCGGGTTGCCTCTTAGACCCACAGGTAACCCTGCCCTCCACCCCAGTGGCCCCCCTTCCGGGACAGGGCATAGTTTGGCCTCCAGAACTGAAACCCTCGTAAGACAAGGACAAAGGCTGATTCCCCCACGTAGGAGTAGAAAAGGACACAAACAGAAATGGCTGGAGAGAAGAGCTGAAAATGAGAGATGTGTCCCAAAACTTTCGTGGAAATGGTAATACAACCAGGTTTCAGGGCTAGAGTGGAGGTTAGGGCAATTAGGGAGTTTAGTAGGTGACCAATTGTGATTTTAAAAGGGCTCTGCACTAAGACTCACGTGAGGGCAGCAAAAACCTGGGTGATGCGGAGATCACAAACTGCAATGGAGAGCGTGGTCGGCGTGGTCGGCGTGGTCGGCCGAGGGTAAGGCCTGGGCTTCCTCCACAGTCGCCAAAGGCCCCAGTTATGAGATCTCGATTCGGAGAAGAAGGTTGCCAAGCCTACGTAAGAACCTGCCCTGGTCAGGGAGCTTGAATTAAATCCAGCAGGGACACCCCCCGCCCCCGCCGTCGCGGGGCTAACAACCCCACGTCCTTTGACGTTGCAACTGAACTGCCCCTGTTAGCAGCTGGCTGGGCCGGTGGAAGTACATGGGATATTTTCAAACCATTTCTCAGGGAATGCACTGGACTACAGATCTGCTGAAGGAACTACCAGGGTGCCATTTGGGGCTTCTCAAAACCCCCTGCCGAGGGAGAAAGCACATGCTGGGCTCAGCTGAGCTCGGGGTGGCTGGTTGCTGGGTTCCTACTCAGAGGGGGAGCAGCCCCCCACTCTCCTTGGCTGAGTGATTCTCCTACAAGGTGTGCAGGGCCCTGGACAGAAGGACAAAGTTCACCTCTCATCAGCCAGTTCACACAGGACTAGGCTCCGCCAATCCTGGGCTATACCTAGAAAGAAAGAGGAGAGAGAGCATTTAATTTCCCAATATCCTCCAGATTTATTTAATGGGAAATCCTGATTTAAGCACAGAACTTGAGCTGGACCTTCTGTCTACCTCCTATGATCTGTGTTCACAGACTGGAACCACATTTGTGTCTCATCTGCACCCCATTTGTCTTTCCCCTGCCTTATCTCCACCTGAGAGCAACCACTTGTGATCTCTTCACTTAAAACAATATGATCACACTGTGTTCCCAGCACTGTACCACAAAGAGAGAAAGATGTGATAAATCACATTTAAACACTGCAAAGTTTGATTTTCACTTCTAATATCTGCCTCTGGAGATTCTGCTAAACCTCTTTTATTCCTCTGTTCATAAATTCGTATGATAACTTTATTTGGGATTTAATCCAAATTCCCATTATTCATGGAATTGCACTTTCTCAGCATGTAAATTCCTCCCTTGTTGTGAGTTTCAAAGCTTTGGAAGAATGACAGGATGATGGTTCTAATTTTCATGGGTTTCAGAACTATATCTTAAAAGCATGAATGTAGTCTAAATTGGTTTTCAAATTAAAACTAAGGTAAAAATTGTGTTACTGAAAGTATCAGATTTATACTTTATGGGATGCTTTAAATATATTTCCATCTACCCTACTGCCACTAGATTTTGGACCATGGCATGCAACAAGCATCCAAAACTTTGGCATCAAACTGCCCCAGTTCAAGTCCCAACTCTATTTACTAGCTGTGTGAGCACATGGAAGTCACCAAGCCTGGGTTTCCTCATCTGTGCAATGGAGACAATAATACCCACTTCCGAGCAGTTACTGTCATCTCGTTGGTGAAGTTTAAATGATTCGGTGCCGATGATGAGCTGAGAGTGGTGCTTGGCAGAGTAACCCTAAGAGCTCACACTCACTGGGGGCTCCCTGTGCACCAGGCACTGCTCTAAGGACTGCAGGTGGATTTACGAATTAAACCCATTCAGCAACACTATGAAGCAACGCCTCGTAATCCCCATTTTGGGGAGTAATCACCCAATGGCTTTCAGTTATTATCTGGGGAATCGGCACTCGCATCCCCTCACCCTGGTAATGCAGCCAGATTTCAGTTTCAAACCACTCACCTGTCCCTCAGCCCCAGGACTCTGTGCAGGTCAGTCATGTGACCTTGGCCTAGGCCAATCAGGTGTCTCCTTAAGATCGCCACAGTGATTGGTGTACAGGGGTCATGTGACCCAGATTGGTTTACAGGGGATCACGTGACCCGACAAGCCTGTCTTGTGTTGTCGCTGAGACTTCTGGGAAAGAGAGTCTCTTTCTTTCCCGCTGAACTTGAACCTGATCCAGTAAGAGGCAGGGTCTGCCTGAGAGCGTGGCAACCAGGAGGAAATGCTGCCAAGGACTGGAAAAGGAGAAACCAGGTCCTGTTGGTATCATGTGGCCGCATGCAGGCAGCCTGCTTGGCACGGGACCCGACTCCACACATCTGCATTTCTTGAGCTCACAAGCTCCCTTTTGGACTAGGACAGTTTAATTGGGATGTCCAGCACAAGCAACAGCTAGAGTCCTAACTAATTCAGAAATGTAAAAGGCATACCTATAAAATACATCTAGGAAGACAAACCCCTTTCCAGGTTCCTCTTGTGGATAGCCCATAGCATAAGAGCTTCCTGGAAAAGGATTGAGCAGACAGCTTCAGTCCCAGCATCCACCCCTTACTCTCACCCTCATCAGGAAGAAGAGCCATCTCTCTGTTGGGCAGAGCTGATGCCTCACTTGGTCTCTCTTGGCTCTTTCACACTGTAACCAGCATCCCCCCAGCAGGACATTATCTCAGCATCGGTCCGTGTCCCTTCCCAGGCCTGAGCATGGCCTTGAAGCTCCTGACCTCCTGCTCACTGGTGCAGGAGGCTGTGACACACCTCAGATCTCCAGGGATTAGTCTGGGGCGGATTTGCCTACAGCCAAGGATTTGGGCAAAAGTAGCAGCAGCCCCACCACCTGCTCCAAGCCAGTTCTACTGTCAGTAGAGCAGATACTGTGTTGCACTGTCCATCTGGCTCCCTGCAGTATTTTTCAATGATTCCAAACCTGGAGGGAAGAAGGGTGATAGCATAGCTGGATAACACCAAATTCTATTTGTTTCATAATTTTCACTGAGCATTTTTTGAAACATTCTTATTTACTTTCTGAGTGCCTGGTGTGCAGCTTCCTTTAAAGATACACTCCCCTTCCACTCACATGGGTGACATTGGCCTTGAATATCTGTCTACCTGAGGGTCCTAGAGTTTGGATGTGACTTCTGAAAACATGAGCTGTGGCTCCTTTCACATCTATTTTTTTACTTGAGATTTTGGCTATACATGATGAAATCATTTTACAATTCTTGATTGGTGAAGAGAACTATTATTCCATACCTTAGAAACTAAGTAAGTTATACTTCCATGGGATTTCTTGGTATGGTGTATTTTGAGGACATGCAATCACTTGTTTACAACATGACTGAGAACTTATAATCTCGAGTCAGGTTGAAAAGCAGGTTTCAGTATGCTTTTAACCATGCTTTTGCTGCTTAGAATCCTTTAGTTGTATAAAAGGCCAAAACAAACTCATGCTAAAGAATTGTGCCATGTCCCCAGGCCTCTGGGGGCGGAATGCTCTGACCCATTCTTCATCCAGTGCTCCCTGAAACGCTTTGCCTGGCCTGCCACTGCTCTTTCATACAGTGCAGTGCAAACAGTTTGGGATTGGGAGACAAAAGGAGTTAGATTCAAATTCCAGCTCTACTGTTGATGAATTCTGTGACCCTGGATAAGCCTCAGAATGCCTCATCTTTAAAACACACCTACTACTTTAGGTAGGTTAGAGGACCTGCCACACATAGGGTGTTGTGAGGAGTAAGTGAGCACAATGCCCAACACATAGCAATAACTCAATAGACAATAACTCCTAGAGCAGTCTAATCCTTAGCCTCACCATCAAGGCCTCCACCAAGTAGGGTCCTTGGCAGCCCTTGACAGCCCAATCTCCCCCTGGGCTCTTATTTTGCATTTCTTTCATAAATCTTTGCCATGGACTCAGCTTTTCTACTGCTATATTCTACTGTATTCCCCTGATTTTGTTCTTTCATGGTGGTTTCAAGTACATGAATCCTGCGTGGCTAGCTTGGTTTGGGCCCCACAAAGCAGGACATTACTCCTTAGCCATTTGGTACTCACAGCTACACAGGAGGCAGCCTATGGATTTGAAATAAAAGTGGACAGACCTCCCGTGTGCTGGGCAATGCTGTGAGGAGAAAGGCAACCACCTGAGCAGGCAGTGCTTAGACCCCATCTGGGCGAGAGGGCAGAAAGGAGCCCTTCTCTGGTTCCATAATATAATGGAGTGCAAGCATCCAGCGTGGCTGGTATTTATCTGTGTCTTGGGACTTGGGGCTGCCAACCAGGCAAACCCCACCTTCTGACCCAGGGAATCTAATGGGCTTGGACTGTCTTGTGTCACCAACGCAGACCTGTGAGATCATCTGCAGTAACTGCTCCTCGAAGCAGACACCCAGCCTCCTGCTGGCCGCACTGGCCCCTCCCTGCCCTCTGCCAGCCCTGCCCATGCCACCTGGAGGCTTGGGAAGGATGCCTGGTCTGTTCCAGGCCCTCTGCCTTGCCACAGGCCCTGCCTGCACTTTCCCATCACGTCTATGCAAAACAACTTTCCCAACCTCTGGTTCCTCCTTCATTCCCAGCCACTGGACTGAACAGCCCTTTGGTGAACAAAATTCTGGGATAAGAAAATTCACATTTAAATTCTGCCACACGAAAGATATTTAACTTAACAGCAAGGTCCTTATAATCCTATCAGACCATTTTGGCCTAACCAATTTCTGTGAGCAACTTCATTTTTTGCCAATCCTAGAATTAATACTAGTGTTATATTCTATCACAGATTCTCTGTTTTGCCTTTGCAATGCTACCCACCATGCTGAAATCCAGCAGCATTACCCTGGAATGGGAAGCAGCAGTGCCTGCGTGGGTCATATGCTCTGGCATGTGCCGGGGTGCCCACAGGGTTTGCTAGTGAATAGTGACTATCAGGAGAGTCCCTGTCCACAAAGCTCCTCATTACAGATGAGTGCAAAACAAGGAAACTATTAGGAACTGTTTCCTCTCCCTTGGGACTGATGGGGCGGCATTTTGCTTTCCTCCCCGCATTTGCCCTCAATGATTGAACTCTTCAAAGAATTCAAACCATATGGAGCATTTCCAGTTCATCCCTTGCAGGAGAACTGAATGCAGCCATCCATGATTTACAGGTTGGACAACTGGGAGTGGACGGGCCACCAGAGCCTCCTCCCGGCCACCCAGGCAGAGCCTCAGAGAGCAAACCCTCCACAGAGGGCGGCATCGGGGCACACATGCGTCAGCCTTGCAGACCAAAGAAAATCCTTCTCATTAGAGCCGAGGGCTGAGCAGCCCTGGAAAAGTAGCACGCGCTCATGAAAGCATTCAAATGCTGAGTGCCTTCTACAAGACAAATTTTTAAAATCCATAATGAAAATGCAGCTTCTCAGATTGTCCAGACCCTGCTGCCAGGCCACTTTCTGCCTGTGGATGGCTTCCTCAGAGTCAGTGTCCACCTTGGGTGCTACAGAGTGAGAATGAGGACTCGGGTGTTTATATGGGGCCCCACCCCCCCCAGGGTCCTCACCCTGGACAGGAGAACCAGGAGCCCTGTGTCCTGCCGTCAGGGTTGGACTTGCCAATGAGACCAGGATTTCAGGGTGCTTTGACCACGACGACTACCCACGCCCCCAGATGTTGTTAGACGTGCGAGCTGTGGGGGATGTGCTGCCCTTTCTGTTTGCATGGCATCTAAGAGAGGAGGCGGAAGTAGCCAGTCCTCTCAAAGTCGCCCCCCAGACTGGAACTATTCACTTCTGTTGCATCCTATTGGGCAAAGCAAGACACAAGGTCAGCTCGGATCCATGATGCGACCAGCCGCACCTGCACACGGAGTCTTCTGGGGAGTCCGGCCCCCACACTCCTTTCCTTTGAACAGCTCCCATAGCATTCCCCCGAGAGTATGGACTCTGGGTTCTCCGCCCAACCCTCTCCACCTCTGCATCTAGACTGTTGTCCAAGTACAAGCAATGCCCCAATGAATAAGCTTGTGTATGTCATTTTTTTGTATCTTTGGAGGTATATCTTCAGGTTAAACTACTAGAAGAGGCATTGTTGAGCAAAATGATAAATGTGCACGTAGTTTTATAACATAGAGTCAAATTCTCTCGCAAAGAGTCCCACCATTTTGCTGTCTCCCGGCAGTGTGTGGGAACACCTGCTTTCCCGCAGCCATGCCAGTGCAGTGTCATATCAAACCTTGGAATTTTTGCCAATCTAATATGTGAGAAATGGTATCTCACTTTTTAATATTTTGTTACAGATAAAAGTTGCATTTTTCCCTATGTGTCAGGGCCGTTTTTACATTGTGGGAGGATCTGCTCAACTGTTGGCTCATTTTTCCAATGTGTGTTTGGTCTTTTTTCTCGATTTTTCTTATCAGCCTCCATATGGAATTTGACCTCAATCCTTTTCATTTTTACGTGACTGTAGTTTCCTGACCAGTGAGAAGGAGTCATGGCTCAAGACAGCTTTTCTAACTCCGTAGAGCTCCCTCTTGCATTACTTTCATGAAGTTTTTTTTTAAAGTATGGCAGATTGGCTGCTGAAATTTACTGCTACCTTTCCCTCCCCCAGTTGTATCTGGATATTCTCTCTCCTATTTCCCAATTGTCCCTATTCTGCAGATGTTCACTCCACTCCCTGAAGTTCTTCTGGGCTTGGGACCTTGTCTGGAAGAAAGGACCACTCGCTGCATGTTGGGTGTTAACAGGGTGTAATCTAAGCCCCTCCAGCTTCTGCAGGGACACCCTTTGATCATCTACTAAGCCCCGTCTAGCATCAGCCGCTGCTCTCAAATCAGCCTTCTGTGCTTTGTGGAGAAAGCCTGTTGGATACTCTGGGGTTTTATTCCTCCTGGGTCCCTCAGATACCTTGTCCTCTCCTCTGGATTCTTTTGCACAAACACCAAAGACATAGCACACCTTACTTGCTAATGGTTTGTTCTCATCTGCTTGTATTTTAAAGATCCTGAGAACACCTCATGACCCAGTTTGATTGTCAATGTTATTTGTGGGTTTTCGTTTCACTTTCTCTGTTTATTCAAAGATTTTAAAAAGACACAACCAATATGGGCAGCTGTATTAGCCCCACCGCTGCTAGAACAAATTCCATCCATTGGGTTGGCCTAACAATAAGGATTGATGGGTTCACAGTTTCAGAGTCTGGGAGCTTGCTTCCTCCTGGCATTGGTATCTTCTGGCTGGCCAGCCATCTTTAGAGTCCTTAGGTGTTTCCATCACATGGCGACACCCATGGCAGCGTCTTCTCTTTTCTCTTCCAGGTTCTGTTGACTTCCAACTTCTCATTGCTCCCCGTGGCCTCTCTCTCTCTCTCTCTCTCGTCAACGTCCTTTGCTTCTAAGGAACTCAGCCATCGTGGATTAATGTCCACCTTAACCAAGAACATCTTCAAAGGCCCAATTTACTAATGGGGCCACACCCATAGGGCCAGGGTGGGACCTGAACATGCCCTTTGTGGGGGACGATTCAATCCCTAACAGCATCTTCACAGGTTTCCTCTCAATCCTTACAAATTCATTATATATATTAGTTAGGTGGACACTGTGTTTCCTATACATGTTGCATATATTTTCTATGAGGTCTTTGTTTGTTGTTTACCTTGCTGGTGTATTTCTCCCCTCCCTGGGTTATGCACAGATTTCTTAACATATTCATACCTAGAACTGATTTAGATCTCAAGATGTGGGGCTATGAGCTGTTTTAATGGGATGAGACTTTGGGGACCTTGGAGGGAGGCTGAGTGTGTTTCACCCACGGTAGGGAAGTGAGTTTTTGAGGCACACAGGATCGTCTACGGTGGCAGCATCTAGATGGTCCCCAGGGGTCGTTACCCTGTCACTGGCACTCATGTAATTTCTTTCCCTTAAGTATGGGTCAGATCTAGTGACCTGCTTTGTGGCTCACACACCCATCTGAGAAGGACGTGGAGGCCATGGAAAACTAGGACGAACAGAAAGTCTCTTTCCCCAGGAAGCTGTAGTACGAGCCCCTGCTTTGGGCTGTGAGTTCCTGGACAGCAGGGACGGGGCTGTGCCCCCTGCAGAGTTGCCCACAGATTCCCTGCAAGACACAGAGGCCCAGAGTAGCCTTCAACACACCCTCCCGCTGCGCTCCTGACGACTTGGTCCAGCCTGCTGGACGGAGCAAGAAGGGGGACCACAGGCTGGAGGAAACTCGAGAAATTTAGAGACTCATATAAGGCCCAGGAAAAGGGACACCCAAAAAGCACAGCGCCCCACTTGAAAAGTGATTCTGAGATGAAGGAATTAATGTTCCTAACCTGGAGAGCAGGCAGGCGCAGTCAGTCCCTAACCTGGAGAGGAGACAGGCGTGGTCAGTCCCTAACCTGGAGAGCAGGTAGGTGCAGTCAGTCCCTAACCTGGAGAGCAGGTAGGTGCAGTCAGTCCCTAACCTGGAGAGGAGACAGGTGCGGTCAGTCCCTAACCTGGAGAGCAGGCAGGCGCGGTCAGTCCCTAACCTAGAGAGCAGGTAGGTGCAGTCAGTCCCTAACCTGGAGAGCAGGCAGGCGCGGTCAGTCCCTAACCTGGAGAGCAGGCAGGCGCAGTCAGTTCCTAACCTGGAGAGCAGGCAGGCGCGGTCAGTCCCTAACCTAGAGAGCAGGTAGGTGCAGTCAGTCCCTAACCTGGAGAGCAGGCAGGCGCGGTCAGTCCCTAACCTGGAGAGCAGGCAGGTGCGGTCAGTCCCTAACCTGGAGAGCAGGCAGGCGCGGTCAGTCCCTAACCTAGAGAGCAGGTAGGTGCAGTCAGTCCCTAACCTGGAGAGCAGGCAGGCGCGGTCAGTCCCCAGCCTGGAGAGCAGGCAGGTGCAGTCCCAGCCTCTGGGAAGCTGAGGCTCTCACGGTGCCGCAGCGCCACCTGGTGGAGCAGCCTGAGCACAAACCTACGAGGACCACAGGCTCTGGGAAGCTGCTTCCCCCAGGACTCTATTCCATGCAGAAAACTTAAATATAATGCTTGGTTTCCACTCTCAAAGTTGAAAAAAAGACATGTCTTAAAGATCCTGTGTGAGTAAGGTTGCAGGACTCCCAAACCTAGCCTTCGTATAATTAATAATAATAGCCATGTATGAGTCCAGATACTGGACTGGGAGTCATCTAATTGCATCCTTAAAAACTCTTAAAGGGAATTGCCGAGTTCTACAGGTGAGAAAACAGACTCAAAAGGGACTGAGGGGGCGGGCCATAGTGGCTCAGCAGGCAAGAATGCTCGCCTGCCGTGACAGAGGACCCAGGTTCGATTCCCGGTGCCTGCCCATGAAAAAAAAAGTTAAAAAAAAAAAAAAAGGGACTGAGGGCCCCAAGTTACACAGCCAGGAATGGGGGTCCCCAAGCCTGTGTTCCCAGACAACTCTGCTATAAACTGCATGGGAAACACGTGGCAGTTCCTACTTTGGTCCCCCAAAATACACCATGAATTCTATTTCAATTCCCAAAACCCTTACAATGCATGCCTTAATGAATATCAACTTTCTATTTAGCAGCTCCAGCTCCTACACTGATTCTGATAAGGCATAAATCACTTGTATGGCAAAGTTTACTGATCACATGATTTGCAAGGGTGCTAGGCTAGGGACTGTGGGAAGGATCAGGTAGGAGGCTCACACTCTGGGCTAGTGACTATCACGCTCCAGTGGGCATAAGGATGATCTCAGATGACTCTAAGGCTGAGAAACTCTGCACTAAGGAATCAAATCAAACCCACAGTTAGTTATCAAGTGATGGCTGCTGGGGTAAGGCCGTGGGTTAGACTTATTAGTCGCCACGACCCAGATGGGCTCCATCAGAAAGCTCCTGGAGGCTCAGGGAGCCTTAAGCATGCAGAGGCAGGAGAGAAGGGGGAGCAGCCAGACAGCAGTTCCCAAGGGGGAACAACAGTCTCCATTCCTTTTCTGGAAATGTGCAATAACAAGACCCCTGATTGAACACATACGCTATGGAAATGGAGATAAATCCAGGGCAAATAGGTTGGCAGCAGCTTTCAATCCAGATCAGGAATGCCAACACGTCTTACCTTGCATGCCAACTCTGATCCTGTGGTGGGAACTGGCTCGAGTTCATGTTGAGGAGGGTTCTGGAGCCATGGCCAGGCTCCGTGGGAAAGGGGGCTGTGATTGATTAGTTAGGTCTGCCCTGATCAGCAGCTGGGGGTTGCATGCCCTGAATTTGCCTTCTCTGATTCATAAGAACTGTCTATCAAAAAGCTGTGTATGGAGGAGATGAATAGCATGGTTGGGAGGTACATTCAAGAGAACTAGATAGTTCTAGAGTCCCAACCAAGTGGAACTGGATTGGGGTTCTGGGTGATTCTCTATGTCTTGGAGAGTAAAGATGATGGAAGTAATGAATCAGCCAAAACAAAAGGAAGTGCTGCAGGGCAAAAGGCCAATGCCACAGGCAGAGATACTGGGTACTAGTTGGGGAGCGGTGCACAAAGAGGAACTCTGGGAAGTGATCAATACATAGCTGCCCTGTCCTTGGCTCCAGAGACAAGAGCAGTCCAAGCCAGGCCACTGAACTGAGGTCTGGAGGCATCCCAGGAGCCATAGTGCTGTCAGTGGGGAAGGGAGAGCAGCATCCAGACATGCTTCTGTCTTAGGAAAGTGTTCTCATTTACAAGCTGCCAGAATGCGATTATGCCAGAGACACATATACCAGAAATTTTCAAAAAGGGGAATTTATTAAGTTGAAAATTTACATGTTCTAAAGCTGTGAAAATGTCCAAGTTAAAGCAAGGCTATATAGAAATGTCCAATCTAAGGCATCCAGGGAAAGGTTCAGGAAGGCCAGTGACATTCAGGGTTTCTCTCTCAGCTGGCAAGGCACGTGGCAAACATGACAACATCTGCTAGCTTTCTCTCCAGGTTCCCATTTCATGAAGCTCCCCCTGGGGTGTTTTCCTTCTTCATCTCCAAAGGTTTCTGGCTGTGTGGGCTCTCTAGCTCTTTCCAAAATAATTCCTTCTTAAAGGGCTCTAGTAAGCAATGCCACCTTGAATGGGTGGAGACATGCTTCCATAGAAACCATCTAACCAAAAGTTACCACCCACAATTGGGTGGGTCAGCTCTCCATGCAAACAATCAAAAAGCTTCCACTCAGCAATATTGAATGAGGATTAAAGGACGTGGCTTTTCTGGAGTCCACAAGAGATTCAAACTGGCAGACAAGGGTTCTTGTCATCCTAACTGGCACAGGGAGTACTGCAAGGGATTGGAACAGGCAAAAGAAAATGAAGCAACAACGGACAAAAAGGAACAGGAAGAAGGCAAGATACTCTTCTAGGGAATGAAGACAAGTGAACACATTAGTCAGCATTCACTCAACAGACACTTGCTGAGTACCTAAGACAACCAGCCTGCTGTTAAGTGTTCACAGTATAACAAGAGTATAAGACATTGCCGAGTGGAGCTTACAAAATTAAAATGAAACTAGCGATGAAAAACCTAATGGATTGTGCTATTTTCCCACTCACATTGTTAGCCAAGAGACACATCTTCAATAACAGAATGATGAGTGTGAAAAGGGCTTTAAAGGTGTCATTTTTCGGTAAGACTGGCCTGTCACTTCTCAGACTGCTCTAGGTTTCCCTTGTTCATTTGCTTTCCTTCCATGCTTTATTTATAATCTCTTTGCTTCTAACACTGGCATCAATTTTTATAGCTTTTCTTTATTCCTCCAAACTTTCCCTAACATTTATCTGCCCTTAGCTCCAGGGCCTTTCTGAAGTTGTGCAAAAATGGTCTCTTTTATTATTCAACTGTGAACACAAGCATTAGTAAAAAAAAGGGAGAAAAAGAAAGAGACATGTCCTATTTTTCAAGTTGGAATTGTTCAAATTGTCTAAGATTTGGGGGGGGAACATCATTAAAATAATTTTACAATATTAAAGAAAAACTTGGAAGTCTTTTACACATAATCTCATCCCTTTAGCCTTACAACAACTTCACTTCTATGTTTCTTCTAATATTTACGCATAAATCTAGTTTTGAACATAGTTATAACCAAGGGGCATATATAATTTTTTCCATGTTTTTCTTAACATTATTGCATAAGAACAATTTCTACATTTGATTTTAAAAGTTCCAAAACATGCCCTTGAGTTGGCGGGCATGGTATGGTACCTATTCACCCCACTGGACATTTAGGTCACTTTGAGTAGGTAGGCTATCGTACTTTATGATACTACACCATTTCTAGACAGAGCATATTATGGTGGTTGGATGATGTACCCCAACAAACTCATATTCTTACTCTCAATCCACATGCCTGAGGGTGTGGGCCCATTGTAATAGGACCTATCAGAGATGTTATTTTTAGTTGAGGTGTGGCCCAATGAATGAGATTGGGTCTTATCTAAATTAGTGGAGGCCTTATAAAGAGAACACAGAAGTCACAAAAGCAAGAAAGGAGAGGACACTGTCATGTGCTGGGGAAGCCAAGGAACCTCAAAGATTTCTGCAGGTAGCACAGTCTGCAGAAGGCTGCAGATTTTCAGGAGGAAGCAGGCATTACCAACATCTCAAAACCCTGAGCCAATAAATTCCTGTCACTTAAGCCAAAACTAGTTCATGATATTTGTCATCACAGTCTGGCAAACTAAGACACTTATTTCCTCCTTTGCGATGATGTCCTCAGAATGACTTCCCGGGAGCAGAACATCAAGTCCACATGGCTAAGTAAGATGTCATGGCTCTTGTGTACCGCCATCTTGTTTTCCAAAATGGAATATCCACCTCAGTGCCACCAACAGGGAATGACTTTCCCAAGAACTCCACTTGGGATTTCACTCATCAGAGACAGAAATGCCTAAGTCAGTGGTCCAATGGCAGTACCTGAGCAAGCTGCAGTCATCTCCTGCACCATATCAGTATTCTCCCAAACCCCAATTCCCCCAGAGCAGACCCATCTGAATTAACAAACTCTCTATTCCACTGAATCTTCAATGCTTTCAGAATTTAAATGCCACCCATTCCCTCCTCCCTGCTCTTCTAACCTGCCCACCCCTGCCTCCCCAGCCTGCACCTGCCCACAACGCAGCTGTCCACACCCTGAGGTTTGTCTGGCCCCTAGCACGAAACCCAGGAACCCTCACCACAGGGTAAGACTGGCTCAGAGGCTTCTTTGCTGTGATTCTGACCGTGACCCAAACTGACCATAAGCTCCACCCAAGGCCCTTGTCCCTTGAAGCCCACCCTCCAGCTCCAGGTCCCGATGTTTCCTGCTCAGTGACCACATCTGGAGATCTTACCGCTTATGTCTGTGAACCCTCATCCCCTTGCCTGCCTCCCTGCCTAGCCTGCGAGCCCGAGGATCCTCTCTGCAGTGGCTGATCCCTGTGGGTTTTTCTCCTAGAGGGTTTGACCAGAGCAAAGATGACCTTACTGCCCTGAAACTGCAGGTCTGGGTGGCTGGTCCCCCTTCCCTGGGGCCCCAGACAGTCCTGTTCCTCTGAATGGGGGTGAAGTCTGCACCCCCAGAAGGCCACTTCTGTGGGTTACATCCACAGACCCCCTACCCTCAGCTTCTGGTGGGGCTCAGCCAAAGGAAAGCCCCAGCAGGAGAGCAGAGGCAGGGGGGGTGGGGCGTGGGGTCAGCGTGTCCATTCCCCACTTCTTCCCTGCCTGCTGCCCACATCCATGCAGACACGGTGCCCCAGCCTAGCCATCCTCTTTGCCCAACCACCTTCTCTGAGTTCTAGTAGCTATTTCCTCCATGCACATTTTTAAAATCACAGCTGTACTGAGCTGTAATTCACATGCCAGAAAAAGTTTTAATTTTGATGAAATCCAACTCTCATTCTTGGACTTTTGGTATCATTTCTAAGAAACCACTGTCTCAGCCCAGGTCATAAAGAGTTACCTTTAGGTTTTCTTCTAACATTTTTATGGTTTAATCTCTTACATTTAGATCTTTGACCCATTATGAGTTAATTTTTCTATAGTGTGTGAAATAGAGTTCCAACTTCATTCTTTTACATGTGGATATTCAGTTGTCTCAGCACGATTTGCTGAAAAGACTATTCTTTCCTTACTGAATTGTCTTGGCACCCTGGTTGAAAATCAATTGACTGTAAATGCAAGGGTTTATTTCTGGACTCACGATTCTATTCCATTGATCTATATGTCTATCCTTATTATCCATTGACCTATATATCTATCTTGTCTTGAAAACTGTAGCTTTGTAGTGAGTTTTGATGAAAGGAAACGTGAGTCTTCTAACTTAGTTCTTTTTTTACAAGATTATTTGGGCTATTCAGTGTCCTTTGAATTTTTATATGAACTTTAATATCAACTTGTCAATTTCTGCAAAGAAAGCCAGCTGGGATTTTGACAGAGATTGCATTGTATCTGCACTTCAATTCGAGGAATATTGCCATCATAATACAGTCTTCTAATGTACGAATAAGGGAGGGCTTTCCATGTATTTAGGTCTTCTTTAATATCTTTCAACAATGTTTTGTAGTTTTCAGAGTATAAGTTTCGCCCTCTTTTGTTATATTCCTAAGTCTTTTATTCTTTTTAACACTTCTTTTGAGATAATATTCACATTCCATAGACTTTACCAATTTAAAGTGTAAAACGATGATTTTTAGTTCACAAATATACGCAACCTTCACCACAGTGAATTTTAGAATATTTTCATCACTACGAAGAGAAATCGCAAATTCCTGTCACCCCACTATTATCCCATCCCTCTGAGCCCTATGCAATGAGTAATCTACTTCCTGTCTCTATAGATTTACCTATTCTGGACATTTCATGTAAAAGGAATCATACAATAGAGTGCTCTTTTGTGACTGGCTTCTTTCATTTAGCAATGTTTCCAGGGTTCACCTATGTCTAGCATGTATCAGTATTTCATTCCTTTTTATGGTCAAATTATACTCTAATGGATTGCCCCCATTCTCTTTATCCATTTATCAGGTGATGGGTATTTGAGTTGTTTACACCTTTGGCTATTGTGGCTAGTGCGCCTACAAATATTTGTTTACAAGTTTTTGTTTGAACCCAAGTTTTCATTTCTTTGAGGTATGTAGCTAGGAATGGAATTGCTGGGTCATATGGTAATTCTACGTTTAACTTCTTGAGGAATTACCAAACTATTTTCCACAGCGGCTGCACCAATTTACATTCTCACCAATTTCTCACATCCTTACCAACACCTGTTGTTTTCATTTTTGTAATTAATGTTACAGTCATTCCAGTAGTTGTGAAATGGCATCTTATGGTTTTGATTTGTATTTCCCTAATAACTAATTATGTTGAACACGTTTTCATGTGCTTGTTGGCAATGTGTATATTTTATTTGTTAAAATGTCTATGCAAGTGATTTGCCCATTTTTTAAACTGGGTTATTTGTTTTGTTATTATCGTTGTTGTAATCTGTTGCACATATCTGGATACCAGACCCTCATCAGCTATAGTGTGCAAATATTTTCTCCCATTCCATGATTTGTCTTTTCACTTTCTCCATAATGTCCTCTGATTTTAAAAAAAAAAAGCTTTTAATTTTAATGAAGTCAAATTTATCTTTTGTTGCTGGTGCTTTTGGTGTCAGATTCTGAGTTCATGAAAATTCACCCCCATGTATTCTTTATTAAATGTTTTAGCTCTTATGTTTAGGACTTTATGAGGCAAGGATCCAATTTCATTCTTTTGATGTCGCTATTCAGTTGTCTTACTACTATTTGTTGAAAAGACTACTATTTTCCCACTGAATGGTCTTGGAACACCTGTTGAAAATCAATTGACCAATTGACCATGTGCACATAGATTTATTTCTGGACAACCAGTTCTATTCCTTTGGTCTATCTTTATGCCAGATCCCCACTTTTTTGATTACCATTGCTTTGCAGTATGTTTTGAAATTGGGAAGTTATGCGTCCTCCTGCTTTGTTCTTATTTTTCAATATTATTTGGCTATTCTGAGTCCCTTAAAACTCCGTATGAATTTTTAAATTAGCTGGCCAATTTCTACAAAGAAGTGGCTGCGATTCTGATAGGGAGTACATTGGACCCATAGATCAATTGGGGAAGTATTGCCATCTTAAGAATATTAAGTTTTCCAATCAATAAATGGGAGATGTTTCCCCATTCATTAAGAGTGCCCTAAGTTTCTGTTAACAATGCTTTTTAGTTTTCAGAGTATAAAATTTTCACTTCTTCTATGAACTTTATTCCTATGCATCTTATTCTTTTTATGCTATTTATAATTAGAATTGTTTTCTTAATTTCATTTTTGGATATTTAATCACTATCATATATACATACAATTGATGTTTGAATATTATCTTGTATTCTGCAACTTTCCTTAACTCATTTAGTTGTTTCAGTATTTTTAATGGAGTAATTGGGAATTTCTATGTAGAAGATCATGTCATCTGCAAATAAAAATATTTTTACTTCTTACTTCCCAGTTGCGTATCTTTTATTTATTTTCCTTTCTTGCCAGTACAATATTAAATAGAAGTGTAGAAAGTGGAAATTTCTTGTTCCTGATCTTAGAAGGAAAGCATTTAGTCTTTCACCAGTAAGTGTGATATGGTTGTGTTGTTTTCACTGATGTCTTTATCTGGCTGAGGAAGGTCCCATCGGTTCCTAGTTTACTGCGAGCTTTTATCATGAAAGTGTGTTGTATTTTGGCAGATATCTTTTCATGTTTTTTGATATTAACTTTTGTATTTTATTCTATTTATATGGTACATATATTCATTGCTTTGTGGATTTTAAACCCACTTTGTATTCCTGGGATAAATCCCACTTGATTATGGTGAATAAACCCTTTTATATAGTGCTGGATTCAGTTTGCTAGTTATTTGTGGAGAAGATTTGCATCTCTACTCATAAAGTTTTATTTTCTTGTGATGACTTTGTCTGGTTTTGGTATTACGGTATTACGTGCCTCATAGAATAAGTTGGGAAGTGCTCCCTCCTTTTCTATGTTTTGCAAGAATTTTTTAAGAATTAGTATTAATTCTTCTAATATTTCATAGAATTCATAACAAAAGTCATCTGGGCCTGGTCTCTTTCTTGTGGCTAATTTTTAAAATTACTATTTCAACTCTTTTACTTCTTTACTTGTAATAGATGTATTCAGATTTTCTCCTTCTTGTTGAATAAGTTTAAATAGTATCATTCTAAGAATTTGTTCATCTTAGTTATTTAATTTTTGGTATATCATTGTATACGGTATTCACTTATAACCTGTTTTATTTCTGTAAGCTCAGGAGTGATGCCCCCTCCCTTATTCCTGATCTTGGCAATTTGAGTATTCTCTCTCTTTTTTTTTTCTTGGTCAGTCTGGCGTAAGGTTTGCCAATTTTGATGATTATTTGAAAGATACAACTTTTGGGTCTTGTTTCTTTAAGGGTTTTTGTTTGCTTTTCTTTTCCCAATGACTTAAAATGGAAGATAAAGTTACTGATTTAAGATTATTCTTCTTTTTGAATGTAGATGCTTACAGCTACAAATTTCCCTCTCCATACTGACTTAGCTGCATCCCATAGGTTTTTATGTATCATGCCTTCACTTGAATTCATCTGAAAGTATTTTCTAATTTTCCTGTGATTTCTTTGACATATTATTTAGTAGTAATTAGTGTTGTTTGATTTCCACATATATGTGACTTTCCAAAATTTATTTGTTATTGATTTCCAATTTCACTCCATTTTTATTAGAGAATATACTTTGTAAGATTTAAATCACTTTAAATTCGTTGAGACTTATTTTACAGTCTAGTATATAGTCTAATCTGGAGAATGGTCCACGTGCAGTTGAGAAGAATTCGAGTCCTGTTGTTGTCGGATGGAGTGTTCTATAGATAAATGTTAGGTCTAATTTGTTTATAGTTTTGTGCACATCTCCTATTTCCTTCTACCTAGTTGATATAGCCATTATGGAAAGTGGCAACATTGAAGCCTTGAACTACTATTGTTGAATTGTTTATTCCTCCCTTCTATTTTGCCAGTTTTTGCTGCATGTATTTCAGAGTTCTGTCATTAGGTGCACGTATGTTTTTAATTGTTATATCCTTCTGTTGGATTGGCCCTTTTATAATTTACAAAATCCCTCTTTATTTCTATTAACATTTTTTATTAATATTATTAGCCACTCCAGTTTCTTATGGTTGCCATTCGTGCATCTTACTTTTGATCTATTTATATTGTTTTATCTAAAGTGTGTCTCCTGTAGAAAGTATATAGTTAGCTATTGTTTCTTTATCCAGTCTGAAAATTTCTGTCTTTTGACTAGATTGTTCAATCTATGCTCATTTAAAACTATTACTGATATAGTTGGATTTGCACCTGACATTTTTTCTGTATTCATGTCTTCTTTTTCCCTCGATTCTTCTTTCACTGCTTTCTTTTCCTTTAAGTGACTATTTTCTAGTGTAACACCTTAATTCCTTTTATGATTTTTGCGTTGCTTTTGATCCATTTTCTTAGTGTCTGTCCCAGCATTTACCAAATTCATCTTAATTTGTTAGAATCTACTTCAGATTTATACTGCGTTAGTTCCAATGAAACACAGAAACTTTATCCCTATGTGGCTTTATTCCCTCTGCTTGGGTTTGCCAGTGCTGCTACGACACCACAAAATGTGTCGGCTCAACAACAGGGATTTATTGGCTCCTAGTTTGGAAGACAGAAATCTAACATGATGGTATCGGCAGGACTTGCTTCTTCCCACAGCTTGTAGCATTCGGGCAATCCCCTGCCACATGGCGATGTCTCTCTTTCTGTCTCTTGCTCTTGAGTCTGCCTCTCTGACTTTCACTGATTTTTGGTTCTACACCCATGTCCAGTAACCTTTACTTACTAGGATTTCAGCTATATTAATTCAAGCCTGCCATCACTCAGTTTGGGTATACCCTAACTCATCATAACGTCTTCAGCGGTCCTATTACAAACGGGCTCATGCCCCAAAGCACGGGTTATGTCGCGAACTTGTCTTTCGTGGGGCACCTGATTCTATCCCCAACACTCGTCTCCCTCTTCATGCTAGTATTGGTATACATACCACACAAACATTTCCACATGAAGACATTCAGTGTGCAAAAACAATCTATGACACCTGTCACCTAAAATGTTTGAATAATTCTATCTTTGAACCTGTGTTTTGTAAATTGGGTCCAACGGGACAATATGCAAATAAATGCATACATGAAATAGTATTTGCTAACAGGTACTATGCAGAAAAGGAGGCCAGCGTCGAGAGCAAGTCAAAAGGGGGCTGTCATCCTTGTAAGCAGCGGCAAGTACTTTGGATTTTAGGGTTTCGAACCGAGGAGTAACAAGATATGGTAAACGTTTTTGAAAAATCACTCAGGTTGTTTAACAAGGAATAGACTGGAGAGGCAGGAGCGAGGCCGGCCTATTGCAGCGGCCCAGGCAGAGAAGCTTCCGATTCTGGACGGATCCTCAAGACAGCGCAGCCAGGACTTGCCGAGGGCGTGGAAGGGGGGCGTGCGGGACGGGGAATGCTGCGGAAAACGCAGGTTTGGGGGAAAGTTACAAACACTGGATTTTGAACCCTTGCGTTCGCGACGCCTATTGGGCCCCCGGGCGGCGACCTCAAGCAGGCGGCAGCACGTCCGGGGCCGGCGCTGGACCACCTCCCGGGCACCGACGCGCGCGGGGCCTTGCGCAGAGGGACAGCGCGGGCTCGTCCACACCCGCGCGGCCGCGCAGGCGTCACCGCCTTCGGTCTACGCGTGAAGATTCAAAAGAAGCGCCTCACTGTGCCTCCAGAGCAACCTCCGATGCGGGTTTAGTGTCGGCGTTATCTGTCTTCCTCCGCACAGGGCCGCTTCCCAGCAGTCCGCGCGCGCGGACAGAGCTGCCCCGCTGGCCGGTTCGGCGGCGGACTCCGCGCGGGGCCAGGCAGGTCCTCCAGACCACCGAGACGGCCGGCCAGAGCGGCGGCAACCCTTCGCGGCCGGGGCGACGTCTGACGAAACTGCGACGCGCCTGCTGCGGACGGCGCCGGCGTCCTTGGACGTCATCGCGGGCGCGACGCCCCTCGGGACAGTCTGGGGTCTGGGTTTCGGAAGGGGTGGCGGTGGCACCGGTGGGGAAGATGCCAGTGGCGGTGATGGCGGAAGGGGGCTTCAGTTTCAAGAAGTTGCTGGATCAGTGCGAGAATCAGGAGCTCGAGGTAGCGATTCGCGTCGGACTGGGGGAAGCCGTGGAGTCGCCCCGGGCCGGGAGCGGCGCTGGTCTCCAGGGTAACAGGGCCTGCGGCGGGCTGGGCGCCGGAGCTGGGCGTGTGGAGCCCGGGCCCCCGAGCCACCCGAGTTCCTTTCCAAGGGTAGCGCGGCGTGGACGCTAGGTCCCTGTCCCACCCTCTCCCTGCCGACCGCTCTCAGAAACTCTCTCCACCTGTCAGGGCCTTGGCCCTCCGCCGTCCGGCAGGTGGCTTTTTTGTTTTAGGCTTGTAAACTGACATTTTCCCCGACGCCACTTTGCTTGCTTGCCCATCCTCAGTGAAACAACGAGCATTAAATTTGACTGGTGGGGTGTACTTTGAATATTTTCGGTTTGCGTCCAAATTAGCTAAGTTAAATACGGTTTGGGCCTACATCAATTTATTTGTACACAGATAAAATGTTTTAGTTGTCTCTGTTGTCAGTTGTTGTTTGTTTTTCCCGGTCTGTAATGTGCACCCATTTGTGAATCCATTAGGAGCTGTACTTTTAGAAATGCGTTCCATGTGATTTTGTGCTTTCCAAAGTGTGGGTTAGTGTTTCTTAATTAACTCTTTTTTGTTGTTGTTGTTTTTACCTATTTGTCTTCAGCTGTTAGCTCTAATAACGAATGCATCTTTGCTCCTACCATCCACCAGTATGCTTCTCATTCTGTTTAGACTAGATAGTTTTTTTTTCTTTCCTTCTTCGTGTCTAGAGGGAGGGGGAATGAGGATTTTATTTAAGACAGTTGTGCAGGCGCGCGTGCACGCACACACTTACACATACACAAACCAGGAAAGATGTGACCACTGCAGCCTTTTCTTAACTCAGAAAGTCCTTCTTAATCTCATAATATCAAGTAGGTCTGTAGTTTTGTATGTAAGAAGACAGATGTAAGTTATATTGTGCAGCTATTAAAGCTTATTTTTTAAAGATTTTCTTAGAAGCGTGCTTAAAACATTTAAAAATTGGTATAAAAAGATGATTAAAGAAGACATTAATCAGAGGTAGCATCTCACTACTAGTAGGCAATTAACAGCTGTTTTCTGGATTAATTAAAATTGAATGGGGAGAAAAGTCTTTGTAACTCAGTTGCAATGTTTTTCTGTCCCTTGCTGTTTACTTAGCTATTCAGTGTATTTGATATCATGGGCAGAACCGTAATGCTTTAGGACTCTATTGAAAATGTTTGTTTTTTATAATAGTAAGATTCCTTAAATGAGTATTTGAGAATTGGGAAAGCAGCACTATTTAGTAACTGTATGTGTAAAGTATAAAGTAACTGAGGCCCGGGGAAGATAAATCATAGTTGATGGCAGATCTAAACTTAATATTCAGGTTTTCAACTTTTCTAAGGTGATTTTACATACATGATAGTAAGTGCTATAATAAAATCAGCTTACTTTTTATATTAATGTTAATAAAGTATTATTCTATAAGTGTATAAAAATAAATAAAAATTTTCTGTTTCACTTTTGGTCTTTAGGCTCCTGGAGGTATTGCTACACCCCCAGTGTACGGTCAGCTTCTAGCTCTCTATTTGCTCCATAATGACATGTAAGTACTTTTTACCTAAAGCTAAGAGCAGCAGTTTCCTCAGAGTTATACAGAAATTGTTCTTGCGTTGAAGTAGCACCACTAAGTCAGACCTCATGTACCTTTTTCATATTGAATGGTAACTTAATGAATTATGATTAGACTGAGTTATTTTTAATTAGTTTTTTTACATATACCCTCTAAAAACATTTCAGTTTGACAGTAAATTTTGTTACACATTTACTTCAATTGACCTTTTTTTTTTTGCCTTTGTTTTCTTATTTCTAACTTTCTTATGACCTCTGTTGACTTCACATGTAATCAGTAATCCTAGAGAAGGTGTAAGGAGAGATTGTTTGAGAAAGCTAAGAGTAGTGAATGAATGAAGAATGAGGTTTCTTAAAAGTCCTTTGTTTTTAATTATTCCTAATGTTCATTAGAAAAAAGTCAGAAAGCACAACTGTACAGGAGGATAGGAGTCTCTTACAGTTTTACAACCCATAGATGATTACTGATGACATTTGCTTTAAATTCCTCCAAACCTTTTTCTTTTCCTATCTTTTTACATACTAAATTGAAATGTGTATTGCACATGTATTATGCAATTTTTTTCCCAGTTCTTGGTTTGCCACAGCTTTAGTTCCTGGCACTTTAGGGTGTTTAGCTGTAAATCTCTTACCAAGAGCCACTTCCACTAGTTTTCCCAGCTGGCTTTGCTGTTCTGGGTCCTCATTCCACTGCCCGGACCCTCTTAATGTCACTCACTGACATCCCTCTCTAACCCCGGGCCCAGGTTTAATCAGACTGGACAGCTTTGCAGAGTAAATTATCTGTTTCACATTTTATAATTCTGTCCTCTTGTGTTGTTCAAGTTTACAAACCCTTAAAAACCCTGCCTTTAATTCCTCTGGTAGGAGGGATTATAGCAAGGAGAAAAGCATTGTATAACATAAGTTTGGTTATTTTTATGCCTGAATTAATTTGGGCAATTCTTGTTTTAGTCTTTGTGTTTTTAGTGTACCGTAGCCATAAGTTAGTACCTGGATCATTAATAAAAATTCACTAAAAATGGTAAAATGTTAACTTTTGATGAAAGTATTTTTTGTCTCCTTATGTGGAGACGTGTATATAAAATAAATTCCACTCTGTATAATACAGAGTGTTTTAAGTATACTTCTGTGTTTTCATATCGAAACAAAATTTAAACATTTATTAAGATGACTGTTTTTGTAATTGATTATTCTTTTTATGGGGGGGTGTAAATTAGGAATAATGCAAGATATCTTTGGAAAAGGATACCACCTGCTATAAAATCTGTAAGTATCCTTTTGCTCTATTTGTCTGTTTATAGTAACAGCATTCATTGTTCATGGCATCAGGGCTATACATAAATGACTGCCTCCTAAAGTTTCTGTTTTCTTTCCTATGTGGTTTATAGAAATACTCATTTCTAGTAATAATAGTCAATACTAGCAATAATACTAGTATTAAATTTTAAGAGTAGGTCTTTAAGTTCCTCTGTTCAAGCATTTTCATTTCCTTTGAATGGTACAGGAATCTGTGCCCAGCTCCTACTGTGATCAAACTTCTTGAGATACTTCTTTTAAGAGTAGCTCTACCAGTTATATCAACTACTGAGTCAGTTTTTCTTTTTTTTTTTTTTTTTTTTTCTTTTTTTTTTTTTTTTTAAAGAGAGAGGGAGGAAGGGAAGGAAAGACAGAGAGAAGGAAGGAAGGATGGAAGGAAGGAAGGGAGGAAGAAAGGGAAACATCTTTAAACATTTTCTTGTTTTATTGTATTTTGTTTGTTCGTTTGTTTTTTACATGGGCTGGGGCCGGGAATCGAACCGAGGTCCTCCGGCATGGCAGGCAAGCACTTTGCCCGCTGAGCCACCGCGGCCCGCCTCAGTTTTTCTTTTTAAACAAAATTATGCTGTTTCTATAGTGGTACTTATTTTAAAATTGGCATTGTTTACAAGCACTTTGTAAAAATGATGAAGTAACTGGTACAGTTAAGATTATTTTAGCTGATAAGGATCTTAGATTTCTTTCTTTGGATGAGTGGGTAGATTAAATAACCTCTTTAAAGTATCTTCCAAACTGGAGTGAAGTACATTTTTAAGTTCAAGTAAGTCCAGCATAAGTGTGAAGTGAAGTTTTACAAATTCTCACAAAAATTCACCTAAAGTCTTTTGTTCATTGTTGATATTCAACAGCAGATCAGATTAGTATTTTTACTGTCTTTTCACAGACATTCTGTTAAATAAGATTGGACTCTTCATTAAACTGCTTTGGCTTAAGTAAAGAGCTGTAAATTATGTGTAGAGTTTCAAAATATATCAGTAAGAGAGGTTATAGTATATGACATCTTTGATTTATAGTACGTGTTCACAATTTTGCTTTAACTTACTTTTCTCAAGTGATGTGTGGGTGAGGGTATGAAATAGAAATAAAATATCTTAAAAAAAAAAGTTGTGTTTAAGAAAAGTAATTCCCAGATCTGAGATAATTTTGGACTTCTTTCTCATGTCTTAATCTGCTGTTGTAATAAAAATATTTCAAAAATGCAAGTAAATTTTACATTACTGTCCACCACAGTTGAAAACTCTTTTGTTAGTGATTTGGCTGAACGAGTAATTCACCTATTAAAATAATTGTTGAGTTTCATTTTTAGTGATACAACTAACAAGTTTTATGTCGTTTCTGGAATTATGTTTCAAAATATGGTTGCTCGTAACTCTCAGAGTGAATACCCTCAAAGGAGTGACATTTATTGCAGGCCAATTCTGAACTTGGTGGAATTTGGTCAGTAGGACAGAGAATCTGGCAGAGAGACTTCCCTGGGATCTATACGACCATCAACGCCCACCAGTGGTCCGAGACCGTCCAGCCGATCATGGAGGCTCTGCGAGGTAGTGTTCCTTGTGGTTAGGAAGTAAGTTAGCCTGGACTCTTCCCCAGGGGCGGCCGTGTGGAAGTCAGTGGTGTGTTTAAAGGTAGATATTGACTGCTAGGTGACTAGGGCGGTTTGGGGAATTCTCTCTTAGATTTGGTATAATCTTGCTGCTTTATTTCACATTCCTTAATATTAAATTGCCAGTTAGGGGCCTTATTATTTCTTAATTTAATTGTAGATTGAACTTGCTCTTGTCATAAAAGTTGGTTTTGCTGCTAAAATGAAATCTTCTAGTACTCATAAGTTCAAGGTGTTGATTGGTTAAGATTTTTCAAGTCCATATATTTGCAAACAAGAACTGTGCTTTAGACTTTGCAGACCGCAGCCTTTGTGGATGCCGTATCCAACTTCTGGATTTTATAACTAATCACTTCAGTATGTAGATACTTAATTATTTCTTAAATTGCTTTGAAAGATAAAAAACCTGTGCAACATAGTGCTGACCCCACAGCAGAAACCTTTCCTCCGCCTTGCTCTTCACCCCCAACATTTACTTCAGGTCTTCCTGGCTCATTATTTGTCCCTCTTCTGTAAATTCATATACTAATCTCTTTTATCTTGTTCTAATTTTTATCTACGTTCTGTAGTTACTTCCTCCCTGCGCTTTAGGCCTTGCTGCTTTAGGAGAGTCCGTGAGCAGGTCATTTGCTGAGAGATTGGTAGTAAGGAGGAAATTCTTAGTAAGAATTGGTAGTAGGAAGGAGATATAAACAGTGGCTTCATGAAAGCTGGCTCAGTAAGAAATGAAAGTGACTATTGGGGGTTGTAAGGAATAGGAGAGCTAGCCTCATCTGGGGGTGTGGTCCCCGCTCTGGCCCCGGTTAGCCCCTTGGCAGGCGTATGCGCCACATGTGCTGGGAGATGCTGTGCTTGGCATTTTGGATATTACATACATGAAAGATGTCCCTTCCTGTGACAAGGTTGGGATATAATTGAGATAATAAAGAGACCACTGTGTGCTCTAGGTGGTTAAAGGTTCCTTGTTAAATAAGTGTGTAAATATACATGCTGTGAATTTAGGGAAGGGCAGGGATTGCAGTGCTGTAGGAAGTTTATAAACAGACCTAGGGGCTTCAGGCCAGGAAAAGCATAAACCAAAAGCAGAGAGAGAAGACTTGAGGCTGAGAGCTGGTGGTTGGGCAAATTTGGAGCAGAAGGTATCAGAGGGTGTCAGTGTGCTTGCTGGGGAGTATCTCCAGAATGGTGGGGGGATTTTCAGTTTGTCACTTGCAAGTTATTTTATCCATATACACTTGCCTTTCAAATGCAGAAGGGAAAAGTTCCTGAGCAGGTTGAGAACTAGGCTGAGGAGCGCATGAGAGCACTGACAGGAAGAGAGATTTACTAGGTTCAACTTCTTACCAAATATTATTTCTAGGGAAGAGTTTTTGTTGCTAACATAATCTAGCAACCCTTTCCTATTGAGATTCAGTTACTCAGAATTTGAATTTAGGATTCCAAGAAGGCAAGAATTGAGTGCAGACTTGAGCTATAGGAAGTGTACTCTTTTAATGGGTTGGTTCTACAACTTTCAGGTGTGATCCTATACCTTCTTCTGAGAAAGGACAGTTAATTCTGCACATAGGTGTTTGCTGCTTCCATTCATTCCAGTGATTGTAAATGAATATGTGAGTTGATGTATTGAAATATATTTAGTTACACGTTTCCGTTTTATGTTCATCAAAAATTAGGCTTATAAATTATGTGATGTGGTTGACATAAGTTAAAGTGTTAAGTTCCTCAAAGAAATAAAAACTTTATATCCCAAGTGCATAAATATATTTAAATGCAATTTTCTTAGACTTTGGGACTTGTCTTTATCTGTTTCCCATCTTTGTTATTTCAGCTGCCATCTGAGAGAGATTTTTGGTCTGAGAAGAAATGTTGAGAAATGTATTCATTTATCTAGTGTACTTGAGTATCTCCTACATGCCAGGATATATATCTGTATCTGAGCACAGAAATCTTTAGATTGATCTGCTTGCATTTATGAAAATTAGACAAGTAAAATAGGGTAATTTAATTATGTGTTTTAAAATGTCTGCTCCTTTGGTTCACTGTTGGCCAACCCTCCAATCCCTCATTAGACGCAACAAGGAGACGAGCCTTCACCCTGGTTTCTCAAGCCTACACCTCCATAATCGCCGAGGACTTTGCAGCCTTTGTTGGGCTTCCTGTAGAAGAGGCTGTGAAAGGTATTTTTGGCTCACTCTTTACTTAAAAGAAAAAAAGAAAATTAGTCGTATGAATTTTATATATATATATATATATATATATATCCATGATTCCTCACATGTAACGGTTGGAATCATATATGCTTTGGGAATTCAGGTTTTGTCTGTTTTTTAGAAAGTTTACATGAAATTTATATTACACCACACCCCCAGGGTCTTGGCATCAGGCGTCCTGTAATGTGCATTCGCAGTCCTGCAGCAAAATGTGTGACTTCATTATAAAATTTTTTGGTTTGTAGAAGTCTTTGGATTCTGACCTGTGAATGAGAGATTTTTTTTTTTTGGCCAAAGGTAGGCACCAATTAAAGGTATCTCAGAATAAATGTTTTGCAAATGAATATTTTGCACTTTTGTGAAATTAAAGATTTGGCTATATCTCTGAGGTGTACCCTCATTGCAGATGATTATTCTAGATCTTTCCTTGATGCAGTCACATTAATGTTGCACGTATTCGTCTCTTCCTGTGGCTTCCATGGCCTATCCCTTGAATATTTTTTCTACTTTTATCCCTGAGACCTTTGACCAGGCACCCATACTCTCTTAGATGGTAGTGAGTCCTTCAAGTTGATGCTCAGGAAAGAAAAATCAGAACTTGTTTACTAATATGGGAAAGCAAAGGAAGTGGTAAGAAGAGTGTGATTGCAAGAAAAGAGCAAGGAAAAGAGGGATGGAATAAAGCATTTAATTGTTGTTCCACGTCTAAACCCCAGATTATAGTATAGTTCTTACAAGTGGTGGAAAGTATAAAATGCAAGAAAATAAACGATGTTCGCATTATTTGCTTTTAAATAGCATGTCATGTGGGTAGCTTTATATTCATAATTCTGAGCTTGAACTTTGTAATTTGTTTAAATTATTTATTTTCCTCTGAAAATCAAATATATATATATAAATATATTTTAATTTTTTATGAGATCAAGTTTTCATTCATTTCAGTGCTCAATGCTTAATTCATGTCAAAGCCCATAGTCTTAACTCACTGCCTCTGCCCTCAGCCCCCTGTGGCCTCTGCTAGTCCTGTGACCAAGGCCAAATCGCTTGAATTCCCTGACTCCATTTTCCATACCTGTTAAGTGATGTGACAGTTGCATCAAATGATCCATATAAAAGCACCTAGCACAGTACTGGCCAGTAAACAGTCTGTATCTTTAAGCTGTTTTTTTTTTTATCATGATCATCTAAGTTATTACTGATACAGTCATTAATTATCATTACATGTTACCATATAAATTCCCTGTAGTGTTTTAATAAGATTAGGTCAGTACCATAATATATACTTTAGAAAACTAATCATCTGTTAGTGGTTATGCCAGCCTAATAGAGTAAAATGAATCTTTGATCTGCATTCCAGAAATATTTCAAAAATAAGTTTAAAAAAGAATGCTGCCATTTTGAATTTAGTAAAACACAGTTTAAAAGAAATGGGTTAAATAATGTCAGGTATCCCATATAAATAATATCATTGATAGATTCTAATCTTGTTAAATGAACTGTGGTTTTTTGTTTGTTTTTTCATTTGTATACTAAAATATACACATTTTTAGGTATTTTAGAACAAGGATGGCAAGCTGACTCCACTACAAGAATGGTTATGCCCAAAAAACCAGGTAGGTGGCACTGTTCGTCCATCTGTTGTTTATTGAACACTTGTAAGACTGCTTCAGTTTTTCAGGCATTCAATTTGAATAGTTTGATATAAAATTCTGCTATACACATATTATAAATAACTCATATTTATATATAAATAATATAGTTTTTTAATATAAAATGTTTAATATAGATATAGAATAATGGTTAAAAAGGATCTTAAAAGTTACCTACTTTCACCTTAATTTTTAAAAATGTATTTTCTGTGTAAAAGATATTTTATATGTGTTTGGTCATTTTTACAACTGAATTTCTACTAAATATTAATCTCCCATTCTTTTATTTCCTAAGCTATTTCTGATTATGCTTATTCAACTATTACTGTTTTAAATAGTCAGGTTTTCCTGTTCTTTCCTTACACCCGAGTCATACAGACTCTTCTGAGCAGAAATCTTCCTTGGCTTTGGCTTTCCCACGTCTCAGTTCTCTGGCCTCTCATCCAGGCCCTCAGTTACGTGGCCTGTGTTCCTTCCTGCTCTGAGCACCCCCCCCCCCCCCGCTCAGTATTGCTCTCTCCAGTTAGAGCCGCCCGCCGTCGCTCAGTTGGAGCGGGCGTGTTCCCGCTTGTTGTGGGTGCCCCTGCCCCCCCCGAGGGGGCCTTCTCTGCCACAGCTTTAGAGCCAGGCCAGAAGCCCCCTTCCGTAAGCCCATTTGCATCCACATCAACTCACATGTCCTTCCCTGCTCTGAATTCTAATTCTCCTCGACGTTGTTGAACACACAGTAAAGCATTACACAGATCTCAGTGTGCTCAGCCCTGTGAGTGGGGGGAAAGTGGTAAGACTGGGTCCCAACCAGTGTAAGAGGTAGGAAAAGACTGAAGTGATAGAAGGGGGCAGAGTTGTTATCTCTGTTCAAGAAATACAGTGGCCATAACTATGTATATTGCTTAAAAAATATGTTATATGTGGAAGTTCTTTTCAATGACTTTTCTGCAAAGTGACTTGTAAATTTTGTTTCTTTAGTTGCAGGGACCCTGGATATGTCCTTTAACAGGTTTATTCCCTTATTAGGTATGTATTTTCATATATTCATTTTAAATAGTTTATATTTCTTTTTTATAATGTATATCTATCTTTCTTCACTCTAAACTTGTTCACAACAATTGATCATTCTTATTATTGTGTTCGGTTATATGTAGTGCATCTGGTTACAAGAGTGAAACTTTGGGTTCACTCTGCAACTTGGGTTCACATCTGCAATTTATGTTAAAGCTGCAACACTCTGGCTTGGCTGCAAATATTCTTTCAGTGTTGTGTAGTGGAGCTCTTAAATAGCTTCTCACTAGCACTTTTAATTCAGAAGGGATCCCTAGGCTGACCAGTGCTTACTGAAATACTAGAGTATAAGTTTCTTAAGTATGGGGATCTTTGTATTTTTTGTGTTCATTAACAGTTTAACTCTCTTCTAGAGCAGTGCGTGGACTAGGTAGATACTTGGTAATTATTTTTTGAATTGAAGGTCATGTGGGTAGGCCCTTTCCAAGGAGAGCTGTAGCTGCCTCCCAAAGGAGATTTGGCTTGTTATAAGTGTTTTTAACCTTCACTTGGCCACCAGGCATAGCTTTACTCCCTGTTTGAGAAAACTGTACTCATGAAAGTTGGGACTTCTTTTTTTTTCAGAACCATCTAAAATTGGGCAAATCTAGAAGTTTCCTTATTGTTAAAATTAAAGGTATTGGTAGGGACAGGTGGTAGGGCCGAAGCTTCGTTGCACTGGGATGTCACTTGAACATGTGTTTCCTTCTTTATCTCGCAGAGCCTGCCCCAGTCCCACCAATCCCCAATGAACAGCAGTTAGCCAGATTGACCGATTACGTGGCTTTCCTTGAAAACTGATTTGTCATTCAGAGTTCAAGATCCACCTTCAGAATCCTTTACACCGACAAATAGAGAAATGTAAAATTTTTATTTTCAATTTATTGAATGGATTAAGCACCTCGGCATTCCTTATTGAATATGTGATAAAATTCATATATAATATAAAGTATATTATATATATTTTGTCCTTAAACATTATGCTAAATAGTTGTTGAAACAATTCTCATTTTGTAATACGCATCAGTTTGAATGGAGCCCATCAGTATTATGTGGGGAAGTTATTTTTCCTAGTGACTCATAAACATAAGCTCTCCTGTTTAATGTAGAGCAGAGATTGTCAGCTGTGTTTTCCTGCCCTCTTCCCCGCCCCCCACCCCCCAGCACACTCCCATCCGGTACCATTAGTTGATAGTTGTGTGATTCATTTGGGGTTTGAGGACTGTCCCCAAAAGGCAATATCACAATTGCTGGGATTCAGACTCACCCTCTTTAGAGAATGTGCTGTTTTTCGCCTCACTTACTGAGAATACTGAAATATAGCTGAGGAACAAAAGACCATTTCCTTTAAAAACCAATTTGTTAACTTTAGACTTTTGCTGATGCTGTGAGTGCATCCATTGCTGGCAGTGGAGGGCTTGCCATGAAAATGCAGCTTATTTAAGACGTTAACAAGAAATGTTAAGTTATAATATCTCTTTTCAGAAGAAAAGAGAAGTGTAGAGTGCATGATATTGGAAGAGAAGCTATTAAGATAAGTGATACACTTGGTACAACTCTCCTTGCAGCCTGTTGGTTGCTTGTATTTATCACTCAGTTGAAATTCTGCCTTTTAGGGAAATACTGAACAACCAGTCTTTCATTTTTTTGTGTGACAGCCCTCTGAACATTTGAACTTGTTTATTGTATCTCCAGGTTAAATACCCCCTGTTCATTTATTCTACATTTGTTCAATAAATATTTAATTGAATTCTTCAGTTCTTTCATCTGAGGTAGTTTGCAGAAATTTCAGTGTCTTGTTCTTCTTTGTGTGGACAGGCTCTAGTTTGTCATTAACTTTCTGAAAATACGAATTTTTTGCTTAAATAGAAATGACCTATATAGTCAAAAAATTGATTCATGTTTTCACTCATTTTGAATATATTTTATCACCTGACATGATTCAACATTGTTTTATGAAGAGGGCTTAGGTTTTTATTTGGACAAGCCAAGCATCCTTCCTTGGTCCTTTTGTAATAACTCTAATTCTAATATGTGACCGTTCTTTGTGTCTGAAAAGCAGTTATCGTCTCACACCTATTGCCTTTTCTCATAATAAATGTTGTTCTACTGGTCCTTATATACCTAAATTTTGAATCTTTTTTTTTTAATAACCTCTGTTCCAGTTTATTTCAGAAATTTAAGGAGCTGTTGACAGTGCTCAAACTATTGCTCTAACACTACAGTTAAAACCAGCCACACTAATGAATCTAACTCTAAGCATGTGCCACAAAGTTAGGTAAAATCTTATTAAAGAAAAAATGGACTGTAATTTCAGGGTTTAAAAAATACATATATATGGATATACCTTTTTTTTGTTTTTCCTTTTTTTTTGTATGCTGTATGGCAGAGTCACATTTCAGTATTTTTCCATGTGAGTATCCCATTATTGCAGCACCATTGTTGAATTTTTGTTTGTTTTGCTTGTTTGTTTGTTTTTTGGGGGAAATACATGGACCGGGAATTGAACCCAGGTCTTCCACATGGCAGATGAGAACTCTACCACTGAACTGCCCTTGTACCCCCTTGGAAATACCTTTTAAACTGTAATTTTACTTAACTCTGAAAGGCAAATCATGTTAGTAAACTTCCCCATTTTACAGTAGAGAAAATGGAAATTCAAGAAGTCAAGGGATCCAGAGCTGGAAAGGGATGCTGCCAGTTTTGAACTTATAGGTATTAAGTACAAATTGCACCCATGGGCCTTATTTATAAAAACAAACTGGATTTACGCAGATGATCATTAATAGGGGAATGGTTGAATAAACAGGAATAGGCAGTACAGTACTAAGCTCTGCAAGGAATGAAGATCCCTATATTCTAATATGGAGCCATCTCCCCAATATAAGTGAAAATGTAAAAATGGCACTGGTTTTTTATTCTTTTAAGGATAAGAAAGGGCTCATTGAAATATGTATAACTGTGTATTTGCATGTATTTCAAACAGAAACAATTGAAGGATTAACCAGAAATTAAAATTGGTTCTCTAGAAGAGAGGACAGTGAACTACATGGGAAAAAAAAATATTTCAAGTGACTCGCACAACATTTGATTGTATATTGTCAGGATATATACTAAGAGTAAATCATAGACTATTGAGTGAGGCTTTGGGTTAATTTAAAACCTTGATTTTATTACTAAAAGTATATTGTAAGATAAAGCAAACTAGTAATTAATTTTGTTAAAAACCAGTCTTAACTTTGATTTGGAAACCTCATTCTAGTATGATTTGTTTTTCTGTTTCTAAAAAGTACACATTTCCAGTATCTCTGCCCACTGAAAAGGCCTAGAAGCAATGACAACCCAGTAACCATGGCACCCCTGAAGCCCAGACTGGTCTATAAATTCCATTTTTGACTATCAGGAACAAGAACTTACTTGCAGAGTATCTAATTTGAGTTCTGCAGCAGGAAATGCAAACTTGAACCTAGGACATCTTGTAGCAGAAAGGAAGGAAGCGCTCAGAAACTAATAGGGTTGTTAAAAGGTAATAGACACCACCTTGAGATGGCTCCCACTGGCTGAAGATGGGACAACCTGAGCATGAAAATTTATATGCAGATAAGATAGAGAGAGTACATGCCTCAGTTCATAAGTAAACTGAAAACCATTGTTCAGGAAAGGAAGGATAAATGCTCAGTTCCACCTCCCCCTTATCAATTTTCAGGATTGTGAGTAGATACCCAGCAGTCTCCAAAGGAAACACAATTCAGGCTGTAGGTAAACAGCTTATGGTGAAAGATTCTTCTAAATTCCACTTAATAAGTGAAGATGGAATTAGAAAATCAGTATTTTCCAGCTCCTAATGAACTAAGGGACCTGGAACTAAGAATCAAGGGCTGCTGACACTGCTGGCTGAGAGATGGTGGGACTGAGCTTTACACCTATCCACTGCCCCAGCAGCCTGCCTCACTGCTCTGGCTGTTACTGGGGGAGTTAGCCCCTAGGGCACGCCTTGACCAGGTGGACTTGATAGGGTGAGTAAGCACCCCCTTCTTTGTCTTGAGCAGACATTTCTGAGGTGCATCCTGTACCTTGTTCCTGAGAACGGCTGCCCACATTAACCAGTGCTGGGTGCAGCCTTGGATTAATTTCTCCTCCTGCCTTGTTTCACTCTCCCCAGTTCTCATTCTTTGGAATCACTTCCAAGATAAACTCCGTACATGCAAGCCTTGTCTCATGATCTACTTTTGGTGGAAACAGGCCTGTTAAGTCAAAGGGATATTATATAATGCATGAGTCAGGCTCAAAGCACCTGACCACACCCAGTGTTCTTAGAGTCACTGACAGTGGAACAAGCAAGTGTGATGTGACGGCAACGTCAGCATAAAAAAGCATGAATCAAGGTTTTTGATCTAAGTTTCAGTTTACATAAAATGTAGGAATTAGAGAAACAAATTGAACACTCCACTAGGAAGCAGTCACCCAAATCCAGTGTGCAGAATTTAACTGGACAAATAAGTATCTTCAAAAACTAAATGACATAGAAAGAATTGGGGTGGGGGAGATGGGGTAAGTACATAAAGATTTCAGCTTCTGGGTTGGAGTTTGAGGCAGTCTCACAATTGTGCTGAGAGTTAACAAAAGATGGTACAAAGAAAAGTAATGTGTTTAAAAGCATCAGAGAGTTCCTGAAACAATGAGGATTAGAGGAGCTAACATCTGTGAGAGGAGAGAACAATAAAGAATGACAGTGGTGATCAGCAAAACTTCTGGGGACATTTGCTGTTTCTGGGCAATGCATGATCCAGGCTTTGCCCGAGCAGGATCCGACTGCTGAGAGACCTGACAACGTGCAGTATTTGGAGCACAGGGCTGGAGCAATGAAAATGGTGACTTGTGTGGGTTAAAATACACAGTGTTTACTCTTGAAGACATTTGCTGAGTATTTAAACTGCTTGGGGTAGAAGGCTGAGTCAAAATGCTCTGAGAGACAGCCGACTTCCTACAGGCTTGCTGTGCTGGAGGCTGGGGCTCCAGAACACACACACGGCTGGAGGTAGGAACGGTACCGCAAGCACGAACGTAGGGAAGACTGCTAGTAAAGCTGCAACTAGATGAGAAGTCAGTGTAAGATACTCAGACAAGCACAGGAAGAAAACAGAACATACTGGCAGTGTTAGAGACAGCAAAGAGACCACCATATATGCAGTTGGATTCGAAGGAGGAGAGAAAATGAAGCAGAAAAGTAAATTCTTGAGAAAGCACTGACCAAAAATTTTCTAAAAGTGATGAATGAAATCAAACCATAGATTCAATAAGCTTAGCACACCACACGTGGGTGCATCTATTTTTAACTCCTGAAAACTAAGGCAAACAAGACACAGTAAAAGCGTGGGGGACAGGAGGCTGGGGAGCCATTATCTTCATAAAACAACAGTAAAGCCAATTGCAAAAACATACTTTTACATTCACTATTCCTGTCATTAATTTTTTTTTGTCATTAAATTTTGAAATTGTAAAAAGACCATGCAAAAACAAAGCAAAAGAAAGCTGGTACAGCTTTATTAATTTTAGGCAAAGCAGACTTTAAGGCAAGAAGCACTACAGACAGAGAAGGATATTTTATGAAAAAGGATATATTTTCTATTGCAGCTATAACAAATTACTACAATTTTGGTGACTTAAAGAGCACGAATTTATCATCTTACAGTTCAGAATTCAGAAATCCAAGATGGATCTCACTAGGCCAAGATCAAAGTATCAGTGAGGGGGGTTTCCTTTCCAGAGGCCCTAGAGAAAATCTGTTTTCGTGCCCTTTCTAGCATCACCCACTTTCCTTCGCCCTAGGCCCTCTTCCTCCATCTTCAAAGTTAGCAACATTGGGATGAGTTTTTTTCTCCGTCTTCATCTCTGGTTCTCATCTCTGCCTCCTGCTTCCCATTTTAAGAACCTCTGTGATTACAATGGGCACACCTGGAAATCCAGGCTCATCTCCCTATATGTAGGTCAGCTGATTAACAACCTTAATTACATATGCCACTTTAATTCTGCTTTCCCTGTAACCTAACATTCACCCACAGGTGTCAATTCAACAGGAATATATTACTACAATTCTAAACCTGTATATTCAAAATACATCAAGCAAGAGTTGACAACTGAGAGGAGAAATAGTCGCGTACAATCATACTGGAAGATAGTTATGCGCTTGTTTTAGTGGCCAATAGCATAGACAGACTTAGTGAGAATATAAAAGAGATGAACATCACAACTAACAAACGTGATCCAATTGACACATAGAACACTGCACTCATTCTTATTGTTGCATAAAGCATTTACCAAACTTGAGCTTACAATGAGCCATAGAGAGCCTTAATCCTTTCAAATGATAGAAATCATAATGAATTCCTTCTCTGACAACAGTTGAATTCAGCTAGAGATAAAAACAAAACAAAAACTAGCTATTATTAGGAAATCTCCGCTTAAAAGTCATGCAGTCATACTTCTAAATTACCCATAGGTCAAAAAAGCAATCACAACAGAAATTAGAAAATAAGTTGGACTTAAGGTTTAACAAAACCTGAGGAATGCAGCTAAGGCTGTGATTGGAGACATGTATAGACAAAAGCAATTATTAGCAAAGAAGAAAAGCTGAAAATCAGTGATCTAAACTTCCATCTCAAGAAGCTAAAAATGAAGTACAAATGGTATACAAATAAAGGAAAAGGAAAAACTAATGGTTTGATTTCAATGATATAGTAAACAAGAACACAGTAGAAATGAATCAACACAACCAAATGTTGGGCCTTTGAAAAGATTACAAAAGTAGTCCCTAGCGAGACATCAAAACAAAAGAGAAAGAAAGGGCGGGCCGCGGTGGCTCAGCGGGCAAGAGTGCTTGCCTGCCATGCCGGAGGACCCCGGTTCGATTCCCGGCCCCAGCCCATGTAAAAAACAAACAAACAAATAAAAAATAAGAAAACGTGTAAAGATGTTTCCCTTTCTTCCTCCCTTCCTTCCTTTCATCCTTCCTTCCTTCTCTGTCTTTCCTTCCCTTCCTCCCTCTCTCTTAAAAAAAAAAAAAAAAAAAAGAGAAAGAAAACATTATTCATATCAGTAAAGAAAAAATTATATTACTATTAACCTCGCCGATGTAAAAATGCTGATAATGTGAACAAGTTTATGCAAACCATTCTGGAAATTTAAATGAAGTGGGCAGATTCCTTGAAAAATAAAACGTAGCAAAATTTATCAAGAAGAAATAATTCTGAATAATCCTAGATCTATAGTAACTTAGTTATTAAAATCTTCCCACAAGGAAAACACAGTGCCCAGACAGGTTCATTGGTAAGTTTATCCTCACATTTAAGAAAGAAAGAACACAAGCTTACACAAATTCTTCCAAAGAAGAGAAAAGGAAAACAAGTGCCGGCTCATTTCAAGAGGCAATAATTTAGGAGAAAGGAAATTTGCAAACCAGTTCCTTCAAAAATCTTCAACAGAATATTAGCAAAAAACAAAACAAACCCAGCAATATTTCAGAAGACTATAGTATGAACAAGTGGGGTTTATTCCAGAATTGGAAAGGCAGTTTAATATTAGAAAATCAGTCCGTGTGATTCACCACAATAACAGAACAAAGAATTGTGTAGTGATCTAAATGCATACAAGAAAAGAATTTGATAAATGTTAACACCCATTCATGATAAAACACTCCTAGAAAATAAGAATCAAGGGGAATGTCCTTAACTCATAGAATATCTGTGGAAAACCTGCAGCAAACATCATACATAATAGTGAGTTAATGAAAGCTCTTCTACCTCATACTGAGTTTGAGACAAGGATGTCTGCCTTCACCACGTGTATTCAAGATTATTCTGGAGGTCCTGGTCAGTGATGGAGAAAAAGGCATAAGGATTAGAAAGGAAGGAATAAAATGGACCTTATTCACAGATGACATGATTTTGTACATAGAAAACCTAAACGAATCTATAAACTGTTAAAATTAAAAAGTGACTTGGTCAGAGTTGCTGGATGTTTACTTCTGAAAATCTGTATTACAAAACTAAGATGTTAAAAGTCATGGTAGCGTTTGCTGTCATGAGGCAGTAACTGGAAGAGGGCACAAGCTCCTGGGGCCACGTCATGTTCTGCGGTTTGACCTGCTGTCACACCCTGTTTTAAAGGTCCATTGAGCTGTAACCTGGTGAAATTTGCACTGATCTGTAATATATTTCAATAAAATGTTTATTTAAGAAGAGGGATGCTCAAACAATAAAATCAGTTAAGTGTAGGATGTAAAATTAATGTGAAATAGTCTTCATTTATAAAAACAATAAATAGTTAAAGGATGCAAAGATAGGGAAAAAATCCTCATTTACAGTATAAACAAAGGAGATATAATAGCTCAGAGAACATTTTTAAAAGAAATTTGTAAAACCCATGAGAAAACTTTTAGACCCTCTGTAAGACATAAATGTAGGTATGAGAAAATAAGAAGACATTCTTTATTCTTGACTAGAATAAATTATCAGTTAATAACTATGTTGAGTTGATATCAAACGTCAATTGTTCCTTAAGTTAATGTATACATTTAGCAGAATTTAGGCTTTTGTTTGGTGCTAGGAAATTTGATAGTGAATGTCTATGGAGAAAAAAAAAATGAAAAAATGGCATGAAAACACTAAGAAAGAAGAGAGAAAAGCTCTGATGGGCTACGAGCCCTGCCAGACACCTCACCATAACCTCGCCTGGCACTGGAGCATGAAAAGTACAGAGCCCTGTGGGACAGGCCAGAGAAATGAGAAATAGACCCAAACTAGTAAAGGAATCTACTCTACGACGGGGGTGGTGGTGGTGGGGGTGCCTCATCACTGGCATTAAAAAAAAAATGGGCTTTTAAAGAAGTGATTCTTGGAAAACTGGTTAGCCATTTGAAAAAAATATATAATTAGATCCATTAGAATAAATCCAAATGAGTCAGGGATCTTAATGTAAAGAAACAGATCATACCAGTACTAGAAAGGTGGGTGAACTCTATAATCTGAACAAAGGGATGGTTCCTTTGAATTTTAGCTCAAAATTCATATTTAATTTTAAAGAATCAGTAAATTTGCATAAAAATAAAAACTTTTTGTTGCCCCCCCAAAATAAACAAATCAAATCAAAATAAACAAATCTAACAACTGAAGGAAAATATTTACAGCAAATATCACAGATGAAGAGGTGATATTCTTAATATACACTAAATCCTTAAAAATTGAGGAACCGAAAATTGGTAGAAAAAATGGCAAAACAAATGAACAAACAATTCAAAAACTACATATATAAAAGCAACCCTTAACTATGAAAAAAAAAATTCAACATCTCTCATAATAAAATGCAAATTAGAAATACACTGACTTACCAGCTGTAAACCATCCCACTAGCAAATGCACTCTGTTGACAAAACTCTAGTGGGAATAAAAATTGGTAGTCCCTATAGAGGGGAATTTGGCAATATCTAAAAACAACATACTCATTTACTTTTTGTCCCAGCAATCCAACATTTACCCATTTATCTTGAAGATACACCTCACACAATATAAAAATACATATGCACTGTGTTATTCATTGTAGCATTACTGGTAATTATAAAATATTACTGTTCTACTTTGCTAGCTGCCACAATGCAACACACCATAGATGGATTGGCTTTTAATAAAAGGGGATTTATTTCATTAGTTCTTCAGAGGAAAGGCAGCTAACTTTCAACTGAGGTTCTTTCTTACTTGGGAAGACACAGGGTGATCTCTGCTGGCCTTCTCTCCAGGCCTCTGGGTTCCAACAACTTTCCCCAGGGTGATTTCTTTCTGCATCTCCAAAGGCCTGGGCTGAGCTGTGAGTGCTGAGATGAGGTGTGCTTGGCTGCTTGGGCTGTGCTATGTTGAATGCTCTCATTTAAGCACCAGCCAATTAAATCAAACACCATTCATTGCAGCAGGCACATCTCCTAGCCGACTGCAGATGTAATCAGCCACAGATGAGGTTCACATGCCATCGGCTCATGTCTACAGCACCAGAACTAGGTGCTTTCACCTGGCCAAGTTGACACCTGAATCTAACTACCACAATTACAAACAAGCTAATGCTTATATATAAGAGATTGGCTGAATAATGGTATATTCATACAACAGAGCGCTGTGCATCTGTGATAAACAAGAAGAATGTTTTTTGCTGATATAGTGTGAAATTCAGAATACATTGTTGAAGGATAAAAGCAAAGTAACAAAGGCATTATGCTAAAACTAAATGTCAACAGGCAGGGGCATGGGGGAGAGTTATGGATTCTTTGTGGAACAATAGGAAATGTCTTTATATAGATTATGGTGATGAAGGCATGTCTATATACTTAGGTTGAATTATATGATGTGTGAATAAAACTGTTTAAAAATGAACAGAGAGAAACAAGTGCTAGAGAAAATGTGGAGAAAGAGATGTACCTATTCACTGTCGGTAGGGAAGCTGAGAGGTGCAGCCCCTTGGAGGGCAGAGTGGTGGTTCCACAGGAGGCCAGGGGTGGGGTTGCCATAGGATCCTGCAACCCCATTGCTCAGTACATGCCTGGAGGAACTGAGTGCAGGGACATGACTGGACATTAGAAGACTGGTGGTTATGGTGGCAGTGTTCAGGGATTCACAATGGATGGAGGTGGCCTAAGGTTACCACGACTGAGGAATGGAAGGGGGCACTATGATGTATACATACAATAGACTAGAGTATTTGCAAAGTCCCCTTGGGGGACTGGGGAGAAAGGAGAAAATATTCAACTTCCCCATTTGGAGAATTCCCAATATTCTCTATTATCTCAAGCAGTGGGGACAACCAAATCAATTGGCCAAGCCCTTGATCTTGGGGTTCACCCCTATGAAACTTATTCCTGCAAAGGATAGGCTAAGCCTACTTACAATTATGCCCAAGGGTCACCCTCCAGAGAACCTCTTTTGTTGCTCAAATATGGCCTCACTCTTTCTAAGCCAATTCGGCAGGTGAACTCACTGCCCTCCCCCGCTACATGGGACATGACTCCCAGAGGTGTAAATCTCCCTGGAAACAAGGGACAGAACTCCTGGAGTGAGCTGGGACCCAGCATTAAGGGATTAAGAAAGCCTTGACCTAAAATGGGAAGAGAGAAATAAGATTAAGTTTCAGTGGCTGAGAGATTTCAAGCAGAGTCTAAGAGGTTATCCTGGAGGTTATTCTTATGCATTATATAGATATCCCTTTTTAGTTTGTAGTGTATTGGAGTGGCTGGAAGGAAGTACCTAAAACTGTTGCGATGTGTTCCAGTATCCTTGATTCTTGAAGATGATTGTATAAAGATAAAACTTGTACAATGTGACTGTTTGATTGTGAAAACCTTCAGTCTAATGTTCCTTTTATCCAGGGTACAGACAGATAGGTAAAAAAAAGTATGGATAAAAATAAATAATCATGGGGATAATAGGTGAAATAGATAGGATAGATGAAAATACTAGTGGTCAACGAGAGGGAGGGGTAAGGGGTATGTTATGTATGAGCTTTTATTTTTCCTTTTTATTTCTTTTTCTGGAGTGATGCAAATGTTCTAAAAATGATCATGGTGATAAATATACAACTATGTGATAAGATTGTGAGCCATTGTACACCATGTATGGAATGTATGTGAGTGAAGATGTGTCAATAAAAATATATTTTTTTAATTAAAAACTTTTGTGCATCAATGGACTTGATCACTAAAGTAAAGAAACAACTTACAGAATGGGAGAAATTATTCAGAAACCATATATCTGATAAGAGTGTAATATAAAGAATATACAAAGAAATCCTACAAACCAACAGCTAAAAGACTACATCATTTAAAAATTGGCAAAAGATTTAAATAGATATTACTCCAAAGCTATACAAATTGCCAAAAAGCCTGGGAAAAGATGCTCATCGTAATTAGCCATTAGGGAACTGCAAATCAAAACCACAGTGAGTCACTATTTCATACCCACTTGAATGGCTACTATTTGAAAAACAATAGCATGAGTTGGAGAGGATGTAGAGAAATAGAAAAACCTATTCATTGTTGGTGGGAATGTAAAATGGTGCAGCCACTGTGGAAAACTGAGGTTCCTGAGAAAGTTAAGTATAGAATCAGCATATGACCCAGGAATTCCACTTCTAGTTATATACCCAAAAGAATTGAAAGCAGGGCCTCAAACAGATATTTGCACACCAATGTTCATAGCAGCATTATAAACAATAGCCAAAAACCACTTTTTGTAGCTCAAGTGTCCATGAACCAATGAATAGATAAACAAAACATGGTAATTACATATAATGGAATATTGCCCATCTATGAAAAGGTATGATGTTCTGACACGTGCAACATCAAGGGTGAAACTTGAAGGCATCATGTTGAGTGAAATAAGCCAGACACAAAAGGACAAAGAGCATATGATCTCACCGATATGAACTAATTAGAATAAGCAAATTCATAGAGTCAAAAACTAGAATACAGGTTACCAAGGGCCAGGGTGGGGGTGGGGAATAGGTGGTTAATTTTAATTGGTCCAGAATTACTGTTTGGGGTGATGGAAAAATTTTGTGATAGATAGCATAACACTGTGAATGCAATTAGCACCATTGATTAGATATTTGAAGGTGTTGAAGGGAAATTTTAGGTCGTTACTCTGAATAAACATATGATACCAGAATAAAAAAAAAATGTTTTTTTAAAACCCTAGGACTGTATGACAAAAATAGTGAACCCTAATATGAACTATGGAGTGTTGTTTGTAGAACAATATAATAATATCCTTTCATCAATACAAGGTGTCGATAATGGGGGGGTGGGCAAGCTATATTGGAATGCTGTATTTTTTGCATGATTTTATCATAAATCTACAACTTCTCTAACAACAGTAATTAGAAAAAGAATAAAGAAGAAAAATCATGTGCTCAGTATGATGATGCACAAATATAATTTAATGCATTTTGCATTTTATTTTGCTGAAAATAAGGAAAAAAGAAGATTGTCAGGGTGAATAAAAATGCAAGAAATAATCATATGCTATGTATAAGAAACCCACTTTAAGTATAAATTCACATCAAAAGTTTTCAAAACAAGGAAAATTGTATGCTCTGTAGACACCAAACAAAAGAAATCTGAAGGGTGGCTATATTAATGTCAAAGAAGATTTCAGAACAAGGAATATTACAAGGGATAAAGAGGGGCATTTCAAAATGATAATGAGTTCTCTTCATCAGGAAGACATAACAATCATAAATGTATAAGCACCCAATAACAGAGCTTGAAAAATACATAAAGTGAAAACTGATCAAACCGAAAGGAGAAATGGATAGACCCACAAGTATAGTTAGAAATTTCAATACTTCTTTACCAGTAATTAATAATATGTTAGACAGAAGTTCCATAGGAGTACAGAGGACTTGAGCAACACTCTCACCAAGTGACATTCCAGCACACACACCCTGACGACAGCAGAATATACGGTCACCAACACAATACAGATGCTAGGCCCCAAAGCAAGTCTCAACACATTGCAGAGGTTTGAGATCATACATTATATGTTCTCTGAGCACAGTAGGATTAAATTGGAAATCGATAGCAGAAAGATACATGGCAAATCCTCAAATGTTCACCAATTTTAAATGTACTTCTAAATAAGCCATGGGTCAAAGAAGTGATTACAAGGGAAATTATAAAATTTTTGAGTGAAAATCAAAACAAAGCATAACAAAATTTGTGGGATGAAACTGAAGCCTTACTTAGAGGGAAATTTATATTATTAAATGCTTATATATAAGAAAAGAAAAAAGTCTAAAATCAATTATCTAAGCTTCAACCTTAAGAAGTTAGATAACGTAGAGCAAATTAAATCTCAAATAAACAAAAGGAAGAGCAAATTAAATCTCAAACAAAATAATACAGATAAGAAAAGAAATAAGTGAAGAAGAAAGTATATGGACAAGAAAAATAAAGAAATCCCAAGTTCTTGCTTTAGAAGGAACCAGAGCTCCCTGGAGAGATGGATGATTCCAGGTCTGGATAAAACAAAGAACAAGATGATTCTAGAACACTTGTGCTACAAGTTAAAGAGAAGCTCAAAGAATTAGGAGATATGCCAAGAGGACACCGGAGCTGGCCTGAAGATGCTTCCTCTGGAGCATCAAAATAAATAACTATGGGGCGGTGCGACGATGGCTCAGCAGGTAGAATTCTCGCCTGCCATGCTGGAGACCCGGATCATTTCCTGCCCATGTAAAAAAAATAATAAATAAATAAGGTTAAGGATTACAGTCTAATTAAATAAGGCTCCAATATTCCATATTGATAATAGATAAAAAAAGAAAGAAAGAAATAGGGGTAAAGGGAAAGCTCCAACAAATAGATTTGGAATGAATGTTTGACTTAGAAACTCATCATTTGAAAACCGTCGTAATAATCACTGATATAGACAAGATCATCAATGGACATTAACATTAGTGGGCAAAAACTGGGAAATTAAAGACATTTGCAAACCCCTCCCCACAAATGTTTTCCAAAGGGAAATAGATCGTCTTTTTAATGAAGAAACCTGGCAAGTTAACCTGGAGCACGTTAACTCTCCCTGTAATGCGTCAAGCCAGCATCATGAGCCTCTAGATCCCAAACCCTGAAAAGAGGAAAGCATCCCAGCGTGGTTCACATCAGAAATGCACACCCTGAATCTAATCATTCATCTGAACAAGCGTCAGAAAAACTCAGAATGAGGAACATTTTACAAAATAACTGGTCTTATATATCAAACATGGCAATTGCAAGAAAGATAAGGAAAGATTGAGAAACTGTTCCAAATCAAAGGAAATTAAAGGGACACGACAACTAAATGCAATGCTAGAAAGCACATTCTTGGGGAAATTGGTGACATCTGAATAAAGCCCACACACTGGATCAGGAGTTGGCAAACGGGAGCATGTGGGCACCCCCCAGGCTGCTGCCCGACTTTCTAACCCGGGTTTGATCAAGCACAGCTGCACACATTCATTCACAGATTACAAATGTCTGCTTTCCCACGGCAACAGCAGAGTTGAGTAATTCAATAGAGACCATAGGGTTTATTAAAGGCTAAAATACTTACCATTTGCCAACCCTTGGATTAGGCAATATTTTATCATTAGTTTTCCTGATTTTATTGCTTTTGCTATGGTTATGAAAGAGAATGTCCTTTTTATTAGGAAATAAGTTTAGAAATATTTAGAGCTAAAGCATAATCATGTCTGAAACTATGCACGCGTGCGTGCGCATACACACACACACACACACACACACACTTAAAGAGAGAAAGGACAAAGCAGATGCAGTAAGATGTTAACTGTTGGGCAATCTCAGCAAAGGACATCTGGGGATTCCTGAACTTTTCTGTAAACCTGAATTATGATGAAAAGAGAGGAAAGGGGAAGATGATTTAAATTAGAAGATGTCACCAAAATGCAATGTTTAGACCTTGTTTGGATCCTGATTCAAGTGATTAGGGAAATTTTAGCATAAAATCTAATCTTAATCTTAATCTTAATTTCTTAAGATTAAGAAATTACTTTCAATTTATTTATATGTCTTGCATTGTATTAAAGTGCAGTTTTATGTATATAAATATATATACATACTGACATATTTGATAATAAAATTATATGCCTGAGATTTGCTTAAACATTCTCCTGAAAAAAAAAAAGTTTTGACCAGAGATTGTTGAAACAAAATTTGCAAACTATGGGAGGGCCACACCTAGCCTAGAAGAATGGGGCATGGCCTAGTAAGGGCTGGGCTCAGTGCCAGCTTGGGGTCGACCCCTGGTGGGTTGGGACACTGTCCCCCAAGATGCGGACAACGCACTGGACCAGCAGCTAATGGGAGCTGTGTCGTCAGTAACGGGAGCACAGGGACATGGGAACAAGGCCTGCCTACACCCTTCCCCTCAGCTCCCGGCAACCTGTCTGTAGGGTTTATGCTTTCTACCCCAGATCTTAAAAACATTTCTCTTTCACTATCTCTACAGCTTAAAATCTGAGCAATGATCCACAACTGATAGGGGGCCAGATGTCTTTGAGCCCTATAAAGTCAAAATCACACTTGCTGAGAGACGCCAGTCCCAGAGAACTAGGCTTAAGGTCCAGCAAAATAGCAAGAATCATTTTGTTTTTGTCCAAGTTTTGGATAAATAATCTTGAACACATGACATACAAGGAATGTTTCAAAGGAGGAGCTCTTCAGCACACAGAAGAAAAGATGAGGTAGGAATGATGACTGTCTTCAAATATTGGATGGGCTGTCATATTGAAGAATTCTGTTTATTACTTCAGAAGGCAAGATTAAGTGGAGGTTAGAAAAGGTCAGTTTTGACTGAACACAGAGAACAGTTTTTTAACTGTCTATATCCAGTACAAATCTAAGATGAACCACATATGTAATTTTAAATTGTCTAGTAGCCACAGTAAAAAGGAAAAACAGATGAAGTTGTGTTAGTTAGATTCAGTTTTCAACTTGGCCAGGTGAGCATACCTAATCTTGTTGCTGTGGACATAAGCCAATGGTACGTGAACCTCATCTGTTGCCAATTACATCTGCAGTCAGCTAGGAGGCGTGTCTGCTGCAATGAATGATGTTTGACTTAATTGGCTGGTGCTTAAATGAGAGAGCGCAATATAGCACTGCTAGCAGCTCAGCATTCCTCATCTCAGCACTTGCAGCTCAGCCCAGGCCCTTGGAGATGCAGAAAAAAGTCACCCCGGGGAAAGTTGTTGGAACCCAGGGGCCTGGAGTGAAGACCAGCAGAGACCATCTTGTGCTTTCCACGTAAGAAAGAACCTCAGTGGAAAGTTAGCTGCCTTTCCTCTGAAGAACCAACAAAATAAATCCCCTTTTATTAAAAGCCAATCCGTCTCTGGTGTGTTGTATTCCAGCAGCTAGCAAACTAGAACAAAGTGAATTTTAACATTTTATTCAGCCCAATTCAAAATATTATCAGTTCACTATGTTATCAATATTCAAACTGTTAATGAAAAAATTTACATGATTTTCTTTGTGCTAAGTCTTTGAAATCCCGTGCCTATTTTATAGCACAGCTCATTTCGGACTAGCCACATTTCAAGTGCTCCATAGCCACCTGTGACCAAAGATGACCATATTGGACTGCAGAGGGCTAGTTTGTCACAGATATAAGGAGAATCCTATCATTAGATATCATTAAAACCACAATAAATAGCCATTGACCCAGGCAGTTTTAGAAGACTGTTTAGGCATTGATTATGATAGGGACAGTTCCTGTGGAAACGCCTTATCTCACCTTCACTTTTTGTCACAAAAGCAGGAAGAGAAATTCACTATAGCATCCATATCTTCCACCGCCATCTACCCAAATTACGGTCATAAGAGCTATGATACTGTGGCAGTTAAATTCAGTTGTCAACTTGGCCAGGTGAAGGCAACTAGTTCTGTTGCTGTGGACATGAACCAATGATATGTGAACCACACCTGTTGTTCATTACATCTGCAGTCGGCTAGGAGATGTGCCTGCTGCAATGAATGACGTTTGACTTAATTGGCTGGTGCTTAAATGAGAGCATTCAACATAGCACAGCCCAAGCAGCCAAGCACACCTCATCTCAGCACTCGCAGCTCAGCCCAGGCCTTTGGAGATACAGAAAGAAATCACCCTGGGGAGAGTTGTTGGAACCCAGAGGTCTGGAGAGAAGGCCAGCAGAGATCACCCTGTGCCTTCCCACATAAGAAAGAACCTCAGTTGAAAGTTAGCTGCCTTTCCTCTGAAGAACTAATGAAATAAATCCCCTTTTATTAAAAGCCAATCCATCTGTGGTGTGTTGCATTCTGGCAGCTAGAAAACTAGAACATCTAGATAGCTTCTGGGAGAGATGAGAAGATTTTCTTGACTCTCCTAGCTTTTAATGTGTTTCGGGGAATTTTTAAAAAAAACAGCCTACATTTGGGATGCATGGGTGGTTCAGTGGTAGAATGCTCGCATTCCAGGCAGGCAACCTGGGTTTGATACCTGGACCATGCACCCCCCCCCCCAAAAAAAAGCCCTACACTTAAATGCTGCATGAAAAGGGAAACAAAGGCATCTTTTGACCCTCAGCTAGAGCAGCCCATGAGCTGGTGCAAGCACTTCCGTGTTAGCAGCTGCTTGGCCTGGGTTTCCTCCCACCCGAGAAGAACAACCATTTGAGGAAGGAGGGTTGACCTTTCTCATGGAGCTGACAGTAGCCTTGTGTGAGCTGACCCCTTTTTTTGCAATTGAGTAAAGTGATAACTTTCCTCAGATTTTATTGTTCCCCGAAGTAAAAGAAGTTTTCAATTTGGAATGGAAACAAGCTATGTAATTTTACCTAAATGTCCAAAGACAAGCAAACACTAGGGTGGAAATGTTCTTGATTCGAGGGACCGAGGACACTCTTTGAGTGGGGGGCTTCAAGTTCCTCGGACCTCTTCTCCGGAGGTGAGGGAACTTCGGCGTTCGCGTGGCCTCTTCCCCCCAACCACAGCATGTTCACCCCAGATGTGAATCGTGATCTTTCTCCCGGGTGCAGCTGGCAGAACAGGTTTCATGCTGGAAAAAAGGGGTGTCAGGTCGCCTCCCACTAGTGAGTCACACGCTGGCAGGCAGCTCCGAAAAGGAGTTTGGGTTCAACCACGTCCCCTGGCTGGTCCGTGAAGAGCAGCAGTTCAGGAAAAGTGAAAAAGCCACATTTCCACCGTGCACAGCGATCCCTAAGGGGAGGAGAACCTATTCACAGGTGTCCCATGTCAGCTAAATGACACGCGTTAGGAGCCAGGTTAGGTGTTAGGTCAGGGGTTGGGGAGGATGATGTCAAAAGAGAAGTGTCCAGGGATTCCAAAGCCGTCTGTTGACCATAAGCCGGTCAGATGCATTTCCTTAAAATCTAGATTTCTAGCAGATTGAAAGAGAATTTTGTACCTATATCCCCCATAAAATACAAAGAACGTGAATGGACATATCAGAATGTGTCTTGAGCTGCTTTAATTTTGCCCGAGGCCATTTAATATGTAGTTCAAAAAACATGCTTTAATAAGTACTTCAAAAACTTAGAGGCCTTTAGTTAAGTTTTCAACATTATGTCAGCTACATGTTTGTTTTGATGCCCTGTATCTTGGACCAGGGATGCTGCTCTAGATTCAGATACCTGCACAGAGTAGTTGATCTGCATTTCCCTCATGTCTTCCTCCAGGTAGAAGGGGCCTGACGAGGAAACCCTAACCGCCAGGGCCAACACTGCTCCGAAACCCTCTTGAGCTGAGATAATCAAAGCAAGCGCTTTAGCCAGAGCCAGACATCTGTGTGATTCTTAGCCCTGCTGTCACTTGGTTTCCTTGTTGTCTGAAATGCACTGCTGTAATTCACTCCGGGGCTCGGGTCCTTCCACTCGCTCTGTTCTTTGAATATCGAATCGTTGTCACTCCTGGTGCGGACACAGTCCCTGCAGAGAAATAAGTCTTTTTCTAAAGACTGGGGAAAGCGTGCTGCTGAGTTATTGGATATTTTTAAAGAGAGGTTATCTCTGGTTTTGTTTGTTGAACTGACCCTTGAGATGTTAGTATCCTTTGTCATAAGAGTGGAATGGATGAGTTTACTAAGATTTAGCAAGATAGAAAACTTGGGTGAGTTTGGAGCTTAATTCCTCTTGTTGTTTTTAACATTTTAAAAGACTCAGCTCAGGCGTTGTTTTGAGGGGCTTGTCACCCTCTCGTAGTTCATCAGCTTAGGGAAACAAATGCAAATGTCTGATAAATTAAAACAAAAATAAAAATAGAAAAAAAAAACCTACCAAATTATGCTGGACATTTGCTTTGGAGTAAAAGAGATCACCTGGAGAGGCTTCTGCTGTGGAAGACGTCCAGCCAGGCCTGGCTGGGGACGCGGCCCCTGTGAAGGGGTGCAGAAGGGGTGCTGGTGGGCGCGGACGTCAGTGTCAGCTGGCAGGGACAGTCAGCAGTCACCCCACACATCCGAGGCTGTGGCTCGGCCCTCCACCCCACTGTCCTGAGAAAATCAGCTGCAAGCGCTCTGCCATCCAGGCTGTGCCAAAGGCTCAGCTGTGAAAAATGACATTTTTGGAGTGTCCCATGGGATTTCAACTCCCAAAGCTTGCTTCTCGGACCACAGCACACAGTCCTGCCGAATCCAAGTCTGCATTTCGGCAAGACCCCTAGGCGATTCTTCCACATGCTGAAGTTCTGGAAGCCGGCTCCAAAGAATGCGCAGCCTCTGCATTCTAGATCGGGGTGCTGTGAGCTTGGTTTTTGAGGCACTGCTCCCCTGAGGGATGTTAGGAGAAGCAGTGTCAGGAATCCATGATTGCACTTGCTGTAAAAATACAAAGAAGGCTGCACCCGAAATCACTGTTAACTCTTTTACATGAGACCCCTCCTAGTGAAAAACTTCTCTGGGGTCTCAGTGTGCAAAGAATGTCTCATGGATACTGTGCATCTTACAACATTCTCTCTCTTCCTTTGTGCCTGGACTTGCAAGGAACCCAGAGTCAATTTGGAGTCCACGTCTGGCAGCTCTGCTGAGCATGTGCCTTTCGTTTTTCCTTTCCTAACCTCCTGTTTTTCTGTCCCCTTCTACTTACTCACACACACCCTTCTTTTATTACTTAATTCCTTCTATCTTGAATGTAGTTCTATAAACACCTTCCATATTTTTTTTTCTAGAACCAGCGGTGGGAAAACATTACTAAACTAATACTTTAAGGAAAACTAATAATCTCTTCTGATGGTAATGTTTCCTCGGCTGATAAAGGAAGTGGTCGTGATTGTTTTCAAGGAACTGCTTGTCCAATTTCTCAACCCCAGCACTGATCCTTCACCTGCACAGTGGCAACTGTCCTGAGAGCTGGGGAGACCATGCACCAAGGCCCCTGGGATCTGTGAGCACTAGTTCTTCTGTCATCTGAGAATCGATGCTGATTTTTGCTATGTCTTTAGTGTTTGTCTGAAAGTTGTTTCTTTTCATTTAGAACACCCCTGTCATCCCAATATATATGATTTCATCTCCACAAAATCTAGCCCTCTGTTTCTCAGTTGTGTAAACAGTGGCCGTGAGGTATTTGCATGCCTGACACAACTACAAATAACTTCTCATCAATAACTTTGAGAATATAGGCAAATGTACATTTTCCTGGACAAAAGAATGAACTTCTGAAGATAATTCAAAAAGAAAAAAGAAAACCTGAGTGGATGTATAATCATTAAAGCTATGAAATAGTAATTTAAAAAATATATTCTCACAACAACTAGATCATCTGGTTTTGCAAGTGAGCTCTCCTAAACTTTCAGAATAGAAAAGCTCAATCTTAAACAAATGTTTCCAGAGAAAAGAAAAAGAGAAAAATCTCCCCAATTCAATGGAACATACATAACATTGGTATTTGAGCCCGACCAGTACAATACAGGAAAAAATACAGAGTTCTATCACATTCAAATGAAAATCATGAACAAGGGGAACTTGTGGTTTCAGCTCTGACACGTAAAGACTTTGGAAGTCACAATTCTGTCCTTACAGCAGGAAAAGCCAGAACAACTGAAAATCAACGTCTTTCCTTGAGAAGTCAGAGAACTGAAGTGCCAGGGCTAAGTGCCACCCTGAGTTCTGGAGAGACAGGTGAGTCCAGTCACAGCACAGATCTCCTTACCTGGAATGGAAGCTTCTGGAGCCCTAAATGGTAGGAACACTTAAATGGTAATTGTGACACGTTGCTGAAGGCTGAGTATCATTAGCATAAGAATGAGAAAAGTCCTGGGAACTTTGGTCTTGGAAGGACCCCAACATTCTCATGGGCTTTCTCTCAGGAACCCACTGGTTCTCAAGATGTGGAGCCAAGAAAGACCCCTCCTAGCGCCAGGAGCAGGGGAGAGGGAGCACAACCGTTATGAATCAACCCTTCCAATAACACAGACCTACTGTCCAGGGAAAAGGACTTTGCCAGAACACAATTCCAAAGCCTTATCCGAGCTGCGGAAAGAGCATTCCACCCGCTTCGCCCTCTCCAGCCTTTAAGACTCACCTACAGGAAAACAAACACACACAGTCAAAAAGGTTCAGGGCTTCTTGAAACAGATTAATAATACTGCAGCCAGGAAGGGGAACAGACCTTGGGGGCTATGGAAGCTATGCCAGAGGAGCAGGTGTAGAAATACCTATGAGGTCACACCCTGCACCACAGGCCACTATAAACTGAGAATCAGAAGATTCTAGAGTGTGCCACTCACCTCCACCCCACACCCACACCAACGTGTCTCCTGTGTAAGTAGAGGGAAAATGCTGCAGACACAGGTGACCAGAGGAAAGAAAAATAGACTCCTGGAAGAGGGACAGAAACACTGTGAAGCCCCCCAAAAGACTAAGACAATCAGAAGATTCTAGGGTTCTCCCCCCTCACCCACACCCCACCGCACCGACAAGCCTCTGGTGCAGTAACAGTGCATCGCAGCCAGAAGATTCTAGGGTGCTCCCCCCTCACCCACACCCCACCGCACTAACAAGCCTCTGGTGCAGTAACAGGGCATCGCAGCCAGAAGAGCCGTAAGAGTCAGACCCTCACTCAGGAGCAAAACAAAGAGAAGCCCCAGCCCCAAAGGAGGAAACACAGCCGAGCACACCAGGGAAGCCTGAAGCATCTCATGCTTATAAATACAACTAACATTAAACATAGCCCAATCTCTAACCAGATTATTATAAGCCCTCATAGTAGAGGCCTATTTACCTCAGTTCCTATTACACAATACAACATGTCTGGTTTTTAACAAAAAATTACAAGCATGCCAAAATGCCAGAAAAATTACAGTCTTAAGAAACAAAGCAATCTTAATTTTCAGACTCAGATGTAACATAGATGTGAGCTAGCAGACAGGGACTTTAAACTAACTATAATTAATATGTTAAAGGTTCTAATGGGAAAAGTACAGAGCATACAAGAACAGATGGATAATGTAAAGGGATGGAAACTCTAAGAAATATTCAAAAGGAAATACTAGAAATCAAAATCACAGTAACAAATTAATAATGCTTTTAACAAGCTTATCAGTAGACTTGACATAGCTGAGGGAAGAATTAGTGAGCTTGAAAGATAGGCAAATAGAAATTGCAAACCTGAAAGCAAAGAGAAAAAGAAATGGAAAAGGAAAAAACAACACACAAACCAAAACCCAGCTCAGAACATCCAAGAATTATGAACAATATCAAAAAGTGAACATGAACATAACTGGAAAACAAGAAGAGTTAAGAAAGAACAGAGTGGTAAGAATATCTGAAGTAATAATGGTGACAAAGTTTCCAAAATTAATGAGACACCAAACCATACACTAGAGAAGCTCACAGACCAACAAACAGTATAAATATTAAAAAATAAATTAAAATACACACACACACACACACACACACACACCTCTTTAGGCATATTCAAACTTCAGAAAACCATACAAAAAGCAAGTATGTTGAAGAAAGCCAGAGGGAGAAGCAAACATCTTAAAATAGGGGAACTTGGGTAAGAATTACAGTATATTTTTTATCCAAAACAATGTAAATAATGGAGTGGGGTGAAATCTTTAAAATATTGAAAGGAAAACAACAACAACCACCTATAATTCTATAGACAGTACAATCATCTTTTAAAACCAGAGTAATAGACTTCATTGGATAAGCACAAACTTGGGGAATTTATCTTTCTCTCCAAGAATGCTACATGAAGTTTTCAGGAAGAAGAAAAATGAGAATGTCAGAAAATATGATATACATAAAGAAAGAAAGCATCAAAGAAGGAATAAATGAAGACAAAATAAAACATTTTTTCTTCTCCTAATTGATCTATAATTTAACTCTATGTTAAAGCCATATGACAATGTATCAGGTGATTATTACATATCTATAAGTAAAATGAATGACAGGTATATCACAAGAAGCAGTAGGTTGATTTAGGAATATTCTACCATAAAGTTTCTGCATTTTGTGAAGTGCTATAGTGTTATTTGAAGGTGAACTTAGATTACTTTTAAATGAATGTTGTAAAATGTAGGACAGTCACTAAAATCTTTTTAAAAGATGCATAAATGACCTATAAAGAGAGGAGATAAAATCAAGTCATATAAAATGATCAATTATAACTAAAGAGGTCAGAAAAAGACAGGGAAAGTGAAACAAAGAGTAAATGTCATGAATAGAAACATTGCCAATATGGTAAATTTTAACTCAATGATCTCAATAACCACTTTAATATGAAAGGTCTAACCATACAAATTAAAAAACAGATTACCAGAGTCAATAAAATAATAAGACCCAACTGTAGGTTGTCTATAAGAAAACCATTTTATATATAAAGAAAAAGCAGACTGCAGAACAAGGAAAGTATCAGGGGTAAAGATAGGCACTGAGTAACCCTAAAGGTGTATGCACCTAACAACAGAGCCTCGAGCCATGAGACAGAAACCTGGTAGGAATCCAAGGAGAAGCAGCAAATCCACTCCTATAGTTGGAGACTTCAACACTCCTCTGTTTGTGATTAATTGATGAAAGAGACAGAACATCAGCCAGGATGTAGATGATCTGATTAGCACTCTCAGAGCATTTGATCTTGCTGACGTTTTTAGACTGCTCCATCCAACAGCACAATGCACATTCTTCTCAAGCTGATGTGAGGCATCCACCAAGACAGGCCAAATCAGGGCCATGAAACACATCGTAACACATCAGAAAGTATAGAAAATGTACCAAGCATGTTCTTACATCACGATGGAATTAAACTTGAAATAAATATCAGAAATATAGTTAGAATTTTTCAAATATTTGAAAATTAAACAAGATGATTCTAAATAACCCATGAGGCAAAGAAGTCTCAAGAGATAGAGCAAAATATTTTGAATTACATGAAAATGAAAATAAAACTTTCTAAAATTCATGACATGCAACTAAAGAGTGTTTTCCAGGAAATTTATAGCATCAAATGCATATATTAGAAAGGCAAAACATCAAAAATCAGTAACGTAAATGCCCACCTTTACCAACTAGAGAAAGAAGAGCAATACAACCCTAAAGGAAACAGAAGGGAATACTAAAAATTAGAACAGAAATAAATAGAATTGAATGGAAAAAATAGAGATAATCAATGAAACCAGAAGCTGTTTCCTTGACAAGTTCAATAAGACTACTAAGTCTCTAGCTAGACTAACAAAGGAAAACAGAGAGAGAGAAACACATCACCATTATCAGAATGTAAGGAGGGGTCATCTTTACTGAGACCATGAACAATAAATAAAGAATAAAGGAATCCTGTGAACAACTCCATTCTCACAAATTTGTTAATGTAACTAAAAGATACAAACTACCTAAACTCACTCAACGAGAAATAGATAACCTGAATAGCGCTACATCTGTTAAAAGCCTTCTCTAAAAGAAATCCCAGATGCTTTCACTGGTGAATTCTATCAAAAAGTTGCGGAAGACAAAATACAAGTTCTCCACTCTCTTTTTTTTAATATTTGTATTGATAAATCTTAACAAAACATTCCATACATGGTGTACAGTCAATAGCTCACAGTATTATCACATAGTAGTAGTCTCATCACCATGATCATTTTTAGAACATTTGCTTCACTCCAGAAAAAGAACTAAAAATAAAAAATTAATGCATCCCATACTCCTTAACCCTCCCTCTCATTGACCACTAATATTTCAATCTACTCAATTTATTTTATCCCTTCTCATCCATATTATTTATTTATTATCCATTTTTTTATTCGCCTGTCCATACCCTGGATAAAAGGAATATCAAACACAAGGTTTTCACAATCACACAGTCACATTGTAAAAGCTATCGTCTTCAAGAATCAAGGCTACTGGAGCACAACTCAACAGTTTCAGGTACTTCTTTCCAAACACTTCACTACACCATAAATTAAAAAGAGATATCTATATAATGCATTAGAATAACCTCCAGGATAACCTCTCAATTCTTTGAAATCTCTCAGCCACTGAGACTTTATTTTGTCTCATTTCTCTCTTCCCTCTTTTGTCAAGAAGGCTTTCTCTGTCTTACGATGCCAGGTCCTGACGAATCCCAGCAGTTCTGTCCCACATTGCCAGGGAGATTACACCCCTGGGAGTCATGTCCCATGTAATGGGGAGAGCAGTGAGTTCTCCTACCGAGTTAACTTAGAGAGAGAGGCCACATCTGAGCCACAAAAGAAGTTCTCTGGAGGTGACTCTTAGGCATGATTTCAAATATGCTTAGCCTGTCCTTTGCAGGAATAAGTTTCATAGGGGTGAACCCCAAGATTGAGGGCTCAGCCTATTGATTTGGTTGTCTCCACTGTGAGACTATCAAAATTCTCCAAATGAGGAGGTTGAATATTTCCCCTTTTCTCCCGAGCCCCCAAAGGGGGCTTTGCAAATACTTTTTTATTAACTATCCTAATTACTCTAGGACATATTGGGGCATCACATTAACCTGGACAAACCAACAAGATCTCATGCCTTATTCAAGGTTCCATGTACTTATGGTGTTCAACTAAACTGACCCTACAAGTTAAATTAGGTAGTGCACTACCCAAAGTATAAATTTTCTACCAACTAAACATCTCTCCCGTTGGTCTCACACAGAAGTTGTAGTTTAAAAATATGGACGATATCATCGTTTCCTCTGTATTCTGATTTACCTTAGTCCTATCCAGATCAGCTTCATTCATATTTCTACTTGAAGTCTGATCCCTTTTTCAACTTTTTAAACAGTTCCAGTATGGGGTAGTGCTGACTTTCAGGGCTTCAGAGGTCTAACTCTGAGTCTCAGGTGTCATATAAATACCCAGACTTTCTGGGAACAACCACATTATAAACAAATAGCTCAGTGTCTCAGAATTTAGAATTAGCTGTTACAACTCCTGAACATATGTGACTGCTGTAAGAGCTTACAATCTAAGATCCTTTACAATGGGTCCCAACCTGGTAGCCCATGTTCTTGACTTCAGTTCACTGAGTTTTTATATTATAGTGATTTCATATGAGTGCCATATGATAATATTTGTCTTCTTGTTCCTGACATTTCATTCAACATTCGGCTCTTAAGGTTCACACATCTAGTTGCATGCCTCACAACTTCATTCCTTCTTGCCACAGCTCAGTAGTCCATTGTATGTCTACACTACAGTTCCTCCTTCCATTCCTTAGTTGTTGTACACTTAGGCCACCTCCATCCACTACGAATCACAAACTGCCAACATCAACACTAGCATGCAAATGTTCATTCATGTCCCCACACTCAGTTCCTCCAGGTATTTACTGAGCAGCAGAGTTGCAGGATCATATGGCAACCCCACCCCCAGCCTCCTGTGGAACCACCACACTGCCCTCCAAGGGGCTGCACCTCTCAGCTTCCTTACTGACAGTGAATAGCTACATCTCTTTCTCTGCATTTTCTCTAGCACTTGTTTCTCCCTGTTCATTTTTGAACAGTTTTATTCACATAGCATGCATTCCAACCTAAGCATATGGACATGCCTTCACCACCATAATCTAAATGAAGACAATTCCTTTTCTTCCACAAAGAATCCATATCCCTCCCCCACGCCCCCAGCCTATTGACATTTAGTTTTGGCATAATGTCTTTGTTACATGCAGTGGAAGCATATTGTACTGTTACTTTATAGACCCTAGCTTGCATTGATGGTACTTTTTTCTGTATACCATCCATTTTCAAGACCTGCGATGCTGACATTCATTTGCTCTCCTTCATGCATAAGCTTTGTTTTTTCACTTGTATCTGTAATTACCATTTGTCATGGTCAAGGACATGTGTCAACTTGGCCAAGTTGTGGTACCTGTTTATCTCATTGGACAAGGGCTGGCCTGTCTGCTGCAATGAGGACATTTCATAGAATTAGATCATGATCACGTCAGCTGCATCCACAGCTGATTCCATTTGTAATCAGCCAGGGGGAGTGTCTTCTGCAATGAGTGATGCTTAATCTAATCACTGGAAGCCTTTTAAGGAGGATTCAGAGGAGACAGGTTCTATTCCTGCTTTGGTTGATGAGCCTCTCCTGTGGAGTTCGTCCAGACCCTCCACTGCCCTGTGGATTTTAGACTCTGCGTTCCTGTGGTCACGTGAGACACTTTTATAAATTTTATATTTGCAAGTGTTCCTTGTTGATTCTGTTTCTCTAGAGAACCCTAACTAATACACCATCCTTCTGTACTCTAGGCATTCCTAAATTATACCATCTCAGTCTTTATCCTCTATCTTTCCTTCTGGTTTCATACATGCTCCCAGCCCTTCTCGCTCTATCAAACTCATATTCAGCTTCATTCAGTGTATTTACATAATTGTGCTACAATCAGGTAGTATTGTGCTATCCATTTTTGAATTTTTACACTCAGCCCTGTTGCCCAATTGGTAATCCTTCAGTACCAATTACCCAATCTCTACCCTATTTCTACCTCCTGATAACCTGTGTTTTTAACTTCAACTCTCAAAATTCACTCATTAATGTTAGTTCATATTATCCACCATATCTCTTACAGAGAGTAGAAACAGAGGAGACACATCCCAACTAATTTTATGAGGTTAGCAGTATGCTAACAAAACCAGATAAAGATATACCAAGATAAGAAAACTACAGACCAAAGCTCTCATGCACATAGACACAAAAGTCCTTGAAACAAATTTAGCAAATCAAGGGTGCACGGGTGGTTCAATGGTAGAATGCTAGCCTTCCATGTGGGAGACCCGGGTTCAATTCCCAGACCATGCACCTCCCCCACCCCCCAAAAAAAAGAACACAACAAAGTTAGCAAATCAAATCCAGTATACATAAAAAGTACAATATATCCTAAACAAGTGGATTCATTCCAGGAATATAAGACTGGTTCTACTCCATAAGTCAATCAATCTAATTAATCATATTAAGAGGCTAAATTTTAAAAAATCATATAATCTTGTCAATAGATACAGAAAAATCATTTGATAAAATTCAACACATTGAATTTCAATCATGGTAAAAACTCTGAAATAACTGTAAATATGAAGAAAATTTCTTAACTTGAAAAGAATATATAAAGAACACACTGTTAATCGATTATATATAATAAGAAAAATATTAGACATTTCCTCCTAAAATCAGGAACAAAATGAGGATATCCTATCTCAGTACTCTTATTCAACACTGTACTAGTTTTAGTTGTGCAATAACACATTTAAAAGATATGAAAGGCATACAGATATTAGAGGAAGAATTAAAACAGTTTTATTTGCAGATGACATGATAGTCTATGCAGAAAATCGAAAACAACTTAACAAAAACCTCCTGGAACTAATAAGCAAGTATAGCTAGGTGAAACAATTTAAGATCAATGTACAAAATTCAACTGCTTTCTTATATACCAGAAATAAATAACTGGGATAGAAAATTAATAAAACAATACTATTTGTGACAGCACTCCCAAATTACATCCTCAGATATAAATCTAACAAAATATTTACAGTATCTGCATGTGGAAAACTACAAAACACTGATGAAAGAAATTAAAGAGCTAGATAAACAGAGAAATGTTCCATGTTCAAGAATTGGAAAGCACAATATTGATGTCAATTCTTCCCACCTTAATGTACAGATTGAACTCAATTCTGGTCCAAAAAAATCAAGCTATTTTTCAATATTGACAAACATCTCTAAAACATATATAAAGACAAAGTCCCATAATTTTCTAAGCCAACAGCATTCTGAAAAAGATCAACAAAGTTGGAAGAAAGACGCTATTCAAATTCAAGACTTAGAATAAATCTGCAGTAATCAGACAACATGGTATTGGTAGAAGAATTAGAGAATGGATCAATGCAACAGACTAGAGAGCCCAAAAGTGGACCTAGACAAACACTGTCAACTCATCTTGACAGTGGAATAAAGGCAATTCAAGGGAGAAAGGATCATTTTCTCAGCAAGTGGTATTGGAACATTTAGATGTCTTAATGCAAAAAAGTAAATAAATAAACCTAGACACCTTACAGAAAGATTAACTCAAAATGGAGCATAGACCTAAATGTAAAATACAAAGTTCCAAGGCTTCTTGAAGAAACACAGGAGAAAATCCACATGACCTTGAGTTTGGTGATGAATTTTTGATATAACACCAAAAGCACATTCTTTGGAAAGAAATATTTGAAAAAGATAATTGATGATTGGGATTTTATGAAAATTAAAAACGCTGGTTCTGTGAAAGACACTGATAAGTGGATACAAAGATAAACCAAAGATTGGGAGAAAATATTTACCAATCATATACTGGAAAAAAAGCAAATGAAAACAAAGGAGATCATACTATGTTACACAACTATTACAATGGCCAAAAAGAAAAAAAAAAAGCAGACGATATCAAATGCTGGTGATGATGTGGAACAACAGGAGCCCTTGTTAATTGCTTGTGTGAATAAAAAATTATGTGGCCACTTTGGAAGACGGCTTGGCAGTTTCTTGGAAGGTAAACATCATTTTAGGTATTTACCCAACTGATTTTAACACCTGTATTCTGTGTATAAATATCTGTGTATATTCACAGCAGCTTTATGCATAATCACCCAAAACTGGAGGGGACCAAGACATCCTTCACTAGGGATGGATAACTGAATGTGATACAGCTATATATGGAATAGTATTCAGCAATAAAAAGGAATAGTCTAAGAAGTCGAGCATAAACATGGATGAATCTTAAATGCATATTGTTAAATGAAAGAAGCCAGCCTTAAAAGGCTACATATTATATGATTACATTTATATGACATCCTGAAAAAAGGCAAAACTGTAGAGATGGAAATATATCAGTGGTTGCCAGTTACAATTTTGGGGGGGTGGGGGGGGAGGGGAGGTGAAGCAGGGATTTTTTTTTTATTGTGGTAAAACTATTCTTTATTATACTGTAACAGTGGATACATGATATTACACATTTGTCAAAACCTATATAATTTTGCAGCATAAAGATTAAACCTTAGTATACGCAAATTTTTAAAAATCGCTCAAACTGGAACATTCAGGAAGGAATGCAGACTGTGACAAGAAGATCTTACTACCTTACAAATGTTTGTAAGTCTCACTGAAGGGGCTGGGGGAAAGACGCTGCTCTAGGTAACTTTGCAGGTGAGTGGAGATTATAAAACCACAGTTGAAGTAGCAGCTCGTAAGCTCTGAACTCTTCTCGGTGAAGTTGTTTTCCATGGAGTTCAGGTTAACAATTCTTAGACCACTGTGTCTACTGGAATGGAACGCTTCAGTAAATGGATGATGAATGCTGAAAGCCAGGTTTCTTGCTGTTGGAGGGCAAGGTTACAGACAAGCAAGGATAGAAGTCTAGAAGGATCCATGGCATACCACATTACAGTTGGAGATAATGTGAGCTCATGTTAGATACAGGTGGTTACGTGTAGAAATACTAACAGGTGTGTGTATACACACAGATTAGTATCTACAGACATATGTTCTTGCTTTGTTTGCCAAGGGGGCGTAGGAGCAAGGACATCCCCGTGGCAATGTCCACACCCGGTACCCAGATTTCCATTTTGAATACCCTTCTCCAATAAAGGGAACCAGAGCTCCTTGGAGAAATGCCTGACTCCAGGAATGGGGCAGGAAATATACAAGATAAGCCAGGAGCATCTTGTAGAGCTAGAAGTAAGGAAGTGCTCACACACTCACACACACACACACACCGATGGGAGGTGTCAAAGGGACATGGGAGTCACTGAAAGAGCTCCCAATGGCCAAGGCTGGAACAATTTTAGCCGCACAATGAATGAAGTGGGGACTGATGCCTTGGTTAGCTAGGGCTACTATGACAAATACCACACATGGGTTGGCATAAACGACAGCAATTACCAGCTCACAGCTTGGAGGCTGGAGGCCCAATGTCGAGAGGTCAGCAAAGCCATGCTTTCTCCCAGGTGGTAGCGCCCCCATGACTGACGTCCTCTGTCACGTGACCATCTCCTCTCCTCCAGGGCTTCTGCTGACCAACTGCATCCAAACTTCCTCTCTTCCTAGGGCCTCCAGCCATGCAGAGAAGCCCACTCTGGTTTAGTTCTGCCACAAGGTAACAAATGATAACACCTTCAAGGAGGCCTGTTTACAAAAGGGTTCACACTGGCAGCAATGCAGATTAAGATCTGCACAGGTTTTCTTTGGGGTCATGAGTTTATCCCCAACAACTGGATTACAAGCCAAAGTTATATCCATGAGTCCATGCTGGTAAGATAAGCAACTGGAATCAATTAATTTAATTAATGGGAGAGAATAGACAACTCTGCCACCCAGAAGAATTCCACATAATTAATGTAGATACCCTTCCCTCCAGGAGGTGAAGCATGTCTCTCCTCTCCCTTAAGTCTGGGTTGCACAGCGATTTTCTGCCAAAGAGGACAGTGTGCAAAGGAGGGAAGAAGAGAGGGAGTTTACAGTGGAGGAAGCTTGGCCAACACGACCTCTCAGTCAGACGATCAGTACGTCACGTTGCTAGCATGTCCAGTTGATGCGACTGCCACACCAGCTCTGCGCTTCCTCCCAAACCCTTAAGCCCTGCCTAATGATGAGGGGAAATCAGATTAACCCACCTGAAAGACATCCTACAAAGGGCCTGACCAGCCCTCCTCCAAGCTGTCCAGGTCATTGAAACAAAGGACCGCCCGAGAAACTGGCCCAACCTGGAGAAGCCTAAGGAGAGGTGACAACTGAATGTGATATAGGCACCTGGATGGGGTCCTGGGACAGAAAACGGACATTGGGGGAACCTAGGACAGCGGAGTCAAGTGCGGACTTTAGTTAATAACAGCGTGTCGTTGTCGGTTCCTGAATTGTGACCAATAAGTCACACCATACAAGATGCCACAATGGGGGAACTGGGTGTGAGGCCAGGGGGAACTCAGTACTGTCTTTGCAATGTTTCTGAAAATCTGTATTCTAAAATAAAAAGTTGGCTAAAAATTTCATAAAATAGGAACAGTGCGTAAACAGCAGTTTATTAGCATACACCAGTCGCACACATAGGTGGGTTTGTTTCCGAGGTGGGTTTGTTTCATGAATACAAGCATAGTTTAACCTTTCCTAAAATGCATTAATACATTTAACTACAACGACAGACTAATGGAGAAATTGTGTGGTCATCTCAAAACTTTCATCCAAACGGCCACTTCCAGTGAGAAACTTCTCTTTTGCAATTGCTGGACTGAGGAAGGGCCTCTCCTTGAGTCGGCCCGCGCCTGCTTCCTGGCAGGGGCCAGTGGCCTGGCTCTTGGAGGCAACTGGGATTACTGTCAGCGCTGCCTCCGGAGGCGAGGCCAGCCACGGGCGTCCTGGCCACAGGCCGCTGTTCCGACGCCTCCCTCCGAAGCTCTGGAGCTCAGGTACTAAGGCCTTCTGGGGGGTTACAGACAAACCTCCCCTTTTTCAGCAGTGCTGTAGTGTTTTCTCCTGCAGCACCTCCTTACGCTGACACACTAGGCTGGTGAGGGAGGCCGGCTCGGTGCGCTTGCCCCGAGTCTACATGGAGCAGGGTGGAGGCTGGCTCAGCGCGCTCCCCACCCCACCCGCATCTACACCCAGCAGGCCGGAGGCTGTGAGAGGAGATGTCCTATCAGGGTCACCAGTGCCTCTGTCCCCCCCAGGACGTGTGTCTGCCACCGAGGACCTCAGCCTGGGCCTTGTCTGCGCCCCACGTGCCTCACCCCTTTTCGTAGGAGAGGAAGGAACAGGGGTCTGCCTGGGGTACGAATGTAAGTTGTTTCGACCTAAGTAAAAGTGCATGACGCGGGGTCACACCTTCATTTAGGGGTGCGTGTTGAGGGGACAGCTCGCGTGCCCAACAGAAGGCTGGGGTGCTGCCGCTTCCCCTGGCCCTTGGGGCCCACTTTTTACCAAGCATGGCTAAAATCAAGCTTCATATTACACCCCCGCCCCCCCCAAACAAAATCTGCCCCTTACCACATTCCTCTTTTCTTTCTCTTTATGACACAGATATTTTTACACTGTAAGGCATACCAGAAATTGGCAATAATGATAACAATTACTCTAAATGGACACCCCCATTTTGTCACATCTAAGAACTATCCTCTTTTACATCATTTTTCTATCTCATCTTGCTGGGACAGTGAATGCTTTTTTGGATGAAATTAATCATTGAATTAATTCCAAAATACATTTAGAAGCTTCGGCACTTACAAACTCATTCTGAAATTGAAAACGACAAATAGCTGAAGATTTTTCCATTGTTCAAAAGCGTTGTTTTAAATTAATTGAATTACTTTGGCGAGTTTTTTTATTTGGTCTAGTTTTGTCTAGACAAAAATTGGGAGAGGCACTAAAAGCTTCATCTGTTTTTGTATTGTCATAATAAGATTGAAGAACCATTAAATATGTGAATTTCAACACATTTGGTGTGCTTAGTGCCAATTCCTAAAAAGAAATTAGCAATATTTTGAAAATTGAGAATTGAAAGTTTCTAAATCTCGAACCGGATATCCTTGGCTTTACAAGAAAAAGATGGACCCAATTGGCTAACTTTGTCAATCGGGAAGAGGATTTTGCTTTTTTCAGGTGTGAAATATAAACCATGAGCCATTCTAAATTCAAAATGTGCTCTTAGCATGAATGAATGAAACAGAAGCACAGAATCACGCAGGAAAAGCATGGCGCAAACAAGTAACCAAAACTTACTTCTCACTTGCCTTCTTCTCTCCCTGTGGCTTCTGTCTCTTTCCGGAAACTTCTTCTGTTGTATCCCCACCGTGCAGTCCACGTGGACGGGACCCTCTCCGGGATAGAAGGGTGGAGCCGTGGGTCGGCTGGGGGTGGGGGTGCCCGCCTCCCCCGGCCCCGCCTCCTTCCGCGGGTGCTGCAGGCCTTGGAATGGGACCTGGGCCATCCCCCTGGGCTGCAGGGATCAGTGGGGGCCTGAGCTTGTGAGCAGTGATGGGCTCAGGGGACAAGACTTCCCTCAGAGTCTTGGGAAGACACAAGTGTGGGGTGCCTGATTTCAGGCCTGGGCCCTGGTGGGGGAGCACCCCGTCCTTTGGAGGTCCCACCCACCCTCGGCTCCCGAGTCAGCACTTCCGCCTGCCCTGGTCTGAGGTCTGGGTGGGCAGGGCCAGTCTCCTTGCTGCCCCCCAACCTCACTCTCTTCCCTTGTCCCCCTTCTGCCCGTACTCTCGCTCACACCTTCCCTTTTCCCTCCCCTCCTCTCCCTCTCCCTCCCTTTGGAACTCCATTCTGTTTTCAGCCTTGTCTCCCCCTCCAGCTCTTTGACTTTTTCTCTTTCCATTTGCTTTGGAATTGAGACCAAATACTATAAAGTCTGCCCTGAAAGACATTTTTCCTGACGGCATTGTCTCCACCCGTGGAAAAGGGGAAATGAGGGCTCCCCAGAAATGTCCTCTCTCCCGCATTGCCCCACACCGCTGGGGGCGAAGGTGGCCTGTCCTCGGGGTCCCTGGCGGGGGGTGACCAGGGCCTGTAGGGGTCCCCTGGCCGGGGGCGAGCACGGCCTGTCCTCAGGGTCCCTGGCCGGGGGCCACCGCAGCCTGGCTGAGAAACTTCGCCGGCCACACGCGTGATTGAGCCAAGACCACGTTCTCAGCAGTCCCGGGCTTTGTCTCAAGTAACCCCCAGGAGAAAAGTAGAACTACTGAGCGGGTTAACCGACTCCTCCTCGGAGACTGCCTCCCCCGGCCGCTGCCTCTTTCACCCCGGGTCTCTGTCTTGGCTTTGAACCCCCCTTGCGGTGCTGCTGAGGCGAGTTAGCAACCGGGAGGGCCACGTGCCGGCGTCGGCCTCGCTCAGAGCGACTGAAAGTGCAGGCAGCGGGTCTGCGGGGAGGACAGCGCTCAGGGCAGCCGCGCCTGGTCCCGTAAGTCCCGGGATTTAAGCTGCTTTGAGAAGCAGGTAAAAGAAAGCTGTTAATTTCATGCATCTCGGGCAGTTCCAATGTCCTCCCTTCCCCTTGGCCTTAAAAACCCAGTAACAGATGCCGGGGGAAGGCAAGGCAGAAAGCGTTCTCTGTATTTAGCTTTTGTGCAGATCCTCAGCGACCGCTTTCAGAGCAAGGCCCACCCCCCAAAAGTCAGGGCAGTGTTTTTGTTTACTGAAATCTCTTGTTTCCTGGGATTTTTGTGATTGCCGCATCAGCTAGAATGGAAAGATGTCAAAAAGCTGTTGTGATGCGCAGCTGGCCGGCCGCACTGATGAGCGACGTTGGTGCCGGCTTCGCCTTGTCTTCCGCAAGAGCTTCTACCCCATGGCGAGGGTGGGGGACCCGTCCTCCCGTCGCGGGTGCAGCCGTGGGGGGGCCCGTCCTCCCGTCGCGGGTGCAGCCGTGGGGGGTCCGTCCTCCCGTCGCGGGTGCAGCCGTGGGGGGGCCCGTCCTCCCGTCGCGGGCGCAGCCGTGGGGGGGCCCGTCCTCCCCGTCGCGGGTGCAGCCGTGGGGGGGCCCGTCCTCCCCGTAGCGGGTGCAGCCGTACCCGACCTCCCCGTCGCGGGTGCAGCCAGGCGGCCCCGTGGGGCCCTGGGGTGCTCTAACAGCCCCGCTTCTCCCCTAGTCTCCCGAGGCCCTGCGGCCCCAGCTGGGTGGGTGTCATAGGGGGAACAGGACGGGGGTGGGGTGGGGGACGCACGCTGGTGCCCTTCTACAACCCCCTTTGGGAATTGCTAGTCAAGGGCTACCCAGCTTCTCTTTCCCACGCCTTTCACTTCACCCCGCCCCCCGGCTGCCCATGGAAGAAACCCAGCTCCTCGAAGTGGTGAAATAAACAGGAGGCCGTGACTCATCGCGGGGTGAGGTGGCTGCAGGGCTGAGCCAGTGGCCTGCCAAAGCCACGCTGCCTGGGCCTGTGCCTTCTGGGAACCCCGGGCTGTGGGGTAGCCGGGCCTGGCGCATCCTAGGGACAAAAAACGGACTGGGGGGGTATGAGCAAGCGCGTGCGAATCTGTATGTGTGAGTGTGTGATGAGTGTGTGTGAGTCAGTGTGTGAGCCAGTATGTGGGTGTGTGCGAGTCCGTGTGTATGCGTGAGTGTTATATATGAGGCTCTGGTGTGAGTGAATGTGTGTGAGAGTAGCTTGTGTGTAGGCAACTGGGTAGAGTCTGTGTGTGTGTGTGTGTGAGGCTCTGTACAAGCAACTGTGTGTGCCTGTGTGTGAGTGTGAGTCCGTGTGTGAGTGTGTGTGAGAATCTGTGTGTAAGCAATGTGAGTGTGTCTGTGAGTGAATATGTGGGTGGTGTGTCCGTGTGTGTGCGCAAATGTGTGAGTCTGCGTGTGCCTGTGAGTGGGTGTGTACGTGCACTCACATGCCTCCCCCCACCTCCCTTACCCCCCTTTCCCTTCCCCAGAATTGCTTGCTCTGGGACTGGCTTTGAAACAAGGCTCCTTCAGTAGGTGCCTGATGATGCCAGCTGGGCGAAATGGGTTGAAGGCTTGGCCTGCTCGGCATTCCCCGCCCTCCCCCGGCCGCCCTCCCCCCACTCTCCGTCCCCTCCCCCTCCCTCCCCCTCCCCCGTGCCAACCAGGTCTGAGTGGATTGTGAGACTTCACAAAGCCTCTTTTTCAGCACACCACTCCTATTTGTTTATTAGGGAGTTATTCCCTGCTAATTCAGGCAATTTTTATAAAGGTTTCCGGTTCTATTTGCAGCTGGGCAAAGCTGAGCTCTGGGTTTTACCCAGTTCATGGGGACAAACCAAATTTCCAGCAGCAACAGACAGACGGTGGCACCCCAGCTAGCGTTTCTCCTTCCGATGAAAAGGAACATGAGAGGAGAAGAGGGGGCCCTAGAGACCAGCCATCCTGAAATGGGAGAAAGGCCTTAGGTGAAGGCACTGCCGCGTGCTTGGCCAGTGCAAAACAGGCGGCATGTCATGCCCTTCACCCCTCAGAAGAAGCCTGGGCAACGTGTTGTTTTGCAGACTGAAAAAATCGCCCCTCCGTGGGGTCAGGAGGTTGGCCTCACAGCTGGAAAACTGGGCAGCAGGATTCAACCCTTGCTGATCCTTCCCCAAAGCAGGTCGCCTCGTGTATCTCTGAAAGCATGAAGAAGGCGTCAGCTGGGTCTGGTCCGTGTGTCTTACAGGAAGGACAGTCTTTAGGGCTGGGCAGGGCGACAGGCTTCTAGTAAAGCGACTCTGGACCTGGAAGCAGTGGTGTGGGCTGCTCGTCCTGGCACCCAGACCCTCCCCGACCGCCTGCAGCTCAGTGGGAGGGTAGGGCAGCCCCTCAGGGCTCAGAGGTACAAGAATGCTGCGACTGTCACAACAACAGTTATTTGCCCAAAGCCTTGGGATCGTCTGTTGCTGAGGATTGGATTCCTAAATTTTGGTTCTCGAGAGGCGACAGTTTGCTCCCAGGGGACATCGCAATGTCTCAGGATATTGTCACATTTCAGGGGGGGTGAGACTGGCATCCAGGGTCAGGGGGTAGAGGCCTGGAACGCTGTCCACACCCCTCCACTGCCCAGGTCACCCCGCAATAGAAAAGTACCTGGCCCAAGGAATGAATAGTGCCCCTCAGGGAATCCTGCAGAGTTAGGGATGATAGAGCTGGGACAGGAGAAACAGTTTCACTCCATCCCCTTATTTTATAGATGAGCAAAGTGAATCTCAGAGTGGGGAAGAGGCTGCTCTCTCCTAATCCAGAAAGCTGAGCCTGGGCTGAGAACTTGCATGCAAGCAGTTTATTGGGAAAGTCATCATAGGAATAAAAAAGGGAAGGAATGAAAACAGTGCATCATATGATATCGACTCATCCATCCCCATGGACAGCTGGGCTTGATCCTTAGGAAATCCATGTCCAAACTTCTACCAGGGCACGGAAAAGGAAAGCACTTATTCATCACCTACTGTTCCCTATTGGTCAAGGGTTACTGCATGAGTTTTAACCCTCTCCACTTCCATATGGTGCATGCATGAGTGCTGAGAGGCTGCGTGCGTGAGTACCCAGTGAGGTCCTGTGACAGTGACATGGAAGCTGGAGGATTGCCATGCAGCTGTGACGCCAGATGCCATCAGATTGTTGGCATGCAGAGCTTCCATCTCAGGGCAGGCCTGGTTACCCCTGCAGGGGCTGGAGTCAGAGGTGATGACACAGGGAGCTGGAGCAGCACACAAAAAGTGTTCCATGCAGTCTACCCCTTGCACCCATCAGTTTGGCTCATTCCCACCAAGAAGTCTGGCTTATCTCAGATTCTCCTTCAGGGTGATAGCCAGCTTTACAGGATGTTTGCTGGAATAAGCCAGGATCCCCACTTACTCAGCTAGTCCTCAGGCCACAGTTAATACTCAGCATCTCCCACCTCCACTACCCACTGTCTATCTCTCTGTCTCTCTCTTTGTCTCTCTCTGTCTCTCCCTCCCTCACCCCTCTCTGCCAGCACTTCAGCTGATCCCTGGTGGGGTGACTCAAACCACATCCCTGAAGGGTCTGAGCCCTCTCAGCCTTATAAGGCCATATTTCCCAAGGGTGGCAGTTAGGTTCAGGTGTCAACTTGGCCAGGTGAAGGTGCTTAGTTCTGTTGCTGTGGACATGTGAACCTCATCTGTTGATCATTGCATCTGCAGTGGGCTAGGAGACATGCCTGCTGCAATGAATGACGTTTGACTTAACTGGCTGGTGCTTAAATGAGACAGCTCAATGTAGCACAGCCCAAGCAGCTTGGCATATCTCATCTCAGCACTTGCAGCTCAGTCTGGGCCTTTGGAGATGCAGAAAGGAATCACCCTGGGGAAAGTTGTTGGAACCCAGAGCCTGGAGAGAAGCCCAACAGAGATCGTCCTGTGCCTTCCCACATAAGGAAGAACTTCAGTGGAAAGTTAGCTGCCTTTCCTCTGAAGAACTACTGTAATAAATCCCCTGTTATTAAAATCCAATCCATCTGTGGTGTGTTGCTTTCTGGCAGCTAGCAAACTAGAACACCAAGTCACCATCATCATCCTCGTGGAAACACCGAAATATGCCCTGATACATTCCCCTGAGTTCCAGCTCCACTTCTGCCCCATCAGGCAGCAGTGATTCTAGCTACTTTTGGCAATCAGGAGCAGTTACCCTCACTAGTAGAGCAGTTCCTTTCATTGCCTGCTGGGGTGCTGGCCCAAGCGGTCAGAATGATCAGGAGGAGCACAGCCTCCAGTTCAGGGACTCAAGCGTACCACTCGGGGTAGTGGACTCCAACCCAATGGAGCCGAGGTCGCTGCTGTACTTAGGAAATGCAGATCCCCTGGGAGCGATGATGAGGGTCACACGTGCTGAGCACCACATTTCACTGCAGCTTCAGCCCATGTACAACCTGGGAGGGCCCTCCTTTGTAAATTTCCCCTTTGTTAAACTCTCTTACATCACCAGTTTGAGTGTCACCTATTTCCTGCTGGGACCCTGACTGATCCTGGGACAAATCTTCTCTTAGAAGTGGTTCCCAATGCAATGAGCCCAGAACACATTTCTGCTAAACAGCAGGAAGAGCCCAGAAGCAGAATTCAAAATCAGTGATCCAAGTGCTGCTATTTCATGTGTGGAAGGTTTCCAAAGCAGTTGTACCAGTTTATGCTGCCATGAGCCGTGTATGTAGTATTGTCTGTCAACACTTAGTGTTGGCTGTCTTTTCATTTTAGCCATTTTGATGGATGTATACTATACCTCACAGAGGTTTTATTTTGCACTATTCTAACAATTAATGAAGTTGAGCGTCTTTTCAAGTGTTTTTTTGGTCATTAGATATCCTCTTTTCTGAAGTCTTTTGCCCATATTAGTATTGGATCGTCTGTATTTTTCTTATCAATTGTTGTACCCCATGTATATTCTAGAGCCCTGTGTATATTATAGAGATGAGTCCTTTGTCAGATATATGTAATGCAAGTACTTTCTTCTCCCCTTCTATGGATTGCCTTTTCACTTTCCATGCCGAGTGTCTTAAAAGTTTCTTTTCATTGCATTTTGGTTTATTTCCATTAATTCTTGAATTCCATTTCTTCCTTTTTCTTCACATTTTTCTGGAGACTATTCTGAAGCACAATTTTTGTTGTTGTTCCCACAAAGAATATGTTGAAGAAAATATTCTGATTTCTTGTTTGTGAAAAGGTCTTTATTTTGCCTTTATCCTTGCTTGCTAATTTAACTGAGCATATAATACTTTAAGAATTTCTTTATTCTTCTCAGATTGCATGAGAAACAGTCATGAAGAAAGAATATCTCCTCAAATCTCATTTTAACTATCTACTAGAAATTTCTTCTTGGGTTCGTTTTTGTTTGTTTTCTTCTGTTTCTTGAAACAGCTCTGTTTCATAGAGGTTCCATTTTCTTCAATGGACCGTTGGTCACCATATTTTAACCTGCCCAAATTGGTGAGTTTTCAACACTTTTTTTAGTCTGACAGCAAGAGATCCATGTAAGTTTGAATAAGTGAATCCCAGAGAAAATAATAGCAAAGCTTAGAATTTATAACCTCTCTCTTTGCTGGATTGAATGTAATTTACTGTGTAGGATGGGAGCTGTGGTTAATAGATGGCAGAGCAAATCTGGGAGGTTCCGCCTGTGTGCCAGAACAGACTTCTTCCCCAGTGTGCCATCTGCGGTGCAGCCAACAGCCCCTGAGGTTCTGAGCATGCCCCACTGCCGACTGATTGGTAGGGGCAGTCCTCAACAGAAGTTTACACAATGGAATTCCCTGCCCCATGCAGAGAACCTCCCGATCTGCTCCTCTCCTCAGGCAGTTGTTATGGGGCTACAGCTGGCCTGGAAATCATTCCCTGGAAATGGAGACACCATTATCTGTAGCCCCTTCTGGAAGATGTAAACGGCGGAAGGGTCCACCTTGCCTTTATCCCATTATTTTCTGGCACCATTTTTTATTGAAAATCATCACAGATTTAGGAATTTGGGTGATGTTTATCCCTAAGTGTCAGGATGCTAGAGATCTCCCTTTATGATTTGGTTAGGTCATTCTAGTGGAGAGTTGGTAGAGTAATGCACATTAAAAATACAAAAGGTTAGAACATAATCTTGAACCAGAAGCTTTAATGGACGCTCTGTGATGGAAATCATCTGTAATTTTAAGTGCATGCCAAACAGTAAAATCAGAGATTAGGAATCAAATGTGATTAAAATCCAATTTGATAGCCAGGCTTCTGACTATTGCTTCATTTTATAATAAAGCCCATAGCCAATTGGAGGGTCTCCCTTATTAGCTCATTCTTAAATTGTCAGTGATTTGCATCTCATTGAAATGATCCAACATCCCTGCCTTGATTATTTTGTAACTGAAGCTGGCCTTCAGCTAGGAGAGCTGATTGACCTGTTTCTGAAGGCAGCTGCAAAAACTCAAAGACACTTCTCTGAAAACTGCATCAATTACATAAATATGTTTGAGAGATTCTTGATGACCATTTCTAAGTGTTCTTATAAATGCTAGTTCGAGCTCTTGTGTAATCAAGACAGCATGTCAAAGATTTGTATAACTAGTTCAGCCTGACCTCTCTCTAGTCAACACTGTTGATTTTGGATGACTGTTAGCTCTACTGCTCACCAGTAAAATACAGTCCCTTTCTTAGCTAATTTTACTACAAAACCTGTAAGTAAACCCTGTGATGTTAGTTTACTCATTTTGAAGGGAGAGAGGAAACCATGTGACCAAATGAAATGCTCAGTATTGTTAAGATGTCAATGTTTCCCAAAGTGATTAATAGGTCAAAAACAGAGTAATCAGAGTCTCAATGAAAATGTTTGAAACCTACAAAACCAAGCTAAAATTTATTTTTAGGGAAAAAAAGGTAAAAATGGTCAAGAAAATATTATTTTATCAAAGTATAAGGGGGCATTAATGTTGTCAATTACTGAAATATATCAAAGATGTAATAATTAAAATACCATGATCCTGACACCAAAAAAAACAAAAATAGAAGCAAAATGCACCCATGTGTTTAGTACATGACAGAAAGGATAGCTTAAATGAGTGGGAAAAAGATATTCAATAAAAGAGACATGGAGAATTATTCGCTACTTAAGTATAAAATAGTCATAGCAAATGCATTTGGCAAAAATATACAGTAATAATTAACACACAGTGAAGTGCCAAGAATGAAGTGCCAAAAATGATATCAGATTTCTGAAGGGCAACAGAATGCCTAAGAGAGTGTTGTTGTCATTTTTTAACACAGTAATTCCACTTCCAGCTTCATCCAAACAAATAATCAGAGATATGTGCAGGTATTTATAAATATGAAGTTGTCATTTTATAATATTGCTTCTAGTAGGAAGCATTTGCCAACAATTTAAGAGTTCAACAACAGGGGATTGGTTACGTCAACTTTATTAATCTCCAAATAGAATGATATGAAGACATTAAAATCATATTTTAGATTTATGACATGGGAAAATATGTACTATATAGGTTTGTTGAAGTTATCTCTGTGTGTGGTAGTACATGTGATTTTAATTTCACCTTTGTGTCTTTCTGTTTTTGAAATATTGTAAAGTGAACATTAACTATTTCTAGAATCAGAAAAGTAACACTTTTAAGTTAGGAAGAGAATCATGTTTGTAAATGGATAAACCGTTCGTTGATTGAGGCAAAGTAAAGAAAACGAAAACTGAAGAGGAGAGGGTTCATTGCTTTTGTAGGTGGCAATCATTTCGAGTTTGTGTGGTTTCATTAAGTTAAAAGCAAACAAGTGAACTCCTTCATTATCGAACCTGTAAAGACTCTCAGACACTGGAAACCCAACTCCCTATCAGCAGCTGCTCAGCCCCGCCCCAGTGGCCAGGACGCTGCCTCAAGCCTCTGTGAAAACCTGGCATGAAAACCCTGTCCCCTCTTCAGGAGGGGAATAAAAAACAAGAAAACCACCCCCAATTTCTGCAGGACAGAACCTCGTGAGTAATCATTTTTGTTGTCCATTTAATGTTAGAATACCTGTAACAAATAATCTATTGGAAAAAATGAATCATGAATAAGAGAAGGGAACAAGTCCAAATTAATTTAATAGTTGAAGATGGCAGCAGTTATTTGTAGCCATCATTTTTTTTGTTTTCCCCCTTTTTGGCATAATTGTTATTTTTAAATAATTTCAGACCTACCATACAGTTGCAAAAATAGTACAAAAACTCCAGTATACTCTTCTCTCAGATTCTCCAAATGTTAACATTTTGCATAATCATAGTTCAAGTATCAAAACTATATAACATTATTCATCTACAGAGCATGTTAACATTTTCACCGATTATCCCACTAATGTCTTTTTTCTGGGTAAGGACCCCATCTAGAATGCCGCGTTGCATTTGCTCTCGCCTCCTCCAGCCTGGCGTAGTTCTTCAGTCTCTTTGACTCTCGTGGCCTTGACACTAATGAAGCATAGCAGCTGGTTAGTTTGCAGACTGTCAATTTGGATTTGTCTGACATTTTCTCATGATGAGATTGAGGTGCGGCATTTTCCCCGAGGACATCACGGACGCAGCGCCATGCCTTTCCTGTGCGTTATATCAGCAGATTTGTGATGTTGGCGTGTCTTATTGCCAGTAATGGGAACTTTAATTATTTGATTACAGTGAGGTCCACCAGGTCTCTCCTTAGGATTGTAATTAGTAAGTACCTCATGGGGAGATGCTTTGAGACTGTATAAATACTCTGTTTCTAATCACCCTTTCACTTACGAACTTTAGCATCCATCGATGATACTTGCCTACACCAATTACTACCATGGTGTTTGCCAAATAGTGACTTTGCATTTCCATCACTCCTTCTACATTTATTAAGCAGATTTCTACTGTAATGAAGAACTGTCCTTTCTCTCCTATTTATTAGTCAGTTATTTACTTCTACCAGCATGGATGGATGGATATTTATTTTATCTATGGGTTAAAATCACACTGCTATCATTATATATTTTGTTGCTCAACTTGTCCCACTTTGAATCACTGGGAGATCCTTCAAGTTGGCTCCTGTTTTGGCGTGGCTCATCATTTTGAAGCACTTTCTTACTTTCTGGCTCCACACGATGTTCCTGACTCATCTCATGCATTCTCTGGGCCAGCTCTGGGGTCAACTGCTTTACCAAGTAGCCCTGGCAACTGAAATTGGAGAAAAGTACTTAGAAACCAAGATCTGGGCACTAGGTGTGCTCATTGCCAATGGGGGGGCCATCGCTTCTTGGCCCTCTCCTTGGTACCATTTGTTACTGCTCATGTCCCATTTCAAATTCCTGTGTGAGGGGATCAATCGAGTCCCTCAAGATACACAAATCCAAGTTCTAACCCCCGATCCCTGTGAATTGACCTTGTGTGGAAATAGGTCTTTGCAGATGACATCAAGCTAAGATGCGATCAGGTGGATTAGGGTGGTCCTAACTCCAGCCTTTGTGAGGAAAGGAAAAGAGACACCCACAGAGACCCACAGGCAGAAGAACACGTGGGGACGGAGGCAGAGGCTGGAGTTGCAGCCATGGACCACAGGATGCCAGGGGTGGCCAGCACCACCTGAAGCTGGAAGAGGTGAGGAAGACTCTGCCCCGAGCCTTCAGAGTGAGAGACAGTGGCCTCGTCAACACCTGGACTTCAGACTTCTAGCCCCTGGAACTGTGAGAGAATAAATTGATATCACTTTTAGTGATACAATCTGTGTTTTTCTTTTATTATGATAATTCTAGGAATCTAATATACTATGTGTAGAAAGAAAGTGAGATGTTCACTAATTCTTTCCTAAAGCTGTGTCTTACCTCTGCCCATTGGAAGCCAGTTCAATATTTATAACCTCCTTCCTAGCATTCCTTACCCCTTCCTTGCATTACATGTCATGAGGACAGACTCTGCTTTGACAAACCTGAGTTGAGTTCCTAACAGAGGTGAACAGTGCTGGCAGCCCTGGAAGTTGTCCAGCAGGTAGGCGGGAACTGTCAGTGGACCTGTTCAGGGTCTGAGAGCCCAGCAAACGGCCCTGTGTGCTTTCATACTTGCAATTCCGCTCAGACTCTGAGATCCATCTCTTAAGAAGGGAAAGCATTAGCAATGCTGACGAGAAACCCATCTTAACAGGATCTACAACATGTAAAATACCCTTTCGACTTCAGGCTTTTGTTCAGATTTAGTTTCATTCACCTGATTTAAGTACTCTACACCTGTTGGAATCTGTCCATAGATTATCCCATCTACACCAGGACTTTGTTGGGTGAGGTCTTGGCAGTATTTTTAATTAGCAAGTTTTTTTTTTCCTGTGCTTAAGTGAGGTCGACCAAAGTTAGAGTTGTTGTGAGAAAACAGGAACTTGCATGTACTTTGGAAGCAATATAAATCACTTCAAAAATTTGTGAAAGAAATGTTGCTATATGTTTTATGAGGTTGAAAACTGTTCACATCCTTTCACTCACTGATTTTCTCTTCATTAACATAAATTCCCAAAGAAAATGAGTTGCAAAATATCTTTCAAAAGGCAGAGCTTCATTTTGGCATTTTTAATAATAATAGCCTTAAGGGAAAAAACTGAAATATCAAATCACAGGAGATGTTTCAAAATTTTATTACAAATGCACTTGCTAGAACATTATAGAACCATTAGGCAGTTTTTCCAATGAATCATATCAGTAATGAAGATGTTTATAATATTAAGTTTAAAAAAGAAGACATTAGGTTAGTTGCCCATTTTGGACAACATACATATACATACATACATACGTATGAACATATCACATATAGTTACTTATGCATGTATAAAAGGCTAGTAGGAAATTTATCAAAATCTAAGCAGTGGTTATGTTTGTCTAGTGTTACTTCATGTATTTTTCTTTATCTTACACCTTTTTTTGTACCTTGTAAACCTTCCTGAAGGCACACAAACTGCTTTGATAATAGAGTGGAGAAAATACAGTTGTTTATTTCTAGCAAGAAAAATTGAATGAGCTCAGCTTGCAAATTTAATATACTTTTTTTTTAATTAGGGAAGTTGTAGGTTTACAGAAAATCATGCAGAATTTATAGAGTTCTGGTATACCTCCTATTATTAACATTTTGCATTAGTGTGCCACATTTGTTACAATTGATGAAAGAACTTTTTTCTGTACGCTCTATGGTGGGGGTCACATTTCATTCTTTTCCACTTTACTATCCTGTTATTGCAGCACCATTTGTTGAATTTTTTGGGGGGTAGGGTGGGGGATCAAACCTGGGTCTCCCATATGGCAGGCAAGAATTCTACCACTGAACTACCCTTGCACCCCCTAAGAAGATCATTTTAATTGCTCTAATAACTACAGTCTATAGTTTACATTAGGGTTCATTATTTATGCTTTACAGTCCTAGAGTTTTTTTTTTAATTTTTATTCTAGTCATATATAAATATTTATTCATAGTAACAACCTAAAATTTTTCTTTGGCCACATTAGTGATTTTAATTAGTGATCAGTGATTTTAATTACATTCACAATATCATGCTACCATCACCACCATCCATTACCAAAACTTTTTCATTCCCCCAAACAGAAACTCTGTTTCAATTAAGCATGAACTCCCCATTCTTTACCCCCACTCTCACCCCTGGTAACCTGTTCTGTAGTTTCTGCCTGTGTTGATTTTGTTTATTCTAAATATTTACATTAGCCAAATGATTCAATATCTGTCCTTTTCGTGTCTGGCTTATCTCACTCAACATGATGTCTTCAAGGCTCATCCATTGTCACAAGTATCGAAACATCATTGCTTTTTATGGCTGAATAATACTCCATTGTGTATATTTACACCACATTTTGTTTATCCATTTATCCATTGATGGACACTCGGGTTGGTTTTACCTTTTAGCAATTGTGAATAATGCTGCTGTGAGCATCGGTGTGCAAATATCTGAGTTCCTGCTTTCAATTATTTAGGGTATATACCTAGAAATAGATTTGCTGGGTCGTATGGTAATTTTATACTTAACTTGTTGAGGAATCACCAAGCTGCTTTCCACAGTGGCTGTACCATTTCATATTCCCACCACCAGTAAATGAAGGTTCCTATTTCTCCAAGTCCTCTCCAACACTTCTTTTCTGTTTTTTAATAGTAACCATTCTCGTGGGTGTGAAATGTTATCTCATTGTGCTTTGGGTTTACATTTCCCTAATGGCTAATGATGTTGAGCATCTTTTCATGTTCAGCTAAGCTTAGTTTTATTTGCATTGAAGATTAGGTTTAATGATACAAATAATGTTTAAATAATTATTCTCAACCAGAGAAGGGTGTGGCTAGCAGAATAATCTAGGAAACCTTTTCAAAATACACACCCACATATCCACAAAATTATGCCATAGCCCTTGCAAAGCAATCTGCCCCTATCCCCCCGTGGGTCGTGAAGGCTTGTGGTGTGGTAGTTTGGGTGGGGTCCCTACCCCCATGCTTTCTCAGCTTATCTGAATCAAGTCTGATAATAATAGCTCTTGCTTCATAGTATTGTTGTGGGATAAACATACATCCGTAGATGATGCCTGGCACATGGCAAGCATTCAAAACGTCTTAAATATTAAATAAATAGTTTTGTTTACAGCAGCAGTCACAAATGGTGGTCCATAGGCCATGCCTGGTCTGAAAATATGTTTTTACTAGACCCCACAGTGTTTTAAAACATTAACCAACATCTGAAAAGTTCAAGATTTCACCTAGAAGTCCAGATTTCCCACTTGTCCTGGGCCAGCACCCTGGGAGGAGGAAGGACTCAGGAGCTGGGTTTCTGCTGCCCTTCGGGACCGACCACTCTCGTCCATGGAGACTGCCTCGCCCCTGCAAGCACTGGGGCTTCTGACCACTTGTTTATAAATATTCATCATCATCCCTTTAGCAAATGATGGCCTTTGATTTGTAAAATCCAGGAGAGGTCCAGTCTCAGAGGCTAGATTGGTGTACAATGTCAAGTTAGTGCCCAGCATGGATGGCCAAGGGTGCCACTAACTGAGGGACACCAGGAGAGACACTTGCTGAAAACTGCATCTCAGACTGGGAGATAGGTCTAAGGGAAAAGAGCTAAGGCAAGTCTAGAAGCCAAGATCAGAGCAGGTCCAAGGTCTGGCGCTCCAGTCCAAGTTGACCTGGGGGGAAACCTGACAGGCATGGTTCCCAGCAGACGTCCCACCAGGTGGACCCCAGCCTCCAGGACCCTTCGCATAGGCTCTGGGGTTCCTAGTCCTAAAAGCAAAGCCTGATAGTGTGGGACTCATCCATGAGTCTACAAACCAGGTATGGTCCAAATGGCTACAACAAGACCTGGGGTGAGTGTCACTGAGCCACAGAGATACCAAGACCGTGACTTTATGCCCCTTTGAGTTGGACCTGGTGATGATGGGGGTCTCCGTGTTTGGAGTGGGAGAAGCGGAAAATAGTTGGGCTAGTAGGACATGATGAGAGTGGTCAGGGGCAGAGCCTCAGGTCATAGATGAGATGAGAGTGGATTGGCCATTGTAAGGAATGAGAACTTGGGCTCATTTGCACTGGAACTTCTCAGAGCAGATCATGGCTCCCTAGAATGTCACTGGATTTTCTTAGAGACCTATTTGCTATTCTATAGATGCTATACCATGATCTGAGGGTTTCTAGACATGTAGGCTACAGTAGGTTGAAGTGGGAGGGATATAGGCTGAGTGATTCTAACTGGAAACTTTGGGCCACAGCCTGCCCCAAGGCCAAGATCAGTAACTCATGCCCCCACATGCCATCTTTTCCCTGGTTTGAGGGAAATGCCATTGGCCGGTGGCCCTTAACCATGGGTGGGAAAATTGCATTCTCAGAGCGTAGATTACTCAGGTTCATTTATGTAACCTCTCTAACTGCAATGAGAAGGCAAAAATCATCTAGAGATCTTGAGTTTTCAATGATGGACACACACCCATCCTTTGCCTCTATGTTCTCCTGCTTTCCTGGGGAAATCACTGCTTTTCAGCTAAGTGACAAAAAGGGTATCATGTCAGAGAGGCCTGGGGTAGGGGCTGCCCCCAGCCTGTGGTCTCCTCCATGCCAAGCTGCCCAAAATCCTGCATTTCATCCTGAATTATCTCACTGTACAGATGAGATAGTTTAATGTTAAAAACCTTCAGTCTGTGATTCAAGTTGGCAATTATAAGCCCATAAATTAAATTTAACTCTCTCCAAAATCCCCATGAAAGTGATTGGATAAATGTAAGAAGAGTGCTGAGAACTGTGAAAAAAGTAAAGGTTGATATCCACAGGCAAGAAACTTCAGGAAATATCTTCAACATACTGAGCAGGTGGATTGGATTGAAGGAAGGCTGAACCAACTGGCTCATGGATTGGAAACCCGTCCTGGGGAGGAAGTGGAGGAAATCTCTGGCAGGGTCGCCAAAGAGCCTCCCACTTGAAACGGCAGAGACTTGACGGCATGTGGCAGAGGAACAACTTCAGGAAGTACAAAGGGACCAGCACGTGGGTGGTAGAGGCTGTGGGGTGCTCTGGCCGGCCCCAGCCTACTTCGGCTGATACAGAAGTCACCAACCAGACACACGGAGTGCATAACTAGCTTTCCTACTGTGTGACGACACCCAGTTCCCTTTTCTTCCACTCGTCTCGGATCGGACTCAAACGTCCCTAAAGCAATGGTCTTGGCAGGTGGACCAGCAGTTGAAGGACAGGGGAAGTGGGGGGAGGGCGTGGAGCCATTTAGCCAGGAACTCATGAGTTGGTCTCCCCTTAATTCATGGCCTGAGGTGGCCTGATTGGAGGTATGAAGACTGAGGAAATGAGAAAGACCAGTTTTACTGGTTCTGAAGATGGTACAGCCTCAGAGACTGAGATAAATAGTTTCTTGTCCCAGGCCTGCAAGTCACCAGCTCTGTGACCTCAGGGCCTCGATGTTCTCATCAGTAAAATAGGTCTAATACCAGTACCTACAGCATAGGACTTTTTTTTTTTTCACAAATCACACTCACAGTAGATTTTAATATACCTGTTTCAGTAATTGATAGAACAAGCATAGAAATCCCTAGAATGCTGATGCTAAATCCTAAAGAATCTACTAGCCAATCACATCCAGTCGTATATTAAAAGTAAATTATGTCACGACCTTGTAGGATTTATACCACCGTGGTGGGTTTTTTTTTTTTTTAATTGTGAAACATAAATTTCTAAGTACATTTAAACAAGTAGTTGTAGAACAGATTTTAAAGTTTGGTATGGGTTACAGTTCCACAATTTTTCATTTTTCCTTCTAGCTGCTTCTAGATGGAGACCAAAAGAAATAACAAAATAATGGTTCACTGTCACACCCATTTGTTAAATTTTATCTTCTCTGTTATCCTCCTTCTTCTCCCTTTTTTTTATTTTTTGTGAAAAATAACATACATACAAAAAAGCAATGAATTTCAAAGCACATCACAACAATTAGTTGCAGAACTGATTTCAGAGTTTGGTATGAGTTAAAATTCCACAATTTTAGGTTTTTACTTTTAGCTGCTCTAAGATACTGGAGACTAAAAGAAATATCAATGTAATGATTTAGTAATCATACTTATTTGTTAAATCCTACATTCTCTGTATAACTCCACCATCACCTTTGATCTTTCTCCTACTCCTTAGGGTCCTTTTCCTGTTGGAAGGGTCTGTCAGTAATATGGGGTAGGGGATGGAACTAGTTGACGTTCTAGAAGGGCTGGCCCCTCTGCCTCTCAGGACTTATCTAGTCCAAGGACCCATGTGGAGGTTGTGGTTTTCTGAAAAGTTGCTTTAATGCATGGAACCTTTGTAGAATCTCACATAATGCCCTAGGTATTCTTTAGGATTGGCAGGAATGGTTTTAATTGGGATTTGGCAAATATGACGGGTGGCAATGTCTAACTGGAGCCTACATAAGAGTGATCTCCAGAGTAGCCTCTCAGCTCTATTTAAACTCTCTTAACCACTGATACCTTATCTGTTCCACTTCTTTCCCCCTTTTGGTCAGGATGGCATTGTTGGAGCCAGGGCCAGACTCATTCCTGGGCGTCATCTCCCATGCTGCCAGGGAGACTTTCACCCCTGGATGTCATGTCGCGCATGAGACTTTTTTGAGACTCATATGAGATAATATGCATAAACTGCCTCAGCACAGTGCTTTTAGGATGCCTGCTCTGCCGCATTATACTCCCTAGACTCAGTGCTGGGCACCGAGAACTCAGGTATCTGTTGAATTTACTGATATTATTTGTTGTAGTTATCTGAGGCTGCAAAACAAATGATCCCAAACCTCAATGGCTTAAAACAATAGGTCATTTGTTATGTCCCATGGTTTCTGTGGGCTGGGAATTCTGGAGTAGCTCTGCTGGCTCATGAGGTTACAGTCAGATGTCAGACCGGGTGGCATGGGCTTCCTCACATACTGGTGTTTGGGTTCCAAAGAGGAGCATTCTGAAAAAGAGAGAGTCAGGAAGACACTGCATCTTTTTTATGACTTAGCATCAGAAGTCACGTTCATTAAACTTCCTCCAGACTCCATTCGTTGGAGCACTCACAAGTCTCTGCCCAGATTAGGGTGGAGGGAACTGGACCTGACCTCTCAGTGGGGGAGGTCTGAAAAACACTGTAAGGAAAGTATGTGGAATGGGATAAATCTTTATGAATATTTAAGTGTGTCTTTGAAACATACAATCTGCTACATTATTGCTCTTATTACCATTAAAATACGAGACAGAAGCTCTGCACCACATCTCCTGCCAACAATTACTGGCAGTCAGAAACCAGTCCAAGAGCCTTGTCTGGCCCATGTGTGAACAGAGATGGACCTTCCTTGCCAAGTTCCTGATTTGATAGAGACTGTCTGAAAGTTTTTTAAAAATGAAAAGTCCAACTTAGTTAATTAGATAGCACAAAAAACAGAACACCAAAGAACAATACAAGAATTCAACAAATTTATATCATATTGCAAAATGTCTTACACTTAAAAAAATCTCTCTCTGCAAGCCTGGGACTTGGCTGTTGGAATCAGTACAGAATTGCTCATGATATATGGCTTTGAGGAGGAGAGAGGTGAAAGCACAGGCTCCAGGGAATGTCTGGAGGGAATTTCTCTCACTCAGATTTATGGTCTCCACTTTTCTCAATCCTCTGACCCCATTAAACCCCTTACTCAAAACATGTGGCCTTACTTTATTTTTCCCAGAGAAAACAGAAGCCATCACGCGGTGCTCCAACAACTTTCACCACCCAACATGCATTTCCACTGGTGACTTCTTGCATCCCATCACCCTTCTTTCCTGTTAAAATGAAGGAGTGGGTTAGGCCACGGTGGTTCAGTGGCGGAGTTCTCGTCTGCCATGCTGGAGACCCGAGTTCGTTTCCTGGTGCCTGCCCATGCGAAAAAAAAAAAGGAGTGGCCCTTCCCCTAACATCAGCTAGTAGTAGCCTCGCCCCAGCTGCTCTGCATACCATCCCACTTCTCCATTCTCAGGACCACTGACGTTGATTCCCAGCCCCTCCTGAATCATGTCCATTTTGCTTCTATCATCGCCTTTTCATCAGTTCATGCATTCCCATTTCAAAATGCACACAAAATCACCATCTCCACCATTAAAACCACCACCAACAACAACACAACCCTCGATGCACACTAAATCCCTACTCACACCCACCCCCCCACCAGCTCCCTTTACAGATAAACTCACCCAACAACTGTCCTCATTCATTGTCCCCATTTCCTGTGTCTCACTGCTCCCCAGTTCACTTTGGTATAGTTTCCACCTCTACGACGTCATGGGACTTGCTCTTACCATGGTTATTAGTCAAACCTACAGACACTTTAGGTCGCCACTGACCCTGGTCTCTCTGCAGATGACACTCTGTGTGTGGACACTCATCCCTCGGCTTCTGGAACACCACATGCTCATGGTTTCCTGTTCACCCAGGATCTTGGCTCCTATCCCTCTGCCTATCCGTTAAGCGTTAGAGTTTCTCGGGACGCCTTTCGATAGACTTTGCTCTTCTCACTCCAAATGGCCTCTCTGGGCGACCCCCTCATTCGGTTTATTACACTGAGAAGGGACGCACTAAAAGAGATGAACCCAAGCGGCTCAGGCCCTGACAGCTTCCTTCTCTTTGGGGCGTCTCATCCCATGCACGCCTTTTGCTCCTCCACCCACTCTGACCTTGACCATCAGAGGCTGAGCAGAGAGGGTTGGGGTGGTTAGTGGGAGAGCATATCAGGGAGCCCCATTATGGGCACAGATGGGTCAATATTGCTACTTCGTTTCCATTTTCACCTCTATGATCTCTGTGCCTTCTTCCTCAGTTTGTTCAGAACTTGGAAGCAGAAGAAAGAGCATTTTGTATTGCTGCATTCAAATACAACATATGGAATTCACATCTGGGTTCCCACTAGGTTGCACACTCCATGAGGGCAGGGGCCATCTCTGCATTGTCCACTCAGGGTCCCCAGTACCCAGCATAGCTCTTGACACATACACATAAGTCAGTAACAGTTGTGCAGCGTATTCCAATTTTCAAAACACATCTGTATAATCATTGCATTTCATTAGTACAAGAATGATATTCTTCATGATTCCCTCCCCTTAGGCTAGGGATTAAAGGTTTGCAGAGATTAATCATTAGAAATTCTGAATCACAGAGCCAATAACTTTGCCAGGATTATAAAGTCAAGTCTTCCTAAAATTAATCCAATAATTTTTTTCTAGGTCACGATGCTGGCATAACGGTTATGTGGTTGTGCTTTTACAGACTTTTAAAAAAGAAGTATGTATTTAAAAGACTTGTTAGTATGATCAGTAATTTTCAACTGTATCAGTCCTGACTCCAAAAATGTCAGAGTGATGAGCTTGGCAAATCTTCTTCCAAAAAGTAATGCTAAAATTGGACGAAGTTGCCAAAACCAGGGTAGTTTTAAGATCCAGGAATTCAAGCTCTCCTCAAGTTGCCATCCTACCCATCTAGGAACTGGCTGTTGTGAAGACCACCTTGTTCCTGTTCCTTCCAGAGACAGCTGCTGTATCCAGACGTCCTCATCACCCCTACAAGGGAGAGCATGTGTGGAGCATTTGCAGTCACCCTGGAGGGCTGCTACGCTGACGAAGGAATGATGTTTTCTCATAGTTTGTTCTTACATGTGCTAGGTAGCAGGTAGGTGAAGTCTCCTACCTCAGATCTTTGTACATCAGTAGTTCTCCCTGCAGGTTGTATGGAATTATGACAGAAAAGCACTGAAGGTGGTTACTAGTTTGAGGTTTGTATGCTATTAATTTGCTACCCGACCAACTAGTAAAGTAGGATTCACAGTATTTCAATGGTCTGCTCTCCATGAACTTTTCCAGCCTGACTGGACTCAGGAGCCAGAGATATTGGGAAGGACCCTTACCTTTTCAGACGTGTACCCCAGGAGCTGCCCAAGTACCAAAGCTTCCTAGCAAACAGCCAGCAGGACAGATGAAGCTGATGGCTGGGGCCCGAACATGCCATGGACATGGCCTGTGGAAGGGTTCCACAATGGAAGGTTTACTCTGAAGGTATCTTGTTAATTTTGGTTAATTTGAATATCAACAGAATATGGGATTATTCAATAAAAATTCCAGAGACTTTGGGCCAGCATTTTCTATAAGGAGAAAGGATACCCCCTCTTCTCTTAAGTTCCAGGCACCAGGAGGCAGGAGCTGATTGGTCAAGAAAGCCCTTCACTTTTCCCTCCACTTTAGGACATGTCCATCGATGTGTTCATGTGATGGATTCCTAAGGTTGACCCACTCCCTTGAGCTCCACCCCGAGCTCCAGGCCACCACTGACACTGCAAGTCAGAAAGGCACTGAGAGCTGGCCTTTCTGCTGTAAAACAAGCTCTACCTTCAAAGACCTTTTAGTTTGTTTTGCGTTGTCTTGTGTTGCCAATCTACCATTTTATCATGTATAGTTGATATCTCATTTTTAAATCAGTTTTGGAGGTTGTTTTGGGTTTTCTATTTAGATTCACAAGTATTAGAAGATGATGGGAGATATAAGATTTAAATAAGATTTCACTCTATTCAAATGCATAAAGTTGATCTCCTAGTTACCCAGTCTTAGGTTTTCTCTGAAATATCTCATTACCATACACAAAACTGGGAAAGCTGGACACCAACTGGGTTTACTCTAGTTTTAAACGGGATACTTACGGAGCTGTCTGCTTTCTGATCTTTCAGGAGTCTTGAAGAACACAAACTCTTACTTTAAAAGCAAAGTTCTCACCTGGTCTTTCTCCTGAATAAAATCTCTCTTGTGCCCAGTTCACATCTTCCCTCACATGGGAAAGCCTGAGGAGAGAAACTTGTGCCCTGATTTCTGTTTAGAATGTTCTTATTATCTCCACATTCAATTTCATTATCTATATGACAAATACATGCCACAAGGGTTGTAATGTAAGAGCTGGTGCTATCTGGTGTGGAATCTGTTGAGTCACAGGGTTTCCAGGTGGAGAAAACACTCAAATACATTTTTGTTTTATTTTTATTTCCATCTGGAATTTAAAAACCCTTATTTTATAAAAGAACTCTAAAGGCCTTTCGAAAACTGAGTAACTTATAAGATCATCGTTTTGGTTTGCTAAGGTTGTCAAACGCCAGAAATGGGTTGGCTTTTTCAATGGGGATTTATCAGGTTACAAATTTACAGTTCTAAGATCATGAAAATGTCCGAACTGAGGCATCACGGGGAAGAAACCTTGGAAAGGATGCTAGCATCTGGGGTCCCTCTGTCACATGGGAAGGTGCATGGCAATGTCTGCTGGTCCCTCTTTCCCGGTTCTGGTTTCAGTGACTCTCTTCAAATGTCTCTGGGCATTTGTCTCTCAGCTTCTCTGAGGCAAACTCTGGATTTCAACTGCTAGCTTCTCTGAGTTCTCTAAGTTTCATTTGTTTTTTATCCTCTCATAAAGGACTCCAGCAAAGGGATTAATACCCACCTTGAATGGGCCAGGTCACATCTCCATGGAGACAATCTAACCGAAAGGCCCACGCACAACAGGCCCGCCTCCATAAGAACGGACTAAAGGAGCATGGTCTTTTCTGGGGCTCACAAACTGATTCAAACCAGCACAGTCATCATGGATTATCTAAGTAGAAACACACCAGAAGAAGAAGGGTAATATTTTTCCTAAAGTTAACAAAGATTACAAAACAAAAGACAGAAGGTTGGCAAAATTGCATTTATGTTTTGCCAAACTCAGAAGAGTTTGATTTTTATAGTTGTAAATATTCTAGAAATTCAGGGGATGACAAGTGCACTCATCTCCAGCTTTTGCAAAGAACACTAATGGTGTCACTTTGGGGCAACAAAGGGCAGAAGGGAGAGCCTTGGGATGTGTTTTAAACTAGGTACGATATTTCTGAGGTCCCTGGGAAAGTGTGGGCAGAGGTGTGTGGGTGTGGCAGTGACAGATGTGGTAGCCACATGAAAAGGATACAAGGTACGCGGAAAGGAGTCAGTCTGGGGAGGAACCCAGGCTGCAGCCCTCATGTAATGGAAGGAAGGCTGGCACTGGACACCGGGGGACCCACTCTGCAGCCACTTCTCTATTTACCCACAAGAACGACAAGAGCGAGCCAGGGCACTTAGCTGCAAGGAGCACCTGGTTGGGGAGTTGAGCGGTCCTGTTCCTGGAGGCATCACCCAAACCTTTGCACACCATTTGACCATCAACTGTCACTTCTGTTTTACTAGTGTTTAATCATTCTAATGGACTTGAAGTGGTACCCCTTTGGGATTTCAACTATCACTTTCTTGATGATGATGTTAAGCCATTCATATATCTTCCTTTTGTACAGTGTGTCTTCAAATCTTTGTCCCACTATCTATTGTGTTGTTTTTCTTCTGATTTATGAGTTATATGAGTTCTATATGTACTGGAAATACATCCTCTGTTAAACATACGTTGCAAGACTATTATCTCCCTATCTCTGACCTGCCTTTTTTTCTTAAAAGAGTCTTCGAAAAGTAAAAATTTTTAATTTGATGAGTCAAATTAATCAATTTTTTAAATTGTTAATGATTTTGGAATCCTGTCTAAGGAATGTTTGCCTACCTCATAATCATGAAGATTTTCTTCTAGAAAGTTTATAGCTTTAGGTTTCATGTTTAGGTCTGGATTCTGTATCAAATTAATTTTTGTATTTGCTGTGAGGTAAGAATGAAGGTTATTTTTCCCCCTTGGGGCTACTCAGCTGTTCCAGGGCTGTGTGTTGAAACGATATACTTCCCCGCATTAAATTACCTGACGTCTTTGTTGAAGTCAATTGTTCATGTGTGTGTGCCTATTTTTTGGACTCCTAACTTTGCTCCATTGACCTGCATGACCACCTCTTGCTAATGTCACTCTCTCGATCACTGCAGCTGTACAGTAGGTCTTCGAATCATATAGTATGAGTTCTCCAACTTTGTTCTTTTTTTTAGGAAATGTTTTGGTTCTTCTGAATTATTTCCATTTCCACATACATTTTAGAATCAGCTTGTCAAGTTGTACATCTGAAAAATCTCTCTCTATTCATAAATATGCTGTATTTCTGTGCTTATTTAGTCTTCCTTAGTATTTCTCAGCAACATCTTGTAGTTTTCCATATACAAGTGTTTCACATATTTTGTTAAATTTATCCCTGGACAGTTCATGTTTTGGGATGAGAATATAAATCATATTTTAACATTTATTTTACATTTTTATTGCTAGTATATAGAAATAAAACTGATGTTTATATATTGACCTACATCCTGCAACTTATCACTTACAGTGGCCTTTGTGTAGATTCTCTAGGACTTTCTATGTATGTAATTGTGTCTTCTGTGAAAAAAAGTTCAACTTCTTCCTTTCCTATCTGCATTTTATTTCCCCTCTTCTTAATACATGGACCAAGACCTCTAGTAAAATATTGACTAGAAGTAGTGAAAGCAGAAATCTTACCTTGTTGCTGATCTTAGAAGGAAAGCATGTAGTTTTTCACTATTAGATATGACATTAGCTATAGGTTTTTCTATAGATGTCCCTTTTCAGAACAATGATGTTCCTTATCTCTATTTTGCTGAGAGTTTTTGTGTGTGTGTGTGAATGAATGTTGAATTGTGTCAAATTCTTTTTCGGCATTTATTATGATGATCCTATGTTTTTCCTCCTATATTATATTAATACAGTGAGTTTTATTGATTAGTGTGTCATTTTTAAACCAACCTTGCATTCCTGATATAAATCCCTCCTGGAATGGCTTATTATCTTTTTAATATTTTGCTGTGTTTGTTTTCATAGTTTTTTATTTCTATATTTTTGAGAAATGTTGTTCTGTAATTTTGTTTTCTTATAATGTGTTTGTATAATATTGGCATTGGGGTTTTGCTGGCTTCATAAAATGGTTGTGTTCCTTCTCCCTTTTTTTTTTTTTGAAGGAGTTTGTGTAGAAATGTTATTATTTCTTTCTTGACTGTTCTATGTGTACAATTCAGTAGCCAATCTAGACTGAAGGGGATGTTATACTCAGTTCTGGTGCTCCTTCCTTCCAGTACTATGAATGGTAAATCCCAGCCTCCTCAAACTGTCCAAATTCTGACCTCCATCTTCTCAATCCAGGGAGACCATCATATTCAGCCTATGTGCCCCTCTCCCCACCCCATAGTCTGGAAAGTGCCCCCAGGTGAAAGCTAGGGCAATGGTAGGTTTTACCTAATTTGTTTCTCTTTTCTCAGGGATTGTAATCCCACTTTGCATATTGCCCAATGTTTTAAAATAGTCATTTCACATATTTTGACACAACTTCCTGGTTATTCCCAGTGGGAATATAAGTATGCTACCAGTTACTTTGGCACGGCCAGAGGCAGAAATGCCTCTACATTAGAAAAAACTGCCTCTATTTAAGAATGACCCAAATATAGGACAGACAGCTAATCCTCTAGATGGTATAAGAGGAATTCAAAGGGAGTTCAGAAAGCTGTAACACTAAAGGCCAAATATAACATGAAAATGTAAAATATGAAAATTTATAAAGAAATATTTTATCTGCAAAATGACTGAGAGGTGGCTCAGAAGAACCAAACTAAATAGGTTAGTTGTTTTCTTGACTGTTGGTTCTGCAGGAGTTTTCAGAATAATGTGGCCTCCCTCTACCCCTCCACCAATAAGTCAAAAGTGATTTGACTCAATATGCAATATGAAGAGATGCAAGGCTGGCCCCCTCATTGCCAGCCCTCAGCTGGAGGACAGAGCCCACTCAGTGAAGGACACCTGGAATTTGCCACTTGGTATAAAGTGAATTTTGTCACTGAAAAAGTCGTGTTCAAGTCCTAACCCCTAGTTCTGTGCATGTGACCTTATTTGGAAGCAGGGTCCTTGAAGATGTGATTAGTTAAGATGAGGCAAAACTGGACTGGGGGAGAGGTGAAGTCTAATCCAATGTAACAGATGTCTCTATAAGAAGAAGAAATGTAGGCAGAGACAGACACAGAGAGAAGTCATCCATGGCACAGAGACAGAGAATGGCACGCTGCAATCCATCACCAGAACCTTCAGACTTTAGAGCATGCATGGCCCTCTTGAAACCTTGGTTGGGATGTCTAACCATCTGTGCAACAATATATTCCTGTTGTTTTAAGTCACCCAGTTTGTATTACTTTGTTATGGCAGCTCTAGCAAAGTAAGACTCCATGTGACTATCAGTTGAAGAACCTGGGGTATTTCCCTTGGAGAAGAAAGTACTTTGGAAGCTAGAACTGAAAGCATGTCTTTTTTTTTCCTTAGTAGGAAGATTGGGAACAAAATGAACAACTCAAATTAATATCCTGTAAAGATGAACAGCAATTATGAGAGTTGTTCAAATCAGAGTGGGTTCTCTGGAATGATGAGAAGCTGTTTCTCCTGGAAATGTCTGGGTGAAAAGCTAATCATTCAGGAAACGGAGATATTCTGGGGGCTTGAAGACCAGAGTCTGAGTGGGTCGCTCCTTCCCAAGTGCCTTAATATGCTAGAGCTGCTATCACAAACACCACACAACGAGCAGAGGCTGGAAGAATTTTTGAGGCACTTGATTAAAAATCAGAACCTAGACTGCCTCAAAGAGACCGTTGGTGAAACTGTGCATGTTAAATGTACAGTCAAGGCCTTAGGAGAAAGTGATGAAGGTGTTATTGGAAACCAGAAAAGGGGAAATCCTTGTTTTGAAATGGCAGAGAATTTGACAAAAGCGTGTTCTGATGTTGGATGGGAAGCAGAACTTGTAAGCAATGACAGGATATTTAGCTGAGATTTCCAAGCTAAGTGTTGAAGGTACAGCCTGGTTTCTCCTTGTGGCTTATGGTGAAATGAGAGAGGAAAGAAATAAAATGAAGATGGAACTGTTGAGCAAAGAAACAAAGACACAGCAATTGATGATTTGGAAAATTCTCAGCTTACCCAGATAGTTGGCTCTGAAGCTAGGATCAGAAGTGGCTCTATCAGAGCCCTCCCTGAACCCCCAAAGGCAAGTCCCCAGAGAACGTTTTAGCTGAGCAGCCTTTTGCTAAGGAGAATAGATGTAGGACTTGTGGATCCAGTTAGCCAATTCACAGGAACTGGAAGAGAAAAGAGAGGACATCACCACATGTCAGGAAAGCCAAAAAGCCCTAAGGACTGGCTGCAGCCAGTGTTAGAATGCTACAGCCTTCAGGGAAAAAGCAAGCCTCACTGATATCTAAATATTAGACTTCTCCTAACCTCAAAAACATGGTCAACCCTATTGTTTATGATTGGTGTTTGAGATAACAGCTCAGGAAAACTAAAATACCAACCTTTATTACTTCATGGTCCACAGAAAATAACATCCGAACCCTGTGATGAGTAGGTGTGCCGCTTGCAGCAGGAGTTGACCAGATGGGGGCTCCTGCTGGGTGCTCCGGCCATCTAAGGCGGTGCCCGGGCTCGCCAAAGCTGGGGATCAACAAGGCAGCACAGCGGTATACATTCCTGACAGTGGGCTCCCTTCAGACCATCATTCTTTGAGAAAACTCTATCTGTGATGGCAACACTTAAGGTCCTCCCAGATTAAATAATTTTATAAGCACTTCACACACTTCTGGGACCCAGCTGTTTTTAATCTCCAATTTACCTCATCAGGAACCATAGGCTTTTCCTGGAAGATGAAATCTGGTGTTAAAATCGCGTATTATTTTCTTATATTCTAATTGCCACTCAAGAAGCCCAACCAAGGATATAAGTTCTGTGAAGATTTCAGTATCCCAATACCTACACAGAATGGATCAGAGGTTAGAAAACTGTGGCACATGGGTCAAATCCTGCCTGCTGCCTGCTTTGTAAATAAAATTTTATTGGAACACAGCCATGATCACTCATTCCTATATGGCCTGTGGTTGTTTTTACACTGCAATACCAGAGTTGAGTCACTGTGACAGATATGAGTTGCTGTGATTAAAATATTTACTATCTACCTTTGCAGAAAGAGTTGATAATGCCTGGAATAGATCAGGCCGGAGCTTTACCAGAGTGCTATTTAGAATTCATTTACAGACGAGAGTTTGCTTTCCGCTTTAACTTACATCTTTTTCTCAGGCTTGGCTGTCTTCCCTGACGGTTGCAGCTTGTGTTTAAAGATGAACCATTTCTGCACACAAAGTTTATACAAACGTTCATAACTCCCGTGAGTCCTCATGCAAATGGCCAGGTACCAGAGGCTGTGTGTACACTCAGAACTTTCACGTTCCACTGTGTTCCTTCCTTACCAACCAACCTGACCTCAGCTAATCACAGCAATGACAATATGCTGAGTCTCAGAGCACCGTGGCTGGGGTTTCCTGGCTTCTTTTAGTTAGCAGAGCACTTAGAAATCATGGTGTTCTCTGTGGCACTTTTGGTGTATTAATATAGGTGACTAACTAAACTGTCTAACCAGGACTAATTTTCTCAGCATGACCTATGGCCAGTATGTGTATATGACAGGAACGTTCAGCCATGAACATGGGCATCCACGAAAAGATAGTACACAATTGTCAAAATAAGCATGACTAGTAATTTGAGATTTTTCTTAATTTATCTTCTGAGGCTTCCTACTGATAATTTTTACCAGGGCCTAAAGCATTGCTATGGATTGAATTATGTCCCCAACTAATACATGCTCAAATCCTAACCCCCCGTCCTGCGGATATGAGCCTGTTGGTAAATAGAGTCTTTGAAGATCCTACAGTTAAGGTGATGCCAGACCAAATCAGGCTGACCCTGAAATTCAGTATGACTGGAGTCCTCATAAGCAGAAGAAACTGGGCCAACAGAGTCAGTAGGGGAGCTGGGGAGAAGGACAGCATGCGATGGGGACAGACACTGAGTGATGGGCTTCTGGCAGCCGCCACCTGGACACCACACAGGAAGCATGAGCCTGCCGACACCCTCATTTTGGGCTTCCAGCCTCCAAAACCACGAGAAAATAAATTCCTGTGGTTGATGCCAATTAGTTTCTGTTTCTTTGTTAAAGCAACCCTGGAAAACGAAGACAATTTTTGATACTGGCAAGGGTGGAGCTGCTGCAATAAATACCTAAAAGTGTGGAAGAAACTGTAGAATTGGGTAATGGGTCGAGAGGGGAAGAATTTTGAGTACAACCCTAGATTGCCTTGAAGGGACCGCGGTAGAAATGAGGATGTTAAGGGAATACTAGTAAGGCCTTGGAAGAAAATGTTGACTGCAGCTATGGGAAGCAGGAGGAATGTGAACCTTGTCCTAAAGTGGCAAAGAATTTGGTGGATTTGTGTTCTAATTCCAGGTGGAAGGCAGAACTTGTAAGCAATGAACTTGGATATTTAACTGAGAAGATTTCCAAGCTATACAGGGACAGCACAGCCTTGTTTCTCATTACAGCTTACAGTAAAATTCAAGAGGAAACAGATAAATTGAGGACTGAAGTGTTAAGTGAAAAGGAACCAGAATTTAATAATTTGGAAAATTCTCAGCATATCCAGCCAATGTGCTCTGAGACTAAGGCCAAAATGGCCCTGACAGGTCCTGCCTGAGTTCCCAGGAGGTGAGTCCCCAGAGGACCAGGCTCTGCATAAGGCTGTGTCTGAACAACCATCTGCTATGACTAATGGTCCATCTCAGAGTAAGGCCTGTGAACGGAAATACGATTGCCCAAGAAAGATCCGGGACGATTCTTTCATCTGACTGCCTTGGCCCCTGTGAGTTGCACAGAATACTGATGGGGTTTTGTTTCTTTTTTTCTAAATGAACAAGCAAAATCCACTCCAGGAATGCAAGGGCAGCCCAACACACACAAGCCAATCAACACGAAACGCCACACAAACAGAGCAAAGGGGAAAGAAGCACGACCTTCTCACTAGATAAGCAAAAGCCCCTGGCAGAACCCAGCAACCCTTCCTGATATGCACAAAGAAAATTCAAAGTAGAAAGAAACGCTACCATTTCAAGTAATTCTGAAAAATAAGGCATAATTTTTTTATTTAAAATTTTTAAAAATTTTTTATTGATGTATATTATATGTTCACATACCATGTAATCATCCAAAGTATACAATCAGTGGTTCACATCATCATGTAACTGTGCATTCATCCTTACAATCAACTTTTTTCTTTTTTATGAAAAATAACATATATACAAAAAATAATAAATTTCAAAGCAAATCTCAACAATTAGTTGTAGAACAGATTTCAGAGTTTGGTATGGGTTACAATTCCACAATTTTAGGTTCTTCTAGCTACACTAAGATGCTGGAAACTAAAAGAAATGTCAATATAATAATTCAGCAATTATACTAGCGTGTTAAACCTTACCTTCTCTGTATAATTCCACCATCACCAGCTTTCTCCTGCTCTTTAGGGGTATTTAGGCTACACTCACTCTAACTTTTCCATGTTGGAAGGGGCTGTTAATAATATGGGATAGGGGGATGGAACTAGCTGATGTTCCGGAGAAGCTGGCCCCTCAGCATTTCAGGACTTATCTGGTCCAGGGACACATCTGGAGGAACTAACAAGGTTTTTGATAATTTTGTATAAGCGGAAACACTGCCAGCTTTTGACCGAAAGGGACAGAGATGGGACAAAATGAAGAAAGAATTGAACCCAAGAGCAGAACCAGACCTTGATACAAAGGTCTAAGTTAAAGGAACATCCTTGGACCGAGAGAGAGGCAGCCTCCCAGTGTTTGGGCCCACCCCAGTATTTGGAGAAAGTGAGACCTCTGCTGTGTTGTTGAGAGTGTGGCTGCCACACCAATGTTCAGGGAGGGTGTTCAGGGAGAGAATGGCCACTACCCTGTTTCCTGGAGACGGTGGAGCTGCAGGTCTGAAGGACAAAGCATCAAACCATCAGGCCTTGAAATCTAATGGAATTTGGATTTCAACTTGCTTGGGATTTCCAAATTGCTTGGGCCCCATGACATTTTTTTTCCTCTAATTTCTCCATTCCAGAATATGTGTCTTATGCCAACCCCAATATTGTATTTTGGAAGCAGATAACTTATTTTCCAGGTTTCACAGGTCCAAAAACAGAGACGAGTCTGGTTCCAGCCGGACCATACCCATGGCTGATTTAGATGACATTTTGGACTTTCTACTGAAATGGCTTGAGGATTTTGGGATGTTGGGATGGGATAAATATTCTTTCCATGTGGGAAGAAATGTCTTTTTGGGGTCTAGAGGGTGGACTATTATGGACTGAGTCAAAGACATGTTCAAGTCCTAACCCAGGTCCAGTGTTGTGGTCATCTGTAAACAGGATCTGTGACGATTCTGCTAGTTAAGATGAGAACAAACTGAGTGAGGCTGAGACTTAAGATCACTGGAGTTCCTATAAGCAGTAGAAATTTGGAGGCAGACTCAGTAGGAAACAGATGGCAAGAGACAAAGTCACATGATGGAAGCAGTGGCTGAGTTATGGATTGTTGGCAAGCTACTACCAGAACGTTGCAGACTTTGGAGAAAGCATGGCCTTGATTTTAGACTTCTAGCCTCCAAAACTGTGAGTCAATAAATTCCTGTTGTTTAAGCCAACCAGTTAATGGTATTTTGTCATAGCAGCCCTGGCAAAATAAGACAAAGACTATAATAAACTTATGAGAAAATATGTATTTTGTGAATTTAAAAGTTTAAGATCAGTTCCTAAGGTCCCAGTTATTAATCTCTTGAGCACCCTGTGCAAACTGCCTCGTGCAGTACTGACAATAACGCACAGAAGCAGGTCCTCATATCCCCAACTTACAGCAGAGAAAATCAAGAAGACAGCAGAGCAGAGAAGATACTTGCCTGACTCCAAATCCTGTGATTTTATCCCCTCTATCAGTATTTCTCAACACACATATTTTTTCAGTAGGTTTCTCATAAAAGAGGGCCTTGGTTAATTGGCATCCTGAGCCTCCTCTTTCCTTCTAAGCATCTCTAGATGCTGCCTGCACCTCCAGTCTATCTCCTGGAACTTCCCTTCTCCACCAGACTGCAGAGCGAGAACTGAGCCCCTGAGCCACTAAAGACACACCATCGAGTCTGCTTTGAACTGAATCTTTATTCTCACCAGAATTTGGTGAGGTGTTTACTGTGGCCAGGCATGATACTAAGCCCCATGGGTCATGACAACCGCAATTCTGCTGTGAGACGTTGACAACTGCAATTCTGCTGTGAGATGCTGTGCTATTCAGGATTCTCTAGAGAAACCGAACCAGCAGGAGAGATCTGCAAATATGAGAGTTATGAAGGTGTCTCCTGCCACCGTGGAAATGGAAGGCTTCACAGCCTGCCCCAATGAAGGGTCTGGACGAACTCCACAGGAGAGGCTCATTGGCTGAAGAAGCAGCAAAAAGGTCTCCCTTCTTCCTTAAAAGGCTTCAACTCATTGGATTATCTCATTGTGGGAGACATGCCTTAGTTAATCACGGATGTAATCAGCCACAGATGCATTAACTGATGATTTAATACACCAGCCTTCTGGTTTATCCACCAGCCATGCAATATCCTTGCAGCACCAGTCAGGCCAGTGCTTGCCTGACCACACAACTGGGCACCATCACCTGGCCAAGCTGACTCCAGAACCCACCATCACAGATGAGCTGAGGCGGTGGAGGGGAAGCAGCCTGGCTCTTGGCTCTACCAGTCCTTGGGTTGACTCTGCCTTGTGAAGCCAGCCCCAATGTTAGGGTACGTGGGCTGTGAGGAACCAGCCAGCAGGCTGTGCCCCCACCCCCAATCCATTCCCTGATCACATATATGGGGAGCTTTCCTGTGTGCAGGAAGGAGTCCATTTTGCTTCCACCTGCTTCCCACCCCCTTTCTTTTGGAAACAGTCCCCCACTTCTCCTTGGGGAGCTGTCCTCCTCCATCCTATGTGGCCCTGGAAGCGCTGTAACATTGCTCCACCTGCACCTCGCCCCACACCCAGGGGCCAACCACATTCCCCTTTCCAAGGTTTGACATTTGAGCAAAGCGACCGAGGGGAAGGGGTGGTTGGAGCTGGGTCCTGACTGCAGACCCAAGAGCTCAGCTCCATGTTCCTGATGAGTCTATTTGGAAAAAATTCTACCATCAGTAGTAGCAGTATTTGGTAATGAGTTAAGAAAATGGCAATTAATACTAGCTGGCCTCCTCAGAAGGTTCTCAAATAAATAAAAATGAAATAAATAAGTGAGTTCGTAAACAGATGCCTTTGGTGCCTCTGGCTTTTCCTTGCTGTTGAAATGAGAGAGCCGTGAGAGGACTGGAAAGGAAACAGATGAGCTGCGAGTGTTTGCGGAAGCGCGTGTGGGAGTGCCGGAGAGGGGGCGGTGAGGGGTGGGTGCGCTCCAGGACAGGCTGGGGGGTCCTGAGTCACAGGCTGGGCTGCGGTGCCCGCAGGGAGCATCGGGCTGGGTGGACGCCCGGAGCCCCTCCGCTGGCCACCCTCAGAGCGCCCTCTACCCGGCTGCTCCCTGTGGGGCTGGGGCTGAGAGGCACCCACCTGCCCCCCAAAGAACGAGTCCTCCCGAGGCAGCCCCGCGTCTGGTCTCCCGCAGCTGCCCGGTGAGCGCGCAGCGGGTCCCGCCCACAGGCTGTGGGTGCGGCTTCCCGCGGGACAGCGTCGCTGGGCGCTTCTCGTTGGCATCGGTCCCCAAGAAGCTCGACTCCAAAGCAGGCGTTTTCTCCGTCGCCACTTGGCAGCTGGAATTTCTCAGAGCAGTTCCTGCCGATGGAAAATGTGCATGGGCCTCAGGAAATGAGGATGAGAGAATGAATTTGGGGATGGGAAACACCAAGAAGGAGCTAGTAAGCCTTTCCCAGGGAAGGTGGGCAAATGGGAAAGGAAAGCCTCCCCCTGCCTGGGGGTCCTGAGATTGACTGAGGGACAGAAATGGCATCTTCTATGTTTACCACTCATGTCCAGGGGACTGCAGAGGTCTCCCGACCTGCCCGCGGCCCCCACCCAGGGGAGCTGCTGCTGCCCACAGACCCGACTGCCAGGGCTGGGGACAGATCCCAGGCCACCCCGGCTCCCGCCCAGCCAACAGAGGACAGGCAAACGCAGGGACGAGGGCACCCCATTGGGCGGCAGGCCAGTGGCCCAGACCCTGGGTGGCCTGGCTTACAGGCGTGAGCTGGCCCAGCTGGGGCTTCTCTGCGGAAGACTTGAGGGATGAGGCCAGCTGACCCTGGGGACCCCACAAAAGGGCTGCGGAGTCCAGGTCCCGAAGGCTCCTGGCCCCCGAGCCAACTGGACAGCAGGACGGCTCACCTCAGAGCCAGTCGCCCCCAGTTTTGGGTTTTGTCCCTGGGTGTCGAGGAGATGCACCACAGGAGGCCACGGTGCAGTAGCACCGCATTGTACGCGCCCCTAAGACCACCTGGAGGCAGCTCTGCGGTCTCTACTTTATAGAGGACGCAGCCGAGGCTGGGAGGGGCCGGCAGCCAACCCCGCCTGACCGACCCCACTCCTATCTCCCTCTCACTTCCCAGCTCGTCTTTCTTAAACGGATACTCGCTTTTTTGGCGTGTGAGCAGGTGGTCTAGGGAGCTGTTGGATCTGGGGCTTGTGCTGACCTCTCCAGCTCCAATTCTGGATTCACAGCTGGGTATTCCCGAGTCCTTGATGAAAATCACAGGCAGCAAAATGTCCAGAGGGCTTGTGGCTGCGAGTTCCCGGGCACATGCTTTGCTCTCGGTTAAGTAACTAAGTTAAGTAAACAAGCGAGAACTGACACAGCCCGTCAGCGACAACTGCCACTGCACACAGGACATGGGAGATCGCGGTGAAGCAGGGTCCCGGGGTGGGGCTGGCCAGGGGCCTCCAAGCCCAGAGCCTTGGCCCGGGCACTCTGGGGTAAGGGGAGACCCTGGTCCCTGGCTCCAGGGGGAGGGGTGGGGGCTGGGGGAGTGGGGGGGGGGGTCAGGGCCAGAAGCCGCCCTCCTATCTGGAGAAGGGCTCCAGCTCTGGCTCCACCGGCAGGCATTCTCTGGAGCCCAGAGGGCCTGGGCGGGGGGTAGGGGTGGGGGGGGGGTGGGGGGGGGGTGGGGGGGGGGGCGGGTAGCTCCCAGGACTGTAGTTCTTGGCTTTTTTTCTTTCTTCTCTTTTTTTCCCTGAATGTTGATTTCTTCAGGACTTCTCTGGATTTTGTAAACACCACTGATACTGTTCATGCTGTCAGCCAGCAAACTTCAGGCTCTAGAGCTCCAGGAGGCCCCCCCACCCCGAGACCCGGTTGGCAGTCGCTGAGACTCCCCATGCTCAGTGCGCAGAAGGTCGTCCCTCCCCCATCTCCTGAAAACTGTCCCCTTCTCTACTCCTCCTTATCTTATGTAGCCTTAAAATCGGCCTCGCTCCCTCTACCTTTCCCCCTCCATCCCCTTTTTCCTGTGAGAGGCCACAGAGGCTCGGGAAATTGCCCTCCCCCCACCCCGCCCTGGTCCTGGGGCCTGCCAGGCGGCCAACATTGGGTCCCCACCCGTGGACGCTGCACCTTGAGCAGGTCGCCTGAACTTGGTGTGAGGGTCGCCTCCCCAAGGACCGCGACAGGACAACTGCAGTCAGCATCCGGCAGAGCAGGCTACCTGCGCTCAGTGAAGCCTCCTGGGTCGTGCCCGTTTTTTTTTACTCTCCTGGAAAGACTTTCAGAGCTCAAGGTGTTTGGGGAAGTAGGACAGTCCTTTCCGGTCCGTGCCGTTCCCAGGAGGCGCCTGGTGCCTCAGTGGCCCATTAGCAACATCTCCCTAAGGACCACTCCTGCCCTGCTGGGCGGTGGACGCGAAAAGCAATGAGTATCTCAGTGCAAAAATCAGTTCTTTCAGAGCGGCACCCACTCACCAGGGATCCCGTCAGCCGCCTGTGCTCTCGCCTTCTCCAGTTTCCTCCAGGAGCTCCTCCTGTCCATTGGGGCCCCAGGAGAATGCAGACGGCTCGGATGAGGGTAATCCCCGGAGGGTTTCCTAGGGGGAGGATTCACAAAAGCATGGCAGGGTCCTGGATATATTCTGCACCGCAAAGGAAGGGGGCTGGGACCAGAACAGCTGCTCCGGGCCCCTTTGACTTTCCTGCCAGACCCCAGGTGCACAGCAGGGCGGGAAAGGGGGGCCGGGTCTGCAGGGCAAACAGCGAACCGGGGACCCGCCCCCCGCCCCCACCCCCCACTGAGCCTCTAGTGGTCTTAGTTTTCCTCTCCTCATTGTTACTTTCGTTGTTCTTTCTAGAACCCCCTGGCCTTATCTTTCAGCTCTTCTACTGATCGTTCCATTCTGCCCCCAAATGTTCGCGTTTAAAAGCTTTCCGTATTCTGCGTAATTTTTAGATTACTTTTATTCTTGTTTTTCGGGAGCCATGGTTTTCTTATTGCTCTGAGCTTAATAATTATAATTCTTTTATTTTCCTTTCTGCTTTCTGCCTTGTGTCTGTTTTCTCTGGATTCCTCTTATTTTTGTTTGATTTTGGAGTCTGGGCGTCATGTAGAAGTTTTTCCTTGACCTCTTCTTTAAAGTATGTGAATGCACAACATCGGCAAGAATGAAGATAAATGTTCACAAAATGTGTTGCAGGAGAAGCGGCTTTGGAAGAAGGAGCCGATAAGCTGGAACCAGTTGTAGCCATGTGGAGATGTGGACATAGACAAGCTGGGAACTCTGATTTCTCATTTACAACCTCATAATTTTTAAATGGTGAAAAATAATTCAAACAAGTCTTTAAAAACACTGTCAGGGTGCAAACCAAACCAAACCAACAAGCCATATGTCTGCAGGCCACCTGCACCTCCGGCCAGCAGGGGAGCTCCCCTAACCATCTCTCAGTCATCATCAGTCTTCGTTCCCTGCCTCTGCACAGACTGGAAGCTCACAGCAGCACATGCACACTCCCTTGCAGTTCCGGACGCCACAACTCTGCTATCAGTTTTATTGGCTACTGTCAAGGTATAGGCAAGGGTCAGTCCTTCTCCAGGGGAGAATCCATTTCTCTGTCTTTCCAGTCTCTAGAGACCACTTCCATTGTTTAGCTGGTGGCCTCTTCCCCTGTCTTCAGCGCACCACTCCTCTCTCTGCTTCTGTCCCCTGGTCTTCTCTCTGACTCCTCCCTTTTATCAGGACCCCTATGATTTTGACAACTTCGTGCCCTCTGGGACAATCCATAAGAATCGCCCCATTCAAGAGCCTTGACTCAATCCCATCTGCAAAGTGCCTTTTGCACATATGGTGACCGTCACAGGCTCTGAGGATTAGCATGGACATCTGGGTGGATGCCTGTCATTCAGCCACCACACCGTCTTCAAAATGCGGGTCTTGATGATTAACGGGTCCGTGAGAACAATCTAATGGATCTGAATGGGCTTGTATAATAAAATAAAATAGAACGGAAAAATCACAGGGTATCCAACTTAGTCAAGGAAGTGCTGTTCTGTGAACACGTGTGTATACAGCTTAATACCTTTTTGCAGGTGTAAGCATTAAGGTGGACAAACATTGGGGAAACACCAGTGTTATCTGGTAGATTATGTTGCTTGGAGTGGCACAGTGGAGAGGAAAGAGGAGTTGGAGCAAGGCCATTGGTCTCTGCCTTTCCTTGGCTGTGTGATGTTGGGTAAGTCAATGAACCATTCTGAATTTGTTTCCTCATCTGTAAAAAGGGGACAGTGGTACTATTGCCCAGAGCTATTGTGACGATCAAGTGAAAAATGTAAAAGGCCTTTGGAAAGGTAAAGCGCTCTGTAATTGTAAGGTCATGTAGTCAGTTCATTAGTGTTCCAGTTTTGAAATGCTTAGCATGGAAAAGGTCTTGTGAGGACGTTTTTTAAGTGCTTGCTGTTACCTCCACTTTCCACAAGATGGCACTCTTGAAGCACAGGGCTGTGGCTTTAGGAGGCCCACAGGGCAGCTGGAAAACCGTGTCCAAAAACGTTTCCTCGGAAAACTTCAAGCCTTGAAGGCCCTCGGTTCTGATTTACTCCTTACCGCAGGTAAATCCCCTTCTTACAAGAGGCGGGATCCTGTCCCCAGCGTGCGTCCCCTTCATCATGGGATCCCGGAATACTTCCCAAGTCAGGGACCAGGTTTGCGATTTCCCCTCCGCCACTCCCTGCCCCAGCCTGGCTCCCGCGCTCCCCGGAGCCGCCCCCTCACCCCCCCCCCGGGGGGGTACTTCACGCCAGAGCCTGGGGAGGCGTGCGCGAAATATGTGGGGGATGAGAAAGGATGACAGATCGGCCCGCAGCCCGAGGGGGATGCACATTTCAATGAAGAAAAGACTTCTGATGGGTCTCCAAGGATACCTTCCCATCCCAGAGGGAGGCTATTTACTCCCGAAGCCGTCTCCTCCCCTGTGCCGTGGGTCCACCCCGCACCTGCCCTGCGGACCTGGATGCCACAGGCCCCGCCTCCACCACTCACTGCCCCCATGCTTCCAAAATTGGCAAAGAAAAAACCCCTTGCCCTTGCCATCAAACACATCATCTTCTCTCTGTCCGGAGCAGGTTTCTAGAAAGGAAAGTGTGTCCTTTGCCTTCCCTTCCCCAATCCCTCCTGAGCTGTCACTCTCAGTCATTGGAATCCGACTCTCCACCTCCGTTTCCACCGAAGCGCGGTTCCTCACGACCTCCCACTTGCCAACTCCACGTCTTCATCTGCTCTTCTGCCAACGGGAAGTCTCTGCAGCAGGGAGGGTTCACCGCCCCCACCTGGACCTCGCAGGCCGTCTCTTCGGCCCCTGGCTCCACCGTCCTCCCCACTCGCCCGCCTCCAGCCTCTCCCCCTCCCTGGGCTGCTCCTGCACCCTTGTGGCTCTCACTGCCACCCCAGGAGGGGGCCTGCAGGCCCGTCTCTCCTCTCAGCCTCTCGCCGGCCAGTACAGACGGCCCGTCTTCCTCTAAGGGATAGGGTCTCACCACGGGCACCAAGCACGGACCCCGGCTAGAACTACTGCCTGCTGAAGGGGGCAAGCAAGAGAGAAAGCCCTCCTGGGGGACGGGGTCAGGCGGCCCGAGAGAGGCAGGAGGTTGAAGAGCTCCACCCTGGGGACACGGAGACCGGCCAGGATCTAGAGCTCAGGCTGTGGACAATGGCCGTGACCGCTCAGGGAAGATTGCTTAAAGTGCTGTGAGTTTCCCTCACCTGCGTGACTGTCTAGCATTTCCCCGCAAGGTTTAGGATCCCAGCCCGGCATCAGAGAGAGCGCGTGAAGTGGCCAAGGCCGCTGGGCTGCGAAGCTGCAGGGCTGGGATTTCCACCGTGGGCTGCTGGTTTCTGGCCCCAGGCCCCACTGAATTCCCACACCCCTCCCTCCTGTGAGCCTGGTGGCCGATTCTGACATGACGGAGGACGCGGAGCCAGGTTAGCCACCAGGTCCCAGCAGGTGCTCTCCCGGGCTGCTCTGCTCTTTCACAAGCTCCTCTTGTTCCACTCGGCCTAGTCTGCGCCCACTGCTGCCCCGTGGACAGCTCTCCTATGCCTGCTGGTGCCCCAGCAACCCTAGGCGCCCCTCCCGGGATTTCCATACTGCTGCTTGGTTAGGGACAGACGGACAGCTCATGCACGCTCACAGATGCTCACTGCTAACATTAAGGCCTTTTGTAAGACTGTTGTTAAACACAACCCTGGTTAAAAATTAAATTGTAACCTTTACAATTAAAGGATTTGTCAACAAAGATAATAACTACTCCAAGCGGATCACTTAGGCACTTTGCTGCGTATGCTGCTCCCTTGCAGAGCTGTTGAAGGGTGACTGCATGGGGTGGGGGTGGGGGCGTCTCATCTCTCATGACAACACCCTGCTCATGTTGATGGCTTGATGTTGGCAGACACTACATATCGGGTTTGGGGGTGTTTATTTTTCCTGGAGAGCTGGTCATTAAACGTTTATCAGCCCCCTATTGATTAAGCATATGTGTGTGTTTTGATTTGCTAAAGTGCTGGAATGCAATATACCATAAATGGATTGGGTTTCACAAAGGGGATTTATTAAGTTATGTGTAGTTACGATTCTAAGGCCATGAAAATGTCCAAAGTAATGCCTCAGCAAGAGGATACCTTCACTCAAGAAAGGTCAGTCGTGTCTGGGGTTTCTCTGTCACGTGGAAAGCATGTGGCAATGTCTGCCGGCCCTTCTTTCCTGGGTTGGTTTCAAAACGGCTCTCTCAGCTCCAGTGGGTCTTTCCTTAACATTTCGTTTGGTGTTTTGCCTCGAAGTATCTGCTGTGTCTGCTCTAACATTTCTCTGTTTTATTTTCTTCTTAGAGGACTCCAGTAAAAGGATTAAGACCCACCTTGAATTGGGTGGGTCACATCTCCATGGAAACAACCTGATCAAAAGGTCCCACCCATCAATAGTTCTGCTACCACGAAACGGGATTAGAAGAACATGGCTTTTCAGTTTCAGACCAGCACATGTGGCTATCCTTCTGCTCCAGCATCATTGACACCATCCTCCATGCGAATCAACATGGAAAAAGGAGAACCTTAGTCTAGAAACTGTTGGGCAGAGATTGATTAGAGATCATAGAATTGTAACTGAAAATCGGTGAAATACGACTCTTACAGCACTATTATAATCAATCTTAGGAAGACATCTCTGCACTCAAATGTCCCCTGAAGCAGGAACACCTTTGACATACTACAGTGTCTTCTCAGAGGCTCCACCACTCTCAGTGTAGATGACTCAAATTGGTCCTTCCATCGTGTTAACCTTTGAGAAAGTGGGTCAAGTTCTAGAGTTCTCCCTTTGAATTACTCCAAAGGAAATAGCAAATTATTTCTTTCTGTGAAACCTCCCAGAAGGCTTCCTGCCCCCACTCTGGACATTACTGGGCTTTCGTTGTGAGCTCATCAAGTCAGTGGAAACTGGACACAAAGAAGCATACGGCAAACTTGGGAAGTGCAGTGAAGACATGTTGTCTTTGTGCAAGAACAGAATGATGAATGAGGATGGAGTGGGGTTTGCAGCTGGGAGAAGCAGCATGGGCTGGGTCTCCTGGGGCTTGTTGAATTAAGTACAAGAGGGCTTTTTTTTTTTTCCCCCAAGGAAATGCTAGATAATAAGATTGGAATTTTTGTTGTTATCTTGAGAAAAAGCTCAAATTAAACAATGCCCCATTTTATATTCCCAGGTAGTTTTAAGAAGACAACAGTGGCCTTCAGAGACTTCAGGAGGGTCCTAGAGGAGAGAGGAGGGAGGGGGATATTCATTTACCAACACAGGATATGCACTGCCAAGAAATGTTTTGGGGAAAGGCAACGATGGCTTGTACTGTGTGTAGGGTCACAGGACACTGGATGTCTATGACCAGTCCTGGCCACCCCCAGATTCCTTTGGAGTGTCCAAAGATTTCCTGAGATCAAAGAGAGCCCAGATGTTTGGGCTCAATGTTGAGTGTCAGCAGGGAAGGAGGCTTTGGGTGCATGGCTCTCCAGGATCCTCCAGTCCACGTCTATGGGGACTTGTACACGTCCCTTAAGAATCTGAGTGGGAGTGAAGCGGAGGGACAAGTTTTCCATATGGGCAGGCGAAATAAAGAGCCCTAGCGCTGGCTGGGGCATGGTCGGCTTGGACTGCTAAGGGTGTCAGGAAGAACTGGGCCAGTGTAGAGGGGCAAAGAGGGCAGGGCAAGGGCTGCTGGGCCAGCTGCAAAAGCCCAGAGGCTGAGCTGGACAACCAGAATACAGATGTGGCTGTAGCATGGGGAGCTGGAGCTGCAGAGGAGAACTTTGAAGAGCATAAAGAGAAATTGGGGAGGTGCTCGACTCCCCCCACCAGCTGATACCTGTGACCTGACCCTGCCTTTCTCCAAGCCATATGACTATATTTTTTAAAAGACAAAAACATGCACATAACCTTTGACCCAATAAGTCCATCTCTAGAAATGAGGTTGAAAAAAAAATCTATGCTTGAGAATACCCTTTTTGGCATTATTTATAATAGTGAAAATAGAGAATAGTTATTAGTGCCAATAATCAAAGATGGCTAAATTACTAGCTACTCCAAAAGTACTAGCCACAAGGAAAAATCAGATTTCTGAAGAATTCTTAATGACGTGGGAAAAATGATAATAATAGGATAGTTGTGAAGCAATCTAGGAAGTTTATATGTGATACAATCTTGTGAAATGCATAGAAAAAATTAATGTTCCAAAATTGTAAAATTGTTTTTCTTTGACTGTTTTGACTTATGGATGTTCCTTCCTTACGTATTTTCTTCTATTATTTTAAGAAATGACCAAACATGGAGTAAGCAGAGTCATCTTTTGGGTGAAGGAAGAGCTTTCAGGGGAAAGGACTTGGGGTTCCCTAAGGAGGCTCCTGATAGAGATTACAAAGCAAACACATTTCTTTTCCGTTTTTTCCCTTATTCCCTTGGTCACCCAAGCCTAGGTTTCTCAGAAACTGGAAAAAGGCGTAACTATCATTCTTGGTTGAGAAATGTCCTCTATAGTTTAGAACAGAAACTTGAACCAGATAAAGAATAAATATCCATCCAACATCACATGAGAAGTCATTAGAGGGAATCAGGAAATGCAAAATCTAACTTCTACCCAACGACTTAACCTCAGAGCTTCAGAGCTTCACTGTTTGGAGTCTCTTAAGCTTGGATGGATGATGAAAGAGAGCTCCCAGAAGACCAAAAGCTAACAGAAAGGCATGATGTTTCTCCAGGGGGAGAATGAGATCTGGCAAGGCAAGAGCAGGAAAGAAGAAAAATTAGACTAACAAGCAGAAGTTTTCTTTCTCTGCCTCGGGATAGCTTTGGAAAGGAAACTGTGAGAAGGACTTGCCTGGACGAAATGGTGAAGGGCTGGGATAGGAGTGGAGGCAAATCTGAACATTCTGTGCATCTGTGTCAGCTGCCAGAAGGAGAGAGGCTAGGCTGAGGTTCAAAGCCAGCCCTTGGCTTAGGTGTGCAATTTAGAGACGTCTTCTCAAAGGATCGTCTCCCCTCCAAATGGCTGCCTCCCTGGATTGTCCCAGGGTCTGAAAATCCCACTGGAGACCCTTGACCGAAGGAGGGCATCGGACTCCTCAACCTGGAACCATGCTCCCTGGAAGGGCATCTATCATTATCTGGAAAATAATGGTTTTATCAGCATGGAATACATTAGTACCTCCCACCGCAGGGCATAATGCTTTTCAGGAAAACCTAGTTTTGAGAGAGAGGATAGGTCTGGCAGTCACGAGGCTTTGGGGAGGGACTAGGGCGTGTTAGTGGGGCTTGATAATTGGGAGCAGGGTGGACGTCATGTCACCTATTCAATGATCTAATATAAGGTCACACCTAGTTGACTTGGGACCAAATAAAAGATCTGTGGGTCTAATGATGTTTGAAAGCTAGCTGTGAACCTTCCTTAAACCAGTTCTGTTTGACAGTTGTGTTTTTTTAGTGACTGACCTTAAAATTGAAACATTTGAAAAGATAATTTTATTTTAATTAACATTAATTTGGATTTCTCCCAATTAACTAGTGAGATTGAGCATTTTTTCAAAAACGCCTTTATCAATTGGCTGCTCATGTCTTGCCCATTTTACTTTTAGGGTGTTCATCATTCATTCATTCATTTATTTAGGTTTAAAGGATTTCTTTATAAATTCTAAATACTAATCCTTTGTTAGATAATGTATGGTACACAAAACTTCCCCTAGTCAGTGACTTGTCTTGATTTTGGGATCTTTTCTTGTGCAGTGAGTCAAATTTATCCATTTTTTTCTTTATGTAGGTGTGTGTGTAACTGTGTGTGTATGCAGTGTGCATTTTCTTTAAGAAATTTTTCTATGCTATAGGGTTATAATGGTATTTTCCTACAGTTTCCCCTAAAATATTTCAAGTTATGCTTTTCAAATTTAAGTCTTTAAACAACTGAAAGCCAACTGTCTCTATTTTCTGAATAGTCTGCTCCTTTCCTGCTGATCTGCAAAAGTCATCAAGATTAAATCTCAAGTTCCCATATATGTGTCTGTCGTTCTTGTCTCTTTGTTCTAGTCCATTGCCACGTTTGTCTTTCTCTGTATTGACAACTTGCTACTTTATATGTTAGGACTGTATAAATAGCCTCAATATTTGTTTGGGTGACTCCTTTCTACTTATTCTTTTTAAAATAGCTTTCACAAGAATCAGTTAGTAGCACTCATTAGAACTCCATTAGGACTTTTATTGGCTTAGCATTAAATTTATTCATCAATTTGGGGAGAATCTGAGTTCCTACCCATCTGTGAATATAATCTTTCTCCTTCTCTTTCATGTTTTTCCCCTCTTCATTTATTTAATGGATGTTTTATATCTCCAATAAAGTTTTATTGTTTTCTCTCCAAACGGCCGCTGTTTTTACTTTTTCCTCAATGCTTTATAACTTTGTTATCATGAATGAAATCAGTATTTTATTACATTTTCTAATCTTTTACTAATGTGTGGGAATGCTGTTGCCTTTTACATATCAACCTTATAACTGAAACCCTTCCTGAATTCATTTTTTTAAATAATAGTTTGTAGATTCTTTTAATTTCAAATGTTAAAAATCATCTCATCTGCTAATAATGATAATTTGGTTTCTCCTTTTGTTAATCCTTTACCTTGCATTTAATGTTTCTTTTGTTATTTAAGCATCTGAGACTTCCAGTAAAATGATATATAGAAATTGTGCTGGCAGGAAGCTTATGTATGTGTGCATATGTGCACACGTGTGTGTGTGTGTGACATTTAAAATAATTAAACAGAATATTTTTATAACTTCACCATTCGATATGGTGTTTGCTGTGGTTTTGTGGTAGACACCTGAATACAGTCAAGGAAGTTCTAATTTTTTCCTGATGAAGACTTCACCAGATGCTGTATACACACACACACACACACACACACACACACACATATGATTTTCTCATATGAGCTTCCCTTTTAACCTGATAATATAATGAATTTTATTAAAAGTTTCCAATGTTTAGCCGTTCTTGCATTACTGGTGTACTCACTTGATCCTACTTGTAAAATGATCTTTTAAACACAGTGCTGGCCTTAGTTTACTAATATTTCATTTAGGAATTTTTATATTTATGTTCTTGTGTGAAATCATTCCTCTTTCTGTATAATCCTTATATGAGTTTGTTGTTACTGTTTATAAAATTAGTTGAAAAATATCCTCACTTTTTCTAGATTCTGGAACAATTTGGAGGACCGAGCTAATCCTTTCTCATCATGTTTGATAAAACATCTCTTTAAAATTGTTGAAACTGAATTTGGCCCATTTTTTTCTTTCTTCATGCTCTATTTAAATTTAAAAAAATAAGATTTGAGACTCTTTCAAAAGTGAATTTGATCCATTTATTATTATTACTAATCACATTTAATTCTACCATCACATTTTGTACTTTCATCTTTGTATCTTTGACTAACTTTCATTTTAACTCAAACTTTTTCTAACTTCTATTTTATTGATTGAGATTTTCCTTCCCTCCTTTCCCCTCTATTTTCATGAATGCTTTATCCCCCTTTTTCTGTGTGCCTGAGCGTACATGATTTTTCTCATTCTAGCCTCGTTTCTCTCAGACTCTTCTTCTCATACATTCCATCCTCCATCTCTCTGTGCTGTGCTCCAAATGGTACCTTCAAGCCTTGCAGTTTGCAAACTCCTTTCGTCACCTGTGTCTAATCTACTATTCAGTGTTTTCACTGAGTTTTCCCATTCAATAACTGTACTTCTCATCTCTAGTGGGTCTATTTGGTCCTTGACAAACCACTGACTTTTCCTTTGGTTTCTACTTTCATCTCTGTAGTCATTTTAAATACGTCTATTTTGTCATCTTTAACAGATTTCACTATTATTTTTACTTCTTCCATTGAAAACTCTACCACGTGTTGCACATGTTGATCCTCCCACATGGCAGTTCACTTCCTCTCTCCGTGAGTTCATCGTCGTAGACCTTGAGTTTCATCTTCCAGTGTCTCTGAGACCCTCAGCTGGAGCAGGGTGTCCCTGGCTCAGGTTGTGATTTCTTTCAGGGTCTTCAGGATTCTTGGGCCCACACCCGTCCTTTCACTCGTTTCTAGCCGAGGGCTCTAGTACTGCACAAGTCACTCAGATTCTAATCTGTTGTCGTGTGACTCATGGCATGTGGCTTGAGAATTTGTTCTTAGCGGGGAAAGATTTCCTTCAACCACAGAAAAGGCTTTGAGTTGTCTCGTCTCCTCCTCACAGAAGGGGCAGCCATTCCAGGACCCCTGCCTTCTAAGGGCGAGTTAGGTCTCTCCCTAACTCAAATGGGTCCAGGTTCCTGTCTCCTGTCCTGTGCGACCCGAAAGCTCTTGTGCAGAGCCCCAAGCTTCTCCTCATGCTGTTTCATCCAGGCACACCTGGTGTCAGCCGGAGAGCACCATCTCAGCCTCCAGCTCTCTTTACACTTGGGGCCTCTGAAGAGTCCCCCTCTGGCTTTGTAGCCTATGCAATTACCATCTGCATCTCTTATCTTGCACTTGTGGACACTTGCAGTGTGGAAAGTGTGGGGGTCACATCAGCCCAGTTCATCTCGCTCCCGGAATCCTCCCTGTTCACTCTCCAGCACACCCCGTACCCATCTGCAGCACTCTGCCTGCGTGGGGTGGACCAGAAGTGCCGACACCCCCCCTCCACTGGGTGCAGTCGGCCCGTGTCAGTCTTCCTGGTGACAGCCTTTCTGCGCCACTTCACCCAGTCCACATGGCTTCCGTGATGAGTGTTTTCTCATGGTTCCCATGCCTTTTCTTGGCTTGCCATCCATCCTGCTGGCCAGTCTTTCTCAGCTTTTTTGGAGAGTTCATTTGTCCAAAGCCCTACCTCTTGGCAGTGTCAATTAGTCAAATGGTTCCTTACTTCTTCCGAATGGCACCTAAGGAGTCAAACAGCCACCTAAATGCTTCCAACAGTTGTAAGAAATATTTTATCTTTTAGAACATTTGCAGACACATCATTACACTCTGTAAGGGGATATGGCCCCCAGAATTACAGCCTAATGAAAACTAAGATCGAAGACAAAAAAAAAGTTTAGGTAGGCTACGTGAGTCAAGAAGTTTTCATTTTTTTCTTTCTAAGAATTTTGAAAACTAGTTTAATGAGAAAATTGGATTCAGTTGCAGGGACAACTAAATAAAACTTTATTTTTAATTCTAAGACCCCTGAAAATGTAGATCTCTTGTCTGTTTCTACCTCTGTATTAAACTTGGGACAAAAGTTCATTGACTTTTAAATCATTTTAGGTTAAAAAAAAAAAAGGCTAATCTCTTTTTCCAGGCATTAAAAAGTTCAGTGCAGAGTAATGTCAAAATTTCAAACACTTGACAACCAAAAACAGTTCTCTGTCTTTCATACAAGGCTTGGGCTTGGAATCCCACACTGCAGGGACAAGTTGGGATCGACTTCTTTTTCATTTCTCCTCTTTGCACCTCTACTTTTCCTGGCACCATCAATGAACTAAATGTGGCTCTTTCGGAACTGGAGCAGGGAAAAGAAGAGTAGTGAGAAGGGCCCCTCGGAGGGCTCAGGGCACACACACACACACTGGTTCCCCCAACGCCAGAACTGTGCCCTGCCCACGGCCAATGCTGGTTTAGCTCTGCCACCCAGGCAGGCCAGCGTGCGCTCAGCCTCTCGCTTTGAGAATTTTCATGCAGTAATTGCATACCACCCATCTCAGCTTCCCTCAAACTCCAGGGCTCAGGCTTGAAGGTGACTCTTTGGACTTAAAGTGAAGGAGGGTGAGGATACAACACCATGCCCCGTGGTCGGAAGGAGGGAAATCACAATTGTAGACTATTGTCTCCAAAAGTATCCTCACTCTCACCTTTCTGTCTAAGAAGTTCTTTCCTTATGTTCCACAGGCTGGAGGTTGCAACAGGCCAGTCAGTACTGGCAGAAGAGGCTTTGGCCGTGCTTGTCTGTGCCCGGTGGGTGGTTCAGCACCTTGGTCAGGCTGAAGGGGGGCTTGGCAGCCGCTGAGTATCATCCGCCCTTGGCGCTCTGAGGAGATGGAGATGCCACCAGTTCTAAACCTTAGCTCTGCCACCCCGCAAACCGGGGAGGCCATGGCCATCCTGTATGCAACGCTACGTTAGCAGAATAAGTTGCATCTAACATTCCCTTGTACAGGATTGACAGAAAGATTTTCCGGTTACACTCCTTCCACACAGGTCAGCTATGGAGAACACTGTATTCCCGATTTTTCTGAATAGCATACGGAAATTTGGCTTAGAGACACTTCTTATCATGAAAAGGACTTAGATGAAATCCAGTTTGAGCAGAAGTCTTGAGCTGGATGTGAGTCTACAAATGGACATTGACTAAGAAAAATAATAATTTTACCACTCTCTGAAAGGAATTTTTGAAAAATAAAATTCCCTTGTATAAGAGAATATGCAAGTGAGCTTGACTCACTTCTCTAACTCCACTTACAGTCTGGTTAAATCAACAAAATGAGTGAAAGAAGTCTCCTCAAATAACCTTAAGTACTAACTCAGCCTTAAAATCGGGCAGCTTCTGAATTAAAATGGCTGCTGCTTTCTAAAGGACAGGAGACCCGGGCACTGAGGCCACGTCGTCACAGGCCTTACAGCTGCTCTCCGCGATGGCCTGCGTGACAGCACCGACCTCTTTTTGCGCAATGGAAGGCTTTCCTAAGACAGCGAACACATCGCTCGAGGCTCCGCCAGGTGGAAGTCTTAGCGAGTGGAATGTGTGTTCTGTGGAGCTGCCCCAGATATCGCCCAATACCTGTGGACAAGGCAAACCCAGTGTGTCGGGACTCACCGCAGAAAGGGAGAAGACAACCTTGAGACAGTTAGAAGAGGGGTATTTCCAGGCCTTTGAGGTCAGGGCTGAGGCAGTGGAGGGGGACTGGCTGGGAAAGTGGTGGGGGGTTCACTGGGGTGGACAAGGCAAGGGAACTGTCTTAGAACCTGTCTTGTGAAGTCATCTATTTGCCTGCATATGAGGGTTTTTTTGTCTGTATGAGCAGAGACTTGACTCAGGTAAATTGATGGAAGGATATTCCTGGAGTAAACAGTGATGTTGTTTGTTGGTTTATATTATCTTTCACAGGCAAAGTTTTTCCGGAACAAACGACTGGGTCACAGTTGCACAGATGGTCTCAGCCTTCAATTTAAAACTCCAGTTTCCTGACAACCATTTGAAATCCAAAGGCATGGTGTTAAAACAGCGCCTTCTCCATACCTCATTTTCTGTTGGGTTCGAAGCATCACAAGGTATTTCAGTGTTAAGGCTTGGGTTAGGGTTAAGTCTTATGATGTAGAAAGATTGGCATTGAAGGTCATGCACTGATACTAAAGGGGGTACATGTGATAGTTTAGGGTAACCTGGTCAGGAAAACCAGAACCCAGGTCTGCCTCTGACCCCCTTCCACCCTCCCACCCCCCTCCTTCCTTTCACCCTCTTCCTTTCCCATGAATTACCCTTGATTCCAGGTTTCATTTTGTCCTCAGCTTGGTGACAGCTCATTCTGGCTCAAGTTCTGCATGAGCCTAGTAACTAACATGCCATGCTGCCTGCCCTTGGGGTGCCTGCTGGTAAAGACTCTCTGGGATGGGGGGAAGGAGAGAGGGCCCCCAGCTGGGAGCTCGTGCAGGTGCCCAGAGAGTCTGCCCAGAGGCGGCAGGTCTGGGCTCAGCCCACGGAGACCAGTGACACACGTTGTCTTTCAGACAGCCATTTTACCCTTTCAGAAGGCGCACATGCTGCTCCTGTTTGGCACAGAAGCAATTAGTGTATTCGTTAAAACCACTTATGTGGGCGGGCCACGGTGGCTCCACGGGCAGAGCTCTCACCTGCCATGCCGGAGACCTGAGTTGGATTTCCTGGTGCATGCCCATGCAAAAAAGAAAACCATTTACGCAAAATTGGATTTTAGTGTATACCTTTAGCCATTCACATGGAAAAATCTGCTTAGTACCTGAGGAAAAACAAGGCAAAACAAAAAATGAGCACATTTGTGTTCCTCTTCCAAAAAGACTTTTTGTCCTAAAGTTCTGAAATGTAACAGCCTAAAGTCACCCCCTCCTTTTACCAAAAGCTCAAGTAAAATGTGTGCTTTCTCTCACCTACCTCTCACAATTGACGCTTTTTATCAGAATTAAACGGCAGCTCTGGTCTAATTGAACCGAATTCCCTGCGGTGGGCTCCAGAGGCGCCGGTGAACGCGTGTAGGTGCCGTTTCGGCTCCCTTAGGAAGAGCCCTCTGTGGGTGTCTGCAGGGCGGTGTCAGGGCTGAATCACCCGAGAGTCCATCTGGGTGGCAGGGGAAGTCTCTCACTCCTTCAGGGCTTCTCCTACTTTCTCTGCTTCACCCCAAGTTCTCCCCGAGCTTCGAACGTCATGGGCACATATGCATTCCTGACATTCAGTCAGTTCTTGGTCTCTTAGACTCTCTTCCTTTCAACTTGGATCTATTCTCCCATGTCCACACCCTAACTCAGTCTCTTCTTTACCTCCTCGTGTTAAAGGCTGAAGCTCAGCAGGGCTCAGCCATGCTCTGGGCACCGGGACATTGATTCCAGAGATCCTAACTCCTGTCTCTGTTCTCTTTCTCATCATTTTACTTTCCCAGATAATCCTGTGCCTCTTTCCCCCATTTTGACCCATCTCCAAGGTCTGTGCTCACAGGGTGCCTGGAGGCACATGGCGAAAACCATCCTGGCATCAGGAGGGGCTATCAGGTGCTCCCCAAGCCAGGGAGAGGGGCTACAGAGCCCAGTACAGAGAAGAGCCACTTCTCTCTCTGATAATAATTCCTTCAGTACTTATTTGCTCCCTGTATCCCATCAGGAGGGCACAAGTCTTGGATTACTTTCCTTTAATTCTAAATATGTTCTAAATACAGAACTCATATGTACTGCAAGTTCTCGTTTTTGTGAAAAAAATGGAATGCCATGTGTGGGCAAAACAGAGAGATGGGACTGTTATTTAGTGCAAAAATTGCTACTTATTCCTTCTGTTAGAAGTAACAAAATCCACCTCTGTGGGAGAGGAATCTCCAATGCCCCTTCTGCTGGCAGAGATTGGGGGAGAGAGCAATGGAGCAAGGAATCTGCCAGACTCCTGCCATTTCTTCCCACTGATATCAAGAGACCCAGATGGACCATTGCTCAGCAAACCATTGATGAAACTTTGAAAATATGTAATAAAACATGCAGCACATACCTGACTCCAAGTAGAAGAGAGGATGGGCACTTTTGAGGGGAAACCATGGGACAAGACCTTAAAAGCAGGAAAGGTCAGTCCTTAGAAGGAGAGAGAAGGCCAGGCAGCATGGACATAAAAAGTTCTTTAGCTGTCTGCTGATTAGTAATTCTACTAATCCAACAAATGCCTGTGCAGGTGAGGTTTTAGTAAAACAGGTGAGTATAAACCAGGGAAAGGAAGTTGTAAAATGTTTAGCACAACTTATATAAATTAAAAATGTTTACAGGGCGGTGCAACGGTGGCTCAGTGGCAGAATTCTCGCCTGCCATGCCAGAGACCCAGGTTCGATTCCCGGAGCCTGCCCATGCAAAAAATATATATATATATTTACACATGATATAAAAGCATACATTTTGTAGTAACATGTGCAAGCAACAAGAAATAGATTAGAAAAAGAAAAATAATGGTCTGAATAACAGGGAAAGGAAGAAGAGGTGGGGTTAGGGAGAAAGAGGAATCAGTGGGGGTATGGCTGGCAGGCTCTGGCTGGATAGATAGAGAGATAGAGAGACAGATCGATAGATAGATAGAAGAGAGAGAGAGAGACAGAGAGAGAGAGAGAGAGATGACAGAGAGATGATAAAGAGGAAGACAGATGGATAGATAGATCTGGATGATAGAGAGAGACAGCAGATAAATAAGAGAGAGAGAGAGATGATAGGCAGACAGGCTGATAGATAGACAAATAGAAAGACAGACAGACAGAGGGCAACCCAGCATGAACTGCTGCTGCTAATGGTTAATCACGATGGTCTGTGAACTAAAGTGTAGAACTAACTCAACCCTCTGTACTTCAGGATTAAAACCCATGAGGATGTTCAGGGAGCAAAGTGAATATTCCTGAACTAACTTGGACGGTGGAGCTGAAAAGGCAGAGGGGACAAGGGAGAAGGTTAACTCATCCCAGATCCCCAGCCTGGCCAGGAGCTCGGACTTCCCACAGTGGGTGGGGTGAGGGCCCCCCAATACCACTTGAATCTCAAAGGACAAGTGACCTCATCTGACATCTGTTTTCATGTCTCTCTGTGGGTAGTTTTTATATGGGTGAGTATTTGCACATGCATAGAAGAAAAGTTTGAATGGAATATTGAGCATTATTAGGAAAGACTACCTAAGATGAGGGGGTTAGCGACAGGTAGTTTTTGCTTTGTTTTGTTTTTTTCTTACGTTATGTTTTAAAAGTTATAAAGAAAACATATAACTTTTATAATACTTCAAATCCACTCTATGGATCCATTCGAGTTGGGGTAGTAGCTCTTCATTTCTGTTGCATCATTTGGATGTGGTTCTTAGTGTTTAATGATTCCTCATTGCTGTCACTCTCTGGCTAGTAAGAAGAGTGAAGAACAGAGAAAGAGACAAACTACTGTTATTCCGACCATATGCCCACAGTCTGCCTTCCTTAACAAATCTGAATGTCTTATCTTTAAAAGAAAGAGACCTGGCGTGTTTGATTTAGTCTTCTCAAGATGCTGAATTTTTGCTGAAATGTGCCATTTGATCAATCAAGCTACTTGAAATCATAGAATGATCTGCATTGACACTACTCAGGCACAAAAATGAGGTTTTAAATCTCATCTTCCATTTCAAAAACTTGCCCTTGAAAGCCACCTGTGATAGATAGAAGAAAGCAGATTCTGAAGCCCTCCACCCATTTCCTCACACCACATGCAGATACTTCGCTCACTCATCGGCTGGATTTATTTCCCAACCTTGCCGCTTCTTCCAGCACTGACTGGAGAACAGGAGGCTTTAAAGGGCATAGGAGCATGTGGGTGGCAGTGAGCCTCCCCTCTGTCCCATGAGCCAAGCAGCACCTCCTCGCATTTTATTTGCATGACATCAATGTCGTGCAAGACCAAATAGCAGCATTTGATAAAATGATTTTGTTAAATAAGAAATGTTCAGCTTTCTATCTGGGCGAAAAAAAAGGTTCCGCTTTTGCAAGCTTCTCGAGGACTATGGAACTGACCCCGTTTTGCTATGAGGATGCCACTTTGAATGATTCCTCTGTGGTTTTAGTCTCCTCTCTGTCCTTAGCTTCAAAGTTGATCAAATGCATACCAAAATATTATTTTCTACTGGTTCCCTAGGATCCTCTCCCACTTCAAAGTTCTCATCTGATTTACAGGAAAAGTCACTGTGCTTTATTTAAATATGATTCCAAGTTTTGATGACCACATGCCAATAGTTGAAAATAGTTCATAACAGACCACTTGCTGGAAAGTCTAATAAAAATTACATTCAACGTTTTTCTTCCTTCTCACACTTGAGAAATCATCATGACCTGAATCCTCTTTGTCCGGTTCCCTCACATTCGTATTTTGCAGTCCAAAATGGGGCCCCTCCACAATTTGCATTTATGAGATTTTTCCGAGCTGTAGTATTGACGCTACTGTTGTCATCACTAACTTCATATATAAGTGAATAAATCTTCAGCCACTGGTCCACTTTGGCAAACTGGATCTCCAATGCAACACACTAATGGTAAGAAGAATGGACATTGAAAGACGCAATCAAAGGCAAGGGAATGAGTCCATGCTCGCCTGGGTGACATGCATGTTAACAACTTTTAGCTGAGACAGAGACTATTACAGTTTTTGCAGCATATGTCCAACTTTTAAGAACATTATTTTTATTAAGTACGTATGAGAGTTTCCTTGAAAATTCTTACATTTGGTATTTATAAAATGCTTGTAAAGAATTATTTTTTCACTTTTTCCTCCCAAACCAGTATTCTTCCTGTGGTCCAGAAGACAGATGACTAGAAGCACCAGTGATGCCCGGAGCATACCTGAAGCCTACCTGGAGTGCACCTGAAGCCTACCTGCAGCACACCTGAAGCCTACCTGGAGCACACCTGTCTAGAATGAGAGGCCCTCATTAGGTACAAAATATTCCTTAACTACAATCGGGGTATGCACTGTGACAAAAAGACAGATGGACGCAAGCATTCTTATGAAGGACCTGATGTCCTCGGTGCGGCAAGGCAGTGGAGATGGTAGATATTAGGGAAGTCGTTTATCTGTTACCATCTAAAGGATGAGTAGAAATTACCTGGGGACACATAACAATTGGAGAAATAGGATGATAGGCAGAAAGGGAGAACACGCATCTAGGGACTTGCAAAGACAGTGAGTCTGGAGCATAAAGAACAAAGGAAACATTAGAGATAATGGCAGGTGATGACATGAGAGAGGAAAGCAGGGCGTGGGCATGCACGGCCTTGAAAGTGGGATTGAAGACCTTAGCCTTTAGTTGGAAAGTAATGGGAAGCCCAGGAGTGATGTGGGTGCTGTGCAGACACTGGACTCTGGGAGGCAAGCATGGCCCTGGGGAGACTAGTTAGATGAAACCAGAGTGCTCCAGGAGAAAGAGGATGGTACCTGGGCCCTAGCTGGTGACAGTAAGATGGACAAAAGTGGAAAGACTTGAGACATCTTCAGAGATAGAATCAACAGTATATGGTGATTAATTGGCTATAAAGGTTGAAGGATTTGTGTCAACCTCTAATTTTCTGGCACAGGAAAACAATATAGGTGGGACTGACTGTTAAGACAGGAAATACTGGAAGCTTTGGAGGAAAAATAATGAAATCAGTTTTGAACATCATGCATGTAATGAGTCTACTGTTGATATAAACCAAATGGTGATGTCCAACAGACCACTGGTAGCGTGGACTTAAAGCCCACAGAAAGCAGATCTGAGCTGAAGGTTTCTGCATCAAAGGTGTCAATATATAGATATCAATTAAGATTGTGAAAGCTCATGAGAATACCTAGAGAGGGTGCAGCGTGGAAAGGAAATGCTTCGGACCAAGATTAGAAGAAATAAGGTAAAGAGCAAGGAGCCAGGATAGTAGCATCTTAGTTATTCAGGCTGCTATAACAAATATCATGATCGGGCTGACTTACACAAGGGAATTTATCAGCCCATGTGGCTAGAAGTCTAAAATGAGACATCAGCAAGACTTGCTTTCTCCCAGAGTCTCTACATTTTGGTGCTGGCTGCCAGCAACCTTGGGGTTCCCAGTGGCATTTCTGTAGCCTGTCCCAGGGTTATGACCTTGTCTTTCTCGCTTCTGTGACTTCCATGTTTTTTTATAAGGCCTCCAGGAATCCTAATTAAGATACACCTTCATTCAGTTGGGCCATATCTTAACTAAAAATAGCATCTCCAAGAGGTGCTATTTATAATGAGTTCACTCCTGCAGGATTGCAAATTAAGATTAAGAACATGTCTTTGTTGGGGTATATGATTCAACTGACCACAAGGTGGTTGACGAAGGCCAGCCAAACAAGTATGAGAAAAACCAAGAGAATACGTGTATTGAGTAACTCATGTATGGTTTCAAATCTCTCCATCTCGCCTCTTCTTCCAGCCACCGATGCAGCAGCCACTTTCACCAGGCTTTGACAAGCTGCGCACAGTATCTCAGGACTCACTTGGGACAGTGCATATGCAAACTGCAAGTGCTAAAGAGCCGATGCCTTGTGGAGCAAGCCTTGGTTGGCCAGGTTTGGGGGCTGAAGAATCCATGCCTGCCCCTTTCATTTCTCAGAAGGTGGATTCTTAGATGCATCCCATAGCTCTTCTCAGAAAGGTCCCATGGAGAGTAAAACCAGGCATTCCCTGAAGTGGCCAACTTGCAGATGGATCGTTGCATTTGCTCTCCCTCCTTACCTACTCACTCCTCCTATTCCTTCACTTTACTTCTTGGAATGACATTGCTAATTAGAGTGCTCATACATATGCCTTTACCTCAGACTGCTCTGATGCAGCTGATGCCCCACCCACAGCCCCAGCACCTCTTTTGCCTGTTACAGCAGCTGCCTGCATTGCTCTAACAGCAACACATATAGCATCCTCCAGACACTTGCCCTTGGGCAATTGCGCAGCCTCACAGTTGACATCCCCCGCTCCTCGGCAGGACCACCCGTAGCCAATTACTGAAAGAGGGGGAGCTACAACCCCCACCTCATTGTCTCAAGGTGGCGCAGACTCTGTGATACAACTCACTCTCAGGAGCTTCCTGCAGGATCAGGCAGAGGCAAGCTTCATCTTTGGGAGTGGGGTGAAAGAAGGAATAGAGGAGTGGCCAATGATCAACCAACAAGGATGCTGGTCCCCGTTCGGTTCGGAGCCATGGTTCCCCCCTCCTGACAGGCACTCTTGTAAGGGAGGGGCAGCAAATGGTAAACCTTAGACCACAAAGCTCTCTTGGACATCCCACATACTGGAGCTCCATGTGGGTCAAGCATGTGTGGCCAGAGACCATGTGGCGATTCCAAGGCTACTTAAGAGGCTGCAGCCCCGTTATTGTGGCCAAGCTTGGTGTGAAAGTATCAGAGAGGAAGACTTTTATTTCTAGTTAAGGTTCGTTTCCCAATATGCAGAGTTTATATACATGCCTTTTAGGCATTGTGGCAGTGAAATAGTTTTCGCAACAATGGCTTGTTTTTCCCCTTTCCCATATTTAGCAATGAAGGATCCAAGCATAACGTGAATTAGTGTGAGAGTTAGATTCAGTTGTCAACTTGGCCAGGTGAAGGCACCTAGTTCTGTTGCTGTGGACATGAGCCAATGGTACATGAACCTCATCTGTTGCTGATTACATCTGCAGTCAGCTAGGAGGCGTGCCTGCTGCAATGAATGATGTTTGACTTAATTGGCTGGGAGCACAATGTAGCACAGCCCAAGCATCTCAGCATACCTCATCTCAGTACTAGCAGCTCAGACCAGGCCTTTGGCGGTGCAGAAAGAAATCACCCAGGGGAAGGATGTTGGAACCCAGGGGCTTGGAGAGAAGGCCAGCAGAGACCACCCTGTGCCTTCCCACATAAGAAAGAACCTCAGTTGAAAGTTAGCTGCCTTTCCTCTGAAGAACTAACAAAATAAATCCCCTTTTATTAAAAGCCAATCCGTCTCTGGTGTGTTGCATTCCGGCAGCTAGCAAACTAGAACAATTAGTAAAAGGCATCTCAGTTCTGAAAGGGCTGAAGAATGCTAATGGATTAGATTTCAGCAAGCTTGAAGAGTTGATGGGAAGATGTTTCAAATTCTGCTCCACATGCTATTCTCCAAGAGAGAAGGCAGAACACATAGGTGCTATTTTGTCCCCAAAAGATTAGGGAGTCTTAATATCCCAAGGTCTCCCTATTGATGGAATATTCTTCCTTCTGGGTTTGAACTCACAGAGTGATTCCGAAAAACTGTCCTGAAGAGAGAGACTGTTTTTCTCCCCCATGTTTGGAGCCTTTCCAGGTGCTTTAGGCTGCCTGAGTTCTGATTTCCGGATAACTGAGGCATTCCCATACTTGGATTATCTGTGTTTTCAAGCACCTTGCTGCAAGGGACCTGCAGGGCCAGAATGTAATCTGGTTTACACGGGCTGCATGTGCTCTGCAAGGCCGGTCTACTGTCAATGCTCGGCACCGAGAGCCCTGAGAGTCCTGTATCAACCCCAGGTTTTAGCATAAAAGCTGCGCCATTCCCCGGTGCCATCATGAATATAAAAAACCCAGGAGGAGCCAATCATATCTGGAAACACTGGAACCACCACTACCCAGGATCTCAAGGGATATTTGCATTAGACCGTGCTTCTTCTGAAGATGATTTAGAAGCCGCTGGAAATGGACTGAACTCAGCATCTCAGCACTTCACCCTTTCCACTGTTTGCCACTCTTCAAGACAATCCAGCTGCTCGCCCAGTACAAAAGCTTTTCACGGAATGCTCCACTCTGATTGCCACGCATCGCTGTGTGTTCACATGCTGTGCTCGCCCCTCTCGGAAATACTCACAGTTGATGAGAAGCAACAGGTCTTATCCTTATCCAGGATGAAAACTCATGTCTTATCTTTCAAGTTCCATGCCACCAAATACATTTTAAAATAGACCCATGCTTTATCTTCTTCATTTACTTTTTATTAAATTGTATTTTCAATGAAAGCATGGGACTAATTTTGGGCAAATCATCAGTGTCACAGCCAGCAGAGCTTCTGAATCATGAAGTACAAAAAAATAAGAATAATTTTCAAACTTGAATTATAGTGAATTAAACCTTACGAACAGTGAAATAAGAACTTTTGATGTATTCTTACACCTGAAACTTTCAGGATGTATTTTTTTGGAAAAGCATGAGCTCACTCAATTAACTTTGGAATAAGATGATTAAAAGGAACGGCATTGCCCTTTGCCAAGAACATAGCATGTTCTAATGCCAAACCTCCCCCACACTTAGCATAGGACCCATGGGCAAAGAGCTTTGTTCTTGTGCCTGGCTTGTGAAATGAGAATAATACAATTTATTACTATAAGCGAATGGGATTAATTTGGTTAATTAACATGGGCGTTAAAGTACTAAGTAGAAGAGGTACCATATGTAGAGTTTTCATTTAAGTTTTAGAAATGAGTAATTGCTCATTCAGCATTGTAGGAAACGTAATCCATGTAGCATTCTCCGTGACTTCACAAGGAGAGAATGACTGGAAGCCCCGGGTCTGGAATTTTTCTGGACGTATCTCTTTCCCACGTATCTCTTCTCTTGGCTGATTTTAATCTGTAGCTTTCACTGGAATAAACTGTAACCATGGGTAAAGCAGCTTTTTCTGAGTCCCTGAGTTTGAGCGCTGCTAGTGAATTATCAAACCCTTGGAGACCCCCAAACTTAGAACTGGAGTCACAGTAAGTGTGACCTTGGGCAGCCCTGACCTCTGAGCTGGTGTGAGAAGTGAGGAGAGCCTTGCAGATTACTCCGTACCAGTGCCAAGGAAGTCAACACAAGAGGAGATTTCTAAGCTGGTCACCACCATGGCAGCTGAGATTAGAATCTTCTGGAAAGCCGGTAGAATGAGCTTGGCATGGTCTGCTTGCGAGATGGCGAGGGGGCATTACTGATCAGCAAACACTCCCCCCTGGCCAAGGTTTAGGCAACGATGAGTGCCAGTCAGGTTCCTACTCACACCGCATCCTGGCCAAAACAGCCCTAGGACAGAAAGCCAAATAACCGCGATATGGGCGTGCAGGGAAAGCAATCGCACCTGCTCTGGGCTGATTGCCACAGCACGTGTTGAGGAGGAGGCAGGCCGAGAAGGTGGGAGGCGGGGCACCGAGGGGTCCACTGCCTGTTCAACTCTACGTCTATTGAGTTATGTAGCAAGGAATAATATGAGGAAGACATTAGGAGCAAAATTTTGGCCTGGAGTAAAATCTGGACATAAAGTGAGTGAATGTTTTGTTTTAACTTATTTCAGAGGGTTCTGAGGACAATCACTAAAGCATCCTCACGTAGGCACTCCAGAATGAGCGCTTTGACGCCAGCAGCTGATGTGAGGGAGCAGGGCACAGCGCAGTCTGAGATGTGAGGGAGCGGGGCGCAGTCTGAGATGTGAGGGAGCGGGGCGCAGCGCAGTCTGAGATGTGAGGGAGCGGGGCGCAGTCTGAGATGTGAGGGAGCGGGGCGCAGTCTGAGATGTGAGGGAGCGGGGCGCAGTCTGAGATGTGATGGGAGCTCATCCCGGAAGGAGGCCCAGACCTCCCAGCGACTGTGGACTAGCTGGCGTTAGGCCCCGTGACTCCCCGGAACCAGGGCAGTTTAGGGGGGCTGGGGGGGCTAATCACTTTCTTACCCTTCCCACACGTCCATCCTGGCCCATGGAGGCACTGCATTCTGGCCGTCCAGCCATTGTGAAGGTGTCCGTTCCCTTTTCCATTCTCTCGCTAGCTCCTCTCCAAGAACGGAGGGGTCAGCTGCCTGGTCGGAGTCTCACTCTCTTTGGGCAACATTTTAGCTCAACGGGGTCACTGTAGGATAGGCAGTCCCCACACATGCTGCCTTCTCCCTAGCCTTTCAAAGTCTTCCTTCCTGGGTGTGAAGCACACCAGGCAGCCTATGTCAGTGCTCCCAGCTCTGGTCTGCCTACCACTGGTCAAGCTGCTCTATAGACACAGAGGGGTGAGGTGGGGTGCAGGAGGCTTCACTTGGGGCCTCCCAAGGCACACATTCCAACACAGTGTGAACCAGAGAAGCCTGCGTTTGTGTGCGGTAGGGAAGAAGGTAGCCAGGCATTTGCTGAACCATTAACAAACGAGCGCTTGGCTTCCCACCTAGCTGTTGACCCCTGTGTGACTCGCTCCTTTGGAAGGGTTCTAGAGGGTGAAGTTGTGAACAGCAGGGGCCAGACGTCTACTCACGAAGCTCACGGCCTGGATAGGCAGCAGGGCCAGGGTTTGGACGTTTTGAATGCTGGCCGTCTCTTTGTATGCATTCCCAACAGACATGACTAACATCTGGCATAATTCTACAGCCTAATGTAAATAAATATAGCACAGGGAATGGAAATTTAATTGGTTGATTTACTTAGGAACCTTAAACTTCAGGAACAGCTGGTCTTCTTTATGAGTAAAGTCTGACACATTGGAAAAAATTAAAAAGATATCAGTAAGGCTATAGCTTATTGGAACAGCACTATCAAACAAGTTGAATAAATTAGCATCTATAGGACGCTGCATCCAATAACTGCAGGATACACATTCCTCTCAAGTGCACGTGGAATTTTACTGAGAAAGACCCAATGCCGGGCCATAAAGTAAGGCAAAATAAATATCAAAAGAGTTAAATTGCATAGACTTTCCTCTCTGATCACAAAAGAAATGAGTTTGAAATTAATGAAGAGAAAAGATCTAGAAAATCACCAAATATTTCAAAACAAGCAGAGCAATCCTATGCTGAGAGATATCAGCACTGAGGTTGTCCATGGAGCAGAGACTGAGTGGGGGTGATAAGAAGGAATTGTGTGGGTGGATTGAGATGGTTGTGTGGGTTACACAGATGCATATATAGTTGTCAAAAGTCACTTAACTGCACAAGTAAGAAAGGTGCATTTCACTTTATATAAATTTTCCCTCAATTAAAAAATGTAACTGAGGATTCTTCCCATCCTCATGATTGTGATAATAACGCAGGTCTGTGCAGAGAATTTAGACAGATTTGAAGAGGAGCTGGATGTTCAGTGAAGGCTGTGTTCGTACTCATTGGTCACTTTCAAAGGAAATACTGAAATTAGATGTTAGGGAGGCTGGGAAATAAGGGTCGATGCGCTATTCTGAGGGTGACTTTATGTCTTCATTTATGCCTATTATCAATAGCACCCCATTTCATGCTCAAAGTGTCCTGATTTGGCCAATAAATCACATGGTCATCCTGCCCTAAGGGGTCAGTTATTAAGTAGGGCCTGGAGGAGGTGAGATACCTCAGATGCCCAAGGGAACCAGAAGAGGTCAACTCTAGGTCTGAGTTATACATGAAGCTGGATTGTTCCACAAGGGGAGGTGGGCAGGACTTTTTGAACAGTGGTTAGTTTGGAAAACCCAGATTTGCTGGCTTCATATTCATTACTTCAGGGACTCCACAGAAGAAAATCTAAAGCATGTTTTAAAGTGAGGTATTGGCATAAAATGAGGTGCAAAAGTGGCACAAAATCAGCTGGCCTGTGTCCAGAATTGTGAGCAATAGCAGATCTGAGGTCAGAAGGGGTCGGGAAGGAAAAGAGGTTGGTACATGTTAGGAAGGGAGCAGCTGAGGGCATTGTCAGGAGGGCATGAACCATGCACTGTCCAGATTGGAGGGAGGTATAGAAGGTCAAGGAAGGATCACAACAGATGTCTGGGATTGTGAAAGGAAACGCTTTATCCTCAAAAAGGAGACGAACCCACGCCTTGTCCTCAACATGACGGTGGTTCTGAGGAACTGGAGAGAACCCCAGTTATTTTGGAGACTTGGACAATATGGAGAGAAGGCCATCGATGCCGAGGGAAGTGGGCAGACATGGGGAGCCCTGTCCCTGGGCCAGGTCAGAAGTGACCACTGGAGGGAGAGTCAAGGGGCAGGGCCTGATGCATCATGGGAGTTTTGGGAAAAAGAAGAATTTAGAACACCATGATGGATACCCACGAAAATCCAGTTTTTAACTGTAAAGTGAATGACACAAATATTGGATTTAGTGGGAACCATGAAATCTAACAGAGGTAGAAAAAACTGGTCATATTGAAGGTATGATCTGTTCATCAGTAGCTGACAAGAGCAGATATAAGCAATAGATTTTGCTTCTTCAACTCTAAAAGCCACTGAGAAACTAAGACATACCCAACATAAACAGAAAATGTAGCTGAGGGAACTCTGGTCTTAGCCCCATCCACGGACCTCTTGGCTCCGCTCCCTTCCCTGAATTAACTTCTGCACAATATAGCAATGCTTCTCAATTTTGACTAAGGTATGAATTGCTTTTAAAGGAAAAATGGCATAAATCCCCATGTAAAAATTATCTTACTTTAATATTATTTAAATGTGTTTTATTACATTATTTAAGTATATGAATATGTAAAACATAAGTATACATATCAGTTCCTTATGATTAATGCTCAAATCCCACTATAAAACCACCCTGACAACATATCATCAATGTGATACCGTTATGTTCTTGACTTTTTGTAAGAGTCCTATGCCTCGTTATAATTCAATTTTCCCCAATTTAACCCTTATTTGTATAAGGAGTCAGAACTTCATTTATCTTCACTTAGAACAGATGCTCTTTTCTCATAGTTTATTTAAATATTGAATACAACTAATAAGGTGATCAACATAATCTGAAACACTGGGATGAAAACCATGTGACACTCTCAGCATATAAGGTCCTCATGCATGTGCCCCAGGATATACTTATGCTAATTTCTTTATATTGTCATTGCCTCGTTTAGGTTTTACTGGGTAACATATTATCCCAGAACATAGTGGTTTAACACAACACATTTATTAGCTCGTGATTCTGTGGTTTGGCAAATTGCAGAACTGAGCTCATTTGGGTGGCTCTCTTGTGATTAGCATGGTTATCCTTTGTCCTGGATATCCTTTGTCCATGGTTATCCTTTGTCCATGGATATCCTTTGTCCATGGTTATCCTTTGTCCATGGTTATCCTTTGTCCTGGATATCCTTTGTCCATGGTTATCCTTTGTCCATGGATATCCTTTGTCCATGGATATCCTTTGTCCATGGTTATCCTTTGACCTGGCTGACCCGGTTCCATGTTTGGCAGTTGGCTGGGTGACATGTGACCCCGATGTGTCCAGACACATGCAGACCAGCCCTTTCTTCTTCACGTGGTTGCTGGGTTTCAAGGTCAATGAGAGAAGATAAATCCCAATTGAAAAGCACTTGTCAAGATAATGCCACATTATGTTAGTTAATGATCTGTTGGCCAAAGTCACTGGACAAAGCTTAGATTCAAGGCATGGAGAAATAGACTTTGCCTTTTGATGGGAAGAGCTGCAAACTTTTGTGACCATACTTTTTCAGTCTACTCCAGTCATAAAAGCAAAATAACTAAATAAAAAAAATCCACTTTCTGAACTCCTGTGGGAAATACTGAGAAATATTATCCCTATGGGTTGACCTTCTTAGTGGAAAGAGAACGGATGTGTTTTTATTTTGTTGTTGTTGTTACAGCATAATTTATATATTTCAAATGGACAAAAAATGAATATTATTTACAGTCTCTTAAGATAAAATGCCTTTGAATAGGAGCTTCCTTTCCAGTACTTTGAGGCCTATGCGATGTAGCTAGAAAACCTACTAATGTGGAAAGTGAAGACTGCTTAAATAAAATGGGTTAGGAGGAGGGCCTGTGGTTTTTCTATTTTATTAATTGTTTTAATATTGTCTTTCAGGTGGCTGAAGGAGTTTCATATTTTCTTTAGGCCCGTGAGTTGCTGAAACTGTCGTAGGACAACTTCGATGCTATATGAATTCTGCCATTTTGCTAGCACTGATATGACTCTTGGGTCCACCACTCCATTAGAACTATTGGTTCCATTCCCTTTAATTTTTGTTACAAATCTTACAAAGGCAGTGCGTCTGGGTATTTCTGTTTGCATTCTATCTAAGGTGGTACATTCAGTTTTTGTAAATTTTCTGAGCCCCTGGTGGCTGCCATCTTGCATCCCGGGTCTGTCACTGCCCCACACGATGCTCCTGGGTGCTTTGAGATTTACAATGGATTACTGAGGATTAAATAGTGTTTGTACTGAAATAGTACTATGTGGCTGTTTGCCAAGTGATCCTGGAAAACCTAAGGTGTTAGATAAGGTTCTCTTAAGTTTTGGATATTGCAAATAGGTCTGGTCTCCTCTACTGGAGGTGTGATTTAGTACAAAATTGCATTTGGATGGAACTACAGATACATAGACCTCATCTGACAAGGTTTGCTCACAACTTCAGAGCGACCAAACGCGGATTCCAAAAGTAGTAAGACATTGGGTGATAGAGACCACTGATGACTGACTGCTAGAGTGCTCTACAGCATTAAAGGGGAAGTTTGGAGGGTTGAAGGGAGGTATGGATGAGAGTCATGACAGCACACCACAGCTGGGTAAGACAACTCTCATACAGAAGGTTTGCATCTTTCTCAAGGTCAGATCAGAGAAGAAGCATTTTGATCACTCCTCAAGCCCAGAATTGTGGAAAAATCTACAACCATTCCTGGAGTTGACAGGGATTTATCAAGATTTTACATGAGCAAGATAAAGTTCAAACCTTGGGGGTCCCTATAATAATAGCACCTACCTCATTAAGTGGTTCTGAAGACTGAATCAATTAATATTTGAAATCATTGAGAATTGTTTTTGGCCGACAATAAGCTACAAGTGCTTATTGTTCAAACAAACAAACAGACAGACGTTGAGACAGAGATTCTAAGAACTCACTTTTTTCTAGGGAATCCAGAGATACTGAACTCAGGTGTTGGTCCAACCCTTAGGGCATATGTTATGAGAATGCTGTGTGAATTCATACATATGTCCCAGATTTTCCTTGTAGCACAACACCTCTCCCCCTTTGCAAAGCAACTGAAAAATAGAATAATATGTAAAGGAACCAGGAACAATTAGCAAGTGTACCTTGATCGAATTTAGGGTGCAATTAACATACCCTCATCATTTCTCAGCTTGCACTGCTCAAGCCCATCTATTGTCACAGCATTGAAAGAAGTACAGCCCATTCCCCTTGAAGTCTCCCACATCCTTCCCACAAAAGTCTCAGATCTCCTCTCTTAGGTGCTCCATTTTCCTGGATCATCCACATGTGTTAAAGAGAAGGTATGAATCCATCTAATACTTCCTTGAGGCCACAACATTAGGGTCATTTAGAATCAAAGATTTCCATCCTCATTTGATCTAGGCATCAACATTCAGGAGATGGCTCAAATGTTTTCTTCTCAGCATAAAGGAAGCAAAGGGAGCCTGGTGGAATGTCTCTGCAGTATACTTCTCCTGCACGTCATCTTGCTCCATTTCTAAGGACAGGCTGCATCCCATTGATGCCTCTTATGTGCTGCTTAAAGGGACTCTTAGGGCCAGGGGTTTGGGTTCTCTACCTAGTGCTATTGAGGTCGATGTGCTGCTGGCCCGTGCAGGCTCTGGAGGCCCAGCATGGGGTGCCATGTGATCTCCTGCCCTTGGAAAGCTCAAGGTCAATATTCTTAGATATACTAAGATTTTGAATAAGTGTGTGATGTGAGTAGCCTCTGATTCCCTCAGCTTTCAATCACTAAGGAATCAGGAAGAGAATGTGCTTTTCGGATGCATTCAAGTGCCACCATTAGTGTGCTCACTCACTCCTTTAATTAGTAGAAAGCTAAATTATTTACATAGGGGACAAAACTTTTCACCAGCCAACCAGATTTGTGGAGGGAAGGAGTAATGGCACATTTTCTTTAATTTGCACTAATCAACTGGGAGCAAGCTTTCTTTTCTGAAATCAGGTTTTGATAACGTGAGAGGCAAGAGAGAAAGCTCACTATACCCTTGGCCTTGGAAGGGAGTGGAGCCACAATCCATGGATGATAAAATGGCACAAAAGCAGCTGGGATGAGAAATAGTTATTGAAAATTTTCAAAGAAAAAGTTCCACCAATCCACCAATAATACTTTGTCTTGGGGCTGTCCAGAAAGGATAAACAGTTTTCCTATCAAATACTTTCCATCTGTTCTATTTCCTTTACTCCAGAAGATATTGTACTGACACATGGATTCACTCTTCTCCTCAGGAGTATCCAAACTGAGGAAATGAAAAAAGATCCTTGCTTAAAATCAGAAAATAAATTGGCCTCTCCTCAAGAATGCTGACTGATGCTCAGTCCAATAGAGAACAAGAATCGATTCATTTTCCTCATTTGAGATCCATAAAATAAAGAATAAGACGTAAAGAAGGAAATGGAGTGTGAATACACAGAGGTAGTGATACTTGGGTTGATTTTGAGGGCCATTAGCCTTCCTTTCTAAAATTTGAACTGGAATATTTGCTATTAAAATTTTGCTATCCAAATTGAATTTAGCCAATTATTCGAGAATAGAACTTTGTATAAGCACAAAAGTGAAATGGTTTGTTTCTCATACATACTAGAAAATTGTATAATTGTTAGACCAAAGAAAGCACCAGAAAGCATGCCTGCACCAGGTCAGTCCAATACATATTGTCTCTAGAGTACAAAGTAGACACTCAGAAGTCGATGGATGTGGATTTTCATCCAAACGTTGACACTTTCAGTTGTCTTACTTTCAGCAAGTTTCTGAATCACCCCAAGGCTCAATGTCCTCATCTGAAAAAATGGGGATAATCGTACCTTCTCTAGTAGGTTTGTTTCAAGATTTAATATGATAATTAATGTAGAAAGTATCACACATCACCTGATGCTTAAGATACTCACCTTCAAATCACAGAGATGATAATACTCAAAGCCTTTTATAGATATCATTTCTGACTATTAGGAAGTTAGGTCTAAAATTATTAGTCTGTCGCTTCTCCTGCTGAGATGAATGCATCAGCACAAAAGTGAAATGGTTCATTTCTCTCTCACAGTTTTCATGCTCCCAGTTTCTCACTGCTACTACTCTCAATTAATCTTTACCTTCTTCAGGTCTCATCTTCTGAGGCAGCTGTTTAAAAAGGAACACTCACCTTCCTAGTTTTTTCCAAGACACATTTTAAGAAGCTGTTATCAATAATAATAGGGGCAAAGTTGCTATTTGTGTTCAGCAAATTTTAAATATGGCTCTGGTAAAGTGATAAAAGCAAAATAAAGGGATCACTATGGCTAACAAGAAAAAATGGCTAGTTTTAAGCAATTTGATCAGGAAGTGCTTTGGTGTACTTCTCTTCATGTCTCTCATGCTTGGGCCTTGTTGGAAATCTTGGATGTAAGTTTGCATCCAGTTTTCAAAAGGTTTGTTCATTATGCCCTCAAATGTTTTTTCTAACATATGTATAATGGAAGTCTCTATAGGGGACTTTTTGAAAAGATTATTTTTCTGCCATGGGAAGAAGAAATGGGTAGGGATGGAACAGGACTAAATGTCAGGAGGGACATTAGGGTATTATTTTATTTATTTATTTATTTATTTATTTATTTATTTATTTATTTATTTATTTTGCGTAGGCAGGCACCGGGAATCGAACCCGGGTCTCCGGTGTGGCAGGCAAGAACTCTGCCACTGAGTCACCGTCACACGTCGCACCACCCAGATTTTAGGGTCTGGGTGAGAGATGGCCAGAGAAACTCTGAGCAGGGTGACACTGGTGGGAATGAAGAGAATTAAGTCCATTTGAGTGAGATTTGTCAGGTAAAATCACTGCTACTTGTAGCGTGGATGTGAATGAGCTCACCTGTGGTAAATTGGGCGTTGGGTAGAAGAGAGACAGTAGGATTTACCCTTGAGGAATCCTGACACTAAATTTCTAGGTAGAAGAAGATAAGCCTGCAAAGGAAAGTGAGAAGTGACTGTAAAAGCAGGAAGACGAGCAAGAGAATATGTTATCACAAAAGTTGAAGAAAGAACGTTCTTCTCAAAACATGGAGTGGGCTCAATCCCACCTTTCCATCAATATGTGAGACATCCCCTTCACTGTTCTTTTAAACCCAAAGACTTTTAACCTCCCCTACAGCTGTTCTGTTCCCCTCAATCTAAGACTTGGAATCTCTTATTTTCTCCAACTCCTTTCTCTGTTTTCTCCTTTTATCTTTCCATTTTTTTCTCCCTTTCCTTTTCACCAAAACACTTGCTCAAAATGTTTTCATGGATTAACCAAAATCATTCAAACCTTTCACCCAATTCATAGTTAATAATATTTGTAGGGAAAAAACAATACAAAATTAAACTGACAGTGACTAAAACTGCACAAAGTAAAGGTTGTTATTGATAAAATTTGGAAAGAAAAAATCTTACTGCCAAAATTTAGTTGTTCCCAATTTTAGAGGAAAATTGGACTTAATGGAAATAGTGGATAATGGCTACAAAAGAAAAATTTATAATAGCAGAAGCCAATATCGGTAAAACAAAATATAAAAAAGCTTTAAAATGTTCAATTTTGATGCATAGCAAATTGAACCAAGATTATAATTGTCTAACAGACTTCACTCTAGATAATACTGCCCAATTAATTCATTAATACTCTTATAACTCTGATTAAAATGTTTCTATTCAAAAATTTCCTCAGGGCAAAAAAATTCCTTGGGCCAAAACCTCATATTAACATCCATTTATTTGCATGTAGTTTTGCAAAACAGTCTTTTGATTTAAAATTTTTTCTCTTTTGATGGTTATTTTTCTCAATTCACTACTAAATTTGTAAATGTGCCCTCTCTTCCAGTCATGGCTCACAGATTCGAGCATCTTTTAGAAGGAGAATGTTAACAATTTGGGAAAGGAGTTCGACATAGTCATTTATGCATATGATGCTGAATGAATGATAGAAAATTGAAAATATCTTATATGAATACATAAAAATTTCACCAGGCTTTAAGTACACAAAATATTTTTTCACCTGAGGAATCTGTGTAATTTACCTTCTATAAATACATTCAAAATTGGCAAGTTCTCTACTTGAGACAACCCATCATGCTTTTTTATGGAGCAATATAGTTGGCAAAGTAAGACTTCACAGTATCATGAGGATTCGTTGTAATTCATCCCTTTCTTTTAATAAGAAAAGGGCAATATTTTCATGGACCGAAAACTGGCCTGCAAGCCTGAGAATTATGTTTTCTTTCTTATTTCATGGGATTCACTGTATTATTTTAGGCAAGTGGCAGTGTCTGGATCTTCCCTATCTCCCCTTTTTACTGAAGCCAAATTGCCCATTTTCAGATCATGTCTACAAAGGGGCTGGAAGGTTGAGGAAGTCATGTTTTTGTAGTGTCTGTAGAAGAGGGGCTTTGGGCCTGAGCTTTTCGCCGTATTGGAAATCTGGAGCCATGAGTCCTCCTGAGGTGACTGGGGGAGTGTGAAAGCGCTTCTCTTGTCGTTTCCTGGATTGCTGGCAGGTGGTGGTTAGACTCATCTCTGAGGAAAGGGAGACCCGCTGCATTCTCTTCAGGGGCTTCATGAAACACGCTTCTTGGATTGGAACACTGAGACGTTATTCACAATAATTTGCAGCTGTGGACAGCTGGAGCGAAAGCTACTAGAGCAAAGCGACAGGAACCGTTCAGCCAGCCGCTCGGGGCAGTCGGAGGGGAGCCACGCCAACGGTCCTTCTCCAGACACCTCGGCAGGCTTACGCTCCAGCGTTTGTATCCCCAGCTTTGTCCGGGACCTTCTTCTAGGGTGTCTCCTGGGGCTCTTCCTCCTCAATATTTACCTTTTTTAAGATCAGAACAAGTCTTGTTCCCAGTTGCCAAAGAGGCAAAGATGCTCGGTCACAGGACACCTGGGCAGGTCAGTAGCAACCCTGAACAGAAGGATGAGCTGCCGAGTCAGTCGGGGTGTCCCCTGTGCTGGTACCCCTGGGTCCCCGAGCTGGGTCGATAGGGTGCTGTTTCCTTCAGTATGGGTGAGTATCCCAGGCTGGAAGGCCATAGGGCAGACGTTTCCCTGGGTAGTAGACTCAACTCCAAGCCCTCCAGACCCACCGGTGCAGATGCCTTCTCCATCAGACCACCTCCTCTGCCCTCCGACGTGGCGAGGAGAGCAGCTCCCCTACCCCTCTCCACAAGTCTTCAAGTCACCTTTGCATCTATTTTCAGTTATTTCACAAGCTGTCAGGCAAATTGGAGAAATTAATTTCACAGGTTTTGAGAACATTTGTAGTTATGACAGACTCCCAGAAAATAAAAGTTTGGAGGTATTCATCCTCATGAAATGCATGAGGCTAATTCCAGACTTCTGTTGTTGACAAGAAGGAGAAAGAAGCTTCGATAAGTCTAGCCCAGAGGATTTCTTTCAAAGCTCAGCTGGGTACATGGGTGTTTTGGTGGTAAAATGCTCACCTTCCATGTGGGAGACCCGAGTTCAATTCCTAGATCATGCATCCAATAAAGAAAAAAAAAAACCCAGCTGTTTGGATCTCATAAATGTCCCTTCCTGAACATGTATGTCTAAGCTTGCAAGCCAAACTTTTTTTTGAAAAGTTCACCTAAAAACTGACAACTTCCACTTCTTTATTTAGCAGAGAACATGGTCTATTTTGCAAAACGCTGATAATTAAAACTGCATGTGATATGTCACTTCTTGTAACAGAATCTGTTTTTCTGATTGCATAAAATTGAAAGGAAGTACCTGACCAAAAGTGGGAAAATAAACATAAAAAATAAGACATCAGTGGCTAAGAGAGTTCAAATAGAGTTGAGAGACTGTTCTGGAGGCTACTCGTATGCAAACTTCAGCTAGATATTGCTAATTGCCGTGGTATGCCAACCTCCAAACAATAGTATTCCTGTAAACCCGAAAGAATACTCAGGGCTCTGTCTGAGACTCTGTAAAAGTTTCTTTCACTAGGTTTATTTTTCAGAAATCTTTTATCTCCAGATGGTCCCTAGATCAGACAAGCTCTGAAACCCAGAGTTATCAGTCTCTCCAAGAGCATCAAGCAGCTTCATCCTCCTGTCCCGTAACGCTGACACCCATTTTCAACATGAAGTTAAAATGACCATTGCCCAAATAACCGCAAAAGGTGGAGAAGGAGGAGTTGTATCAGAGATAGGATTTAACAACTGAGTGTGACTACTGAATCATTACATTGATATTTCTTTTTAGTCTCCAGTGTCTTAGAGCACCTCGAAGGAAACGCCTGAAATAGTGGTGCTGTAATCCATACCATACTTTGAAATTTGTTCAAAAACTACTTGTCAAAATATACTTTGAAATTTATCACTTTTTTTTTGTATATATGCTACATTTCATAATAAAAAATGTTTAAAAAAATTGGAGGCAAAGTGCCTGGTCTCAATCTGAGCTGAGCTCCTGGAGCAGCGACTGAGATCACCTTGGCTGTGACTGAGATCAGCCTTTGACAGAACTGGGAGGGAGAAGCTCATCCCCCTCCAGATGACCCCTCACTCTTACGCCTCTGCCGCCCAGGGCTCAGCATTCCAATGATCAGATGCAGGCTTGGAAATACATCCTCCAGAGTTTATCTTCCTCCTTCTACATAGCAGAACAAGATGAGGATAGGAAATATCTTTAAGTTGTGTTCATGATTTAAAACTAAATCTGGACTCCACCTGGTCCATGCTCAATATGGAGTCAATTCAAAGAAGCAATCCAAAAATAACCAAGGCAACCCAATTCAGTCCTCATGTCAATCGCCAAACGTCAAAGGGGAAGGGGGGACATTCTTGATTCTTAAGAAACTCAAGGTCTCATGGGGGGGACGGGGCACTGTGAAGGGAAAGCTCCAGCCTAAAGTCAGGCTGCTGCAGAAATATCCCAACTGCTTACAGGAATAATGAACTCAATTCAAATGCTTTGAGAGACCCGAAAGAGTTACTTTGGTGGAGATTTAGTCAAGCAAGTTATATATATTTTTTCACCAAATATTTATTGGAAATCTACTATGTGCCAGAAAGTCTTTTAGGCACTAGGAATAGAGAACAAAACATTTTTTAAATGCCCTCCTTCAATGGAGTTTGGATTTCAATAGGGGAGATTTCTAATAAATAAGATAGTGGAGTGGTGTGTGTAGGGTAGTTAATAGACGGCATGGAGGACTAAGGGGGAAGCAAGCAGGAAAAGGGGCATAAAGTGGCCGGGGGGTGGGGCCCAACACTTGAGTTAGGGTGAAGTAGAAGACCTCACTAAGAAGGTGGTTCTGCAAATTCCCTGAGAGCAGTGAGGAAGGGAGCCATGCTGATGGCTGGGAAAAGAACATTCTAGAAGGAACCATAGTGCAAAGGCCCTAAGCTTGTCTGTCAGGTTTGAGGAACAGCAACGAGAACAAAATGGCTGGAATAAGTGAGCGAGGGTGAAAGCAGTAAGAGACAAGGTCAGAGAGTTATAGGGAACTGGTGGCAGAACGATTACAGAGGTCATTGTGAAGATTTTGGCTTTCTCTGAGTGAGACGGGAAGATATTAACTGGCACATATTTTAACAGGGTCACAGTAGCTTCTGGATAGAGAATAGACTGATGGGAGCAGGGATAGGAGCAGGGTACCTAGTTAGGCTACTGCAGGAATCCAGGGAAGAGCTAATAGAGGTTGGGGGGAAGGTGTGACAATGGGGGTGAGAAGTGGTCACATTTTGACTCCTTACAAAAGTTGAGATGATAGGTTGAAACTTTTTTGACCTGATCTTCTGGAAGAATGAATTTGCCTTTACTGAAACAAGGAAGGTTATGGGGAGAGTAGTTTTGGGGAACAGGAAAGATGCGAAGCTTAGTTTTACATATATTGTTTGCTGTGTGTGGCTGGAGGACCTATTGCTGGGCTGTTGGATATATATAGGCACAGAATTCAGAACAGTGGAATAGGGTAGGATTTTATATTTTGATAACATTTAAGGTCATGACACTGGATGAAGTTATCTAGGAAGTTAGAAGATATGGAAAAGAGAAAAATTCCCAGGGCTGAGCCTTGGACCATTCCAATACTTTTAGATCAAGAGATGGGGTGCATGGGTGGTTCAGTGGTAGAATGCTCACCTTCCATGCGGGAGACCCGGGTTCAATTCCTGGATCATGCATCTAGAAATAAAAATGTTACTATAAGAGATGAAGATGCACAGACAGGGGGGCAGGGAAGGAATAGCCAGAGACATAGAGGAAAACCAGGTGAGATTCATGTCCAGGGAGTCAAATGAACAAAGAACTAAAAAGAGGAGTAAGTAAACCATCAACTATGACAACTGCTGCTGAGAAGATGTACACTGACCTAACTTCTGGATTTAGCAGTGTCAGAGTCATTTTGACCTGGTAAGACCAGTGATGGTGGCAAAACATGATTGAAATGCGTTAGAGAGGAAACAGGAATATAGAAATTAGACAGTGAATATTGACAGCTATTTCAAGAAGTGTTGCTGTAAAGAATAAGATAGAAACAGGGTGTTCAATGGAGAGGGAGAAGGAGACAGGTCAAATATAGCCTCTTTGTTCTATGTTTACTTAAAACTGTGATGAAATGTAACATATAGCATACATGAATCAGAGTTACAAAATTAGTTATAATGTAACACCCTTATCACTTTCGGCACCCCGAAAATCCATCATGCTCATCTCCCCTATAGAAAGCCCTGCCTTCAACCCTGGTGGCCAACTGTACCCTCGTTTTTCTGATAACTATTTTCTAGTTTTCCTATGGAAAACCATCTTACCATTTCTGTGTGTGGCTTTAAAATGCAGCTTAGTTTTGCCTGTTTTTAAGCTTTGTATGAATGGAATATTACTGCTTGTGCCAGTTTGAAGCTATTATGTACCCCCAAAAAGCCAACTTCTTTAATCCTCCTTCAGTATTGCTGGGTGGGATCATTTAGATTGTTTCCATGGAGATGTGGCCCACCAAAAATCGTGGGTGGTAACTTTCAATTAGATGGCTTTCATGGAGAAATGTCTCCAACCATTCAAGGTGGGGTTGCTTACTAGAGTCCTTTAAGAGGGAACCATTATGGAAAGAGCCAAAAGAACCAACAGGGCCCACACAGCCAGAGATCTTTGGAGATGCAAAAGGAAAATGCCCCTGGGGAAGTCTTATGAAATGAGAAGAGAAAGCTAGCTGATGTCACCATGTGCCTTTCCAGCTGAGAGAGAAACCCCAAACATCACTGGCTTCTTGAGTCAAGGTATCCTTACCAGGATGCTTTAGTTTGGACATTTTTATAGCCTAGCCTTAATTTGGACATTTTCATAGCTGTAGGACTGTAAATTTGCAACTTAATAAACTCCCTTTTTAAAAGCCATTCTATTTCTGGTATATTGCATTTCATCAGCTTTTACAAACTAAAACATTGCTAAAAGTGGTCTCCAAGACAAGGATTAAAACATCATCCATTTTTGAGAGGTGAGGGATACCAGCAGAAGAGCGGGAGGTAAGACATGACAGGAAGGGAGCTGAGAGAGGTGCTGCAACAGCAGACACCACTGAGAACTGGGGGTAACCGGAGCTTAATCCTGTGTGGAAACTGGGGGAGTCCAAGTTATTTCACCTGAGAGGTAAGGGAGTTGGGGGGTTATGCACCCATTGCATCAGCGATTGGTAAGGACTGCCACCCACATTCAGTAGGGACAGTGCTAAGACCAAGAAACCCTCTGGTGAAGACGTGCAGAGATGGACACGTGGGAGTCAGGCTAGTAGGTACCAATGTTTGTGGCAAAGGTGGGGGTACAGGCAGGCCAATACGCATACCAAGTATATTCTTGAGACCTTAGTGCTCAATAGCGTGCATATGAGATTCATACATGTTACTGCCGGCATCTATACTCAGTGGCATTGCAGTAGGGAATTCCACTGAATAAATGTACCACCATTGATTTCTGATCCATTCTACTATGGGTGGATATTTGGGTGGTTTGGTTTTAGGTTATTATGCGTCACACTGCTCTGACTGATCTTTCCTGTGTTTTCTGGTGCACATGTGCACACATTTGGTGCAGAGCAGAAATGCTGGGTTGCATTTTTAATAGATACTGACAAACCACAATTCCATATGGTTGTACCAATGTGCCCTCCCTCAACACACCATGAGATTTTCCACTGTACGCCTTGTTTACATTTGTTATTTCCAGGCTTTTTATCTTTTGTCATCTGATGAGCATGAAATGGTATTTCATTGTGGTTTTAATAAACATTTCTCTGGTTACTAATAAGCTTGGACATTTTTTCGCAACCATATTGGCTAATTTGGATTTCTTCCTTTGTGAAGCGTCTCCATCTTTTGCATATTTTCCCCCTAGGACGTCCTTTTTCCATATGGATTTGTAGGACATCCACGTACAAGCCTATTCATAGACTTACATTCTGATTTGTAGGTGTGCAAATGTGGTATTAGTCCTTGTTAGTGCCACGTGGCACAATATCCTCTCCCCTTTGATTTGTTTTTCTAATAATTGGGAGTTCTTTCAAAGTAGTTGAATTAAAACTCATTTCCTCCATGGTGAGTGCTATCTGCATTTGTTAAAAATCCTTTCTTATACCAAGCTCATGAACAATTTATATTATCATCTGATAAATGTTCCAGGTTTGCCTTTTACACTCTTTATGTACTATGAGGTAGGGTACAATTTTCTTTTATCCCATAAGGATACCCTAGTATCTAAATTCAGTATCTCTCATTTCCCCATTGGTCTGCCTGCAGTGTCCTTTGGCATCTATTTTATATCTATATAGATGTGGGGGTTTTTTTTCTATAGCCAATTGATATTTTATCCTTTTCAATGCAATTTTATTGAACTGTATTCACATGCCATACAATCATCCAAAGTATACAAACAATTATTCACCGTATCATCATATAGCTTTGTATCCATCGCCACAATAAAAGACAATAAATAAAAATAAGGATAAAAATTTTAAAATCCCCTCTATCATTTATTTATTGTTTGTCTTTATTTTCTCACTTATCTGTCCAAACACTGGATAAAGGGAGTGTTAGTCACAAGGTTTTCACAATCACACTGTCACACCGTGAAAGCTATATAATTATACAATCATCTTCAAGAATCAAAGCTACTGGATTGCAGTCCAACAGTTTCAGGTATTTCCTTCTAGCTATTTTAATACGCTAAAAACTAACTAGAAAGAGATATCTATATAATCATAAGGATAACCTCTAGAAGGGCCTCTCCACTCTATTTGAAATCTCTCAACCACTGAAACTTTAGTTTGTTCTCTGTTCCCCTTTTTGGTCAAGACGGCTTTCTCAATCCCATGATGCCAAGGCCAGGCTCATTCCCTGGAGTCCTGTCCCATGTTGCCAGGAGATTTATAGCCGTGGGAATCATGTCCAACGTAAGGAGAAGGGCAGTAAGTTCACCTGCCAAGTTGCTTTGGAGAGAGAGGCCACAACTGAGCAATAAAAGAGGTTCTCTGGGGGTCACTCTTGGGCATAATTATCAGTAGGCTTAGCTTCTCCATTGCAGGAATGTTTCATAGGGATAAACACCCACATAGAGGACTTGGCCTATTAAATGATAGACCCCAATGCTTCCCCTCTAGTGGGGAAGTTTAATATTCCCAATTTTTTCCCTAGTTCCTCAAAGGGACTTTACAAATACTTTGTTATTTTCTGCTCAGATTACTGTGGGATATATCGGGGCATCACACTAACCTGTACAAACCAACAAGATCTCACTCCCTATTCGAGGTTGCATGTAATTACGGTGTTCAAGTACATTTACCACACAAGTTAAATTAGATAATGGTGTGCTACTGAAAATGTAAATTCTGCACCAAATAAACATCTCTTCCTTTGGCCTCATACAAATGTTGAAGTTTTAAAACAACAGTCAATATCATCCTTTACCCTTCAGTCTGGTTTACCTCAGTCTTCACTACATCAGCCTCATTCATCAGATGTGGACTGGTATCTGTTCCCCATATTCTGTGCCATGTATCTATTGCTCTGTCCCTGCCATAGGACCACACGGCTTATAATAGGCCACAGTGGGTTGAATTGTGTCTCACAAAATGATATGTTGACGTTCTAATCCCAGGGACTTATATATGGGACTTTATTTGGAAGTAGGGTCTTTGCAAAGCAGTCAAGTTAAGAAGCAGGCATACTGGAGCTGGGTGGGCCCTAAACCTGGTGAAAAAGAGGAGATGCAGACATGGGAACAAGGCTCTACGAAGATGGAAGCAGAGTCTGTTATGTGGTGATAAACAAAGGAAGGCCACGATTGCCAGCCACCGCAGGAAGCTTGGAGAGAGGCACGGGACCTCCAGGATGAACCAGCCCTGCCCACACCTTGGTCTCAGACGTGCAGCCTCCTGAGATGGGAGAGGATACTTTGCTGCTGCTTCACACTGCCCAGCTGGTGCTTAGTTGTTATGACATCCCCAGGAAACTAATACATATATGATAAAATTTCAAGCACAATGAGACAAGTCTTCCAAAATATCAGCTCTCCCCCAAGCATATCGAGGCCATTTTTGGCCCCTGCACTTCTACACAATTTTGGAGGCAGGTTGGGTCAGTTTACTTCTGGTTCTGTTTGAAGCTGGGCCCATTGCATTCCAGCTGAGTGGGGGAGGATCTCCTTGAGTGGGCCTTGGGCTTTGACCCCCCTCCTCTTGCCCCTTAAATGATTTATAATCGTCCCCATTGGCAATTCCCTGCTTTCCTCTCTGGCTCTCACTTTTCCTGAGATTTTAGCCTGTTAATTTCCCACAGTGTTGTCAGTTCATCCATGCTTTTATGATTGCAACAATATTTTATTCAGCATTTTTAGTTATTTTCAGCAGGAGGTTGACTTGAACAGTCTTGCCTGCCGTATTCCCCCAGGTGGCCAGAGAGAAGTGTTTTTCTTTAAACAAGAGAGAAGCAGTAGGCCGTGGCTGTATACTGATGCAATCAAGTTCATATGGGGGAAATATTATGATTCAAGCAAAAGAGAAGAGAATTCCTAGTGAGATGTCTCTGAGCAAGTGAAAGAATAAGTGGCAAAAAGGCTTTAGCTAGGAACCTGGACACTATTCTTAGCAACAGGAGGGGGTGGTGAGACGTGCCGGTGCGCCTGCGGGTCAGTGGGAGATGTGTCTGTGGGGATTATGGAACGTCTTTCCTGACAGTCTCTTCAATCAGTGACAGCAGTGAAGGTCACAGAGGGGACCTGAACATCAGCATCACGTCCAGTTGTTCTTTCCCAACAGAATATCTCAACCCTGTGGCCTGAGGGTTCCCCTCTGGGGCAGAAGCTCGATGAGTTTAACTGCAGGTCTTTTCCGTCCACTCCTCCCTCGGTCCCAGGAGAGGCTGGAGTGACTCCTCTTTCTGTCATAACCAGGCAGGTCAGCCTCCATTCCCTTTCTCATAGGTGCTGGCCGCCTGCAGAGGGTCCATCCCCTCTGCTTCCTGCCCTGAGCTGCCGAGACTCTGGGGGGGGGGGGGGGGTGGTCTTCTGAGTTCCAGCTTCTATCAACAGGTCTGTTTGGTCTCTCGCACCTGGCAGTGTCCTCCAGCTTGTCCCTGACCACTGATAGCATGGCCTGTGGGCTTCAGGAGTTTATCTTGGCTTAATTTCCCAATTTTCTCAGAATCTGAACATGAAAGAATTCTGCTTTTTTGGGGACGTCCAGACAGAACTCAACCCATGAGTCTGACCTTGGAAACAGCAAACAGTAAACAGGTCTTTTTCTTTGCAATACAGGATTAAACTTGCCCAAAGAAGGGTTTGGCCTTGCCTCAGTTTCCTCTAAGACCTTGGGGTGTCTGGCCTGATAAGGATGCATTTGTTTGCTGGGGGCCTGGGCCAGGAGGTATAGACCTGACCTTGGGAAGGGACAGAGACTAAGGGTCAGCCAGGGCTCCTGACAGACCCTCAGTAACACCTCTGGACACCAAGGCTCCTGTGGTTTCCCAGGTTGGCCACACTCCCTGCACTTTGTCACTCACAGGCACTGGGACGGGTAGGCTAGTTCTGCACAGCTCCACCCAGAGAAACAACTGGAAGTTCACACCCAGAGCTGCCCTGCACCCTGTCCCAGGCTCCTCACCCCTTAGTCAATTCATCCGGATCCACTTGCTGTAATAAACCATAACCATGATGCTAACAGTTTTTCTGAGTTTCTGTGAGTCCTTTCACAAATCATTACATCGGAGGGTGGTCTTGGGGCCCCCCGGGGCTGCATTCCCCCCTTTCAGATTGTTAAGAAAGTGTAGTAGGGCTGGGTGTGCCAAGGAGAATCAGGCCCACTAAAGTGCCCAGCCACTCTGGCCTCCTGCCCGCCCTCCACTCTCTGCCCGCCTGGGGACCCCCAAGGGGCGCTTGCTTCCTTTGTTACTCCCACTCACCCCTGGCGATGTGGGCTCTGTGAGGACAGGGAGCGTGTCTCCTGGCTGCTGCGGATTCACAGCCCCTGGAAGGGCTCCCGGCTCGCAGCAGGCCCCAGTGTAGGCTTGTCAGACAGAAGAACTTCTGTGGGGCTCCGCCCGCTTCCCGCTTCAGGGCCCAGCACCTATCCCACCGCAGCTGGGAGTACGCTGGTGGCTGGCGCCGGTGCCCACACGCCCGCGGCGAATCGCCCAGGCCTCTGGGAAGGGTCTGGCCAGGGCCATCCTGCTCAGGAAGGTGTTCCATGCCAGGGGCCGGCTGATGCGGGGACACGGAGGCCGATCTTCTGGCCTCCACTGGAACCCTGTGAAGAACCATAGAGTGGCCTGGGGGGGTCGTTGGGGACCTCGCAGGTCAGCTTCTCGCCGTGTCCGGCCTGCCTTCCCCATGTCCCCACATTCACATCTCCTGAGCAGCCTCCCAGGAAACCTCTGCACGCTGTCGTGGGGTGTGTCCAGTGGACCCATTCTAGCACCCTCGATGAATAAATACCTGAATCATCAAGGGCTCAGCTAAAATTTTTCTCAGAAGGATGCTCTCTACCTCCCTGAAATCACCAGACCCTCATTAGATAAATCTTGGGCCTTCTGTACTTTCTTCTTAGGACTGATTGGCTTGTTATTTGCCTGATTATTTTGTTGATGTTTATGCTCCAAAAGGGCAGCGACTAGGGTCTCATGCCTGGTATGCAGTAGATATTTAGAAAATGGTGAGTGGAGGAGCATCAGCTACAGCCTGGCATCTTCACCCTGGGAGTATGACCCTTAGCAAGAGTATTGGGACCGTAATGGACTCTGGAATCTTCAGCAGTGTTGGTCTCCTACCTCTAAAGGGCTCCAGAGGCCCTCCACTGTGGCTCTTTAGATTCCCCAGCTGTCCCAGCCTTCTCCACCCCACCCCCTGCCACGGCACCCCCCAGAGCTGGAACCTCCAGTGTGAGGTCTAAGCATCTGGCACACAGCTGTGTTTCACCTGAGGATAAAGACTAGAAGGAAAATAATAAATAGTGAGGAAAGACAATGGTTTTTCTTAAAGGGAAGTAGAGAACAATTTGAAAGACTTTTCCAAAACAAGACTTCAAAGTATAGGCAGACTTTGCCAGCCTTTATCTCAATGGAAAAGCAGTTGAGGCTGCTTCCCCTACTACCTGGGGAGTATGTATAGATTTACGCCTGTGCTGGTTTGGAAGGATGTATGTCCCCTAGAAAAGCCATGTTTTAATCAAAATCTCATTTCATAAAGATAATATAATCCCTATTCAATACTGTATGTTTGAAACAGTAATCAGATCATCTCCCTGGAGATGTGATTTAGTCAAGAGTGGTTGTTAAGCTGGATTAGGTGACGACATGTCTCCACTTATTTGGGTGGGTCTTATAAGTTTCTGGAGTCCCATAAAAGAAGAAACGTTTTGGAGAATGAGAAATTCAGAGAGAGCAGAGAAGAACGACATAGTCATGAGAAGTAGAGAGCCCACAAACCAGAGACATTTGGATATGAAGAAGGAAAATGCCTCCCACGGAGCTTCATGAAACAGGAAACCAGGAGAGAAAGCTAGCAGATGATGCTGCGTTCGCCATGTGCCCTTCCAGATGAGGGAGAAACCCTGAACTTCACTGGCCTTCTTGAACCAAGGTATCTTTCCTGGATGCCTTTGATTGGACATTTCTATAGACTTGCTTCAATTGGGACATTTTCTCGGTCTTAGAACTGTAAACTAGCAACTCATCAAATTCCCCTTTTTAAAACCCATTCTGTTCCTGGTATACTGCATTCGGGGAGCTCGCAGATGAGAAGCACGCCTGACTTCTCAGACTCCCACAGTCCACGTAGCTGTGTTCAGTCCACGACATGCAGACATCCTTACACTACACCCTGGAGCCCGTCCTCGATGCCGCGCAGCCCGGCACTGTAAGCCGAGACTGCACAGGAGTGAAACGTGGCTTAAGGGCTGAGCTAACAGGCTTCGCTCAGCCTTCAGTCCACAGCGGGACCAGCAAAGCCTTCCTCAAGACCCCTGCTTGGCCACCTGAGTTCAGCCTGTCTTCCACCTGGGACTCTGGGTCCTGAGCGCAGTGCGGACATGCCACCTCCAAGCCCTGGTCCTGGCTCTGGCACACCAACTTTGCCAGCGTCATCCAGGCACTCCTCAAAGGTGCCAAGGAGACCTAGGTCTCTTTTCTTGAATAGAGGAGCAGCTCCCCTTGTGAATGGGATACCGACAGATTGTTCCTAGTCCCGATTTTAGACTCTCCAAAGCAGTCAGCCAACCTTCAGACTTCAGCAACACCAAAGTTTCTGATGCCTCGATGTCAGACAGTAATAGAATCTGTATAAAAAGCAGAACCACTTCTTTGCACTGTAACTGCTGCTGACCACAGGGCTGTCAGAAGTATCTTTTCTCATTGGCTCACAGCACATTTATAACAGTTTCTTATCTTTAAATGAGGCAGCCACCCTCAAAACACAGAGTTCATAGGTCCCCAGGCCAAAGAGCACGCAGTGTCAGGGCTGCTGACTGTGAGGTGGTCCATTTCAAAAGCAGCTCTATTCCCAAACCACTGAATTAAGCCAAACATTTTAAGGGGATCACTGTGGAGTGTTCCATTATTGAAAAGGTAACATCAGTTTTCAAAGAACCGTTTTTCAATGCCAAATTCCTGACAAATTATCAAAAATGTATTTTGGACAATTATTGTTCTAAGGGTAGATTTAGGAGAAGAAAGAGAGTGATGGAAAGAAGTAGCATCTGCCGTGGTCTTTACAGCTCCCAGGAAAGAAAACAAAAAAGCAACTTCAACTACAAGCCCCTCTGCCAACAGAAGGGCAGGCAGGCAGTAGGGAGAAATTTAAAAAGTGAAAGCGCCGATAAGACAAGTCGTGGTCCCTGGGGCCATGACAAAAGGGTGAGCCGTGGAGGAGTGCCCATTAGCATTGCCACATACATGTTTTTGAAGGACCCCAGTAAGTCAGCTAGTGAGACTTTGTGCGTAGGCCCTGTGATTCATTATCCCCAAGTCTGGAAAACTAGACTAGCTCAATTCTGACTTCACCCACTAGACAGACACTTGTATCTTTGAACACACACAGTGGCCCCACGAGGTGGGAAGTTACTCTTGGTTTTACAGATGGACTTTAGGCAGCTGATGGTTTGGATTGCTGTCCAATAATTACTCACCCACCTCTTCTCCATCCAAGCCCACGCATGAGTGTTCTTCCCCACCATACTGACGTTGGGTCTGGCCATGGGACATGATTTTCCCAGTGGAATATGAGCAGATGGGACATGCACACACACAAACCTTAAATGTTTGACAGGCTTGACTTGGCTCTTATGTTCTGAGATGTGCATTAGAAGAGTTGGCCTTGGGGGACAGGGAGTTACTGATCCTTCAGCCTGGACCCAGGACAAAACACCTGCAGCAGACCCAAGTCCAACCCTCAACCTAAGGCCAAGCCCAGCAGACCCACAGCTGGAAGCAGAACTGCCTGCAGACACAGCCTTGAGCAGCTAAACAGCAGTCAACCTATAGGTTTATGATTATGAGGGTGGAAGCTCGTAATAAGCCCTGGGATTTAGAGTTGTTTGTTAGGCAACACTACAGTGGCAATAGCTAGCTGATACATAAATTATGTAATTAGCCAAAGTCAAGGAGAAGTCTGAGTCCCGACGTTAAGTTTGCCCTATCTCCAAACTCCTTGCTCTTTTGATTATACCATGAGGAGTAAGCAGTATGGAGGTGGAAAATCAAAACAAATTTGAGGAACTATCATTTCTGGAATGCAACTGGGAGCTGAAGCTTAGTGAAAGTGTAGAACCAATAGAGGAACAAATTATTAATCTGTGCCTTTGCACAGATTATGAGGGAAAAGGATCTGTTGAAGAATCTCCCTAGGTTTAGGTTTCCAGAAGGTATTCCACATGAATTATTTTTGCTCCATTTGCTCAATTATAAAAATTATACCTATGGTAATTCATGTGCTTCATTAGGTGAACCAAAAACATTTCAACACATGGTTTTCTTTGTGTTTACTCTTGGGCCAAATACATGTTTTCAGTGCTTGTTCCAGCGGCACGTATACAAAAACCGGAGTGATACAGAGATTAGCATGGTCCCTGCCCAAGGATGACACAGAAGTTGTTGAAGTGCTCCATATATTTTTGCATAATCTCAGAAAGTCTCCCCCAGAGACTACTTATTATTGCAAAGGATGAAAAAGAAACAGTAATTTTTTAGTGGAGAAGCTGGGCAACACTTGACCAGTGATCAAAACATCAACAATCCAGGACATGTGGACGTTCTGTGCCTTCAGATGTGATACTTGGAGAAAGACACATTATCCTGCAGTGCTCCTGAGACCGAATAACCTCAGCCATGAAAAATAATCAGAAAAACATAACATGAGGAATGTTCTAACAAGAAAATAGAAAGAAAGGTGGCTGTAAGCTTAGAAAATGTCAATGTCACAAAAGACAAAGAAAGGCTGTAGGAATTTTCCAGATTAAAAGAAGCTAGAGAGACAAGACAAGCAAGTGTGATTCTTGACCCTAGAATGGATGCTAGACTGGAAAGGAAAAAATAGGATAGGGACATTATTAGGTCAATGGACAAAACTAGGACATCTATGGATGGTAGAATGAAATATTGCAGAAATATAAATACATGAAATTGATAATCATACTATGTAGGAGAATATTCCTATTCTTAGGAAATACACACTTACATACTTGGGGGTAAAGAGTCACAATGTATATAACTTACCCTCAGATGGTTCAGAAAAACTGTACATATACACACGTTATATACGCACAACACATGAAAACACATATGAGAAAGTAAAAGGGTAAAATGTTAACACAAATGAATGTACATCAAAGATCTAGCAATTTTTGAAACTTCAAAAACTCATTACCAAATTAAAATTTTTAAACACAATAGAAATTACAGAGTGTATATTGCAGAAATGGAAACTTATAAGGCATGCTCAAGATATTTCCCAAGTACCCAGAGGAAAAGAATAAAGGAATGACAATGATGATGAATAAGAAATAAAAGAGAGATCCAGGAAATGGAGTATGCAAGTAGGAATGCAGGATGAAGATAGGGGCAAATGTGAGAGCCATGATCAAATAGCTGATAAATTACCTACAAAGGAAAGAAATCAGATGATGTCAGATTTATCCACGATGCTAACTGTTTGAAGACAATGATACAATATCTAAGTCTGAAGAAACAATTTTGTGGCTTAAGAATTCAATATCCAAAAATGTTCATATATAGATTGAGGTAGTGAATATATAACTGTGCAATTATACCAAGAACCACTGGTTGAAAACTTAAGATGGATTGCATGGTGCATGAATAAACCTGTTTTTTAAAAAATAAACAGAAAACTACAAGTGCTGGAGAAGATGTGGAGAAAAAGGTATACCTATTCACTGTTGCTAGGCAAGTAGAATGGTGCAGACTGTCTGGATGTTCCACCGGAACCTAGGTATAGGGTTGCAGTATGATCCTACAGTCCCTTTGCCAGGTACATACTAAGAAGAACTGAAAGCAGGAACACAAATAGACATTCGCACACATTTGTTTATAGTGGCATTATTCACAGCTGTCAGTGGATGGAGGCAGCCTAAGGGAGCATGGACTGATAACAGAGGGGTGAACTACCAGGGTGTTTACATACCAGGGAGTATTATGCAGCTGCAGAAAGGACTGACATGGTGAGGCATGCAACAAAGTGAGTGAACTGTGAGGACATTCACTTAGTTGTGCAAAATAAGTCAAAAACAAAAGGACAAATGTTGCATGGTCTCCCTAATATGAACTAATTATAATGAGCAAACTCTGAGAAAAAATTCGAGAGCATAGGTCACCAGGAGATAGGAAGTGGGCAGAAATTGGGCAATTGATGATTAAAGACACCAAGAAGAGTCATTGTAAAAGTTTGGAAATTGAACAGCACAAGACTGTGTGACGGTAGCACAATACTGTAAGTGTAATTAACAAAGTAGAGTGTGAGTGTGGTTGAAAGAAGAAGGCTAGAGTCAGGTATGTCACCAGAAGGAAAACTAGAGGATAAAAACTGCGACTGTATAACTTAGCGAAACCCAGAGTAGAAAATGATGGTTAATTGTGTAAATATAAGTGTATTCTCACATGACCTAGAACAAACATACATCACTATTACAAGGTGTTAATAATAGGGTGTCATATGGTAGAAATATATTTAATGTAAACTAAGGTCTATAGTTAACAGTAACATTGTAATATTATTTCATTAATTGTAACAAAGGCACTATATCAAAGCTAGATGTCAATCATGGGGGATGTAAGGAGTACGGGATTTTCTTCTTCAGAAGAAATGAGAATGTTCTCATATTGACCGTGATAGTGAATGAATAACCATGTGATTATACCAAGAGCCATTGATTGTTCACTTAGGATGGATTGTATGTTGCATGGTGTGTGAATAAAACTGTTAAAAAATAATGGTGAAGTGTGGGCTACAGTGGCTTAGTGACAGAGTTCTCACTTGCCAGGCCGGAGACCCAGGTTCAGTTCCATGTTAAAAATAAAAAATAAAAAAATAATGGTGAAAATGACACAGGATCATCAATGTACAATTGTCAAAGAATTGTCCGCTTATAATGGTTAGAGTGATTTTTATATTATGTATATTTTACCACAGCAAAAATAATTTTAAAAAATAAGAAAAAGAATTCAATATCCGACCAAGAGGCTTGTGCTAATCTGAAAATATTGTGTACCCCAGAAAAACCATGTCCTTTAGTTCTGATTCAATATTGCAGGGTGGAAACCTTTGTGATTAGCTTACCTACAGGGAGGTGTGGCACTCCCAGCATTGGGTGTGGCCTTTCGATTAGATTATCCCCATGAAGATGTGGTGTGCCCAATTGTGGCTGTGGCATTTGGTTTAAATGAAGATGCTGGGTCTTGATAAGTTTACTGGAGTCCTTTAAAAGGAGAAACATTTTGAAAAAACCTCAGATGCAGACGCTTGGAGAACAGTTGCTTCAGAGCTGACAGAGACACAGATGTTTGGAGATGCTTGGAGTGCCGACAGAGAGAGCAGATACCCAGACATAGGCAGAGCCCAGCAGATGTTGCCAAGTGCCTTCCCATGAGATGCTGAGCCAGCCAGAACCCAGAGGTGTGTCCCGGAGGAGCTAAGTGAAGGCCACACGTGCTTAAAGAGGAAACCACTGGCATCAGAAGCTGGAAGCAATGGAACCAGGAACAAGGACCAGCAGACACCTGCCAGGTGCCTTCCCATCTGACAGAGGTGTTCCAGACAGCATCAACCTTGCTTGAGTGAAGGTAACCTCTTGTTGGTGCCTTAATTTGGACGTTTTCATGACCTTAGAACTGTAAACTTGTAACTCATTAAATTCCTTTTTAAAGGCCATTCCATTTCTAGTATACTGCATTCTGGCAGCTTAACAAACTAATACACTGCTATATATAACATTGAAAAGTCATTCTCAACATCTAAAGGATTCAAAAATTTCAACACCTTTATCTTTCTTCTTGGAAAAAAAAAAACTCAAAGAAATAGCTCAGCTACCTGAGAAAAGAATGAAAAGATGTAGTATTAAAAAAAAAATAGTAGTGGTCAAACAAAACTAGGAAACCTCAGAGATGTCAAAATAGTTATTAACATGGTTATAAAAGAAAGCATATGTCTAAAGTGATGAGTAAAATAGATGATGCATAATGGAAATAAAGAATAGTATTAATTTTAAAAATACATGTTTTCAATATGTAGATAAAAATTCACTATCTTAAGTCTGAAAGTAGTCATGTTTTACAGAAAGGAGGTGTGCAGGTTTGAAAGTGTTGTGTACCTTGGAGAAGCCATGTCCTTGAACCCTGATTCAGTATTGCAGGCTGGAAACCTTTGATTGGATTGTTTCCACAGAGATTCAGCCGTCCAAATGCGGGTGTGGTCTTTTGATTAGACGAATTCCATTGGGGATGTAGTACATCTAATTGTGGGTGTGACATTTTGATTAGATGCAGATGTGACTCTGCGCATTCAAGGTGGGTCTTGATTAGCTTACTATCATTAGAGTCCTTCGAAGGGGAGACATTTTGGAGAAAAGATAGTTGCTTCAGAGCCAACAGGAAGACAGACATTTGGAGATGCTCAGAGTGCCAGCAGAGAGAGCAGATGCCTAGACTCGGATGTTTGCAAGTGTAGAGTCCAGCATATGTCTCCATACGCCTTCCCAAGAAATGCTAAGCAAGCTGAGCCCAGAGCTGTTTCCCAGAGGATCTAAGGGAATGCCTGCAGACACTTAGAGAGGAAACCACTGGCATGAGAAGCTGGAAGCAACAGAACCAGGAACAAGGACCAGCAGACACCAGCCACGTGCCTCCCCATGTGAGAGACATCAGCCTTTCTTGAGTCAAAGAATTTGTCTCTGGATGTCTTAGTTTGGACATTCTTATGGCCTTATAACTATAAACTTGTAACTTAATAAGTTCACTTTTAAAAGCCTTTTCATTTCTGACATATTGCATTCTGGCAGCATTTAGTGAACTGAAACAGTAGGAAACTATAAAACATGATTATCACAGAGGATCTCTCTCTCTCCTGCTAGCAGGAATTATGTTTGACTGACCCTGAGTCCCTTTCCCTTTTCATTATACCATGTGGAGCAAATGGTGTGGAGATGGGAAATCAGAACAAATTTGGGGACATGATGGTATTGAAACACTTATTAAGCTAAGCTACAGGGGCAATTTGTTTGTGTATGCATTTCTGTCCATTTGCTCTGTACTTTTCCCTTCTGCTCATAAGATAAATTAAGGAGATACAGCAAATAAACAAAGGAATTAGGCAAGTACTTAGAGAAACCAAGTGACAAAGTTTTAAAAATTAACAGGGAATTTTGGGGGAGCAGCAGATATCTATTTTCTTTTTCACTTCAAGAATAAGAACTTAATTTTACATCAAAAGTTATAAAACAGCAAATTATTTTTTCGTGGAGTGCTTGAATCATGATGGAAAAACCAATGTCCCCAATTTTTTATTGCAAAATTTTTTTATTATTCGATTGGGTAATGCTATATGTTCATACTTTTAAGAATTCTATGAATTTTTTCTAAAAGGAAGTTTTCCCTTCTGAAAAAGAAATTAAAACATCACTTCTGTGTTCCTAGAATCTCTGAGCTTTTCCCATTAGGTCACAACTCTTTGAAGAGACTGAAGTGAAATCTGGGTATTTATTGGAAGCCCACATGGCAGGTGCAGGGCCGTCTGCACTATATACACTTGTATGGACCGTCAAAACGGTGTGTACGGTCTGTTGTCTAATCTGCATTTTGCAGATGAGGCTCAAAGAAATTAAGTTACTTTACCAAAGACATAACTAATAAGAGGTAGAACTTAGGCTTGAACTTCAATGTCTCTGGCTCCAAATTCCATGCACTTTGCACAACTCCAGATCACGCCCTCTTCCTCCCCTGCCAATTCCTATTCTTTAAGTTGAGGAGTCAGCAGGAGTAGTTCCAATCCTTTACCAAGGAGAGGGAGCTTGCCCACCGGGCTGGAGGCAGATTTATGACACTGCGAGGATGGCTACATGGGGCCAGTTCACGGTCGCTCACCCAGGACTTTACCGGGTGCATCTCTGCCCTCTCTCTCCGTTTTCAATTTGGACCCTCTTACTGTCTATTAAATTATCTAGTGGAGGGATGTGCCTGAAGCTCAGTCAATTTTACTTTAGTGCAGACATCAAACTGATGCTCTGGTTTTAGAAGGGAAAAATACGAGTAGAGAATCCAAGCAACAGTAATGGAAGGTGTGGGTTTCCTTTTTCATGTTATGTTTGCTTTTCATTAGTAGAGTCACTCATGATTTGGCCATATTATCATAGAGACATAGTTTGAACATTAGTCTGAACTGTTTCAACTTCAAGGGAAAATATATGATATTTCTTATAATATATTTTTCCCAAAAGGGTGCCAGGGTCAACAGTGGCAACGTTGAGTCATCAGTGACTTGGTAAAGACTAACGACCAAGCCTAGAAATTAATATTTTAGCATTTTCTCAACCAACTTCTCTTTTTATTACTCATGTAATTATAATTTACAATTGTTCAAGCCAAAAATCTGGGGATTATTCTTGATGATTTTTTTCTCCATCACCTTTGGCATCTCATACCTTAGGGCATCCTGTGGGCTGATCTTCACAGTCCCATCTCTCCCCATAGCCAAGTTCACTGCCACAGTCCAGGCTGCCATCACTTCTCACCCGGATGAACTGGACACTGATGACAGATATGCCAGGGCAACAGAATCTAACTGGGATTGTGCCCCTAAACCTAATGCAGGCTACCCTCCCTCAAATCCACCCTCTCAGAGTAACCAGAGTCACTCTTTTGCACTTAGAATAAAATCCAGTCCCCTGACAAGGTCCAAAACCCTGCATGGTCTACGTGTGCCTTCCACCTGCCTCTCTACCACCCTCCTTCCCTAACCGTGCCCCAGCCTCACAGAGAAGCCAAAAGGTGGCCAGAGTCGGAAAGGGTTTTGCCCACCCGGCTCCCCGCTGCTTTCAAAGGCTGTGCCTGCCCTTACCTGGTCACACCAACCCCTTCTTCTCTTTCTGGGCCCCATTTTACTTCCATCCACAACAATGATCACAGTCGGTCATTATCTTGTCTATTAAGTTGTGTCTTCAAGTCTCCCCAACAGGAGTAGAAGCTCCACGCGGGCAGAGTACTGATCGACCTTGTCCTCTGTGTTTCCCCACAGCCTGGCATAAAGCACAACCTCAACCTGCAGATGCCCAGAGAATGCTGCTCCTGCCCATCTCCATCTGAGTTGTGAGAGGGCTGGTTTGGGTTTTCTTCCCAATCTGATTTAGATTTAGAAAGGGAACAAGTTCTAGAGCACCAAATGCTGAGAGTGGAAGGGACAACTGGGCTCTTTCAACAGCCACTTATCTTTCTTATAAAGGAGAAGGGGGGTCTGAAGGATTGTGTGACTTGGTACAGACACACAGACAGGGCTGAAGTTGACTTATCCGTCACAACCGGAATGTAAGCTTTGTGATGCCAGGGCTCTGTCTGGCTTTTTCCTGCCATTTCTCCAGTGCCTAGAACAATTCCTGCACAAGACAAGATGCTGCATAAATATTTGTTGAATTAATGAATGTTAACCCAGGATGATACGTTGTCCTCTAAAGTTTAATTATTCTCAATCTCATCCTAATCTTATACTACTTTTATCCCCAAACTTGGTTATAGTGATGCTTTTTAATCACCATAACTTCTAATTTCACAGGGCTTTGAGTCTAGCCTGAGCCTCAAAATCTTCCTGGGGATTTGTCTCAAATCTTAGCCTCTGACTAATGTGAGGGATTCTGGTTCTTCTGTTTATTTTCCTTCATTTTACTTTTCCTTTTCGATCTCTTTTTCCTTTTCTCCTCAAATCAGAGAAACTGAAAGAGTAGTCTTATAGTCTCTAATCCTATCTCTGCATCAGAGTGATGAATTCTTACAGCCGTCTTTCTAAGTTATACATATCTATAAAAGTGAAAGGAGAAAAAAGCAATAATTTTCAAAGCACACTTCAAAAGATAGTTACAGAACAGAACCTAGAATTTGTCACGTGCTACCCTTCCACCTAGATTTTTCCTTTGAGTGTGCTTTGAAAATTATTTTTTTTATTTCTTTGCTTTGTATATATGTTATATTTTACAATAAAAATTTTTTTTTAAAAAGTGAAAGGAGATAGGAAGTAGCATCCTAACTCTCCTTTTCTTTTTTACTCTCTTACCCATGGATCATCCTTGAATATATTGAAACTATAATCCCTTGAAATTAGCAGCTTTTTCAACTTGTCTACAATACTGAGTTAAGAGTTTAAAATATCCATGGATAACATGAAATGTTTTCTTAAGGTAATGATGCCTTTAAAACACAACCTACTTAGCGTTGTGTCACGCTAAGACACAACCATACTTTAAAGCTGCGATGACATCATGTAAATCCATTTTCTAGAGGATGCTGGAGGAAAGTCAGAACTGCCAAAGACTTCTCATTGTCTTACATCTCTGTGAAGCCTCCTCCAGCTGAATAGTGTCCAGTGGAGGTCTGGCCACTGGGCTGCCTGCCACGTCCACCTCCAACCTGAGGCAGACAGTGCTCTTGGAATCTCCACTCCAGTCTTGAAATCTGACACAGACACTGTCCATGGGCCCCTCAGAGGCCCTCACAGCCCCTGTTCTTTCTGGGCATGGCTGCCCCTCCCTCAGTTTCTGCCTGCCCTGCCCCTCTGCCTGCCTTGAGACCGCCCCTGGGCTCCTGGAGTTGATCTACTGCAGGCCCTCCAGCCAGAAGTCCCTGGAGGCTACCTGCCCTCTTGGGTGGCCGTAGCCCATGACTGGTGCTTCAGGTACATGAAAGTTCAGCCACCTGGCCTCAAGCAGGGACACGTGCCCCAGTGTTCTCCAGCAGGGTCGGCTGAAGCTGTCCTAGGCTGGACATTGCCTGAGATTCTCCTGTCTGTGCCATCTCCCTTTCTCTTCCACCCTGGGAACACAGAATTAATGACTCACTTGCTCTCAGATTCTTCTCCCAGAGTGTGCTTCCGATCAACCTGCACTGAGTCAAGAGCTGCTTCTGCCCAGGCATCCGGGAAATGTCCTTCCATTGCTCCCAGCAGGCACGGAGGATGGAAAGGTGGTGCCGTTCCTGTGTCAGAGCAGGGAGAGACATCAAACAGCACCGCCCCCCGCCCTGCGTTGGCAGGTGATGGGAGGGGGAGAGAAACTGAGCCCACCCAGGACAGTGGCTTTGGGAGACAGAGGGCCAGGAACCCCATTTCCAGTTTCCAGATCCTATGCTTCCCCCCATGGTTTAACACCAGCCGCTGCTCCCTCCAAACCGTGGTGGGGGGAGAGACACACTAAGAAGGAGAGAGAATAAGCCAAGCTTGAAGTTGTCTTTCTCCTAGTTCATCACTTTTCTTTTTCCCACTCATGGATTTGCTGATAAGACTCAACCCAGTAAAATTCAGAGAACTGCCTTGACTGCCCTGGAGGTCCTGAGATGCTTCATGAGTGAGTTTACAAAGGCATGGAGTGAGCAGGGGGTGGGGGACACACACTGCCAGCGAGGCTGCTGGGAATGAGAGCTCCCTGGGAAGTGTCCTGACTGTGCTTTGCTGATGGTTGTTCAAGTTTCTAGAAAATTCTGTGGTCTTCCTTTCCACGTGGTCCTCACAGGTTGTGGCATATAAGGCTTATTTGGGTTATGCAAATAAAATTAACTTTTAAATGAAGTGCCACCTTTCCCATTTCTTACTGATCTGGATTGATTGGGCCAAGCCTGAGCCCACAGCTTGCCAGCATTCAACATTTGGGGGAAAAAAACAGTCATCAGAAAACACACATCCCTCCTGCCCTGCTCTGACTAACTCTGAAACCATGGAAACGTCTGTGGAACTCTGGGAACTGCAACCCATGGCCCTGCTGAGTGGTGGTGCCCCATCCCAGAAAGCAGTGGGTGGAGGGGACTCCTGAGGCTGCCAGAGCCCCCCCGCCATGCCCCACCTCCTGGCCTCAGCCTTTGGGTTACTGTCACTGTCCCCGGGATGAGTCAAACTGTGACTTCCACGGAAGCCTTAGTCCCTGTGGGATGCTGACAGTCCACACAGCCAGACCATTTGGTCCTCATTTCTCACCCACCTCCCACCCCACCAGTGACTGGATCTTCCCACTGGGGGTTGCAGCCGCAAGCTCAGGACTGCTGACCTAAGGGATAACTATTTTTGCTTTTGAAGATTCTCGACCCAGAAAATAGAAATGCTTATATTGTTGGCGTGCAGGCTTCTGGAGATATTATGGGCTATTCCATTAACTCTGGGAATCCGAGAATGTTTTCTCAGCTTTTTTTGCTGAAAGCTCCCAGGCGATCCAGCACCAGGGAATAAGGGGGCAAAGTGCAGATTCTCGGAGTTACAGGGAAGGGAGAAAGTCAAGAGGCCATAGGCCCAGATGGCCATGGCTTTGAGGCAAACAAAAGCATGCTTCTGTGGGTCTTCAGCATTTGGGGACACCCACACTTACAGCTCTGTCAGCTCCCATCCCACACGGTCAGCCATGGCCACTCCTAAGATACCCAAAGCCCATCAGTGCCCTTTCCATGGGTTACTTGCAATGCTCAGTGGGCCCTTCCCTCTCACCCACCTTCCATTGCCATACCGTTGAGGAGGAGGGGAGCGGTAGCTACATCGCAGCGTGTGAAGCTCGAGGACCACAAAAGAAAGTGTTGGGTATTTGATGGTTCCTGTCATTGGCAGCATCAGCCAGGGGTACATGGCAAATGTCATCTCAGCTGGGCAGAAACCTGGGGCTTCAGCCAGCAGTCTGTATTTTTTTATAGAGGTGGGTTGAGGTCTTCACTTCCCAATCCTTAGGTATGGAGGAGGTGACAAAATGCAAAGACTTTTTTGGACAGGGCTATAGATCCAGTGGCATCAACAGCTTCCTCTTCCCAGGGCCACACCTCCTGCTCCTTGAAGGTCGAATCACTGGCACTTCCATCTACTCTCGTTGTCCACAGACCTGGTGTCCATCTCAGAAAGATTTGGGGGAGATTTTTCCCTTAAGGCACTTAGCCATTCACCTGACTTATAATAAATACATGCAAGAGCTAACAGGAGCATCAGTGCATGGCAGATGGTGGCACTGAGGCTTGGGGAGGGTTCGCAAATTGACAAAGATCAAGCAGCTGGGTGGAGGGGGAGCCTAGATCTGGAAATGAGCACCAGACCCAAGAACCACATCCCAGGTTCCCAGGAACATCTGGAAGGGACAGCTGCAGTGGGAGCAGCAGCAGCAGGTGTCAGCATTTGGGGACACCCACACTTACAGCTCTATCAGCTCTCATCCCACATGGTCAGCCATGGCCACTCCTAAGATACCCAAAGACCATCAGTACCCTTTCCATAGGTTGCTTGCAATGCTCAGTGGGCCCTTCCCTCTCACCCACCCTTGGGGACAGAGATCTTAATCCCACTTCTGTTTTCTGCCGCTCTCTCTGGCTTCTCCATTTCTGACATTGGCTTTTTTCCCCCCAAGTCTCCTTTGTCCCCAGAGCTCCACCCTGCGACCTATTCCTTGATGCCTGCACCAGCTTCCTGCGGCCTCCACAGATCACCAATGCCCTGGTGGCTTAAACCACGTACATTCACTCTCACACAGTTTTGGAGGCCAGTATCCACAATCAGGAGTGTTGAGCTGAAATCAAGGAGTTGCCAGGCCACGCCTCCCTCTGGAGGCTCTAGGGGAGAAAGTTTTCTCACTCCCCACTGCTTGTGGCTTCGGATCCCATCATCCCAGAATCTTCTTCTGCGGTCACATTGTCTCCTCTTCTCCTGGGTGTGGTAAAATATTCTGACTCTTCTAAAGACACATGCAATGGCATTTATGGGCCACGAAGTAGCCTAGGATAATCTTCTTATTTTGAGATTCTCACTCGGTCACATCAGCAAAGTGCCCTTTTCATTGCCATCTTTGTTAGCTGCCGGAATGCAATATACCAGAAACAGAATGGCTTAATAAGTTGCTGGTTTACAGTTCCAAGGCCAAGAAAATGTCCCAGTTAAAGTAAGTCTATAGAAATGTCCAATCTAAGGCATCCAGGGAAAGATACCTTGGTTCAAGAAGGCCGATGAAGTTCAGGGTTTCTCTCTCAAGTGACAAGGCATATGGTGGACACGGTCAGGGTTCCTCTCTCATCTGGAAGGGCACATGGCGAACACAGCATCATTTGCTAGCTTCTTCTCCTGGCTTCCTGTTTCATGAAGCTCCCCAGGAGGTGTTTTCCTTCTTCATCTCCAAAGGTTGCTGGCTGGTGGACTCTACTTCTCATGGCTATGTTGTTCTGCTCTGCTCTCTCTGAATCTCTCATTCTCCAAAATGTTTCCTCTTTTATAAGAGTCCGGAAATTTATCAAAACCCACCCAAATGGGTGGAGACACACCTCTACCTAATCCAATTTAACAACCACTCTTGATTAAATCACATCTCCAAGGAGATGAGCTGATTTCAGTTTCAAACATACAGTATTGAATAGGGATTATTCTACCTTTATGAAATGGGATTTAGATTAAAACATGGCTTTTCTAGAGGACATACATCCTTTCAAACCAGCACACCATATAAGGTAAAATTTGATGGTTCTGGGGATTTTGGATGTGGATATATTTTGAGGGGCCACTTCCAGCTACAGCAGTCCCCAAGCCATGACTGGGCCTTTCACTGAAACTCAGAGCTGACTTTCTAGCCACTCACAAAAGACCTGTACTCAGAGAGAAGGGTCTGCGCCTGCTGCCAACCACACAGGTGCATCATGACGCTGCAAAGTGTCATCCTGAGCCCTGTGAGCCATCTGCACGCTCAGAGGCCACAAGGTCCGGCAGTGCCCCTAGGGCGGGTCAGGCACCGCTCCCTGCTGAGGACCGACAGGCTGCACCTGAAAAGCTTTGGGTGGACTCCCAGGTACCGGGGACTGGGACATGCCTGCGTGGCTTGCCCAGCATCATTTCCTTCGCTGTTTTCCCAGTGGCACCTGCAGCACCCCACCCCCGCCAGGCACCCCGGCACTGCCCGCAGGCTCTGTTCCGTGGAAGCCTTTCCTTGCTCTCGCACACTGTGACGGAGGGGCCCCAGCCTGAGGGAGCCCCCCTTGCTTTAGCACAGCAAAGGCAGTGGGGGGAGATACGATCAGAGGCAGCAATGAAAGAGTAAATCGCTGCTGGACCCGGCTGCCCTTGACGGGGAGGAAACCTTACGGAATCTCATGCCTGCAGTGGTCCCCAGCCAGGGCGGGAGGGGCCTCAACAGGGCACTCAGGGCAGGGGCGGGGGTGGGGGAAGACCCTGGAAATGGCACTCGAGACAGGGCCGGTCAACTCAGGCCCTTTTTCTGTGCGCTGGGTAACATCTGGCCCTCAGCTCTGTGGCTCCGCCCTGTGCCAGGAAATGAAGTATTTCTGCAAGGCAGGGGGCTGTGTGCCCGGGGGGGTGGGGGGGGCTAGACACGTGGGAGGGATCCCAGAGCCAAAGAGAAAGTCCTGTTCTATGCAACTTTACAGTTTTGGGTAACTTCTGGGAGTTCCTAAGGAGGAAACCGCAGCTGCCTGGGAGAGGGCTGGGTAATTATCTGAGTTTGCATGGGAAAGGAGGCCGCATAGGAGGCCAGGATGTCACCTCCCAGGCATCTCTGGCTGAGCTTTCTCTTTTCTCCAGGGAGAATCTAATGGAGCCCCGAAGGAAAAGGAAAATCTTCACCTGTAAGCTGCGTTGTGATTGTTCTTCAAACTTCACGAGAACGCAGCCAAAATGTTTGCGGTGGAACCTCACCTATTCCCCCTTCTAGGTCCTAGTTCACTGCGAACAGAGCCCGCCGTGAACCTGCTACTTACTGGAAAGAGCCCGAAACCCACAGCGATGAAAAGCAGTCATTATCACATATGCTTTCAATTCCGATGGCGCTGTGAGGGAAAAGTGCCCCTTTTTCCCAAGCCGGCCTCTGTGCTCCCCACGCATCTGTGTCACCAGCACTAAAACCCTCGTAATTCAAAGCCTCTTCCCTCGGCCTCCCTGTGCCCCCACCCCAGAGGGCCGTGTCGCCAAGATCCACAGATGCTCCTGAAGGCTGGAAACACCAGTCTGCCTTCTACTGTCAAATTCAAAAGGCATACCTAGAGGGTTTCCATTGTTTCCGAAGGAATTCTACTTTACTGTGTTTATTTCGCTTTGGATTTGATTTTTAATGATCCTTTAAACATCAAAAATAAATCAAAGTGTTGAGTAGCACGTCCAGTTTTCGAGGCTGGTTCCTGAGCCAGAGCTAAATGACTGTTCTCACAGCCAATTACAGCGGCGTGATAACAAATCAAAAGGCAGGGAGCCTCCCCGCCGGCTCTGCCCCGCACGGCTGCTTCCCAACTGTCTAGGGGGAAGGCCTAGAAGAGGGACCAACGGAGAAGCTGCTGGTGATTAAAGCAGAGCAGAAGCTGCTTTGGACCTTGGTCCTACCAAAGCAAAGAAACCCATAAATCTAGGTGGGGGAGGAGGATGTTTTCTGTCCTTCTAAAATCAGCTCTCTTGCAATGGGCTGCGCGTTCTGCTAGGTTTTGCAGCTCCAAAGCTGGAGCATGGCTGTCCTTGTCAACACCTAGTCAAATGCTGAGTTTTGTAAAAATACACAGGAGGCAGTGAGTGATCTGTGGATGGAAATATCAAAATGAGAAGTTTTTAGCTCTTCTTGTTCTTCCCTCCTACAAAGCTTGGGTTTTCATTTTAAAAAATGCTGAGGAGGGGCAGTTAGCCAGTGAGAGTAGAATCAAGTGGGGACCCTTCAGCATTGGCCTCTGTGCCTTCCCTGCCATTCCAGGACACTGTCCCTGGCCTGGTTCTGAGGCCACTTGCAGCCTGTGAGCCTCCATCTAGAGGCGGGCTGTCAGCCTTGGTGACCCATGGGAATCACTTGGACAGTTTTTAAAATGCTGATGCCTGGGCCTCCCCAGAGATTCTAAGCACTGGGTATTGTATAAGCTTTTCCAGCCAATGTCAACACCATCCAACCCAGGACTCTAGCTTGCAGACTCTAGGTAGGTGACTGTTTCCTACTTGACAGGTTAGGTTTAGGACTTATCCTGGAGGGGCGTGCAGGGATCTCAGTGTTCACCGCCAGCAGGTACTGAGCCGGTCCAGGTGGGCAGAGGCCACTGCTTCTTTCGTCTAAACACAGTGGGACTAAAGATGGAATCGAGAAATGTCTCTAGGATGGCCTGGCCCGGCATGCTTTCCTCGGCAGGGGAGAGAGAAACAACAAAGAATGAAAGGGGAGTAAGTTATGCAGATAAACAAACATAAATAGCCCTACTAGCATTTCTGTGGGCCTGAGGCTAATACATTTTCTTTTCTCTCTTTCTTTTTTTTTTGCCTGGGTAGGTACCGGGAATTGAACCCTGTTCTCTGGCATGACAGGCAAGAATTCTGCCATTGAGCCACCGTCACACCGCCCCTGAGGCTAATACATTTTAGGGAGTCTTATTTAATTTAAGAAAAGTGACGTGCAATTAGGAACACAGAATTGAGGCTAGGGCATGGAAGGGTTCATGAAGTAAGGGGTCCTGACCCTTAGGCTTAGGGAGCTGGCCCAATAAATTTGTCTCTGCTTGCATAAGTAAGCAGAGCAGCCATACAATGGGATGGCGGGCAGATGTTGGACAGCATGGGGTGGAGGCTTATTTTTTTGCCTGGAGAGATGTTTGTAAATTTTCAATTCAATTGAAAGGGTTACAAAACCCTTTTGTAAAGCTTTTTGCAAAATACTGACCGATTTTTGTAAGAAGCTATGATATATATGCATGTATTCGAGACTATTGTAGTAGAATAAATTACATACGCCCCTCAAAAGACATGGCCTAAATCTTAATCTGCTTCCCTGTGAGTGTGACCTAATTGTAAAGAGAGCCTTTTGAAGATGTTCTTTTTAGTTAAGGGGTGGCCCAATCCATGTTAATGAAAGCCTCATAAAGAGAAGAAACTGGAAGCCAGAAGGTCTCACAGCCAGAAGCTGGAGGTCAGCAGAAATCAGAAGAGTAGACACTAGGAGAAAACGTTGATAGGAGGCAAGTCAAGGACTTGTGCCAAGCCAGCACCCGAACCTGCAGCTTTCAGGGAAAAGGCCTGGTCTTGCTGACACCTTGATTTTTGGACTTCTAACCTCCAAAACTGTACACCAGTAATTCCTGTTGTTAAGCCAACCAGCGTGTGGTGTTTGTCATAGCAGCCTGGCAAACTGAGGCATGTGTCTTCATAGTCTAATAGTAAAATGGGATGATGAGACATTTTCTTGTGAGTTGTGGGACACAGGCCTGGGAACGACACCACTTAAGGGCAAGTGTGACTGACACGCAGGACGGATTGGTGGTGTCCGCCACGATGACACGCTGCCCCAGGCTCAAGGCTCATCGCACAGCCAGAGCCACCCTGCCACTCAAGATCCAGCGACACCATCAAACTCCTGGAAAATTGCTTGTGGAATGGCTCCTGGAAAGGGCTTGGATAAGCCATTTTCTAGACTCTTTTTTGGGGAGTGGAGAGGTAGATTCATCCGTCCTGTTACATGAAATTAATATTTGTTAATCACTAACTGCACTCTGACAAACCATTTGATTCAATGATTATGATGTTTGCATGCATAATCAGCAAGAACCTTCAGAAGTTTGCAAGATGTCATCTGCGTATGAAAGAACAGAGAAGGCATGGGAGGGGTAGAGATTCAGACAGTAGGAAATGCAGTTCAGGAGCACATGGCTCCTTTTGGATTTTCGGGGTACTGAAGGGCTCCTGTCTCGCCTTTCACATAATTCTGCAGCATCTAACTAACTCCTGCAGCATCTAATGCTCTGCTGGCACCAAGCCAGCTCCTGCCTTCATGTGACCCTAGGAGTCCTTTTGTAACTAAATCTTGTGCTGGGATTCTTGTCCCAGGAGTGCTTGCAAGATAAGGTCTGTGACTTGGAAAGAATCTTCTTGTTTGGTGCTCCCCATGGGTTTATGGCTATTATGGCCATGCTAGGAGCACCAATGTGGCACAGTAACAAGTCCCTCCGGCCAGGACTTTCTGTGCAAAGTCTGCAGTGGCGTTACCGGGAGGCTCTGCTCTGTTCCCTGACATGTGACTATGCTTCAGTAGTGTATTTGGCTGCTTTCTCCACTCAGAGAAACCAAGAGGCTCTGGCGTGGAGGGTTTTGGTTTTATCCTGTGCTATGATATAGACACAATCCATGCCAGAGAAGCATCAAAGGCTTTTCTTATTAAAAAAAAACACCCCCTCAAAAGAAAGAGGAAATGATCTCTGAAAATCACTAACATATGGTGACAAGCCCAATAAAATACATGGATGTTCCCAGCAGGGTCCTCCCCACCACGGACCCGGAAATGTTCCTTTAGCAATCTTGGTGGGATCCACAGAAGTATCAACACTTGCCTCTCATCCTCGCTAACAGATTGGAAGTCGTTTTCTTTTTTTAAGCTGCAATCACACTCTACGTGCACATGGCTTTGATTAGCAGCACACACATGGGCTCCAAATCTAAAGTCATCCAAGACTTTTTGATTTTATTTTCCCCTTTGTGGGACTGGAAAAACATAGCAACGCTCTTTTTAAAAGATCTCAGTGTCTGGCCTGGTGGTGGTTTGTGTCTCACTGTCCTGGCAGCCCAAGGACAGAGCTGGCAAAGGGGGACAGGAGAGAACAAAGCCTCTTCTGGAAGTGGATTCTCGGACAGTAGAACTTCCAGTCTCCAAAACTGTAAGCCAATACAGACTCAGCCTCTCCATGTCCCCATCTCCCCTTGGCAAAGGACTTCTCCAAAGCACCTCCAGCCTCCGTGGAGAAAACTCACATGCTTCCCTGCCAGGCCAGCTAAGGAGGCAGTGGGACCAACCCGTAGCCAGCCCCTGAGGAGCACGGGGACAGTGAGGTGCTACAGCTCAGGGGCAAATCAGAGCCCCCAGAGATGGTGCTGGCATGGAGGGGCCTCCCACTGGCCCCCTGCAGGAGCAAACTTAGGGGTGGGGCCCTAGGAAAGGGCCCCATGTTTGGTCCAGACGGTCCCCTCCAGAGAAGGGTAAATCTCCATCACCGGCACGTTAGGCCCTCTTTTCTCTGCCCTAGACTAAATAATTAAATACAGACCATTTTTCTTTAGGGGAAGTAATAAAACTACAACCTCTGGGTGGGGAAAGACATGTTGAGAATATGATAGTTTTAAAGAGACAGACAGTCCCGGCCTGGTCATAGAAGACCTTTGAAGAGGGACAGACAGTTCTCTGTGGGAATGACATGCACGGGCAGGTTAAGAAATGAGAACTTTGGTTCCCATACAAAGACCCACACACCAGGTTCTGGGCCAACTGTAAGCATTCATCGAGAACATTCCTAAGTAATAAGCCTTGATCTGTGCACCCAGAAGATGCAAGTAATTTGAATAGTGTGCCGATTAAAATAAGTAAAGTTTTGGTGAAATTAGATCCAAATGCTGATAAAGAGAGGAAGTGCATGGCTATTGCATTGTCACGCATGGGTAAACAACATAACTAACTCCACCTGGGGCGTTTGCCACCCATCACTCTTCATTAGGAAGTGTAACCATGTGCCAGGATCACGTTGGGCCCTGGGACAGGCATCCACAGAGAGAAGGTGGGGATATCAGGACACTCTACTCCCCCTTTTCAAGGGCAGGCGTGGTCTTATTTCCTTTACTTTTCCAACTGATTGCTCAAAACAGCAACTTTCCTGTCAGCATACTGGATGGACCCTTCCGACCCTGTTTAATCCCAAAATTCAGTCCAAAGGGATTCAAGCTCAAGTCTGAAGTCCAAGTAGAGAAGTACCTAGAGACTAGTCATTCCCAGAAAATAAAATAAGAAATGGAAATGAATCAGAGCTAGTGAGTTCAGAAAGGTATCAGGTTGCAAAACAATATCCTCCCCCCTTCCCCCAATACCATCCCATATTTCAACAATGGCAATCCTAAAAACAAAAGGGGAAATAATCAATTCACAAGAAAAATGAAATACAAAAGACAAGCAGTTACCACTCTGGTCTTCACTTCTTTTGGGTAAATATTATATTCAGCATCCATTTAAAATCCAGTCTGTATTCTATACACATTTTGAATTCTGGCTTTGTTTCCCTGAAACAGAATTATACATGAAGTCTCCCAAAAGCAGGCCTGGCTGCCATTCTTTTTCCAGTGGTAAGGTTACTGCACTCACGCCGCCCCATTTAGGCCACCAGTAGCAATGAGGTCCTGCTAGTGTGCTTTGGAGAGAACTCACCTGCACCTCCGCCATTCACGTTCAATTTCAATTTGTCAGCAGATCCTTTCCTCAGCAGCACGGTCCCATGGGACCACACGCAGCCCACAGCATCAGCCCCCTGCACTTTGGATGCATTTCTCTACAGTCCGATCTACCAATTCACAGAGGTCTTTGGAAATCTGGACATGGTATGGTGAAAATACCTTTCTTATGCTCGCCATTTCAATTTCTGCTAAAATGAATCAAGAATCCCCACGTACCTCAGTTGAGTAAAGATGACACAAACACATCACATGTGCATTTAAATTGAGTGCAATTATGTGAAGACAGGTAGGTTAAGAAACAACTCGTGAGTAATTCCACCTGCCCTTGTACTTGACAGCATAGTGCCTGTGTACCCCCGAGTGAGAAAACTGCTGTCAGTCTCATTCCCCAGTATGACATCCAATCTTCAATCTCAGTCTTATTCCCGAGTGTGACATCCAATCCTCAATCTCCAAGTGTGAACCTCTTGTTGCACTGAAAGGATGTTCCTGTTTACTTACATAGATTTTTCTAGCAAGTTGACCCTTTCTGCCATCAACCGCTTTACCTGATGCTCAGCCTTAGAGGAATACGTGATACTGTTGCGCTGGAAAGTTAGGCTTCAGTGATGCACAGAGACATTTTACACTGTGTTACGGATTTTCACAAGGTACTGATGACCGTGCAAATCACCTGCATTACAGACTTTAGAAGTTAATTCTCACCCAAAGTGTAATTCCATTGGTTGGTCAAGGAGCTAATATATGGCAAGCTTTCGTTTTTCTGAATTGGGGCTGAAAGCAGAAGGGATTTAGACACAGTGGGGGTGGGAAGGAGCTGGGATCCTGTCTGCAATGCTAAGGGACCGTGTGTGTGTGTGTGTGTGCTCGTGCTCACACAATCATATGTGCATGTTTGGGAAGCATAAAAAAAGAAAACGTGGCAGTTTCCCCTTGGGAAGTGGCTGAGATACTGAAAGGAGATATTTGCTGATACTGTTATCCTAAGGGATACAGGGTCATGCTCTCTTCCACTTTCAAAAAAAAAAAAGTCTTCAGAAAGGTTTACATCCTGATCGCACTTCTGAAGGCGCTGGATGCATAGTTCTGGGACAGGCTACGGGGCAGAGTTAAAACAAGAGTAACCAGGCAACGTTTGAGCATAACGTTTTTACAATATAAAGGGAATTTTTGCCCCAATGTCTGACATTTGGATGTCTTCCTTGGATGAATCAACTGCTTTTCAGAATAGAGGAGAATTATGAAAATGGATCACTTGGCAGACATAGAAAGCAGCTGCTTATAACTTTCAATAAATATGTGTAAAGCAACAGGATACATAGCTCTCTGCTGGGGCCAGGACCTTGGAAAATATGGTATCCTAGAGACAGTGTGAGTACAGGGAATGACTCAGGCGGAGGGAAGGGTCATCCACTGGGCTCGGATGGACCCTGGTCCGAGGGCCAGCTAGAGGCTCTGCACAGCCCCCTGAGAGACAGCAGCGGACGGTGGCTCGCCTGGGCTTGGGGAGACGTGGTTTGGGGAGAGGCTTGTGGATCTCTGGGGCCAGGGGAAGGGGCATTTCATTTAGGACATTCATCCCCAGTGCCCACAAGGGAAGGAGGGCTTGTAGGTAAAGCAAGAATTTCTCTTGGGAAACGTAATCATCAGCAAGGCTCACACTCCTAGCTTTTCTGTTTCAGTCCTTATGATTATTTAGGCTCTGACCGCCATGTGGAACTCATCGCACCGCCTCTTGTGAGCCAGCCTGGCCAGGAGACCAGGGGACAACTGCGGAGTAGAGTCGGGAGCAAATGTCCAGCTGGTGAAGGCACACATTTGGAGGGGACTTAAGTCGTGTCCCGTTGTCCGCCTTTGCAGAGGATTCTCAGGGGCAATGCTGTGCTGCTCTTCTCAGTGGGTTGGTGGTCCATGGAAATGGGTACAGGGGAGGGGAAAGAAAGGGTGGCTTGCTGGCCTGATCAGTTAAATTCCAAATGAACTGAGTTACTTCAGGGGTCACTGTGATTTAGGAGGTCAGGCTCGGACGTGAGACTTTTCTCCACTGAGCAGCAGGGCTGGGAGTTGGGAACAGCTCTCGGGGCCTGGCAGTGCCATCCTCGCACACAACACCCACGCAGGGGGCACGCCTTTGCATTTGGCCATACGGGTGGCCAAATGCCGCGACCTCGTGATTTAAATGGAGGCCTAGAGAAAGATGCAAATACACAGACCAGATTCTCTGATCACAGTGCAATAAAATGAATGTGGTAATCTAAGTAGGAAGATTAAGAAAAACCAAAAAAAACCAATAACAATCAAAGCCCTGCCGTTTGGAAATTGAAAAAATGGACTCTCCTAAGCAACTCTTGCTAAAAGTAAAGAAAGAATAAAATAAATTAAGTAAGCATTGAGCTTAAGGTATTAACAAAATAACAACTAAATTATCCCCCAAAAAAGGCTGACAAGATCAATAACGATGAAAGTTGTATTTAACACATTATGAAGAAAACAACTTCTTAAGCAAGGTATAAAGCATAAACCACTGAGGACAAAACTGGTAAACTGAACCATGTGAAAATAAAAACTCGGCCTATCACATACCAAAACAAAGACATGCATAAAATTGTGTAAACATATCTGCAATGCAAAGGACTGATATACAGAATATATAAAAACGACTTGCAAATCAATAAAAAAGATAAGCAACTCAAAATGACCCAAAATGACCTGAGAATGTGAGCAAGTGATTTCTGAAATGGTGCTCCAACTTCCTAATCATGAGGGAAATGAAATAATGATTTCAATTTCACCTCATGAAACAAAAAAAAAGTCTGAACAACAAGCGCTGGTAGTACATGCAGAAGTAGAATTCCCGCAACTCGTTGGTGTTAACGTAAACTGGTAAAACCTCTCTGTGTGTGATTTGGCAATGTCTAGCCTAGTTGAAGACCTGAGAACCCAAAGCTTCATGAGCTCAACCTCTGGCCCTTGTGGGAGTCTGTACCTGGAAACCTTCCATTAGGGCCTGCAGAGAAGAAAGTGAATGGAGGACACAAATGAACAGGGTTATTCACTTAATAGAAGTCAAATTTAGTGATAAAAAGGAATTACCTACATCAGCATAGAATATCAGAAATACAATGAAAGCTGCAAACATAGGATTAAATTCTGCAGTAGCCACATTAAAATAAGTAAAAAGAAATAAGTGAAATTAATGTAATTATATATGCTATTAACTCCCTATGCCCAAAATAGAATTTCAATATGTACTCAACATGTAAACTATTAATTAGATTGTAAATTATTTTTTTATGTTCTAAATATTGCAATCCAGAGAGTACTTTATACTTAAAGCACATCTCTCTCAGTTTGGCCCAGCCGTATTTCAAACGGTCAACAGTCACACGGAGTTGGTGTGACAGCATTGGGCAATCCAAACGGAGATGGGAGAGATTTCATATGGATAAATATCAAAAATGTAACTGTTACTGTACAACAGGACTAGATACAAAAACTCAAAAATGGACAGCACAATAATACCTAATTGTAAAGTAATCATGTTAAAACACTGAATGAAGCTGCATCTGAGCTATAGGTTTTTTTTTTGTCTGTCTGTTTGTTTGTTTGTTTGTGTATTTTTTTTACTATTATTATTATTTTTATTTTTTTCTCTATATTAACATTCTATATCTTTTTCTGTTGTTTTGCTAGTTCTTTTCCTAAATCGATGCAAATGTACTAAGAAATGATGATCATGCATCTATGTGATGATGTTAAGAATTACTGATTGCATATGTAGAATGGAATGATTTCTAAATGTTGTGTTAATTTCTTCTTTTTCTTTAATTAATAAAAAAAAATTTTTTTAATGTAACTGTTAATGGAAAGGTTAAGTTTCAGGAGGGCACATTCACAATGAGACTATCTAATTTTTAAAAAATGCAACACAACAGTATATATGTAGTTAAAGTACATTAATATATATGGAAGTAATATACACCAATGTCAGGGTACTGGTTATTTCTATGGAGGAAAGAAAGGAGAGAGAATAAGGAAGTGATTTTGGTAGAGAAGCATCAGTTGGAGCTACAAATACTTTATTTCTCCACAAAAAGAAATATGAAGTCATTCATCAAAATTCTAACATCTTTTAATATTTGTGATGGGTTCATTATTTTATATACTTTTTATGACCAAAGTATTGCATAATTCAAAAGATAATTTTTAGAAGAGACATACAGTAGGAAACCATGGGTATAAAATTTTAAAAAAACATAATAAACAACTCCACAACTGTTAATATTTATATAGAAACATGAATAAATGAGAAACACCAAATTCAAGTATTATTCTAGAGAGAAGAGGAGAGCTCTGAGATTGGAAAGTAGCGTAAAGGGGAGTTTAGTCATTTTTATACTGTTTACTTCTTTAAAAATATATCTGAAATAAATGGACTAAAATGTTAAGACTTATCAGAGCTGATTGTCGGTCAGAAGGGATGGCAATATTATTCTCAATATACATGTTTATCTCTGCTCCTGGCTGAAGCCCACTAAAATGACAGTAAATGAGTAAAAATGTCACAACTGCAATGGCAAGGAGTCCAGGAGAATAGAGGAGAGCTGCTCTTTGGGAAGCAGTAACCAGGACAGTGTTACCTGACTCACCTAGAGTGTCCCTTGTGGGACACAGTGCACCCATGCTTACTTAGGCTTTCACTCTAGGAATCCACCAGGTACTCAAAGAGAGAACCTGAGGAAGACTCTTCCCCTGGCCTAAAACCCACCCAGACTCTTCTCACTAACACAGGCCTGGTCTCCAAGAGGAAGGAGCTCACCAGAAGACAATTCTGAAACCTTGTTCCAGTTGGGGAAAGCATTTCCACTTCAGCTTTCTTGTCTTGTCTAAGGAGAAAAAAAAAATCAATAGAGGACAGGGCTTTAAGGATACACAATGAAAATGTTGAAGCCAGGGAAGAGAGTAGGTGACAGGGTAAGGAAAAATATACCTCTAGATGAGGGACAGAAATGGAGACTGCACCCCAAGACAGAGACACAGGTGCCCCATGGTGTCAGAGGAGGCCTAAGGGGAAGCCAGGACTCCAACCCCTACCCAGCAGTAAAGAGAGGCCTCATCTCTCAGGTATCAATAGAGGCTGACTGAGGAGACTTCTACCCACCTCTGACAGTAATGAGGCAGCTCCCCTGCGTCATTTTCTGCTGGAGTGGAGTCAGAGGAAACCAGCTAAAACAGAAAATTTAAACAAGATCCAGAGTCCCATATTATAATGCACAAAATTTTCAGGTTTAAGTTGAACATCACTCTTCACAGACAGATCCAGGAAGATCTCAAACTGAATTAAGAGACAATAAAGTATTGCCAACACCAAGAGAAAAGAATTAGCTGACAAAGTTTTCAAAGCACCTATCAGCAAAATACTCCAAATGCAATTACAAACACATTTGAAATAAATGCAACACTAGCATAAACACTCAGCGAAGAAGTACAAAATCTCACCAAAGAACTAGAAGATCTAAAGATCTAAAGAAGACCTAAAAGAAAATTTTAGAACTGAAAAACACAATAACAAATAAAACTCAACAGTTGAACTCAAAAACAGAACGGTGGAGACAGAGAACAGAATCAACGAACTGAAAGATAGAACAATAAAAACTATCCAATCTGAACAATACAGAAAAAATAGACTGGAAACCAAAAGGGTAGATCGTCAGAATTTGTGGGGTTTTAACAAAATATCTAACTTGTTGACAGAAGAGTCCCAGTAGGAGAGGAGAAAGAGGAAGGGCTGAAAAAATACTCAAATAAATAATGGACAAAAACTTCTTCAATTTGGCAAAACACACAAACCTACAGATGTAAGAAGCAGAGGAAACCCAAAACGGAATAAAGATCAAGAAACAGACAAGATAGACCGTAGTGAAACTTCTGATAATGACAAAGAAAACATCTCAAAAGCAGTGATACCTTACCTATAGAGAAAAATCAATTAAATGACAAAATTTTTTCAGAAATCATGGAGGCCAGAAGAAAGAGGCACAACATTTTTAAGTGCTGAAAGACAAGAATTGGCAACTCAGAGGCCTATACCTGGTAAAAAAGGAGGAAATCAAGACATTCTCAGATAACGGAAAACTAAGAGAATTTGTTGCTAACAGAACAACCCTAAAATAATGGCTAAAGGAAGTTCTTTAAACAGAAAAGAGAAGAAAAATGAAAGAAGTACGGAGCATCTGGAAAGAAGAAAGAACACTGTAAGCAAAAATATGGGTAAATATATAGACTTTCCTTTTCCTCTTGAGTCTTCTAAGTCATGTTTGACAATTGAAGCAAAAAGTGTCATGCTATCTGATGTGGTTCTAAATTTATGTCAAGGAAATGTTAAAGACGATGTAAATGAGGGAGGATAAAGGAAGGTGAAGTATTTTGTATACTTCACTTGAACTGGTAGATAATGACATCAGTAGATTATGATAAATTATGTATATATAATATAACATCAAGAACTACTTTAAACAACCTTAATAAGGGCAGGCCGTGGTGGTTCAGTCAGCAGAGTTCTCGCCTGCCGTGTCAGAGACCTGGGGTTGATTCTTGGTGCCTGCCCATGCAAATTTTTTTTAAAAATGCCTTTCTAAGAGATACAGTTAAAAACAACAAATAAAGCAAAACAGAACATTTAAAGCATTCAAATAATCCGTAGGAGGGTAGGAAAAAGAAAACAGAAAAATTGAAATAGAACACACAGAAAGCTTTTTATCCTGCCTCTGTAGTTTGGCCATTTCCAGAATGTCCTATAGTTGAAATCATAAAATATGTAGCTTTTCCATACTGGTTTATTTCACTTAGCAATATGCATTTAAGGTTCTTTCATTTCTTTTCATGGTTTAGTAAGAAACCTTTTCTTTTCACTGAAAAGATTGATAAGAAATCTTTTCTTTATGTCACTGGAATGTCACTCCATTGCATGGTATACCAAAGTTCATCATTCACCTATTAGACATCTTGGTTGCTTTCAATTTTTTGTAATTATGAATAAAACTTCCATACACATGCATGTGCAGGTTTTTGAGTGGACACTAAGTTTTCAACTCATTTGGGTAAATGCCTAGAAAGTTGATTGCTGGATCCCATGATAAACCTATGTTTAGCTTTATAAGAAACAGCCAAACTCTCTTCAAAACTGGCTGCACCATTTTGCATTCCTGCCAGCAATTAATACATTTCCTATTCTCCACATCCTTGCCAGTATGTGATGTTATCAGTATTTTAGATTATAGTCATTCTAATATGTGTGCAGTGGTATCTCACTTTACTTTGAAATTTCCTAATGAGATATGATGAACATTTTTCATGTGCTTATTTGCCATTTATTTATCTTCTTCTGTGTGGTATCTGTTCAGGTATTTTGTTCGTATTTTAATTGGGCAGTTTGTTTTCTTATTGTTGAGTTTTAAGAGTTCTTTTATATTTTGGATACAAAAACATTATCCAATATATGTCTTGCAAATATTTTCTCCAAGAAAAGCCACAGCTTTTCTTATTATTGCCTTAACTGTGTATTTTGCAGAGCAGAAGTTTTAAATTTCAATGAAGTCCAAGTTTTTTCTTTCATGGATCATGCTTTTGGTATTATATCTAAAAAGTCATTGTCAAACTCTAGGTCACCTAGAATTTCTCATATGTTATCTTTCAGAAGTTTCATAGTTTTGTGTTTTACATTTTGAGTTAATTTTTTGTGTGTGAGATGTAAGGTCTGTGTCTAGATTTGTGTTTTTTTAGCATGTGGATTTGAAGACTTTCCAGCACCAATTGTTAAAAGACTATTCTTTGTTGAGAAGACTCTATTGAATTGCTTTTGCTTCCTTATCAAAGATCAGTTGGCTATATTTGTCTGGATCTATTTCTGGAATCTCTATTCAGTTAAACTGATCTATTTATCTCTTTTTCCAAAATCAAACTGTCTTAATCACTACAGCTTTATAGTAAACTTTGAAGTTGAGTAGTGTCTGACTTGTAACTTTATTCTTCACTGCTGTGTTGGCTATTCTGGGTCCTTTGCCTTTCCATATAAACTTTAGAATCAATTTGTCAATAGACACAGACTGATTTCTGAGATTGCATTGAGACTATAGATCAAATTGGAAAGAGCTGTCTTAATAATACTGAGTCATTTTATCCATGAACATGCAAAAACTCTCCAATTATTTAGAGATTGTATGATTTCTTTCATGAGTTTTGCAGTTCTCCCCATATATGTCTATGCTGGTTTTAAACTGTTACGTACCCCAGAAAAGCCAGGCTCTTTTATTCCAGTCTTTGCTGGTGCAGACTTATTATGGGTGGGATTTTTTTTATTAGGTTGTTTCAGTGAAGATGTGGCCCTGCCCATTCAGGGTGGGTCTTAATCATCTTATTGGAGTCCTTGAAGTGAGCAGATACTCATCTGGAGATGCTTGGAGACAGACAGACACTCAAGCAAGGAGTCACTAGATCCAGGAGCTGAAAGCAATGAAACCCAGGAGCAAAGGGTCAGCAGACACCACCATGTGCCTTCCCATGTGACAGAAAAGCCCCAGACATGACTGGCCTTTCTTGAGTGAATGTATCCTCTTGTTGATGCCTTAATTTGGGGATTAGCATGGCCTTAGAATGGTAATTTGCAATGCAATAAATTTGTCTTTATAAACGCCAATCCATTTCTAGTATATTACATTCCAGTAGCATTAGCAAACTGAAACAAGATCTTAGACATATTTTTTTAGATTTATGCTTAAGTATTTCATTTTCATGCTAATGAAAATGGTGTTGTATTTTTGTTTCAAAATCCAATTGTTCATTGCTTGTTATAGAAAAACAATTGAATTTTCTATATTAACCTTTTATTCTGCCACCTTTCTATAATTTCTTATTAGTTTGGGGAGTTTTCTTGTCAACTCTTTGGGATTTTCTATGTAAACCATCATATCACCTGCTAACAAAGATAGTGTTATTCTTCCTTCCCAATATATATATATACTACTTATTTCTTTTCTTGTCTTATCACATTAGCTAGGACTTCTAGGATGATATTGAATAGTAGTGGTGAGAGAGTGCTTCCTTGTCTTGTTCCCAATCTTAGGGGAAAGAAGTTTCTCACCATTAAGCATTATGTTGACTGTGGTATTTATTGTGCGCTTTCTTTACCTTGTTGCAGGCGTTCCCCTCTATTCCCAGTTTTCTGGGAGATTTTATCATGAATGGATGTTAGATTTTGTCAAATGCTTTTCTGCATTTATTTATATCATCATATTATTTTTCTACTTTAGCCTGTTGATGTAATGGGTTACCATAATTGATTTTCAAGTGTTAAGCCATCCTTGCATAGGATGTTATCATTCCTTCTTTAAATAACTGATAGAATTCACCAGTAAGACCATCGGAACTTAGTTCTTTCTGCTTTGGAGGTTATGAATTGTTGGCTCAATTTCTTTAATGGATATACACTTATTCAAATTATCTGTTTTCCTGTGTGAGTTTTTGTAGATTATGTCTTTTGAGGAATGAATTTGTCCATTTCATTTAAGTGGTCAAATTTGTGGGCCTGGAGTTGTTTATTATATTCCTTGATCATCTTTTTAATGCTTATAATGTCAATAGTGATGACCCCTTCTCCATTTGTGATCATATTAAATTGTGTTATCTTTCTTTTTTTCTTGGTTAGCCTGGGGGGAAGTTTATGAATTTTATTTTCAAAGAACTAGCTTTTGGTTTTGTCAATTTTCTCTCATGTTTTCTTGTTTTTAATTTCATTAATTTCTGCTCTCGTTTTTGTTATTTCTTTTCTTCTGCTTTCTATGGATTGCATTTTTTCTTCTTTTACTAGTTTCTTAAAATGAATGCTTAGATTATTGATTTTAGATCTTTTCCCTTTTCTAATAAATGCATCCAATGCTAAAAATTTTCTTCCAAGCACTGATTTTGCTGCATCCTACACATTTTGGTGACTTGTATTTCCATTTAGACCAAAATATTTTTCAATTTCCCTTGAGACTTCTATTTTGATCCATTTGTTATTTGAAAGTGTGTTGTTTAACCTTCAAATATTTTTGGTTTTCTCAGCTATCTTTCTGTTGTTGGTTTATAATTCCATTATGATCTGAGAACATATTCTGTATGATTTCTGTCCTTTTAAAGTTTTTAAAGATGTAATTTATGGGCCAGGATGTGGTCTACCTTGGTGAATGTTTCATGTGAACTTGAGACGAATGTGTACCCTGCTGCTGTTGAAGTATTCTATTTATGTCAATTAGATCCAGTTGATTGATGGTGCTGTTTAGTTCCGCTCTATCCTTGCTGACTTCCTGCCTGCTGAATATGTCACTTACTGGCCGAGGGGTGTTGAAGTCTCCAATAGGATTTTCTATTTCTCTTTGCAGTTCTCTCAGTTTTTGCCTCACATATGTTGATGCCTGTTGTTAGCCACATGCATATTAAGGATTGTTATAACTTCTTGGAGAATTGACCCCTTTATCGCTATGTAATATCCCTCTTTACCCCTGGTAATTTTCCTAGCTCAGACAGTTGCTTATATCTGAAAGTAATATAGATTTCCAACCTTCTTTTGATTACTATTAACATGTATATCTTTATCTTAATCTATCTGTGCCTTTATATTTGAAGGGGTTTCTTGTAAACAACATTATAATTGGATCTTGTTTTTTTAATTCACTTTTATAGCCCTTATCTTTTAATTGGTATATTTGAATTATTCACTTTTAAAGTGACTATTGGTCTATTTCAATCAATATTTACCATATTTGTTGCTGTTTTCTATTCATTGACCTTGTTTTTCTTTCTTTTTTTCATCTTACCCTCTTTTCCTGCATTTTTATTATGATTTCATTTTTTCTCCTTCTAGCATATCAAATGCAATTTTAAAACTTTTTTAGTGGTTCCCATAGAGTTTGCAGTATACATTTACAATTTGTTAATGTCCACTCTCAAGTAACATTACACTGTTTCACAGGTAGTGCAGCTGCTTTATAAGAGAATATTCCCAATTCTTCCCTCTCATCCCCTGTTATATTGCTGCCATTCATTTCATAAACTATAATTATTTAACATACTGTTCTTATTTATTATTTTGAACAAACTGATATCACTTTAGAGCCATTAAAATAGAAAAATAAGAGATTTTATTTTACCTTCATTCCTCCCTTCTTTTTTTTTTACTTAAAAAAAGACTTTATTAAGTTACAAGTTTACAATTCTAACGCTGTAAAAACATCCAGACTAAGGCATCCAGAGAAAAATACCTTGACTCAAGCCTTCCTTGACTCAAGGATTCCATTGCTTCCAGCTTCTGATGCCAGTGGTTTCCTCTCTAAACATCTATGTGTCTTCATTTGGCTTTCCAGGACACACCTCTGGGTTCTTGCTTGCTTAGCATCTCATGGGAAGAAACATGGCAACATCTGCTGGGCTCTGCATCTCCAAATGTCCCTGTCGAGGCATCTGTTCTGTGTTTAGGCACCCCAAACATCTTCAAATGTCAGCATCTCTGTTGGCTCCGAAACAACTGTCTTCTCCAAAATGTTTCCCCTTTTGAAGGACTACAGTAAACTAATCAAGACCCACCTTAAATGGGCAGAATCACATCTCCATCTAATCAAAAGGTCACACCCACAATTGAGTGCATCAGTCTCCATGGAAAAAATCTAATAAAAGGTTTCCACCCTACAATATTATATCGGGATTAAAGGACATGGCTTTACTGGGGTACATAATTCTTTCAAACTAGCACAGAAAGGATTCATCTACTTTCCGAGGTTAGAAATATGATAATCAATGGAATCAACATTTTTACCTAGGCAGTCTGAGTTTAAAGCCTATATATGTGCATATTTTTTATTGTGAAAAATAACACATACACAAAAAAGAAATAATTTTCAAAGCACACTGGAACAATTAGTTATAGAACAGATTTCAAAGTTTGGTGTGGGTTACAGTTCCACAATTTTTCTAGCTGTTCCCAAACACTGAAGACTGAAAGAAATACCAATATAATAATTCAACAGTCATACTCATTTGTTAAATCCTATCTTCTTTATTATAACTCCACCTTCTCCTTTGATCTTTCTCCCAATCTTTAGGGGTATTTGAGCTATGTCCATTCTAACTTTTTCATGCTGGAAAAAGCTTATGATAATATAGGATAGGGGGATGGAATTAGATGATGCTCTGGAGAAGCTGGTCCCTCTGGGTTTCAGGACTTATCTGGCCTAGGAACCCATCCGGAGGTTGTAGGTTTCTGGAAAGTAATCCTAGAGCATGGAACTATTTGTAGAATCTCAGATAGAGCCCTAGGTGCTCTTTAGTATTGACAGGGATAGTTTTGGTTGAGGTTTGACAATCCATGATAAATGGAAATATCTCATTAAAGCTTGCATAAGAGTAGCCTCCAGAGTAGCGTCTCCACTCTACTTGAACTCTCTCAGTCACTGATCCCTTATTTTGTTTCATTTCTTTTTCCCTCTTTGGTCAGGATGGCATTGTCGATCCCACGCTGCCAGGGAGACTTTCACCCCTGGATGTCATGTCCCATGTAGGGGGGAGGGCAGTGATTTCACTTGCAGAGTTGAGCAGAGAGAAAGAGAGTCCACATCTGAGGTCCTCTGGAAATAACTCTTAGGCATAACTATAAGTAGGCTAATCTTCTCCACTACAGAAATAAGCAGGCCTCAAGATCATAGGGCTTGATCTATTGACTTGGGAGTCCCTAGTGTTTGGGATAGTATTAGGGGTTTTCCCGGTGGTAAAGTTCAATAGTTTCATTTTTTTTCTCCCATCTCTTAAGAGACCTTGCCAATATTTTAAAATTATCTGCTCAACATACTCTGGGCATTACAATAAGCTATACAGAATTACAAGCCCTTACTCACTTTCTGGGCTCCATGTGTTTGGTTTGCCTAAATGATGTATCTAGTCAAGTTAAGTTAGATTATGTGCTATCAAAAATTTAGGCTTTGGATAAAATAAATCTCTCTTCCTTTCATCTCATACTGCAAGTAAAGTTCTAAAATACAGTGTCCTTCTTACCCCTGTGTTCTGATTTACCTTCATTCCAATTCACTCAGCTTCATTCTTATCTCTAATTGAAGCCTGATGTCTTTTTCAGTTTCTTTAGCAGTTATTGTATGTGGCATGTTGATTTTCAAAACTTGAGAACTCCTACTCTGAGTCTTAGGTGTCCCACGGGTACCCAGAGTTCCAGGGAAATACTCTTTTATGCATTTATATAGTACAGCCTCTTAAAATCTAGAAATAACAATTACGGTTCTGTACTAAATATGACTGCTATAAGAGCTTATAATCTAGGCCTCAATTTTCTTATAACTATTTTCTAAATGAGACCGTATATTTATTTTCTCTTTTGTTTCTGGCTAATTATGTCCCCCAGGTTTATTCATATCATTGCATGCTGTTGTAGTTTGTCAGCTACCAGAATGCAATACACCAGAAACAGAGAAGCTTTTGAAAAGGGAATTTATTAAGTTGCAACTTCACAGTTCTAAGGCCATGAAAATGCCCAAATTAAGACATCCAGAGAACGATACCTCAACTCCAAAGAAAGGGGCAATGAAGCTCAGGGTTTCTGTTTCACCTGGGAAGGCATGCCTACTAGCTTTCTCTCCTCATTTCATAAGGTTTCCCTGGGGGGCATTTTCCTTCCACATCTCCAAAGATCTCTCGCTATATGGGCTCTGTCAGCTCTTTCCAAAATAGTTCCCTCTTAAGGGGATCCAGCAAACAACTCCACCTTGAATGGGGAGAGACACATCTTTATGGAAACCATCTAATCAAATTTACTACCCACAGTTGGGTGGGTCACATCTCCAGAAACAATAAAAAAGATCCCACCCATATTGAATGAGGATTAAAGAGCATGGATTTTCTGGGGTACACGACAGATTCAAACCAATATACATGCCTCACAACTTCATTCCTATAGCAGCTGAATATTGGATGATATATATATATACCACGGCTTGCCATTCTACTTCTCAGTCAGTGTCTCCTTCAGCCACTGCCATCCATTAGGCATCAGGTATAATGTCCAAAATCACCAACCCGTTCCTCACTTAGTGATATAATCAACACTCCCAATTTTAGACAATTTTCATTTCTCCCAAGAGAAAAATAACGGACAAACACACCCTCACCAAATAGAAAATCCAAACCTCCCCTCAACTCTTGTTCTTCCCCATCCCCAATTGTTTACCTCTGGTATTGCTGTGGTGCTGGTGATTTCTTCCTTTTAAACAGGGCCCATGGCGTGCAATAGTAGTTTCCCCCTATACACCAATATTATTTACTCTTTGTACAAGATTCATACCTTTGAAGTGGTTCATCAAGAACTTATTTATTTTTATAGTGTTAATCGGTGGGATACATGGTTCTATATAACCCCTTTCAATCATGTTCACCTTCAATATGGAATATTACTTATAGCCCCACTAATGAACTGTCTTCACTTGTATCCATTCCCTTACATTAAACTTCCACCTCATTAGTTAACTGTTTACCCGTCTCTAGCTTCTGTGCATCTCTAGGTTCCCCATTCTCTGCGTTGTAGGCCTCTGAGTTTACCTCTACCAAGGTCATAAAAGCAAAATCATACATTGTCTTTCCTTTTGTGTCTGGCTTATTTTTCTCAGCATTATGTCCTCAAGATTCATCCATGCTGCCATATGCTTTATGATGTAGTTTCATCTAATTGCTGCATAATATTCCATCACACACACACACATATATGTATATATATATATGTATATATATATATATGTATATATATATATATATATACACACACCACATTTTGTTTATCTACTTATCTGTGGATTGTAGATGGGCACTTGGATTGTTTCCATCTTTTGGCAATTATGAATAATGCAACTATGAACATCAGTGTGCAAATCTGGTGTGTGTCACTCCTTTCAGCTCTTCTGAGTATATACCAAGTAGTGGTATTGCCAGGCATAGGGCAACTTGATATTTAGTTTTCTAAGGGACCTCTAGGCTGTATTCCATAGCGGCTGCACCGTTATACCTTCCCATCAGCAGTGCATAGGTGCCTCAAATCCTCCACATCTTCTCCAACATTCACAGTTTTCTGTTTGTTTAATAGCAGCAATTCTTATAGGTGCGAGGTGGCACATATCTCATTGTAGTCTTAATCTGCATTTCCCTTATAGAGAATGAAATTAAGCATCTCTTGAATATGCTTTTTAACCATCCGCATTTCCTCTCCAGAAAAATGTCTACTCATATCTTTAGCCCACCTTATAATTGGGTTATTTGTTCTTTTGTTGCTGAGTTGTATGATTTCCTTATGTATAGAGAATATCAAACCCTTATCTGATAGATGATTTTCCATATTTTCTCCCAATGAGTTAGCTGCCTCTTCACCTTTTTGACAAAGCCCTTTGAGGTACAGAAGCATTCGATATTGAGGAGTTGCCATTTATCTATTTTTTCTTTCACCGTTTGAGCTTTGGTTGTAAAGCTTAGGAAGCTACCTCCTATTAGTGGGTCTTAAAGGTGTTTCCCTATATTTTCTTCTAGGAGTTGGAACATAGGCTCTTATATTTAGGTATTTGACTCACTTTGAGTTAATCTTTGATTAGGGTGTAAGGTAGGATCCTCTTTCATTCTTTTGGCTATTGATACCCAGTTCTATGCCCATTAATTGAAAAGACCATTCTGTCTCAATTCAGAGGATTTGGAAAACTTGTCGAAGATCAATTGATCACAAATTTGGTGATCTATCTCTGCATTCTCAGTTCAATTCCATTGGTCAATACTTCTATCTTTGTGCTAGTTTCATGCTGTTTTGACCACCGTGGCTTTATAATAAGCTTTAAAATCAGGAAATGTTAATCCTTCCACTTTGTTCTTTCTTTTTAGGATATTTTTTGCTATTCGAGGTCTCTTTTCCTTCCAAATGAATTTGGTAACCAGCTTTTCCTAGTCTTCAATGTAGGTTGTTGAAATTTTTATTGGTACTGCATTGAATCTGTAGATCAATTTGGGTAGAATTGACATCTTAATTCCATTTTGCTTTCCTATCCACGAGCAAGGAATGTCTTTCCACATAGTTAGATCTTCTTTGATTTCTTTTAGCAATGTTATGTAGTTTTCTGTGTACAGGTCCTTTACATACTGAGTTAAGTTTATTCCTAAATACTTTATTCTTTTAGTTACTATTTTGGGTGCATTTCTCCTTAACTTTCTCCTCAGTTAGGTCATTGCCTGTGTATAGAAACATTACTGAATTTTGCACATTAGTCTTATATCCCACCACTTTGCTGAATTTATTTATTAGCTTAAGAAGCTTTGGCTTAGATTTCTCAAGATTTTCCAAATACAGTACCATGTCATCTGCAAATAACGAAAATTTTATTTCTTCCTTTCTGATTTGGTTGTCTTTTATTTCTTTTTCATATCTGATTGCTGTAGATAGGACTTCTAATACAATGTTGAATAATAGTGTTGACACAGGGCATCCTTGTTTCATTCCTGATCTTAAAGGGAATGTTTTCATTTCTCAACATTGAGTATGATGCTGGCTATGGGTTTTTCATATATGCCTTTTATCATACTGAGGAAGTTTTCTTTGATTCCTACCTTTTGAAGTGTTTTTGTCAGAAAAGGATGTTGAATTTTGTCGAATGCTTTTTCAGCATCACTCAAGATGGTCATGTGATTTTTCCCTTTCTATCTGCTAATGTGCTGTAATACAGTGATTGAATTTCTTGTGTTGAACTACCCTTGCATTGCTGGTCCAAACCCCAGCTAGTCATGTGTGTAATTCCTTTAATGTGTCATTGGATTTGATTTGGTAGTATTTTTGTTAAGGATTTTTGCATATATGTTCATTAAGGAGATTGGCCTGCAGTTTTCCTTTCTTATAATATCTTTCCCTGGTTTTCGTATTTGAGTAATGTTAACTTCATAACATGAGTTAAGTAATGTTCCTTTTTCCTCAGTTTTCTCAAAGTGTTTGGGCAGGATTGCTAAGGGTTCTTTTTGGGATGTTTGATAAAATTCTCCTGTGAAGCCAACTGGCCATGGGCTCTTCTTTGTAGGAAGATTTTTGATGACTGATTAAATCTTTTTACTTGTGATTAATTTTTTAAGATCTTCTATTTCTTCTCGAGTCAATGTAGCTTGTTTGTGTGTTTCTAGGAATTTAATCATTTCATCTAAGTTGTCTAGTTTGTTGCCATATAGTTGTTCATAGGGTGTGCAGGGCCGGGGGGAGGAGGGTACAAGTTTTTGCATGTGCAGGGCGTGGGGAGGGAGGGTGCAGAGGTTGGGGAAGCGAGGTGCTGGTGGGGCACAGGTGTGTGCATGTGTGGGGCAAGGAGGCAGGGCATGGATTTGCATTTGCACGCATGCACTGATGGCAGGGCACAGGGGTTGGAGGTCCTTGTGGTGTGGGTGGGATCAGGGCTCAGGTATGTGGGACACAGGGGCTTGGGGTGCTGGGCAAGGGAGGGCGATGTGCACGGGCGTGTGCTGTGTGTGTGTGTGTGTGTGTGTGTGTGTGTGTGTATGTGGTGCATTCAAGGAGCATGGCTTGGTTTACTTCCTCATCCCCCTCCCTGTTCATGCCCTCCTGTGGGCTCCAGGTCCCTGTTTGGAAAGGGGCATGTTAGGCTCTTGTATTAGCTGCATGGTCTCCAGTTCTCTGCATCTGAATTCCTCAGCTTTTTCACCAGGACCTCCCTATGCAGTGTAGAAGACTTCCTCAGGTTACTTATACTCTGGAATTGCTGTCCTGGTTGTTTTTCTGTCGCTGCTCTGACTGTTCCTTGGAGCAAGGGTGGACGCAGCCTATCCTATTCCACCATCTTCCCAGAGGTACATTTATTCCTTCTTGACTGCTTGTCCTTTCTTTTTGTAGATCAAGTTTCTGACCTATTTTGTGTTCTTTTCTTTGAAGAACCTCTTGTAACATTTCTTGAAAGGCAGATCTAGTGGTGACAAATTTCCTCAAATTTTCTTTGTCTGAGAAAGTCTATTTCACCTTTTCTTTACAAAGATAATCTTACTGGATACAGAATTTTAGATTGGTGGGTGTTTTCTTTCAACACTTTAAGTATTTCACTCCACTCACTTTCTTGTTTGCGTATTTTCTAACAAGAATTCCTGTGAAATTCTTATCCTTATCTCTAAAGGTAGGGTGATTTTCTCCATGGTTTCTTTCAGTATTTTTTCTTTGTGTTTGTCTTTCTTCAGTTTGAATATGATATGCCTACATGTAGAAGTTTTGGTATTTATCCTGCTTAGTATTCTCTGAACTTACTAGATCTACAGTTTGGTATCTATCATTAATTTTGGAAAATTCTCAGCCATTATTACTTCAAATTTTCTTCTTCTCCATTTTCTCTTCCTTTTCCTTCTGATAGCCTCATAATGCATATGTCACAGCTTTTATAATTGCCCTAAGTTCATAGATATTCTGTTCCCTTTTTATTTTTTCTATTCTTTTTTCTCTTTGCATTTCAGCTTCAGAGGTTTCTATTGACATATCTTCAAGCTCACTGATTCTTTCCTTGGCTAGACTTTTCTAGCATTTCTTTTTTATTCTTTTTTAAAATTTCCATTTCTTGCTTACATTACCCATCTGTTTTTGCATGTTTCCCCCTTTTTTTTCATTAGAATCCTTAGCATACTAGTTCCACACCAGTAATTCCAACATCCCTGTCACATTTGAATTTAGTTCTGATGTTCTCTGTCTCTTCATATTGTTTTTTGTTTGTTTTGTTGTGTTGTGTTTTTTTGTTTTGTTTTGTTTTTGCCATTTAAATGCATTATAATTTTTTATTGCATGTCAGACTTGACGTACCAGGTATAAAGGAACTGAGGTAAATGGACCTATAATGTGAGCTTTCATATTTTTCTGACTAGGAGGAGGCCTATGTCTACTGTTTGCTTTAGCTCTAAGTGTCAGGTTAAAATTTCTCCTGGTATTCTTACTTTGTCTCCCTGTTGTCTTTGGGTTTGTCTACAGACTTCTACATAAGGTCTGAGACTCTGTTTTTTCCCTGGTGATCCCTTTTTATTGTACAGGAACCCCTATTGATGTGATGGTAAAATGCTGGGGAAAGGAAGCATCTATAGTCCTATGACTACACCTCAGTCTCTTGGTGAGCATGCACCCTGGGCTGCGACCTTCACAAGTGCTTAGGTGAGATAGCAAGACTAGAGGTAGGTAGAGTGAGTATTTTTCTTCTCCCAAGACCCTTAGGCTCTAATAAAATAGTTTCTTTAGGGTGCTGCCCTTTGTTAAGGAGAACAAAATGCTTTGTGCACATTTCAAAATGTTTACTTTTCTCCTCCCCCTGCTAGAAGCAGGAGGGGAATTTTCTCTGGTCTTCACAGTGAGAACTTGGCACAGCTCATGGAGATAATTATGCTCTAAGATTAGAGTTTTGACTCAAGCTAGCCTACACAGAGCCTCTAGCAATTCATCACTTACAGACTGAGTATTCCTGCAGATACTGGCTCCAGCAGGCAGGCTTCTGATCCTGGGCTTCTCCCAATGAGCTGGGATTCTCTACAGATTTGGGGGCAGCTGTTTCCCCATGACCTCAATTCTCTGATGGATCTCATAGTTGCTGTTTTCATCTTTTTTCTTGTTATTAAGATGTTTCAAGCTTTTTACATGTTGGACTGGAAACTGAAATTTGGTTTTTGACTTTTTAACCTGTGTGCATATGCCGTTTTAAATTTTTTAAAATTTCTTAAAAGTGCAAAATAAGACCCATGCCTTGTTTTTGAAGAGAAATCTCTATTATGGATATTAATTATGTCTAATATATCCATAAATTAAAATTAATGCAATAAAAAATCCAATGGGAATTTAACATGTTAGCATTATAGGAAGAACAAATATGCGAGAAGACCTAAGAAAGTTCTAGGTTGGAGAAGAAGAGTAATTCAATTTTTGCTATCAAATATGTAAATGCATTATAAAATGACAGTAACTAAAAGAGTATAGAATTGACATTAGAGTAGATAGATCAGTGGAAGAGAAAGAAAGTCAAGAGATAGAAATAAGCATATGAGGACATAATTTGTGATGAAGATGTCATTTCAAATTAGCTGGGAAAGTAGATTGTTTAATAAACATTTTTGGGATATTTGGAAAATATAATGCTGAATCTTTGGCTCACTCAATATCAAAATAAATTACAGAATTATAAAATATTGAAAAGCAGCTTATAAAATCATAAAAGTATGAGGAAAAATTTGGATGAAACATTTGATAATATTGATTTAGAGTGATTTCAAAACCAAAAAACCATAAAGAATAAGAAATGTATTCAAACATAGTAAATGGTAGAGACAGATACTTAAGAAGAGTGCAAACCCTTGAAAAGTTTCAATCTCATAGCTTATTAAAAAACTGCACATATAATCAATAATAACATAGGTGAAAACTACTATCAGTTAAAGATTTAAAAGACTGGGAAGACACATCAATCCCTCCTGTTAAATATTTCTGCTATGTTTCTATTGTGCTAAATTTTTCATTTAGGCTTGCTGTAAATCTCTTCTTTTGTGATTTATTCTTTGACTTTATATGCTGAAATTAACTTGAAATTCTTCTTGCTTGTTAAGGGTTTCATGTTTTTTATATTTAGTTCTTTAATATGTTTAAACTTTACTGTACTGTTTAAATTAATATAAATTAATTCATTTCCAAACTGTTTATTAATTACACCGAGCAATCCCTCCTTCCCAAGTGGATAACAAAGCCAACTTTCTCATGTACGTCCCACCATGTTGGCCTATTGCTGCCTCTACTTATATATGCATCTATTTAGTCCACCAAACCTCTCTCATTGCAGATGAAGAAAATGAAGACCAGAGAAGGTACATACTTTGCCCTAACTCACACAGCTGGTGTGGGGGAGCTTGGTGGGGGCATTGTCCATCCCTGTTACTCACACAGTGATTGTCCTCCTAAGAGACCCATCTGCCCAACCAGACTCTCCATCAGTGGCCTTGATGACTTAGCCCTCCCCACCTGGCTAAGCTGTCCCCTGCTCAGAGGGCAAGTGGCATTCGAAGATGTGGTCAATGGCCAGTCCATCCTGTCATGTCCACGGAAGAGAAGAATGTGGCTTGGTCCTACTTCTCAGGCCCCTGTTCTGTGAGTCTGTGCCCCATGAGTCCCCAGATGTGCTGCCACACAGAAGGCACAGCGGAGAGGGCTGGGGAAGGCAGGGGCCACTCCTCCTCTCCTGAGGGTCAGGGCCAGGCCATGGACCAAGAAGCTAAATAACAACACGAGCACTGGACCCAGCCGCTTCCTGGCAGAGCTGCTGTGCCTCAATTTTTCATCTTGAAAACAAGAATCACAAGACTGCTGACTCACAGGGGAGATTCAGTGCATTAACCCATGGGAAGCCCTAAGCACAAAACCTGGGGCAAAAGGAGCGCTCGTCCATGTTAGCTGTAAAATGTCTCACTAATTCTGTTCAGTTGAAGGGTTGACATAGTCAAACATATTGTTTCTTTTAAAAGACACATTTTCTCTTTCTTAAAACAAAAGGTCAATGATATGGAATTGGCATAAATCTTCAGGAGATTGTCATCTCCTAACAAAGTACCAAATTTAAAGCCAAACTTTCCCTTAGCAAGCGTGGCAAAATCACAAAGATCTAGTTTAGTTTAGAATGCAGGTGGCGTACTGACTGGAGGGGGAAAAAGGCAATCACAGATGGTTCACTTCCTGTTTATAAAGTGCTTGGGGAAATGATTATTTTGCTCATGGAGAAAAAAAAAATTTTTTTTATCTTACTGGGTAAAAAAAACCAGCAGAATATTTCTATCACAGCATTTTTGTCTCATGAAAAATGGATTGGCTTGATGAAGTAGTGATTATACATTTTACATTCAGTTATTCTCTAGACAACAAATCTTGGCATAAGATAACCTTTTAGGCGAAGTTCATTTACGGTCAGGTTGGTTTCATCACAACAATAATATCCCAATATAAGTTCTCAAAACTGAAAGGTCTGAAAGCCTCTTTGGGGACCTGAGTTTCGATTGGAGAACAAATTGTCCAGAAAGAGCAGTTGGAACTACTGTTTCTTATTGCTTCCTCATTTTCCCTAAAATTAAGCAATCTGAGAGACAATCTGAAATTAGTGCATGTTTAATTTTGCAACTCTGCCCAGAGGTGTACCGACCACATTTGTTGAGTTGCTTTCAACTTATCAATCAGAAAAAAAATCAACTCCAGGGTGGATCTCTGAATTTGTACAACAGATGATATTGCCAGTGCACTTGCAAGCATTGCTTCCCTGTGCTCAAAGTCCAAGCAGAAAAATCCCTTTGTCTTTATAATGCCCCCCTCTGAAAACGTCCCTCCTGATCCATCTAAATTACCTACCATCTAGAGAATGCTGTTAGAGGATTGGTTCCTGATTGGTCCCTTTTATGTCTCATTCTGTTGATAGCTATAAAGAACTTTTCTAGTAGATACTAATAATATATGTGATCTGTGTAAAGAAGCATGATCACATATAGCCAGCCAAAATGGAGCTTCATACAGGCTTGTGACTTTTTTAATTAATGGAAAGGCATCTATTTGCATGTCCTGTGCCTGTGCACACACACCTGCACACTGGCAAATGCACACCTGTACATGCATGCACATTTCCAGGATGGCTTTGAAGTGTCCAGCATAAAGGAACTCTCAATCCCAAGGTTTGGACTCACGACAAATCTCCCAGATCCAACTCATTCTTGAATTACTTCCAGTGCCTCGACCAATTCCTGCCAGAATTCCCCTAGAAAGAATGTACATAGTCGGTCTAGGGGGCCATGGGTCACCCCGGGCGTTCTGGAATTGGGAACTGAGGACTGATTCTAAGCCAGCAGCGCTCACCGAAGCGCCTTGAAGGGGATGTGGTCTGGGCTTTCCTCAGTTCTCTGGGCTGGTCCACCTCGCTCTGGTTGCTGTGAGTGTTGGCTACTTAGGGTTCACAACTGTCACACCACACACAGTACAGTCCACAGAAGGCTAGACCCCTTTCCCTGAAGTGGGGCCAGCTCTGGGTATAACCCATTCTCTGGAGTGCCCTGTGGCATTGGGCAAAAGCCAAGCTCCAGCCCAGACTGCCAGCTTGCTTTGCTCCTTGCCTTACCCTATCCTGCTTCCCTTAACTCCCCCTGCTGACAGCATTCCCTCAGTAAATCACTTTCACAACACTCTCCATTTGGGCTCATCCTTCCACGCATCACTGAGCCCATCTAGTCTTTCATTAGGCAATCAAACTCCTGTTCATTTTGCAATGACCTTGGCAATATTCTATCACTCAAAACAATTGGAAAGGCTGCTGTCCCTCCACCCCCAGCCCTGCAATGGAATTATTATCAGCATTCACCAAACCCAGGTAAATAAACTTGACTGGACTTGGAGAATAGAAAAAGAAAATGTTCTACAAGTGAATTGTAGCTTTAAAAGTCCATTCAGATATTCATAATAAGATGATATTTGTTTGTTAGGAAGCCATGGAAAATTAAGAAGTTGAAACTAAGTTTGGCAAGTAAATGTGCCAATCAGCCAAGATTCATTCAGGATTCCTGGGTTTCAGCTGAGTTAATGACAATAAAATTGTAATTTGGGCTTGAAAGCTTGGATTTTATCATTGGCTACAAATTTGTCAGTTGTTTCTTTCAATGGCATGTTTGCTTTGTTCGTTTTTGAGCAACACCCTGCCAAATACCCAAGTTTGAATAACCATAGTTTGTCAGTTTTTCTTTCAAGTAAGATGGCATTCCAAGAAAAAAGAGACTAGTTCAGCTCACAACTTAGAAGGTCATGCAAGTTTTTCTGCTGAAGACAACTCTACACTGCAGTGTGCTGAAGAAGTTCTTTATGTGTACTTCCCATTTTGTCACTCCTTATTTAATATGCAGGTATGCAAAGGTCAAGATTTAATAAAATCAATAACTTGTACTGCTTCATCACTTAATATGCTTAAGTTAAGCTGGCACTTTTTTCTTGTAGTGTGTAGCAATGGAGAATCCAACAACCACTTACAGATGTGTGTGATACTACCTCAATTCCTGCTGAGGGGCTACCTCCATTGCTTTTGTCCCGTCAGGGAATAGGTCAACATGGTAGAAAAGGCAAAAACAGTCTTAGTATGTTTCTTAGATTTTTTTAGATTGCAGAGAAGTTGTGAAGATAGTAGAATGAGATCTTACATACTCCATGCATAGTTTCCCCTATTAACATCTTACATTAGGAGGCTGCATTTGTCTCGCTGGATGAATGAATGTTAACATATTATTATCACCTAAAGCCCAAACTTAATTCAGATTTCTTTAGTTGTAAGTAATACCCTTACTTTGCTCCAGGATCCGATGATGTTGAATCAGCCTCTCTCTTCAGGCTCTTCTTGGCTCTGACAGTTTCTCAGACTTTCCTTGGGTTTGGTGACCTTGAACATTTTGAGGATTTTGGTCAGGTGTTTGTAGAACGCCCTTCAGTTGGGACTTTTCTGGGTCAGTGGGGACTGCCTGATCCAGGAGTTCACACCCCACTCACGGTGTAATGCACAGAGGGCAAGACCCCTTTCCCCACGGTGGGGCCAGCCCTGTGGAGCGACCCATCCTCAAGGATGAGAGTAGCGCTGTATGTTTGGAGAGGAAGAACACAGAGGCAAACCCATTCCCATCATATCGTGTGGAAGGGATCTACTGTCCGCGTGACCTACCACTGTCGCTCACAACTTTGAGGATTCTGTTGAAGCAGTTTGTCAGTTTTCTCCACTGTCCAGCTACTCCCAACTTTCCTGCTATACCCTTTGGCAAGAGGTGGCTATGCACAGCCCACATGAAAGGAAGAGCGAAGTGTCTCCACAAATCATTTGGAATTCTTCCGCACGGAGATATTCTTGGTGTTATTTTGAAAATGCTTTTGATCTTGTAGAACCCTGAAAGGATCTTGGAGGACCCCAGAGGTCCATGGACCACACTTTGAGAACTCCTGTTCCACACAAGAGAGGCAGGGAGGGATGTGTCTGGAACCCAGGCGCTATGCTCAGGTTCACCTAGATGTTTCCATCCATCCCTGGAGACACCATGAGAGGCCAATAGAACAGTTGTGGCCATATCACCTAGCCAGTCTACTGAGGACTCAGTCCCCTGGACTGCAGGTCTAAATCACCCCACCAGACAAGCCCCCAGACCCTCCAAAATGCTTCCGTAGGGTGAAGAAAATACAGACTGGGTATCGGGAAAGGAGATGATAGATGTTACTCATGGCTTTGCCATCCACAGCGGCAGGGCCTGTGCATCTGTCACTAGCCCTCTTGTTTTAGAGAACTGGATCTTCACATGTGAGTGGACCCTGCCTCAGATTGGCTTAGACCTCCTCTCTCCAAAATGGAATGACGGCTTTAAAAAAGGAGGGTGGTAACAATTTTAAAATGAAGCTGGAGAAATAAGAGTTTCAAAAAGTAAGCCAGGAACTGACTGTGAAGAGCTTGGAGAATTGATTCTATGCGCAGTGGGGAAGCACCAATGGATTCTGAGTAGTTATCAAAGACTATTTTGGTGGTGGTGTGAGGGGTATTTGGAGGGGTGTTTGGATTCAGGGAGACTAATTAAAAGGCCATGTAAGTGATCCAAGCAGAAGATGAAGATGGTGTAGAGTGGAGAGATCTGACACTTCAGATATAGAATAATTCATTTTTGTATCATTGAAACAGGAAGGAGATGGTAGGTTTTCAATTTGTTAATTTGAGTTAATTCATGACAAGAATATCTGTGACATATCTTCTATGATTTGCATTGAAACCCCCATTGTTTGCCAAAGATATATTGCTACTTATAACTTTCTTTAAGAGAGAGTTCAATACAATTTAAGAATATTTCAAAACAATACATTTAATATACAAGATAATATTAAAATTGTCACCTTCATATTAATCATGCAGGGGGAAAATGTAAGAACCTTTGAATCAGTGAGACCAGAATTCAAATTTCACTGGCCACTTACTGCTGTTTTTTTTTTAAAGAATAAATTTCTAGATGGTGCCAACCCTGTCTTGTGTCTGTGTTCTTATTGTTGTTGTTATTTCAAGAATGAAATAATATAGTGGATGATAGGTGCCAAATAGAATGCCAGGCACACTGGTTAACACTTGAAAAATGGGATCTAGTATTTATAATATTTACAGGTCCCTAATCAGGAAGCCCTCTCCACGTTGCCTAAACCGTCGTTCTAAAACAATTCACTCCTCAATATTCTGGTTTAATGTTCTCTCTCACTTTTCCAGTCTATCAGTCCTAAAGGATGCACTTGTCTCATCTCCTTCATCACCTCAGCACTGACAATTCCAAAATTAGATTCTGGATTCTCCTCTTTCCTCCAATCATTCCTTTGTAGGCTCAATCACCACAGCCTCAACATTTTAGTTTCCTAGGCTGTTTAAAGCAAACATGAAGTGGTATTTGAACAGGTTTAAACAATGGGAATTTATTAACTTACAATTTTGAGGCTGAGAAAATGTCCAAATCAGAGCATCATCAAGACAATGCTTTCTTCCCAAAGACTGGCTGCTGGTGATCCTTGGCTCCTCTGTCACATGGCAAGGCATCATGGCAGTGTCTGCTGATCTCTCCCTTTGTTGTGGGATGCACCAAAAGAGAGACCACGAAATTCAAAACTGCAAGCCAATTTGGAGTCTTTATTAGCTGGCTGGCGACTGCCTCAGAAACCCTCAAGAAGGAAGATTCAGAGAGCAGCATGTGGGGCTTGCAGGGTGGGCTTATAAAGGCTGAAACTGCAAGTTTATTCACAGAAGCAGAGAAGTGGCATTAGTTTCACAGACCCACATCCTGGTTTTGCAGCTGTAAGCAAGTAAGCTTATCTACAGAAGCAAAAAGTGCTATTAGCTTTTGCGAAAACAGTTTTGTGTGATTCCCGCATCCTGGCCCTATTACCAGGTGTTCTTCATGGGCCTGGGGGGGATTTTCCACTCGGCTGGGGTCGAGCTCCTGATCCCTTACACCTTCTCTTCTAGGTTCTGCTGCTTTCAGCTTCTTGCCTCTGCATCTTTCTCACTTTCTCTCTCTCCCTCTCTGTCTCTCTCTCTCTCTCTCCCCCCCCAACCTCTATCTCTTTCTCCCCCTCTCCTCTTCTCTGTATTTATTCTGTTTATAAAGCACTCCAATAAGAGGATTGAGACCCATCCTGAAAGAAATGAGTCACATCTTAACTCAAATATCCTCATCATAAGATCCTAGTTACAATAGGTTTATATCCACAGGAATAGATCAATTTTAAGAAAATGCTTTTCTGGGGTGCATACAGCTTCAGACCACCACTTGGTGGTTTGAATGTTTCAACATGCCTGAAATACCTCTTCACTTCTGTCTCTGCCCCCTCCCTCATCATGGCCACTCTGGAACTACTGCCCATTTTGGCACTTCTGTTGCTGCAGGACTATGTCCAATAGTGCAGCTGCCATTGATGGGGGGGGGGGGGGCGGGGGCAAGGCACTTTGGATTCACATGAGCTGTCCTGGGTTGCACACACCACCAGGCAGCCCTGGGGTTTTGGTTTCTCCAGCATTGCTTCAAGAGTCTTTCCAGAAGTGATTCCTTCTCATTGAGTCTCTTGGAAATACTTTTACAAAAATTTTTATGCCATTAATTTTATCCATTATTGAGTGATGCTTACACACATGGTCACACACAGTGTAAGTGAGCTTTCAGCTCAGATTTTTCAGAAAATAACTTCCATGTCCACATGCATTTAGTCAATGAAATTCGTTAACCCTGGGGACCCAGGACCATGACAAAGGGGAAGCAGATTTCTGTGAGTTTCCATTTGGGCAAACTCAAGAGTTGACGCTTTCAAAGCAATACTTTTAAACTTTGTTTTTAGTAAGGGAAGACAATATTTTAAGTAATTTATTTACAGAAAATATTAAAATAGACAAAAGAGGAACAATACTAATAATTCTTATTAAGTGGTAAAGGAGCATGGAGACCCAGTCAATAACCCCAGTCCATCTCCTGAATTAATCCCAGACATACACTATGGAACTGATGGGGCCAAGATCACTGGTCTGCTCTGAAGACTGTAGCCTTCCCCATTAGGGAGTTGAAGCTTGAGTATATCTAGGTGCAGCTGACACCTCGATATGATTTGGGGCGGAACTCAAAGGGAAAGTAAAACACAGTCTCATCAGGTCTCCATCTCCAGGAACATTTCTCGGGCAAAAATAACCTTTTTGCTGCACATTCTCCCCTCCCAACTCAGTCTGCTGCTTAAAATCACAGATTGTCAGAGGTAGAAATGGTCTTTACTATTTTGAATTCTTTGGCTATAACCCTCAAAAATCAACTAGAAGGGCGGGCCGCGGTGGCTCAGCGGGCAAGAATGCTTGCCTGCCGTGCCGGAGGACCCCGGTTCGATCCCCGGCCCCAGCCCATGTAAAAAACAAACAAACAAAAAATAATAAAATAAAATAAAATAAAATAAAAAACTTTAAAAAAAAATCAACTAGAAGTAACTCAATCTAAAAAGGAATTTGTTGGAAGAATATGAGATGCTCACAGAATTGGAGAATAGCTGAGATATCAGGCTTAAAAGGTGATTCAAGGAGGGGGTGCAAGGGTAGTTCAGTGGTAGGGTTCTCTCTACCAACAAATTCTTCCAACAAATTCCTTTTTAGATTGAGCTACTTCTAGTTGATTTTTAAGGGTTATAGCCAAAGAATTCAAAATAGTAAAGACCATTTCTACCTATGACACTCTGTGATTTTAAGCAGCAGACTGAGTTGGGAGGGGAGAATGTGCAGCAAAAAGGTTGTTTTTGCCCGAGAAATGTTCCTGGAGATGGGGACCTGATGAGACTGTGTTTTACTTTCCCTTTGAGTTCCGCCCCAAATCACACCCAGGTGTCAGCTGCACCTAGACATACTCAAGTTTCAACTTGCGGGAGACTGGGTTCAATTCCCAGCTCATGCACTCCCCCCGCCTCAAAAAATCAACAAATGGTGCTGCAATAACAATACAGCCACATGGAAAAAGAATGAAATGTCACCGCCATCATACAGCCTACAAAAAAAAGGTGGGGGAGGGAGAATTCAAGGAAAATCCTAAGATCCAGGTAAGAGGAGATAATCAATAGTATCATTTGGGAGTCCCTTCTGGAAGTGTCAGATCTGATGTGGAAGAAGTGCTCCCCTCCTCCCACAAAGAAATCTCAAAGATTCTTAGATAACCAAGCAAGAACTGTCTACTATAAGACCACAAATGTTCCTGGTGTTTCAAAGAGGTAAGTTGCTTGACTTACTAATGACAAGGTCATGATAAGAACTCAAGTCTTCTGGTCTCCCTTCCTGTTGTTCTGCTTAGCCTCACAATAAAACATTCTTGTCGCAGGTCATTTGGTAATCAGGAATTATAAACTGCCCTGGCCAGGATCCATGTTGCTTCTAGCTCTGACCCTGGCCATGTGATATGCTATTGAATTTTCTCCAGGCTTGAAACTACGTATCCTTCACTCACATCTGTGTTGCTGTCTTGCCTCAACTTCCACATTGGTACTGTCCTTTGGGGTTCCATTAACAGTTGGTTTATCTGAGTTGTCAACCAATCTCTGGGAAAGACAGTGTCCAGCCTGAGTAGAACCAGGCCTTTTATTTGACACGTGATCTCGAGGACCAGGGAGAGAGAAGAAAGGAGGAAATACCCATGTAAAGTATAATATAGTGCCACTGCTATGCACAACAGGTACTCATTCCACCTAGGACCACTCAGGGCCTTAAGAGGAGCATGTAGAGGTTCTCTTAGGTTTGGCCCTGAGGATCAAAAGGGAGAAACATTTGTTTATCAGCTTCTATATTACACTGTGCAACCCCAAGAGTATTAAAACCCCACACTTCCAGGCTACAACTATATATCGGCCAAGTGGGGTCTTGCCACATCCACAACACTAGAGTAGCTACAAGGTAGTGAGGAAGAGATGTTGCTTCATGCTTGAGGCCAGAGTTGTCAAGTAAATGTGAATGGAAGGCCACATAGAGCATTCCCCCAGTTGGAGCTGGAATCGAGGTGAGGCCAAGAAAGTGTAGGGAGGGGTTTCAGATCAGAAGTGTCTGTTACATTGACCCTTTGCACTGTTAAGATCCACTGTGCTCTTTTACATTCAGTCCAAGACTGAGTCTTCAAGATGGTGGCTGGTCCAAACTCTAAAAGGCTTAAACATACATGGGTTAGTGGAATAAGGTACAGTTCCCACGGCTGCAACTGATCCAGAGAACTTGGTAGTTATTCATCACCTTCCTCCTTCACCATCTTTCTTAGTTTGCCAGGCTGCTATGGCAAATACTACCAAGTAAGTTGGCTTAAGCACCAGGAATTTATTGTCTTACAATTTTGAAGGTAATAAGTCCAACACCAAGATATTGGCATGGCTGGGTTTCTCCCAGAGCCTGTAGCATCTGGCAATTCTCTTTCCCATGATAAGGGAAAAAGAATTGCATCTGCTTTCCTGGTTTCTGCTGACTTGTGACTTCTACTCACAGATGCATCTGAATTTCCTTTGCTTACAAGGACTCCAGCCATAATGAGTAAGGTCCACCATGATTCAATTTTTCCTCATCTAAATAGGATCTTCAAAGATCCTATCCACAAACAAGCCCACATTTAACTAATAATAACATCTTCAAAGGTTTTATTTACAAAAAGGTTCACACCCATAGTCTGGGGATTAGAACTTGAACATATCTTTTGTGAGGTCATCATTTAATTCCCGATACTATCTGTGGTGGTTTGAAGCTGTATGTACCCCAGAGAAACATGTTCTTAAACCTAGTCCATTCCAATGGGTATGAACCCACTGTAAGTAGAACCTTCTTTTTCCTTTGTATGCTGTATGGCAGGGTCATATTTCATTATTTTTCCTGTGAGCATACCATTATTGCAGCACCATTCATTGAATGTTTGCTTGTTTGTTTTTTGTTTGTTTTGCTTGTTTGTTTGGGAAGTGCATGAAAGGGTCTCCCACATGGCAGGTGAGAATGGTACCACTTAGCTACACTTGCACCCCCAGGAGGACATTTTTGATGAGGCTACTTAAGTTAAGGCATGGCCCACCTCAATCAGAATGGGTCTTAATCATTTTAATGGAGTCCTTTATTAGTGGAATGGAATTCACAAAGAAAGAGAGAGTGCCAGAGGGAGCAGCTAGAAGCTGAACATCAACAGAATCTAAAAGAGAAGGGAAAAACCAAGAGATGCCCCCATTTGCCTTGTCACATAAAAAACTAAGGACCAGGGATTGTCAGCAGCCAGTCACAGAACACCACAATCTTCAAGGAGAAAGCATTGCTTCGATGATGCTTGGATTTTGACTTTTTCTTAATCTCAAAACCATGAGCGAATAAATTCTCATTGTTTAACCAGACCACTGGTATTTGCTTGTGCAGAATAGGAAACTAAAACATCATCCTTTCCAGATTCCCCTCAGTTTTAGCTAACACTTGAACTGGTCTAGGTTGCTTGTTTGATCAAAAGACCTAGACACTTAGCTGCCTTTGTCAGTGCACAAATTGTTGCACAAATTATTGGCATCACTAGGCACAGAAGCACCAAGAAAAGACCCAGTGAGTGATTCTCCTCCCCTTGGGAACAGCCTGAGCTCCTGAAGACAAGAGTTAATTGGTATCCATACTTTTCTGTTCGTCCACTGGCATGAGGAGTGAAATGTGAACAAGTTATATTCTTTGCTTCTGACTCAGTGGAACACTGTGTCCCTGGAGGACATGCCATTCCTGGAAATCAGAACCGATATTACAGCAGAGCCTGAAACTGCAAGGATGGAAAGCACAAATTCCAGAAGTGGATTATTGAAATTGATAGTGAGTCACACATTTCTACTCCAGACAATCAATGTTCAAACATATATTCTAGCAAATGAGAATACAACCTCATGAATTAGCTATCAGTTTAGTTCATATAATGCATCCTGGGGTAAAACACCTCCAACTAAGCAGAAGATCCAAGCCTTTGATAGACTATTCTGTAATTCTATGAGGACAGTTGATTCCTGGAAATGTGGTATATGGTAAAACCAGTGTATCTATAAAATAGGTCTCTTAAACTGAAGAAATCTTTTTCAGAATATCATGTCAGTAAAACAGACATCATTAAACTCTAGGATGATAGAATTCTCAAAGGAACTACAAGCAAGGAAGGAAAAGTTAAGCCTAGAATAGGTCCTGACTGATGATAGGATGAATCACTGCTCTAACAAGGATGCAAGTGTATAATGCCAGCAAATGCCAGCAGGTAGATGGCTCTTCTCCTTTAGGGAAAGTCCTGTACTGAGGGTTTAGCATTGAGCTCTATCGCTAATAGTTTGGATATTTCAGTGGTGGCAGAAGTGGATAAACCTGGGTGAAGGTGAACCCCCACCTCTGGGCTCATACATGGTCTCCAACCCTACAATTGTGGACATTCCTTTGAAGGTCCCGTTGTGCAAGCCGTGGAATTTGTTGGGGTAAAGACAGGCTAGTTGGCGGCGTCTGATCCTATCCTTCTGATTGCTGGATCCCTTCTTCAGTTGATGCTTTCTGGTAGACGCTGACATGAGATCAAAGATCTGCATGCTTTATGCCTGTGCCAAAAGGTCTATCTACACAACTTTCCCCCTTCGCCTCAAATGTTCCTATCTCACCTGTTCTATATCTTAGCTTCATCTCCCTCTCCTTCCAAACAAGTGAATGATCCACTGGGATGATTTCCTCTTACAGCTCTTCTTCAGGGCCTCCCTTGAGTGTGGCTATAGTGTGGAAATAGAACATTTTTGGCTCCTCCAACACATCTAGTCAGCCCAACTCAGAAGCAAACCTGTGTTTCTTTATTCATTGTTCTAGTTTGCTAGCTGCCAGAATGCAATATATCAGAAACAGAATGGCTTTTAAAAAGGGGAATTTAATAAGTTGCTAGTTTACAGTTCTAAGCCTGAGAAAATGTCCCAATTAAAACAAGTCTATAGAAATGTCCAATCAAAGGCATCCAGGGACAGATACCTTGGTTTAAGAAGGCCAATGGGGTTCAGGGTTTCTCTCTCAAGTGAGAAGGCACAAGGCGAACACAGTCAGAGTTTCTCTCTCTTCTAGAAATGTACATGGTGAACACATTCAGGGTTCCTCTCTCATCTGGAAAGTCACATGGCAAACATGGCATCATCTGCTAGCTTCTTCTCCTGGCTTCCTGTTTCATGAAGCTCCCCAGAAGACATTTTCTTCTTCATCTCCAAAGGTCCTGGCTGGTGGACTCTGCTTCTCATGGCTATGTCATTCTGCTCTGCTGTCTCTGAATCTCTTTCATTCTCCAAAATGTTTCCTCTTTTATAGGATTCCAGAAACTTATCAAGACCCACCCAAATGGGTAGAGACATATCGTCACCTAACCAAGTTTAACAACCACTCTTGATTTAATCACATCTCCAGGGAGATGATCTGATTTCAGTTTCAAACACACAGTATTGAATAGGGATTTTTTCTGCCTTTATGAAATGGGATTTAGATTAAAACATGTCTCTTTTAGGGGACATACATCCTTTCAAACCAGCACACTCATCCATCAGCTGATCATAGGGATCTATCCATGAGTGTGTGGATGTGAGTTGACTGAGAAGCACCAGCGAGCAGAGGTAGGAGAAATGATTCTTGGCTACCTGTTCATGCATATTTGTGCCTCTGGAATTGCTCAGGCCTGATCCTAAATGCATCATTTCCATCATCTAATGAATTGTGCATCCACCTTACCTAATTGCTTGGTGGGTCTGGCACTACCCACTTCATAATAGGCAGTTAGCCCACATAGTCATTTGTTATCTCAAGGTTAGGTGCTCCAGCTCTACTAAACCCCAGTAGCACTCAAGAGCTGCTTTTCAAATGGGAAAGTTATGACTTTGTTCTAGGACTCCAGAGGTCTGAACTGTGACTCATCAGCTGAGGCTTGCAAGAATTACCACATGACATCCTGACCCTTCACAACCTTGGATCCATGGTCATGATGGATGGAGCACCTTGAAATGAGGAGCTGTGGCAGAGACCACCTTAGTTGTAGGGCTCACTCAAAACTGGTGACCTTATAAATCACCTGCTACGTTACTACAAAGCAGTATTATGAAATGCAGTATAAAGTCTTTTCCAAGCCCAAGAGGAACCACCCCATTTTTACCTCCTTCTTGGTGGTAGGAAGTGTGAGATACAACAATTTGTCTTTGGGACAATCATGTCCCAGGCTATGGTACTCTTAAAAATGTCCTCAATGGGGCAAGCTCATATAAGATTTGTCTTTCACTCCCTGGCACAAATGTGTCTTATAAGGACATCCAAAGTATTTGATACTTCCCGCTCACCAAATGATAATGACATTACATTGATAAAGGGGATTAGTGTGGCCACAAAAGTGTTACCAAGATGAGCAGAGTCCCTACTGACTTCATTGTGACAGGGAGCAGAAGAGCCGTGGAGCAAGGCTGTAGTTCCAGATACAAGACTCTTGGAATTTATTAATTGTGGTTACAGAGCTGTAAACCACAGAGTGAATTTCACCATATACAGTGTGTATGTGTGCATGTGTGTGTGTGTACACGCACTTATATATTTGCAAACAGGATGTTTGGAGAGCCAAAAATGGAATAAAAACAACAGCAAATGTATCTAACTGCATTACAAATAAATAGTATAATCAACCTAAGAAGGTGGAAAAGAAAATAACTAATCAACTAATCTGAGGAACTTTATAAAACACTATTAAGACTAAAGATTAAAGATCTATGTACAAATACTGCATGTTAGTTAGTTGAATATTTGTAGGATTTATCTAGTACAGTATTTGTAACCCATTGTAAAGGGTTGGGTCAGCAATTCTGAACCTATTTTATGTATATACTAGGGTTGAAAAATACATAATTATAGTACTGACAAATAGAACCAGGTTTCTTATTGTCAGTTCAAAAAGTTATAAATAAGAAAAGGGGACAACTAGAATTATCTCTATTGGAATTGGAAGCACCAGTATGAACTAATGTTTTTTAGTGGATATATAAATCAGATAAATGATAGATTATTAATAGATGATGATGTAGATAGATAGATAGATAGATAGATAGATAGATAGATAGATAGATAGAGATAGAGAGATAGAGAGGTATAGTCAGCAGAAACAAGAACAAAATAGATGATTTGGGGCATGGGTTTGCATGCATGCATACATTTCCTGATCTGCTGAAAAGGACTAGAAACAGTAACACTCAGAAGCAACGAACACATCTAGCACCTAAATCATGAATTCTAAATTCCATTCTCCAATAAATGAACCAGGGCTCCAATAAATGAACCAGGGTCCCTAGGGGAAGTGGTCATTCAAGTAAAATACGAGATGTGTCTGGAACAACTTATTCCAAAAAGTCAGGAAATGCTCAGAAGAGGATGGGCATATGTTCCAAGGCCGTGAGAGCCAAGCTGAAGACACTCCCAATGGCTAAAACTGGTTCAATCTGAGCAAATAATGATGATAGTGATAATAATAATAAATATCCATGAGTTTAAATTGAAATAAATAATTAAATGAATAAGTAAATTGGGGAGAAGGGACACCTCTTCCTTACAGAAGAGTTCCAATTAGTAAATATAGAAGGAATGAAAGAAATGTATAGTCACTGTTAGAAAGACACCATAATAAATGCTACAGGCAATCCACTGATAAATGTTGCAATTAGTGAACCAAGTTGGAGGAGAGGAGGGTATTTACATAACTTGAAAGTAGCTTCCCCAATTTATTAACTAAAAGGGATAATAGTAACCTCAAGCGAAGAACTCCAACAGATTCCACCTCAACCAAGCAAAGGTGAATATCATTACTAATAAAACGTATCATCATCATGTACCCCCCCAGTACAAGCCGAGGAGTGAATATTACTTCTGTGGTATTCCTGCAAAAATGCATAACCTCAAGTTAGACATGCGAAATCATCAGACAGACCCAAATTCTGGAACATTCTACAAAATAACTAAACAAAATAGCAGCCAACATGACGGGGTCATGAAAGACTAGAATAGACTGAAGACTTACGCATTGAATAAGAAGACATGACAACTGAACGCAATTTTGGATTGGATCCTAGAACTGACAAAAACGCACTAATGAAAAAACATAAAACTCAAATAAAATCTGTAGTCACAATATGTACACTATTCAGTTTCTCAGTTTCAATAATTGCAGCATAGTTACATAAAATGTTCACCTTAGGGGAAGCTGGGTGAAGGGTATTCAGGAACTCTGCTCCATTTTTGTGTCTTTTCTTTTAATCTAAAATTATTCCTAAAGCAAATGTTTAAAAATATATATGCATTTTGAGGTCACTGTTGTAGAAAAAACTAGGGTTTGAGACTTCTTGGTATCTCCCAAGGAGCATGCAGAATGCCTCTCAGAATTGTCCCTCTGAGACCCAGTTAGGAGAAGAACTCAGCCATTAGATCCCTTTCCTGTTGGTTAAGAGTTGTCCCCCATGATTCTGGGCTGTTTCTTCATTGTGTCAAGCAGGCTCCTGCCAGCATCCACAGCTTCAGAAAAGTCCTGGAACAGTAAAATATACATGGCTTTGTCAGGAATGGGTTTTGAAGATCATATGGAACTATCCATCTACCTACACTCAGAGGTGAGGCTAAGAGGATGTAGGTATGGCACCAGCAGTGGCTGACACATGGAATAGCAAGTAAGTTACACAGCAAAACACTATGGGACAAAAATGGATGACCCAAGGTGGTGTGATGGTGGCTCAGTAGCAGAATTCTTGCCTGCCATGCCAGAGACCTGGGTTCGATTCCCAGTGCCTGCCCATGCAAAAACAATAAAATAAAATAGATGACCCAAATCCAACCACACATAGAGAAAGTCAGAACACATGGCTGAAGATAGACCCTGGAATAACAAGATACCAGAAAAGGCCAAATGGACATATGAGACGCAGACTCCATGGAAGAGTTCCGAGTTCAATTTCCGAACTCTAAAAGAGGGAGAACCAAAACATAAGCCTCCCAGAGGTTGCCAACTGTGGGGCTTGGGTTCCTTGGAAAGCCCAAGCAAATCTGCCATGGTCTCAGCGCCAACACCTATTGTTCCTAACATTAGGAAAACAATATCCCTCATCTGCTACCCTTGCTGCCACCACTGCAGTAAAAAAGTGGTAAAACTGCGGTCCTGATTTCTGCTCTTTAGGGCTCCTCATGGAGGATGCAAAGTTCCAAGTCTTTAATAAATCCAGATGAGCAGCAGTTTTTGGTTTCAGGGTTTGGAGAAGGTGAGGGCCCTTTCCTGCAAACCAGCAACTCTATTCTTGAGGTTTCCATGAGTCCCTTTTATGGAGTAACTTGTTTACCTGCACCTTCTTCCCAGACGTGGCCAATGACTTAAGATGTATTGGGGATGAAGGAGACGGAAAAGAGCCTGGGAACCACACTGAACCACTGGGCTTGGGCTCTTTGGGCAGAAGCTAGAGTGCAGTATCTTGGCCTCCTATGCTCAGTTAAAAGATGACAATTTTTCAGAAAGTAATGCAGGATGAACTTACCAAGCAAGTCCTCCTCAAGGAGAAAGACATACCTCCTTCTGGCACACCTACCTTTCAGCAGAACAAATGTGACTGGCTGTTCAAGTTCACCTCACCACACCTGAGACACATACCATTTCTACTGCCTGTACAAGTGGCTCTATATGCACGCTGTGTGCTCCAGTTTTCCAGACTATAGGATTTCAGTTCAGGTAAGCAACAGGATATATTAGACCAAGGCTGCCTAACATCTCAGAGGCTATTATGATCTATATATGGGGTTGGGCATCTACAGCCCTAAGACCAGGAGAATGACCACAAACCTCCTTCACCCAAACACAAAAAAGGGTGTGGTGAGGATCAGGTTTTTTCTTTTCATCTACAATAGAGTTGGAGCTGATGAGAGGCTATAGAGAGCCAGAGGCACATGTAGTACATCATTTGTATGCCTACAGACAGAGCGTTCCCACTGATAAGCCCCACTATTCCTTGTTCACATTTTATCATGCTTGCCATCACATTCTCATTGTATATCTTCTTATGTGATCATGTATTTTGCCTCCTTCATTCAGCTTCTTCTCTGGAACATGAGTTTCAGTTTTAGGTTCTACTCTAGGCATCATAACACTAGATCAGGCTTCCCCATTCCCATGCCTTTTGTCAGGTCTTGTGGGTCAAACTTATTTCTTGCACAGAATTTCCCATTAGAGGAAAGGAATCAGCATAAAAAGCATAATATGCTGATATTATAGAAGAGTTTCAAGAAGGAGGAAGATCAATAAGGTTAAATATAGTAAAAGTTCTGATAGGATGGAGATGGAGAAGAGGCCACTGGATTTGCCAAAGCGGATCTTAAAAAGGAGAAATTTTGGGTATGACTAAAAGCCATCAAAGGTAACATGTAGAGCACTGGCTTCCCACAGGGGCCACCCAATGTCCTCCTTCCACTGGGCAAGTCTCCTTGGCCATAGTTAGGGCTTAAACTTCAGCTGCAAATTATTCCCCTTTCTTCTCTTCAGACATATCCTATCTCACTCTCTGCTCATTTCTCTGCCATGCATGTCTCCCCACTTGCTTCTCCACTTATCTGCTGGAGTCTCCTTGGAGCCCACAATCCTTGCGCATACCTGGGATGCTGACTGCTTAACCCTAAGCCAAAGTTTCACCGCATCAACCTCTTATTCTCTGATTTGGTTTATCTGAAGCAAGCCCATGGATGCAGAGTGTGGTCAAACATCAGATGGTAAAATTAATGGCAAAAGAAGACCCTTGTCTAATCTCTACCTCAAGAGATGGGTTGATTAACTGCTGGTTCTGCATGAGCTCAATGTGACCAAGAGCAGGGCTCACCTGAGTCACCAGATATTTGGTTTTGCTTCGTCCTTCACCTGCTTCTCGCTCCTTCTTCAGCATAACCACTTTGAATATGACTTTCTCCTGCCTCTCTGGTACAAAGCCAGGACCACAAGAGTGATGTCCAAGGCACTGAGGACTCTGGCTGGTAAGACTTACTGAAGAAAGGAAGGACTCTGAAATCGATGGAGCAAATAATTATGTAGATCTGGAAATATGAGATCTGGAAAGCCACAGGTAGTCAGCAAGGGGCCAGAACTGGGCATCAGAGACCAAGTTAACAGCCAGGAGTTCAATGCCAGGATGAAGCAGGATGAAGCATCACATGCAGTAGAGACCAGAGAAGTAAGGAAGAAGTGGAGGCAAGAGCCCATAATAACTTAGGTGTTCACTTCTTACTTCAGTGAACAGGCATGGATGCATATATGGATGGGTTGATAATGCAGTAAAGGGAGTGTATACACCCCCTATCACTCCTTGAAGAGTGGGCAAACTGTGTAGGAACACTAACATTAAAAAACCTCACAGGGATTGAACATCCTGGGAGGTGGTCCAAGATGGCGGCTTAGTGAGGGGTGGAATTCAGTTCATTCTCCAGAGCAGCTAGAAAATAGCAGGAACAGTACAGAACAACTGCTGGGGCCACATCAGTGACTGAACACACAGCGTACCCCAGTCTGGACAAGCGGACCAGCTGCACTCCCACCCAGAACCGTGAGTCCCCCAAGCCCATATGCCAGCCCCTCCCCCACAGACTGCTTCCCCTCTGGGAAGCAAAAGAGACTTAACTAGCAGCAAGGGGCTGAGCTCAACCAAGCTCCAGTTGTGGAGTTAATTAACAAATTCTGACTACTAAAGATAGGACCCCCAGCTCAGCTGAAGCTCAAGTAAAAGCTAAGGATTGCTGGTTTTTGCCCCAGTGCAGAGGGGGCAGAGCTGACAGAGAAAAAGAAAAAACAAACAACACAAAAAGTTGTTTTGGGATTGGATAGCACAAAATACTTGAAAGGGTCTGGGCCCTGAAGGAAAGGAGGGGGCACATAGGACCTGGAGATACATAGAGCAATATACCAACCTAAGCTCTTGATTGGCAAACCCGAGGTATGGGTGTGTTCTAGTTTGCTAGCTGCCGGAATGCAACACACCAGAGACGGATTGGCTTTTAATAAAAGGGGATTTATTTTGTTGGTTCTTCAGAGGAAAGGCAGCTAACTTTCCACTGAGGTTCTTTCTTACGTGGAAGGCACAGGATGGTCTCTGCTGGTCTTCTCTCCAGGCCCCTGGGTTCCAACAACTTTGCCCAGGGTGATTTCTTTCTCCATTTCCAAGGGCCCGAGCTGAGCTGCAAGTGCTGAGATGAGGAATGCCAAGCTGCTAGACTGTGCTACATTGCGTTCTCTCATTTAAGCACAAGCCAATTAAGTTAAACGTCACTCATTGCAGCAGACATGCCTCCTAGCCGACTGCAGATGTAATTAGCAACAGATGAGATTCACCTACAATTGGCTCATGTCCACAGCAACAGAACTAGGTGCTTTCACCTGACCGAGTTGACAACTGAATCTAACTACCACATGTCCACCCCTTGTCAACTTGGCAGCTACTCACATCACCTTAAACAGGTGCAAAATATTCTCTTCTGGCTGTGGACCTGTGAATCTCAAAATAAGTCCGGTGCCAATATGCAAAGGAGGATAGTTTCCATAGGGAGAAATTGGAAGGAAGATCTGCAGGCAAACACCATTGGATTTCCAAGTCTTGGGCAAACCCGAGGTATGGGTGGGTCCTGCACTGGAAAGGATTTTTTTTTTTCATTTCTTTTTAGTGGCTGTGTTTCTACGGCTTGACTGCTCTTTGCATTCAGCTGCAAACCTTCTCAGGCTCCAACTGCCCCAGGCAAGGGGGGCATTAAGTTTGTCTGAGAGACAAAGAGGCTGGTCAAGTGAAAGAAGTTAATTCGCCTTCCCCAGGAGAGAGGTGGGGCTCAGCTCAGGTGGAATCGCCCCCTCAAGGAATTCAGACCCCAGGATCTGGAAAACTGTAACGATTAAAGCCAGCCTACAACCGCTCCTCTGTCTCAACCATGCCCCAGCAGGGAGAGTCTGCTGAAGTTGAAAGTACAGTATCACCTTATGCTGGTGGGACCTGCAGGCAGAAAAGTGCCACCTATGAGGCAATACAGGAAAAACACAAAGTCTAGAGGCTTCATAGGAAAGTCTGTCAACCTACTGGGTCTCACCCTCAGGGAAAACTAAGGCAGGTGACTCTTTTCTCCTGAGAGGAGGCCAGTCTGGTCTGGAAAAATCTGACTGGGGTCCATAATACTTAAGTAAACCTGCCTAAGGAAAAAAAAAAAAAAGCACCATACAGGCAGGGCAAGAAACAAGTAAACAAGAACTGAGCAATTCTGGTCTGTTAAAACCCAGGCTGGAGGTCTAGAATAAGCTGAACTGAATGTCAATGAACAGATAGACAACAAAGTCATTCAGCAAGAAAATCCTTGATAAAAAAGTGAAAGCAATCTCCAGAATAAACTAATTAAGAAATTAAATGTCTAGACACCAGCAAAAAATAATGACTCATGCTAGGAAAATTGAAGATACAGCCCAGTCAAAGGAACAAACCAACAATTCAAATGAGATACAGGAGTTGAAACAATTAATTCAGGATATTTGAACAGACATGAAAAATCTCATCAAAAATCAAACCAGTGAATTGAGGGAGGATGTAAAAAGGCAAAGGATGAACAAAAAGAAGAAATTGAAAGTCTGATTAAAAAAATCACAGAACTTATAGGAATGAAAGGCACAGTAGAAAGGAAAAAAACAAAAGAAACCTATAATGAAATCTATAATGTTATATTTCAAGAGACAGAAGATAGGATTAGTGAAATGGAAAATGGGACATCTGAAATCCAAAAAGCAAAAGAAAATATAGGGAATCATTTCCCAGTGCCTGCCCATGTTAAAAAAAAATTATTTATATATATATATATATGGAAAATGATGAAAAAATATGAACAGGGACTCAGGGAATTGAATGACAACATGAAGTGCACAAATATACATGTTGTGAGTGTCACAGAAGTAGAAGAGAAGGAAAAAGGAGGAGGAAAACTAATGGAGGAAATTATCACTGAAAATTTCCCAGCTCTTATGAAAGACTTAAAATTACAGATCCAAGAAGTGCAGTGTACCCCAAACAGAATAGATCCAAATAGACATACTCCAAGACACTTACTAATCAGAATGTCAGAGGTCAAAGAGAAAGAGAGAACTTTGAAAGCAGTAAGAGAAAAGCAATCCATCACATACAAGGGAAGCCCAATAAGACTATGCATAGATTTCTCAGCAGAAACCATAGAGGTGAGAAGACAGTGGCATAATATATTTAATATACTGAAAGAGAAAAAGTGCCAACCAAGAATTCTATATCCAGCAAAATTGTCCTCTAAAAATGAGGGGGAAATTAAAACATTTTCAGACCAAAAATCACTGAGAGAATTTGTGACCAGGAGACCAGCTCAGCATGAAATAGTAAAGGGAGCACTAGAGACAGACAGGAAAAGACAGAAGAGAGAGGCATGGAGAAGAGTGTAGAAATGAAGACTATCAGTAAAGGTAAAAAGAGAAAAAAAGTAGATTTAACATACAAAATCTAAAAGGCAAAATGGTAGAAGAAAGTATTGTAATAACACTGAATGTTAATGGATTAAACTTCCCAATCAGAAGACATAGACTGGAGAATGGATGAATGGACTATGATCTCAGCTCATAAAAGAATGAAATCGGAACTCAATATCAGGCAGAGGGCCAGAAAATTCACAAATGTATGGCAGCTCAACAACACACTCTTAAACAACCAGTGGGTCAAGGAAGAAATTACAACAAAAATCAGTAAATATCTCGAAGCAATGAAAATGAAAACACAACATATCAAAATTTATGGGATTCAGCAAAGGCAGTGCTAACAGGGAAATTTATTGCCCTAAATGCCAATGTCAAAAAAGAAGAAAGAGCAAAAATCGAGGCATTAACTGTTCACTTGGAAGAACTAGAGAAAGAACAGCAGGATAACCCCAAAAGGGGCAGGCCACAGTGGCTCAGCAGGTAACAGTGCTTGCCTGCCATGCCCAAGGACCCGGGTTCGATTCCTGGTGCCTGCCCATGTAAAAAAATAATAATAATAACCCCAAAGCAAACAAAAGGAAAGATATAATGAAAATTAGAGGAGAAATAAATGAAATTGAGAACATGAAAATAATCAAGAAAATCAACAAAACTAGAAGTTGGTTCTATGAGAAAATCAGTAAGACTGATGGACCCTTAGCAAGGTTGACAGAAAGAAGAAGAGAGAGGATGCAAATAAATAAGATCAGAAATGGAAGAGGAGACATAACCACTGACCTCACAGAAATAAAGGAAGTAATGAGAGGGTACCATGAACAACTTTATGCTAATAAACTAGACAATATAGATGAAATGGACAACTTTCTAGAAAGAAATGAACAACCAGCAATGACTCAAGAAGAAACAGACGACCTTACAAACCAATCACAAGTAAAGAAATTGAATTAGTCATTAAGAGGCTTCCCAAAAAGAAAAGTCCAGGACCAGATGGCTTCACATGTGAATTCTACCAAACATTCAAGAAAGAATTAGTACCAATCCTACTCAAACTCTTCAAAAAAATTGAAGAGGAGGGAAGGCTACCTAACTCATTCTATGAAGCCAACATCACCCTCATTCCAAAACCAGACAAAGATACTACAAGAAAAGAAAATTACAGACCAATCTGTCTAATAAATGTAGATGCAAAAATCCTCAACAAAATTCCTGCAAATCAAATCCAGCAGCACATTAAATGAATTGTACACCATGATCAAGTAGGATTCATCCCAGGTATGCAAGGATGGTTCAACATAAGAAAATCAATTAATGTAATACACCATATCAACAAATCAAAGCAGAAAACCACATGATCATCTCGATTGATGTAGAAAGGCATTTGACAAAATTCAACATCCTCTTTTGTTGAAAATACTTCAAAGGAATAGGAGGGAACAGAAATCAAGGGATTGAGAAAACCTTCGCATCTGAAAGGGGGGAGAGAGAAATGAGACAAATTAAAGAGTCAGTGGCTGAGAGATTTCAAACAGAGTCGAGAGGTTATCCTGGAGGTTATTCTTATGCATTTTATTGATATCCCTTTTTTAGTTTAAGATATATTGGAGAGACTAGACGGAAGTGCCTGAAACTGCAGAGCTGTGTTCCAGTAGACATGTTTCTTGAAGATGATTGTATAATGATATAGCTTTGCAATGTAACTATGGGATTGTGAAAACCTTGTGTCAGATGCTCCTTTTATCTACGATATTGACAGATGAATAAAAATTATGGATTAAAAATAAATAAATAATAGTAGGAATAAATGTTAAAATAAATTGAGTAGATTGAAATACTAGTGAACAATGAAAGGGATCTGTCAAGGGTTTAGAAAACAAAATAGAGGGAACAAAGGTTAAAATCTATTGAGTAGATGGAAATACCAGTGGTCAATGAGAGGGAGGGATAAGGAGTATGGAATGCGTGAGTTTTTTCTTTTTTCTTTTTATTTCTTTTTCTGGAGTGATGCAAATGTTCTAAAAATGATCATGGTGATGAATATACTACTATGGGATGATATTGTGAACCATTGATTTTACACCATACACGGAATGTTTGTATGTTAAGAATGTTCATGTTTGTAGGTTGTTTTGGTTTGAAAATATAAAATAAGTTAAATAAAAAACATTAATGTATTAAATGATAGCATCTAGATGCATGCCTAATAATTCCAGTAATTTCAAAGTAGTGATGAATGTAAATGTATTTCATAAATATCTGCAAGAACTTTAATGCAATATGAAAATATCTGCAATTTCTATTGGTGACAAAGTCCACAACGCTCATGTCGCTTGTTATCTTCATTTTTTTTAATGAAGGGAGATGCTAAATTTCAATTAGAGTCAATAACAAAATAAATTTTTTCCTATTCAAGCTTTGAATTTTTCTACTCACCCCTTGAATTGCATTCATAGACTCCTGCTTAAGAATCCTTGGCCTAGATTTAAAAAGATGTAGGGGATTTAACAACCAACTGCAATGCATTGTCATTTAACGAATCCTGTTTTGAAAAAACAAATATGAAAATATTTTACGGATAATAGTGGAAATTTTAGTACAGAGTATTGTATGATTTTAGGGAATTACCGTTCATTGTTTTATATGTGATAATGGTACTGCAGTACGTACAAGAGTGCCTTTATGTTTTGGAAATGCATACTGAAGAAATTAGGCATGAAGAAATCATGATGTCTACACACATGCACACATATATATGGGAAGATGTTCACAATTATTGAATTTAGATGGTACATATTTCATTATTCCATTTTTCTGTATGTTTGAATTTTTCATAATTAAGTGAAAAAAAAGATTGAATATCCTGAAAAAAAAAATCTCATAGGACTAGGCTTCTTCCAGGTCAGAGGCCAAGGCTGGACAAGAGAGTTAATAGGTTCTGTATTCTTAACAAGAAAGCCTGTTGCATAACTGGCAAGCTTAGTTCTAAAAATAACCACCTTGAGAATTAATTAAGCATTTCTATGTTTAAAAGGCCCAAGAATGAAGGCGTGTAAGTATTTTTCACAGTAAGAGGAGCCCTGGGATCCTTCCAGCATGTATTCAGGTCTCTGGGCTTAGTTGCTTGAGATGGGCCTAGATATATCAATAAAGGAGTATGTTGCCAGGCTGGGAAGAGGCTGTGAGAAGCTATCAGAACATTTCTCATTCATGAGTGTTTCTCCCAGGTTCTGACAAGGAATGAGGCTAGTCCTCTCCCAAGCCCTCTAGGGTATAGCTGCAATCTATAAAACTGCTTAGCTACAGCTTGAAATCAGCTTCTCCGCACAAGGGTGTCAATGACTCCTAATGCAGTTATCTGGTTTCCATTGTCTCGGTGTCATCCCTTGGAACTAGGGGCATGAGGAGACCTTTGCTACTCTTGGTTTTACCATCCATGTAAGGAATAAGTTGTCAGTCTTATCTTGACAATATGTGGAGTTAATGTTGAGAGCATTTCTCCATTTAAATGGTCACCCTGAAACTTATCATAGTTGAATATGAGCCATGGATTACTGGCTCCTTGATACCCCAGAAGACATATTTCTGTTTCTTTTCATAGGTGTCTAGGACCTCCAGGTACTTACAACCTTCAAGGATGAGGTGGAATAGCTGCCTCTGATTGTGCTAGAGAGCTTTCAAAGAGAAAATTACATGTTCAGAACTTTAAACCCTCAATTTAACAGCACAGAAGTCTTCTCTAGTGGAATTAAAATAATTATTTTTGTGTCCAAATGACTGATATAACTGAAATTCAATCACAATATCTGATTATGTGGATTACAGAATTCCAAACAATTTTATAGCACAGCTTTGATAAGCCTCATCTTACAGAAAAGGGATTTATTTGGGAGAAATGGGAAACTAAGAGTTGGGACAGGAACACTGGGTAAAGTTGGGGGGAAGTTGATGGAATGCCTACACTCCCCAGGACCCATACTCACTACCTGTCATTGCCTCCAGTCCTATAACTAGAGTCATATTCAGGATGCCCAGGGGACACTGAGAGGTCTTCAGTCAAGGAAATGACTTATGCACCAAAGACATTGCAAAATGTTGCTGTCTGTATTGGCAAGAACCTGAAGAACATGTGCATTTTAAGGGTATCAGAGAAAGGCTGATGAAATATAACTTTGGATCAGGCTTGACTTGCCACTATGAGAACACTTACGAGAACAGGATTTCATGTTCTAGTTTGTGCAGCTGGGATGGTTTTAATAGTTGGCTTTTCTCATTGACTAAGACTTGGATTCAATGGTGACCTACATTCAATGAGGTCAGGATGTCAGAACTTCCGTGGCATAGTTTGGAGAAATTAATTCAGAAACTTAAGACGAATATAAAGAAGTGGCTTTATTAAATGGAAACCACTCACCTTTGCCTTGACTGTGTTTCCAGGTGAGCCCAAAGGACACTCACTAAGGAATTGAGAACCAATATCCTGAACATCTCTTCTGTAGCATCCCCTTTAAGCGAGGTGAAAGGAAAGATGCTGCTATTGAAAGGTCTCTCTGGCCTGATATCAGTAAGAATATGGAATATGACATCCCAGAGTGATGAGGCCATAGAGCAGCGCTTAACAATCAGGACCAGTTGTTACAATTACTGTATTGTACTGCATGGACAATTGTGGTGATATATTTTAAATTGCAGAATATTATGGTGATGGTTAACTGATTGTTCCCTGTGAATTAAATAGATGAGAAGCTTACTAAAGTATTACTTGAAATATACATAATCTTTGGGAATTTCATACCTATATATATAAACTAGAAAGCAGAATTATGTTTGAGTCACACAATGGAAAATTCTGCCCTCTCACCCAGTTCTAAGACTGGGGCCCTTTAATAGAAGGTGAGGACAATGCCTCAGGAAAGAATGCTACATCACTGCCACAGACATATGTACTATAAATCTTCAAGCTTTACCTGTATGGCCATATTTAAGGGGATTGTGCTGGTTTGAAGGGAAGTATGCCCCCTAAGAAAAGCCATGTTTTAATATGGATCCCATTTCTTAAGGGTAGAATAGTCTCTATTCAATGCTGTGTATTTGGGACTGTGATGGGATCATCTCCCTGGTTGATGAGATTTAGTTAAGAACGGTTGTTAAACTGGATTAGGGGATGATATGTCTCCACCCATCTGAGTGGGTCTTGATTAGTTTCTGAAGTCCTATAAAAGAGGAAACATTTTGGAGAATGAGAGACTCAGAGAGGGCAGAGAATGCTGCAACACTACAAAGCAGAGAGTCCACCAGCCAGCGACCTTTGGAGATGAAGAAAGGAAATGCCTCCCGGGGAGCTTCATGAAACCAGAAGCCAGGAGAGTAAGCTAGCAGATGACGCTGTGTCTGCCATGTGCCCTTCCAGCCGAGAGAGAAACCCTGACTGTGTTCGCCATGTGCCTTTCCAGATGAGAGAGAAACCCTGAACTTCATCGGCCTTCTTGAACCAAGGTATCTTTCCCTAGATGCCTTTGATTGGACATTTCTTTAGATTTGTTTTAATCGGGACATTTTCTCGGCCTTAGAACTGTAAACTAGCAACTCATTAAATTCCCCTTGTTAAAAGCCATTCCGTTTCTGGTATATTGCATTCTGGCAGCTAGCAAACTAGAACAGATTTTGGTACCGGGAGTGGGGTGTTGCTGCTGTAGTTTGCAAATACCAAACATGTTGGAACGGCTTTTTAAATGGATAAAGGGAAGATTTTGGAAGAGTTGTGAGAAGCTTGATAGAGAAGGCCTAGAATGCTTTGGAGAGACTGTTGGTAGAAATGTGGACTCTAAAGATACCTCTGATGAGGCCTTAGAAAGAAATGAGGTACGTGTTTTTGAAAACTGGAAGGAAGGTGATCCTTGTTTTAAAATGGCAGATAATCTGGCAAAGTTGACTAATGGTATTGACTGGAAGGCAGATTTTAAAAGCCATGAACTTGGATATTTAGCAGAAGAGATCTCCAAATTAAATGTCGAAAGTACAGTCTGGTTTCTCCTTGCAGCTTATAGTGAAATGCGACAGGAAAGAGATAAGCTGAGAACTGAACTCTTGAGTAAAAAGAAACTAGAAATTGAGGTCCTGGAAAATTCTGGGCCTACAGAAAGGGAGACTCCAGAGTATAGTGCCCTGAGTGTGGATTTAACCAAATGTGGAACCAGCCAGCCATTTCAGAGAAAGTCAGGATCGGACATGGAGTTATCCAGGAAAGATTTGTGGAAACTCCTTATGTCTGATGGGCATGATCCAAGGCTACTGCATAGAAAGCCAACGAGAGTGCTGTGGGACATGTATAAACAGAGCCGCTGCCAGTCTGGACTGAGGGGTTCAGAGAAGGGACACATTGGAGGAAAAATAACTTCAGAGCCAAAACCTTGGAGGCTGAGGTCTGAAGTCAAGAAGCCTCGGGCCAGGAGAGTGGACCCACCCAAGCCCGTGGAGAGGGTGAGTTTGCCCCAAAGGCAGAGAATGGGCCTTCCACCTCGTTGCAGTGGGAGAGTCATGCCGCCTCAGGTCTTGGAGAGAGTGAAGCACGTTCCTTGGGGTTTGGGGAGAGCCTGGCTGCCACCACATGGAGGGGTTGAGCGTGTGCCCCGGAGATGGCAGAGAGCCCGGGTGTGGCCCCAATGCTTGGAGAGGGTGGAGCTGAGAGAAAGGTGGTCTCCCCAATATCCCCCAAGGTTGCATTCAGAGAGAGGCAGGCGTAGGCATTTGGAAAGGGTGGGACTGCCACTTTCTAAAGCTCTGAGGATAAATGACTCTCAGACTTTGAAATCTGATGGACTTTGCCCTGCAGGTTTTCGAAACTGTATGGGTCCGGTGACCCCCGTGTTCCTTCCTCCCTATGGAAATGTGTATATGTATCCTATGAATGTTCCTCCTTTGTATGTTGGCAGTAAATAACTTGTTGTGAGTTTTCAAAGGTCCAGAGCAAATGGAGAGAATTTTGCCTTAGGACAGACCATGCCTGTAACTGACTTGATGAGATTTTATACTGTCTTTAATTTTGTACTTCATTTGTATTGCTACTGAAAGGTTTAAGATTTCTGATATTGTTATGAAAATAATGTATTTTGTATTTGGGAAAAACATGTCTTTTTTAGGGGCCAGAGGGTGGAATGTGCTGGTTTGAAGGGAAGTATGCCCCCTAAGAAAAGCCATGTTTTAATATGGATCCCATTTCTTAAGGGTAGAATAGTCTCTATTCAATGCTGTGTATTTGGGACTGTGATGGGATCATCTCCCTGGTTGATGAGATTTAGTTAAGAACGGTTGTTAAACTGGATTAGGGGATGATATGTCTCCACCCATCTGAGTGGGTCTTGATTAGTTTCTGAAGTCCTATAAAAGAGGAAACATTTTGGAGAATGAGAGACTCAGAGAGGGCAGAGAATGCTGCAACACTACAAAGCAGAGAGTCCACCAGCCAGCGACCTTTGGAGATGAAGAAAGGAAATGCCTCCCGGGGAGCTTCATGAAACCAGAAGCCAGGAGAGTAAGCTAGCAGATGACGCTGTGTCTGCCATGTGCCCTTCCAGCCGAGAGAGAAACCCTGACTGTGTTCGCCATGTGCCTTTCCAGATGAGAGAGAAACCCTGAACTTCATCGGCCTTCTTGAACCAAGGTATCTTTCCCTAGATGCCTTTGATTGGACATTTCTTTAGATTTGTTTTAATCGGGACATTTTCTCGGCCTTAGAACTGTAAACTAGCAACTCATTAAATTCCCCTTGTTAAAAGCCATTCCGTTTCTGGTATATTGCATTCTGGCAGCTAGCAAACTAGAACAGGGATCTAGAAATTTAACATCATCCTAGAAGTCTTAGCCAGTGCAATAAGACAAGGAAAAGAAAATAAAAGGTGTCCAATTGGAAAGGAAGAATAAAACTATCTTTATTTGCAGATGACTTGGTGATCTATGTAGAAAATCCCAAAGAATTCTGAAAGAAAAGGTACAAAAATATAAGGTAAATGTATTAGTTTCCTCAGTAGTAAAATAAATACCACACAATGAATTGAAAAGAGAAATTTGTTGGCTCATGGTTTTGAGGCTAGGGGAAGTCCAAAATTAAGGTGTTAACAAGACAATGTTTTCTCCCTGAAGATTCTGGCATTCTGAGGCTGGCTGCTCATGATCCTTGGCCCTTGGCTTTTTTGTCACATAGCAATGCACATGATGAGGTCATCTCCTTTCTCCTCTGCATTCCAGTGACTTCCAGCTTCTGCATCTCTCTATGGCTTTCTCTCTCCATGTCTGAATTTCAGTCCACTTATAAAGGACTCCAATAATCCAGATTAAAAAGTCCAACCTTATGCAGTTGGACAACAGCTTAACCAAATAACAGCTTCAAGATATCCTATTTACAACGACTCCTCACTCACCAGATGTGGATCAATACCAAGTCCATGGGGTGTACAATTCAATCAACCTCAGTGAGTTTAACAAAGTCATCCGATACAATGTCAACATGCAAAATCACTTGCATTTCTATAAGCTTGAAGGAACAATTAGAAATCAATATAAAAAAGCAATATCATTTATAATAGCACTGAAGAGCACAAAATACCAAGGTGTAAATAGTATAAAATAGGTGAAAGATTTGTTATATTGTAAACTACAAAACGCTGGTAGAAGAAATCATAGAAGACCTAAATAAATGTAAGAGAAATACCATGTTCATGCATTGGGAGACTCATTATTTTTAAAGTGTCAATTTATGATCAAAATGATTTATAAAGTCAATGGGACTGTATGTTACAGTGGGCCCTGTGATAGATGACGATGGTGAGTAATAGTACAAAGAACTAGAACAAATGCACATCACTACTACAAGGAGTTAGTAACAGAGTGGTATATGGGAAAACTTGCACCTATTACAAATTATGGACTATAGTTAACAGTAATATTTTAATATTCGCTCATCTATAGTTACACATATACTATGCCAACGTAAGGAACAAAACAATATTGGGGAGGGGGTTTAGAGTAATGAAAATGTTCTAAAATTGATTGTGGTGATGAACAACTATGTGATGACACTGTGAACCACTGATTGTATACTTTGGATGGATTGTATGATATGTGAATATATCTCAATGAAACCACTTAAAAATAAAATAAATTAAAAATGAAGGGAAAATAAACACATTTTCAGACTAAAAAAACAAAAAAGATCTATAAATTCAACAGAATTTCATAAAAATTCTGGTCGAATTTCTTATAGAAATCAACAATCAGATTTGAAAATTTATATGGAAATGTAAAAAAGAATCACACCAGAATTGCCAGGACAATTTTTAAAAAGAAGAACAAAGTTGGAAGATTTATAAATCTACAGTAATCAAGACATTTTGGTACTGATAGAAAGATAGACGTATAAATCAATGGAACAGAATAGAAGTTCCAGAAATAGACTCACACATACATATCAGTTGATTTTCAACAAAAATGCAACGACAATTCAATGGAGAAAGAAAGTCTTTTCAACAAATAGTACCGAAAAAATTAGATATCCAGCTGCAAAATAAAAGGAACCTTGTTCCATATTTTATATCCCACACAAAAATTAACTCAAAATGAACTACAGATTTAAATGTAAAGCCTAAAGCAATGAAACCTCTAGAAGAAAACATATGAGAAAAATCTATGTGATCTTGGTGAAAATTTTTTAGATATGACACCAAAACTAGGATCTGTAAAGAAATAAATTCTTAATTTGGACTCCATTAAAATTTAAAACTTTGCTCTTCAAAAGACATTTTTAAGAAAATGAAAAGACAAGACAAATACTAGAGAAAATTTTCACAAATCAAATGTCTGTTAAGGCAATTGTACATATAGAGCTTATAAAGAACTCTCAAAACTGTATGATATGAATACAGAAAATAAAAAGTGGGCAAAGAATTTGAACAGAAACTCCATCAAAGAAGATATATGGATATCAAATGAGCACTTGAAAATCTGTTCATTATCATTAGCTACTGAAGAAATGCAATTAAAATACAATAAGATGGTATTAGGATGTGGAGCAACAGGAGCTCTCATATATTACTGAAGGAAATTAAAAAAATGATACAGACACTTTAGGAAACAGTTTGGCAGTTTTTTTAGTAAACTTATGTACTGTCCATATCATCCAGCAATCCTAGGTATTTATCCAAAATGTGCCATTGTGAAGCTGTTATGTACCCCTAAAAAGTCATGTCCTATTTCTTGATCCAATTTTGTGGAGGCAGCCCTGTTTCTTCTAATCCTGATTCAATATTGTGGGGTGGAGACTTTGATTGGATTGTTTCCATGGAGATGTGACACACTCAATTGTGGGTGTGAACTTTTGGCTAGATGGAGGTGTGACTCACCCATTCAAGGTGGGTCTTGTTAACTTTACTGGAGTCCTTTAAAAGGGAAGACGTTTTGGAGAAAGCATAGTTGCTTCAGGACCAACAGAGATGCAGACATGCGGAGATGCTTGAAGTACAGACAGAGAGAGCAGACACGGAGACACGGATGTTTGGAGATACGGAGCCCAGTAGACATCGCCATGTGCCTTCCCATGAGGTGCTAAGAAGCCAGAACCCAGAGTTCTGTCCCAGAGAAGCTAACAGCACCAGGAACAAGGACCAGCAGACACCAGCCACGTGCCTTCCCATATGACAGACATCGACCTTTCTTGAGACAAGGTACATTTATCTGGTTGCCTTAGTTTGGACATTTTATGGCCTTAGAACTGTAATCTTGTAACTTAATAAATTCCCTTTTTAAAAAGCATTTTATTTCTGGTGTGTTGCATTCTGGCAGCATATATCAAACTGAAACACCAAGTGAAATGAAAACTTATGTTAATGCAAATCAGTATGCAAATGTTCCCAGCAGCTTGATTTATAATCATTTCAAAGTAGAAATAAACCATATGTTCCGTACCTGGGAAATTAATAAACAAACTTTGATAATGCATAAAATGGAATATTACTCAGCAACAAAAGAGAATGAACAGACTTCTGTTTTGGCTACAACATGTAAAGAGCTTAGAAGTTGTCACCCATCCTTACAAGAAAAAAGCTGACCAGACTGAAAATCAGTGACCTCTCTTAGATCCCTCAGAAAACTGAGATTATGGGGCAAACTGCCACCCTGCTCTCTGGAGAGTGAACGTAAGGAATCAAAGCCAAGATTAGCTTACCTACAGCAAAACCCAGAGGGGCCACAAACTGGTAGTAATAATTCAGTGGTGACTTTGATGAATTACTAAAGGCGTAACATGGGCTACTATCAGAGTGAGAAACTGGTCTTAGAGGGTCCCCACACTTTTGTGGTCTCTACCCCCAGGAAACCACTTAACTTTGGTTGAGCCAAAGAAAAACCCCTTATGTTTCTGGTGGGGGTGGGGTGGAGATAGGAGTGACCATTTTTAAATATTTTCAGAGCCTTCTTCATAATAAAGTCCTTACTCATAGAAGAAAAACCGTTATCAGAGCTTTAGCTTACTTGGGCAAAAGGAAATACCCACCTCCTTTCAGCCCCCTCAAGCCTTCCTGTCTCACCTAAGGGATGAAAAGAAAAGCTGTGACATACTTGTGAAGATTAGATCCAAGGGTCAGAGGCCTGCTGAAAGAAGAAGACCTAAAGCAAGATTAGAGATTGCTTTCCCTTCTCCACACCTCATCTCCACATCAGCAGGGCTCTAGTATAATAACAGTAGGTTACAGTTGAAAGAACTGAAAAACATAGATTCTGTCTTTAAGGAGTTTTTAGGGAAACCCAAAGAAAACAGAATATACAAAAACAAAGACATTTGAGGAAATCGAAGCTTCCAACATTTACCATCATAGCAAACATTAAACTCAGCTCAAGCCACAGCCAGAGCAACATATCAAAAATTCATTTACCTCAATTCTTATTGTGTGATGCATCATTTCAGATTTCAACAAAAGGTTACAGTAGATGTAAAAGGCAAGAAAAAAATAGGTTGAAGAGACACAGAAAGCATCACAACCAGACTCAGATTTTGGAATTATCAGATAAGGAATTTAAAATAACTCTGATTAATACGTTGAGTTTTAATGGAAAAAGTGGACACCATACAAAAACAGATGGTTAACATGAACAGAGAGATGGAGACTAAGAAATAATCAAAAGCAAAATTCTATACGTAAAAAATACTGTGATACGGCTATGCAATGATATTGTGAGTTATTGATTATACACCAAGAATGGAATGATCATATGGTAAGAATGTTCGTGTTTGCATGTTGTTATGTTTTAAAAAAATGTGTACTGTAATAAATGAACATATATCAACAGTTACCAGACAAAGGCTATGGATTCTTTTGCGTGATGAGCTCAAAAACTAAGTCCTGAGACACCAAGATTTCAAAGAGAGTGTTTTTCACTACATGCATAGTAGGAGAGCAGAATGCTCTCCCAAAATCTTTCTCCCCGAACTGCAGAAATTTCGGCAGTCTTATTAGAGAAAACTGGGCAGGGTTTAGGATAATGAGCACAGTGGCCCCAGCTGATGTAGTCAGAGGTGAACTGATTATTGAGCGTGTGCAGATTGATCACGCACTTAGTCACAGAACGTACGAAAGAAAATGGCGGACTGAGGTACAGGTGACTTGCAGGTTAAAGTCTAAGCTACTGCGCATGTCCAGCAGGTCTGTTCTGGTTAGATCCGGTCTTGGTCATCAAGATAACTTTGGACTTGGGGTGGGTTAGTTCCGGACAGACCCAAGACCCTTCATTAATAAACATTAGGGGCTGTCTTTAGTGTTTACAAGACTCTGAAGTTGAAAAACTGGTAAGTGGGTACAAATTAAGTCTAGTAACAAGGTTTTTACAATCACAGGGGTAGAAGATAAGGGCTGTACAATCATTATCAGAGATGAAGGCAGCTGGATTACAATTTAGAGATTTCAGGAATTTCCCTGTGTCTACTCCATTATACCAGAAAGTAAAAAGGACTGTCTAAATAATAATCAGTCATCAAAATCATCCCTTAAATCCTAATTTCTTGGTTACAATTGAAGTTTCTCAAAGTGAATTGCAAAGAGAAAAAAAGAATGAAAGACAATGAAACAGAAATCCAATAATGGTGGGACAATTTTTAAAGCTTTTTTTATTGTATAATATAACATATATACAAAGCAAAGAAAGAAAAAGCAATAGTTTTCGAAGCACTCTTCAACAAGTAGTTACAGAACAGATTCCAGAGTTTGTCATCAGCTACCATACCATCATCTCAGATTTTCCTTCTAGCTGCTCCAGATTATAGGAGGCAATAAAGAATAAATATTTTTCTATCATCACAATCAACTTTTTTTTTCTTTTTTATGATAAATAACATATACACAAAAAAGCAATAAATTTCAAAGCACAGCACAACAATTAGTTGTAGAGCAGATTTCAGAGTTTGGTATGGGTTACAATTCCACAATTTTCAGTTTTTACTTTTAGCTGCTCTGAGATACTGGAGACTAAAAGAAATATCAGTATAATGATTCAGCTATCATCTTCGTTTGTTAAACCCTACCTTCTCTGTATAACTCCACCATCACTTTGATCTTTCTGTCCCACTCTTTAGGGGTATTTGGGCTCTGCCCATTCTAACTTTTTCATGTTGGAAGAGGCTGTCAATTATATAGGATAGGGAGATGGAACTACCTGATGTTCTGGAGAGGCTGGGTCCTCTAGATTTTAAGATTTATCTGATCCAGGGACCCATCTGGAGGTTGTAGGTTTCTGGAAAGTTACTCTAGTGCATGGAACCTTTGTAGAATCTTATATATTGCCCTAGGTGTTCTTTAGGATTAGCTGGAATGGTTTTGGTTTGGGGTTTGGCAAATTATTATAGGTAGCAATGCTTAACTGAAGCTTGCATAAGAGTACCTTCCAGAGTAACTTCTGGACTCTGAACTCTCTCAGCCATGGATGCTTTATTAGTTACACTTCTCTTCTCCCTTTTGGTCAGGATGGAATTGTTGATCCCATAGTGTCTGGGCTGGACTCATCCCTGGAAATCATTTCCCACTCCACTAGGGAGATTTCCACCCCTGGATGTCATGAGGTGGGACAATTTTTAAAGGTGTAACATGTATGTAGCTGGAATGTCAGAAGGAAAATAATAGGAGAACGGGCTGAAGAAATATTTGAAGTAATAATGACTGAGTCTTTTCCAAAATTAATGACATACTCGAACCATACATCCAGGAATCTCAGGTCCTAACACCAGGCAAGATAAATATCCCCTAAATCTACACCTAGCCACGTCACATTCAAACTTCAGAAAACCGAAGACTATAAGAAGGCCTTGAAAGATGGCGAAAGACGAGAGACATTTTACTTCTAAAGGTACAAGGAAAAGAGGTGCAGATGAATTCTTGTCACAAACCATGCCAGCAAGAAGAGAATATAATAAATACTAAGGGGTTGAAAGAAAATGAACATTTAATTCTATATCCTGTAAACTTATCCTACAAAGTGATGGTGAAATAAAAAGGCATTCTCAGACAAACAAAAGCTGAGGCAATTCATTGCAGGCTGCACTGCAAGAAGTGTTAAAAATTCTTCAGGGAGAAGGAAAAGGTCAGAAACTGATATTTACATAAGAAATGAAGGGCACTATTTACAACAGCAGCAAAAGAATCCTAACAAATTATATATGTACATATACATGATATATGCAGAAAACTAAACAAACTCTCATAAAATATCAAAGAAATTAAATAAATTCAGATATATTTTCTGTGATGGATTGAAAGAGACTTACTGTTAATATGTCAATCCTGCCCTGCTTGATCTGAAGATAAGATTCAATGCAATCCAAATAGAAACCCCAGCATGCTGTTTTGTGGATGTTGGCAAACTGATTCTAAAGTTTATATAGATAGGAAAAATACCCAAAATAGCCAAATACAACACTGAAAAAGAATAAAGTTGAAGGACTGACATTATCCAATTTCAATACTTCCTATAAAACTACAATAACCAACACAGCATGGTATTGGTGAAAGAATAAACACACGGATCATTGGAGCAGAAAAAAGAGCCCAGAAGTAAATCCAGACACATGTAGTTATTTGATCTTTGACAAAGGAGCAAATACAATTCAATAGAGAAAGGACAGTCTTTTCAACAAATGTTGGAACAATTGTACATCAGTACTAAAGCACACACACACACAAAGAATTTATGCAGACTTCCCACTTCTCACAAAATAACTCAAAATGGAGTAGAGACCTAAACATAAAGCACAATAATACTACAAAACCTATAGAAGAAATCATAGGACCTATGATTTCTGCATGACCTTGGGTTTTACAATGACTTTTTAAACACAACACCAAAAGCCTGATCCATGGAAAAGGATAAATCTGGTAAGTTAGTCTTTATTAAGACTAAAAATTTGTGCTCTGCAAAAAGACAGTTTTAAGAGAATCAAGACAAGTCACAGGGTGGGCAACAGTGGCTCAGTAGGCAGGGTTCTCGCCTGCCATGCCGGAGACCCGGGTTTGATTCCCGGTGCCTGCCCATGCAAAAAAAAAAAAAAAAAAAAAAGACACATCACAGACTGGAAGAAAATATTTGTTAAACATATATCTAATAAAGAATATGTATCCAAAATATAAGAAGAACCCTTCAAATTCAACAATAAGGAAGCAAAAAGCACAGCTAAGAAATGGGCAAAAGCTGTGAACAGACACCTCTCCAAAAAAGAGAGACAGATGACAAGCATTTGAAAAGATGTTCAACATTATTTGTTATCACGGAACGCCAAATTAAAGTGAAAAGGAGATATCTCCACCCAATGGTTTTACAATCCCCGAAACCTGACGATAGCAGGTGCTGATGAGGATACAGAGTATCTGGAACTCTGATTGCTGCAGATGCAAAATGGCATAGTCACTTTAGAAGATAATTTCTCAGTTTCTCAAAAACCTGAACATTGTCTCACCATACAATACAGCAGTTGTGTTCCTAGTCATTTACTCAAATGACTGGAACACTCAACATGCACACAAAAACCTGCTCGTCAATATTTGTAGTATTTTTTTCATAATTGCTAAAAACTGAACCATCCAAGATACCCTTCGTAGGCAAAGGGATAAATAAACTCTGAGACATCCATATGATGGAATACTAGTCAGTGATGAGAAGAAATCAGCTATCAAATCACAAAAAGACATGGAAGAATGTTCAATGCATATTGGTAAGTGAGAGCCGTCAGTATGAAAAGGCTATATACTGTATGTTTCCAGTGATATGACATCTGGGAAAAGGCAAAACTACAGAGAGAGTAAAATGATCAGTGAGTGACAGGTGAAATAGGGGAGGTGGGAGGCATGAACCAGGGGAGCATTTGGGGTTTTTACAGCAGTAAAACTGTTCTGTATGATAAAGTAATGGTGGGTATATGACATGAAGCATTTGCCAAATCCATGCAACTTTACCGCACAAATGTTTCCAAAATTTTAAGTCATTTAGGAGGTTGGCAGATCCCAGGAAGAATGCAGACTGACAAGGAAACCTACTTGTGTCAGAAACCACAGAGAAGGGGTTAGGGGAAAAGCTGCTGACCTGGGTAACTGTGGAAATGAGAAAAGTCTATGAGACCTAAGGCAAAATAAATTACACATAAACACTGTACTCCAGCTGATAAAGTTATTCCACACAGGTTGTCCATTCTAATACTGCAGTAAATGCTTATTAGAAATGAGCAGTTAAGAAACTGGATGGAGAACGGTGGGAGCCAGGTTTCTCACTGTTGGAATTTATAGATAAGCAAGGGGAGGAGGCTAGAGTGATCCATGTGGTAAGGAACTAGAGCTGGAGACATCAGCATGAACTAGCGTATAGCTTCATATACATACAAATGGCTGCATACAGAAATATTTATTGATATGTGAATATATGCATGTATTTATTTGCTCTGTCAGCTGAGAGGGCTTAAAGGAAATGATAACTCAGTAGTAATGAGCAAACGCAGTGCCCAGAGCTAAGTTTCTAATACCAGTCTCCAATAAAAGAAGCCAGGGCTCACTGATTCTAGGACTGGAGCAGGGAATATACAAGATGTGGCTGAAGCATCTTTTAGTGCCAGAAAGTAAGGCACTGCTAAAACACACACGCACATTCACACACACACATTCCTATGCACACTCATACACGCACACTCATACACCTCACACATGGATGGCACTGTCAAAGGAGCATAGGAGTCAACTGTAGGAGCCCCCGATGGCCAAAGCTGGAACAATTTAAGTAACAAAATAAATAAAGTAGTATTGATATAAATAGATAAATAAATAAATTATAAATTAACAAATGGGGAAGAAGAAACCCACTATACAGAAGAATTCCAAATAAGGTATGTAGATACTCCACCCTCAAAGAGGTAGCACAGCGCTCCCCTCCTTAAGTGTGGGCTACAGGAGGTGAGTTCCTTCCAAAGAGCATGTACTGGATGTACAGGAGAAGAGTAACTTGACCGAGGAGACACCTGGCAAATGCTCCTCTGCCAGGCCATCAGGGTCAACATCAGCACTGGTGCGTCACACAGACAGGATGCCCCCTTGCATGGTGTGATAAAACGGCATTTCCCCCCATCGCGTTCCTCTCCACCACACGCAATCCCAGTCTTATCATGAGAAAGGTATCGGGCGGGTCCCACGCGAGGGCATCCTACAGAATACTTGACCTCCCAAGGTCGTCAGAAACAACAAAGTCTGAGAAACTGAACATCATGTGGTATCCCGGATGGGATAATGGAATAGGTCAAAACCTAGGAAATCTGAATAAAATATAAATGTAAGTTGATAATTAAGTATTAACATTGGCTCATTAATTGTAGCAAATACACCTTACAAATGTAAGATGTTAGCAGCAGGGCAAAATTGTAGGGTATGTGGGAATTCTTTGTACCAACTTCACAACTTTTCTGTAAATCTAAAACTATTCTAAAATAAAACATCTATTTTTTAAAAAGGAACTAGTGTTACACTCAACAGTGTGGATAAGTCTCAAATCCATTATGTTAGTGAAAGAAACCAGCTTCAAAAGGCAACACGCAGTGTGATTCCATTACATGACATTCAGGAAAAGGCAACACGCAGTGTGATCCCATTACGTGACATTCGGGAAAAGGCATACTTCAGCGCAGGTCAAAGGATGCATGTCAGGGGACTGGGAATGGAAGGGGGCTGTATTAGTTAGGGTTCTCTAGAAAACCAGAATCAACAGGAAATATCTGTAAACATAAAATTTATAAAAGTGTCTCATATAACCGTGCAAACGTAGAGTCTGAAGTCCACAGGGCAGTCTGTGTAGCTGAGGACTCTGATGGAAGGTCTGGATGAACTCCACAGGAGAGGCTCACCAGCTGAGACAGGAAGAGCCTGTCTTTTCTGAATCCTCCTTAAAAGGCTTCCATTGATTAGATTAAGCATCACTCATTGCAGAAGACACTCCACCTGGCTGATTACAAATGGAATCAGCTGTAGATGCAGCCGATGTGATCATGATTTAATTCTATGAAATGTCCTCATAGCAACAGACAGGTCAGCCCTTGTCCAACCAGACAAACAGGTCTCACCACTAGGCCAAGTTGACACATGAACCTGACCATGACAGGGGCCTTGACTTTAAGGGAGAACAGGGGAATATTGTCGGGGGGGGGGGGGGGGTTAACAGGTAATGGAACTGTTCTATAGTCTTGATTGTGGTGGTGTATGTTGGTCAAAATTCTCCACGCTATTAACTGAAATGGTTGTATTGTACTTTAATTTTTTTAATGAAAAAAAAGAAAAACACTGTATGGTGTAATGTCTACTGCAAACACTTGTGTGGCTGAGTTCTCATCTGCATACCTTCCAGCGCAGGAACTCAGCACTTCTTTTGCCCCACACAAAAGACTTAGTATCTCCCTGTTTTGGGAGTGGGCGTCCACTCTGCCTGCATAGGAAGAGTCCTGGCTGCAAATGCATGGTGCAGTGGCACATCCCGCAGAGGGCACAGTCGTTTGAGGAGGGTTTGGGCAACCCACAGCAGATGCTGCAGGACCTCAGAAGCCATCACCACCCACCTGTGGGGGCAAGGGAGGGTGGGGTCAGGCCTCAGGGAGAGCAGGGAGATAGCTGAGCCAGAGAGACCGGTAAGGTGGATGACCTGGGATAAATACTCAGATTCCTCTCCTCTCATCCTCCAGTTTCCTGTTTGCACCTCACATTGGGAACCCCTATGGGCAGGCGGAGGGCAAGGGGAGCCCTCAGTGTAGGCTAGGAAGGTCAGACAGTCAGCTCTGGGTCACAGGGGCTGGGTGAAAATGGGAAGGGGTCTCCCCCATGCCCCACCTACCTCCGCACACAGCAAACTGGAGGTCCTTTAACCTCTCTAGCACGCACACATGCGCACACACACACACACACACACACACACACACACACATGGGCATCATCTCATCAAGACTTCTGAAGTGGAAAAGTCAAGGAAAAACAGCAGAGAAGCAGGCTTCTGCCTGAGTCTGGCAGTATGAAGAGCCACTTTGTTCCCTCTTTTGGAAAAAAAAGAAAAAAAGAAGAAGCATTCCTATGTCCTCTTTAAATGTTTTTAAATACATTTCTGAGAAGATAGGCTTTTGTTTTTTAAGCCACACGGGCCATCCTGGTTAACTGAAGTAAACAAAGACAAGCTTTCTGCAATTTGAATAAAAATCGCCAAGAGGGTTTGCAGAAGGGTCACCAGCACTCTGAAGTAGTTTCACTTTTTTTTTCTTCTTGGCAATGAGCCAGAAGGGGAGACCAAGGAAGAGCAGGCTGTGGGGATGGTGAAGACCCCTCCACTTCGTGTTCAGCTGCCCTCAAATCCTCAGACGTCTTTGACCACACTCAAAATGGGGACCAGCACACAGTAGAAGAAGCTTAATCAACATATTTTGAATGATGACAGGAAAAATAAAGGCTATAAAGTTTATTTAAAATGGTGCCAATTGGGGGTGCAACAGTGGCTCAGTGGCAGAATTCTCACCTACCATGCCAGAGACCCGGGTTCAATTCCCGGAGCCTGTCCATGCTGAAAATAAATAAATAAAATAAAATGATGGTGCCAGTGATACTGAAGTCTGACTTTGCGTGTCAAGAGCCTCCCAACCTCCTCAGTTTAAAATCCTTCGGTGGCTTCAAGAAAATCTCAGTCTCCGGATAATGTGATCCCTGCCTGCACACGGCATGGTCTTCAGACGCTCTCTCCCCGCCAGTCGGCGGCCCTGTTCTGCACCAGCCAGGAGGACATCTGCACATGGGGCTTCCTCGGCTGCAGGCCTGCCCTGTTCTCCTCCCTGCTCGCCTCAACCCCACATCCCTCATCTAGGGTCCTTGCACCTGTGGATCTCATGGTCTTCCCCACCAGACTGTGCGGAGGATGGGGGAAAGACTGTTTCTGCCTCACCTTGTGAGTAGGTGTCCATAAATACTGGTTGAATTGTTGCCTTTGCAAAAGCTGACCTCCTCCAAGGGAAAAATGATTCTAGCTTTAAGGCAAAGTCAGGTATTATTTGAGCAAAGGGTGGAGTAGTTCATGACTTACTGGGTTTAAAAAGGAAAAACACACAAACAAACCTAAGTAAAAGTTTCTAGGGCACTGGGTTTCTATTTTCAGATTTGATATGAAGCCAAGTGTGAATTTCACCACTACTAAAAAAGGGAAGCTGGGCTAGCTTGAAACTGCTATGCACCCCCAGAAAGTCATGTTCTTCTGATCTTGTGGGCGCAGAACTCTTGTGGGTAGAACCTTTCGATTAGGTTGTTTCCATGGAGATGTGACCCACTCAATTCAAGGTGGGTCTTAATCCTTTTACTGGAGTCCTCTATAAAGAGAATAAAAGGGAAAAAACAGAGCTCAGAGCCGACACAGGGAGTAGAGAGTAAACCAAGTCAAAGATGCTTGGAGAAAGAAAATGCCCCAGCAGAAACCTGAAGGACCCACAGGAGCTAAGAGAGCTATTTTGAAACCAACCCAAGAGAGAAGGGCCAGCAGACGTCACCATGTGCCTTCCCCTGTCACAGAGGAACCCAGATGTGATCAGCCTTTCTTGAGTGAAGGTATCTTCTTGTTGACGCCTTAATTGGGACATTTTCATGGCCTTAGAACTGTACATTTGTAACTTAATAAAACCTCTTTATCAAAGCCAGTCTGTTTCTGGTACATTGCATTCTGGCAGCATTAGCAAACCAAACCAGAAGAGTGTGAGTCCTAGAGGCTGTGTTCATCGTGGCAGTTTAAACTCAAATGTGTAACATAAGCAGTGGGATGCAATGATGCACTGCAGATGAGACAACAGTAAGCAGGCAGTTCTGGTCATGAAATGTTAAGTACCATCTTGTGCCATGGTCTCCAGACAGCAGATCTGTTCTTTGATGGTTTTGCTCTGTGTGACTGACTTTGTCCTTGCTGCTGACACCCCTGCATGTCCCTCAGCCAAGCCTGGCACAGGGTCCTGGTCTCTGTGCTCCCTGCACCCTGAGAACCTTCTAGCAAAGTTCTTGTCCTTCATCTCCTTCTCTCCCTCACCCTGGACTGTGAGCACCATGAATTCATTCACTGTGAATGAGTGAAATAAATACATAATTGGGAAAAAGATAAAAGAAAACTTAATGAATTCATTGCTTCTAGTTCATCCTTTTCCTTAGACATCACGGATATGCATCCTAAATTCTTCTTTCCACTGATGCCATTCAACTTTGGGGATCTTGGAATTCCCCTGTATTAGTTAGGGTTCTCTAGAGAAATCAAATCAACAGGGAGCACTCACAAATATAAAATTTATAAAAGTGTCTCATGTGACCGCAGGAACACAGAGTCAAAAATCCGCAGGGTAGGCTGTGAAGCCAACGATTCCAGTAGAGGGTCTGGACAAACTCCACAGGAGAGGCTCACAGGCTGACACAGGAAGAGCCTGTCTCTTCTGAATCCTCCTTAAAAGGCTTCCAGTGATTAGACTGGGCATCACTCACTGCAGAAGACACTCCCCTTGGCTGATTACAAATGGAATCAGCTGTGGATACAGCCGAAGTGATCATGATTTAATTCTATGAAATGTTCTCATCGCAACAGACAGGCCAGCACTTGCCCAACCAGACAAACAGGTACCACCACCTGGCCAAGTTGACACATGAACCTGACCATGACACCCTCCATAGTAAGAAGTCTGTGGGGTGCTAATATATAGAAGCTAAACATGTGGATTCTAGAATCCACTGTCTGGGGATATATAATTGGGATATTAATAGAACTTATTTAATAAGGCTGTGACCCCCAAATTGTGTGCTGAGGTATCCCAGGGTGTCACAGAGAACTCACAAAGGCACCGTGGGATATTTAAATTTTTCGAAGTAATCGCTGAGTTATCTATCAAAGACCTTTGGGTTCACTGAACTAATTACAGAAAACTGTTTGATATCTTTTGGCCTAGGGGCACTGGGAAATCTCTACTGAGGTATTAAAGATGCTCTAAAGGGTTGGCAGTCCATGTCAAAGGAGTGTCATGGAATTAAATGAGGTGGGACGTAATGAGTTTGCTACTTGTTGAGTGATCCACAAATTATCTATAATTTATCATTACTTTTATCTCCTGTGCCAGTTTCATCATGGAATTCTACAGTTCGTATAAATCACAATTTAAATCACTAGCAGTGAAATCATGAGTAATAATTCATATTCCTCTATCTGTTCCTTATGTTACATACACATGGATGAGCAGTTACAAAAGCAGTGACAAAGAAGTGTAAGGGAAAAAAATCTATATTGGAATGGGCGGGGACTAGAATTCTTCAGGGGTGTTTCCTCTAGGAAATGAAACCCACAGACATTACCAAACTCTTCACTGGACACAAACCACCCAAAGAGTAAACAACCCTTGAGTCCACTGCACTGGAAATTCACACCAAAAACAGACTTCACTGAGTGAAAGACAATCTCTGGAAATACATCACCTTAAACAGTACATCAACTAACTCATTGATTGCTATTAATCAGAGGTCAAGGACTCTGCTTCTAAAGTACTCAATGTACTAGAAACACTTTACTTCGTTATCTTTATTTGGAATTTTTTGTGGATGTCTTGTTTTTTGTTTGTTTCCAAGGTATCCATGATTACATTCACTACAGTTTTTTTGCCCTGACTTGGTTAATGATGAATAATATACAAACATTTGGAGTTTAAACAGGAGTTGCCATTCCGTTTAAAAAACAACAACAGCAAAACTTCCTAAGAAACACTAAGTCCAGAAATAAGTTCTTGCGTCTGAGGCCTTAATACCAAGGAATACGTGTTGGCTTTTTCCTTCCTGGGAAACTTCAAACCAACTGCATCCTTGCATCTGTTTTTTCAATTGGAAGACTTGCACATATATTAAGTGATCCTGGAGTCTGAATGTTGTCAGAGCCTGGGACGTGTCTCAGACAGGAGTGGGAGAGACCGCCTGCTACCGTTTCCGGGATGCTGAGGAGTCCCTTTGGTATTTGGCTGCCGAGTCTGTTTTGTTAACTGCATGCACGTTGCTTCTTCCTTTCACTTCCAAAACTACGTGTTGCGTCAGGAACACCAGAAAGCACGGGAATAAACCCCCTTAAATTTAGGTAGAAGCTAAGCAACCTTAAATGGCTGATTGGTGTTTCTAAGTCTTCAAACATAAAACGACAGGGGATTCTTACGTAATAAAATATAATAGTAAACAGTGTGTACACCCAGGAATTCAGAAAGCTTTCCATTGGAAACCCTCCCACCCTCTCCTTTAGGAACTGAGCATGATCACCTCTGTATTAGGACAAGCTCATACAGTCACAAAGAGATTCTGAAGATTCTAGCACCCCGTGATTCCAGATTTTACTCTGAGAGCCATTTCTCCATTTGTAGCCTCTAAGAAAACCTTGAGAAGTCATATGCACTGTTCATGAGCCTTGGGTCACTAGAGCGTAAGAGTTTTGAATATGGGTATCATATCCTTGTTTTCTGCTGCATCCCCTCTATCTGAATACTCTCGGGTGCAGAGTGAATGCTCAATAAGTAGTAATTAAATTCATCCATAAATGTCCTGGTGTTATTTTAAAGCAGGTTTTTAATGTATCCGTCTAGTTCCATATGCAATGCCTCATTTATTCTTCATAACACAAGGATGTGAGTGTCATCTCCATTTTACGAATGATAAAGCCGAGTCAAGAAGGCAATTAGGTCCCCTGGGTCACACAGCTGAGGAGCCCACAGCCCAGGCATGGAGTCGGCCCCTGGGGTTCATTGATATGAGCCCCACCTTCCCACAGGACCAAATGCTTCGCAGGACCAATGGTTTTGCCCATTAGTTTGGATCTAGAGCTTGTAGGAAGCTGTAACCAGAGGCAAAGCAAATGGGAATAAGCACAGGGAAAGGAGGGTGGTAGAGCGTAGCCTCTCCCAACATGATGGAGAACCAAGAGATAGGGCTCCCCGATTACGGTGCTATATAACCTGAATTTATTTTTGGAAAAATAGCAAAATTGGGCCACATTTTAAGGGGTTCCCCAGAGGCTGTGGTTTCTTCGTCTCATAGGAATGCCGGTACCTCTTTCCAGATGTCCATTTAGGGTCCGAGGGATGTAATCCAGGAGGGCTTCCCAACCCATGCCCCAAATCCCAAGGAACTACTCCTTCACGTGGGAATTACCAAGACCCCACCCTCATCTTTCTCCCTCACAGCTGAGCTGGACTCAGGTCTGAGTGGTCAGCTTCACTCCTTCCCCAGCCCACACCTGGATCGGCCTGGCACCTTCCAGTGATTTAACCTGCCAAGCTGTGATCACAAACACCCGTTTTTTGTCAGACCCCCTGGTGGGACTTGTGCTCTATGGACACCCTTTGAAACACATATTTATTCTTTACTCGTGTGTCCAGAGAAGGTGAGCATAGCACCCCACACGTCCTGAGGCTGAGCTCACACTTGGCACGGAGGGCCCACGGCCTATTCCTTCCACTGTCTCGTCTTCACATTCACAAGGAAACAAGAACATTCCTTAGCTGAAGGAATCCCACATCACAGGGTGGAAGCTGGGGCCACAGCGGGGACGTGGTCTCCCAAGATGATATGGTAAGTTAGCCTCAGAGTGAGAAATCATACTTTTCTCCTTACACACCACACCCTTTTGTTTTCTTCTGGGAAAGCTTCGGCCTCACTTGGAGGAACGAGAATTCTATGGCTAAGCTCATGTGCTTGCAGTTTTGCTGCTCTTCCCCACGAAGGTGACAGAGCCTTCCTTAGTGTCAGTTCTAGCCAAAGCTTCAGGAGGAGACCCAGCACACACCCCCGCTCCCAGCCCCCAAGCTGCCAGTGCAGAGCGGAAGGCGAAGGCGCTGGAAGCAGTTTAGGAGAGCAGGACAGGACTTGGGGGCATTTCAGGCGTTTTAGGCATGCAAATTCAAAATCTCTGAATTTTAAGGGACTATGTTAAAAAACACTTTTTAACAGCTCCCTTAAAAAAATTGTCTTAATGACTCAGATGCTATTTAATTTAGCAGACAGAAGGAAATGGAGCCAGCCTTGCTAAGAGAAAGGCGATTCTGAGAGATGAGGAGCAGACAGTCGAGGCCGGTCTGGTTGCCCAGGAGAGGGAGGTACCCTAATTTTGGCTGCATTCTGTCTTCTGGGATTGAAGAGGGGTTGATATCACGAGTAAATGATTTTCCAGTGGTTATATCCGGTCCAGCTGTGGGACTTTGGTCTTACTGCCTTCCAAACAAGAAATTAAAAAGCAATTTTCCTTTGAAGTCCCATTTTTGTTTTTGGTTTTCATTTTTCTTTTTTTTTTTTTTTTAAAAATTTAAGATTACAGTTTGAGGTCAAAAAATGGGACACAAGAAATTCACAAACATGCACACATTGAATTTGGTAAGATTCCATCTTCCGCATCCCTTTATTAAATTGTCCTGAGGCCCAGATGGTTTACAGCTTGATCAAGCTTAGCCTGGAAAGCCCTGGAGAGATTCGGCATCCAATGTGGTTTTCAAACAGAGGTATCTTATGCATTGAGGTGATTAATACTGGAGAAAATGAAGTACCTTGTTTTATAAAATAAAATACTATTTTATGAAGGTATTTTAGTGATGCAAATGGAACAACAGGCTCACAAGAACCAAGTGTATAAATCAATTAAGAAGGCATTTCAGATTGCAGTAATTGAATTACGGTATGTCATTTGTTCAACGCAGTGTTACTTTTAAGAATTGTCAGAGTTGTATTTTTTCCCATCAAAAGATAATGGTCTTGTACCTTTGACAGTCCAGTAAGGAGATAGAAACCACTCAGTAATTCGAGCAAAGAAAATTTAATACAAAAAGTTATTAACTAAACCATGGGGTTAAAGTAACAAGGGATTGATTAGCAAGAAGTAAAGGATACTCTGGAGAAGACAGGGTTAGTGGACATAAGAAACAGTGATGAGCCTTAAGGCTAAGATGGAGCACCCAAGGCAAAGCCCACACCCAAGGCTGAGGCCAGCCCTTGGTAGAGAAGACATGGCCACAGAGAAGTTACTTTGGTGCTGCACCAATGGAAACATGCCAGAAATCTTCCTCTAGAACTTCTGGAAATATGTCCTTTAGGATGTCAGAGAAGGCTGTTCATGGGCAGGTGGCTCAATGGAAATATTATGTGACAAAACCAAGCAAAGTGGAGGTTCTGGGGAAAACTGCACTTCAGTAGCTGGAGCACTGTAGAAGCTGAGTGTGCTGCAGGAGTCATGTACTGGAGAAGCTACATGTGTTACTGGAGTCCAGCCCTGGGCAAGACACCCATGAAGCAAGAGATAGGAATTGGGGAAGCTGCACATGCTGAAAAAGTCAGACATTGAAGAAGCCACCTGCATTGCAGATGCCTGATGCTGGAGACCAAGCACATGCTGGTGGGGACTGCCAGGAGGACACTCATCCAGGGAGGAAAACCCCCTCCCTCTGTACTGTCTTTCCAGTGGCTTCTACTTACAAATATTAATGTCATGCCAGCTGAAAAAGGAAAAATATTTAATGGACCCGTACCGGTTTGAAAGGATGATGTACCCTAGAAAAGCCATGTTTTAATCTTGATCCATCTTGTGGAGGCAGCTATTTCTTTTAATCCCTATTCAGCACTATAGGTGGAAACTTGATTAGATCATCTCCACAGAGTTGTGACATGCCCAATTGTGGGTATTAAACTTTGATTAGAGGGAGTTGTGTCTCCACCCATTCCATATGGGTCTTGGTTAGTTTACTGGAATCCTTTAAAAGAAGAAACATTTTGGAGAGGGCCATGATATCCATGAGAGCCATGAGAACCACGAGAGCCCACACGCCAGAGACCTTTGGAGATGAAGAAGGAAAACGCTCCTGGGAGAGCTTCATGAAACAAGAAGCCTGGAGAGAAAGCTAGCAGACATCTCCATGTTTGCCATGTGCCTTTCCAGTTGAGAGAGAAACCCTGAACTTCATAAGCCTTTCCTCAGTGAAGGTAACCTCTTATTGGTGCCTTAATTTGGACATTTTTATAGACTTGCTTTAATTGCATTTTATAGACTTGCTTAAATTCAGACACAGACTCATTGAATATTTTGTTTCAGTAATTGTAAAATTAACTTTCAACATGAACATAAAATGGGAAAGAGTGGATGAAGAAAATGGTGAACATGAAGATTTAAAAATATTTATGTATGATAAACAAATGGAAAATTTACAAAGCTTCTACAGTTTTAGCTTTTTTTAATTCATCATGAGCCCATCACTCTATCTATGGTTTGCTTCTTCCACTATCCATTTCTTATTTCCCTTGCCAGAACCTGGACTGCTCTGGTTTCTCTACCTAGCGGAGAAACCCAAACCTTTAGTCCCAAAGGGTCTGAGTTCTTGGTCATCTTGCCTTTCCTTTGATTGCTTTAGTCTTCCATTAACCTTTCCTATCAGTAAGTGCTTACCTGGAGGTACTAAGGGCACCCAGAGAATCCGCTGGGTTCCAGACTTAGTCTTCCTTGCCCCCACCACACAGCAGCATCTGAAGTTCCCTTTGGTATTCAGTATGAATCACTCCAGGCAGAACAGAAACTCATGTTTATTGGCTGTTGGTTCAGGGGCGTAAGGACCCCAGAAGGACAAGTAGAAGTCTCATCTTCCACTTCAATGGAGCCATTGTTGTGTCTCCTGATGGAAGCACTATCTCCTGGGAGCTTAAGGTCTCCTAGTCAGCAGAACTCTAAATGACTGGGGTGGGAGGCAGGATAATAATGGAAGGAATGACTCTCTTCCCTTGATTCATGGACCCATTCTTGGATCTAGATATCAAGATCTCTGATTCGAGGTATATAGCGCATCCTATAAGACAGAGCCCTGCCTTTAAATAACATTTTATGAAGCTATTTTAGGAATGCAAGTAGAACAAAAGACACACAAGAATCACATGTATAAATAAATTAGGATTATGTTTCAAATAATAATAATGTGAGAAGAATGTTTTTATTCAACACTGATTTTTAAAATTTCATGTATTTTTTCCTCCTCAAAACACTACTGTCTATAAAAGGAAAACTGGAAAGAAAACTATGTGCCAGGCCCTATGCTTGTCACTGTGTTTATTATCACTATAATCTCACCTGGCAGATAAGAATGCCCATATTTTGCAGATGAAGGCCAAAAGGCTCTAAAATCAACTTATTATTTCTGTAAACATTGTTTATGTAACAGTTTGGGGAAAAAAAAAAGAAAGGAAAATTCAAGTCAAATTTTGATATGTGGTTTTAAACTCCAGACTTCTAGAACAAAATTTTATGATTCAGGCATGTGCTCCCAACAAACATGTCTCAGAGTTGCCTTACATGGGAGCAGTTTTACTAACAGGTGGTCAGGTAAAACAGATACAGGTGAGACTCGTGCATCAAAACAGAACCCTGAGGCATCTGATTACCAAGATCTGAGGATTTTCTGGAGACAAGTGTGTCTCCTATTTCCTCTGGGAGGTAGATGAAAAGGAAGTCAGAGAAAAAGGGAGGAAGGAGAAGGGAAAGGAGGAAGCCAAGGAAAGGGAGTTGCATTTCCCGTGTGCAAGGTATTTTCATATGCATCAAGTATTCTAGGTGTTCTCATCTCCATTTGAAGATGAAGAAATTGGGACTCTGAAAGATTGGGTCACGTAGGAATGGTAGTTGTAACTCCACCTCAGCTCTGTTGAGTCCAACACCCATTCACCCATTTTAGTTGGTTGGTTGCCTGGATTGCTTTCCCACAATCCTGAGATTGGCACTGTACCTTACATGAGACTCACTATATATGGAATTCTGTACTATTGAATCTTTCAGACTTCTTTAAATAAAATAGTTATAACTGAACATAAAGAAGAATAAAATGGGAGGATTAACACTTCCTGATTTTAAAACTTATTATAAAGCCATAGTGGTCAAAACAGCATGGTACTGGCACAAGGATAGAAGTATTGACCAAGGAAATTGAGCTGAGAGTACAGAGATAAACAACCAAATCTATGGTCAATTGGTCTTTGACAAGGTCCCCAAGTCCACTGAACTGGGACAGAATAATCTTTTCAATAAATGGGCATGGGTGAACTGGATAACAGCAGCCAAAAGAATGAAACAGGACTGTTATCTTATACCCTATACAAAAATTAACTCAAAGTGGAGCAAACACCTAAACATAAGAAGCAGTACCATAAAGCTCCTAGAATAAAACGTAAGGAAACCTCTTCAAGACCTAGTAACAGGAGGTAGCATCCTAAACTTTACGCCCAAAGCACAAGCAAAAAAGTAAAAAGATAAATGGGAATGCCTCAAAATCAAATGCTTTTGTGCCTCAAAAGATTTTATGAAAAAGATGAAAGGGCAGCCAACTCAATGGGAGAAAATATTTGGAAATCAACATCAGATAAAGGTTTGATATCCTGTATACATAAAAAAATCATACAACTCAGCAACAAAAGAACAAACAATCCAATTTTAAAGTGGGCCAAAGATATGAATAGACAATTTTCCAAAGAGCAAATACAGATGGCTAAAAAGCACATGAAGAGATGCTCATTTTCATCAGCTATAAAGGAAAGGCAAGATCAAGACTACAATGAGATACAACCTCACACTTACAAAAACAGCTGCTATTAAACAAATAGGAAGCCACAAATGTTGGAAAGGATGTGGATAAATTGGGACATTTATGCACCACTGGTGGGAATGTATAATGGTACAGCCACTATGAAAGACAGTTCGGCAGTTCCTTAGGAAACTAAATATTGAGTTGCCCTATGACCCAGCAATAGCACTATTTGGTGTATATCCACAACAGCTGAAAGCAACAACACAGACATTTGCACACCAATGTTCATAGCAGCATTATGCACAATCGCCAACGGATGGAAACAATCCATGTGCCCATCAATAGATGAATGGATTAACAAAATGTGGTATATACATACATTGGAATATCATGCAGCAGTAAGACAAAATGATGTCCTGAAGCATAAGATAGGATGGATGAGCCTTGAGGACATAATGGTGAGTGAAATCAGCCACTTTCATGACCATGATAAAGGTAAAATCAGAGGCTTATAATAGGGGACCTAGAGATACACAGAAGTTAGAGATGAATGAATGGTTAGCTAATGAGGTTGAACTTAATTGTAAGGGAAGAGATAGAAGTGAAGGCAGTTCACTAGTAGGTCTATAAGTACTATTGCCATACTGAAGGTAAATATGATTGAAAGGGGCTGTATAAATTAATGTGTCCCAGAGATTAACTCTATAAATGTAAATAAGTTCTTGCATTAACTACTGAAGATATGAATCTTGTACAAAGAGTGTATAAGCTCAGGGTACAGGGGGGAAACTGCTATTGCATACTGTGGGCTATGTTTAACAGGAAACCATCAACAGTCCCACAGCATCACCAGGGGAAAATAATTGGGGGAGGGACAACAGTTAAGAGGAGGATTGGATTTTCTATTTGGTAAGGTGTGTTTGCTGGTTGTTCTTCTCTTGGGAACAATGAAATTATCTAAAATTGAGAGTATTGATGGACGATTGACTTTGGACATTATATATGATGCCCAATGAATGCAAGTGGCTGAAGGATGCACTGACTGAGAAGTAGATTGGTGAACGATAGTGTATATACATGATTGAATATTGTGCTGCAACAGAAAGGAATGAAGTTGTGACGCATGCAACCTTGTGAATGAACCTGGGACATTTGGTGAGGCAAAATAAGCCAGAAACAAAAGAACAAATATTGTATTATCTCATATAGATACCTGTAAGAAAACAGGGGCCTAGAGTGTAAACTCTTACAGCAATCACATTTAGTCTAGAGCGATAATTGTTATTTCTGGAGTTTGGGAGGCTGTTTATACATGTATAATCTGGTATTTAGAGATAAAAATGAAGTCGATCAGGTTGGGTTAAGGTAATTCAGAATACAGGGGTACGGAAAACATTTTCTGTATTTTAGAAACTCATCTACTCTTTGAGACCAAAGGAAGAAAGGTTTATTTTGTCTGGAACCTAAATTTTCTGTAGCATATAATCTAACTCAGCCTGTCTGGATAGATCACTTAAACAATCCAAACACAGGGAGCCCAGAATAAAAATGAGGACCTTTAATCCTCTATAGCTTAATGTAATGCCTGGATACATCCCAGAGTATATTAAGCAGACAATCAAAAAGTATTGGTGAAGTTCCTTGAGGGATGGGAGAAAAAATATGGAACTATTAAACTTTACACTGGAGAAACCCTGGATGCTGTATCAAACATTAGGGACACCCAAATCAATAGGCCAAATCCTTGATCTTGAGGGTTGTTCTAGTGAAGTTTATGTAGGTAGTGGAGAAGCTTAGCTTATCTATAGGTATGCGTAAGAGTTACTTCTAGAGAACCTCTTTTGTTGCTCAGATGTGGCCTCAGTCTCTTTAAGCCCAACTCTGCAAATGAAATCACTGTCCTCCCCACTGCATGACATCCAGAGATGAAAGTCTCCCTGGTGGTGTGGGAAGTGACTCCCAGGGATGAGCCTGACCCTGAAACTAAGGGATCAACAATGCCATCCTGACCAAAAGGGGGGAAAGAAGTATAACAAATAACGTATCCGTGGCTGAGAGAGTGCAAATAGAGTCAAGAGGCTACTCTGGAGGTCACTCTTATGCAAGCTTCAGTTAGACATTGTTACCTCTCATAGCTTACCCAAACCCAGTTAAAACTATTCCTACCAATCCTAAAGAGCACCTAGGGTGTTATATAAGATTCTCAAAGTTTCCATGCACTAAGGTAACTTTCCAAACACCTACAACCTTCAGATGGGTCCCTGGTCCAGATAAGTCGTGAAACCTAGAGGGCTCAGCTGCTCCAGAACATCAGATAGTTCTGTTTCCCTACCCCATATTAGTGACAGACCCTTCAACATGGAAAAGTTAAGAGTGGCCATAGCCCAACACCCCTAAAGAAGGGATAGAAGGATCAAAGGTGATGGTGGAGTTATACAGAGAAGATAGGATTTAACAAATGAGTATGATTCTGAAACATTATACTGATGTTTCTCTTAGTCTCCAGCATCTTAGGGTAGCTAGAAGTAAAAATCTAAAACTGTGGAATTGCAACCCATACCAAACTCTGAAATCTGCTTTACAACTAATTGTTACAATGTGCTTTGAAATTCATTGCTTTTTTGTATATATGTTATTTTTCACAAAAAAGAACAAAAAGTCCATTGTGATGATAAATGCACAGCTATATGATGATATTGTGAACCACTGAGTATACATGTTGGATGATTACATGGCATGTGAATATATAATATACAGAAATAAAAAATTTAAAAAATTTTAAAGCTAGCATAAGGTGAAGTTGTGAGGCAAGCATATCAGTAGCTTATAAATCAAAGCACTAAACATTTCTGGTGACTTCTTGTTCTGTGGGATTCAAGAGCAGAAGAAAAAAGGAAGAAACCAACAGCTTCCTCCAAAACCATGCCTGGAGAGACTCCACAGCATTAAGAAGTTGAGGGTAGAAGGGTTGTGGTGGGAGATGGGAACAGAACACGTTAACCAAAGCACCCTCAGGAACAGTTAGTTTCTAACATTTATCCTCAGTCTGCTCTGTGATGATATACTTAGCTCTCCATATTTATAAAATAACTCATTGGGTATCTACTCCCATGCGGTGCAAGGATCCTGTGAAGCTGTGGCAACCTAGAGAGAATCTGCTCCCTCCCCACTGGGCAGATATGGATACATACTATGCTTGGGAGAGAAAAAACAAAGGTAGAGAGATGACTTGTGCAGATCTGAACAAAGCAAGTGGCCAGAACATAACCTCCCTCCTGCCCCTGAGTGGATGAGAGGTTCTGACTTAGCAAGAGAGTGAACAGGAAAGAGAAGGGGAACTCTTCTGTAGCCAAGAGTATTCCATACACTTCTGTTTCTACAATGTAGGAAAGAAATTATCATTGTGAACTGAAGGGCTGGGCTAGATTCTCCTAAAATTTCTCCATTACACCAATTCATGAGAGTCACTGAACAGAGTTGAATGGGGAGGGAGGAGAGAAGAAAATGGAAAATACATGATGCCCTATAATAAGAGAATGTTTAAATACATTATGAGACCTAGTAAAGAATAAATAAGACAGAAACTTAAAATTGTATACTTCATATCCAGCACCCAAATCGTGATTTCCAAGACCCTTCTCCAGTAAAAGGAACCAGGGCTCCTCGGAGAAGTGCCTACTTCTAGGACTGGAGCAGGAAATTCACAAGACGTGCCTGGAGCAGCATCTTTTAGTGCCAGAAGTTGAAGAAGTACTCAAACAACAAAAACAAAAACAATGGAGATATGTCAAAAGGATTCAGGAGCCAATGAGTCCTATATTTTTCTCCCAATGGCCAAAAATATAACAATTTGAACAAGAAAATAAAGTAGTATTGACTTATAACCCAAAATATAAAATAAATATCCATGAGTCCATACTGATGTAAATAAACAATTGAACAAATTAATAAACAAGAGTGAGTAGACAAATCTCCTGTGCAGAGGTTTTCTAGATCACTCACGTAGATGCTCCACTCTTATGAAGGGGGCACATAACTTTCCTCTCCTTAAGCATGGACGGCACATAATGACTTCCTTCTAAAGAGTACAGGGGAAAAAGTATAACTTTACAGCGGTGAGACCTCATAAACATTATCTCAGCCAGGTGAGCAAATTCAAATCCACAGTGATGAGTCATGCTCATGGCGTGTGCCCTTGGCATCACACAACAGTACGGCATTTTACTTCTCCTCCGAAACACATAACCCAGTCTCATCAAGAAAAATCATCAGCAAATCCCAAATGAGAAACATTCTGGAAAATACCTGAGCAGTCCCCTCAACACTGTCAAGGTCATCACATACAAGGAAAGTCTGAGAAACTGTCAAAACCAAGAGAAGTCTAAGGAGACACAAAGACTCGAGGTAATATGGTGTCCTAGAGCAGAAAATGACAGGAAAAATCTGAGGAAATCTGAATAAGCCATGACATTTATTAATAATTGCGGGGAGAGGTGGGACTCTGCCGAGTCCGGTCCCGCTAGGCTAGCGAGGGTGCACTCTTCCTGCCGAGGGGGTTCAGGGAGTAGAACCGCCAGGCGCAGAGGGGGCTCGAGCTGGGGGTCTGGGTCCAAGGGGCACGCGCAGGAGACCTCGCTGCGGGTCTAAAGGCGGAGCCAATTAAGGCATGAAGCGAGGTAGCTTTATTGTTGGTAGAAGCTTATGCCAGAGCCGCCAGAAGCTAAAGAGCACGAGGCTCCGTGAGCCCTGGATTATATACAGTTTGAGGAGAGGCGGAGTTAGGGCGTGGCCTCCAGGGGAGGGTAGCCAATCACACAGGGAGGACGGATGAGTGACTGTGACCATAGAGATGCTGTTCCTGAGTGTACCCGTAGCAGAGGATGTTGGGTAGGTGGAGGACTAAGGAGAAGGCCAATAGGGTTAAAGAGACAAGGCTGCATCATCACTAGTCACAGGTGAGGCTTGTAATTCAGGGGTTTAGAAAAACCGGACGTGCCAAAATGGCGAGGGAGGGAGAGAAAAAGACTAAGCTACCAGGCCAAGAATAAAATTATGCCACAAATAATAATGTATCAGTATTGGCTCATTCATGATAACAATACCATAATAATATAAAATGTTAATAACTGGGGAAACAGCATGTACTCTCTATATAGGATTCCAATACTCGAACTCCCTATATTACCTTCACAGCTTCTGCAAATCTCAAAATGTTCTGAAAAATAAAGTTTTATTAAGAAATAAAAACAACCTATTTCACCGGGTAGGGTCCCAGGTCCAACTCCGGTTTCACACTCAGACCTCTCCACAGTGCTTTCGAAAGGCTGTTCCTGGCTGCAAACCTGTATGAGAAGGAAAGTGCCCTACCCCAGTGGCCCGTAGAGCAGGTTCTCGAACTCATGTGCTCCCAGAGCCAGGCAGGAACACACACAAGTGAAGGGGCTGTGGATTAGGAAAGCAACTGCCAAAGAACAAATTAAAACTTTAGTTTTAGAGAACAATGATGCAATGGGATATTAAAGATTTTATTTTAAATTCAAAAAAAATTAATGAATAAAAGAGAAATGTTACTTTACTTGTTCATTTTCAATTTATTGCTATCTTGATTTGGAATTAAAATCTTGACTTCTTTCTCTACTAAGGCATCAAAAACAGGTCTTGTGATTCACATCACTGTTCACAAATGTGGGCACCTCTGAGCATGAGTGTAAGCTTTGAGCAATGATTTTCCTAGCAATATAATGATGGAATTCTGGGGTTCCAAAGTTTATCCTGTAATTAGTTGTCTACGTGCTATTTGGAACAGCAGTTCGGTAACTTCCATTCATAGCTTTCCATTCTCACTGCCATATTGAAATGAGCAAGACAAAATAAACAACATCAGATCACCTTCATTAAGCTTGAAATCAGAAAACCTTTTCTAGATTTCAGTTTTCAGTTCCACATTGGGGCGGGGGGGGGACTGTACCAAAGGAATTCGGACCACAGCATTCTTATGTGAGTTTCCCAAAGAGAGCGTGGCTTGGACCAAGTGACCTGAATCACAGATTCATGTATCAAGTTGTGAACACCCCAGCAGAGGAAAAAATAATCTAAGTGTGTGGACAGACTACTGCATTTATGAAAAAGCTGTCTTTCAGCACACATTTGCTGCTGAAAGTAGGGTTTTTCCTTGAGAGAGGTTTCTTTTTTAGCAGTTTAAAGCATCTTTTCCACACTATGCCCCAGCTAGGCTGCCTGACCTTCCCGGAGCCTGGCTGAGGTCACGTGGCACATCCAATTCCACGGCCATGAGTGAGCTCAGCCACGGAGCACGTGGGCTCGCTGCACTAACCCTACGTCCATGATGCGTCCTGTTGCACTTTTTAGCAGGAAACATTTCCTGGGGAACGATGCCACGGACAACCTAAAGACCTTTCCTGGAGAAAGCATTGCCACCGTGGTTTGAACTTGTCTCACAAGTCGATCATTTGAGGCAACCAGATGCTTGGAGCTCATGGTCACATTTGTTAATTTTGACTAGTGTAGGTTAAGCTTGAAGAAATTTCTCATCGCTTCAAACAAAGTCACTTCCTGATGTCCGGGTTTTCTTGCACACAGGTCCAAAAATTCTCGACATTGGATTCCAGTATTGGAACCCCCTGTATTATCGTGGAAATTGCCATAACAACTGAGATAAATAGGGCTTACTATAAAGTATCATTTATATCTGGAGTCTCCTCACTTATAAGAAAATAGTGCTACAAATGACTTTTTTGTTCTCATAACTTGTCCTGTAAGTGTTCAGCCACATCTGCACCAGACTGAATGGCAGCATTTCCAGTTAGATTTACATTTCCAAACATCAGCCTTCATTCAGAACACAGCATTTCTAGTGCACTTTGAGACACGCTTCATGAAACTGCCTTCACGTCTGGGCAATTCTTCACACCTAATTTACAGGCACACTTCTCAACTACATCAGTCATTGAAATAAAAAACCAAGACCTGCAGAAACGCTTTCTTTTCACAGTCCATTGAACATATCACGACGCATCTCTTCCTCACGTCGGGCATAGATCACGTCCCCATGACCTGGTTCAGGGCAGGGTCTTGAGCTGAAGTTTCTGCACAGATACACGTGGCTTGTAAAGGAAGCATGTAGAAAATGTTTCCACTTTCGCATGTCAGCTGGCTTGCTCCCATTTTTTTTCCTGGAGCCTATAGTCCATTTGTTTTGCCTTTCATGTTTGCATTTTTTTATAGAGCCCAAGGAGGATACAGGAAATATCTCACTCCAGTTTCATTCCCAGAGAAACAGTACAGGGATGATGAAATAGCACCTGATTTCCATGGTGTGGGGAACAATAGATGGTGGTGGGGACCGAAGCCAACCAGCGGCTCATGTCTGACTCGACCGATCAGTCCACTGTGCCTGTCCTGGGGCAGGGCTACGTCTGCAGAACTTCGTGACTTTTAAAGAGAAACAGGAAATCAGGATTTCTTTGATTTGTAAACCTTGGCAACTAATTTAATTATACAATAAATAACAACAGAGTACCCTGAAGACCAACTCTGGACAAAAAAAAAAAAAATGACACAGCTCCTGGGGCAGGAGGTGAGCAGCAGCCCCCAGTGGGAGGCCCCATTCCCAGAAGAAGGGTGCGTGGGACCAGACAATGCCCAGGGGGACCTGGGACTGCAGAGCAAGGCAAGGCAGCCCCCTCCTCACGCCCTAGCAAGCATCCTTGGTGTGCTTTTTTAGCAGTTTAAAACATCTTCTCCTGGTTTGGGTGCCCCTGCCCCAGAGACGAATCACAGACCCTCCAGCTCCCCAGCCACACCCAGCCCACACCTCAACACCTGCCACTTCCTTACAGAGGCCCAGTGTCCAGGATCTTGAAAGGCAAAGGGGACCCAGAGGCACATGTGCCACCCCTCGGTTTTGGAGATGGGGAGGCCGGACCTGAGAAAAGAGACGTCTTGCCCCAAACCTCACAGCTTGTTGTGGTCAAGTAAGAACTGGCTCCAATCCAAAGTAGGAGCTTGTCCCTGACTCACTCTTCTCCTACCTCCTCTCTCCTCCCCGCCTCTCCCAGAAAGAGGTAAGAGCCGGCTGGTGCAGGACTAGAAAACGCACCTCAGTTCACACCTGCTCTTCCATCCTGCAATCAGTTTCTTTTCCACTTAGACAGAAATGTGATATTTAAAATGATCAGATAAAGGATACTACCAGGAAAATGATTTTCCAAAAAAAAATTTCCAGTTGCATGTCAGGCCTAGAAATAATGCCTTTGCTTCTCTCTCTACCTTAAAATAAATTAAATAGATCAAATAATTAAATATATCAAAATAAAAAGCATAAATTTACTATGGAAGAATTTGTATTCATAGCTATAGAGTGGCAAAACCTCAGGTAAACATCATAAAGAAATAATTTGCTATGTGATGTAAAAGCAGCTTGCTTCGTTAGAAACACAAAGCAAGTTTAAAGACAAATAACCAAGTGGAGAGAAATCATTCCAACATAAACGGCCAAGGTTTGATATGCTTAATGCACCAAAGACATTTTACAAATGAAGAGAAAGGACAATATATCCAAATGGAGAGAAAAGGGCAAAATATTTGATTGAGAAATTACAAAGAAGCAATTCAAGGGACCAATATTTACCTTTTAAAAAATGTTTGAACTTAGTGTATCAAAGGATTGAAATTTAAATAAGTAAGATTATCATATCAAAACTACTAGATGAAGAATGAAAAGATTAATAAACTCCTTGTTGACAAAGATCATATCAAAACTACTAGATGAAGGATGAAAAGATTAATAAACTCCTTGTTGACAAAGATATGGAGAAAAAGCCTAACTACTTTCCTGCTGAGGGGAGGCAGCGTGGTTTAAACTTCTTAAAGGGTCCTAGGCTCTTTAAAAGATCTCTTGGAAAAATTATTCTCAGAAGGCAGTCACGTAGAATTAGCTAATTTTTTTGGGGGGGGGGGTGCATGGTCCGGGAATCGATCCTGGGTCTCTCGCATGGATAGACTTAGCTTTTATCACCTCACTGTCACAATAATGAAAAAACTGGAAAAAATCAACATGACCAAATACAAATAAATTAAGCACTGAAGACCCAATTACTAAGATTCCAGTGGTGGCGTAGGGAAATATTTCCCTCCTAACCCAGAAAGTATATCTCCTAAACATCCTTGTACAAACAAACGCTCAAAGGTTTTACAGCAAATCCTAATGAGGATTACAGTTTGGTAATAAGTTGTAACTGATTTAACAAAATGGAAAATATTTATACGGTAATATAATGTTTAAAAAAGCCAAAAATATAAATCAATATTAAACCATAAATTTTCTTTAATATTATTAGAGCTTTGTTTAAAAACATAGAATGAAGAGTGAAAGGAGAGATGGCAAAAGGCATCTAGAAGTAACGACAGATAGTGGAATCATGGCTGTATATTACTTTCCCTCTATATTCTTCTCTCTTCTCCAAGAGTTCCTCAATGAATATTTATTTTTATTAAAATATTGTTATAAATAGTCTCGCTTTTAATTCTTTATGAAAAAAAATGAGACATGGACAAAATTTCCATAATCATGTGAAACAAATTCTTCTCCATATATTTATAGATATTCTTTTCACCAAACAAATATTATACTGTTTTCCAGCCTGTAAATCGTGCATCTTATTTTCCTCTAAGATTCAGCCACTAGGCTTCAATCTGCAATGAGAATGTTAACGATTTCCTTTGGGATCACCAAGGTACTTAAGTGTTGTAACCTCTTTATACACTATATCCTCAAACAACAAAAAAAAAGTCTCTTTAATTTTTCTATCAATTGACAAATGCCTAAAAATCCTTTATTCGGGATCCAGTAAGGGGAAAATGGTTCTATTTCTGACTAAGTGACTTCATGCAGTGTCTATGGTAAAGAATCTACTTCTACGGAAACAGTGTTTTCACGGAACACTCAGCCAGCCCAGGCTCAATGTCATTTCTATGTTTCTTGCCCCTTTCGAAATGCTTAGAAGTGGACGATGGTGAGCCAGGATTGACTGCAAGGTACAGTCTGCCAAAGAAAACAGCTCAGAAATTGTCAGCTTGGGTACGGCATTTGCCTCTTCTGGAAGTTTCCAGACCTCATCTCATTTATCATGGAACCGTCAGTTCTGACGCCTGGATGCAGCCTTAGGCAAAGGTCAGCTCGGCTCGCAGGGACTCGTGGACCTGCGTGCAGCGCCCAGCCCAGCTGCTCTCGGAGGCTCCAGGAGCCCTCGGAGGCCGGGGGACCTTGCCAGGCCCAGGTCTGCCCTCACCTCACCCACCAGGCCAGCCGCGCGTCTCTGCTGCTGCCCTCGCTGCCCGACACAGGGAGAACCTTCCAGGACGGTCAGCGGCGCGTCCACACTGCCCGGGTTCGAGTCCCAGCTCGGCCCTTTCCTGGTGGTCCCATCTTCGACAAGCCGCCACCTTTCCTGAGAAAGCAGCTGTGGTGGCACCTGCTGCGGGGAGCTGCTGCGGGGGGGGGGGGGGGGGGGGGGAGGGGGAAAGGGGGAAAGCCCCAGGTTTTTGAGCGCTGGAAAGAACGCCTCCTTAGGGGTGTTTTATGAGCATTCTCGGTTGGTTCCCAACGAAAATCACCCGAAATGTGCATTATGGGCAGGGTATAAAAAAAAAAAGTGAGGCCCCGGGGGTCCTGAGCCCTGCCGCCCCCGCCCCCCACTTCTCCAGTCCTCTCCACTCGCCGAGCGCTGCCGCCCCCCAAGCCCGCGGTTGGGTGGAAATAAAGTAAATGCCCCGGACTGGCCGGTGCCCATCACGGCGGGGTTCTTATCAGATGCTGTGACCTGAGCGTTTATTCCTTGGCTGACAAATGGTGGTAACTATGTAAAAATTTCAAGTAACGAAACTGTAAATGCAGCCACGCGCGAAACAGCAGGGTCACTGCAAGGCCCAGGAAATGCCAGCATTTCTCCCTATCAAGGGATAAGGGGCTGCCTCCTGTGCTCTGCCTTTTCCATTGCCCTTTTCATCTGCAAAATGCTGGCTGCAAACCTCCAAACTGAGGCTTGAATTCTTTTTCCATACTGGGCGGTTGGCTGCCAGGGAGGGAGAGGAATCTGCCCGGGGCTCCGTCCTCATGCCAGCTGGCGGGGTCCCTGGGGGCCCCTGCGGAGGGGAGGGCGGGGGTGCGCGGTGCTCACCCCGGAAGGCCCGCGCTCGGGCCTGCCGCACCCCTGGGGCTCCGGCCGGAGTCCAGGCAGGGGACAAAGCCTCCTTCAGACAGGGCGCGGAGGCCCAGGGAGGGCTGCCTGGGCGTGCCCCCTTCCCCTAGGCAGCCTCGGGACGGAGGGCGCGGGCCAGCGGGACCTGCCGCCGGCTACTCCCGGCCCCCCACCCCCTCCCCCTGGCCCCCTGCCAAACGGCCCCCGCCGGACCTTCCTGGAGCTTTCCCTGCTTTTCCCGACGTTCACAGAAGACAGTTGGGTGAATGCACGCTTTGCGGAGTTAGCAGTCCTAGGCTCCAGCCAGCCCTCCAGCCATCACCCTGCTGCGAGGAGCGAGATGGGCCGCACCGCCGCCAGCTCCACTGGGGGGGCTCTGCCCGCGGGGCAGGGCACGGGGCTGCGGGAGGGGCGCGCTCGCCTGTCCCTCCCTGGCTCCGGCCCGGGAGACTCGGGATTTGCTGTCTAGGGGAGCCCCGCGGCCTCCGCCCACCCCTGAACGCCGGGACCCGGCGGGCCCCCTGTCTGTCTGTCTGTGTTGAGGCCTCTGATGGCAGTTGTTCTAATGGGTGGGGCGGAGGTGCCCCTACGCCCCGCGTGGTGTGAATTTGTGGGGAGAGGGGCGCTGTGCCATTTGAAACCACTGACCCAGCGGCTCGGGCGGACGGAGGTGGAGGTCCAGCCTGCCCGGCCGGCCCGGCGCTGCCCGCGCACCCCACCCCCGTGGGCCCAGAGGAGGTTCGGAGGGTCAGGTCCACTCTGGGAGCGACTGGGGGGCGACACTCAGTGTCAGGGCCATTCCGAGGCAGTCTCTCCCCCAGGGGAAATGGAGGCAAGCACCTCCCCGTGGGCGCATCTGAGCGCTTCCTGGTGAGTTAAGCCGGGACCCTGCGAGGGTGCCCGCAGCACACACCTGGTTCTCGGATTGCACGGCTCGCCCACGTGCCTCCTCCCGCCACGCCCACCGTGGAAAGCCGGGGCCCGCTGGTACCGGCAGGTCCGGGCCTGCAGACGGCGTGACCAGGGCACCGGGAACACTGAGCCGCGGCCGGACGCGAGGGGGGACATGGCCGCAGAAGCCGCGGTCTCGAGACTCTCAGGCACCGAGGGGGGCGGCAGAGCAAGTCAAGAGCGACAGAGACCGCGGGTGCCGGTCCCCACAGGCCGGATCCTCAGGTCGCCTGCCACCCGGCGGTGACCACGGGCCACCTGCCGCCCTCTGTGAGCCTCAGCTTCTGGGGTGCAAAATGGGGCCTCAGAGGAGGTCAGGGCATCACAGGAGGTCAGGAGCCTCAGAGGAAGTCAGGGGCCTCAGAGGAGGTCAGGGGCCTCAGAGGAGGTCAGGGCATCAGGCAGGGTGGGTCCTCAGAGAAACCTGATCTGGGAGGAGCTAACTTCTCTGTTCTTCCTCTTACCCCTTCCTCCCCTCCCCTCCTCCTCCTCCCTCCTTACCCCTTCTCTCTCCTCTTTCTGTTTCTCCCCTGAAAGATCCTCTCCCTTCCCTTGTACAGCACCCCTGCTGACTGCCCACAGTCCCTTTCTCCTTTTTATCCAGTTTACAAAGTTAAATATCAGCTTAAACTAAAAATCAATTGTACCAGGGAAAAGAAAAATAAGAAAGTAAGAAGACCCAGGAGTGGCGTCAGCATCCTGAAATGCAGCTTCTGTGGTGCCGTGCCACTGACCCGCAGTGAGGTGACGTGTGGCTCTGAGAGTCCTGGCCTCAAGGAGAGAAACTCGCCCGGGTGCAAGGGTCCCGGAGGACGGAGTGAGCCCAGCGCCTTCACACAAGTGCAGCTCTGCCTGGCGCGCCTCCTAAATTTGATCCTAGCCCTCCCGATTGCCTATGGATGGCACTTTTTATTTTCGCAGGGAATGATGAATTATTATTCAGTATTAGGAATTCCTGCACTTAAATTCGTTTTATTTGAGGATTTTCAGAGCTGTAAACAGAACTGTGCACGGGAGCAAAAAACACCAGCTCAGCCCCCCACCCCCACCCCCCCACTGGGAAAGCAGGAACTTTCCTGTGTTGCTTTGGTCTCAAATACGTGTAGGCTTAAGGGAGGGAAACTACATTTGTTTAGAAACACAGGGCTGTATACAGTTGTGCTTTTCAAGTTACCGTGCAAATGTATAGGATTTATAAGTTGTTCAGCACTTACATGGTTAAGTTTCTGGGAGTTGGGAGGTTGACCCCGATAGGTAGGTTGATTAGGTTATGATTATAAATCCTTATGCTTAAATTAAGGATTTGATTAATTATATATAATTAAATTAGGGTGAATGCATGAAATAACTGCTTTCAGGAACTTCCATGAAAGGTGAAGATGTTCAGGAAAATTCCATCGGTAGGTGAGTATTTGCAAACGTATGCCATCACCTGGCCCTTCAGCCCCGCCAGCTACTAAATGCAGAGTCTTTAGGCAAACTGCAGTGCTCCTGCTTGGAGCGCGGAGCGGTGGTCACTGGCCAGCCCTGGCGATGCTTGTGATGACCGACGGGAGCTGTGAGCCCCTTCTCTAGCCCCGGCGGGAAGCAGAATCTACAATATCCTCCGGATACTTTTCGTAAGAAATAGAAGATTTGTATTATTCAAAGGGATGATGTGATATGAACACAAATTTGACAGCTTCATCACATCTGGCGAAATGAATTCAGTCTTTCCAGCTTTGTTCGGTGAACTGAATGACAAAGCTTTGCCCTAGATTTTTGGTTCTTTCATTTTCTTCTGTCAGCTCCAATTTGACTACCAGGCTTTTTGTGTGATGATCTGATTTGTAAAAGCCCTTAATAGAACATTAATCTTGTAGTATCCATGGTGATTGTTAACAGCTGCCTGGCCCGCCTGTAGTTAAGTTGCAATTAGATTCCCAATGAGGCAAAAGAGGCTAGTGCTTCTCACTGTCCAGTGTCACACTCGCCAGCATGCTGATCAGTGACACATTTTGTGACCTGCCTTTCAAGAGAACGATTTTACAGGAAGAGGAATGCCTGCAGCTCAATAACCTGGTAACTATCGCTCTAGAATTGTTTTGCAGAGTCTTTAAATACCAAGCTGCCCCTTACTTATAACCTATAAGGTATTTGTAACCTGTATTTGCACACCAAATCCTCTGTTTCTTGGCTGGACCCTTTGGCTTGAAGTTGGCATGAGGAGTCTCCCATTTGACCTCTGACTGCCCCTCTAATCTGAAAGCTGGCTCCGGTGCCGCCATCACCCTGTCATTGTGGGTGGGGACAGGGGCCTGGGGGATGGGAGATGAGGCCAGACATGTAGACATTGGACAGAAAACGCAGGGCCTTGCAGGGATATTTCCAACTCTGGTAGGAAAACCAGGAGAGAACAGGGTCACAGGGGCTGAGAATGGAAAGGTTTATAAGGAGGGAGAGATAAAGAGACTAAAAGCCATTGGCAGTTCACGTAAGGTGACAACAGAGTCATATCCATGGAACTGGGCAACAAGGAGAGTATTAAGGAGCTGGGAAAAATTAGTTTCGTTGAGGGGCAGAAGCTTGAGGATGGTGGTTCAAAGAGGGGAGGGAATTTTCACACAATGGTGAAAGAGCTGAGAAGTGAGGGAAAGCTGGAGAAGCACGTGGGGCTGGAGGAGTTTGCTGCCGCTGCTGCTGCTGTTGGTTTTGTTTGCTTGTTTTGGGGTAGGAGGTGTGTCTGAGCAGGGTCGCTGCTGAGAGTGCTGTAGAAGGAAGATGCTGGTGATACAGCAGAGAGGGGACTCGAGGTCCAGATTCCTGGGAGGCAGAGAGCAGGGGCTCAGCACATGTGGGGGTTGGGGGGGTTACCCTGGACAGGGGCAGGGATACCAGAGCCAGGGGAGGGGGGAAGGAGAAGAGGTGTAAAGGTCCATGGAGCTCAGCCAGGAAGCAGCCCCTCCAAGGAAGGTCTCCCCATCAAACATCTGCTTGGAGCCTGCACCGAGGTGGTTGTGTCCACACCTTTGGGATGTTCTGAGCCAGAAGCTTCACTAGATTGAGACAAAATTTTGAGAAATATCCTTGCTGCTGAGGCTCCTGCAGTGCCTGCTCTCTGGTGCTCCCAGAGGAACAGACAAGCTGCAGCCTAGGACATACTTCATGGAGAAAGAACTGTGAAGACTTTTAGGCTCTCCTCTAACCCCCTCGTTTTACAGTGCGGGAAACTAGAAGAAAAAGCCAGAGTTAATTCGATGGCATTTAAAACTTGGATATGAATTCCTACACTGAGTTTTATTTGTTCAGAAGAAAACTGTACGGTACCAATTTTGAATTGGAGGAAACTGAAAACTTGAATGGTGCGTGTGTGGGCTGATCTAACTAGGAAGATCCACGAAGACACTAGAGCCCCTGTCCCCACACTGTGTCATATCAAGTTCACCCGATGCATCATCACGAAAGGAAACGTCTCCAGTACCTCCCAGTCAGAGTATGCGAGGCCGCCATCTGTGTATCTCAGGCCTATCCCCCACGCCAGTGCAAAGAACGCGAGACTGCCATCTGCATATCTCGGGCGGTCCCCCACGCCGATGCGTTGGGATTAAAAACTGGCCCGAACAGACTGGCTGACCTGCATTCAGGTCACTCTGACATGCTCCGGCTGGACAATCCCCATCCTGTGCCTGGAATTTACAGAGACTCCTTTTTGCCAGCAGCAGCATCAAGGCCACCCTTTCCGTCCCCATTCATCTCACTTTCATTTGTAGCCCCCATAGCAGGTAGAGCAGGGGCCACCTCTCAGTCCCCCTTTGCCAAGAGGAGCCCAGGGTCAGACGCGAGTGGCGGGAGCTGAGTCCACGTGGAATTGGCCTCCCTGCTAAGCTTGTTCACTTCTCATCAATTGCCCTGCTCTGAGATGAGCTTCTGGAAGACAAGGTCAGGTTTGCCTCACTCATGGCGTGCGGTGTTTCCACTCAAGAAATTCTGAGTGCGGTGTTTCCACTCAAGATAAAATAAGTAGCATATGGGCATGTTGCCAGCCTCACCAGGGTATCGGGGGCTCGAAGGAAATATCACGCAATGATGCCTTTGTAAGCATGAAGGCTCCCAAAAGATGTGTTTGGCCTCTCCTGGTTGATGGTCTGTGTAATGCTTCAACTCACCAGAATAGATCATAAATCAGGAATGGAGTTCTGGTAAATTGAATTTGGGAGTTAGTCAAATAAGCTTTTGGCTTCACTCTACGTTTAGAAGTTTTCTGAAAGGTTTTGCCACTCTCATTCATTAGGAATGCAATCTAGGGGCCACCTCTCAGTCCCCCTTTGCCGAGGGGAGCCCAGGGTCAGACGCGAGTGGTGGGAGCTGAGTCCGTGTGGAATTGGCCTCCCTGCTAAGCTTGTTCACTTCTCATCAATTGCCCTGCTCTGAGATGAGCTTCTGGAAGACAAGGTCAGGTTTGCCTCACTCATGGCGTCTTCTGACCACCTAACCCGGTGTCTGCATTCCAGAAGCAGTAGCCATGTGCTGCATGAGGAAATTCCCAATATCAATCTTGTTTTCATTTACTTTTCTTCTAAAACTGAACAATCCATAACATGGAAATTCCCTTTGGTGAAAACAGGGTTTTGCCTTGCTCCCTCTTCACAGAATAACTCTTTTCAGATGGAAAATCAGATATTCAGCAAATGATACTTGCTCCGTCCACACAGAGTCACAGCAGAAAGCGAAGGAAGAGTTTTTGAAAAGCAGCAAACCTGCACGGGGGCCGCCGAGGTGGCAGAGCCCAGGCGGTTCCATCGACTCGGGCTGCGGTGTCCAGTGAGGGGCAGGGGCTGAGGACGAAGTCTGTCACCAGAGAGGGGACGGGCTCCTACTGTGACCAGGAAAGGCCAGAGCAGAGAAGGTTCCTGGGCAGCACATGCCAGAGGCCTAAAGAGAATCATCGTCATCATTAGGAGAGGACAACAACAGAAGCCTCGCCCTAACGGTGCTTGTCAAATGAGTCCTGCCTTAGCTTCACGGTTACTGAACTTTCCTTTTCCTAATAAAGCTTCAGTGTAAAATGTAATTCCCCTTCCCGAATGACCTGACTCAGAGTACTTAAGTAGTGATGGAAATGATAAGCCTTTGGCACATTCTCCAAGGGAGTAATTTAGAAGGACTGGAGGCCCAGTGACCACAGCCTAATCAGAAACTCAGCCACTTCTAGATGGTTGGATTTCTCACAGAAGGGCTGGTTTGGGGGTGATCTCAGGAAAAGCATTCCAAAGTTCTCTGACCTTGATCTGGGAATTACTCATGTCTCATCTCAAAGGCAAGGGAGACCACACAGCAGGGTACCAGATTATAGGATTTAGAAATCCAACCATCCTTTAAATGTCAGGAAGTTTGCTAGATCTGCATTTCAGTTATGGCTCCGTGGGAAATAATCTATTAATGTGAAGCACAGGGTGCTTTGTGGAAGCTCCACACAGGCATTCTGTAAACGAAGGCTCAGAGAAGGAAAGTGACTTAAATCACGTGGAAAGTGGCCAGGACTAGAGATTCGAACTCACAGCTTCAGGCTCCACCTCGAGGCAAATGACACCTGCATTGAGTTCACCTAATGATAATACTGAGTTGCCTCTCATCCTGGAATACAAATCCCATGAGAACGGGGACTTTTGTCTGCTTTGCTCACAAGTGTATGCCCGGTATGTGGGGCATAATAGGATGATCAAATATTTGTGGGTAGAAAGGAAGAAGGAAGGAAGGGAGAGACGGAGAGAGGGAAGGAAGCAGGGAAGAAGGAAGGAAGGAGGGAGGAAGCGAAGGTAGAAAGGAGCAAGGAAAGAGGCAAGATGGAAATCTCCCATTTAGTCCCGAGCACGAAGTAGAGGAGCAGAAATAGTAAGAGTGGGGACAGAGAAGGACCTGCCACTCTGGAAGCCACTGTCATTCACTCAGAGGCAGAGCATTAATTCTGCAGCTGTAGTGAGCTGGGTAAGCTCGAAGACATGGCCCATCTACCTGGAGCAGGGTTGAGACATGTGGTAGAGCCGCTGATAACAACTGGCTGTTTCCAAGTGTTTCGTTTCAGCCCAAAGTGCCCCCAGTGTGTCCTGATCCAGGTGAAAGTCCCAGCGGGGAGGGGACTTCTGTCCGTTATTCCTTTCTTGACCCTCCCAGAGAGGATGGGAAGGCTGAACACCACCCATGCCCCGCCCCGCGCGCGTGGCCTTCATTCTAATCAGCCTAAAATAATGGGATCATGTTTAGTGCTTCAAGTTCTGTGTTCATGTTTGTTGTTATATCAGGATGTTTCGCAGAATTTGTTGTAACGAATGCTGGCAGGTGACCACATCTTGGCTGCACTGCCTTTGCAAAGTCTATGACGTGCCATAACTTCATTCTGGCCTTTTTTTCCCTCTCTCTTTGCTTTGAGTATAGTGAGACTCACCTTTTACATTTTTGGAACAGAATTGGGTTTTATCAAGATAATCTGCTTATAAGCTTTCATGGCTTGCACTTTAGCAATTTTGTTTGGTGCTTTCAACATGAGAAGACAGAATTTTTTTGTATATTTGCACACTACCAACGTATTTGTATTCAATGATAACCCACTCGTAATGGTATTAATAGAGAAAATACCATTCCATAGTGGCTGGGTTTAAAAAAAAAAGCATTTAGCAATTTTGGCTATACTTTGTATGTGAAGTGCCTGGAATGGGATTAGCCACAACGGTTTCCAGAAAGGGCTCTCGTAGCCCGAACTTGTAATAAACACCTGTGACTCAACATCCTCAAGGAATGCAATTTCCACTTTGATGAATTACATCTGGCTGTCACCAATGATTTTAATTCATAGTCTATTTCTCTAAGAATAGTGTTTACATGACGGAAATTTTAAAATGTGATACCTTAAGGTGTGACGTGTCTAAATTCCTGTCCCTGCTATTTCTTAAGCATCTCTGGAATCTGCCTCTTCCATCCACTCCATAGCCACTGCCTCACTTGGCGTCCTCATCTCTTCTTGCCTGGATTCCTACAGAACCCTCTTTTTGTCTGCTATTCCAGCTCCTCTCATCTAATTTCCACCGGGCTGCTAGGGAGCGTTTCCTGAAATGCAAATTAGATCGTGTTTTATCTTTGCTTCAAAAACTCAAATGGAGCCCGGTGGACTTCCCACTTTCCTAAAACGGAACCTAGAGCATTTATGAGCTGGCTTCCACGCCTTCTCTCAGCCTCACCTCCTACACCTCCTTACCTGGCACCCGGTTGTCCCTCTCCTGCCTCAATCAGGATTCTCTACTGGAATTACTCCCTCACTTCCTTAAAGACTCAGCCGACTTCCCCCTCACCCCCAAAGCCCAATGACACCTCCTCTTGGAAGACACACACTGCAGTAGTCATCTCAGTCCCTTGGCAGCCTCTTGTCTCCTTTTCCTGCTTCACCTCTTCTGAACTTAAATGCCTTATTGCTCAGGATTCCCTAAGCCTCCTTTCTCCACGCTACATTCTGCCTGTGCAATCTCACCTATGCTATGGCTTCAAACACCATCTAGGACTGAATATCCTAAGTTCTCCCTCGCTGATCCACGCCTCTTTCGGAACTTCAGACCTACACCTTCCCACTAGCTCAGCCACCCCTGGGTGTCTGGCACCTCAAAACAGCATGCTCCAAATGGAACTGATTCTCCACCTCCAATCCCCAAAAGAAACCCTGCTTCTCTCTTGTTGCTTCAGCCAGCCTCTTGCTCAAGACTAAAACCTGAAGATATATTTGACTTTTCTCCTTTCTTCCAATGCGTCATCAAGTTTTACGTATTTGTCCAATATTGCCCATTTTTTCTCCTCTATGTCTGCCATTATCTCTGCTGTGAAACTTCTATTCTTGCCTCCTAACTGGTCTCCATACCTGCACTTTTGACCCCTTACCAGTCCTTCTACCCATCACATCTCTAATGATTTTTTAAAAATGAAAATCAGTTCATATCACTTCCCTACAAGGAATCCCCAGTGGATTGTCATTGTTCTCAGGAAACAGACCAAAATCCTCACTGCAGAGCACCCGGTCCTGCCGTGGCCTCCTGCAGGCTCGTCTATCTCCCATCCCTCCCTAACTCTGTCAGTTCCAAACATTCCAGATTGCTTTGAAAGCTGTGACCTTTCTCCCATCTGGGCCTTTCAAGATGCTTCTCCCTATGTCTGGAACACTCAATCCTAAGCCTCTTTCTATTCTCTTGACTCACACTTGCTCATCACGTATCTATGTCCTCCAAGTAACAGACGCCAAGCCGGGATTACATGTACAAGAGGTTTATTGGGGAAAATGCTTGTGAGGGAAAATGGAGAAGCAGCCAGAGGAGACTAGAGGACCATCAGGCTGCAAACCAGATCTGACTCTTTGTCAAAGGATAAAGGAATAAAGGGAAGTCGATGGAAGAGTTGTAGACTGCAATGCAGATCCAAGAAAGTTTGGTAGAGTCAGTAGGGAGTTCTTGAGCCAAATCAGAGGAGTCACACATCTCCTGGAGAAACCTGCCTTAATGTCTCCACTGGAACCAGTTTTAAAAAAAACATTGCTTCAACATAATGCTGTATTTCAGAGCACAGAGGCTATGGACATCAGTTCATTAAGGTCCTCATAGTTAGAGATCTAAGAGGTACATTTTCACAGCCTCCACAGCCTCCAAGTTCTAATGAGACCAGCTCAAGTCCCAACACTCTTTGGATAATGCCTATTAGAGATTTAATTATTTGTTCTTGGGAGGTCAGCGTGAAAATTAAATGGGATAGGGCAGGGGATCGCTTCCCAAAGTGGCCAACACACTCAACACCTAGAGGAACTGAATTGCCATTAGCGTAATTATTGTCTTTGTTTCTTTCACTCTTACCCTTATTTAATCAGTCAGTTTTCTCCAAGAAAGGGCAATCCACTGAAGCCCTCCCTTCATGTGCCTTATTCTTTGGGTCTCTCCAAAGCCCCATATGCATTCTTCTGTAACTTTTCACAGCT